>NC_042620.1:97906291-99355041 GCF_901001135.1 Rhinatrema bivittatum
CCCCCTCTTCTGGTCCTCCTAGTCTTAGGAGCTCAGTCTTAGCTGGATTAATCTTCTTCATATTGACCACCATCCATTTATTAATAGACGTCATATAATCTAATAAATTCTGCAAGGCTTCTATATACTGCACCCCCCAGAGTAAACAAAGCTAACTGCTGTTTGCATAGAGTCAACATTTAATAAAGATTCAGTTAACTGCTCCAATGATGCCAGATAAATATTAAATACTGATGAGATAGCCAAACCCTGGGGCACCCACCAAGGAACTGCACAAGGTTCAGATTCAAGATCATTAATTGCTACTACCTGACTGCTGTTTTCCATAAAAATATGCAAACCACTTTGAATACCATTAACTATTTTCTTCAGCCATGAGAGCAGTATTACATGATCTATTCTATGGTATCAAATGCAACACTCAGATCCAAAAAAGATCAAAAGCAGGTCTCTATCTTTATCCAAGTCAATGAGTACATCATTAGGTAATGAAGTAAGAGCAGTCTGTGTTCCATATTAAGTCCTAAAGCCAGACTGAAAAGGACTCAACATATCTCCTTCCTCCAAATGTTCTCCTTAGGAATATGTCTTTGGAGTTTTTTTCATTACTGCCTCATCAAACAAGTTGTCAAAATTCTCTCAAAGATAAATTTATAATTTATTTTATTCCTAACCTCAAATTGGTACTAGTTGTCAAGATGGTCAGGGGTCAAAAGGATTAGAAAAGACTCTCACTCCATTTTAACTATATCTATCTAATTCTGTGTTAACAATTTCAATAAGGGCATTTATTTAGCAATAGAATTAAATTAATGTATCTCAATCTCCCACTTCTCTCCTACACTATTTAATGGTTTAGGTTTTACTATTTCCTGTCTAAAGCTAGATTTATCAAAATGCTATAAATTTTGCACTGTGTGCTATTTTAGTGCTTCACATAGGTATTTTACTTTGCAAGCTGCAAAGTACACCAGACAGTAGGGATGTGCAGAGCAAAATTTTATGTTCATATTTTTTATGTCCGAAAGGGGGTCCCACTTGCGGCCAATATGGACATAAAAAAAATCCAATGAGTTGGGTATATGTACATATGTGCAAAAAAAAAATTTAAACCCCCTCACCCTCCTTAATCCCCCCCCCAGACTTACCACAACTCCCTGGTGATGGAGCGAGGAGTGAGGACGCCATTTCTGCAATCCTTGGCGAGAAGCATGTGACGTCGGCGGCACGTCGAGTGACGCCGGCGTCACGTGATTCCCGGCTCGTTCGCGCCGGACGGCTCGTTCGGCCCAAAAAGAACTTTTGGCCAGCTTGGGGGGGCCTCCTGACCCCCCCAAGCTGGCCAAAAGTTCTTTTTGGGCCGAACGAGCCGTCCGGCGCGAACGAGCCGGGAATCACGTGACGCCGGCGTCACTCGACGTGCCGCCGACGTCACATGCTTCTCGCCAAGGATTGCAGAAATGGCGTCCTCACTCCTCGCTCCATCACCAGGGAGTTGTGGTAAGTCGGGGGGGGGGGATTAAGGAGGGTGAGGGGGTTTATATTTTTATTTTGGCTCAACAATCGCGATTTCCCACATATCGAACATATCTATGTTCGATATGTGGGAAATCCGATCGTTTATGTCGAATCAATTTTTTAAGTAAAAAAAAAATATGAGTTGCGTTTTACTAATGCGGTCAATCCGAATGCACACCCCTACCAGACAGGCATTTTCTTTGAGAGAAAGAGAGAGAGAACTTCTTTATAAGGCTCTCATAAAAGTCAACTATTTATATCACTATAGGAGGGCCAGCTAATAACTCGAGGTGAGGTTTTGGTGGTGGTCAAGGGTTTTGGGGCCAGTTTTACATGTACAGTGAGACATATGAACAGCACAGTACACATCAGTGAAGAATGATTTTTAGTGAGGAAAAGCAGACTTTCTACCAGGGCACTTTCAAGCTAGGGCAAGAGAACAATGTAGAAATCTCATCTTTGTATGCAAAATCACGTCAGATCTTCACTGACATGACTGTGCTGTTCGTACATCTCACCTTGCATGTAAAACTGGCCCCAAAACCCTTGACCACCACCAAAACCTCACCTTGAGTTTCAAGCTGGCCCTCCTATAGTGGTATAGATAGTTGACTACTATGTATGCCACTCACACTGAGGCAGGCTCTCATTTACACACCTCCCCAAGCAGGCCCCCATTCACATACACTCATTGCCAGGCAGGCTCCCATTCACGCCCCCATACACAGGTAAGTTACCATTCACACTATACACATACCCACTAGGGATGTGCAGAGCAAAATTTTATGTTCATATTTTTTATGTCCGAAAGGGAGTCCCACTTGCGGCCAATATGGACATAAAAAAAATCCAATGAGTTGGGTATATGTACATATGTGCAAAAAAAAAATTTAAACCCCCTCACCCTCCTTAATCCCCCCCCCAGACTTACCACAACTCCCTGGTGATCCAGCGAGGAGTGAGGACGTCATTTCTGCAATCCTTGGCGAGAAGCATGTGACGTCGGTGGCACGTCGAGTGACGCGGCGTCACGTGATTCCCGGCGAGTTCGCGCCGGACGGCTCGTTCGGCCCAAAAGAACTTTTGGCCAGCTTGGGGGGGCCTCCTGACCCCCCCAAGCTG
Source organism: Rhinatrema bivittatum (assembly GCF_901001135.1). Lineage (NCBI taxonomy): Eukaryota > Metazoa > Chordata > Amphibia > Gymnophiona > Rhinatrematidae > Rhinatrema > Rhinatrema bivittatum. Next base: position 97,908,932 of record NC_042620.1, read on the forward strand.
GCCAAAAGTTCTTTTTGGGCCGAACGAGCCGTCCGGCGCGAACTCGCCGGGAATCACGTGGCGCCGCGTCACTCAGACGCGGCGTCACGTGATTCCCAGCAAGTTCGCGCCGGACGGCTCGTTCGGCCCAAAAAGAACTTTTGGCCAGCTTGGGGGGGCCTCCTGACCCCCTCAAGCTGGCCAAAAGTTCTTTTTGGGCCGAACGAGCCGTCCGGCGCGAACGAGCCGGGAATCACGTGACGCCGGCGTCACTCGACGTGCCGCCGACGTCACATGCTTCTCGCCAAGGATTGCAGAAATGGCGTCCTCACTCCGCTCCATCACCAGGGAGTTGTGGTAAGTCGGGGGGGGGGGGATTAAGGAGGGTGAGGGGGTTTATATTTTTATTTTGGCTCAACAATCGCGATTTCCCACATATCGAACATATCTATGTTCGATATGTGGGAAATCCGATCGTTTATGTCGAATCAATTTTTTAAGTAAAAAAAAAAAATGAGTTGCGTTTCACTAATGCGGTCAATCCGAATGCACACCCCTAATACCCACAGCCAGGCAGGTTACCAGTCACACACAGCCAGGCAGGTTACCATTCAGAGGCAGGCTCCCCATCAGATCCAGAAGGCCACCAGTGGCCGAAAAGAGGAAGGAATCTATTCTCCCATTGCTCCTTGGGTGCCTGCCCCATGCTATTAAAGTCACGGAGCTAGCACGTCTTCTATGCTGATCTTGTGATGCGCAAGATCAGCATAGAACACATACTGGTCACACATGGTTTGAAGACCAGCACACAGAGAAGTGGGACAATGGGCTTCTTCCTCTTCTCAGCCGCCGGCTGTTTCCTGGGCCTGCTAATCTTCTCGGCCTCTGGAGGTCTCCCGGACCTCTTCTTTCTTTGGCCACTGGCAAAATGGGGTCCGCCAGCAGCCTCTTCTTGTTTTCTGGTGCTGGCAAGATGGGGTTCAGCGGTGGCCTCCTAGGCCTCTACCTCTTCTCGACCACTGGTGAGATGGGGTTCGCTGGCGGCATCCCAGGCCTCTTCCTCTTCTCAGCATGCAGTTGGTGGTACATGGCACACCCCGCTTCAAAGTTGGTTGTGCCTGTGCACCACTGTTCACTATGGACACTACACCCTTGATAATGAGGATGCCTTGACTACTGCAATGTTCTCTGGGTGGAACCTCCTCAAAAAATATATTCAGAGCCTACAGCTGGTGCAAAATGCAGTCACTCATCTTACTGTGGGATGCCAAGAGAATGATGTTAGTACTGGAACAGCTTCAACTGCTTGTAGGTTTTAAAATACACTTTGGATGACCCAGGGAACCCAGGGTTCAAATACCACTGCCGTTCCTTGTGACTTTGGGCAAGACACTTTACCTTCCGTTGCCTCAGGTACAAAATTCAATTGCAAGCCCTGTGGGGATAGGGAAATACCTATAGTACCTGAATATAATCCGCTTTGATATACCCTTTGAAGTACCGAAAAGTGGAATATAAAAATCTAAATAAATACATGGTAACTTTTAAACAGCCATACAGACGCATATGTTTGCGCATTTGCCGGCTCACGCCCAGGGAGGCTGCCATTTTATAATATATGCCTGTATATACACACATGGTATAAGACAGGCTGAGCACATGTACATGTGTGTTGTGCAATATTCAGTAGAGATGTATATTCGTCTGGGATGAATTAGACAATTTCAATGAAATTGTCAACGAAATTGTCTAATTTATCCTGTTTCGGCAACCCCGAAAAACAAAACAAATTTTCCCGAAATTTCAGGAAAATTCTTTTTTCGGGGTTAGTGTGCAAACAGAATGTTGGGAATTATTAGAAAGGGAATGGTGAATAAAATGGAAAATGTCATAATGCCTCTGTATCGCTCCATGGTGAGACCGCACCTTGAATACTATGTACAATTCTGATCGCCGCATCTCAAAAAAGATATAGTTGCAATGGAGAAAGTACAGAGAAGGGCGACCAAAATGATAAGGGGAATGGAACAGCTCCCCTATAAGGAAAGACTAAAAAGGTTAGGACTTTTCAGCTTGGAAAAGAGACGGCTGAGGGGGGATATGATAGAGGTGTTTAAAATCATGAGAGGTCTAGAACGGGTAGATGTGAATCGGTTATTTACTCTTTCAGATAATAGAAAGACTAGGGGGTACTCCATGAAGTTAGCATGTGGCACATTTAAAACTAATCGGAGAAAGTTCTTTTTCACTCAACACATAAGAACATAAGAACATGCCATACTGGGTCAGACCAAGGGTCCATCAAGCCCAGCATCCTGTCTCCAACAGTGGCCAATCCAGGCCATAAGAACCTGGCAAGTACCCAAAAACTAAATCTATTCCATGTTACCGTTGCTAGTAATAGTGGTGGTTATTATCTAAGTCAACTTAATTAATAGCAGGTAATGGACTTCTCCTCCAAGAATTTATCCAATCCTTTTTTAAACACAGCTATACTAACTGCACTAACCACATCCTCTGGCAACAAATTCCAGAGTTTAATTGTGCGTTGAGTGAAAAAGAACTTTCTCCGACTAGTTTTAAATGTGCCAATTTAAACTTTGGAATTTGTTGCCAGAGGATGTGGTTAGTGCAGTTAGTGTAGCTGTTTTTAAAAAAGGATTGGATAAGTTCTTGGATGAGAAGTCCATTACCTGCTATTAATTAAGTTGATTTAGAAAATAGCCACTGCTATTACTAGCAACAGTAGCATGGGATAGACTTAGTTTTTGGGTACTTGCCAGGTTCTTATGGCCTGGATTGGCCACTGTTGGAAACAGGATGCTGGGCTTGAAGGACCCTTGGTCTGACCCAGTATGGCATGTTCTTATGTTCTTAGTGCATGCTAACTCCCCATTAGTGCACTAATGGGGAGTTAGCATGCACTAACAGGAGTTAGCGCACACTAACCCGAAATTCGGGGCGGCTGAAACAAAAGGCCCAATCTCTAATATTAAGTAGGCACGTGCCTATGCAGCTTCAACCGCGTAAATGAGGGGATTTTAGTCGATGTGCTCTGATGCAATTACCAGTTTTTCCAGTTCGTTCCCAGTTCACCTAGGTAAGGGATAGGACCTCCTAACCTCCCTAGTTAAATAGCCTCCCTTTTACCCTGTTAATGCTGATTTTTAATACCCCGCTCACGTCTTTACTTTGCTTTGTTTTCTGATTTACACACCATCCATAGCACAGTAGCACGCTGGGGTCCCGCAGCTTGGGACCCCAGTATTTACATGCTGGTGTCATTGAGAAATCCAGAAGCACCCATGACATACCAGACCACGCCCCACCCCTTTTTTGAGAAAAAATGTTTGTGCGCATAGTGGGAGATATGTGCACATGCAGGTGCCTTTTAAAATCCGTGAAGTACGCACCGGCCCAACTTGTGCGCAATCTCCTGGTTTTGGTGCATGCCGAGTTTTTAAAATTCACATTTAAGGTTCTGTGCATGGCTTTCAAAGCACTGGGCAAGATGGTTGCTAGGTACCTTAAGGGTTGTATGAATGGATATCAGGCTAGAAGGGCAGTGCACTTCTCCCAAGGAGTTTGTTAGTGGTACCACCTCATAGGGAGATTTGACTTCAGAAGTTCAGGCAGCAGATTTTTAGTTGTGTGGTTCCACAGTTGTGGCACTCTCTTTATATAGAACTCCACTTAAAGGTTGATCCTGACATTCAGGAAGAAACTTAAAAAACAATTTTATTTAATTAAAGGTAAGGGCCTTGGAATACAGGAATAGTTTTGTGCAAAATCAGCAATTTTAAATGAACTTTTATTTGACAGATTTCTTGACGTAGGGAAAGGACAGGTACAATGAGAAGGACTTTTGTCAGTTATGTTGTTATGTCTATCAGTTGGTTAGTTTATTTTTAATCTATGTGGTTTAATTGCTTTTACCATTAACTTGTAAATCATCTGGCAAGTAAGAAATTAAATAAATATCTATTTTTTCCTCCTGCTCTGGAAAGAAAACAGTCCATTGACTAATATCATAGGAATTAAGACAGTCTCGTTATCTTTCTCTTCCCACAGATAGAGGAGCAGTAAATCAAAACCGCAGAAGCATCTAGAACATAAAGAGCCCAACTATCAAAACTGTCTGCAGTACACAATTTGTGCATGTAAGTGGACCCTCGTAAATTTATGCAAGTATTATATAAACTGCCCTACCATATGTTACAGTAAAGCACGCTTATTCCCAATGTGAGAAAACACTCACTGTATTTCCCTACTTATTTTATAAACACATGCTGATATATTTTAGGAATGTAAAAATAATAAAGACTGCCTAATACACCTGAACTGAAAGCAGAGGTAGTATTTTATAAAAAATGTGCGTATACCGTTCTGAAAATATTTTGTTGACCTGAACTTGGACTCAGTAGTTTGCCAATACCTCCACCCGTTAACCGTGTCCTCCCCCAGTTCACCTAGATCTCCCACCCAAAAACTGAAGACAAAAGAAATATATGATTTTAATTGTGCAAGTCAATTAGCAGGTGTAAAAATGTTCAGTCAAGTTAGGTAATGTATGCATGTATACCGCTTACAAAACAGCAACTTGCATGCTTACTTCTGACCCACAACCCGGAACGTTCCTACATAATCCTTTTTTTCCCTGGTAAAATGTACACACTATACTGCAAGAACATGCGCACATTTTAGATTTATGAAATAGCATATACATGTGTGCATGTAACTTACATGCATATATGCTATTTTTATACACACAAAACTCACTCCGGAATGTTTGCTTTCATAAAATCATTTTAATCCATTTTTAATCAATTTCTTTTAGTTTCTTTGGTTAGAATGAGAGTACTAGTCTGGTCCAGATCTTCCCTGCACTCCCCTTTCCCAAGTCAATGGCTTGACCTTGCACCTGGGTAAATCAATACCCAGCATCTAAGATACAGCATGGATTTGCTTCACGCTGCATGTAGTATATGCTGCTAAGTTTGAGAACTTAAAAAGCAAAGGAAGCAGAGAAGAAATGGCTATTTAGTCAAATTGCCAAAACCTACAAGGGCCAATATTCAGCTGTTGAGTTCCATATATTTTTCTGGCTGACTATGTTGGCGCAGAGACTCCAGCTCCCTGGATGATTATGAGCACCATTTACGGTGGTCCCCCAGATATGATCACAAAAGAAGGTGGCGTAATCGCAATAGGCATGCTCATTTCCCATACTCATGGGTGGCACTTGACCCCTCCCCCCCCCAACCACCACCACCACCACCACTCTGGGGACCTGCCAGGAATATGACTATCGGTATTCACCATCCCTAGCCCTGGGACAGGAGTGGCTGTTGCTGAAGCTCTCTCCAGGCTTATAAATGATTCCACTTCCTGTCCAGATGAATGTTCGAGGCAGGCATGGCCAGTGTCTGGAAACTGGAGCAGGAGTGTTCCAGAGGGTCAGCATGGAATCATTCTGGTCCTGATTCTCTTTTCTTCTTCAGAGCCACAGAGGAAGCAGGGAGCAATCCCATGTCAGCAGGTGTGCACTCAACCCTAACCCGGCATCATTGCAAGCAGGTTCTTGCATCCCTCCCAAGTCAGGGAGTACCCAGGAACAGCATTTGGATCCACCCTTGGTTAGCAATCCTATTGGGCAGATGTCAAATGGCCAGTCCTCCTTGGGCCCAGGTAACAACACTTCCCAAACTCAGGATCAATGCAGGCAGGGGACTAGAAGGCACTAGAGATGTGAATCGTGTCCTCGATCGTCTTAACGATCGATTTCGGCTGGGAGGGGGAGGGAATAGTATTGTTGCCGTTTGGGTGTGTAAACTATCGTGAAAATCGTTAAAATCGTGAGCCGACACACTAAAACCCCCTAAAACCCACCCCCGACCCTTTAAATTAAATCCCCCACCCTCCCGAACCCCCCCCAAATGCTTTAAATAACCTGGGGATCCAGCGGTGGTCCAGAACGGCGGCGGTCCAGAACGGCCCCCTCAATTGAATCCTGTTGTCTTCAGCCGGCGCCATTTTGCAAAATGGCCGCCGCAAAATGGCGGCGGCCATAGACAAAAATGATTCGACGCAGGAGGTCGTTCCGGACCCCCGCTGGACTTTTGGCAAGTCTTGTGGGGGTCAGGAGGCCCCCCCAAGCTGGCCAAAAGTTCCTGGGAGTCCAGCGGGTTCAGGAAGCGATTTCTTGCCGCGAATCGTTTTCCGTACGGAAAATGGCGCCGGCAGGAGATCGACTGCAGGAGGTCGTTCAGCGGGGGTTCCGGACCGCCGCTGAACGACCTCCTGCAGTCGATCTCCTGCCGGCGCCATTTTCCGTACGGAAAACGATTCGCAGCAAGAAATCGCTTCCTGAACCCCGCTGGACTCCCAGGAACTTTTGGCCAGCTTGGGGGGGCCTCCTGACCCCCACAAGACTTGCCAAAAGTCCAGCGGGGGTCCGGAACGACCTCCTCCGTCGAATCGTTTTTGTCTATGGCCGCCGCCATTTTGCGACGGCCATTTTGCAAAATGGCGCTGGCTGAAGACAACAGGATTCAATTGAGGGGGCCATTCCGGACCGCCGCCGTTCTGGACCACCGCTGGATCCCCAGGTTATTTAAAGCATTTGGGGGGGGGTTCGGGAGGGTGGGGGATTTAATTTAAAGGGTCGGGGGTGGATTTTAGGGGGTTTTAGTGTGTCGGTTTTCCTGCCCTCCCCCTTCCCCCGATTTACGATTTTTTAACGATAAATCGGGGGAATTGGTATTGTATCGTGGCCCTAACGATTTTTGACGATTTAAAATATATCGGACGATATTTTAAATCGTCAAAAAACGATTCACATCCCTAGAAGGCACTCCTCCAGATCTGACAGTGGAAGCTCCTTCAGTGGCTCCTCGAGCTCTAGCTCCTCTCATGAGTCTTCTGTTCAGAGTCAGTACTCTGATGAGTGGATCGGCCCAACAGATTATCCCAAGTTATGGGACACTATTCCAGATCTCTGCATCACAGAATCATGAGGCACTATTATATTGGCATATTCCATTTACTTCAGGGGTATAGAAAATAGAAAACAGGGTCAAACATACCGCAAGCAAAGGAGGGAAGAAGAGCCCATGAGCCCATCCCAATGGATGTGGTTAACTGGGCCAGATCTTTTGCACAATTAGCTGCTGTGGTCTTCAGATTGGACATGTCACAGACTTTTGCCTTATGGTCCTATATGGATGCAATATTATGTGCTTATAAGCAGTATGATGGCTTCGCATGACTAAAATATGATGAAGCCCTTTCAGAAAAAATGGCTGGCAATCCCGAAGTCACATGGAGGACGCAAGTTACCAATTTGTGGCTTACCCACATGTATAGGCAGGTGCATGACCTCAAGACAAACAACATGAAACAAGGGATGTGCCCCTTTCAAGGAGCTGCTAGTGGCATTCAAAAGGCCAGAGGGAGCTGGCGGTATAATTGAAACAACTGCTCTCTTACCAACTGTCATTTCAAACATGTGTGCACAAGATATGCAGACCCCCACCCCTTTGTCAAGTGCCCTCAGAAACAGCGCTGGTAAATAATCTTAAACTAGTCATGGGGGCCCCCACCCTGGTTCGCTGGGAGGCAGATGTCATGACTTTCTAATTCTCTGGAGCCCTGAACTGCTGAGTTGCTGCATTGCGGTTTCTGAGATGGCTTCAAGATCCCTTATGATGGGCCTGCTGACAGCCACATTCCAGGTAGAAAGGACAACTGGCAGTGGCCATAAAGGATAAATTGCAAAAGGAAATGTAGCTGGGCTGCATTTGCAGTCCATTCCTTTCCAGACCCTTCCCTACCATGCTTCTTTCCCCATTGGCAATAGTCCCTTAAGAGGAGTTGGGAAAATATAGGTTGGCACACAACTATCTTATCCCAAAGGTAACTCTATGAATTCCTCCATACCACAAGAAGAATGCATGGTTCAATATGCCTTTTTAGATGGTACCTTGATGCTGTTAAGGAACTGTGCGGTCATTGAAAAAGCAGACATCAAGTCTGCATTCTGCTTACTGCTGGTGCATACGGACTGCTTTTCCATACTGGGAATTCATTTCAAAGGGGACTCCTATTTCGACAAATGTATGCCAATGGGGTGTTCCATCTCATGTGCTTACTTTGAAATGCTCAGCACGTTCTTACATTGGGTGGTCGCACAGCATGCAGGAGTCAACAATGTCATTTATTATCTTGATGATTTTCTCTGTGGAACCAGGGGGATCCACTCTTTGTTCCCACCTATTTCAGTTATTGTTACGAGTGCCGGCCGAGGCAGACCCATGGCTCGGCCCCCTCACCTCTCTCTGGCTAATCCAGTGCCTGGTTCCTCATCCCTGGAGGCAGTGGGCCACCGGCTCTGTCCTTGGGCTGCCCCCGGCGCCTCAGCTTCAGCTGCAGATTCCTGTGCTCCGCGTCGGGCCTCTCTGCGTGGCCGGTGGAGAGACGCTGCTATACAGCGCCACACCCATCCCTAGGGGCGCACACACGCATCTCTGACTCTTATGAAGGGCCCGCAGCAGGAACCTGGCCGCAGCCCCAGATGACGATGTTGCCAGAGCTCCGATACCTTAAGGCCAGGCTCATCTCCCAATGATTGCCTTTGCAACTTGTCTCCACGTTGGTCATGTACTCGTTACCTCCTGGTGATCCTCCTGTGTTCCTGGTTCCTGACCTCTTCTCAGATTGCTTTCTTGGACATGATCTCTGCTTTGCCTAACTACACCATTGACCCTCTCCAAGCCCGGACCTCTGCATTGCCTGACTACGCTATTGACTCTCTCCAAGCCCGGACCTCTGCATTGCCTGACTACACTATTGACTATCTCCAAGCCCAGACCTTTGCATTGCTTGACTACACTACCGATTCTCTCCTTGGCCAGACCTCAGCCTTGTCTTGCCACCACTTCTTGATCTCAGCCAGCCCAGACTCTAGATTGCTCTACAACGCCTCTTCAGTCTACGTCCTGGACTTGGCCTATTCAGGCTTCGGCCTGTTCTTGCTCGGGCGCCCCCTGTCTGACTTTGGTTCTATTGGCGCCTGGGTCTCTGGGATTCCGCCTCATCCAGTACAGACTTCTCCACTCCACTATTGCTGTCTCTGGGCTGGTCTCTCTGACCTTCCACCAACGATGACATACGGAGGCCCACCTAAGTCCAGCCGGCCCCAGTACCCAAAGTCTCAACCCGTGGGGAACGAGGGCTAGTATTGGTGAAGTGCCAGCTGGCCTCCTTCCTTCAGCCCACTCTGCCTGCCGGCGGTGGGGACCCGTAGGATCCCTCCTATGGGTTGCATCAACCCCACCTCGGCCCAAGGGTCCACCTCTAGCGCAACAGCTTTTTCAGGAGGGTGCATGCAACTTTGTAATTCCACTGACTCAGACAAATCCCAGTCCCTTTCCACAATCTTCATCTTCTTGGGCATTAAGCTAGATTCAGAATGGATGGTGTCTCAGTTACTTCGAGACAAACAAGTCTCTGATCAAAGACAATATCTGCAGGCTCAAGATTATGTTGAACTGGATGCGGTCTCTGATTGATTGTAGCCTGGCTTTTACCACCAGGGTCATCCCTATGGGACAACATCTGACATGTGGCACAATCACTACCACATCCATTTCATCAGGGCCATTAAAGAGGACTTGGTTATCTAGTTGTGCTTCTTGGAGTATTTCAACGGAGTTGTGGCCTGTGAGATGGTTGGAATGGAGTGTCACACAGAGCATTACTTTCCTGAAATTGTTCCCTATCATGGTAGCTCTACACATTTGGAGTGGCCATTTGAGCTATAGGAGAGTAGTTTTCTGGTAGGATAAAGCTGCGGTCATACAGGCAATTAATTCAGAGTCCGCAAAATGCCCCTTGTGTCTGAACTTCTCCATGAATTTGTACTGATTTGTTTGCGACTCATTATTGCTTCTAGAGCATGTCATGTCCCTGGTACCCACAATGAGACTGCGGATTCTCTTTCTCGTTGTAAGTAGCCCTGGTTCTGGGAGTTGACACTGGAGGTGGATCAGATGGGACATGCTAGGATGGTCTATTACCCCTGCCACCTGGAGAGCATATGCATGAGGATTTGAAGTGGTGATCTCCTTCTTAACTGGTAGAGGTTGGGGTGGAGGGGCTATCCCAGACTCCTTGGTGAAAGAATTCATCCTGGATGCTAAGAGAGCCAGCATCCCTAGCATTAAATCCAAGCTAGCAGCTTTGGCCTTCTTTGCCAAGGCCAGGAATTGGCCTAACCCTACAACCTCCTTTATGGTGAGGTTGGTAATGACTGTCTGGCTACATGAGGCCCCACATTAATGGGCGGTGCACAATTACCCATGTCTTACTTGCACACCTTTGGCAGGAGCTCCCAAGGATAGCAGTTCACCATATGAGACAGCTCTCTTATGAGCAGCATTTACTGTCACCTTCTTCACTGCCTTAAGGCTGGGGGAACTGGTGACGAACACTTTCAGAGTTGCTGACTCAAGTGGTATGGCTCTTTCTGCAGTGTCTGTCACTGGCAATACGTTACGTATATTGATATGGCATTCTAAGACTGACCAGGGTAGTAGGGGTTAGCGCCTTTCCCTGATGGCAGTTCCCGGTCTTTCTACATGCCCAGTCACCAACGTGATGGCATACCTAATGCTCTGACCAGTCAGTGGACATCATTTCCTAGTGCCCAAAAATATTCTCCCTCATAGCTGTTTCCAATTCACAGCTGTCTTTAAGCAGGCACTTAAGGCAGTTTGCTTGCCACCTAATCAGTTTGACATGCACTCCTTTCAAATTAGAGCTGCCAGTAGTGTAGTAACTTCTGGGGCTTATTCAGAGTAATACATCAACTTGGACAGTGGCATTCCACAGCTTATATCTCCTATATAGGATGTGAGGACAGTACAACTGGAACATTTATGACTCATTGTTAACTGATCTGTTTCTCTCCTAGGAGTCCATGGGGGATTTCTGATAGTATGGTTTCTCAGCTACTCCATACGCAGAACAAAGAAAGCAGTTCAGCCTGGTTGGCTGCAAGGTCGAGGTGCTAGCAGCGGATACACATGGAGGGTGCAGTGGTTCAGCAGACCAGGCATGTGTTGGGCTGAATTGATGCCATTTTCCAGCAGCAGATAGCTGACTTGGCACTATCCTCTGACTACCTAGATGTACAAGTTACTCACCTCGGAGAGAAGGACATGGGCAAGAATATCACAAGCCGGCATCTCATGAAATTCATGACATGCGACTTGGCACTCATTTCATCTTAATTGCCACAATCCATTCTAGTCTGGTCCGAGATTATGCCCTGTTTCAAATTCGCTCACTCCAGACTGTGGACTAGAGGGATAGCCAGGATCAATTGCCCGATCGGCAAAGTGGTGGTCCTATTGGGAGGACACCATGTGTGACATGTTTCCTATGCTGAACTATTCAATATGGATGGGGTACATCTGTCTGGTCTGGGCATGGAGTTATTTCTATATGCTGTTCGTAAAATATTATGGAGTATTATTTTCGGTTAGGCCGCAGAATATTCTTGGGAGCGTGCCTCTTTAATGGGTGTTTACACTCCCCGTCAAGAGGATTACCTTGGCGGTTGTCTGAGCCTCTGGGGGAATGAAAAAGGGGGGCAGTCCTGATGGCCAGCACACGGTGAAACTTCTTATGGATAACAGGCCCGGGTGGTTCCCAGCCTGCATGGTAAAGGTCAAATCCTTGCGACATTCGGTAGGCCTTGTAGGAGAGCTACTTCTTCCAGGAATTCAATATGCCTCGTCTAGGTTGAAGCAAAGGCTGAAGAAGCAGCATAGAAGGGCACAATACTTTCACAGTCTTCAGCCTGCACCTGGGACAGGGCAGGCATAGGACCCTCTCACAGGAGGATGGAGAGTTGGGATCTAGAAGGTGAATGTTAGTTGAGACTCAGCACCGAGTTGTATGTTATACTGTCAACAATAATAATAAAGCTCTGGCCAATTCATTCCAAAGCTAAATACAATCTGCTTGTGATCTGTAATTGTTATTGACTTAGCAGTCAGGGGTGGATGATTCCCAGATGCCCCAGTTAAGGGGCGGCTGCAATGCCCACAATGCACAGATGCTACCAATAACGAGGCACCCAAGCTGCTGCCTCAGTGTGCCTCCTTGTCCATCCGCCCTGGCATTTGCCAATCGTTCTTCCTCCAAGAGAGGGGGGTCGACCAAACTTCATGGTCGGCGGGGGGAGGGAGTGATGATTGTTACAGCTCTTCCCCCAACCGCATGGTGCCCATGCTGTGTGGCCACGCAGAGATGACATTGGGGCAGTTAGCCGGCATGTGGCCTGATTAGCTGGCTGCCTGGGGGAGGGGAGGTCTTGTCTAGTGATAAAGAAGAGAATTGTGCCATCTCTCTCCCTTTGATAGCCACTTCTTCTAGCTGCTAGCAATAGAATCTTCCCTCCCTCTCTCCCTTCACGGCTTGATTCTTGATTAGTTTGAGTGTTACATAAGTTACAGTTTGTTATGTTAGATGTTAGGGGGAATTTAAGAGTGTTAAGCCCATATATCCTTGTTGCAGTGGGTGGCAGCCTCTGGGGAAATAAAGGGGGATGGTCCTGATGCTCAGCAAGGGTGAAACTTCTTATGGATAGCAAGCCTAGAAGGTTTCCAGACTGCTTAGTAGAGGTCAATGCCTTAAGACACACACAGCGGGCCTTGGAGGAGAGCTATCTCTGTCAGGAATCTGATCCGCCTCATCTAGGCCAAAGCAAGGGCCGCAGAAGTGGTCTGGAAGGACAGGACATACACAGGCACAGGACAGGCATGGGGCAGGACAGGCACAGGACACACACACACACACACACTCACAGGGGGGTGGGGTGGGGAGCTAGAAGGTGAATGTTAGTTGAGGCTCAGCACCAAGTTGCATCTCATATTGTCAACAATAATAATAAAGCTGTGGCTAATTCATTCCAAAGCGAAATATGATCTGCTTGTGACCTGTGAGTGTTATTGACTTAGCGGTCAGGGGTGGATTGTTCCTGGATGCCCTGGTTACAGGATTTACACATGTTGGTGTATTTAAAGCATGTGCACAACAAGGAAATTATCAGTTTTACCAATTAGTTTATCAGTTTGCTCAGTCCTTCTCCGGGTCATCAAGATCCTCCTGGTTCTTCAGCCTGAACTTCCCTCATTTCACCCAGACCTCCCATTTAGCCAATAGTACACAATAAACCTATTTAATATCACTTATGCCAGGCAATTAGCAGGTGTAAAATTACACAAGTTGACAAATATATATATGTAGTGTCTTATAAAACAGCAATTTATGCTCCTAGACTACCTCTTTCTTTACACTTGTATATCTGATCATAAAAGTGAAAATACACACATTTTTTGACTTTTATAAAATAGAGAATATACAAGTAGAGGCTACCTACATATGTATGCTATTATTTACAGGCATAATTTTTTGAAAATTCACCTCTAAGTTAATGTATTTTAAAATGCACTGTACTATATAACACTATACAGTGTACTGTACAATGGAATACACTTAGGTGACTTTTCTGATTTAGTGTTACAAAAGACACAGGCATCGTGATAAATATTTCTTTATTTTTTTATTTATCTTACCTTTGACGTTCCTTTCATAGAAAAGTATAAGCCAGATCTCCGTAATAGAAAGTACAATTTTTTCCATGATTTCTTTCCCTGCTCTTTTGTATACAAATGTCCGTGAATTTCAGGGCATGCACTTGAACTGAGAAACATCTATAAACAAAATGAAAGTTGCAATGACTATCTTTTAGTCAAGAGGAAGAGTCCCTCCATTTGATGCAAATAAATAGTGAATGCTTTTACTCTCCTCTGCAAAACAAAACCCCTCAACCAATTAATATACATTGCAATGGGGTTTTGTGACATGTCCCTTACCATATATGTTTTCATTATTACATGACCTGCATCACCTGGATCTATTTTACAACATTTGTTTTATTACAAAAAAAAAATCAGAAGGGATTGAAATTATTCTGAATTCTATCAAGAGGAAGAAGAGTTGTTCCAACAAATCTTTTTGACCAAAACTTTGAAACTAATTCTAACTAATTTGAGTTTCAGAAATCTCCTGTTGGAATCTAATAGAGAAGGGATAAGCTTCTATGTATATCATGTTGTAAACCATTGTGTCATTGTGTATGTATGTCATGTTGTAAACCATTGTGATCATCATTTGGAATGATGGTATATAATATAATATTTGCAGTTGACCATCTTACAACTGACTAATAATACTTAGAAAATAGCTAGGGACTCAGTTTGCTCCAGTAAATCACAGAGGAAAGAGAACATTCTGTACAAATATGCACATATTTTCTACTAGAAATAAGGGGGTAGATATTCAAAAGCCATTCAGATGGATAACTTTCAGTTATCCATCTAAATGGCAAGTTTGGGGATATTAGACAGTTATCCAGCTAAATTATAGCCAGATAAGTCATTTTTCCATTATAACCCGCTAAGTTAGCTGGAATAATTTTAGACCTGCTTCAGATTAGTCTTTTATTACAGTGTTTTTCTGCCACAATCATTTATTTCAGAGGAATCAAAAGAACTTTTCTAATATAGACCAATAGCAATGATGATTCTATAAATGGCATGTGATACCACAAAAATCCTGTATCTAACGTTGGTGTATAAGTTTGTGATTGCTCCTAGGTTAGCATGTGCTTGTTGTATTCACATTCATGTTAGTGACCTTTAGTATTTAGTTTGGATTTCCTGTATTCGATTCTCACAGACACATATGCACACAGTTGGCAGCATGATGGAAATACAAAATATATTCCCATGTAATTGTAGACTTTGGGTTAGAAAAACTTCTTAAAATTGGTTTGTGGAAAATAATCAATCAACCTGCAAAAATTTTGAAGATTCATTGAATAAGTTCAAAAAACCTTTTTTTTTTTTTTCTTATGTAAATCCACATTGCAGCAAAATCAATGTCAGATGTACAAGAGCAGATTTCTTTGAATCAGGGATTCATTTTGGATTTGGTGGATCTGCTTCATATTTTCCCCAGATGCACTGAAAAAATTGGATGGATTTCCAAAACAGATCTGAGTACAATTCAAATTTCTGGGAAGAAGAGGGGGCAGCTAAGGTTGGGTCCAGGTCTGCCCAGGATAACATGGGGGCCTAGTCTGGCCTTTGGCTGCTTTCCATAATAAGGATTTAGCTGGGGATGGGAAGAGTGATCTGTTTGAAATGTTCCCATGGAGTTTGAATCCCATGATGGGAATATCTCTGCTGCAGATTGATTTCAATACCCCATAAGAGCGTGGGTATTGGGGTGTTGTTTCAGAGCACACTACAAAAGGAAGGGGATCACGGCAGTTTGCAACCCTCTTTTCCACCTTCCTGTAACAAATCGAATTACCTGTATTTTATGACTTTTTTGGCACAGCTTCTGGGGTTGGGGTGGTGGAATACCCAAGCTGTTTTTGCATAGGGCAGTGTTAGATGACCAACCAAGTGGATGGAATGGTAGACTCAGGAAAACTCTGGGAATTGCAGATGTGATTGTGGCAGTCACTCCCCTAGTATTGGCTCCTATCTGGGATATAGCTAGGGCTCTAGATGGTGGTAGCATCTGGCTGACCTGTGCCTACAGGCTGAGGTGGCCTGGGGGAAGCACAATTTATGGGACATAGTAGATGGGCTACAGAGGTAAGTGGGCTTCTATTTTTGTTGGCTTTGACTCAAATGTTGTCACATGTCTGTAGAATATGAATAATGCTACACTCTTTCATTTTGAAACATTATCCATTTTTAGTCAAGGGACTGTGGGCTTATTTTTCTAAAAGACAATGAAGGCAAGTGAGAGTCCAGTTATCTAGGTTGCCCATGTTGAGATCCATATTCAGTAAGGCAGTTGTCAGAGTCTGATCAGGGTGTAGACACATCAGGCAGAGTTCACAAACAGCTTTAATTAAAGAAACATAACACAGGTTCCTGTTTCACAATATACAGGAGAAACACATGTTTTCAAGACTACTTCCTTACCAGGCAAGCAAGTAGTTAGATCTAAGACAGCTCTACTGGATTTGAGGTAACTCTTACAGACCCGGGCCAGGGAATTAGGGATTTGATGTGCTAGCAGAGACTCTCTGCTGATTAGGGATTTAAACAGGATGTGCTATGAGAGCTAGAGATGAGTATTCCCTTTGAACCAATGAGAGTTTCACTGGGTATGTCCCAGCTATTAATACTAGAGGATAGGAATAATACTGCCTCCCCAGCAATTCACAGCCAACATGATTCTCCCTGGAGGGTTCTAGTCTGCTGTTCCCACAGCTACCAGCAGGGGTGGATTGGCTTATCAGGGGACTGGGCATCCTCCGGTGGGCCGGTCTCTCTAGTCATATGATTCCTCAGCTTCCTGGTCGCAGCCAATGAAGAGGGGTTGCTGCAGACCCAAAGAAAGAGTCGGTGGCCAGAAGAGAGGTCTGCAGGACCGTGAAAGAGCCCACCCATTATGGCTTAAAGAATGGCTCAGCAAGGAAATGGTGGAACCCATTTCATCATGGCTAAAAGAGAGAGACCTATGGGGCCATGATGGAGCCCATCCACGGTGGCCTGAAGACTGGCTTAGTGAGACTGCAATGGAGCCCATCCCACCACAGTCCCAAGAGAGTTCTGCAGGGGATATGCCACCCCCCTCTGGAACAGTACTGTTAGTATGGTCTCCTCCCATCTTCCCTCCAGCAAGAAGCAGCAGCTTACTATCTAGTAGGGCATTAGACAAGGCCAAAAAGAAATAGGGAGATAGAGGGTGAGTATGATAAGCGATTGGGTATGTGTATTTATTTATTTATTTATTTCGAATTTTTCTATACCGACATTCTTGAACAAAGCTATCAAATCATATCGGTTTACAATTGAACATAACTGTCGCGGCTATGGCGTTACATCGAACATAGAACATTGAGCAATAAACAATAAACATAGAACAGGTCAACAGTTCAACAATAATATATAGTGAAATGCTTCATCATAGAGTAACATAATATATATAAATAGGGGAACAACAACTGGGGCGACTGTATGCGTAATATCAAAATACGTTTAATGAAGTGTCATTGTGCAGCTGCATAGTGGATAAGGCGTGGTGGTAGCATAGGGCATAAGGTAGCTATGAGAGTAAGACTGAGTGGTGGAGGGAAGGAGGAGTATGTAGGCAGGAAGGGAGTGAGGCATTAGAACAAGATTAACGGGATATGATGTGGGAGTAAAGGGTGATCAAGTCTCCTAAGATCCTTGAGGGTCGGGTGACTCCTTAAAGAGTATGGTACGGAAGAGATGGGTGCTCAAGTGTCTCCTTAAAGTCCTGATATGTCTTATGTCCTGAGGTTACCTTGTGTCATGTTATGTCTTTTGACCCGTGTCAGAGTAATGTTGAGATTCAGGAAAGGCTTGTCTGAAGAGCCATGTTTTAAGGTGTTTTTTAAAATTTTGGAGAGAGGGTTCTTGGCGAAGCTCGGGTGGTAACGAATTCCAAAGGTTGGGCCCGGCTGTGGACATGGCGCGTTTTCTTAAAGTGGTTTTGATCGGTGGTGCGTATAGGGCTCCTTTGTAGGCGTTTCTAATAGGTCTAGCAGAAGTTTGAATGCGGAGTTGAGAGCTTAATTTGAGGTGGGCGATGCCGTGGATGTCCTTGTGAATCATCATTAGTGTTTTGAAGGTGATCCTGTGTTTTATGGGAAGCCAGTGAAGACTTTGGAGTATGGGTGTGATGTGTGCTCTTTTGTTTGAATTTGTGAGAAGTCTTGCTGCAGCATTCTGGACCATCTGTAAAGGTTTGGTAGATATAGCAGGGAGGCCTAGGAGAAGAGAGTTGCAGTAATCTAATTTTGTAAGGATGAGAGACTGGACTACAAGCCTGAAGTCACTGAAGTGTAGAAGAGGTTTCAGATTTTTGAGGACTTGCAGTTTATAGAAACATTCCTTGGTTGTATTGTGGATGAAAGATTTTAGGTTGAATAGGTTGTCAAGCCGCACCCCAAGGTCTCTGACGGAAGAGGTGTGATTTATGAGTGTATTAGTGGGTTGTGGTGTGCTTTGTGGATTGATGAGATTGTGTTTTTCATCTGGCGAAATGATAAGGATTTCTGTCTTATTTGAGTTAAGGATGAGGTTGAGGTTGGTGAGCAGGTTGGTGATAGATTGTAAGCAGCAATTCCAGTGTGCCCAGGTTTTTTGCAGGGATTCAGTGATAGGAAGAAGAATTTGAACGTCGTCGGCGAAAATGTAGTATGTTAGTTTGAGGTTGGCGAGTAGATGACAGAGAGGTAGTAGATAGATGTTGAAGAGCGTCGGGGAGAGGGATGAACCTTGTGGGACTCCTCTGTTTGATTTGATTGGGAGAGATTCTTTATTATTAATTCTGACCTTATAGAATCTGTCTTCAAGGAAAGATTTGAACCATTCATGTGCCTCACCTTGGATGCCGATGTCTGTTAGGCGTTCCAGTAAGATGGAGTGGTTAACCGTATCGAAGGCGGCGGATAAGTCGAGTAGAACGAGAAGGTAGGGTTGTTTTTTTTCCAGGTTGAGAAGGATGGTGTCAGATAGTGATGTGAGTAGGGCTTCAGTATTTTGTGATTTTCTGAATCCGAACTGGAATGGGGAGAGTATGTTGTTCTCTTCAAGGTAATCAGACAGTTGCTTATTTACAAATCTTTCCATCACTCTTGAGATCAGGGGAAGATTGGCTATTGGACGGTAGTTGGCAGGATCAGTTGAAGGAAGGTTAGGTTTTTTTAGTAAAGGTTTTAGAATGGCTAGCTTTAATTGATCTGGAACCTTGCCTTGTGTTAGAGAGCAATTGATGATGTCTGCTAACGATTGAGAGATTGTGTTAGGAATGGAGAGTAGGAGATTGGAGGGTATGGCGTCCAACGGGTGAGAAGAAGGTTTTAGCTTTTTAAGGATGTTTACGATCTCCATTACGGAAGGGGTCTCAAATGTTGTAAGGCTAAAGCTCCTATTAGGAAGAGTGGAGCTGAAAGGAAGTGTTGTAGGTTGAGATGAGGCGAATGGTTTGAGTAGATTAGATATCTTGTTGTCAAAGTAGATAGCGAGTTCGTTGGCTTTACAGGAGGCTTGCTCATCTGGGATGATAGGGGGCGAGGGTTTTGTAAGAGATGATACGATAGAAAATAATGCTTTAGAGTCGAATGAGAAGTTGTGGATTTTTTTGGCGAAAAAATCTTTTTTTGCTTTGAGAATGGCAGACCTGTATGTATTGAGGTGGGTTTTGTAGATTAAGAGAGAGTTGGTAGATGGGGTCTTGCGCCATTGGAGCTCTTTGTTGCGGAGTTTTTGTTTGATGTTTTTAAGATCTGGGGTGTACCATGGATTTCTGTTGGCTTGGGGTGGCTTAGAGGCTTTAGTAATGATTGGGCAGGATTGATCGGCAACCTCGCTGGTTATCTTGATCCATGAGTTAATGGCTGAGGGTGCGTCAGAGAGATCAAGTCGTTCCAGTTCTTTTGAAAGCTGATTGCTGAGGAAATCTGTGGCGCACGGTTTCCTGTATTGTAATATGGTTGTCGGGGGAACAGTTCTCGGGAGATCAATGATTTGGAGTTCGGCGGAAATACTATAGTGATCTGACCATGGAATTGGGACACAGGAAGGTATAGCGGCAGCTGATAGGCCATCATTGAGGAAAATCAGGTCTAATGTGTGACCTGCTTTATGTGTGGAACCATTGACAATCTGGCTGAAGCCCAATTGGTTGAGAGCTGTCAGTAGGATGTCACAGTTGTGGGATCGTGGAAGGGTGTCCACATGGAGATTAAAATCTCCTAGTAGGATTGCTGGTTTGTCCCTCTTGAGATGTTTAGCTGTGAATTCGATAAGTGGAGATGGATCGGAGTCTAAGGTTCCTGGGGGAGAGTAGACCAGGGCAATTTGGAGATGGTCCGAGTTGAAGAGTGCTGTTTCTAGGTTACTGATTCTGGGGGACAGTTGATGGGAGAGTCCAAGTCCCTTTTTTGCTGCTAGTAGTAGGCCTCCTCCCCTTTTTTTGAATCTGGGAATTGAGTGGATATCATAGAGTTGGTTGGGGAGGTGGTTTAGTAGGACTGAGTCCGAGGGTTTCAACCACGTTTCGGTAATGGCGCAGAGGTCTGGGTTGTTGTCAATCAGGTGGTCGTTAAGAAGATGAATTTTTTTTGTAATAGATTGGGCGTTAAATAGGGTTAGGGTGAAAAGAGTGAGCCCTAGGGATTGGGCGATTGGGGATGTCATGATTGGGAGCAGTCTTTGGTGACGTAAACCTAGAATCCTGGGTTTGCTGGTTTTAAGTTTGGGTGTGTAGGGAATTGTGGGTATGGGAAGTGGGCACCACTTGATGGGGTACATTTTAGAGGGGTAGATATAGACCGTTCTGCTAGTGAGGAGTTGCTAGGGGAGCTTCGAGGAGTGATGTTGCAAGTGAGTTCGAGAGCTCTCTTTAGGCCTGAGTTGAGGCGGCTAATTTGAGCCAAGTGGTCGGGATGTAGTACGTGGAAGTCGTAATCAGTCTTGTAGGGAGTGTTGCAGAGTATCAGTCGGATGGGGTGGTTTGATTTAATTCTCTGTAGAATTCACTAAGTCAGACGGGATAGGAGCGTGTGGGCTTTCCTCAGGGGCTGCACGAAGGAGAGAGAGAGAGAGAGTCTGCATGTGCTTGGAAGAGCATGCCTGTGCATAAGAGAACCTGCATGTGTATGAGAGAGAGCACCTGCATGTGTATGTGAGTGAGAGAGAAAAAGCTTGCATGTGTATGCGAGTGAGAGAGATAGAGCCTGAGTATGTATGAGAGAACTTGCATATGTATATAAAAGAGAGAGAGAGCCTGCATATGTATGTAGGTAGAGAGCCTGCATGTGGATATGAAAGAGAGTCTGCATATGTTTGTATGAGAGCCTGTATATTTATGTGAGTGAAAGAGCCTGTGTGTACATAACAGCCTGTATGTGAGAGACAGCCTGTATATGTGAGTGTGAGAGAGAACCTGTATGTTTGACAATGTTTGTATGCGAGTGGGAGAAAGAGAAGATACATTTTGTGTTGCCCCCCCCCCCCTTCTGCCAATCCACAACAATCTCTGGATGACTGCAAATCAAAAGATTCCAGGTATGGCGAGCTGGACATTTTTTAATCCTATTATTTTACATTTTTAGGACTTATTTCATGTGTTTGCTGTTTTAAAATATTGGGGATAGATATTCAAAAGTCAATTAGATAGATAACTAAAAGGTTATCTAAATGGCTAAGTTCCTGTTTTAAATATCTTAACTGGCTATATTCTAGCCAGATATTTATCCAGCTAGAATATAGCCAGTTAGAATATAGCCAGTTAAGTTGAGGGTGTTCCAGGGGCGAGCAATAGACATTCCCGGGAGGAGAGGAATTATCCAGTTAGGTTAACCAGATAACACTGATATTCGGTTATCCGATTAACCTAATTGGCTAACTCTAGCCACACTGTAGGGCTGGTCTAAAGCTAGCCAGATACACCTATACAGCTAACTTTAAGATGACCGGGTATATTCAGCGGTGCTGCCGAACCGCTGATTATCTCAGTTAAATTAGCCAGATAGGTATATCTGGCTAACTTTACTAGCTGCTCAGCGGCTGAATATGGACCCCTTAGTGTTTGGGAAATATTAGAAAATATATATGTGCATTTTTCTAATTATTGGATGTTTTTCATCTGTTTTGACATATCATTGCTTGTTGGTTTGTAAGGAATGATTCTGTTTTTCCATTGTTGCACTGCATAACAGAGTTGGACTTGTTGTAGTTTCCAAAGCATGCGAGAGCGCAAATCAGCCAGTGAACATATGTGAGAGCAAAGAGAACAAGCTAGCCAATGAGCATATGTTTAAGACAGTAGGCATGTATGTGAGTATAAGAGAGAATGAGTAAGCATGTATATGTGAGCAAGAGTGAGTCACTGAACGACTCTGAGCCAGAATGTGAACATGTGTGTGATTGTTTGACATAGTAAGCATGCGTGAGAGAAAGCACATGAGCCAGCGAGCATGTGTGTGAGAGAATATAAGGGAGGTGTATGAGAATGAATATGTGAATATATGAGAGAGAGGAGAAAGTTTATGTATTCTTCCCATCTCTGACTAATCCATGACAATCTAAGGATGACTGGAAATCGATATAGTACTCAGATATGGAGAACAAAGGGTTTTCTTTAGCCTTAGTTTTATTTATTGGGTGTTATTTGATGTGTCTTCTGTTCTGAAATATTTTATTGATGTTTAGGAAATTTAAAAAACAATGTTATATATTTTTAATCATTAGATGCTCTATTCTTTAGCTGCTTTAAAATATTTCTTCTTTATATGAGTATGGTATTATTATGATTAATGTTTTATATTTCTTGATTTTATTTGACATTTAATGAAGAATGATATTTCTATTTTTCCATTGTTGCACTGCATACGGAGTCTAGCTTGCTATGGGTTTTGCCTGGATGTTACTATTTATACTATCTATTCTGTATTTGGTGAGGGTCTGTCTGTGTTCTGCAGGTGTGACTGAGGTGAGGTATTCTGCTCGTGTGCAGTTTCTGTGTAGGGACCTATAACAGCTAGATTTGTTCTGTTTTCCTAGTAGCAGGTGTGTTGGTGTTTTAGAACCTGGTGTAATATTTGCAGTGTTGCCTTTACATAATTAGCGTTGTTACTGTTTGAGCACTTGCAATTAGTGCTGTTTTCATATAGGAGTTGTACTATATTGTACTCAGGTTACTCAAAACTCTCTGAAGCTGAGACTGCACCCAACACACTTTACAACAGGCCTAATACCATAACCTTGTTTCATAACCTTGTTCTATGTAATGCCTTTTGGCAATTTTCATGTTCTGTTTCAATGTAAACCGATGTGATCTTTATTTCATATAGGAACACCGGTATATAAAAATCTAAAAATAAATAAAATAAATAATACCAAATGGTTGCAGGTGTCTTTTTTCACATAGTTTTGTGGTTGGTACTACACAGTACATGCATGTTGTAAGTGATATTTTTACCTTAGAAGACTAACTGTACTTTGAATGCATTTTTTTCATGTAAAATCTGTTACTATAAATGCATTATTTTTAACTGTTAGTGGGAAGGTTGGGACCTGGAGTGTATGCAAGGCTATAAGGTTTGTCTATGGCACCTAATACCCTTGCTCTAGCTCTGGCTCTACAAGAGAAAGCAAGATTCCATCTGGAGCTGTTCACCTTTGGGTTAGTGGTTCTCAGTCTCAGCTAGGGCTTAATTTTTCTTTTATATAAGCCCAGGAAACATAATGGACCACTTCTATTCTCCCCCCCCCCCCCCCCAGAGTAGATTGGCAGAGCCAAGCCTGGGAAATCATAAAAGCGGCAGACTGTATAGCGCACAGTCAATGGGAGTGAATTGGAGTAGTAGGATAGTGGTGGAGAAGTAGAGATAAGATATCCACAGAAGTGAGCAGAAATGATATCTGGATAAACCTATCTGGGTAACTTTATCCAGATATTCAGCAGAACTTACCAGGAGTAGTCTTCCACTGAATATGCCCGGATAGAGTTATCCAAATAACATTAGGACAGGCCTTCAACACTGACTGGATAAAGTTTTGCAGTGCCCCAGGAATGCCTCCAGAGCTGCCTATTTTATGCAGTAAATTTTGTGCAGGCAACAATTTCTTAGATGAAATTCACTAGTGTGTGAGAGAGGGGGGAATTATAACAAACATTTGTCCAATGAACTCCCCAACAGGGAGATACATCAAACCGCGGTAGTATATCATGCAATATACGCAATATTTTGCTTCTCCCCGCCCAGGTTCCTTCCCCTATTACAATGACCTTCTTTGCATTCATTTTGCATTCATAAATAATGCAAGTGCATGCAAAGAAGGTCATGCATATGCAATCCCATGCAATCCCATGCAATCCCATGCAAATATTGTATAGTGGCTGACTTAGAAGGTGGTTAGCCATGATAAAATATCTACACCTTTTTGAAAAATGGTAAATGTGAGGCGGGAGGCTCGGGACCCTAATGTGGGTCCTGAGGCTCTCACCTGACACAGCATCCACTTGAAGGTTGTGGGGTGTGGGAGAGGGGTTAGCGGATGGGGGGATGGGGGGATGGGGATAGAGGCCTGCATCCTAATTTTTTTTATTTTGTTGCTTCTGGGGGGGAAGGAGATGGGTATGGGTAAGGGGGCCTGGGCCACTAATTTTGATTTGGGGCAGGGCCAGTGCTAGCTTTTTTTTTTTTTTTTTTGCAGCTCTATGCCAACAATTACTGTGCTGCTCCCCCCCCCCCCCAATGTCCCAATGTTCATTCATCTCCCTCCAGAAAACTAAACTTTAAAGTCCGATATTCCTCCCTACCCAGGTCCGCCCCCTCTCCTTTGGAACCCATGACCAATGGAAGGGTATTAGATGTTCTAGGCAAACTTCAAAGCCCCACCCCAACCCTCCACACACACACACATACGCTTAAAAATTATTTATAATAAGAGATTTTACATTAAAAGGAACATTCAGAGCACACTTACAGCAACCTGTATATCATGTTTACATGTACTGCTGTGGCACCAACCAGAAAACCCTGCAAAAATACCCATATAGTATTAGGCTTATTGTAACACATGTTGGATGTGGGATTGACCCTCAGAAAGCCAAAACCGAACAATTATAATATAGTAAACCTCCTATACTAAATCAGCACTAACTGCCAGCATTCAAACAATAAAAATCTTATCTATGAAAAAATAATGCTGCAAATATTACACTAAGTCCAAAAATACCAATATATATCTTATTAGGAAAACAAAACAAGCCAGGCTGCTACAGATCCCTACACAGAAACTACATGCTAGTAGAATACCTCACCTTGGTCACACATGCAGAAAACAGACAGACCATCACCAAATACAGAATAAAAAAAAAAGACTGTAAAGTATAAAGAAAAATGTGCAGAAAAAAAAGAGAGCTGTAAAACGCAACAAGCCAGACTCTGAATACAGTGCAACAATGCAAGAACAATGTAAAACATTCATTACGAAAATAAATATTTCAAGACAGAAGAATAAAAATCCAATAATTAAAAACCAGTAAACTATTTCAAAACAGCAGACATATCAAATAACACCAAATAATTTCAACTAAAAAGGATTAAAAAAACAAACCCTCCCACTCTCCATACCTAGTACATTTCAGTTTCTAGTCATCCTGAGATTGTTGGTTAGTGGGTGTGTTGAAGCACACAAACTTTCTCCTCTCTCTCATATATTCCTACACACTTTTTCTCAAACATATATTTATGCTCATGCACTCATACCTTCGTGCTCAGATGTACACAGTCTTTTCTCTTCTACACATGAAGCGTGCACACCTACATATATGCTCCTTCTCACATATATGTTCATACACACTGACATACTTCCTCTCACTCACGCACTCTCCCACACACAAACTACCTCTCTTGCATGTGCCTCCTGTGTCTCACACACACACACGCATATGCTCTCTCTCTCACACATGGGCCTCACCTTGTTTTCTTCCACTTTCTCCCCCAGCAGCCCTGGGCCCACCTCTTCACTTTGACTTCCATCGAGTCAGGATCACAAGGTGGTCTCCCTTCCACTTTGGCTGTTGGTGGGTTGGGGGCCACCGGGCAGCCCACAGTCTCACTAACTCAGCAATTCCTCCCCTTTCCCCCACTATCTTGGTTTTTTCCCCCTCCTTCTTCCCTCCCTCTCTCTAGATATCCCCCCCTCTTCTCACATTACTTCATTTCTTCCTGCATCCTTGTCTCTCTAAATATTCTTCTCACCCCTGAGTCACTATCTTAGTTTTTCCCCCCTTCTCATCCTCTTTCTTCATTACCTTAGCTTTTTCCCCTCCCCCTTCCTATAGAGGATCTTCTCGGCCTTTCCCTCCCCTGCTCTTTCCTCCCCTCTTCTTACTTTTTGCTATGCTTTCCCAAATTTCTTCCTTCTCCTGCCCTCTTATCCAGTCACTCCCTGCCTCTTTCCCCTTCCCAGGCTCTTCCTCCTTGACAAAATGGAGCAGAGGCTGCAGGGCTGCCTGGTAGAATCCAACCCACCAGCAGCCTTAGTAATGAAAAGGCTCCAGGCCATCCGCAACGTAGAAGAGCCTAAAAGTGTCCCCAGACCACCATCCCCTCAAAGCTGTCACCCTGTGCAAGTGCACAGCTTGCATAGTGGATTGTGCCAGCCATGCTTGGGGGTGGGAAGGAAGGGGTCGGGACTCCATTGTTGACTTGGGGGGGGGGGGGGATCATAAGGGGCCAAGACTCTATTATTTATGTTTTACACTTTGGGGAGAGTGGAGGGGCCAGGACTATTTTGATTTGGGGGGGGGGAGAGGGGCCATGACCGCGCACCTACATGTGGCCTCAAGTGGATATGGGGGATCAGCCCTTACCCCCTGCTCTACCTCCCTGTTTGCCATGACTTTCTTTTTCGGGCCAGCAGTCCTCTACAGTGATGGCAGTCCCTCAGATTGGGGTCACCATCACGTTAAAGGGCCGTGCACCGTATTCTTTTGTCCCACAGTGTTTGCCAATGGTGGGAACTCCCCTCCTGCAATAAAACATTGTGGCTTAGTGCCTCTAGGCCCAAGTTAGCTAGATTGTGAATAACAACCTCCTTTTACCAATTCAAACGAGGCTGAAATCCGCTTGATTCATCTTCAAACCATTTGCATATATTTATGCGGCATAACTATCTGGGTTTATTTTTTTGTCATCCACAAAGTTATCATTTTGTGTATTAAATTTCAGATGACCCCTGCAATACCTATATTATTTTCAAGAGTGCTCTTCAAAGCAAACCTGTGGTCAACTTTGCAATATTTGATCAGATTGAACATCTTGGTGCATGGTACTATATGTAGTACCTTTTATGCATCGTGTCTTTCACTGACGTTAAAATGTTATGCTACCACAACAGAATAATCACATAAAGGAGGATATCATGCCTGAGTTGAAGTATACTCAAGAAATGACGTTAGCTCTGTGCAACAGTATGTTCATACACTGTTTCTTTTAGAGGGGTAAGTTCACATCAGAATGCAGACACTTATCACAATTGTAATGTCCATGTTAAATAAAGGAGCTTGCATTTGGTTAGTTTTTTCACCTCTCTGGTTGCCATGGCTTCACCACACTGCCTGAGGTCACAGTTTGGGAGAATACTGCAGAGGATTACTATTAGCTTTTATAACCAACAGCATCTAGTCCTCCCTGGTGGTCCCAAATGCAGGTAGCAGCCAAGTTTGATCCTGCTTAGCTTAGCTTCTAAAGTTTAACAAGCTCCGAAGGCAATTTATTACTTTTGGTATTAAGAGAGGAAAGGGGATAGGGTTAGATGTGTTTTTAACTATATCAAAACCTGTCACCTATTCTTTAGAATCAAAATACACAGAATTAGTAACATATTGATAAGGCAATATTCCCTTATTTTTCACATTTTAATTCTTTTTGCATACTTTAGCCTTCTACAGTACTACATACCTGTAATATTTCTGCATGAGTTATTGCGCTATTGGTCTCACGGGAGAACAGCACCATTTGATCTGGAAAAAAGTTCTTTAAAGTACAAATATTATTGAAATCTATAAGCCAGCTAACACAATACATAAAGTATATTTTCAATGAGCTCCAGCAGACATCTGAGCACATACATTTAAAGCAATGTCATAAAACTAAAACACTTTGTATTTCCAGCTAAAATAACCAAAACATCTAACTAGCTATAATGAATATTTTGTCTTTATTTCTTTTCACATAGAAAAGATACATAGTTAAAATATTACATCTATTACTTTTTTATTTGGGATGTGCAGGTTTGAACATAAGTACAAAAGATATGCCATACTGGGTCAGACCAAGGGTCCATCAAGCCCAGCATCCTGTTTCCAACAGTGGCCAATCCAAGTCACAACTACCTGGCAAGAACCCAACCATTAAATAGATCCCATGCTACTAATGCCAGCTATTCCCTATTGATTAATAGCAGTTTCACATTTACCCATTCAAGTCTTTCCATGATTTTATAGACCTCTATCATATCCCCCCTCAGCCATCTCTTCTCCAAGCTGAACAGCCCTAACCTCTTTAGCCTTTCCTCATAGGGCAGCCTTTCCATGCCCTTTATCATTTTGGTTGCCTCTCTCTGCACTTTCTCCAGTGCAACTACATCTTTTTCAAGATGCAGCAACCAGAATTGCATGCAGTAACCTAGGTGCAGTCTAACATGGAGTGATACAGAGGCATTATGACATCCTCTGTTTTATTTGCCATTCCCTTCCTAATAATTCTTAATATTCTGTCTGTTTTTTGACTGCTGCAGCACACTAAGGTGATTTCAATGTAATATCAACTATAATGCCCAGATCTTTTTCCTGGATGGTAACTCCTAATATGGAACCTAACATTGTGTAATTACAGCATCGATTATTTTTCCCTATATGCATCACCTTGTACTTGTCCACATAATATTTCATCTGCCAAATGGACACCCAGTCTTGCAGTCTCGCAAGATCCTCCTGCAACGTATCACAGTCCTCTTGTGCTTTAACTTCTCTGAATAATTTTGCATCATCTGCAAATTTGATTACCTCACTTGTACCTCTTTCCAGATTATTTATAAATATATTAAAAAGCACAGATCCAAGTACGGCTTCCCGAGGCGTTCCATTGCTTATGTTTTTCCACTGTGAAAACAGACCATTTAATCCCAATCTCTGTTTCCTGTCTTTAAACAAGTTTGCAATCCACTAAAGGACATTGTCTCCTATCCCTTGACTTATTAGTTTTCTTAGAAGCCTTTCATGAGGGACTTTGTCAAACACCTTTTGTATAAAGTTTATTTCACTTTGGTTAGTTTACCAAACAAAACTAAACATAGGGATGGTGACTTGTAAACACACGCATGGGCGCACATTTGTGCGTGTTGTCGACCTGCACCCAGAGACGCATCCATTTTATAACATGTGTGCATATAAGCACATATGTTTTAATAGCCACCCTTCCCTCTGTTTGCCCTGACCCTTAAAACCCCATTGCCTTGACTGTATTTTTTTGTTTTACTACTTACACGCCATCCATAGCAGAAGTAAATTTACATGGTATGGGACTCCAGCGCGCAAGGTCGCATAAGTATTTATGTGCACATCTCTTGGCCAGGTCCTGACATGCTCATGCCCCACTCAGACTATGCCCAAGCTCTGCTCCCTTTTAGAAACTTTTTACTTGTGCAGGCAGCAGGAAATATGCAGGTCCTCAGGCAGCTTTTAAAATCCATTCAGTGCGGGCCACCCCGACTTGTGCATGTATCTTCTGGTTTTGGCATACTCAGGGCTTTTAAAAATTGCCTTTCAATTTTTAAAAATCCTCAAAACAAAACCTAAAATGGGGCATCCCTGGGCCTTCCTGCTGCTTTCTCGGGTCCCAGAGCCTCCCTGGGCCTATCCTCATCCCTGCCAAGAATTTGGGACCAGGACCAGGGCCTTCCCAGGCTGGTCTCAGCCAAGTCCAACTTTGTCTTCACTGAACCCCTCAGCTCTTTGCCCTTGCAAAATAGCAGGAGTCTTCTCTCTCACACTTATCCCTTCCATGGGGGGTCTTGTTCTGCACAAAGAGCAGAAGCGATCTCCAATCTTTCCTGTTCCACTGGCTTGCTCTTTAAAAATGGTACCAGCCAGCTTTAAGACTGGTGCCAAGTTTAACTTCAACAAAATGGTGCCTGTATTTTCTTTTATGATCGTATGTTGGCCTTTTTTTTTTTTTTATAGATATTTTGGGGTAAGTCTATTTGTGGTTCATTCCATTCAGAATAAACCGAAAATAGATTTTTTCATCCTGAAAAACTGTTTATCTTAAAACAAATGCAGACCTCCACCCCTCTGAGCTCTATTGCAAAGTTTCCCAATCCTCTTTTGGTGGCACATCTGGCTAGTGCATTAGACACTAGATTTGCAAACATTAGAGACTCAGTGTATGCAAAACTATATCCATTCATAGTGGCAGTCCTGAAAACCTGACTGGATAGGTGTGCCTGCAGGAGAGGACTGGGAAACACTGCTCTGTCCCCCTAAGAAGAATGGGATAAAGTGCAGCCTGGCACCATCCAGTGTCCGCTACATGAGTACCACTGGGAGAGCACTCACATCCCTCTAGTAAGGCTGGCCTTCAGAAAAGTAAGTCTATATCAAGAAGGGATGGGAGGGGGATCAGGGCCTTGTTGGAGTCTGGGTGGGGACGGTGCCATATGCTTTGATTTGGTGGCAGAGCCCTGCTGTCATTTAGGAGTACCATGATACGTCAAGGCAGGCACTCCTCTGGAGTGGAGGTGCTCTTGACCAGGGCTCGGTATGATGAAATCCCCTGTGCTAATTGGCCCTATCACTTTATGCCATTTAGCATGGGGGATTTTGCATAGCAGAATTCAAACTAACAAATTAACAGTAGGTCCAAGGCAGGTGTTAATCTGTAGGCTTTAGACAGCCCTCAGATAGTAAACTAAGTGGAGAAGGGTATATCCCACTATTACATGCCCACTAAATACTCACTTGCATATGGTCTTCCTTCATTCACCTGCTGGTACACGCCAATTATAATGTGTATCTGATAACATCTTCTGAACTCAGTTTAGCATGCATGCTCGGGCAGTATTTCCCAAACCTGTCCTGGAGGACCCCCCCAGCCAGTCAGGTTTTCAGGATATCCACGATGAATATGCATGAGAGAAAATGTGCACAGTATCACCTTGTTAGACTGCAAAACTTGGTTACCTAGTACTAAATATACTTCCCCACCTCACTCCTCCCAATCCTGGGAATGCTTCCAGAGCCAGCCACCCTACTTCTAAAGCTGCTAAATTTAGCTGCCTAGTGCTGCTCAGCTCTGATCAGTTTTCAAAGGGACTAATCTAGCTGCCTAATTCCTGACGTTAGTCAGGCTAGACTGTTTGAAATTTGACCCCTTCGTCCCTTCGTAGAAGTAGTTTCTGCGTTCCGGTCGGCTGCCATTAGCCGCTGTCCCGGCCGGCCTCCGTCCCGCCCAGACCCCACACCCAGCCCACCCTTTTTTCAGAGCCTGATACTTGTGCATGTATTGGGACTTACGTGCATGGCCGGACCCGGCCACATGCATAAGTTCTGATTTTTACGTGTGTGGCCCTCTGAAAATTTGCCCTTTTATTTTTTTGATTTTCTGTTTTAGAATTGTATCTAAGGCAGTCTGCATTTCTGATCACAGCTCCATTCTATAGTCTCAAATAGAGCACCAGTCCAGGAGAAGGAAGAGCTCAATGAATCCACAGGTGTTGCCTAAATAGGCAACGTGGATAACATAAGGTGTTTGTGGGCCTTTTCAATTTGTTGTAGAGTCTACAGGAGACCTAAATTCTAAGAACTATCACATTTTATGGTGTCCTTAATTTAATTTGCCGATTCATACTTACTTTTATACCATACTTTTAAGTTATTGTTTTGACTTACCATTGGGTTCTTAAAAAACTCATACTTTGCATAATTCTTTCTAAAATACAATCTGTTTTCATCTTCCATTCCCCAGTTTGATTGTAATTCAATCACCAGTTCATGGTCTTCTATTATTCTTTCTGTAAAACAAAAATGATGTACCGAAACAGTTCTTTTTGCTGCCATTGTAGTGGGTATGCCCATTTTCTGCCCCTTGGAAAATGTCCTTGCCCTTCACAAGCATGACAGATGTGCTATCAGTATAAGGGTCTCACCAGACCTGGGTGGCCCATGAAGTCAGTATATAAGGAGGAGCACCACTCCACTGAGAGGTGTGAAATAGTGATATAAAACCCCTGCTCCCACATGAGAGGGGGAGAAGAGTTTGGAGTTGTGGAGATTTTGGAATACGATTCCAGTCCAGGAGTCTTAAGTATCTGGAGTCCTTAGAGCCCTCACCCACTCAGAGGCTCCATAGAGCCTGTTTCCCACAGAGAGAATATTGAGAGATGTGAAAGGAAGAGAAGTCCAGGGTGCAAGTTCCTGGAAGCTGACAGGAGAAGTTGCCAGAGTCAATAGACCAGTGTACTGGAGGTTGCAGAGTGAAGGAACATCCAGCCAGGAATGTCATCAAAGTTAAAAACTGATTCTAATATCATCACGTGATGACTCTGCCCTCCCAAGGGAGGGAAATTTAAGAGCATGCTACCATTTAAGTGAAATGCAGCAAAGAAAAAAAGAGGACAATGCAGTTATGTAACATGAGAGGCCAGCCCAGGAAACCCAGAGTGAGATTGAAAAGGTTGCCAGACCCCTTACTGTAAAGGTGCTTAAATGACCATTGAATAGATAAGTCAGAGACTCAGGTAGGGGTATTTGCATGTCATAGCCCCCTGAACTACTGTTGCCAACTTGCAGTGAAATAGCACTTTAAAATCATACATAACTATGACTGGAAAATCCTACACTGGAGAATTCTGAATGAGAGAGGGATTTATGAGAGAAATGTACTAAAACAAAAGACCTAGAAAACAAACAGATTCTC
Source organism: Rhinatrema bivittatum (assembly GCF_901001135.1). NCBI lineage: Eukaryota > Metazoa > Chordata > Amphibia > Gymnophiona > Rhinatrematidae > Rhinatrema > Rhinatrema bivittatum. The sequence continues at coordinate 97,941,531 of NC_042620.1, forward strand.
ACCTTGACTAATAAGGGGAGTCAGAACTTTGGGTACCCAGTTCTCAGACAGCAGAAAAAAAAAAAGCCAGGCAAGATGAAAGGGTGTGCACAGATTCTCTTCTCATGGTCCTGCCTGGCTGAGAGAAGGAGATCCATCTAGGCTGGGTAACTGCGAATAAGTGGCCATGAGCTTAGCAGAAATAAAATCACTGAAAGCTGAGACTACGGAGGGCTTTAATCACTGAATGCTAAACAAGCCATGTGCCTAGTGGAGCTGTAAACCCAAGCCAGGAAAGCCCTCCTAGCCAGGGACAGGAACCAAAGGACAGTGGTAGATCCAGAGTGGAATGATCTGCCAGGAGGGCATGAATCCCAGCAGCAGATCTGGAGGTAGAGACGTGGACCTAGCAGTAGACAGGGAGGTAACCCTGGTTCCCCCTTGATGAGGTGGACCGCAGTGGCAAATCAAGTGGTCCCCTAAGAAGGCATGGACCCCAGCGGCAGATTGAGTGGTCCCCCAGAAGCATTCCAGGAGGCGGAGTCAGGTCCCCAGGAGTACATGGACACCAGCGTTGGCATAGACCTTTCAGCAGAGCAGAAGCAGCACTAAGGAAAGGGCAGTGGTTTCGATACAATGGAAACCCCAGGCCAACACTGTCCATCAGCCCAGTTGTATCTTTTCACATGGATGAGATTGGGAAAAATGGGAGAGGATAATAACCACATTTGATTAAGCAGGAACTAAAGAGGTCCCTTCTATTCTATATGGTGGTATACAATGGGAGCCAACAACCCCAAATTGCTAAATATTAAATGATCTTGTTATCTTGTAGAAATGTATATAGTTGCATGGCCTGAGACTACTAACTATGAGTAGATACATGTACTGTTTGGCATCCTATTAGTGATGTATGTAGTCATATAGAAATGTATATATTTATACAGTCTAATAAACCTGTATATATTTGTACATACTGCCAGCCTTGTTCACAGACCCATTTGTTTTCCTGGGGTAAAGGGAGGGAGATCCTACCCACTAACACCTTCTTCCCCAGGTGGAAGCACCAGGCACCAAGAATATGAGGACTGACAGAGTCTGCCCTAGGGCAGGGGGGCTCCCACCAGGTCAGTCCCAGACCCAGGAATGCCCCTGCGAGGTAAGCGGTCAAGAGGGCATTACAAATCCAAGCAGTAAGAGCAAAGAAATGTATTGTAGAAGAGACAAGAAACAACTACCCCAACAGGTTCTGGGAGTGCCCAGGGAAGAGAAGGGGTACTTTCCCCAAAGAGCTAGCCAGCTGGAGAAAAGAGGGAAGAGACTGGGATTTGGGGGGGGGGGGGGGGGGGGGTACTTTTTTGGACTCTGTTGCAGAATGGGTACACTGCTTGAGTGTATTGTTTTTGATTTTGTGTTTGCCACCAGGTTTCAGTAAAGACTTTATGTTGAACAACAGTGCTGGGCTGAAAGTGATTTTTATTGTTCTACGGTGATAAATAGAATGGCTTGTGTGCAGAGTAGACCCTAGAGAGAGAACAAACCCTAGGGACCTTGAAAACATTTTTTACCCCCTGTGGGGGAACCCCAGGGATGGACATGGGGCGTTGAATGGTCCATGGTTCTTCCCATGTGTCCCCCTGCTCACAATCCAGAACAGGACAAGGCCTACACCATGTTCAGGGACATTATTATGATGCCTGTTTATTTTTATAGCAATAAAATCAGCATTAAAACATTGCAGAAACCTGGAACTTTATTGGCAATAAATAATAGGATTGTTGCGCACCCCGCCCGCGCTCGGCCTACGCACGGGCCTGGTTACCTTTCCAACTCCACTGCAGGTCCCGGGTCAGTCACCCCGGCAGCCGATGCAAGCTCCTCCAGGCCTTGACATCCTGTGGCTGCGGTCACCGGGCCTTCCTCAGTGCACCAGGCCTCACAGCAGGGCTCGGCGTCCTCCGTGGCATCGGCCTCGACCCTAGACACGCGCGCGTGTGGACCGCCCGGTCCCTTATAGGGAGAGAGAGAGAGGAAGTATGTATGAAAGCATGAGTGCATGTATGTATGTAAGAGAGAAATATGCATGTGTGAGAGAGAGAGAGAGAGAGAGAGAGGGGAAGTGTGAATGAGAGCATGTATGTATGTGTGAGAGGAAGTGCATATGACAGCGTGTGAGTGTGTGAGAGAGAGAAAGAAACAGGAAGTGTATGTGAGAATATGTGTGTGAGAGAATGAACATTATTGTGCTAGAGAATGCGTGATTATGACAGTGAGGCTAGAAATCAAAAGTTCTCAGGTATGGACAGCAGGGGATTTTTATCTTTATGAGTTTTAATTATTGGGCGTTATTTGATTTGTCTGCTGTTTTGGAATATTTTATTGGTTTTTGGTAAATTTTTAAGGATTTGCATGAGCTTTTAATTAATGAATATTATTCTATTCATCAGTTGTTTTGAAATCTTTTTTCTTTTTATTAGTATGTTTTCATTATTTTGATTGATGTTTTATATTTCTGATATTATTGTTTGATGTTTTATGAGGAATGGTAATGTTTCTGTTTTTGTAATTTTGTACTGCATATAGAATCTGGCTTCTTGTGGCTTCCAGTTTAGTTTTTTCTGCACGTTTGCATTTCTACTTTATAGTCTCCTTATTCTGTATTTGGCAAGGGTCTGTCTGTGGTCTGCATGTGTGACAGAACACAGACAGAAACTACTAGCTTGCAGTTTAATCTGTTTAAGGATCTATAGCAGCCTGACTTGTTCTGTTTGCCTAATAAGAGGCACATCGGTGTTTTAAGGCCTAGTATAAAAGTTGCAGTGCTGCCTTTTCATAGGTAGGGTTCTCACTGATTGAGTCTGGCAGTTAGTTTCTGGTATGGCAGATTTCCTATTCATTCTCAGTACAATTTTTTCCAGGATTTTGTAATATATAATATTCCTGGTAGTGGATGGATTTAGTGTTGCTGCTACTGAGGTAACACCAGAATTTGAATATTATTTTTCTCTGGTAAGTGGTAAAGGGAAATGTCCTTGTTCTGTCCTGCATCCTTTTTGGGGGAGTTTCTGTGAAGGCAGGGTATTGTAGAATTTGAGGTGCAGGTTTTATATTAGGATTCTGTCCTATCCCAGACTTCACTCCCATATTTATTTATTTATTTATTTATTTATTTATTTATTTATTTAACACTTTTCTATACCGACCTTCATGGTTAAATGACCATATCAGATCGGTTTACATCGAATTGGGGAACTGCAACAAAAAACAATCATTTGAACAGGAAGAGCAAAGTTACATTCAACAAGGATAGTAAACTTGGAAGCATAGACAGCTGGAAAGAAAGGCCTAAGAAGGCAGTAAACAAAGAGTATAAACAATTGATGAATCAGGGGTAGCTCTTATTAAGTACTTAAAGGTAGTACAGAGATCCATTGTTCATGAAGGTTGTTCGGTCGTCTAGTGTGTATCAGGGGGATTTGAGTAGGCTTGGCGGAAAAGCCAGGTCTAGTTTTTTCCTAAATGTTAAGAGGCAGGGTTCCAGCCTAAGGTCTGAGGGGATGTTGTTCCAAATAGCTGGAAGAATTTTGTTTGATTGATGCTCTTGAATAATTTTATTGGTAGCTTTACTAGATGGTTGAAACTGGCCAGAAGGTTCTTCCGTCTAGAGACACTGTACAGGAATATAGAAGAGAGATCATTTGTGCGATGCCCAATTACGTGCGTTTATAGGATTTGTGCGATGCCCAATTACGTGCGTTTATAGGATTCTTCCAGGCCCCGCCAGTGTGCATTGACACTGGCGGGGCCTGGATGCTCCAGGGTTTCAGTGTACTCAATGTCAGGCTGAGAGGAGAGCAATTATCACTACTGTGGTGACCCCCTACAGGTTACAGAATGTTGCTGAGCTATCATCTCAAAGAAAACTTCCCTCCAGCCTTCAGGCAAGCAACGGTTTCTTGCCAAAGTATCCAGTCAGGGATGTGAGTGTCCCATGTGGTGGAATAGACCCTTTGCCTTGGGATAAAGCAGATTTCAGGCCGAAAAGAAGCAATTTGTCAGCACCAGGAAAGAATGTTCTGTTCAACTTCCTAGAAGAAAGAGAAAGACTGTATTACCTAGAAGACAGGGTCAGGAGAGGTAGGTTCCACTCCCCACCCCCGTGCAGAGACCAGGAGTGGAATATCCAATGGGGCAGTAGCACTGGAGGGGGTGGGACATTTGACCCTCTCTTCAGACAGGTGACACAAGTAAGAAAAGCAAGCCACAGGAAGAGGAGGAGGAGAAGTAGTTCTCACATACCCCGGGCTGGAGTAGTTGAAGGAACCAGAACTGGCTGCAAAACCCATGTAGACAGAGGAGCCAGTCTGAGGTGAAAAGCAGCCAGCAGCACAAACAGACAGCAATCTAACAAAGTAAAAACTATTTATTTGCCGGTGGGTGACATAGTAACATAGTGAACGGCAAATATGGTCCATCTAGTCTGCTCAGCAAGTTTTTTGGGGGGAGGGGTTAATAGCGACTGCCATTCCATGCAGGCTGCTTCCAAGGTGAAATAGAAAAGCTACCCCATGTCTTCATTTCCATTCACTAGCCAGCAGGGATCCCCCTGTGTTTGTCCCATGCCCTTTAGAATTCTATTAGTTTTCATCTTCCAGGAGGGCATTCCATGCATCCACCATCCTTTTCGTGATGAAGTATTTCCTGACATTATTCTCCAGTCTTCCCCTTTTGGAGTTTCATATCATGATCCCTAGTTTTACAGCTTCCTTTCCATCAGGAAAGATTAGATTTTTTCACATCATTAATTCCTTTCAGGTATTTCAAAGCCTGTATTACATCTCCCCCGTCTCTTCTCTCTTCCAGGGTACACATTTTAAGCACCTTCAGTCTCGTCTCATATGGCGTGCCATGCAGGCCCCACACCATTTTGGTTGCCCTTCTCTGAACCACTTCCATTCTGTCCTTATGTTCGAGATGAACTCTCCAGAACTGATCACAGTATTCTAGCTCTGTACAAGGGCAATATCACCAGTTCTGTACAAGGACAAGATCACCTCCTTTTTTTTCTTCTGATTATGGCTTTTTCAGTGCATTTCAGCATCTCTCTGGCCTTTGCTACAGCCTTGTCACATTGTTTCATCACCTACAGATCACCAGACACTGTCACCTTGAGGTCTGTCTCCCAGTTCATGCTCAATCTTTTCTCCCCCAACACCAATGCCTTCAGATTGCCATATCCCAACTACATAATTTTGCACTTCTTGGCATCGATTGCCAACTGCCAAACCTTCAACCATGTCTCAAGTTTTTCTGTCACTTCTAATTCTCTGTACTCCTTCAGGAGTATCCAATCTGTTGCAAATCTTAGACTCATCCTCAAAAAGACAAAATTTACCTTCTAATCCCTCTGCAATCTCACTCACAAACAGGGGCGGATTCCGGGTAAAGATCAGCCCGGGGATTTTCCGCCCAGGCCGGCCCAGGAGATACCCCGTGGTCTGCCGAGCACGGCTCTGTCATGGCCACACTCGGCAGACCACGTGACCAGAGCGACCGGCCCACCGGGGGATGCCCGATCCCCTGATAAGCCAATCTGCCCCTGCTCACAAATATAATGAAACAGAACTAGTTCCAGAAGCAATCCTTGTAGTTTTCTTATATATCTGAAGCAGTAAAGGAATCTAGAGGAAGCTGGAAGTGCTAACTTAAGAAAACCTGAAGCAATAGGAAGGTGGGGGAAAACAGGCAGACTTCTGATAAGGGCCACCAAAAGTAAACACCATATATTGCTAGTAAGGGGCAGATTTTGATGTCTCCTTACACATGCATTTGTGTGCATGGCTCATTTAACTATCATTTGTGTTATGCAAACATGTTAACGTAAGCATGTTAATGACACTTTAACGCACATTAACCACCTGTATTAGATAATGCAGGCATTCAATGTATGATTATACATTAACACACTTCAATAAATAGGTCCTTTTAGTTTGCAAAATATGCCGAATTTTTTATTTTAAAGAATGAAAATGTAACATGTACAATACACTTAGAACATGAGAGGTTTTTAAATCATCTCTTTCTGCTCCTGATTTTTCTCTCATCATTGGTTTTGATTGACGCTGCCCAAGGAGTAGCGTCAATCTGCTACAGAGAATAAGCCTGTACATCCGTAGATTCTTCTCCTTCAATCCACAATGATTTACAAAAAATAGATGGAGATAACTGTGTCTGTAGGTTACATAAATGAAACCATAGTGTGCCTCCATATCTGTGAACAATTTGCAGCTGGGTGCTTAGGTTGGAAACTCAGACCATAGAAAGTTATCACAAACAGCACACAATCCTGTGGCTGGTTTTTAACAAAAGCTAAGCCAGAAGAAAACCAGCACAAAGAGTACACTGTTCTGGACTGGTTTTAAGAAAAACTAGGTTAGCTGAAAATCAGCACAAATATCACACAGTCTTGGGGCTGGCTTTTAACAAAATCTAGGCAGGAAGAAAACCAGCATAAATATCATACAATCCAATGGTAATTGTGGCCTCAACAAGTCATCCTATCAGCATTGTAAGTCAGAGGTCTCCATCCAGACCTTACCCTTATGTATGAGGCCAGTGAACTGTAGGTGGGTTACTATAGTGTACTACTCCCCATTGGGAAGGGTTTGAGATATAACAAAACTTTTGTGCCCATATGACACAGAGGGAGTCAAGAATCAGCAAGGGAGCAGATAGCTCTCTTTGCGGAGGATACAAGTGGATCTGTTTCTCTACTGGGACAGGGCCTAATGGAGTGATATTGTTCCAGAGCCCAGGAGGGATAAAGGCCTAGTCTCTAGAGAATCTAGAAAAGAAGTGTTGTGTGAATAAACTGTATATGACGAACCCCCCAGACAGAAGGGATCTCTTCAAAGAGAGAGTGCAATAGAGCAGTACTTCTCAACCCAGTCTTCTGGGTACACCTAGCCAGTCAGATTTTCAGGATATCCTGCCTCAGGAATATCTCTGTGAGTGCTGACTGACTAGATCCAGCAGCTAGAGACTCTACTAAGAAAATAGAAAGAGACAGAGGAACAAACAGGAAGACATAATCACCTAAGAGATACTGGGAGATGAGGTACTATCCAAAAGAGCTTACCTTTGTGGGAAAGAGTATGTGGAAGAGATTGAGATTTGTGTTTTTGTATTTTTAGATTGTGTACACAATGTGGTACACTATTCTCTAGAGGACTGATGAACTTTGATTTGTTTCCTGCCACCAGTTTGCAGGAAGGACTTTTATTTGAACAATCATTTAGAGTGAAGAGTGATTTTTGTGTGACTAGACTAGTGTGCAGAAGAGCTTCAGAGAGAGAGAGAGAGAGAGCAAAACCCTACATGCCTTGAAAAGACTTTGTTTTACCCCTGTACAGGAACTTGTACAGGAACCCGATGGCCCTCTCCATGTGCCCAAGAGCTGACTGGGATAGGGGCTATACTTGCTGAGCATCTTATTAATATTCATATTCAACCTAATCAGTGCTTATTATCCAGCAAGGCTACAGATTTAATAGGCTGGCTGCTCAGACAACAGCCTCACTAATCTTGGTAACTGCTTAGATTACTAAAAAGCCTGGTGGTAAAATCTAGGGTGTAGGATTTGGGGTTAGGTGCTGGATTAAGTAAGTAATTCTGTATGCTCATCTACTCAAGATGCTAGAAATCAATGAGGAAGAAAATAAACGGACTTGGATAAGTAGTGATATTCTATAAGCAGTCAAGGTTCTATGGCTGGTAGCTGGGATATATCCTTGCAATGTGGTCAGAAATAACTGAGCAGATTGGGTGGGACAATTGGTCTTTTGTACCATCATCTATTATGTTACTCTGCAGTTAGAAGAAATTGTGTTAAGCAACCCAATTTGTGTTATCCCATTGGGTGCACCAAAACTTAAAAACACCTCTTGACTGATATTTAAGATTTTGTATGAACATCAGTAGGCTAATGGAACTGCTCATGTGGCTGGCCAGCCTCCTGAGCCCAAGAAGGGTCTACTATAGTTTGATCTCAACCCCCTCCACCTAAGTCAACAAAAAGACCCTTCATAACCTCATCTCTGCATGCAGGGCAAAGAAGCAGTTACGTTCATAGTGCCATTTTGGAAATTGGTACGTGAACAGGAGGAAGCTGTATTCTCTCCTAACCCCAATTTGTAATGGCACCTTCAGAAGGTGTACACCTGGGAAGGCAGAGCACCTGTGGGAGGGGGTTGTAATTGGGCCTCTTGCTGTGGACATTCAGGGACTGGGACGGTTGACCCTGGGCCAAAGAGGACTCTTTAGTTGATTCAGTGAAGTGTGGCAGGATAATATTGGGCCATGGAGACCCCTTTTTACTGACTCACTGAGGGAACAGGGGCTGTCAGAGAAATGGATCTCCTTGTACTGGGGGGATGGAGACCCCATCATTATTACCACCAGTAACACACAGATGTTACTGGTAGTGATAAAACTTTGCTGTTAATACCTATTTAATAAAGATATTCCTTTTAGTTAGTTGAGTATTAAATCTCCTGATAATTCCAAACTTAAAATTGGCTATTAATGGTCAATTTTAACATACTTTAGTAGCTATGGTCTAACCCACTTTAAAAATGGCATGGCCTCAATGGCTAACACACTAAAATAATGTGATGCACAACATAGCAGTTATACCATGGCTGCATTAAAGACAGTGTAGCAGTGCCATGTTAGGCAACTCAATATTCCTTATACCAAACAGACCAGAGAGAAAGGGTAGGTTAGTGCTGGGAATACCCCATCACACATCATTCCAAAGCACAAATTGGAGCCTCCTGGTCCTTATAAATCCCACCTCTAAACAAATATAGACTTCTTTGTCCCTATGCCTCCATCCACCAGCCCCACAAGAAAAATTGTATCTCTGAGCCCAGCCTCTTTCCCAAACTGAAAATGGATCTCTGGGCCCATATACCCCACCCACCCCCCAAAAAGCATCACAAATCTTCACAAGCAGGAAGGAGCCAGTTTCCCTCCTGCCAGTAGCAGCACCAAATCCAAAACGGTACTGCTGACTTTCTCACCTACATTCCAGATATATGTGCCATATTGCTCTGGCATGCAGTAATAGCATTTTGTATTTGGCACTATTATCTTTCCTGCTGCTGCTGCTGCCAATGAAGATTTGTAATGCTTTTCAGGGATTGAGTGATCTCTGGGGATAGGTGCACGGTATGGGGTATGAGAATCTATAAGCTCATTTTTAGTTTAGTTGGGGGAGGGGAATAGTGCATGGTTTGATGCTTGAAAGTCTATTTTTTTTTTTTAGTTTGAGGGAAGTTACAGTTCTGTGGTTTGGGTCTGTAGGCCCATTTTCTGTTTGAGGGGAGGGTACAGGGGATTCAGACTGGGGTACTCAGTCTCCTAATGTGAGCCTTTTAACAATGCCTGTAGTTAAATGTCCCAGGCTAGGGGGGCTACATTATCTCTTGCATATTTAACTATGGCTAGCACATCCATACTGCATCTAGTATTCATACCTAATAAAGGAATAATGATGTTTCATTATTATGCCCTCATTTGCAGGTACATTAATGTTACCATTGGGGGAGCCAGATGTAATGCTAAAGCACTTGAAAATAGCATACATTAATTCAGATTAGTATATGGGTGTTAAAATCTAGGCACATTAGTACATAGCCCCATGAGTGAAAAGTAGTTATTTCTATAAAGTAAGTAAGAGAACAAAAGCTTCTCATCCGTTAAAGCTGCATTGCTATCTACATTAAGCCAAATATTTAATTTTTTTTGGTTCTATTGTGTCTTCTTTGATTTTCATATTTCCTTTATTTTTTCCTCTAATATATTCTATTTATTGTAAGGTCCATAAGCAAAAGCATTTAACCAGATAACTCAGAAGCTATTCTGCTAAATGAAGATTTGGGCACTTATCCAGCTAAATTCTTGCCAGCTAATAAGTTAGCTGGCTAGAATATAGATGGATAAGTTAGAAACACTTTAGGGGCATAATTCGGAGGAGTTTAGTTACCCAGCTAAAGACTGGATTTTCTATTCTTGCAGAAAATGGTGAATCCCGGCGGTAACGGGAGGGCGAAGAGGGGGTGGTGGGCCTGCGAAAGCCAGCAGCGATCGCACCACCGCAGTGTTATCGCTGCCGGCTTTCGCACCCAATAGCGCCACATTAAAAAGTGGCGCTATTGGGTGCGCTACTAGCGGTGATAACGTGGCTTACCTTATCACCACCAGTGAAGATACTGCTGCGTCCGCCTCCTTGCTGTCCCGACTCCTCCCCTCCCCGCCCCCTGCTTGCATTACAGCCGAAACAGGATTTATGACAAATCACGCTTCGGGAGAGAGAGAGAGAAAGCCTTTATGGAGGCCCTCTGAATTTTGCACTTTTTATACCACTGTAAGAGGGAGCATTATGAACTGAGGGTGAGATTTGTGGGGTGAGTTGGGTTTTAGGGGGAAGTTTAACATGCACAGTCATACGAACGAACAGCACAGCTACCATAAGTGAAGATTGCAGCAGGTAGAGAGAACATAGTACAAATATACTCTTCTTTCACTTTTCATCCCTCCAAATCACACTAAATCTTCACTGATGGTAACTGTTAGGGATGTGAATCGTTTTTCTGATGATTGAAAATATCGGACGATATTTTCAAACTCGTCAAATATCGGGAGGGGTCCCCGAAAGCGATAGGAAAACCCCACAAAATGTTTGTGGGGGTCTCTTATTGTTTTGGGGGGGGGAAGAAAGGGCACACAAAAACAACCCCCAAACCCACTCTGACCCTGTAAATCTCATTATTTAGAAAACCCCCCCCCCAAATGTTTCTAAAGTACCTGGTGGTCCAGTGGGGGTCCTGGGAGCGATCTCCCGCTCTCAGCCGTCAGCTGCCACTAATCAAAATGGTGCCGATGGCCCTTTGCCCTTACCATGTGACAGGGGCTATCGGTGCCATTGGCCGGCCCCTGTCACATGGTAGGAGCAATGGATGGCCCACGCCTTTTTTAAAGATGCTGCCAGCTGTCCATTGCTCCTACCATGTGACAGGGGCCAGCCAATGGCACAGATAGCCCCTGTCACATGGTAATGGCAAAGGGCCATCTGCACCATTTTGTTTACTAGTAGCCGACAGCCGAGAGCGGGAGATCACCACCGGGACTCCCGCTGGATCACCAGGTACTTTAGAAATGGGGGTTTTTTTTGGGGGGGGGGTCTGGAGGGTGGGGAACTCTAAATAATTAAATTTAAAGGGTCAGGGTGGGGGGGGAGATTTCGGCTTGGAACAGCCGAAAAAAAATGCTCAGAACCGCAGGAACGAAGATTTCCCGCAGTTTTTTTACGAACCAGATACCGGAAACGAGTCTTGTACCGATTCACATACCTAGTAACTGTGCTGTTCATACGTATGACTGTGCATGTTAAACTTCCCCCTAAAACCCAATTCACCCTACCCCCCACAAACCTCACCCTGACTTACTAGTGCCCCCTCTTACAGTTGTATAAATAGTTAACCTTTTTGGGAGCCTCTACAGAGTCTATCTCTCTCTCAGCCCAAAATTCAATAAAAGCCTGTCTCAGGGACTTCTCAGCTTGGGATGTGAAAATTATAACACAGGTGTGAGAAAATTTAATGTGCATTGCAAAAAACAACAATGCAGTATCAAGAAAATTAGCCTAACCATGCTCTTTTTTATTTATTTATTTATTTTTAAATCTCTGGTGCTATTTTTGCTATATTTATCACAAAATGATGAATCTAGGGCTAACTGTTATCCGGATAGTGACTATAGACCTCAGTAATTTTACATTTCTTTGGGATATATATTTATTTATTTAATATACCTACTATTCCACTAATCCATGGGCCTTAATGGATCTGTGTAGTATAAAAATGTGTTCCTTTTATTATAGCTTTTGTTCCATGTTTGTAAACTCTAATTCCCCAAGTCCACTTTCCAAATCACAAAATGAGATTCTGAAAGGATAAATATAGCAACGCCCTGATTTACTTAGATTCTTACTTACACAGACACAAAACACTTATTTCTCTTTGGAATCAAAGCATAAATCAAAACAAACAGGGAAATTAATGATGCTCTTAGCCTTAATTAGTCAGCTTAATTAGTCTATTTTATTAGACTTTTTTACTTTAAAACATTAGTACTAGAAAATGTTCCAAAGTGTATATACATTGAATGTTAAAGGACAAGTTTTCTGCAGTTTTCATTTGATTATCCTGCATTTAGCAGCAGTATTATATTAGTATGCCATCTATATCACTGTTCTCTGCTTACCATATCGCACAGGCCTTGCTACAGATGACTGATCCAAGGAGAAGGTTACTAAGTTCTTCTGCTTATCAATTCATTATTTGAAATGACTGTCAGAAAGAACATTTTTTTGCACCTTGGGGAATTAAAGCTTCCAGTTTGTCTAAAAAATGTTGACAATACAAAATCAAAAGAACTAGAGCAATGGATATATCACTTTCTTCTTTTTGATACACTTTTTGGCAGAAGAGCTAGCCACTCTTATTTTGTTTTGCCTCATGGATGCTGGCAATGTGTAAAACGCCATATTTTAGAGAATGGATTAATAGGATGTGCACTGAGAAAACTTTTGGTTTGGTTCGTTTTGTACCCCGCCCCCCCCCCTTTTTTTTTTTATTTGTTTCATTGTTTTCTTTTCTTTGTTTTTAATTTTTCATTTTATTGCACACTTTTTTTAATTACGTGCACACTACATAAGTTGTAATAGTACATATATACTAACTCAAATAGTCTGCAATAGATTGAAATAGTCTGCACTAAATGAAGTTTAAAAAACAGTTTAGAAGCAATATGAAACAAAAACGACGTTGCCTATGAGGTTAAAAATGAAAGTATAATCTCTATTTATTTATTACTTGATTTATATTCCACCTTAATAGTTTCAATGTTTATTATCTCAAGCACCTTAGGGTTTTATCATTGCTTTACAAAGAAATATTTTAGAAATATTCTGCAGGGTTTTTTTCCATTGGCTAATGCAAGAAATGTGAAACCACAATACCTCATTTCTTAAAGAAATGGCCCAAGTTGAATATATGAATCACCAAGTGCACTAGAAGTCTTTTAGTTTTACTGTACAAAAAAATTGTTTTCTGCTTAACTTTCACCAGGTGAAAGTTAGCTGTGCCCATGGATAATCTGTCGTGGTAGCTTTAAATATTATTATACTCTAGTCTACAGTCTATATTCAGTGCCAGATTACGGTTTTGGAGGGCCTAGGGGATTTAGGATGGGGGGGGGGGGCCTTGTAATCTTGTCCATATGAACAGCATATACAATTAAGCACATGGCTAAGCTTATATATATCTTTCTTAAAACCTATGCCTGTTTCTAAAAAGCTAATGTGCACTAAAAACTAGGGATGTGAATCGTGTCCTCGATCGTCTTAACGATCGATTTCGGCTGGGAGGGGGAGGGAATCGTATTGTTGCCGTTTGGGGGGGTAAAATATCGTGAAAAATCGTGAAAAATCGTGAAAAATCTAAAAATCTAAAAATCGCAAAACCGGCACATTAAAACCCCCTAAAACCCACCCCCGACCCTTTAAATTAAATCCCCCACCCTCCCGAACCCCCCCCAAATGACTTAAATAACCTGCGGGTCCAGCGGCGGTCCGGAACGGCAGCGGTCCGGAACGGGCTCCTGCTCCTCAATCTTGTTGTCTTCAGCCGGCGCCATTTTCCAAAATGGCGGCGAAAAATGGCGGCGGCCATAGACGAACACGATTGGACGGCAGGAGGTCCTTCCGGACCCCCGCTGGACTTTTGGCAAGTCTCGTGGGGGTCAGGAGGCCCCCCACAAGCTGGCCAAAAGTTCCTGGAGGTCCAGCGGGGGTCAGGGAGCGATTTCCCGCCGCGAATCATTTTCGTACGGAAAATGGCGCCGGCAGGAGATCGACTGCAGGCCATTTTCCGTACGAAAACGATTCGCGGCGGGAAATCGCTCCCTGACCCCCGCTGGACCTCCAGGAACTTTTGGCCAGCTTGTGGGGGGCCTCCTGACCCCCACGAGACTTGCCAAAAGTCCAGCGGGGGTCCGGAAGGACCTCCTGCCGTCCAATCATGTTCGTCTATGGCCGCCGCCATTTTTCGCCGCCATTTTGGAAAATGGCGCCGGCTGAAGACAACAAGATTGAGGAGCAGGAGCCCGTTCCGGACCGCTGCCGTTCCGGACCGCCGCTGGACCCGCAGGTTATTTAACTCATTTGGGGGGGGTTCGAGAGGGTGGGGGATTTAATTTAAAGGGTCGGGGGTGGGTTTTAGGGGGTTTTAGTGTGCCGGCTCACGATTCTAACGATTTATAACGATAAATCGTTAGAATCTCTATTGTATTGTGTTCCATAACGGTTTAAGACGATATTAAAATTATCGGACGATAATTTTAATCGTCCTAAAACGATTCACATCCCTACTAAAAACATGCTTTAGTAAATAGGGCCCATAGAATGCTAGAATATAATATAAAATTTAGGCCCGGCGCAACTGAGTATGCATACCGTGGATTTGCTTGGGGCAGCACACTCAGGGGAGGCAGCAAGCCGGCAACAGCAGGAGTGAACACAGAGCCGCCGGCAGCCGAGGAAGAAGAGAGGCTGCAAGCCGCTGGCACTCAAGCCACCAGTGGCCGGTGGAGAGGCCAGTCTTCCTGTTGTGCACAGCTTCTGCTCTCCCCCCCCCCCCAAACAGGAAGGCCCTCAGGGCTGGTCCAAAGATATCAGGAGGCCCACGGAGGCCCGAAGACATCAGGAGGCCATGTGTGTATGTGTGTGAGTGACTGAGAACATGTGTGTCAGAGCCTGTGTGTTTATGCAAGTGTGTGTCTGACAGCCTGTGAGTTTTTGCATGTGTTTATGTCTGTATGAGAGCCTATGTGTGTGTGTGTGTGTGTGTGTGTATATATGTGTCTGTGTGAGAGCCTGTGTGCCTGTGAATGTTTCTGTGTAAGAACCTGTGTGTGTTTGTGTGACTGTGAGAGCCCATGTGTCACATATAGGCTCTCATAGAAACACACACACATATAATTTATCTGTGAGGGAGGGGGAGCCTGTGTATGTTAGAGAGAGGGAGTATATAAGAGAATGAATGTGTTATTGTGCGTGTGTATGACAGAAGATACAATCTGGGCATCTCTACCTTCCCCAATCCACAACAATCTCAGGGTCACTGGAAATCAGAAGATCACAGGTATGCAGAGCAAGAGATTTTTAAAATCCTTATTAGGTTTAATTATTGGGCATAATTTGATAATTCTGCTCTTTTGAAATATTAAATTTTTTGGTGGGAAACAGAACATTTTTTAATTATTGGATTTTTTATTCAGATATTTTGAAATATTTTCCTGGTGTTTAGGAAATTTTGTATACTCTATAAGAACATAAGAAATTGCTGTGCTGGGACAGACCAAGGGTCCATTAGGCCCAGCATCCTGTTTCCAACAGAGGCCAAACCAGGCCACAAGAACCTGGCAAGTACCCAAACGCCAAGAAGATCCCATGCTTCTGATGCAATTAATAGCAGTGGCTATTCCCTAAGGGGCGGATTTTAAAAGGAGCGCGAATAGCCTACTTTTGTTTGCGCTCCAGGCGCAAACAAAAGTACGCTGGATTTTAGTAGATACGCGCGGAGCCGCGCGTATCTGCTAAAAACCTGGATCGGCGCGCGCAAGGCTATGGATTTTGTATAGCCGGCGCGCGCCGAGCCGCGCAGCCTACCCCCGTTCCCTCCAAGGCCGCTCCGAAATCGGAGCGGCCTTGGAGGGAATCCTCTAACGCCCTCCCGTCACCTTCCCCTCCCTTCCTCTACCTAACCCACCCGCCCGGCCCTGTCTACACCTCCCCCTTACCTTTCTCCGGGGATTTACGCCTCCCGGAGGGAGGCGTAAATCCCCGCGCGCGAGCGGGCCTCCTGCATGCCAGGCAGTGACCTGGGGGTGGGTACGGAGGGCGCGGCCACGCCCCCGGACCGCCCCGGGCCATAGCCACGACCCCGTACCAGCCCCCAAAACGCTGCCGACACGCCCCCGAAACGCCGTGACGACCGGGCCCACCCCCCGACACGCCCCCGACACGCCCCCTCGGAGAACCCCGGGACTTACGCGAGTCCCGGGGCTCTGCGCGCGCCGGTAGGCCTATGTAAAATAGGCTTCCCGGCGCGCAGGGCCCTGCTCGCCTAAATCCGCCCGGTTTTGGGCGGATTTAGGCGAGCAGGGCTCTTAAATTCCGCCCCTAAGTAAACTTGACTAATAGCCGTTAATGGAATTCTCCTCAAAGAACTTATCCAAACCTTTTTTGAACCCAGCCTCACTAACTGCACTAACCACATCCTCTGGCAACAAATTCCAGAGCTTAATTGTGCGTTGCGTGAAAGAATTTTCTCTGATTAGTCTTAAATGTGCTACTTGCTAACTTCATGGCATGCCCCATAGTCCTTCTATTATAATATATTATAAAACAAACAAATATATAAAACATATTATAATAATATATTTATAGTTCATAACAATTTGTTTCTTAATTTATGTTAAAAATATGTTTCATGTAATTGTTATCCTACATTATTTAATCACCCTGTTCCATGTGAACTGATAGGATGTGCAAACGGTTATCGGTATATAAAAGCCTTTAAATAAATAAAATAAATAAAAATAATCTGAAAGTGTAAATAACTGCTTCACATCTACGAATTCAAGATCTATCATGATCTTAAAGTCCTCTATCATATCCCCCCCTCAGTCGTCTCTTTTCTAAGCTGAACAGCCCTAACCTCTTCAGCCTTTCCTCATAGGGGAGCTGTTCCATCCCCTTTATCATTTTCATCGCCCTTCTCTGTACCTTCTCCATCGCAACTATATCTTTTTTGAGATGCGGCGACCAGAATTGTACACAGTATTCAAGATGTGGTCTCACCATGGAGCAATCAGAGGCATTATGACATTTTCCATTTTATTAACCATTTCCTTCCTAATAATTCCTAATATTCTGTTTGCTTTCTTGACTGCTGCAGCACTCTGAGCTGACAATTTCATAGCATTATCCACTATAATGCCTAGATCTTTTTCCTGGGTGGTAGCTCCTAATATGGAACCTAACATTGTGTAATTACAGCAAGGGTTATTTTTCCCTATATGCAACACCTTGCACTTGTCCACATTAAATTTCATCCGCCATTTGGATGCCCAAACTTCCAGTCTTGCAAGGTCCTCCTGTAATGTATCACAATCCACTTGTGATTTAACTACTCTGAATAATTTTGTATCAACCGCAAATTTTATAACCTCACTCGTCATATTCCTTTCCAGATCATTTATAAATATATTGAAAAGCACTGGTCCAAGTACAGATCCCTGAGGCACACCACTGTTAACCCTTTTCCACTGAGAAAATTGACCATTTAATCCTACTCTGTTTCCTGTCTTTTAACCAGTTTGTAATCCACGAAAGGACATCGCCTCCTATCCCATGACTTTTTAGTTTTCTTAGAGGCCTTTCATGAGGGATTTTGTCAATGCCTTCTAAAAATCCAAATACACTACATCTACCGGTTCACCTTTATCCACATGTTTATTAACCCCTTCAAAGAAATGAAGTAGATTTATTAGGCAAAACTTCCCTTGAGTAAATCCATGTTGACCGTGTTCCATTAAACCATGTCTTTCTATATGATCTATGATTTTGATCTTTAGAATAGATTCCACTATTTTTCCCGGCACTGAAGTCAGGCTCACTGGTCTACAGTTTCCCGGATCGCCCCTGGAGCCCTTTTTAAATATTGGGGTTACATTGCCCACCCTCCAGTCTTCAAGTACAATGGATGATTTTAATGATAGGTTACAAATTTTAACTAATAGATCAGAAATTTCATTTTTTAGTTCCTTCAGTATACTAGGATGTATACCATCCAGTCCAGGTGATTTGCTATTCTTTAACTGTTTTAAATATTTTTTATGAATATGATTTTACTATTATGATTGTTTTATAATTCTTGATTTTATTATTTAATGTTTTTATGAAGAATGATGATGTTTCTGTTTTTCCATTGTTGCTCTGCATATAGAGGCTAGCTTGTTGTGGGTTCCAATTCAATTCTTCTCAGCACATTTCTGTTTATCCTTTCTGATCTCTTTATTTTGTTTTTGTTGAGAGTCTGTCTATGTTCCACATATGTGACTGAAGTGAAGTGTTTTGCTGCCATGTAATTTCTGTGTAGGGATCTATAGCAGTTTGGTTTCCAAATAAGAGTTTTATTGGAGTTCTAGGGCCTGGTGTAATATAAGTAGTGTTGCCTTTTCATAGATAAGGTTGTTAGGGTTGTTTTCGTATGAGAGGTTTACTATATTGTAATGGTAATTCTGTTTGTTCGTGGCTTTCTGAGGGCTAAGCTCATACCCAAAATGCATAACAGAAAGTCTAATTCCATACGAGTTCTAAGTGTCTTTTTTGCAGAGTTTTCTGGTAGGCACCACAGGAGTGCATGTAAATATAATATGCATGTTAAGTTATTTTTGCCTCAGCAGACTATACTTTTGAATGTTCTTTTTCATGTAAAATATATTATAAATGCATAATTTGTATGTGTCTGTAAAGGATGTGAGGTGTGTGGGGTGGCATGTGTGCAAGGCTGTAAGGTTTGCTTAGGGTACCTAATATATTCCCTATCCATGGGTTCTGGGTTGGGGAGCATGTCAGTTTAAAAAAAAAAATTAGATTTCAGGACAGAGCTGGGATTTATTTGAATGGCCTGGGACAGACACTGAATGAATCGGGGGGGGGGGGGGGGGGCAGCACAGTAATTTTTCGCTCAGGGCAGCAAAAAAGCTAGCACCAGCCCTGATAAAACCTTAAACTTAATAAATGTTAGTATTTCTGTCCTAATAGTGTAATATTGGAAGATAGCAAGAAATACCAGTCACCAATGTTATGCTATTCTTTATAACTGTGTAACAAAATTTTATCAGTATCATTGTGGGGGATTGTTATTAAGACCTGTGTTTTGATGCATACTTTTAAATAAGCATTCAGAAAAACATAGCTAGAGAAAACTACCACTGTTACATGCAAACTCAATCATATAATTTATGTTTATTTTGTGAATTACATTGTGGGAGTAATTTTAGAACAGGCCTCATAGATTATCAAGTTATTATGTATATAAGTTTTAGAAGTTTTCAAATTGAACTTATGCATGTTAATTTGCTTTGAAAAATATCCTTGAAAAAATTACATGCTCATAATTATACTTGCTATTTGGTGCCATTAATTTTGCAGAGAATATACATGTATACTTTTTAAAATTAAAAAATGCGTTTGCAAGTCCCAAATTTTGCCCCAAATATGCTCCTTAGTACACCTCTCCTCATTTGCATAAAAGTACTCACATTCCTTGTGTATGCACATAATTTGACATGCATATCAGTCTTTGGTCATGCAATTTTCGAAAGAGCCATTTTTGAGGGTAAAATACCCACAGAAGTGTCTCTGAAAGTTATCCTGCCTATAATAAAAAATTACTGTAATGGTTTCCATCTAGAAGAGTCTTCATTTTGTTTCAATTTGCTATTTTCCAATTCCTAATATGGTGCCACTAACAGTCACATAATTCTCAGCCCCCTATTTCCTCTAGTTGTAATGGTGCCACTTAGCCAGATAAGTCTTTAGCCAGATAACTCAGGAGCAAGGTATGGGTAGATCAGGGAGGAGTTGAGTTAGCTGGATAAATTATCCAGCTAACTCTGGTAGGGCCACAGAGCTGTCTTAAAGTTAGCCAGATAGCCAGGTATATTCAGCGGCACTGCTATGCCACTGAATAAGATTATTTAGTCACTACTTATACCAATTCAATCTAAATTTCAGTCATAAAATGCCTATCAAAACAGGCAAGCTCCTTTCTAAATTTGAGACAATTTCACTTTAAATATATCTTCATGGAAGCAAATTTCACAATGTAGAGGCCTGGTAACTAATAAAATTATGTAAAACTGATTTAAAAAAACATTAAAAACAAACTGTGGGAGTGATTTTCGAAATGTTTGGGGATAAAGATTATGCATACTTTCGTCTGGCACATGGAAATTACTTCTGCTCCAGAGAAGCAGTAATTACAAAAATTTAAAAAAAATGGGGATAGGTAGGGTTAGTTTAGGGGTCGGGGAAGAAGGAGGAAAAATAGGGTTGGGGTAAGGAAGTTCCCTTCCAGTCCGCTCCTTTATTGGAGCAGACTGGGAGGGAACTGGGGAAGCCCTACTTGCGTCGTATTATTCTAAAATCCCCCCCCCTGCACACAGAGCATGCCACCCGCCCGCACATGTGCACACAGACATGAAAATCCAGCACGCATGTGTACGCGGAAAACACATTTTATAATATGCTCACGCCAACTCGCACATGTTATAAAATCGGCGTGTCCATGTGCGCACGCCAGGTACAGCGTGCACAAAAGGCACACGCTCATCCCTAAAATAGACCCATTTATATTTTAAATCTGTCATATTAATTCAAAGATCTTTAACAATGTTAGCAAAATAGTAGGGTGCATTAAGGCTTTGCAATAATTCTCAAAGCAAAAGTGCATGCATACTTTTGCTTTCAAACAAGCCATGGGTACAAAGTAGGCATAGTCACTTGCATCTGGTTTTTCTGTAGTTTGATTTTTGTACAAAAAATATCCCCAAAGATTGAAAATGTAATCAAAGCATGCTCTTCTCCTCCCCCAATCTAAACACACCTCCAGGAAGATCTCTCCTTAGTCCAGCTAGACATATGTATGTTGTGGAACAGAGTAAACCATACAACCGCCTGATTTCTCCACTGCAACACCCGTCTTGCAGACTACTCATACCATCCAAGGACAACCCTCAGGACATGCAACACATACTATGAACTGTTTGTGTGCATATATGCTGTACTATATATTCTTGTGGGATGGACCTTTATCTGACAGAGTTCAAAACTTGTGCCATATACATATGGGTCAACTTTCAAAAAAATGCTGAATAGTGAAATTAACCAGATAACATTAGTTGGCCAGTTTTAGGAAAGTTTTCAGCTGAACCAAACTGTTCAGATTTTCAGCTGAAAATTTGAATAAATATAGCCAGGCAAAATGTGACTGACTGTAGTAGGCTTGCCATTTTTGTGGCTACGATTATTCAGCTTCATAAGCCAGTTAGTGCTGAAAATCAGCACTGAAGGCCTGATTTTCGAAAGCACTTACATGCTTTAAAATGGGTTTTTCATATGTAAATGCATTTTACCCGTGTAAGTAGATTTTGAAAATTGCTTCAATATATGCCACTTAACATGAGTAAATGGCTTTTGAAAATTGCCACAATAGTATATTACATTTTCATGCATAACTCCTCTGAAAATTCACCTGTCTCTGTATAAGACCTCTACTTTAAATAACACCAACCCTCCAAGTCAGCAATCAGCCCCTTCCCTTTCATTGATTCTATTTAAAAAAAAAAAATAAATCCCCCTACTATCTCAGAGATGGCCCAATTTCCTCTTCCTCTTGCAGATATTATTTAAAAAATTGCTCTCCTTCACAGCTGACCATATTTTCCCTTTCATTTACATACGATCTTCAAGAATGATCACAGCCCAGACAGCCTCCTCAATCATTCCCTTTCTAACCCCCAATATCCCTTCTATCCCCTGAAATACTCCCCAAATCAAGCCAGCAGGAGGACACGATCTTTCCTCCAATTAGTTTGGCATCTTATGTTGCTAGTGGAGCATTTCATATACAGTGAGAACTTAACTTCACTACCATTCCATCACTACAATCTTGAAAGGTCCATAGCAAAAGTATACATACTATAATAGGAAAACAGACATATTTTCCATTCCAGGTGGTGTTAAAATCCAAACACATACTATACCATTTTGAGATGGAAATTGAAAGAATATTTTGACACATTGCTATTGGGT
This sequence comes from Rhinatrema bivittatum, assembly GCF_901001135.1. NCBI lineage: Eukaryota > Metazoa > Chordata > Amphibia > Gymnophiona > Rhinatrematidae > Rhinatrema > Rhinatrema bivittatum. The sequence continues at coordinate 97,963,519 of NC_042620.1, forward strand.
TGCAGATCTGGTTTTCCCTCTTCAATGGTGGACTTGAATGATTGAGTGGTATGGGGTTTTTTCTTGTTGCTAATTCTAGTTCCATTTGTTCTGGGTTTTTATATGGAGCTCACATTTCTACTTTATTATTTATTTATAAACTATTCTAAACAAAATAAAAAGAATATGTTAACACAAGTTCAAAGTTTTCTATTTTTTAACATGGAATTAACGTTCTTACCTAGACCTGTCTGAGGCAAGTTCTCAAAGAGTGTCCAGTTGTGGTCATCAATGCAATGGTTCTTTAGTATGAGTAACTGGCATACATCCTTAGCCAGGATACCACTTGGTACTTCCAGAGCTCTGCTAGTATCATCCTCACTATACACTTTAATTACCTGCACAAGATGTACATTGAAAAAACAAAGATGCAACAGATTTACAATGCTGATTTAATATTTTATTAAACAAGAATTTACATTTATCCACTTTTTTTTTTTATAACTGGGGAGTTTAATACAATAAATTTAGGAGGCCTTTAGATATTTGTTCACATGTTCATTACATGAATACTGTAAACTTGGGATTTTAAATATCCAAAAGCAATAACCAACCTGTCATGAACTTATCAAATTAATTCTGTAACATTTCACATAGGTTACCTGGGAAATACATGCACAAGTTACACCAATTTTCAAAGCAGACTTATGCGTATATGTCAGTTGTTACGATTTTGCCTGTTATACAGCCTTATCCTACCTCCGTGATGCCTCCCCACCAGCAGAGGTCTTCAATATACCTCATCCCTAGTCTTCTCCAGTTCCTCCTTTCTGCCCTTGCCACGCCCAAGTCCCAGCCCTTGTAAACCCATCTTGCCATAGTAGCCTTGTCTTCTCTTGATGTCAGTCCTGGCTCCATGACCTGACCCTTGGTCTTGCCTTGTAGCCTACAGGCCTTCTGCTTTGTTCTTGCCTTGCCTTGTGGCCTATGGGCCTTCTGCCTTGTCTTGCCTTGAGGCCTTTGGCCTTTTCCTCTTGTATCCTGCTTTGAGGCCATAGAGCCTATTCTTTCTGTTCCAAGCCTTGTTGCCTTCGGGCTTCTCTGTTCTTTGTTTCTCTTCTCAGCCTTGTCTAAGTCCTACCCTAGTCTGCCTTATTGCGCTTGCCCTGTCTGCCCCAGTCTGCCTTGTTGGTCTTGTCTGTTCCAGTCTCCAGTCCTGCTTGTACCAGAGTCCTGTTCTTGCCTGTCTCAACTAGTTTCAGGTCCTATTTAGTATGCAGCCTTGTCATAGCCTTCCCACCTTGTCCTTCCAGCCAAGCTTGCCCGCCTTGACCTGTCTGCCAAGCCAGTCTGCCTTCATTCAAGCCTTGTCTCCAGCCAGCTTTGTCTAAGCCTCACCTGTGTGAACTCACCACTATATGGTACTGCCGCCTCAGAGACCGACTGACCCACAGAAACCAAGGGCTCAACCCACGGGGAGGGGGCTGGTTAGGCAAAAAACTGGCCCTTCTCTTGCTCTGAGTCCTGCCTTGCAGTCTCATGCTGCTCTCCAAGTGGGTTTCCCAGATTCTGGGGCCCATAACATCTGCTTTGAAAATTATCCCCACCCATCTAGATGCAATTACACCTGTAAAAATATATACACAGGGATAGTAACTTTCAAACCAGCCCATGGGCACACTTTGGTGTGTGTGTGTCAGTGCACACCTAGATACAAGGCCATTTTATAACTTGCATGCTTTTCAAGTACATTTTAAACTGGTTATGCGCAAAACTTTCAGTGTTTAAGTGCATGGTCAGGCCTTGCAAACGCCGTGCGCATTTTACAACGGACCCAACCATGGGCGTAAATCTCGGTATGCGCTGAAGTGCCGGGCCTTTCCAAAGGGGCAGGCCGGGGGATAGGGAGGGACTACGCCATTTGACACTGTCCTGGGGAAGCGCACGCCGGCAACCAGGCCGGCACGTGGAGATTACTTCAGCTTCAGAGGAGCAGTAAGTACTAAAATAATAAATTTGGGGATAGTTAGGTTAGGTTTAGGGGGCGGGGAGGAGAGGGGAAGAGGGAGGAAGGGGGCTAGGGAAGTTCCCTCCTAGTCTGCTCCTTAATTGAAGTGAACTGGGAGGGAACTGGGGGAGGCCCCATTGCATCACTGCACGTATTTTGCGAAAGTTCCCTCCCGTGCACACCACCCGCACATGAGTGTGGATTTTCAAATCTGCACCTACGTGTGCATTTCCATCGAATTTTATAACATGCATGTGCTGGCGCACGCATGTTATAAAATCGGCATGTCCATGTGCACGCACCAGAAACCACGCGTGCTGCTTTTAAAATCTACCCTTATATGTGCACTTATGATAAAATAGCTGATCACGCACACGTGTGCCCAATTTTATGAGGGCATACGCCTATGCACATAAATCTCGCTCCTACTGTGTAAGTCGGGGAATTTTAAAAGGGGGGGCGTGTCCATGCCATTGCCAGTTTCATCAGTTCATTCACCAGTTCGCCCAGTTAACAGCTAGGTCCTTCAAACCACCTGGTTAAATATCTTACACTCCCCCCAGTTATCCCAGACCCTTAAAACCTTTCAGGTATGGCTAGCTTTTTATTTTTTTAAAGCTTTCTCCTCATCTCTAGCAGAAGTAAAGTTACGTGGCAGGGGATCTTGGTGTGCATCCAGGCACATAAGGGTAATTTTCAAAGCTATTTCCATAGCTAAAAGAGTGTGTTAGCCATGCAAATAACTTTTTACAAAACTGGCCACCCAGTATGTGCATATGTCCTGTGTGATGTTACATACAGGATGTTCTTTATAACGTTACACATATGATGTTTCCCATATGATGTTATGTACATGATGTTCTACATATGATATTCTACATAAAGGGGCAGATTTTTAAAAAGTACGCACGCGCATACTTTTGTTCGCGCAACCGGCGCAAACAAAATTACGCCGGATTTTAAAAGATACACGCGTAGCCGCGAGTATCTTTTAAAATCCGGGGTTGGTGCATGCAAGGCTGCGCAAAATCAGCAACCTGCGCGCGCCGAGCTGCGCAGCCTGCCACCGCTCCCTCAGAGGCCGCTCCGAAATCGGAGCAGCCTCGGAGGGAACTTTCTTTCCGGTGCCCCCCATCTTTCCTTTCCTTCCCCTAACTAACCCGCCCCCCCAGCCCTAACTAATTCCCCCCACCTTTATTTCAAAAGTTATGCCTGCCTGAGGCAGGCGTAACTTGTGCGCGCTGGGCCAGCAGCCGGCGCGCCATGTTCCGGTCCGCGGGCTGGTCCGGAGGCCACGGACATGCCCCCGGAATGCCCTTGGGTCAGAACCACGGCCGCAGCCCCGCCCCCGGAATGCCCCCGCATACGCGCCGGCCACGACACGCCCCTCCAACACGCCCCCGACATGCTGTCCCGAGGCTTTGCGCGCACCGGCAGCCTATGCACCATAGGCTTGGGGCACACAGGGGGAGCCTGGGGCAGGTTTTCGGGGGGTACGTGAGTATTTTATGCGTGTACCCCTTTGAAAATCTGCCGCAAGATGTTTACACATGCTCTTCTGCATAGGACATTAAGCATATTGTATTGTTGTACCATCAATTATCTTGTCATGTAACAGATGAAAATGACATGTATATGTGATTCTCTCTAATAAACATGATGAAAAAAAAGTATGAGAACTGTGTTTTATGGGTAGTTAATACTTTTGCAATTTGAGAAAGGAGATTTTGGGGTTATTTTATCGAGCTGGCAAGTATTGTGTGAGTGGGTAATTGTTTTTAATTGTTCTCATTGGTACAGTGGGGGAGGCTAGGGATTTGTTATATTTTTATTATGGAGCAGAGTTGAGTAAGCATCAAGGCTGGAGTTTGGTGGGGGGGTTTCCCCTACTCCTATTGTTGGTCAGGATCTTTATGGGGATTTACCTCTCATGGGAGTGAAATCAAAGGGAAACATGGGATGTTAGTTGATAGCTCCCGAGGAAGTGAGAGCTCTAGATATTGATGCTGGGGTTAATTTGAAAATGATTTATAGGTTGTTGAACTTAAGGTCAGTTACTCAAAAGGAACACTTACAGGTGAATTTTCAAACGTGCATGTAAAAATTAGCACTTGTGTGCATAAAATAGCACATTCACGAATACTTGCTATTTACAAATCTGCAACTTTCATGTATAAACCAGGGTCCATGAATAACTTTGAGCATGGAAGAAAGCGGCATGCCTCGGGCCTTCCAGGGTGGGGGCCAACATTTACGCAAATAAGATGCTATTTTAAAACCTGCCAAAGTGACTCGTGTACATCTTATACTTGCATGTAAGTTATCATAAACATTGTTAAAGTGAAAAAATGAGTGAGTGGGGGTGTCTGGGTGCAATGAGGGGACTTCCGGTTGAAGAGCCAGGAAGATCTTCATGAGCTATAGATGGACTGAGAGAATTGGTAGCCTAATTAGTAAAACCAATTATTTCATTGCCATGCGCATGTTATAAATTACACTGACTTAAGTGTAAAAGCTAACTTACAGGAGTAAAAGTTAAATTAATGTGATTCAAATCTACATGCATATCCTTTTGAAATTGGAAGTACAAATATGTGGGTATATGAGTTGTGCATACTTCTCTGGGTAATTTCCAGCTTATTTGGCTAAGTAGCACCCTTCCTGCTTCTTAGATGGACAAATCTGAACTTTTGACGTGAGTTGATTTATATTCAGCTTTTCAGGCATTTCAGAGTAGTTACATTCAGGTACTGTAGGTATTTCCCTGTCCCCAGTGGTCTAAATCTCAATCAGTACCTGAGACAAGTGAGGGTGAAGTCGCTTGCCCAACGTCACAAAGAGCAGCAGCAGGATTTGAAACCTGGTTTCCATGGTTTGTAGCCCACTGATCTAATCACTAGGCTATTTCTCCACTCCACTCCTCTGTTGGATAAGTAGCAGCACTTATCCGGCTAAGCAGCAGCAGACCTCCATAGCCGGATAAGTCTGAAAAGCACTACTTGTCCGTCTAAGTAATGCTTTACAGACTTATCTGGCTACATTCTAATACTTAGCGTGATTAATCGTTACTTATTTAAAATGAGTTATATCCTAGTTCTTCATTCCTTTGTTCTCTGTAAGACACTTTTAAGTCATTTCAATGTTGTATGTAAACCGAAGTGATTAGTAACATTGTTACCTGAACCTCGGTATATAAAAGTGTTAAATAAATAAATAATCGGCATTTATCCAGACAAGTCTAAACTTTCATGGCTCATGGTTTTTACATACGTGAGCGTTTTGTGCCTGTATATGTACTTGCATTTTATAACGTGCATATTTTTTGAGCGCAGGTTATAAAATACTGTAGCAGCTCTGTGTGTCCAAATACATACATAAACAGGCAGATGCAAGCAGTATAATCTAATAGGGGATAGAGGGTTGGATATTCTGTTTTTAGCTGCAACTTTGTTGCGTGACGGCCATGATGTGTCTTTGGATAAATTGTGTCCACCAGTTTATCACCAGGTGACTCAACAAAGGATAGTATCAAAAATACTGGTACATCAGGTATATCTTAAACACCTCACAGGTTTATTTGAGCCAAATATATGTAGGCCCCTTACTTCGAGGGTCTGTATTGTATGACAGACTCTACTGTTGTACAGGGTCACCTTACTTTAATTTTTAATCACTCATCAGTCCTATCTTTTTTTCGTAGAAATTTCTCTTTATAATAAAATCCATCATTAACTATCAGACTATATTCATAAATTAACTGTCAAGCACTCTTCATAAATCACTATCAGAGATACAAATACTCATCTACTCCAAACTCTGGTAGTTGACCCGTCTGGTCATTCCCCGACACAGCTGTGTTTCGGACCTCGTCGTCCTTCTTCAAGGGGTATCCTTCAGTATCTCCTTCTACGAATATTTTCACAGAGCCTGCTTTGATTTGTTGGCTAGCTTCTTCTTTATAAATCCACGACAGCCCCGTTGGGCTGCGTCTGCTCTTAGAATGCCAACTCCCTCCAGTGATCGTTATATACCCTCCAACCGGAAGTCTACTTTAACGTCCACAGTAGTCTTCTTTCACGTCGCATGTTCCCGGCCGAAACAGATGCGATAGTCTCCTTTACCGGAAGCTGTAGTCCTCTTTCACGTCCACAGTAGTCTTCTTTCACGTCACATGTTCCCGATCGCGGTAGTCTCCTTTCACGTCCGGTCCTCCCGTCAGCTGATTCATGCGGCGGCTCTCGTCCTCACGGCGGCTCCCGTCCTCACGGCAGCTGTTCACGCGGCAGCTCCCGTCCTCCATGACATCCGGATGTTCTTTTTTAGTTTTTAAAGGCACATGCCATATTTTAAACTATATTGTGATCTAAGCTATAATCCGTTCTGTATCCACCATGAAATCAATAACTTTGACATCGAATCTGATTGGCTGTCACGGCAGTTACATTTACATGAATAGACTCCTCCCCCTCAGTTCCCCATTCAACTCTCTTCACGTCATCGAGCCTCTGATGGAACTTATGTTTGTTCTTACAATCCAAATCATCACTCGTCTCTTGCTTGCATTCGTCTCCTACTTCCATTTATGTTAACTCATCCTCCCGCATTGCAACTAATCACCCTTCCAAATCAACTATTAAATAAGCGAGTACCAATTCACTTTCTCATTCAGTCCTGCTGGATCCTGTAGACTTCCGGTTGGAGGGTATATAACGATCACTGGAGGGAGTTGGCATTCTAAGAGCAGACGCAGCCCAACGGGGCTGTCGTGGATTTATAAAGAAGAAGCTAGTGTAGAATAGTGCACTGCATATATCCTGCACATATGTAGTTATAGCACTATGAAGCACTGATCATTGAACTTGCCAGAGAATCATCCAGCACAGATGACATCATTCCTGGAAGGATGGAACTAAGTTTGTTATTCTAACTGATAAGAAGAGGCCTGTGGCCTATAGTAAGAGCAAGCTAAAGTACACATGTTAACATATATATCGATTGGCTATTAAAGGTAAAGGGTGTGGATTATGCAGATGACTGATAATAGCAGACCCCAGACCCTTTATAAGCTGATGCACATGTTAAGATCTCTGAGCAGATTTTAAACAGACCTTGTACACCTTTGCTTGTACTAAATTCTTTCTGTATTTTTCTGCTCCTAGAGGAATTATCCGCCTTCCTCTATATAATTACCTGTATTAATAAACCCCTTTCTTTATTACCGTCTGAAGCTGGTATTTATTCTGTAATTAGACACAGGGTTCGCCCCTCTTTTAACATCTGGAGGCACCGCCTGGGATTCACAGGAAAGGATTCGCGCCCTTTCCTGCGTCTCACAGGCTATAGCAGTGCGGAAACTGCTTAAGGCTTTTGACTAATTAACCAGTTCCACTTAGGGTGACCTGGGGTCATTAGCGTACTTTAGTACTGGCAAGATCGTGAAGTGAGTCCGGTGGCTGCCACGGAGGTCACGATTAAACTCTCCATCCTTCGGATCCAAGACGTTGGTCCCAGGGGGGAGTCGATTGGTTCATTGGGTATGTATGGGATTTAATTTTAATTTTTTTTAAGAAAAAGTGATTGATTTGATTAATGTTTCAGTTATCTATGTCTTCTCTTTTCTTTTTTACTATAGTTTGTTAGTCTGCAAGACCTAGTTTAACTTGTAGTTCGTGCTTCTTTTGAATGACATTCCTTACTGTCTGTGGAATCTGCTTTTGAGTACTTTTTTTTTTTCCAGCTATATGTGTGTTACCAACGGGCTAATTTAGCAGGTTTTGTTCTGTATTATTTCAACCTTTCAGACTTTCACTTCAGTTTGGTGTTCTAGTGCAGATTTTCTACTCCCCCTCTCCCCCTCCCTTTTTTTTTTCTCTCTGATGTTCCGTTTATTGTAGTTGTAAACCTTCTGCATTCTTTTCTCCTTTGCCTTAACTTTCTTCCCTCTCTCTCTCTGACTGTTTAATTTGCTCTGTTTAAATGCTGTATGTTTTTCTACTTTCTCGCTTGCACTTCCTTGCTTCTGCTTGCACTTTCTTTGTTTCTTGCGGCGGGAGACGCCTTCCCCCCCCCCCTCTCCTTCCCCCCCACCTTTGCATTCCTTTGCATTCTTGTGCCAAGTGGCGACCGGTTTCTTTGTCTGGTGTTCATCCTTCTATCTGCCACCTCGCTCTCCCTCCTCGCCCCTCCCAACTCGCCCCTCCCTTGTCTCTTCTCCGTGCATGTTGGGTAATTGAGTTTTGCTTCCCCGCCCTTTAGTTTTGTCCTTTTTTGGTGCTGTGCGTTGTCACGCCCCATCCCCCTGCACATTCCTTCCTGCTTACGTCAGAGCCTGCTCGTGTCTGGCTTTCTTTGTTTCTCTGCACTTTGGGCATTGGCCCACACCTCCCCCCCCCCCTCCCTGCCCTGCTTCGTCCTCTGTAAACGCATTGCATTCTGGTTTTGTTAGTTTTTTTTCTCTCTTTGTGTCTTTCTCTGCCTGTTTGTCTTCTCCTATTTTTTGCTGTGTTGATTTTCTTTCACTTTCGTTTTCTTTGTGTGACTGGCTTCCCTTGTTAGTTTAACTGCAGCTATTAAAGTTTTATGGCTTAATTGCTCATGCGTCTGTTTCTTGCACAGATTCTGAGTTCTTTTTTTTTTTTCTTTTCTTGCCTGCTCCCTTCCCCCTCTTTGTTCAGCGCTCACGGAGCGATAGGAGTGCGTGAACGAGTTGGTGGTAGCCCCCACCGCAGTGAATCCCCTGTAAACGCCTTGAATTCTGGTCTTCTTAGTTTTTTCTCTCTCTGTTTTTTTGTGCCTGTCTATCGCCTTTACTGCTGGCTGATTCCAGGTTTCTGGTTTCCCCGAGAGGCTGAGAGACCGCCTGTTGTGTTAATTGCTGTTCGCTTTGCCTTTCCAGGGGGCTTTTATTCAGACCACTGCTCTGTTCTTCTTTTACTTGTGCTGTCTTTCCATCACTGGACTGGCCATCATACCTCTGACATTAAAAGAAAAAACTGGGAGAAGTTACAGCATCAGAGATTATTTTAACTGATCTTCAATATGTTTTCCACGTACATCCAATGCTCAGCTTAGTTCTGACCCTGTTTCTACTGTTCTCTGTGATTCCCCTTCCGTAGTTTACGCTCGGCATTTCTTGCTGCTGAGTTAAGTGCCTGGGTTATTTGGACGTTAGTGCTCCTGCCCCACCCTTTGGAATTTCTTTTTTTGCTCAGAGAACGGAGGTGATCCCCCCTCCCCTTTTTCTGCTTGCTGTAATGTTCTGGCTTGTTAGCACACAGATACAGAACGCAGGGAGAGCTTCAGCCCCCCCTTCTCCTGCCACTGAATTGCTTACTTTCCTTTATATAACAGTTTATATGCCTTCCTGCCTGCAAATGTTCTGTTCCTTTTTTTAGCTCCCGTTAGTTTCTGAACCACTTTTGTGATTTACAGTTACTTTCCTTTAATTATCTGTTTGATTTCCTACCTTTGTGCTCCTCTGGGATTTTTTGGTGCATGATGGGAATTGCAGTTTTTGCATGGAAGTTGACTTGCCTACTTTTAGCATATGTTACTGAGCCCTGAATTCTTTTTTTCTCTCTCAGGAGACGGACTCAATCACATGCATTTATCGCAACTTGAAATCTATGCGGCTGTCCTTCTTTCTTATTATACCCTTCCATTTCTTTGTTCTTTGTTTCAGATGAGAGGCGCAGGGCAACTCTCGCCTTTCCCATTCCCCCAGCCCCTCCCTCCCACATTCCTGTATCAAGGGGAGGGCAGACCCCATCAGTCTGCTTCGCCCCTATTCGCCCCCCCTCTCTTCCTGTAGTGTTAAGTTGTGAATTGAGAGCCCCAGGTATTGGCCTTGCCTCCTGGGATTGGTAGTCATTTTCTTGTGTCTCCTCCCACTCCCTTGTCCCCTTCCGTGGTGCTTGGTGGGAAGTGAAGTTTTGCTAACTGACTCCTTGCTCCTTATCTTAGTGCCTCTCCGTGCCTGTCTGTCCTGGCTCATGCTGAGTCCTCTGACGTCATGACACCCCCTCCCTCTGCCATTCCCTTTATTCCTGTGTTCACTGCTTATTATTTTCTGCCTGCATTGCTCTGGCCCGTGCTCTGTCTTTACATGAAAATAAAACTACACAAATAAAAAACTCTTGAACCTTGTGAGCTCTCTCTTTTTCTGTTTAATATTGTCCTCTGTCCTGTGCTATCCTTTCCATTGCTCCCAGCTCTGCCTGCACAGCTGACTTTTATGGCATCATCTGCTAGGACATATTTTCAGGATACTACACGCAGGTTATTTCTTGGTTTTAGGTATTATATAGTTCTTACATTTTATTTGCAACAGCTATATTTTCTAAGTTCCGCCCCCGCAGGGCTTTGGCTAGTGCTGAGGCCATCCCTAGTCTCCCTCTCTGGTGGGACAATTTACAGGGTGCCGCAGATTTCCAGCGTTTCCTTTCATCCTCCTTGCTCTATACATCCTGGACTTTTACTGTTTTTAGGTTTCATTACATTCTTTCCTTTCATTTGCCTATGGCCAAACCAACATACACATACACAATCAAAAGAGACTCCATTTTCATAATTTGCTCAGTTTAGTTTACTGGCAAGCGTACCCTCCCCTGCACTTTTCGTTTTCTTCTTTCTCTATTTATCCCTGACCAATGTTTGTATATTACTATTTTCTACAGGAGTCTGTGATCAGTTGGCTTTGAGGGCATTATCTGATGCAGTTTGCAGGGATCTGCCTTCCTGTTTCCAGATCACCGCTTGTCTCACTGTGCGGTGACGGAGATAGGGTTTCTCACAGGAAGGTGATAAAGGCTGTACGTGTGTTTAGTTTAACCATGGATTAGCAAGGAATTGAACGTTACTAAGATAATTCATAGTTCTTGGGACATTGAGTAACATTTGAATTCTTTAGCAGTCAGGATTCTGTCTCTTTCACGGTATACAGTGCTTTGGTCATTGCACTGGCATACTTACAGTACAGCCCTAAGTCTTTTCTTGCGAATTGGGAAATTGCCTTTATGTATCAGTTTCATGTTCTAATTAATGATGTTTCCTCATTTCACAGAGGTGAAGGTTTTCCCCAGCAGCGCAAGAGTTATCCCGGTAACGATGATTTTGTCACAGGACTGTCTTTCAAAAAAAAAAAAAAAGAGTGGAAGCTGAATATTAATGAGCACAGCGCCTCCTAGTGGCGCAGCCATATTAAAGAACCAACAGTAGCTTTATGACTGCAGTTTGCTGAATTCATATCAGGATATTTAGTTTCAATTGAGCTGTAATTCCTCTAACCTTTATCTGTTCTCAGATTTTATGTTTCCCCAGGTCAATAGTCGTTGGACCATTTGAAGATTACATTTTCTCCTTTTTCTCAGTTTTTCATTGTTTTTCATTTTTCAACTGATTGTTTTTTTTTGCTTTTTCTTTTGTTTTTATTCTAGATCGATCTAGACATTTTCTCAGTACTTTTTCACGCTTTTTTTTTTTGGCCTACCTTTATTTTTGATCAGGGGTTTGAGCTCATCAGAAGTAAACCATGTGTTTCTTGTTTGTCTTCTGTGTCCTGATGAATGAGTGACGTTGTATGTCAAAGTTTAATGTTCTTTGTGATGTGATGTCTGTGGTGAACTCTTCTCCCTAATTAATCTGAATTTGTTTTGCCCTTATGGTAGCTTCTGATCAAGTAACCTACCTACTGTCGAACTGCACGGCTTTGTCTCCTGTCCCTGACGTGCACTAAGCTGAATGACCTGTTTTCCCCCATCTGCATCATTGAATTCAAAGATTATCCTGACTTGGACTGTGAACTGTTTTCAAAGACTGCCATCATACATCATATTCATTGTTTTTGTCTTGCTCAGATGCTGTTTGGACCTATTTGCAAATTGCCATTATTTGGACAGAATTAATGCTGGTTTTTCTAAATTTTATAGTATCTTCCTTGTCTAACCCCAACCTCTTATATCTTTATACGATTATGTAATATGCTTTTCTTCACCCATTACCCTTGTCTATGAAAGCTGCCTTGATTACATTACCCACTTACTACATCCCACTGATTGTTCTCTTAGAACGAGATATGCCCCAGTATGGTCAAATGTTTTCTTGAATCCCTTATCCCTGGATAATGTTTTATCCACTATTGGGCCTACAGATGCTTTGTCACATGACTGCACTTGCCTAATGTTTCAACAGCCCTTTTTCTTTGCCTTCTTTTCTTTGTTACTATCAGTTTGCTTTTGTATTTTCAGTTTGGTATTCACTTTTTGCATTAACATGTTTATCCTTCTTTGTGCATTATACCTTTGGAATGGCATACTCCCTGTATGCACCACTGACCCGAATTTTAATGCTTGCATCACAGTAACTATAGATGGTACGACTAAAACTTCTACTCTGCTATACAAATTCCCTTATGATTGTGAAGGGACAGTTACATACCGTTCTCATAATTCCACACAATACAGTGTATGTGCATACAACCATTACCTGTTTTGACCCTACTGAAGTCCCTGCCCAACAATGGATACAAGTCCATAAATGAGACACTCCTCAAGATCTAGTTATGACATTTGTCCTTTGACTCCCTACCGAAAGGTCGGTTTCCCTCATTTTTAAGTATATTCCCTACCCGCATTCTGGGATTTGACCTATAGATGTGGTAATGATTTGGCTTGGCCATACACACCCTTATCCTTTAACTATCAGGTTTTTCTCTGGATCTCTCCTTTTCTTATGTGCATATATATTTCTGCTACATCAGAGTACGTTACATTCATGCTGTCCTATTTGCTGTAAGCTATTTCTAGCATTTTCCCACTCGTTTTACTGTTGGTACCTCTGCATCTCTTTGACTTATTCTTTCTTCTACAGCCTGTACCTATAGTAATTACTTTGCTGGCTTTTTATATTCCAATATCCTATTCCCTTTATACTCTGATTTCTCTGTAACCTTTTTGAACATTTCTTCCTGTAACACTTCCTCTCAGATTTTACCTGGAGTTTGTTTATACCCTCTCACAAATATTTCCTGGTAGTTTTATGACCTTTGTGCTTATTCTGAGATTGATCTCCTTATAGAAATTTACCCATTCTAACTGAGGCTTCCTCTCACAAGGATATGCAACTGTACCTACTCCTACCTATGACCAGAACATGCCTTATGTTTTTGTTGTTTTTCCTTCTCCTCCTTGCCCATTTCAATGGATTACCTCTTCATGTTTTCTCTGTACCTTTTAAGAATGATGTCCAACTGCTCTGCTAGGTTATCCCTCCTGATTGCTATATTTGTGACCCCCATGTGCAAAAGCACCGATCCCATCTCATGTAAAGCGCAGTGGATATTGGCCCATTCCATTGTTGCAACAAAGTGCATTCATAGCCCTTACACAGTATTACACACTATAGCTATAGGCAATTCTTCTTGTTTATCTCAATCTTTTCTCAACTATACCATGTAAGCTCAAATGGTAAATTCTTATTGGCTCAATATTGTAACCTATTAGAAAGGCTCCTGGGGTTATGGAACTCCAATTTATATGTTGAATCGTATTATAAGATTGCAAGCTATTGTTGAAATAATTACTAATGAAACTGCTAAAGCACTGAGAATATTAGCCACTCAGCAAAAGGGTTTTTGGAATGCTATTTATCAGACTCATCTAGCATTAGATTATATACTAGCTGTAGAAAGAGGATTATGTGGTAAATTTAACCTCAGTAACTGTTGTCTTCAAATAGACGACAAGGGTGAAGTGATTGAGGAAATCACTCGGAACATGATGTCTATAGCACATGTACCGGTGCAAACCTGAAAGGACTTGATGTCAGTGATCCATTTGGATCCCTTGGCTCATGGTTTTCTAGTTTAGGTTCAGGATTTCAAAATTCTAATTGGCTCCATGTGTACAATTGCCTTACTTGGGCTAGTTGTCTGTCTCTGCTTACCATGTCTCTGTATCTGCCTACGAAGATGCCGTGATCAAGTTTCTGAAATGCTGGTAACATAGACTAGCACTCGGATCATGCTTAATCAAGCTGAAACCTTGAACCTGATGCTTTTGGATTCTCATGCTGACACTGCATCATTCCCCACCACCTGTAATGACTATCTGTGAAAAATGAGCATATCGGTACGAAGACGGGTAATGCCTCTCGCCAGTAAGGAGTAGCCTTAACTAGGCTGGGCAGCCTAAGACATGGCGATATGTGACTCAGATAGGTATGAAGGGTTCTTAGCCAATCACCCTTCACAGGGGGATATGTAGAATAGTGCACTGCATATATCCTGCACATATGTAGTTATAGCACTATGAAGCACTGATCATTGAACTTGCCAGAGAATCATCCAGCACAGATGACATCATTCCTGGAAGGATGGAACTAAGTTTGTTATTCTAACTGATAAGAAGAGGCCTGTGGCCTATAGTAAGAGCAAGCTAAAGTACACATGTTAACATATATATCGATTGGCTATTAAAGGTAAAGGGTGTGGATTATGCAGATGACTGATAATAGCAGACCCCAGACCCTTTATAAGCTGATGCACATGTTAAGATCTCTGAGCAGATTTTAAACAGACCTTGTACACCTTTGCTTGTACTAAATTCTTTCTGTATTTTTCTGCTCCTAGAGGAATTATCCGCCTTCCTCTATATAATTACCTGTATTAATAAACCCCTTTCTTTATTACCGTCTGAAGCTGGTATTTATTCTGTAATTAGACACAGGGTTCGCCCCTCTTTTAACACTAGCCAACAAATCAAAGCAGGCTCCGTGAAAATATTTGTAGAAGGAGATACTGAAGGATACCCCTTGAAGAAGGACGACAAGGTCCGAAACACAGCTGTGTCGGGGAATGACCAGATGGGTCAACTACCAGAGTTTGGAGTAGATGAGTATTTGTATCTCTGATAGTGATTTATGAAGAGTGCTTGACAGTTAATTTATGAATATAGTCTGATAGTTAATGATGGATTTTATTATAAAGAGAAATTTCTACTAAAAAAAGATAGGACTGATGAGTGATTAAAAATTAAAGTAAGGTGACCCTGTACAACAGTAGAGTCTGTCATACAATTCAGACCCTCGAAGTAAGGGGCCTACATATATTTGGCTCAAATAAACCTGTGAGGTGTTTAAGATATACCTGATGTACCAGTATTTTTGATATTGTTATTGGACAGTTCGGTACACTGGAATACAGTGGTTTTGGGGAAATAGGTTGTAATCAACAAAGGATAGATCATCGAGGGAGGGAGGTTTGTAGGAATGGTCAAGTCTTCTTTTCAGTTTCCACAGATGGAATGTAATCAGAAATTATTGAATGTCTGTTATGAAGATCCCATGCAATTAAGAGACTAGCTTTTTTGTTAGTCTATAGAGCTCCCTATTATAAAATGGAGGTGTGGCTTTGGGGAAAATTTAGATCTTATTACTAATGTTATGGCATCATTTTCATTGTGGTAGTCTTGGGAGACTTTTCATTGTTATCAGCTTTAGTTGTGGCAATAGCAAAGTTTTCCCATAGCCTTTCGAATATGGGCCTTAAGCAGGGGTAGGTTTGCCATCTCATAGAAAGGGAAATCCCCTGGATTTTGTCCTTTGCACCAGTAGATTCCAACAGACTGCTTTTCAATTCCCAGAGTGTTTTGGACTTGGTCCCTTGGTCAGATCATTTTATTAGCTTTTTTAATATGGTACTAAGGTGGGGAAGATTTTAATTTTAATACCATTCTTCCTTTAAGTTAGAGATTTTGCTGCCATGGATTTAAGCAAGTTCTCAGAGGGATGGAAGGTTTTTCAAGATAAGGTTTTGTGACTTACCATTACCTCCAAAATATCATTTCATTTTTTTTCCATTTTTGGGTTTTTTCCCCATGGGTATTTCATTTAATGTATATTTCATTTCTGTTCTTTTGCAGAAATAAAATAAACATTAAAAAAAAAAATTAGTCTCCCCAGGGCCTCCTGCACCCTCTCACCCTCCCCCTCCCAAAAAAAATGTCCTTTGCCAGGACAAACATACAACTTTACAAGAAAATGGTTCTGGTCGGCCCTGAGAATGTGCCATTTTGATATCACACTATGGCACCGGTTTCAGGGCTGACCAGCACCATTTCCATGTGGAGACTAGGGGCAAGAGCTGAGTGGGCATTCTTCCTGCCCCTCTAGACCCCCCCAGAGATGGGGTAAATGGAGGTCCAGAGTGGTTTCTTGTGCCCAGTATATTTTAGGAGATAAATTGGGGGTCCAGGTTGTTTGGCCCTGGGTTGAGCCCCAAGGAGGCCCTGGGGAAGCCTGTGGTCTGCCCTGGAGAAGTTCTTTTAGTTTTCAAAACAAAACTGAAGTAAACCATCAACAGTTTGTTTGTTCTTTTGTTTTGAAAGCATTATGAAATGAAATAGGAAATGTCCTTGTCAAATGAATGCATATCCCTATTGGAATCTAAGCTAACTGCTCTCATGGAGAAGTTGGCCCCACTGAAAAAGGAAGAAATGGGGAGAGGAGTGCTCCATGGTTTGCAGAGCCTCTTCGGACCCTGAAGAAACATGTTTGTGGAGCTAAGTGGGTCTGAATCAATTCAAAAACAAGGATTTTTGAGAAATCGCTCTAACTCTTAAGTCAGCCATTGTGAAAGGCAAAAGGGTTTATTATGTGCAACAATTAAAGGATCCATTGGCAATGTTAGCCGTTTGGAGGGATGTGAGAGGGTGTTCATTTGAGCCAGATTTTGAAGCTTTGGTCCAATTCTTTTGTAAGAAGATTTTTAAAAATTGGGAGGGAATTAGACATTGTAGGTGGAAGGAATAGAGAAATTTAGTGAGGATATGATTTTTCTCGTTAAAGTCCGTTCATCCAATTACTTCAAGGCTCGATCTTTCAGGGTCGCTTCAGTCCCTGGATAGGGGAATTGTGAAATTTGTGCAGGTCATGGTTAAAAGAAATTTTTGGCTACTAGTTTTTCCATCATTTTTAAAAATGTCAATCCACTGAAGTTGGAAAAACTACCAGCCAGTTTCCCCAACTACTTTTTTTTAATCTAAACTCCTCAAAAAAAAAAAAAAAACAACCATTGTTAGGGTAGATCCAATAATAGCATTTTAGCAGAGGAGCAGTCAGGATTTAGAAAGTACCATAGTGCTAAAATAGTCCTGTCCATTATCTTGGATGACTGAAGAAAATATCTTGATAATGGGGTAGACGCATTGCTAGTGTTAAATCTTAGTACTGCATTTGCTCAATCAGCTAACAGCAAAGGGGGTAGGGGGAATGGTGTAGACTGGTTTGATTCCTTAGTAGGAAGAGAAAGCTGTGGGAAGGGTGTGGGAAAGGGAAGATAATGAGGGGTGCTCCGTGCTTGGGGAGGGAATGAGAAGTTATTGAGGACTGCATAATAGTGGGGGAAGCAAAGGAGTAGGTTGAAAGAAAAAAGGTCTTTTTGGGTGGAGGGTGATATAGAAGATGGCAAATATTTGTCCCTGATATGTAAGTCTTGGAGAAATTAAGTCCCTTTAATGGCCGAATTTTTATTCCCCTGAGTGTGTAAAAAATGGGGGTTATGTGTGTGGCCAGGCCTTGTGCACACCGCGCGCATCTTCAAAGGGGCCCAGCCATGCGCGTAACCTCCATTATGCACCAAAGTGCCGGGCCCAGATAAAGGGGCGGGGAGGGAGTTTGGAAGTGGCCAGTACAGTGGCCAGTACAGCGGTGATTTGCCGCTGTGCTGGGGGGCACGTGCAACTTGCTACAGCTCCTGTTGAGGAGCAAAAGGGTAAAAAAAAAAAGGGGGAAAAGATAGGATAGGGATAGGAGGTGGGGAGGAGAGGGGAAGGGGAAGGAAGGTTAGATGGGGGTAGGGAAGCTCCCCCCAGTCTGTTCCTTAATTGAAGCGGTCTAGGAGGGAACTGGGGAAGGCCGAGATGCGTCTCCATGCGGGAATTGTGTAAATCCTCCCTCCTTGTGCGAGGCCCAAAATCGTGTGCGCGGCCCAACAATTTTATAACATGCATGAGCTGATGCGTGCATGTTATAAAATTGGTGCGTCCATGTGTATAATTGAGAGATAAGAGGGGATATGATAAAGAACTTAAAGACCTCAAAGGTATAAATAATGCATAAGAAGTACATTTTTCAGGAGGTTAAAAGGGGGCAGAGTTAAAAATAATATTGGAAAATATTTCTTCATAGAAATAGTGGTGGATACATGGAACAATGTTCCAGTAGAGAAGGTAGAAAAAAAGCTGTAATGGGATTCAAGAAAGCAAGGGATATGTTTAGAGGGTAGATGTGAAGGACTGAAAGGAATGACAGAGGTCAATTTGAGCCTATGGCAATGTAACTGGAATTAAATTAGACCTTGCAGGGGGCCTCGTATGCCTTATCCGCAATAGTTTTCTATGTTTCTATATTTTATTCTGTTTTTTGTAGCTGAATACTTAAACTCTGGTCCATGGTATAACAGGATACTTTTCAAAAGAATTAAGTACATTAAGCCCTGTTTTGAAAATTGTCTGGGGAGATGTACACATGACATAAGTCTCTGGGGCTACAGATGGGATAGGGACAGAACATATGTGCATTCTTTTGATTTATGAAACATGCATGCATAAAGTTGCACCTGCTCCGGGGCAGGTGCATGTATGTTGTTGATGCCAGTTACATGCATATCTGAGAGCTCTAGCTAAAGTCTGTGGGTATAAAGTATCCACAGACTTTAGTTTATGGGGGCTGTTTGAAAACTACCTCTTAATCTTCCCAAAAATGGGGAATTACTTTCTAATTTACTTAGAGTTACAAATGCTTACGGGTTTAATTGAATCTGAGTCAAGTTGTAGGCCTCAGTTTGTTCTCTCATTTTTTGGGGGAACAAAAGATGGTGTTGAACTTGCAAATGAATCATAAATTACAGTACAACCAAGAGAGGATGGAGTCCTTGATGTGTAAAAATAAGGTGACAGAAACACTGCCACATTAACCCTTCTGCTACCTTCCCCTTCACACCATTACTATAATGTAATCTATGATTCACTGGCATAATCAGTCAATGCCATCTTTTGCCTGACTTGATCATTCAATTTTTACCCTGAGGAAGGAGCTGTCAGTTCCCAAAAGCTAGTTAAGAAATGTATTTAATCCAGTAAAAAGATAAATATCTTATATATTTTTTTATTTGCTTATTGAATTTTTATCTCCACACATCTGGAAAAAAAAACAATCTTTTCCTTCTATTGCTCATAAAGATAGTGAGCAGACAGGTCCCAGGACTGATCCCCAAGGCCCGCTACCCATAACTCTTCCTTCCTTAGAGTAAATTCCAGTTAGCACTACCCTCATATTGTTTGTCACCAAATCTTCTCCTAATCCAGTCCACCACGTTGGGGGAGTCCATCTCCCAGGCTGCTCAGTTCATTTATGAGCTTCTAATGTGGGACAGTATCAAAAGCTTTGCTGAAATTCAGGTACACCACATACAGGGGCGGATTTTCAGAGCCCTGCTCGCGTAAATCCGCCCAAAACTGGGCGGATTTACGCGAGCAGGGCCCTGCGCGCCAGGAAGCCTATTTTACATAGGCCTACCGGCGCGCGCAGAGCCCCGGGACTCGCGTAAGTCCCGGGGTTTTCGGAGGGGGCGTGTCGGGGGGCATGTCGGGGGCGGGCCCGAACCGCGCGGCGTTTTCGGGGCGTGTCGGGAGCATTCCGGGGGCGGGCCCGGGGGCGTGGCTACGGCCCGGGGCGGCCCGGGGGCGTGGCCGCGCCCTCCGGACCCGCCCCCAGGTCGCGTCCCGGCGCGCAGGAGGCCCGCTGACGTGCGGGGATTTACGCCTCCCGGAGGGAGGCGTAAATCCCCCGACAAAGGTAAGGGGGGGGTTTAGACAGGGCCGGGCGGGTGGGTTAGGTAGGGGAAGGGAGGGGAAGGTGAGGGGAGGGCAAAGGAAAGTTCCCTCCGAGGCCGCTCCGATTTCGGAGCGGCCTTGGAGGGAACGGGGGTAGGCTGCGCGGCTCGGCGCGCGCCGGCTATACGAAATCGATAGCCTTGCGCGCGCCGATCCAAGATTTTAGCGGATACGCGCGGCTCCGCGCGTATCTACTAAAATCCAGCGTACTTTTGTTTGCGCCTGGAGCGCAAACAAAAGTAGGCTATTCGCGCTCGTTTTAAAATCCGCCCCACAGTGCGTACTCCTAATCTAATTCTCCAATCAAAAACATTGTTTAAATTTGTTTATGATCTCCCTTGCTACTTTGGATCCTGTATCCTACTGGATTCAAGATACTTCAGAATTCTTTCCTTAAGTAGAATATCAAGTAATTTACCCACTACTTAGGGGAAGCTAACTTGCTAATAGTTTTCATCCTCCTCCTTATTACTACTTTTATTAAGAGGAACAATTCTAGGCTGACTAGTTTCTAAAATAAACACATAATGGGTATGGCACATTTTCTTTAAACAATCCTGAAAGAAGTCTTTGTATAGTTACAGTATGTACAAAGCACTAAATGTGGTTAACATATTTGCAAATATTTCAGTCTTGAAAAGAGTCAACAATGCTCCAGGAAAAGAAGGCTTTCAGATTGAGATAATATATGACAAGTGAAGTATTGTAGGCTCCTCAGGAGCAGGTTTTACTATTATCTCCGAAAGGCAACATAATATAGCCCTTGTTCTTCATAATTCCAGTGTGCCCATAGCAATGTACAGATGTAAATCCCCAAGTCACAGGACTGAACATTATTATCCCCCAGCCAGGCCAACTAGCAGTTTTGATGTATAAAAAATACTATAGGTCAGATTTCTCCAGCTAGTTATGTGGCTCTGGAATTTTGCAGAACTGAGGTCTGTTTACAGACAAAACTACTATAGTACTCAAATACCAAGAGTCAAGTACATTGATTTGCCTTTGCTTACTGTGGAATATTATTCAAACAGATATTAAAAACAGTTCATTATTAGACTGAGCACATCCTGATGAAAAACTGCAGTGGTAATAATACTGACCACACACCTGGATAAAGTATGCAACAATAGTTCTGAAACCTGTCCTCAAGGATTCTCAGTAAGTCAAGCTTTCAGGATATCCACAAAGAATATGCAATAGGCATATTTGTATACTATGGAGGCATATCTCATGTATATCACTGAGGATATCTTGAAAACCCAGCTTGCTAGAGGTACCTGAGGATAGGATTAGGAATCTTTTGTATAGAGCAGTGGTTATCAAACCATTCCTTAGGACACACATAACTAGTCAGGTTTTCAGGATATCCACAGTGAATATGCATGAGATAGATTTGTACACAAGGGAGGCAATGCATGCAAATCTTTTTCATGCATTTTCATTGTGGATATCCTGAAAACCTAACTGGCTATGTGTATCCTGAGAAGTGGGTTGAGAATCCCTGGTATAGAATAAACCATGCAACCTGCTACTTGCAAACTTAACCCATTTAACCTAATCTAATAAAGTATAAAACAGCAATTTTGCTTGTCAAAATATGTATGCTGGACCTGGTTCAGTGAAATATTGTTTTCCCATAGGGAGATAATGGCAATGAACTATCACAATAAACCACTAAATGTAAAAGTCAACAAATACATGGCATGTCAAGCAGAGTTTTGTATGTCCCACCCTTGAAGTCAACTGCAACAGCATACTATAAGAACTGAAAACAAGGTTTCCTATAGAAAACTAGTAATCACTTCCTCTGCCAGAGAATATTTAAGGGCCTTATATATATGAAGAACTTCCAGTGACTCAAAATGGGAAAATGTCTTCAGCACATAGGCCTCATAATCTTAGGAAAATGGTGCTTCCTGTTTTAATAAAGTGCTAGGCACATCTACCCAACTTTAACTTAATTGGGTCACAAGTGCTTGAAATGTTAGTGTGTCTGTGTATCTGGTGGGGAAAAAGTGTCCCAGCCATCAGAGTAACTATGCCTAGGAGTGAAATTCATGGTGTATGAATTCTGCGTTCTGAAGGAAATTAGTCTGTGGTCACCTACCAAGAATTATCACGACACTGAATGAGAGAGAAAAGTGAAGTAAAATCAGGGAAACTCCTTTGGATGTGCAGCAGATTTGGACTTTCCCTCTCATAAAGGGAGTGGGGCTGGAGCAGATTCCAACTGGGCTGAAAGAGATGAATTCCTAAACTCTATAAGTTTCATTGTTTTATTTTAAGTAAATTTGGATATAAGATAAAAAATCTGAACATGAAAAGTGCCAGAATATTCTGTCTTCTTTTTGAGCTCTTAATAGTCTTTACTATAATTCTTGGACATCTGGTTTGAGAGAAGACAACAGTTGAAGAGAGCATGCAGAGCCATGGATTCAGGAATGTTTTTCAGTTCTGTTCATTTTTAGAATTTTTTTTTCGTTCATTACATACATTTCAGTAATATATGCATGTAAATGCTATCTTACACACACACACAAAGTATAATATTATGTATATGTATTATGTATATATTGTTTAGGCACATCAACTGACAAAACTGAATGCACACCCATACCTTCACAGTAAAATATTCAAACCACCATAGGTTAGCAATATTCCAAAAGTCATCAATAAACCCACATAAATGGCCCTCAATTCAAACAAAATTCAAGCAAGAAAATCTGTCATGGACAGGTAGACTTGAGTCAGGGAGCACCCTGATAAAGGTGGTACAGGACTAGAGGACAGGGCTGAAGCTGGTTTTCTACCTAACCAACCCCCATCTCCGCAGGCTGAACCCTTGGGTTCTGGGGCCCGTAAGACTTGTCTTCTGTGGAATATCAGGGCTTGGACTTGAAGCTGAGTACAGAGTGGGAGCTGAGGGTAGGGCAGGCTGGGAGCTGGATACAGGGACTGAGTGGGGCTGGGTCTGATGCAAAGGACAAGTGCAAGGCCTGGGGGAATAGACTAGGGACTGAACTGGACTGGACAAGACAAGGACTGGACTAGACTAGACTAGACAGTTGCAGGGAACAAGAAAGCTCAATAGGGCAGTGTAATCCTAGTAGGCCCGGAGGCCATAAGTTAAGACTGAAAAGCCCAAGAAAGTGTAGAGCAAGCCAGGGAGGCCTCAGAGGACACAGCAAGGCCAGAAGGGCTGGAAGGGTCCAGGGCAAAGCAAGAGGCCAAGAGAGGCCACAGAGCAAGATGAGTGGCCAAGAGAGGCTACAAGGCAAAGCAAGGCAGGAGGCCTGGAGGCTACAAGGCTAGGCAAGGCAGGAGGCCCAGAGGCCACAAGGCAGGAGGCCCAGAAGCCACAAGGCAAGAGGCCCAGAAGCCACAAGGCTAGGCAAGGTAGAATAGCGAGGAAAGAATGGCTAGGTCAGAGAGCTAAGTTGACTCAATGAACAGGGCTGAGGCTTGGGCATCAATGAGGAGGTAACTAGCAAGGTAGTGTGCAAGGCTAGCTGAGGACTCCTGGTGGAAGAAAGATTGCACAGCAGTCTGATCCTTGGTATGGAAAGACCTCACAGTAAGTGAGACTATGACACTGATATTCTGATATAGGAGACTGCCATCAATGCTCTACCAAAATCAGTGTTTAAAGCACTACAGAGTTCTTGCATCACTGTTTATAACCATAAGTCTCAGTCCATTTCTTTTATTTTTAAGTCTTGCAATACAAATTTATACTAGCTTGATACTGACAAAATTTAAGAACGTAAAGTTGAATTTTCAAAACATTACATGCAAAAAAACATATATATGCATTTATACACTTGTGTATTCCATATTTTATAAAAATTCAAAAATTCAAAATACACGCATATTTTCACCTTTGAACGCACATATACATGATTAAAAGTGGCGGTCTAAGAGCATTCCTGGGAGGGGCCAACATTTATGCGCAGGGATGATAACTTCTAATCATGCGCATGTGCACCCATATATGGGCTAGCACGCTCATGCACATGTATTTTATATCGTGCATGCAAATGCATGTGCATGATATAAAATACGTGCATCTTTGCAAATAATATTGCACGTTGTTTTTGCGTACATTTATTTAAAATTTAGCAATTGCACAGTCCTCAGATTGTGATGGTTTGCAAAAGCTCAAACTTCCATAACAATAAAAACTTATCATTAACATATAATAGTAGATATACAATAAAACATCACACAAAATCAAGTATTCACTGAACACGAAACTCAATAAAAGCACCGCTTGAAAAATCATTGCCACATCACCCAGTGTCTCCAGGGTCCACCAATCAGCACCAGAGCATGTTGTCCCCTAGGCCTGCTGAAACAACCACATCTTCAGCACTTTTTTAAACATAGATACATCTGACATTACTCAAAGTTGTTCTGGCATTGAGTACCACAAAATCGGGCCAGCTACAGACACTGATCAATCTCAAACTTCCCTGAGATATGACTGATGTATTGTGGATACTTACACAAGAGAGGGTAAATTTAAGTTTTCTCTACCACAATATATATACTATATACAAAGAGAAACTAAGAATTCATCACATTTCTTTATACATGTTTGTTATAACAATAATCCTTAATCCTATCTAAACATTAAAATTCTCACTATCACAAACATACCTCATTCATCCACTTTAAAAACAATGTTGCACATTTCCAAAGAGTGTGGCATTTAAATATCAAATAATTTTATTACAAAAACAATGAATTTTAATTATTTCTTCATCACTTTTTTTGCCACGTTATCTTTATATAAATATACGTAAAATATAATTCATCTGTATATCTTCTTCCTAGTCCAACAAAGATATCTCTGTTTCACCCTTTTACCTAAGGGCTTCCTCAGGGACTAACTTCAATGATTGTTTTTAAAGTGGATGAATGAGGGTTGTTTGTGATAGTGAGAATTTTAATGTTTAGATAGGATTAAGGATTATTGTTATAATAAACATGTATAAAGAAATGTGATGAATTCTTAGTTTCTCTTTGATGTATTGTGGGGACATGCAGTAGGCCTCTATTTGCCAATCTCAATAAAATTTGTGAATATTTTGCAGATTTATGTACAAATGTTCAAACAGCGTACAAGTGCATGATTCCATGATGCACAACTACCAGTTTTTCAGGGGCAGATTTATAGATCTATGTTGCTATCCACCCATGTCGCCAAACGCAGCTGCATCGGGAGGGACTTTAAGCGGGGTTCATAAGCTTATACACGCTGTGCTTACATTTAGAGTCTTAAGCACAGCGTAAGCACAGCCATCCAGTGCTCCTACCATGTGACAGGGGCCGGCCAATGGCACGGATACCCTGTCACATGGTAAGGGCAAAGGGCCATCGGCGCCATTTTTATTAGCGCAGTCGATGGCCTGAGAGTGGGAGATCGTTCCCCGCGCCCCCACTGGACCACCAGGTAATTTTAAAACGTTTTGGGGGGGTCGGGAGGGTGGGGAAAGCTAAGGGGTCGGTTTTTAAGGGTCGGGGTGGGTTTTTTGTTTATCGGATCGAGCGCAGCAGATAAACAAAAACCCAATCGGGCTGGACGATAAAAATTTTAAGATTTGAATCGGAACCGGAACTGATCAGATTCCGGTTACGATTCACATCTCTAATATCAACAGCTACCACTTACCTCCCCCATAGGGCACCAGATATGAGTGCAGGCAAGCCAAAAGCAAGAGTTTGGTGTTAATGTTTCTACTATGGTAGACATCCTCTAAGGAACTAAGAAACATACAAAAGGGGTGGAAAAAAGAAAAACATTTTGTTTTGTTTTTGGAGGAATGGTTTTCCATGAATTTTATTTCATCTAATGTTTATTTAAATTAAAAAAATGAAAAACATAGAAAAAAGAAAAAAGGACATGGGGCCTCCCATGCCCTTCACCCATCCCTCTCACTTGAAAAAATGCCAGGGCCAGGATCCTCCCCAGCCTCTACTTACCCAGTCTGGAGGGGATCAGAAGCCTGGCCCTCGTGTAGGGCCTAGGCTGAGGTTGCAGTCACCTACCACAGCCTACGCCTATGCAAGGCCGAGGCTTCAGTCTGTGCCTAGGCATTCAGACCAGGCTTCAAGGCCTAAATCCAATGTCTGGAGATCAGATCTGGATGCCGGGACCTTGTCCTGGATCCAGGCCTGTCGCCAAGTCCCAACCCGAAGGCCAAGTCCTAATGCCTGGGCCTAAGCCTTGGAGATCTTCAGTCCCATCTTCTTTCTTTCTTTCTTAGACAAAACAATGCTGTTAATTAACTCTGGAGCATCCTCCCCAGCAGAGGGTGCCATTTTGATGTACGGCAACGGTAAACGACCTAGACTACAATATTGACCTGATTGCTGTGAATCAGATGAGCTGCTCTAGCAGGTGGAGGTTGGTGTGAAGAGTAATTGCCTGCAACTATTTCCCATTCATACAGATTAAACAAGACTAAGAGTTGAGAGGGTAGAAGAACAGACAGACAATAACTTTCAAATGGGTGTATATATTCATGTATATATAGGCACACTGCCAAATATGCAGCAATTTTATATCCTGCATGAACAAATGTGTGCATATTATATAATAGATCCTAATTTTAAGCTTGTTCAAGCACAGCAGAGTAAGTCTGCTTTGGGACTCACAAGTGAGGAAATTATATAAGAGATGTGTGTCCAGTCCATGTCCAGCTTCACCAGTTTGTCCACTTTAGAGCTAAATCCTCCAGTCTCCCCTGGTTCTTTAGCCTGCACACTCCCCAGTTAACCCAGACCCCTCAAACACTCATAGATGCCTGGAAATAGTTTTATAAAGACATACACCTCCATAGCAGAAGTAATTTTGCACTGAAATATAACCGGATGTGCACCCTGGCACATAGCTACTTGTGCGCATATCTCTTAGCCCTGCTCCAGATCACCTATGACTGCCCACATTCTTACCTTTTTTTCCCGCTGCGAGATATTTGCACATGGGTACATGTGTACGCATGTGGATATCTTAAAAAATTGGGTGGACGCATGCATCTGCTAGATGCACGCCCATTGCCCGATTTTGGTGTACACCCAGCTTTCAAAATTATCTTTACAGTATGTGAATAGAACATCTGGACCAGAGATAATATGGGACACAGGACACATCTAAATGACTAGGTCATACTTATAGTTATATATAAGGCCCATTTCCAAATGGAGAGCAGAAATAGTTCACTAGAAATAAGGGCAAGGGAAAAAAATTATCCAGACCTTGGAAGATTAAATAGACATTCGCACATTCCATACTATCCTATATTCCACGATACTTCTGGTGGGTGAAGAGCTGCTGCATGCATGGCATTAGGGACTGCGATTCAATCCAGGTCTTTCCCACATTACTATCTTTGTAGAGAAAGAACAGAATGGATCCTAGAGTCCCAGAGAAGATGGATCTTGCTGTTATCTCAACCCAGCCCATAGAACACACTTAGGCATTCACATTTTCTGGATATCCACAATAAATATGCATGATCATGCACTGCCTGCATTGTATGCTAATCTGTCATACCTCACCTCAACCTATTAGATGGTCCTCCTATAGAGATATAAATAGGTGTACACAGTGAGGCCCTCCCCAGAGTCTCTCTCTCTCTCTCACAGCCCAGAAATGGCCAAAATGCAATTCCAAAAATGTATTGCAAATCGCATTATGGCAATTTTATTTATTTTATTTATTTATTTATTGTTTTTGTTATACCGAGTTTCATGACAGGCATCACATCAACCCGGTTTACAATTAACAAAGTGTGAAAGGCATAACGTAGCGTAATAACAATATTCTCAATAAAACCTTGAACTTTAAATACAGGGAATCAGAAAAGGATGTGAGAAAGTTACAAAAAACAGGGAAAATTAACTTGGAACTGGAAGAGGGGAGATAAAGGAACAGAGCAATATTTACATTTCAGCCAATTAATGTAGAAGAGTAACAAGATGAGTAAATAAGACTATGCGAATAAATGTGGCGGTATATCACAGTGAGATGGAACCTATGTATCTAGAAGGCTAAGTATGACAGAGAATATGAATAAATATAACACAGAATTTAGATCCAGTTGTGCTGTTGCGTGAAGGTTTTATTCAGGGTTTGGAAATGCTTTTTTGAAAAGCCAAGTTTTTAGTCTTTTCCTAAATGTTAGAGAGCATGGCTCCTGTCTTAAGTCTGGTGGGATAGAGTTCCAGAGAGCTGGACCTGCTGAAGAGAAGGCTCTGAGACTCAAGGATTTATGTTGGAAGGTTTTGGCCTTTGGAATTTGGAGAGACTCTTTGTAGTATTCCCTGATGGGTCTGACGGAAGTGTATTTTTTAAGTGGTATTTGTAGGTCGATTTGCGTGTGTTGGTTGATAGTTTTGTAAATGATGTTGATGGTTTTGTACATGATTCTATAATGGATTGGTAGCCAATGGAGGTTTTTGAGGATAGGGGAAATGTGGTCGATTTTCCTGGAATTTGTAAGGACTCTGGCTGCAGAGTTCTGAACCATTTGTAGAGGTTTGGTATAAGAGGCTGGGAGGCCTAGTAGTAACGAGTTGCAATAATCTAGTTTGGAAATCTAGTTTGGAAATCTAGTTTTGGGCATATCGGCAGGAAAAGAGCTGTTAAAACTGTGCAATAGCATGCATTATGCTATCGCATGGTGCGAAAATACCCCTCATTTAACTAAATCCCGCTCAAACTCCTGCCTGATCCCGCCCCTCCAAAACGTTTGCATTTGCGTTAACACCATAACGCATTTTGATGAATGACCAAGTAAGCCGGCTAATTTAAGTGGCTAGAATTTAGCCAGATGTGCCCAATATTCATTTAACTGGCTAACTTCTGGGACTTTCAAGTATACATTGACGAGTAAACAGACGGATATAGAGACCATTTCTGAGTTAGAAGAGTGTTGTATGTACTGGTGGGGACACATTTCTGAACAGCTTGGAAACATTTTTGGAGTTTCTCTAAGATTACTTACTCTTACTGTTTATACATCATAAGAATAATTTTGTTGGATGTCACAAATACATTGACAGAAAAATGTTTAACAAAGCATTTCACTAAAAAGTTCGTTGCACACAAAAAAAAAGTTTAAAAATAGGAGGAGGTTGGCAGGTTAATGATTATAACATGCTTGTATGTAGCAGGGGTGCCTACACGATTGTATGAAACCCCAACCAACTCCTTTAAATATTTTTTTGAGCACTTAAAAAATAGCGGCTCCATTTGCGTGTAGGTTATTAAAAGTTTACATAGTTAACAAAAACACATTCTGATCATAGACAGAAGAATATACCCTTGGGGTAGATTTTCAAAGGGTTACGCGCGTAACCCCCGAAAACCTACCCCAAACCCCCCCTGCGCACGCCGAGCCTATCTTGCATAGGCTCGGCAGCGCGCACAAGCCCTGGGACGCACGTAATTCCCGGGGCTTTCCTGGGGGAGAGGCGTTTCGGGGGCATGTCGGGGGTTGTGTCGCGGTGGCGCGTCATCCAGGGGTGTTCCGGGGGTGGGGCCATGGGCGTAGTTCCGGCGGGCGTGGCCGGGGCCTCTGGACCAGCCCCCGGACCGGAACATGGTGCCTCGAGCAGGCGTAACTTCTGGAATAAAGGCAGGGGGGGTTAGATAGGGCTGGGGGGGGGTGGATTAGGTAGGGGAAGGGAGGGGAGGGGAAGGTGGGGGGAGGCGGAAGGAAAGTTCCCTCTGAGGCCGCAACGATTTCAGAGCGGCCTCAGAGGGAAACGGAGGCCGGCTGCACGGCTCGGCGCGCACAGGCTGCCAATTTTGCTCAGCCTTGCGCGCTCCGATCCCGGATTTTAACAACTATGTGTGCATCTCTTAAAATCCCGCGTACTCTGCGCCTGGTGCGTGTGCATAATTTTGTAAAATCTACCCCTTAGTGTAGTACAGTGATCGAACAGTTTGTTCAATTTGTTGATTTATTGGTAACTTCTGAGTTAGCCAGTAAATGCTTGTGAATATGGCCCTCAATACTTTTAACCTTTTTATTTTATTTTCACAATTATACCTATTAGCATTATTAACAGCTAATAACTGTTAATTTATAGCTGCAGCTTTAAGCACATCCATCACCAAAGTCTTACTTGGTAGTTTGTCTTCAGCCATCCTGAATTTTCAAGCTTAATTCTAGCATGAATTAGTTGTAAAATTATTTGATTCTTTTTTTATTTTTAGATGTCATTTTTGCCCTTATACTGAGTATAGCTTTAAAGACTTTCTCATTAAGTCCATGAGAAAGAACTTAAATGTCCATTTTGAAAAAAAAATTGATTCTAAAATTGAAACTACTGTAGTTTTGTCATTTATAGTGTCGCCATGATTTATGAACTATGACACATCTCAAAGAATCTACTTGACCAAACCGAAAAACAAAAAAATATATAATATGTCCTGTTTCCACAACGCTAGCTGTAGTTGCACATGAACAAAAGTAAACAACTTATGTAATACTGTATTTTGAGCAGAATGGAGAGGCAGTCTGGCCAAGTCCACGACTGCTGTTAATAACATAGTGCTGGGCCCAGTTGCTACACTAATAGCTTTCACCACATCCTCAAGTCACTGGTGTGATTTGGCGAATGTTGCACTGGATAACAGCAGTGTGTGAGTAGGTGTTTGAGGTAATCAAACCTGCTGGAAGCCTCAACTGGGATGTGACTGAGGGTGTGATTTGTGGTGGCACTGCAGTGGCTGGTGTCTAATGCCCCAGCTGGACTGAAGGTGGCCTGTTCAGATGGGACACCCAGGCTTTAAGTATGGGAGCTTTGCTTGAAGTGCTTGACTTTAAGGGTTTTGTCAGGTTTGTTAATTTAATAAAGCTGCAGCCCTGGTTTACTAAGTCATGTTATTTTCCTCCGGAGGTGAAAACACCATAGGGGCTTACCAAGCTATGATACTCGGTACCACACCTTAAGAAACTATGCAGTAATTTTCCCCGTGATAAGATCATGGGGGAAAAATAACACAAGTTAGTAGGCTCCAAATGCCGCGCAATGGCAGCCCCTTCACCTAGGGCCATAGTGGCCTGAATGAAGCCCTCCTCAACATGAGACCCCCCAACCACTCCCCAGCTGCCTCTAAAGGCAGCCTCTTCGCACAAAGTTGAAAAACAAAGTGCTCAAAATCTCGTGGTAAAGGCCCACCTGCCTTCCAAACCTTGTCCACTTGAACATTTTGCCCTGCCCAACTGCTCCTACTCATAGCTTTATTATCCCTAGTGGTCTAGTGGGGCCAGGAGCACTTCCTAGGCTCCAGGCCCTATGCCATCTGACAAAAAATGGTGCTGGGCAGCCACATTACTATTTATGCCCTTTTCAAAGCAACTCGTTACCATACCTGCATTATTGGGGGCATAGTAACATGCAGTATTGAAAATAACCATACTTTATTGCTATCTCAAGGCGTTTGCAACGTGGTAAACACTGTTCACCATGTAGTAACCTCCTAGCTCAGCTTTGTAAATGACCTCCTTAGTATTCCAAGGTTTTTCTGATTGTGTGAAAAAGGGGGGAATGCCGGACAATCCCTGCTCCTCTTGATTGTATCCTCTGTAATGCTAAGCAGCTTTCAATGTGAAAGGCACTGTACAGCTTTTAAGTAAAGAATATTTGTCATGACATAAATTATAAAAATATTCAAATCAGATATTCCAAAATCATGATATAGATGTATAGCAACAAAAGATTCCTCTGCCTATATTTACTTCCACACTGAAGAGTCTTTTTTTTTTTTTTTTTTTTTTTTTTATGTTCAAACATTTTTATTAAGGGTTTACAAAGGATCAGGTTACATTCGTCTGGGCGCAGGTTGTTCTGCCTCTACCCCCAGCAATACTGACAACACATACAACAATGATAGAATCAAACCAGGAACCCCCAACCCACCCTCCCCACCCACCCCCCCTTCTTCATTGACTCATGTCCAATTGCCACTCTGAAGGAATCCCAGTACATCTCAAATGTTTGTAAGTTCATACCCAGTGTGGGATGTAAAAAGAAAAAGTGAAGAAATCCGATAAGAATGTCGGACCAATCTTGAAGTATGGTAATGTCAATTGTTGAAAATACGACTCCGAGCCTGATGAGAAAGCGATTGTAGATATGGCTCCCAGACGTCTAAGAATCTCTTCCGTAAGTGAGGAGGTCCCTTGGCGGAAAAAGACTCCATGTGCATCATTTTGTATAAGAGGTTTCTCCACACCCAAAAGGAGGGTGGATCCACCTCCCTCCACTGTAGGAGGATTACTTGTTTCCCCACCGCACTTGCCTTCTGGAGAAAAAGACGAACTCCCAGATCTCGAAGCTGGGAATCCAGGATGTACCCAAACAGCAACCACCGAGGCGCAATAGGAATCGAAATCCCCAGGAGCCCGGCTAGGTATTTGGCAATACGGGTCCAAAAGCGCAGGAACAGGGGACATGACCAAAACACATGGGTAAAAGTGCCAGTATGGCCGGGGCATCGGAGACAGCAGGGGGAATTCGCAA
The DNA here is from genome assembly GCF_901001135.1 of Rhinatrema bivittatum. NCBI lineage: Eukaryota > Metazoa > Chordata > Amphibia > Gymnophiona > Rhinatrematidae > Rhinatrema > Rhinatrema bivittatum. The sequence continues at coordinate 97,995,934 of NC_042620.1, forward strand.
TCCGCTGCTGATAGGCCCGTATAGGCGAAATATAGGCCCGTCCCAAGAATTTAAATAACAACTCCCGATAGGAGCTACTATGCGAGATCTGAGATATTCCCCGGTAGCAAGTGCGTAACACCTCCGCTGTTATCAGAAATTCCCCATCCACATTCCATCTAGCAGCCATAACCTCAAAAAAATCACTGGCAATGGTTTTAGTGAAACTTTTGTAATAAAAAGAGAGGGACGGGGCCCTAGACTGCGATAGATGTAACCTCTCCTCCAAGGTCTGAAACACTCTATGTTGCAGAAAGGCAGGTGGTAGCGACCTTACATAGTGGTCGAGTTGCAGATAAGGGAAGAAATCCTTACGGTCCACCCCATAAAGTTCCCGTATCTCTGACCAGGAAAGTCTGTGACCCTCCGCGTGGTAAATGTGTCCCAAGTAAGTAATACCAAGATTGTGCCACCTCTGAAAGGCCCGAGACTGGCTGCCCGGCGTAAATGCCGGGTTCCCTTTTACCGCCAATAGGTATGCACAGACCCGGAGGAGCTGTAATAATTTTGTAAGAGCAACCCATGCCTTCCGAAGAGGCGAGACAAGCACCGATTGGAGGAACACACAAGGTAAGGAGTGGCCTTCCTCCAGCAACGCACAAGTGAGCGCTATGGGATGCGTAACCGCCCCATCCGCCTCCAGGGCTGTATAAGTGGCCTCCCCCAACAACCAGTCTCGGATAAGATGCATATTACAAGCCAAATTGTAGAGCTTCATATCCGGCACTCCCAGGCCCCCATGTCCCCATCTCCTCCGCAGCCAAACCAGGGGTAACCTCGCCTTCCCCCCCTTCCAAAGAAAGCGCCGTAAGGCTCCATCCAACTGGCGCCCGTCTGTACGTGTAAGGTGAATAGGCAAGTTTTGCATAATGTAGAGCCACTTAGGTAGAATCACCATTTTATAAAGGTGTACCCGCCCACTAAGAGAGAGAGGTAAGTGTCCCCACCTTGTCATGGTATCCCGTGTCTGCTTGAGAAGCGGAGGAATATTTACCGAATATACCCGGGCGGGATTCACAGGGAGATTAATCCCCAAGTAGCAGAATTCATTCGTTGCCCACTGTAAGGGAAAGGAACCCGGCCACGTCTCCTGCAGGGCCGCTGGATACGCGAGCGCCAAAGACTTCCCCCAATTAAGTCGAAGGCCCGAAAATTCCCCGAAAACAGCCATGACCTCTAGCAGTTTAGGGAGGGAAGTATGCGGATTAGTGAGATAGACCAGCAAATCATCTGCGAATGCCACGCATTTAAAAATGGTTTGAGACAGTCGCACCCCTCGTATGCCTGATGTCCGGTGTATCGTCAAAAGAAGGGGTTCTAATTGTAAGACAAATAACAGGGGGGAAAGGGGACACCCCTGTCTCGTGCCCCGCAAAATCGGGAAAGGAGCAGAACGTCCTCCATTCGCCAGTATCACCGCCTGAGGATCAGCATAGAGCAGCTGAACAGCCCGCAGAAAAAAACCCTCGAAGCCCATTCTACGTAAAACAAAGAAGAGATACGGCCACTCCACCCGATCAAACGCCTTTTCCGCATCAAAGCTGATCGTGAGGGATGGAGTGTGCTGCCAGTGACCAATTTCCAATGCCGCGAGTATCTTTCTAATGTTAGACAGTACATATCTCTTCCGTACAAACCCCACCTGATGTTCCCCACTAATTCAGGGAGGACCTTCCCTAATCTATCTGCTAGTATCTTAGCCAACAACTTCTGGTCGTAATTGATCAAGGAAATCGGCCGATATGATTCCACCCTCTGGGGGTCTTTCCCTGACTTTGGAATCAAAGTAATATGAGCTAGATTCATCTGTGGGGGGTAACTGCCCCTCGTGATTAAAGCAGAAAAGAAAGCCTTCAGGGGTCCACAGACTTTATCCAATACACAACGGTAAAATTCTGCGGTAAACCCATCGGGCCCCGGAGCTTTCAGCCGCTTAGCATGCATAATCCCTCCTTTAATTTCCAAATCAGATATTGGGGCATTAAGTGCCTGTTTTTGTTCCACAGTAAGCTCCGGTAGTGAGAGCGTGTTACAAAACTGCTCATACCGCTCCTCATTCCAATCCCCAGCATCATATAACCGAACATAATAGGCTCTAAACAGATTTAAAATAGTCGAAGTCTGGGTTTCCACCTGACCAGATGAATTCTTTAAGCCCGCCACATATCGCGGCCCCTTAGAGACCTGAATGAGATGGGACATCATTTTACCCGCTTTATTCCCATGTCTATATAGCTGAAATTGATAATATATTATACTACGTTTAGCACGAGAATGAAGTACACTATTCAATTTACATTGCACTGAGTGGTATTGATCCCGGAGAGAGCGAGTATTGTTGCGAAGGAGTTGCCCCTTAAGACGGCGCAATTGGTCATTAAGCTGTAATACTTGAGCATTGAGAAGTCGCCGTCGATGCGCAACATAAGAAATAATATCCCCACGTAGCACCGCTTTAGCCGCGTACCAGAAAAGAGAGGGATCCGTCATATGCTCGTGATTAAGGGTAGCATAATCCGAACCATCTCTCCAGCAGATACTGCTGAAATTTAGGGTCATCCGCCAGGAAATAGGGAAAGCGCCAAGACCTACCCCCCTCTTGTATCGACGCTAACTGCAAGTCCACCCATATCGGGGCATGGTCAGAGATAAGAATATTTTCTATACCTGCCTCACTTACCATATGAAAGGCCTGACCACTAAGTAACAGATAATCTATAAGGGCAAAGGTCGCATGCGCTCTAGATAAATGTGTGAATTCCTTGACCCCTGGGTTAAGTGCCCTCCAGACATCCACCATCTGAAAGGAAGATTCTAACGTCTCAAGACCTCTACCCAACCCCGACTCCCGCCTATTCGCTTGCGAAGCATCTACCTGGGGATCCTTGACAGTATTAAAATCACCGCCTACTAGAATTACCTCTGTGGAATATGGCATCAGATGCCGTACGAGTGTCTGATAGAACTTAGCATTGTAGGTATTATGGGCATAGATATTACACAGCACTACTCGTCGTTGATAGACATCCGCTATGACAAGAATAAAACGGCCGTCCGGGTCCTTAATTTCACGGATAATGTGCAATGGTAAGTTTTTATGAAACAGTATCGCCACTCCAGCCGACCGGGTTGTCGCCGATGCATAGGCCACGTGGCCCACCCAGTGTCTACGGAGTTTCAAGTGTTCACTATCAGTAAGATGTGTTTCTTGCAGAAATCCAATTTGGACTTCCTTCTTATTCAAATGGGACAAAACCTTGGTACGCTTGATAGGGGAATGTAGTCCTCCGACATTCCAGGATATTACACGAGTGAGATTATTAGGGAGGCCGAAGGGAGCCGACCATACAGAGCAGAAAATACAGAACAAAGCAAGCCTGAACTCTCCCAGCCGGAGCCCAGGCTCGAGTCACAGTAACATAAGATATACTAGAGGTATCACAACCTTGTAGTTCAGGACTAAACCCCATCAAGAACTGGTCAACGAAGAACCCCTTCCCCCCACCCCCTTCCCCCCTTCCCACCCGTCCCCCTCCCCCCAACCACCCAACTTCCGTACCCCCACCCCCATAGAATCCCCCGCCTGTATACACACAGCACCCATACTTAAGGCTCCCGGGTGATGCGATTAGGAGATCACGGAGCCTCCTCCTGGCCCGGGTGGGTTCCCTTCCCTACCGTCCCCCCTCCCCCCTCCCCCCCACCCCCCAACCCCCGCTAGATCAAACAACGGTAGTTACCACATACAATACAAATCAGCAGTATAGTAACAGCATCCTGAACACGATCAACAGGGAAACATTACAACGTGGGGTCAAGCCCATATTTGGCTATAAACACAGGTTAAAACAAAAAACCAGCGAAAACATCATAGCAACTGTGAGGCAAAAATATTCAGAACTGGGCTGGAGGTGGCAGCAAATGCGGCCTAGCCACCCACACGAAATCCCCCTGTCGCAAACAAGGGGGGTCATTGTAAGTCCCAGTGGGTACACACAACAACAGGTAGCAAATGACAGAGAGATAAAATGAAAAAGAAAGGAGATAAAAAAGGATAAGAGAGAGAGAAAGAAGAAGGAGAAAAAAAAAACTATTTGATACAGGTCACCAGGATCCCCGGGCACCCTAAAGAGGAAAAGAAAAAAAATGAAAAAAACAAGAATGAAAAAGAAAAACAAAAAAGAAAACTGCGCACGCCACGGTCTGCATAAGTCTGCACGAGGGGCTCTGAGAGTAATTTCCCCCAAATAAATGAAAGAGAAAAAAAAATCGGTAGAGGGACACCTGGACAGGAGTCCCCAGACTCGGCTCCCCGAGCTTCAAAGTGAGCCCCCAAAACCTTGTAAATAATGTAATGAAAAGATAATTAATAATAAAATGGACGCGATATTGAAGTCGGGAAAACTGAGCAAGTGCTACTCGGCGATCTCACTGGTTCCTGTCCCACCAGTCAGTGAATCGGGGAGACCCAACTCAAGTCTCTCGTCGAAGGGAGGAAAAAAAGAAGAAAAAAAAATGAAGCAGTTGGAAAGTTGCAGAAACGCCGCTTCTCCTGCATGGTGCCACGCCACGCCATGCCATGAACCTCCACAATGGCGCTCCATTTTCACACCACCCATTCAGGTTTTCGCGGCGCCGCTTGGAGCCAATGCCTCCACAAATGCCTTAGCTTGGTCGGGGGTCTCCAGCCATCGAACCCCCTCGGCAGCCACCACCCGCATCCTCGCCGGGTAAATCAATGTAGCGCGAAGCCCCCGGTTAATTAATTGAGAGCAGTACGGGGCCATGGCACGCCGACGCTGGGAGACCCCGGATGAGAAGTCCTGAAATAGTAAAATCTTCTGGCCGTCTAGTAACAGACTACGGCCCCCTCGAAGGGCGCGAAGAATTTCAATTTTATGCGCATAATTTAATAACTTAGCTATCACCGGTCTCGGACGGGTGTTCTCCGACGATCGCTGGCCAAGACGGTGTGCACGCTCCACACGTAGCGGGCCATTTTGAGCAGAGATATTCAGTTGCTCCGAGAGCCATTTCTCTAGCATTGCAGGTAAGTCTACATCTTTGAACGACTCCGGGACGCCGATCAGACGAACATTAGAGCACCTGGATCTATTTTCGAGGTCCTCTAACCTCTGTGCTTGCTGACCGACGGAGTTTTGGAGCACGGCAATATCGTTTCGGGCCGCCACGAGGTCATCATGCGTCTCAGACACTCTCGCCTCTAAATCGCTGAATCGCACCTCATAGCCACTTAATGATTGCTTAAGCTCCGCCAACTGCTCGGCTATAGCTTTGAGTTTGGGTCCAATTGCCGCGGTGACCGCCGACTTTATCTGCTCAATATCTGGGCCTACCCCCACCAAGCCTTGTTGCTGGCGATCTGGAGAAGATGGCGGCTCGGTGCACTTCACCTTCTCTCGGTCTTTATCCTTGCGAATCATCCTAGTAGCCATGTGCGCTCTCACGAAGGATGCTGAAGTAAGCAGTAGTAATCAAAGAGATGATTTTAGCACGCCAGATTTAACAGCGGGGCCGGGATGGGACTGGATCGGGGATCGGGCCCAGGAGCTAGGGAACCCACATCCGTTTCTCCCGCTGGCTCACGTGATCTCCTGAAGAGTCATTTTAATTACAAATCCATGAACAAATCTGTATCGCTCCATGGTGAGACCGCACCTTGAATACTGTGTACAATTCTGGTCGCCGCATCTCAAAAAAGATATAGTTGCGATGGAGAAGGTACAGAGAAGGGCAACCAAAATGATAAAGGGGATGGAACAGCTCCCCTATGAGGAAAGGCTGAAGAGGTTAGGGCTGTTCAGCTTGGAGAAGAGACGGCTGAGGGGGGATATGATAGAGGTCTTTAAGATCATGAGAGGTCTTGAACGAGTAGATGTGACTCGGTTATTTACACTTTCGAATAATAGAAGGACTAGGGGGCATTCCGTGAAGTTAGCAAGTAACACATTTAAGACTAATCGGAGAAAATTCTTTTTCACTCAGCGCACAATAAAGCTCTGGAATTTGTTGCCAGAGGATGTGGTTAATGCAGTTAGTGTAGCTGGGTTCAAAAAAGGTTTGGATAAGTTCTTGGAGGAGAAGTCCATTAATGGCTATTAATCAATTATATTTAGGGAATAGCCACTGCTATTAATTGCATCAGTAGCATGGGTGCTTCTTAGTGTTTGGGTAATTGCCAGGTTCTTGTGGCCTGGTTTTTGGCCTCTGTTGGAAACAGGATGCTGGGCTTGATGGACCCTTGGTCTGTCCCAGCATGGCAATTTCTTATGTTCTTAACACATCTGTAAAGATTGTGCCAGGGCTCACCAAAAATGGTGTTTCTTGACATTATTGGAGTTTGGGCTTCTCCATGGATTTCATATTCCACATCTCCCAATTTCTTTTGGCTAATGTCTTCAAACACTACAGGTCTGTAAGCAGTAATATTTTGAAGATGGGCTTCTAGAAGTCCTTTATTAAATCATTTTACAAAAGCAAAGGGTAACTTAGAATGCAGCAGAGTTGACAAGAACCCTCTTGACAGGGCATTGGTGGCAGGTTTGCACAAACCTCTTGTGCTTTTTTTCTTATGAATGAATTTCCACATACCAAACCTAAAACTGCCAGAAATTCAAATTCAAGTTGCTGAACTATTTAAAAGTGCATCCATACCTCTTCCTTAATATATTAATTCACACCATTACAGAATGCATGTGAAGGGTTTCATATAAGTAAAAATATGTGCTACAAGCCAAGGTCTTATTCAATAAGGATGTTACACCTTATTGGATTCAGTTTTCATTTATTTCAAATATAATTCAAAACATAATAGCTAACATTCTGTTAAGCTGTTATATTTTTCTGCCTATAGATATAATAATGGACACGTACCCCAAGTAAATTTAGTATTTGTTTTAAATATGATTTAGGCATTGTTTTCCCTTAGGTACAACTAAAAGAAAACCTTTATTGACAAAGTGTATGTGTGTTTTCTATGTCACTAATCAGTTCTTGGTTTATCAGCACACTATTCCACAATTATACCTACAGGAGTATGAGTAAGCAAAATATAATGTAAAATCAACTACAGTAATAGAAACCTGTTTTTCTACTAACACTTGATACTATCCCATGTAAAATAGTAAATTATTGACTCATTTAAATGATGCACGATAATATAGCTGCTGGTGGCAGAAAATGATCAATTGGCCCATCCACTCTGCTCAGCTACTTTTGTCCACACTGTTATGGATATATCCCAATTGCCAGCCATTAGACGTGACCACTTGTGAGAGATCACTCCCCATCCAGGACATATTTTGCTGCCCTCCTCATTACCACCTCATCCTAGGTAGATGAACATACAAGATTCCCTGTTAACTTCTCAGTACACTTCCTTTTCCATGTCAAACCACAAAACTGTTACCCGACCATCTAGTCCCTACATGATGCTACAGAAATTAAAAACTCAGTTCATACTAGAATATAAAAACTGTATCCAGGAACAAACTTTTGTTGAGCTGATTTCTCCTGAGAATTGCAAATACTTGTACCCTTCCGTTCAAAAGGCTTTTGCCAAAAAGAAAGGCCTTTTTGAAAATAAGAATCTTTTATAATGGCCCATTCATTAATGCATATCCTTCAGGCTGATAAATGATAGGTTTCAATTGTGTTTCCTCTGAAATGATACTGCGTGAATCATTAAGGAACAGATTATTTCTAAAGAAAAGGGCCTTGGCCTGCAAGTCTCACCCAACAGCAAGAGAATTCTGCGATAATGGACTAAATAACATTTATGCCTAAGTGAGAAGATATCTAAAGTAAATAGCTAGAGTGCTGCATTAAAATATTTCATAAGCAGTTTACTTTATAGCTGTAGGAGGTACAAAAGAGGTTATGATTCTTTTTTATAATTACTTTACAGTGCATTTGTTGCATTGTTTAATTGTCCTTAAAGGCCTGCTTCATTCAGGGAGGAAGAATAGCCTAGTGGTTAGAGCAGTGGACTATGAGCCAGGAGATCAGTGTTCAAGTCCTGCTGTCGCTCCTTGTGACCTTAGGCAAGTTACTTTACCCTCCATTGCCTCAGGTACAAAACTTAGATTAGAAGCCCTCCAATAATCTAATCAGAAAGGTCTCTAATTTTCTTCAGCAAATTCTGAAAATAAGTTTTCCTAGTAATAACAAGGTCTTACATTTCAATCAGGCTGACTCTAGTAAAATGAAGGAGGATTATCAATCCAACATGGCGGCTTAGAGAGATGTTGCACAGCACAGCTACTGATTCTTACCTGGATAACTCTTTGCAGTGTGGAGACAGAAGGGCAAGGTTAAGGGGAAACTCTTTGATTTCCCCCTAAATGGTACTCATCTTGGCAGACTTTGCTGGAAGGATCCATACTGACCGCACCTACTCAGGACTGATGTGGGGCAAAAGTGCTCTGGGTGGTCAGGAAATTGTCATTCCTCCCCCCACTCCTCAATGACACAGCCAACTGAGGAGAGCCCTCTGCTGATACAGCTCAGAGTTCTCCTCTCTGGTTACACTGATAAACAAAGTTTTCCTTTCCTTAAGGCTTTTTGGTGTTCCAAATAGACTTTCTAATGCTGATCACAGATATTACTTCAAAATTTGTACATCATGTAAGGTTTTTCAGAAACAGCCAATTATTGTGTTACAATAATTGTGAAATTTTAAAACAATCTCACATACATATATTTTCTTGCTGGACAGTAGTTTTTATGATTTTTAAAATTAATGTCATATTTTTGACAGCCATAAGCAACATAACATGTAACAGAGACTAACTTTTTTTTTAAAATACACCAAGAAACTCTGCCTGATCATTCCAGAACTTGCTCGGGCAAGCCCCAGCTTGGCTGCAAGATTCCACTTGTTTCCATGACGACGCAGCCTTATATAAGCAGAAGCAATGAGTAGTCTCCTATGCAACATCTGTGTGAATGAGCGAATCATATCGCTAAAACTGTTGAGTTTAAAGCTTGTGGATTTAATTTTATATATTTTATGACATGTTGTGCCAATGTCGTAATAGCCGAGACACGTTTTGTAACATTTGGGGTGAGTTTACTCTGAAAGCAAAGAAAAGGAGTATGACTGCACTCATTAAGAAGGCAAGGTACAGAACATGTTGCATGGTCAGCCTTCAAGAATGTCGTTTGTAACTTTCTAGGCAACTATAAGGCAGCAGACTATGTTGAACAAGTTGAAAATCTGCTTCAGGCATACAAATTGATGAAGTGCAACATGTCATTGAAGATAAATTTTCTTCATTCCCACTTGGACTTCTTCCCAGACAACACCTTGGTGCTGTGAGTGACAAACATGGTGAAAGGTTTCATCAAGACATTGTCAAAATGGAGAAACAGTATCAAGGCAAGTAGAACCCCCTCCATGCTGGGTGACTATTGTTGGACTCTCATCCGTGAAGCGTCGGACAGCGATTACAAACAAAAATCTGTGGCAAAACATTTTTAGTTTTGTTTTCTGGTGCCAACATTGCCATTATAGCTTATGCTGCTACAAACACTTTTCTGCAAACAGTACATCATACAGATATAATAAATGCATATTTGTGTTCAGCTTCTTAAAATATACCTGTTTCACTGAAGGTTGTGGAAGAAACAAAATGTTCCCAGAAATTTGGTTACCAGTGTTACACGAAGGCTGAAGCATACTTTGGCTACTGTCATTACTGCAGAGAAATTCCGGAGCAGCAGAAATAAGTTATAGTGCCAGGGCATACATTGGTGCCCCCATAGCCTGGCACCCTGGATGGCCGCCCACCTCACTTTCCCCTTCTGATGGTCTTGCCTATCCTATCATGAGAAAGTTCCATTCCTTTACTCAGATGGAAAGCATCTGCCCAATTAGGCAGCGAGCTTTTCTCAGCCCCAGAGAGCTATATGCCTCCAAAGCTAGGCCACAAGTCACCACGTGGAAGACACTGCCAGGGAAGATTGCATCAGCTAAGGGATATATATCTTTGTATTTTAAGTTTTATATTTATATATTTAGTTTATTTTCATTTTACACCCCCTGTTAAATGTAAACCAGCGTGATTCTTATCTTGAATGCCGGTATAGAAAAAGCTAAATAAATAAATAAATATTGACGCTTATTTTAATATGTACAATTTTATTTGTTTTAATGTTTTATGTATATGAAATTTATGAATGTAAAAGATGTAATTTGCCTTGGATATGGCTTTGGTGGAATATAAAATGGAATAATGAAAGAAATAAAGAATGTGACTGCAGGCTACAGGAGAATGGAATGGCTATGGAAGCCAAAACAGAGGACACTGCAGATTTAATTGGCAGACAGAGTTGAGGCAGAGGTGAATGTTAGTGGAGCAGCTGCAATGCGAGTGGAACATGCTGTAAGTCCCTGATTTAGGGATAAAACAGAAGAATTCATCTGTGGTCTTTATCACTATTTCTAACTTGGAGTCCTGACCAGCTTTAGTTAAATCCCTTGAGTCTATTTGGACTGTTCTGGCCTCTTAGGAGCAAACACTGGCAGAAATACTCTTAGAGCTATGTTCTTGGATTCAGACATAGGAAGTGAATGTTTTAAATAAGGCTGGGAAAGTGGAGCAGTTGGATCAATGCACAAATCAAATATCTGTAAAAGTGAATCTATTTCATGATATGAATATGGTTCATTGTAAAGCTAAGAACCATGCTAGACATTAAGAGGACATTATCAAAGCTATTTTTGCACATAAAACCCAATGTTATGTGTCAATGACCTTTTAAAAATTGCCCTGGGAGTTGTGCGCATAAAATTACATGCAAAAGCAATTTTGCATATACTTTTAGATGCAATACAAAGAGGCATTCTGGAGACAGAGCTGGGGTAGGGAAATCATTTACAAGCATACTTTTGTTTTTTGAAAATGTGGGCAAAATTCTACTTGCACAGATTTACACCCGTTTCCGAGGAGGTGTAACTGTGTGTTTATATGATGGTACCTTTTCTGCTTTAAAAATTCAAGCTAAAGTTTGCGTGTACTTTCTGCATGCCAACTTCAGTCCTATGCGGGCCACTGAACATTACATTCCTTAATCTGTGTTTGCTAAATTTAACTAAGGTTCCTGTAACATCCTTGTCTGATCTTTTTAAAAAGTATTTGAAGGATGTTCTGAAGACCCCAGTAGATGCTGTGCCCCTTATTAATAAAGCATTTTTCATTCTCTGAGCAAGACAACCTGGGGGCCCAAGATGAAGTCCAGGGAGAAGGTAATCTCTCCCTAGATAAGTTTGGATTTAGCAAAGTTGTTGGAGAGTTCAGCTATGGAAGAAACTAATAGAGTAATACTATTAGTCAGTCACCTTCATGTTTGCTCACAACTGGAATACTATCTTGGACTTGTTTTTTAATAAAATTGTTACATTTTATTTCTTGAGTACAAATTCTGAATTTTTCCAGATCTTTGTGAAACAACAAAAGATTGCAGGAAAGATGTCTGCAAATATGTCAAGATGCTGTTTCTCTTGAGGCGGAGTTTATAATTTGTTTTCCTTGGGCATACCAACAGTACCTGAATGTAATCTGATTTGAAGTGTCACAAGAGGTGGAATATAAACAAATACATTAAATAAAAATGCCTGTTAAAGATTGATAATACAGAGAATGTTTTGAGACCTCTCAATTGCTTTTCCTTGGGTTTGCTTGGATGGAAATAAGTGATAGTATGTCATTGTAAGGTTAGGATGTCATTACAGTCTCAATAGTATGAAATTAGTAGGCCTGATCTCTTCAGATTAGATTTACTGTTTTTGTGTTGAATCATACTCTCGGGTTTTCTTGGTGGATTTCTCAATATTTTGAACCATGTCAGAAGTACATATATTTAATTTCTTATTTTCCTTCCTTCCTTTTTTTTTTTTTTTATGAATCTTCTGTTCCTGTTTTCAAAATATTCTTAATAGAATGGGACCTGTACTCAGCATCATTTGCCAATTGGCGTGATTTGAAAATTCTGACTACACTGATCGGCCTCAAGTTATCCAGATAACTTTTCATCCAGTTACAAAGTTATCCGGGAAATTTAGGGTGGGGTGGGGGAGGTCTGGGCAAGGTTGACTATCCAGCTAAATTAATCACATAAATGCCGATTTTCAGCACTATCTGGTTAACATAGCCGAATAACTATAGGACTAAAGTTAGTAGCACTTACCCAGTTAACTTTAAGATAAACAAGGATATTCAGCAGTGTGCCCGCACTGCTGAATAACCCCACAAAGTTAGCTGAATATGTTTATTCAGATAACTTTGCTAATGGCTGAATAAGGACCTCTATATCTTGTAAAATAACCATTAAAAATGAAGGATTATATTAAAGGAAGCCTTGTCAGGAGTTATCTAAGAGTACAGAGAAACTATGGACAGAAATTCATTTTATTTGTTATCATATATATATACACTAGCAAAAAGTACCCGGCATTGCTTGGTTAGTCTGGTCTATAACAGCCTGTGTGTGTGTGTGTGCACTCCTGAGGGAGCCTGTGTCTATATGTTTGTATGCTTGAGCATATGTGCCTCTGCCTGTCTGCCTTTGTGTGCATGTGTGTGTTTGGGTGCCTGTTTGTGTGTGTATCTCTGCCTGAGCCTGTGAGTGTATGTGTGTCTGCCTGCGGGTAAGAGTGAGTGATCACCTGTGTGTGCTTGCCTGTGTGTCTGCCTGTCTGATTGTGTATGTCTATATTTCTGCATGCATATGATTGTGTATGCACATGTGTGTTTGACAGCCAGTGTGTCTGCTTGTATGTGTCTGTCTCTGCCCATGTATGATTGTGTGGCTGCCTGGACCTGTGTGTATATGTACATATGCCTGTGGGTGTGGTTGTGCACCTGTGCCTGCATGTGCATGTGCCTGTGCCTGCTTGAACATTTGCCTAGGTGTGTGTCTGTGTCTGGGAGCCTGTAATGTTTGAAAATGAAGCAGATTGTCTTTGCCCAGTGGACTTTCCATATTTCCAGTGCCCAAACAGACACGACAGTGTGACTGACTGACCAACAAGACCCAAGCCTTATATATATATATATATACACACCCCTAGACCATCACTATATGCCTTAGTTCCATTTCCCTTTTCTTAGCCATCTAGAGCTATCCATCCCATCTTGCCCTCTTCCCACATAGGAGAGCCGAGACTGGATGCTCATGCCCTTTATAACCCGTCATTTTGTTATTTTCAGGTGTGGCTAGAGTCAGTGCACAGCAGACACCAGAGACACAAGATGTAGAGATTTTTCCCTCCCTGGTAAAACAATTGCATAGGGGTTGGGGCTCAACCCTGGCTCAACTCAAGGTCATCACTTGAGGTGGACGCGACTCCTGAAAGCAAAAAAAAAAAGTGGCCACAGGAACAGCCCCACCACCAAAGGTAACAATAAAAGTCATTGGGGTTAACAGTGACCCCCCCCCCCCAACCCTCCACCCTATAGTAAAAGAATTGCAGGCACCCCTCCCCACCATGGGTATAAATAGAAATCACTGCAGTTCAGTGAGGGGCAACCCTCTCAATCCCCTTCCAAATGTAAAAGAAAATCTCACTGGAGTTTAGGTAACCACCCCACCCCCACACCTTAAAAATTAGGTGAAGATCCTGCAGTGGGGCATGTGTGCCCCCTAGCACCTGGCTCATCCGATGCCATTTTTCAAAATAGCAATCAACCTGACCTTACCCCTGCATGTGACTGGGACCTCTATTGCAGCTAAAAGGCCACTAGCCATGATCTTTTGTCCTGTGGTGTTTGGCCACAAGAAAAAATAATGTGCCATACAGCCGTGGTTTTGGGGGGCAGGGGTCCCACTATCAAGGCAATACTCCCCCCCCCCCCGGGGATATTGGGACCCCCACACAAAAGAAAACATTGCATTTTAGTGCCTGTAGGTGTTAGATTGTAAACCTTTTTAGGATAGGGGAATATCTACAGTACCTGACTTTATTCCGCTTTGAAGTGGCTTCAACGCTGACCCAGGTTCAAATGCCCATTGGGTTCTTGTCCTTACACCCAAATTTACTTACCTGGGTAACTTATACCATACACATAGGGGCAGATTTTAAAGGATTTACGTGCATAGGGGGGTTACGGGTGCCAGGCCTATTTTCAAAAGGCCAGGCGGCATGGGGAAAGCCCTGGGACGTGTGTAAGTCCCGGGCCTTGAACAAATGGGCAGTCTGGGGGCGGGGCATGGGTGAGGCTGACCGAGGCGGAGCGGGGGCATGGCCAGAGGCCTCCGTATGGCCGCTGGGCCGACGTGCACAAGTTATGCCTGCCTCTGGCAGGTGTAACTTCAACAACAAAGGTGCATGGGGTTTTTGGGCTGGGGGGTAGACAGGCAGGAGAAGGGAGGGGAAGGTGGGGGGGGGAAGGACCCTCCGAGGCCGCTCCGATTTCGGAGCGGCCTCGGAGGGAACGGGGAAAGCCAGCTGGTCTCCCCGAGGGCTCAGCGCGCACAAGTTGCACTAGTGTGCACCCCCTTGCGCGCGCCAACCCCTGATTTTATAACATGTGCGCAGCTGTGTGTGCATGTTATAAAATTGGGTGAACATTTGTGCACGCCGGGTAGCGTGCACAAATGTAGGCCACGCGTGTAACTTTTAAAATCTACCCCATAGAGTGGAGGAATAGCCTTGTGATTAGAGCATTAGGCTGCAAAACAAGGATGCCAGGGCAGGTCACTTCATCCTCCATTACCCTCCTACAAACTTAGGGGGTCATTTACTAAACTATGGTATTTTCCCTTGGAGTGGAAAAATATCACAGAGGCTTCCAAAGCTGCAGTACTCTGTACTGCAACTTAAAAAAACAGATGCTATTTTCCCCAGTCATAAAATTCCCTGAGAAAAATAGCACGAGGTAAGACATATAACATGCACAATGGAAGGCCCATTGCATGGGGCCACCATTTTCTTAAAGGATTATAGGGACCCACAATACCCTCTACCATGTGATCATGAGAAGGGAGTTGGGTAGGTTCACTGTGACACCATATTTTTGTGTTTGGATATGAGGGCCGACTCTAGAGATAGCAGGGGATGGATGAGGATCTCACAAGACCTCGGGAGGGGTGTTTACACGTGATGGTGGGGAGGGGGGTTTGTATGGCCACTATGGCCTTTTAAGATACGTTAACATCCCGATGCTCACAGGGCAAGTTAGCTACAACTCCCGAGTTGTAGGGGACAGTGTCCTATTGAGGATTGCCATCTGGTTAAAAGATAGAAAACAGAAAGTAGGGCTAAATGGTAAATTTTCCCAATGGAGAAAGGTGAATAGTGGAATGTCCAGAGATCTGTTCTGGGAGCACTGCTTTTTAATATATTTATAAATGACCGGGAAATGGGAACAAGAAGTAAGGTGATCAAATTTGTCATGACACAAAATTATTCAAAATTGTTAAATCACAAGAGGATTGTGAGAAATTGAAATACTGGGATATTGGGCATGCAAACAGCAAAATAAATTTAATGTGGACACGTGAAAAGTAATGCACTTATCGAAGAGTAACCCAAATTATGGCTACACAGTGCAAGGTTCCACATTAGGAGTCACCACTCAGGAAAAGGATCTAGGTGTCATCATTGTAAATAAGATGAAATGTTCTCAGTGTGCAGCAGCAGCCAAGAAAGCAGATAGAATGCTAGGGATTATTAGGAAGGGAATGGAGAATAAAACAGAGAATATCATAATGCCTCTGTATCACTCCATGGTTCTACCTTATCTTGAGTACTGTGTGCAGTTCTGGTCACCACATCTTAAGAAAGATATACCAGAATTTTAAAAGGTTTAGAGAAGGGCAACCAAAATGATAAAGGGAATGGAACAATTTCCCTATGAAGAAACGCTAAAGAGGTTAGGACTCTTCAGCTTGGAGAAGAGATGGCTGAGGGGAGATATGATAGAGGTCTATAAAATAATGAGTGGAATGGAATGAGTAAATGTTAATTAGTTGTTTACTCTTTCAAAAAGTACCAATTCAAGAAGACACACAATGAAGTTAGTGGATAATAGATTTAAAATGAATAAGAGAAAATATTTTTTTACTCAACACATAAGCTCTGGAATTCATTGTCAGAGGATGTGGTGAATGCTATTAGTATGGCTATGTTCAAAGAAAGGTTTGGACAAGTTCCTGGAGGAAAAGGCCATTGACAATTATTAAGAAAGAGTTGCAGAAATCCACTGCTTATACTTGGGATAAGCATCTTGGAATCTATCTACCCCTTGGAATCCTGCCAGGTACTTGTGACCTGAATTGGCCACTGCTGGAAACAGGATACTGCGCTTGATGGACCTTTGGTCTGACCCAGTATGGCAAGTCTTCTTCTACTAGTTAAATTTCAGGAAAATTGAGCAGCTTGTGATTTTTGAGGCAAGCTGCTATAAGCCAGAAGCATAAGATATTATTCTTGCTCTGACTAGTAAAGGTGTATTAAATTGCAAAGGGGAGGACCCCTGTTCACGCTCTGTTTGAAGTAAAGGCAAATGGTGACATGTGAATAACTTGGCAGTACCTTTGCTATTCCAAGACAGAGAGGGGCCAATGCAAAAGCTTTCCTTTGAAGCTTACAGTATTCCTTTTCACCTATGCAAATGTTAAATTATCTTCTGACTCCACTACAAGGGGGGTGGGGATGCCATGGATGGAAGCCATTGGTATTATCCCCTCAACTGCAGTGATACCAAGTAGACCTGGCTACAATTGCTAAGATTAAATAGATATTTCCGCAGAAGGAAAATTTTGAGTTGAATGGTCCTATGGCAGTTCTTGGAATCAGAACTTAGGGTGTAAACCTGGACCAGAGCCAATGAGGAGCAGGGACCAATTGCTAATGAGCTTTTTAAAATTAGGTATAAAAGAAAGTCGGACAGGCAGAGTGAGGAAAAGGCAGAAGGACATAGCAATGAGAAGAGATTCCTACCCCAGCCACATGGCTGCTATCACAAAGGGAAGAGCAGTTGCAGATATATGGGAGCATTCCTCATAGCCATAGTTTATAGAATAGTAATTATATAGCAGTGCCAAGAAAGCAGTGGTTTGTTATTTTGTAATGAGGGAAAAAGAGTGTGAGTTTCAAGAATTTCCTGACCTTTTCTTTCACTTATTGCTAGAAGGACAGTAATTAGAATAGTGTCTGCATACATTCAGTATCAGGCTGACATAGTTGCAGGGAAATTCAGAAGATTTGTCACAATTTTATATAGAGTAGAGGGGGAATTTATATATTTTTTGTGAAACCTAGGACTTTCAAACTCCTGAAGCAAGTGGACCCTAGCAGCCACAGGATCTCAAGCATCTGCATCACCTTCATCAAGCACAGCTTGTCTAAAGAAAAGGAAAACAGAACTCACATGAGACTTAACTGAGAACTTATGTTATTATTCTGGCCAGAATTAAGGTGGAATTTTTAAAGTATTTTGCAAGTGAACTGAACTGAGATACAGAGTAGGGCTAGTGAATTTTCTTTTATATCTTGCAACCTGATTTTCCTCACTTTTCCATGTTAATAAAATCCTCTTTATTTTGTTACTATAATGCCATTTGACTGTGTTTGCTATAGAGTAGGGATGTGCATTCATTTTTGACAAATATGAAATTCGTACGATATTTCCTAATTTGTCATGGATCGGTTAAACTGACAAATGATTGCATTTTCCAAGAATTTTCGGTTTAGCGCGCACTAACGGGAATTAGCACGCAGTAACTCCCGTTAGTGCGTGCTAACAGTTTTATCTTTGCGCACACTAATAGAAGTTAGCGCGCCTTTAGTGCCCGCTAACTCCCATTAGTGAGTACTAAACCGAAAACAATTTGCCACGAAAAAAAAATACCGAACCACGGGATATACGAAATATCCCGCGGTTTTACGAAAACGAAACCGGAAATAATTCCGGCATCCAATTCACATCTCTACTATAGAGTATAAGAATCCTAGTGCGCTGTGTAATTGTGCATGCACTGATTTTATATGCAATACTTGCTGTAGCTACATAAGGTGGGTTTTATGTTATTTATTGTTCTATTCTATGCTCAGCCTCTCCTCGAGACCCTTTTGTTGTGTGGGGGCGTTACATGTGTCTTTCCCTAAACACAGAGCTGAGAGAGAGAGTTATTTTTGTGGCCCCTCCCCCAACAGGGGAGAGATTTACATTAAGTTATTCTATTACCGTAAAATGTACTAGTAAAGAGCTGCTTTGTATACATTTGCAAAGCAGCTCGTTGTCATATTCACGTTATTTGGGGCAAAAAAAAAACATGGTATGTAAAATAACACATAATTGCTGTGTTAGGTATTTATCACACAGTAAACAGAGTTTAACGCACAGTAAATGGGATTTAAAGCACGGTAACCTCTTAACACAGCTTAGTAAATGACCCCCTTAGATTGTAAGATCTCTGGGAACAGGAAAATACCTACTGTATCTGAATGCAACTCGCCTTGAGCTACCACTCAAAAGGAATAAGCTAAATATAAACAAATCAATAAATATATTTCGCACTGTAGCTGAACCAATGAATATAGCTGGACAAACCTGAAGTTATCTAAGTGTACATGGAAACCTTTAGGACTGCTTTTTGGTACAACTACAGTTATCCATATCTGAATATTAAAGTTATCTGGCCAAGTTAGCTGGATAACTTCAACTACCCCAGAATGCTACCCCTTTCATCAAGATAAATTTTATCAGAGTAATGACTTACATGGATAAAATTTATCGTGTTAGAGGAGTGAGAATTTAAAACCTCAGGGTTTGTCCAGGTTTTCGAAAGTTAATCGAAGAAACCCTTTTGAATACAGACCAAATGGTAAGTGAGTTTGTTCTATGTAGAAAATGTATGCCAGTTTTTCTACTTTCAGTTCAGATTTCTCATCACATGTAAGTGCACTCTGCAGCTCCATACTATCACTCCTCTTGTATCCTGTCCTACATCCCTCTTTATAACCTACATTCATCAGTTAAACTGCTCCTGTCTGTATTCCTCACCTCCATTGCTAATTCCAGAGTCCATGCTTTTTGTCTTGTGGCACTGTGTGCCTGGTATGACCTTTCTGAGCTGTTCCATCTTCCTCTCTCTCTCTCTGGCTGCATTCATACAGCTTAAATACCCATCTCTTTTGAGTCTGCTTTAAAACCAAAAACCTTGACTCTTTCTGATCTTAGCTCTCTCTCATGTTAAACATGTTTTACTATAATAGTTAAGTACTAGAAAAGTACTAGTGCAAGGTCCATGCAGCATGCACTGTAAATCTGGTTTATTTTAAAAAATCAATCAAGTTCAACCAGTCCTAAAGTAAACTAATTAGCGGCAGGGGTATAGCCAGATTGAAGTTTTTGGGGCGGCCCAAGGTTAACATGGATGGGCATTGTGGCCAGCCCCCCCCCCCCCCCCCACACACACACACACACACACACACACACATACACACACATACACACACACTTCCAGTCCCTTTCCCCTTGCTATGTGTGTCATCACAGTAGTGGCTACAAAACCCATTTAATTTCCAGCAACACATCTGTCTCTTCACTGTCTCCCTGGCCTGTCTCTACTGTTTCTCGCTCTTCCTCTTAGGTTACAGCAGCTGATTTATACAAGTGTTAATCTTTCAGGCTGCTGCAGAGTAATTATGTAAACAGGCTTACATCTAGCTCAGGAATTCCTGAACTTTGAAGAGGTTAAGAGGAGGAGAATAAATAATTTCCAAAAGTAAACATGGCCTCATATTTTTACATGTGTAGCCCAAGGACAGTGGTTTCCCATTCAGATTAGCTTCCTTAAAGGCACAGAGGATCATGGACTGACAGTGATTCCAGTACCTTCAGACCCTCTAACTCAGGGCTTCCCAAACCTGTCCTGGGGACTCCACAGTCAGTCAGGATTTCAGGATAGCCATAATGAATATGCATGAGATGCATTTGCATATTATGGAGATTCCATATATGCAGATTTATCTCATACATATTCATTATGTGGGGTTCCCATGACAGATTTTTAAGCCCTGAGTTAGAGGGTCTGAAGGTACTGGTATCACTGCCAGCCCATGATCCTCTGTGCCTTTTGCATCTTTAAGGGGCTGACTCACATGGGGCATGAACATATTGCTAGAGGTGGGGACCTGAACCAATAGTAAGAGGGCACAAATACATGATGCCTGCCCATGGCTATGCCTCTGATTAGTTAAAAAAAAAAAAAAAAAAAAAAAAAAATCCTGAGGCAAAGATTTGAGAATTCAAAGATAACTAACCAGATCAAAGGAGATGCACTTACCTGTAATCTCAGTAGCCCCCTCACCTATCCTGAGCAGTTAAAAGACAGGTCAGTCTGGACAATGTTACTCAGTCTGGGGCTCTTGCTTTGACTCTAAAACTACAGAATTATTCAAAAACAGATTGTATAACATGTAAATACAGCATTTCAGAGCCCAATTGATTAAGGAAACAGGTTCTGATTTGAAAAATAATTTACTTGAGTAAAACTGGGTTTTACTCGAATAAATGTACTTTATTCAAGTAAGTTGGCTTTTGAAAATTGCTAGAACAATAATTAAATTTACACATGTAGCTCTGTTTGAAAATTATTATAACTATGTCTCATCAAGGAATACTAATCCCCTTGCTGATACGGATTCAAATCAAACTCTGCTTTACTTTTCCCCTAGTTCAACCTGAATCAAAACTCATGGCAATTTGTATAAACTTTGAATCTCTGGCACTGGTTCGGCTCCTCCACCCACAGCCCACCCACCTCCACCATCGACATCAATGCCATGGTGAGTGGCAGAGGCAACGCTGAGGGCAAGAACTGGCAAAGGAGCATGGCCAACCGGGCCATTTCAGAGCCAGGCACCAGCGTCTAGGATGTACTGGGGGCACTCCCTCCCACCCAAGTGGTGAGAAAGAGAGAGGAGGGAATCTCCGATGCTGGCTCGGCTCCTCCACCCACAGCCCACACACCTCCACCATTGACATCAATGCTGCGGCGACGCTAAAAGTGCTTGCGCCATGGGGCACACCCTTGGCGTGCACTAAAAGGAGCCTGCCCTTTTATGCGCCCCTTTGTGCGCACACAAAGTGCATTAAATCACTGTTTCACCAATTATTTCATTGCTCCTTGGATGAATCTTAATAATCATGGACCAGAAGTGCTGCATTGAACCCATACTAGGACGTGGCATCTATAGAGATTGAAAAAGGATCTCACATATACAGCAAAGAAGGACCACAAACTTGGTCTTCCCAAACTTAAGTACTATATCTTCCACTGCCTCCTCCTGTTTAATGTTTACTATGCTACTATTAAATGTTCAATTTATATCAAAAAGAATCCCATTGATTAATGACCTGCTAGAAGATATACAGCCCTCTATTTTTTTGCATCTCTGAAACCTGGCTGATTGACAAATATTATAATATGCGCGCCAGCGTGCACATGTTATAAAATCGTTGGGCTGTGTGCACATGCACGCCAGATTTTGTAATCTGTGCACGCATGTGCAGGAGGCGCGCACAAGGGAGGGAGGATTTACTCAATTCCCGCGTGGCGACGCATCCCAGCCTTCCCCAGTTCCTTCCCAGTCCGCTCCAATCCCTATCCTATCTAATCCCCGTTTTTTTTTCCTTTTGCTCCTCATCAGGAGCTGTAGCAAATTGCACGCGCCCCCCCCCCAGCACAGTGGCAAATGGCCGCTGTACTGGCCCCGCCCCTCCCCTTTATCTGGGCCTGGCACTTCGGTGCCCTTTGAAGATGCGCACAGCGCGCACAAGGCACGGCCACATGCATAACCCCCATTTTTTACGCGCGCAGGGGAATAAAAATTTGGCTTTAAGAATTGTGCTTTCCTAGACCTAAGCATAAAGGTGGGGGTCTATTAATAATTAGTAAAAAAGAAGAACTTAAACTAGTACCTTGCAAAGTAGAGACTAATCCACCCTATGAAGTGGCGATCCTAAAATCTCACATGCTAAACATAGGATTGGTCTACTATCTTCCAGGTTTCGTACAAAAAGATTGCTCACCACTAACTGAATTATTTACTAACGAGCTGAATTTTCAAAGGCTTATGAGTGTAAAAACCAGGGTTTACGCACCTGGCTGGGCCTTGTGTGTGCAGGGCGTATTTTATAATGGACCTGGCCACGGCATAAACCCCAATACACACACAAGTGCCGGGCCTCTCCAAAGGGGCTGGACTGGGGGGTGGGGACTGGGAGGGGAGGGGAGGTTAAATGGGTGTTCATGATGGAGCATTCACTCTCTTAATGCGTGTCAATCCACCTCTCCACCACCCAATTTAATATTTAAATGGGTTGTCACAGTAAAAAGGAGAAAAGTCAATTGTGCATCCTTAGTGCCTTCCTAGCATCGGACGCCCAGGAGAGGTGGCTGTCAGTGTGGGTTAGAAAAATGGATGCTCAATTTTACGAGCGTCCATTTTCCTATCCTGACCGCTGGTGATGGTTTTTTGCGGTTTTCCTTTTTTAGGTTCCCCCAACTTAATATCACCATGATATTAAGTCAGAAGAACTACAAAAAAAGTAGTATTTTCTGCTTTCTGTTAATTTTTTGGGCTCATCAAGAATTAACGCCTGCTCCAGGGCAGGCATTAATTTTTGAGAGTAAAAGTGTGGGCATCGGACACACATTTTTTTTTATTTTTTTTTGCATTGGAGGGATAAAAGCTAAGGGGTAGATTTTAAATACTTGCGCGATTGCGTACTTTTGTTCGCGCAGCAGGCGCAAACAAAGGTACACTGGATTTTATAAGATATGTACGTATCTTATAAAATCCGGGGTCGGCGCGCACAAGGGGGTGCACATTTGTGCAACCTGCACGCGCCGAGCCCAGCGCGAGCTGCCTATTCCCTCCGAGGCCGCTCCGATTTCGGAGCGGCCTCGGAGGGAACTTTCCTTTGCCCTCCCCCCACCTTCCCCTCCCTTCCCCTCCCTAACCCACCCCCTGGCCCTATCTAAACCCCCCTTACCTTTGTCAGCTCCGTCCTCCGTCCTCCGGTCCCAGGGGCTGGTCCGGAGGCCTCGACCACACCCCCGGGCCAGCGCCAACCCCCTGGGCCCGCCTCCGAAATGCCAGGGCCCGCCCCTGAAACGCCACATCGTTTCTTGAACGCCCCGGACACGCCCCCTCCCGCCCCTTTTCGAAAGCCCCGGGACTTACACGCGTCCCAGGGCTTTACGCGCGCCGGCAGCCTATGCAAAATAGGTGCGCTGGCCTTTTAAAATCCGCCCCTAATAGCCGCATCAACACGAATTTACATGTGATGAGCGCTATTAGCTACATGCTGGTTTGGATGCTCATTTTGGATGTGCTAATCCCCTTATTGCATGAGAGGTTTTGGACACACATCCAAAACACGTGTAAAGCCATGTGCTTGACCGAGAGCACCATATTGCATCGGCCTGATAGTAAATAATAAACAGATCTAAAATCTATACATACTAAAATATAATTCATTAATAAAACTAATTAAAATGCTTGCTCAAACATCTATGTCTTAATCTTCTTCCAGAACTGAATAACGAGGTAATACTCAGAAAATACTTTTCTGAGTATTACCTCGTTATTCAGTTCTGTATTAATTTCATGTTTGTCATACATTTATGTTGTCATTTAATTCACTGCATCCATAAGTATATACATATTTTTATACACATATATATGTATTTATTTTGTTTTTATGTCTTTCAAACAAAATTATTTTATGAGACATATTTTAAGTGAATGTATGATTATTGTCAGTTTTTTATATATGTAATATTTTTTATGTATGTGTTTTAATTATTTGTATGTCCATTTTTAGTTGCCCCTGAGGCAGCTCTGTACAAGGGAGCGAAACTCGGCCAGAGTCGGGCATTTTAATAAAGGGCTTGCTATCATCCGATTCTCCTTGTCGTCACTGTTACACAGCTCACTGGATCGGTTACCGCTTTGCTTTTTGGGTCCTTAATCTTCTTCCTACAGGTCAGTAAAGGACAATTACATTCATCAGGCAAAGGGGCCATATACACTAGGGATGTGAATCATTTTTTGACGATTTAAAATATCGTCCGATATATTTTAAATCGTCAAAAATCGTTAGGGCCACGATACAATACCAATTCCCCCAATTTATCGTTAAAAAATAGTAAATCGGGGGAAGGGGGAGGGCAGGAAAACCGGCACACTAAAACCCCCTAAAACCCACCCCCGACCCTTTAAATTAAATCCCCCACCCTCCCGAACCCCCCCCCCCAAATGCTTTAAATTACCTGGGGATCCAGCGGTGGTCCAGAACGGCGGCGGTCCGGAATGGCCCCCTCAATTGAATCCTGTTGTCTTCAGCCGGCGCCATTTTCCAAAATGGCACCGGCTGAAGACAACAGGATTCAATTGAGGGGGCCGTTCCAGACCGCCGCCGTTCTGGACCACCGCTGGATCCCCAGGTAATTTAAAGCATTTGGGGGGGGGGTTCGGGAGGGTGGGGGATTTAATTTAAAGGGTCGGGGGTGGGTTTTAGGGGGTTTTAGTGTGCCGGCTCACGATTTTAATGATTTTCACGATAGTTTACACACCCAAACGGCAACAATACGATTCCCTCCCCCTCCCAGCCGAAATCGATCGTTAAGACGATCGAGGACACGATTCACATCTCTAATATACACTGTAGCTAAAATCCATTTTCCTTGTCCCTTGAAGCTTTACTTTTGCAAGGGAAGGCACCTGAGGAAGGTTTTGTTGGGAAAAGAACATAATATGGACATCCAGGACCTCACTCGCTCGCCATTCCCATTCACATACTAAGAATCACATTACACCTTCTTTGGGTAAATAAAGGCCGCAGCTTTATTAACCTGGAGACCCGAGCCCATCATAATTTAACCACATTAACAATATATTAACAATATATTCACAATAGCGGTTTCAGCTTCCCCCCTCCTCTGACCATCCGCTGCTCCCCCGGCAGGAATAGTCACCACCAGCCTTCGGCTCGACAAACCGGCTCTCACCCCCCCACCGGGTTCGGACTCCCGCCACCTGCCTGCAAGGAGCCCCCCCCCCCAGGTGGACTCCCGCCACCATCCTGCAAGGAGTCCCGCCGGCCATCTCCCGCCACTTTTAGCAAGGAGATCCACCTTGACAACAGCCCCCCGCAGTTGTCACCACAGTCTTCCGCTGAAACCCCGATTTAACAATCAACCAAATATACTATTCAGGCTCGGGCCCTCCGCAAGCCCCCCCCCCCCCCCCACACCGCTGCGACAACAAACATAACCCCAACAGCCTAAACATAAGGGAGGGTGGGCGGGGATTCGCTCCGCTGCTGCCTTCTCGCTGCCGCCCCGAGCTCTCCCGTGCGCGCCCCCGTGTCCTCGCCCTACTCTCCTCCTCCCTCGCCCCCGACTGCCAGCCGGTCAATCGGAGCCCCCACGACCATGGCAACACGCCATGCTCGCCAATCCCAGCCTTCCCTCGCACTTCCCCTTAACTCCTCCCCCCCCCGCCCGCACTGGCCTCCCCGTGACCTGCCTGCCTGCCTTTTGACCTTCCTCTTCCCCCTTCCCCCCCCTCCATCGCCCCTCTTCCCTTCCCCCGACCGCGCGGCTCTCGAGTGGGCCTGGGCCCACATTATCTGGCCTGAGCGGTACGGGGCCCGCTCGGGCGTCCAAAATTCTTGATAGAATATAATGTATCGATAGCTGCTGGAGATATACTGGTGCAATACCCATTAAGAATTTGTATCCCATCTGGAAGATTTTAAATTACTCCTCCAAGTGACTTGCAACCAGTGTGGTTCCTTTAAAATAGAAATTGCATCATCTTTAGCCTATGCTCCCTTTATCTCTTTCCAGCCATATTTATTACAAACCGCAATCGGTGGATAAGCCTCATGGGAAGACCATGATAAACTGAATTGCAATAATCAAGTCTGCTGGTAATTAAAGAATGATCACACATTTGGGTGTGCATTCTAGGCTACAGGTACAAATTTTATTCCCAAATGAACTCTAATTTGTAAATTGCTGGTTTCCATTCCAGCTTTGGTCCAGTGTTGGTCCCACAGGTTTTCTTCACCAGATTGTACAACATTTAAACCTTAAAAGGAACCTTTCAATTGAGAAGGTTAGAAAAGTTATTTTAAGTATCACTAGACAGCCAGGTGCCACATTGACAAACCAGATTTGCATTAACTTTGGTTGCACGTTCAAACCTTTTGCAACAAGTGTATTTTTTTTCTCTAAGTTTTTACTGGGTAGTACTGAAACATAAACCAACCCTTTAAAGAAATATGGGGTGCATATTCAGTCACTGTGCACCTAGGTAAGGGGGTTATTTTCAAACCCTATCTCACGCGAAAAGTCCCTTTTCGCATGCGAAACCTAGATCGGGGCGGAGTCGGGGGCAGCATCGGCACCGGAAGAGGAGGAGTCGGGGTGGCATCGGGGCGGATGCTGCGGAAACTTCGCTGACGGCGAAAAGGTAAGGCCCCTTATCGCCGCCAGTAGCGCGACCAATAGCACCGCCTTTTACGATGGTGCTATTGGGTGTGAAAGCCGGCAGCGATAACACCGCGGTGGTGCGATCGCTGTCGGCTTTCGCAGGCCCGCCCCCGTTACCGCCGGGATTCACAAATCGTCGTGATGAAAGAAAATCCAGGCCTAAATTAGCCAGATACACTTATCCTGCTAACTTAACCGGGATATTCAGTGGTGTGGCAATGCTGCTGAATATACCCAGCTATGTTAAAGATAGCTAGAAATGTATATCTGGCTAACTGTAGACCAACCCCTATGGCGCGGCCAGAGTTAGCCATATAGGTTAACTGCTAACTCCGATATTCAGAGTTAGCCAGTTAACCTAACCAGCTAACTGTGCTCCTCCCCAGAATGCCTACCTCCTGCCCCAGGAACAACCCTGATTTATCCAGCTAAATTCCAGCCATTTAATATTGTGGCTAAATGGCATTTGAATAGTGCTCCCCCTCTCTCTCTTTCTCTCTCTATACAGAGATGGTAATATGGGTGACATGATACATTTTTGTGGCATATGATATGAACTTTCAAAAACAAATGTGGGTCAAATATTGTAAACTCTGAGGAAGATGGATGTGCTATTAAAAGGAAAGCAAATAGAACAGTTATGTTAAATAGCTATGTTTGAAAAAGATCAGTTGTGATCACTAATTACAAATCACTATAGCAGAAGGCTGGCTATTACAGCTTTGTTTTGCTGAGTAATGAAAAAGAGATTTGCTTTGTTCTACATGTCTAGACAGATTTGTTCACTCAGCTTTGATGATCATTTTTATCACACCTTCCACTGAATTGCAAAGGGTCCAAACTGTACTAACTTCTTTAGATACAGTATTCTTTTTAATGCAGTTTAAGAAATATCATAGGATTTTCGCCGATGTGAAAGAGTCCTGTTTTATTTAAAAGTTAAAAGAAAAGTCAATGTTTTCTAAATGTTAAAGTTAACAAGACCTACTAATAACTGCTATTTGGTTTAAGGGTCATACATCAGAAGCAGGCAAACATATTATGTACTGCATAAAAATCCTGTATATCAATTTACTTTCATCATCTTACTATAATACCCCTTCTGTCCCCTTTGCAAGGGGAAAAAAGCCACAAGAGAATTGTCAGTAAAAATCACTGCGATATTTCCCTAATCCTTAAATGTAGCCCTTGGGGGTCCAAAATCCTACAACCCTTTTGGTGCACAGTTTTGCTTGCACATTTTTTGGTAGAATATTTACTTTCTAGGAGGTGCAGGATATTGAAATCTTGGACAAAAGATGTGCTATTTGAGAACTGTGTAAGAAAACTAACTTTTTATTCATGATCCAATCTAAAATTCAAAAAATCTGGAATTAGACTTTTCCAAAAATAGAAGTTAAAAGTGTGGCTTCCGGTGTATGTTTCAAAACTGAATAATTAAATTTCATAAAATGACATCTATAGTTTCAGAAAGTATAAAATCTAAATATATTACAGGGATGCACATTACTGGATTTCACTTTGATTTATTTTAAATATGATATGATAACCTGTCCCTGTCCTTTACAATAGAGACATCCATGATTTGCTGAATCAACATATCTACAGTAACATATTTCTATAGCTGATGACAGGGACTTTTACTTTATAATCAAAACATCTATGATTACCCATTCTGACCTAAGAGGGTATTAGCTTTCAAATGCTATGCAAAAAATGTATTGTTAGTCCAATAACAAGGTATCACCTAATATATTTTTTTGTTTATATTTACTAATCTTTATTTCTGTGCATTCACATGAACTAACACATTAGCTACACTACTTTCTCAGCTCTTGTTACATTGTGTTCAACAAGGAGCTGATCAATACAAGTACATTTTTCTGCACATAGAGTCCAACCAATGATAAGTTTATTTGCATTTCAATAAGTAAAAACAATTATAAAAAAGAAAAACTTTCCAGTGTTTCAGAACTAAAGCTATTTGAATATCTTTTGGTCTAGAATTGTAAACAGATCCAATGAACAATGAGGCTCATTTATTAAGGTTTTGTACCAGTTTCGACCCAGTTTTTTTGCTCATTGAAAATAATGAGATTATTTTTATAAATTTGGTACAATTTTTACCTCCCCTCCTCCACGCTTGGAGAAAAACTAGGGCAAATCTTTAATAAATGAGTCCCACTATATTCTAAAAGGCTTCATAGACTATTGAAAAGTACTAAAGTATATATTTTCTTTAAGTTGATACTACCCATTAATGAATGAAATCCTCCTCCTATGTGTTCCTTCATTAAACACATACATAGTATCCTTCCCCCAAATCTGATCTTAGAGGCAGAGCAATACATTAAAACTGTCTGAATATAGTGAAGTGTTTTACAAGCATACTAACAACAAAGATTCTTCAGTAATTTACACAGAAATCTCACCAAATGGTAATTACAATATAGATTATATTTCAATAATTCTAACAATCATATATTGGGAGAGTAAGAAATGAATTGATTCACTAAGGGCCAGGTTTTAAAAAGCATTTACATGCTTAAAATTGAGTTTTACTTGTATAAATGCACTTTATTGGTATAAGTGGGCTTTTGAAAATTGCTACAATATATGCCACTGAATTGTCTATTGGATTTACCCACCTAAGTGCACGTTACAGATGTAAATGAATTTTTGAAATTGCTACAATAGTATGTTACATTTAAATTCCTTTTAAAATTACCTCCTAAGCATTTTTCCCAGAAAATATCTTTGTACATTTATGCCCTTAACAGTCAAATATAAAATATCTTTATGCCACAAGGGAAAGATGTTTTGCATAAGGCAGTATATACATGTTTATACAAATATTCTGTGTATATATGCATATTTATCAAATATTTGAAAGAAATCACACTTTAAAAGATTATAAATCTAAAATACACAACCATCACCACAATTATGCTACCGTACATTCCAAAAAGTATAAATATATTATAAAAAGGTATATTGGTTATCTTTTGAGTTATTCATACTGGTAATGTTTATAGATTTCTGTTCAACATTCCCTTTTTTTGTGGAAATCAGTAAATGGATATTGCACTACACACATTACTTACGATAAACTGATGCTGAATCTGGCATTACTCTGTTTATAATATGTAACTAATATTCTGCACTTCCTCCCCCCCCCCCCCCCCCACACACACACACACAAAACACACACATAACAGCAGAAAATTGTAAAATAATTTAAAAGACCTACCCTTTTCTGAAGAACTAGTGGAGTTATAGCAGGCAAAGTTACCCTTCTTGCATGCAAGCTCATTTCTGCTGTTCAAAGAATTACAGTTCAAGCACCAGTCCAGGTCATATGTGAATTAAAATAAGTCACTGGAAATATTCTTTGTCTCGCAGTGCTCAATATCTGAGAGCTACTGCAGAAGAAAAACTAAGAATGCAGTAAATGCCACCCTGTTTATGTGACTCCAACCCTACCCAAAGCCAATTAAGAAAGACTGTGGAACAGGACAAACTAGCAACCAATCACAGCACTTGGAGGCTCCTCCTTTGTCCTTGGAAACACATTCTGATACTTTTGTTTATGATATTTAAAGAACCAGATTAACAGGCATTTAAATCACTTCATCTTTTTTCAACTTTTGTAATTCAATACCTCCTTTGTTGATTGCATATTGTGCCTTTTTTGCTAAAGTATTTGAAAAACACAAAAGCTTGATCTAGACAGTATTAAAGTAACTTGAGTTTGTATTAAAGATCTATGCAGATGTGACATGTACTCCTTGGTTACATAAAAAAAAATACCTTCCAGTTTTGGGTTGGATGGACAACGCAGCGTTATAAAGATATGTTTTATCAAATCTTTAACTACTAAAGAGTAAGACTGCCAACCATTCAGATTTTTTTGCATACTACATAGATTTTTGGGTTACATTATAGTAAAGACTAAGAGGGCTAAAATGTTTGGAAAGGTCGAGAGCAAACCTCCCACCACCCAACAGCGCAAGGGGGCACTGGGATTGGGGGGATAAGTCGTCACAGCCATAACAAAAGGAACAGCGGGTGCCCTCACCGGAGCATAAGGGGATGTGTCGCTGCTTAGGGGGGAAGTTTTTGGTGTTGGGGGAGGGGGAAGGGGAGGAGCACAGCACCAAGGACTTTGCATAGGGGGAAAGCAGGGGCATGGATATAACTAAGCATGGTGGAGACCGAGATAATGGCCGGTCTGGGGGTGGCCCAATGAAGGCCTGGCATAAGCAATAACCACGGCCCGCAAGGCCAGGGATGGGAGGAGGCGGCAGAATACTGCACGGAGCGGCAGTAGCCACGGAGGCGTTCACGGAGCGGGATGCCAGTGGCGGGTGTTCCCCTTCACGGAGCGGAAGGCGGGATTGGCATTCACGGAGCGGGGTGCCAATGGTATACCACCTTCACGGAGCGGAAGGATGGAGGGCTGCCTTCTCCAAAAAAGCATTGGGGTGGGAAGAACAAGGAAGGTACCGGTGAGGGCGTGGCATTTAGCTAATGCCAATTGCGTTTAAGCTGCTGCAATATAAAGTAAAAATGTTATAATGTTAATTTTGGCTGTGGCCGTTTCTTCCACTTAATAAAAGTTATCTTGGTTTACCTACTCTGTTGTCGCGTGGTCAAGGGTGGGAGGGGCGGTCGTCCGTGAGCTACGGCGTGCCAGAGTTAAGCACTTCATCTGGAAATCAGCATCTGTCTGACCCTCCCTGCCTTTGAGTGTTCCTGACCCAGAGTAACCAATTCACTTCAGTTCAACCAATGCCTTGGTGCCACCACAGCAGCCTGCATGATAGGCTGTTTTTAATGACTGAGGCTGTGCATGAATGAAGCAGAAACATTCAGCTTTTGGAGTTTACTACATGCTATCCTGAAAACCCCATGCTGCTGCTGCTACCTCGAGTCCTGCTCCAGATGCTTCAGCCTGTTTACCACATACCACTGTCACTACTGCCTTAGGCCTAGATTCATCAAAATGCTAAAAGTTTTGCATGAATAATGCCCGCGATAAGGAACAGGGGTGTGGCTATGATAATTTTAGAGTTACCGCACCATGCCCTTCGCATAGGTATTTTCTCGCAATGCGAAGTGCCCAGACAGGCATTGTCTTATGCTGGGGGCGCTGAGAGAGGGTTTTGGGGCCAGTACGAAATACAGAGTGAGACGTAGAAAGAGTACAGTACACCTCATTGAAGATTTGACGTCATTTGAAGTGAGGAAAGTCTCACAAAGTAGAGATTTCTACAACGTTCTTTCACCCTAGCTTGACAGCACCCTGTTATAGAGTCCATCAAGCTAGGGTAAGAGAACACTGTAGAAATCTCATCTTTGTGAGACTTTCCTCACTCCAAATGACGTCAAATCTTCACTGAGGTGTACTTCGCTGTTTGTACATCTCATTCTGCATGTCAAACTAGCCCCAAGTCCCTAAACCACCACCAAAACCTCACCTTGAGTTACTAGATGACCCTCCTATAGTGATATAAATAGTTGAATACCGTGAAGGCCTCCCCAGAGCTCTATCTCTCTCTCTCTCTCTACACCTACTCCACTCCACTTTCCCTCTCCCCAAGTTCAGAAATGGCAAAATGCAATTTACAATCTTTATCGCAAATTGCGTTACGGCCATTTTGGGCATATTGCCCAGCATAACGTCAGGAAAAAAGGTGTAGTTATTTCCGGTGTTAAAAACAGGCGATAGCATGCATTATGCCATCGCACGGTGCAATATCGCCTCTCATTTTCATTGATCCCGCCCAAACCCCTCCCCAATCCCGCACCATGAAAAAGTTGCATTCGCGCAATGTGATACCATTAATATCGCATGCACTATGCCATTAACACATGCATTATTGCGTTATCACGGACGTTAATGCCACATAACGCATTTTGATGAATGACCCTGTTAGTTATCTAGGCCAGTAAATTGTCTATTAGGGCTGTGCATGAAAAAAATTGTATGTTTGGTTTTTCTTGGGGTTATTTTTTTGCTTTTATTTTTGTTTGTTTCATTTCTATGCGTAAAATGCATTTTTACACGCTTGTACATTCATTTATGCACATAAAATTGATTTGATGCATGTAAATATGATTTTTGCATGCATAAACAATGTATGCGCACAAAGTAACAAAACAAACTTAGCTCTCCTGAACATGAGCCGCTGCAACCCACATCCATCCCTGGCCTGCACTGCCATTCTCAAGCAGCTAGGCTAATCTTTGAATCCCTATATTTGCTGAGACCCTGGCTTGACCTGCTCCTGATGTTCACCTGCTGGCCTACTGGTCAAAGCTCCACAGCACAGTATTAAAGGAAGGAAGGAGGAAGGGAGAACACTAGTTTGATGAATGGAGGATTGGGGAAGGAAGGGAAATAGATTTAGAGTGGTGCTGAAGCTGAGTGGAGCTGAGGGAGGGGTGGCAAGGATGGGAGGTACAGTGCTGATTTTGAGAGGAAGAGTGGGTGGTATAGGAGGCAGTGTGCTAAAGGAGGGGAGGTATAATATAGTGCTGAAAGTGGGGGCAGGGGCGGATTGACCTATCGGGGGATCGGCATCCCCCGGTGGGCCGGTCTACCTGGTCTCGACCGCGTGGCTCTTCTTCAGCCCAGCCTCAGCACCTTTCAGTCAGCCCCTGCCGGAGGAATACAAATCGAGGCCAGCGGGGGCCGAAGAAAAGAAGATCAGCCAGCGCGGCCCGAAGAAATGAAGATGGGAACCTCCCAGCCAGGCCCCCGCTGGAGAAATTAAAATTGAGGCCGGCGGATTTCAAGTGCTTAACCAAACCAGATCTCCAGATTGAAGTTGAGGAGTTAGACTCCTCTTTTTTTCGGCTTCAGTCTTCATTTTCAAAACAGTCTTTTATAAGAGGCATCGTGTCTCCTCTCAAAGCTTAGCCATGAATGGATGGTTTGATTAACTGCAGGACATGCTGATGGTGTAATGATGTAGATTAGACTCTGGACTTTGAATTTTCACCGAAAAGAAAGTGGTTCATATTCTATTTTAAACCTAACATATCTGTTATTTTCTAAGAAAAGGCTTACAGCCTTTATAAAATTGAAAAAATGAGTCAAATTCAGAAAACTATGGACTGTTGGACCAATGATTAAAGATGACCCCGAAGCGGTAAAAATATTGAGTAATAGTGCTCTCTATCCACGAGGTGTTATGAAGGTCCGTGAAGTGAAAATCATAAAAATATTCATATGGTAATTGGGATTCTAAAAATTAAATGAAAGTGGATTATTGAAGTTATTGGATTTTGCAAGCAACATTTTTAGAGATAAACCCATGCCAGAAATGATATTCAAAGTTATGATTCAGAGGATCTGAAACAAATCTCAGTGAACTTGGAAGATGTACTAGGGCAAATTGAAAAACTCAAGAGTAGCAAAGAACTGAGAAATGAAATTGTGGACCTGCTATTGGAAATTTGTAAACTATCAGTAACATCATTTATGATACCTGAAGACTGAAGGGTTACCAACGTAATGCCAATTTTTAAAAAGGGATCAAGGGATGATCCCGGAAACTACAGACTAATGAGTCTTATATCTGTGCCAGGCAAAATGATAGAAACTATCATAAAGAACAAACTTGCTGACCTTATAGATAAGCATAGTTTAATGGGACAAAGCCATCATGGATTTAGCCAAGGGAAGTATTGCCTCACAAATTTGCTACATTCTTTTGAGGGCATAAATAAACATATGGATAAAGCCTGAGAACGATTATTATATAGAAACTTTTGAAAAGGAATCTAAACAAAGATGAGCTATTATGCTGTCAAAATGAAGCAAGCTATTGCCAGTCTGTTTTTTTCTTATACATTGGTTTTCATACATGGAAAAAGCATCATCAATATACATCTTTAAGAAGTAAAATGGGAGAATTAGAATGTATAGCAGTGAATGATGGCATAGACTTAATTGGCATCTCAGAGACATGGTGGAAGGAGGATAACCAATGGGACAGTGCTATACCAGGGTACAAATTATATTGCAATGACAGAAATGAGCACCCGGGAGGCGGTGTGGCGCTTTATGTCCAGGATGGCATAGAGTCCAACAGGATAAACATCCTGCATGAGACTCAATGCACAATCGAATCTTTATGGGTGGGTAGAACTCCCTTGTGTGTTAGGGAAGACTATAGTGATTCGAGTATACTACCATTCACCTGGTCAAGATGGTGAGACGGACAATGAAATGCTAAGAGAAATTAGGGAAGCTAACCAAATTGGTAGTGCGGTAATAATGGGAGATTTCAATTGCCCCAATATTGACTGGGTAAATGTATCATCGGGACATGCTAGAGAGATAAAGTTCCTGGATGGAATAAATGACAGCTTTATGGAGCAATTGGATCAGGAACTGACAAGAGAGGGAGCAATTTTAGATCTAATTCTCAGTGGAGCATCCTACCACTTTACCTTGCCTGGACTAGGTTCTTGTTTGCTTGTGCCTGTTTAACCTTGTCTCTGTCCTGTCTGTTTCCCTGTCTCCTTTGGGTCCTTCCAGTGGCCTTCCAGTCTGTTTGTTCCTCTATTCTGTGAGCCTTCCAGTGGCCCCTCTGTCCATTTGTTCCCATATCTCCTGTGGGGCTTTCCAGTGGTTCTCCTACCTGGTCATTATCTTTGCTTCCTATGTGACCTCCTAGTGCCCTCTTGACTATCCTGGTTCCTGCCTTGCCCTGCATTCTGTTTGTTTTGCCCTATCCTGGTCCTGCCCTACTGCCATGTGCCTGTCTGGCCTTGGTGTCTTGCTTGTCAGGTCTTTGTTTTGCCTTGTTCCTGCCTTTGTCCCTCTGGTGTCTTGCCTGTCTGGTCCCTGCCTTGCCTTATACCTTGTTCCAGTTTTGTCCTGCTTTTCTTCTCTCCTAATCTGCCCTGGTTTCTGCCTGCCCTGCTTTTCCTCCACCTTGCATTGACTTCATGTTGCTGACCTGGCATATCTTTTAACATTGCTTCATTTGCCACCACTCCTGACCTTAGCCTGCCTTGTCTCTGCCTGAACCTCTACTTCAAGTGCCCTGCTAGTGGTCCTGCCGGCATCAGAACCTGTGGGCTCAAACCAAGGGGGAGGTGGCTGTTTAGGCAGAAGACCCTACACTGCTCTGTTCTTGAGACCTGTGCTGCTCCTGTCTGGGGATTACCTTTAACCAGCCTGTATGGATGTTACACTGGCTTCTGCTCCAGCTCTCTCTTGAACCCACATGGATCTCCCTGAAGCATGCCCAAAACAACCCAGGCTAAACCATTAATTGTCCCTGCACAGGGTTCTATAGAACATACCAAGCGACAGGGGATACACACACACACACATCTATAATAAGAAATGGTTCAGAACCAATTATAGTATTAATGATGACTGAAAGAAAAAGTCACAGAGGTTCACCCTACTGATTAATTAAGAACCAAAAAAATCACAGGCTCATAACCATAATATATGCCATAGAATATTTTGTTTTAAATATCATCACCTCCTTTAGCTAAATTTGAATTAGGTACATCAATCAACTAAGAGTGCTTAGAGAGTTACAGGATCTGTGATTTCAAGAAACTTCCTCATACTGTTGGTCCATCTCTGAATTCCTTTCAACAAGTAACTAAGGAAACCCATACTCAAATATTTATTTTGTAGTGATACCAGTACATGATGGTATGCTACTTTCTAAAAGGCATGGATTGTTTCTTCTGTGGTAGAGTCAAAAATTAGAAAATAACTAATTTGGAAATATCGCATGATATAAAAGGAATCACATAGGGGCTGATGCAATAATTTTCGCAGAAAGCGGGCGCTGACTTTTCAGCGCCCGCTTTCTTAATGCATACATGGCGTCCGCAAGGGGGGCAACAATGCAATAGGCAAATTAGGGGGGTCGCGCTAGCAAGGAGGTGCTAGGGTCGCTTGCGCAACCTTAGCACCTCCTTGCTAATGCAACCCCTTGGCGGCTGCCAGTTATGAAGACCGATGCTAGTAAACTCGGCATCGGTTTTCATAACCTACCATCTGCCAGTAATAAAAATAGACGCCGAGTTTATCAGCGGCCATTTTCATTACTGGCAGATAGCTGATTATGAAAACTGATGCCGAGTTTACCGGTGTCAGTCTTCAATAACTCGGCGGTCTGCCAAGGTATTTTTTGTTTGATTTTTTACTGAAGAAGTACAGAAAAGCAGTTTTTTCTGCTTTTCTGTACTTCTTTTACATGTGCTCAGCTCCAAGCAGGTGTTAATATCTGAGTGATAAATGTGCAACTGAGATGCACATTTATTTTTTTTAATGCGGAGTGAATGACTAATAGCCTCATTCACATGCTTTTGCATTTGCATGCGATGAGCGTTATCTCATTCACTCCTCGTTGGATGAGGGTTATATAGGCACTAATACCCCTATTGCATTATGGGGTGGATTAGCACCTATTTAACCCACGTCCGACAGCGGGTTAAACAGTGTGCTCGTGTGAGCGCACTGTATTGCATCGGCCTCATAATCTGGGTGCAAAATCTTCCATGCATTGATCAAGATTTTGATCACTGTAGTTAAGGCCTCTTTATATATGTAATAGAGTCCTTTGTCTATTATGATTAAGGCCTGGGTGAGCCTTTAGTTCAGTTAGTAAGAGTGCAGGTAGGTAAAGGGGAGATTACCATTCAAAGGCAGCCCCTCCCTTTGAAGGGTCTTGAATACCCCCCCTCCCCCATCTATATAGCAGCTCTCTATAGGGAGCTCAGGAGGCAGTCCCTTATGGTTTGCTCAAAGTTAAGAGGAAGAAAGGAGCTTTTGCTTGACATGTTTTTCCAGCCCAGTCAGAGGAGTCAGGCAAGCCCGGCCTGGGGAAACTGACCAGGGTCAAGAGGGGGTTGCTCTAACCAATCCACTCCCTGGCTGATTAAGATGTTACCTCTGGGTATATTTTCTGGGTTTAAGATTTTAATGGTAGGATCTTTGTGAGATCCTGTACACCACCTGGGCCCAGGGCATGGGGAACCCTGTGTCTGGAGCTGTGCAGGTTAGGGAAGACCTGCCCTCCATGAGGAAGGAGGTGCCAGTGACCTGCTGCAAGGAAGAACTCTGGTGTTAAATTCAGTTAAGGGAAAAGACTTTGATCTCATGATCCAGGAGGAAGTGTAAACACCCTTGGGCATCAAACTATCTTGGTCACTGTCACAAGGGTAGCCAGATGGTAAGGCTATTGGGGTTTCTGCTTTCAAAGATTGTATGGAGATAATTTGCACACCCAGCGTGTTTTCACCAGAAAATAAATTAAAATAGAAAAATGATTTCAGAGGCACTTTTATAATTAAATTAAAGGATTTTATTTTACAGGCAAATGGATATTTTCTAGGTTCTTCACTTCTAGAAACAAATGTGATTATTGAACAAACCTTTCAATAATGTCAATAATTTCAATGAGAAATACTTTACTTCTCGTGCACAAAAGCAATTTTTCTTATGTGACTCTTACTCTAATTTGTAACACAGTTTGGAATAGAAACAGGTTCCTGTACCAAGATTACTTCTTAGTGAGAACAAATGTTGAATTTCAATTTTAATTCAAGAAATGTGATTCTTTGTGTTAACTTGTTATTACAAGCTCTTTAGTCAATTCTGGAAATCTCCAGATAAATATTAACAACTTTTATCTTTAACCTGTTTTAACTCAATGACTTTT
Organism: Rhinatrema bivittatum; assembly: GCF_901001135.1. Taxonomy (NCBI): domain Eukaryota; kingdom Metazoa; phylum Chordata; class Amphibia; order Gymnophiona; family Rhinatrematidae; genus Rhinatrema; species Rhinatrema bivittatum. The sequence continues at coordinate 98,034,222 of NC_042620.1, forward strand.
ACCTCTTGTGTTGCCATATGGGTTGTACTAATGCATTTTACCAAAATTGTGTCCCAGTTCATTGGTGCACACTTATCTTTGTTTGCTGGGTAATAACTTTTGAGAACGCTGCTTGTGAATGCTGGGCAGAGAGCGCTGTCCCAGGAATGATGTGAAGCTTTGGTCAATTATGAATGAGGATTAGCTCACGCTGCTTGATGGTGAAGACTGGATCTGATCTACCACTCTTGACCAGGATACAGTGGCTCACCTACTATGTTATCTCAAACCAAATCAATAATAAAGACTGACTGCCTCGCACCACCAATCTTCCACAGTCTATAATGTTGCTAGCATGTGTGTCTATAAATGACACTGGAGTTCTTGCTTCAGTTTATAATACACAGCTTTCTCTCTGTAGTTTCTATGTGCATTCTCTGCAATTTCCCAACACAACCCTGCTTCAGATTTCTAGTACAGCAGCTCTCTCTGCAGTCTCCAGGCCCACAGCTCTTCCCTCAGTCTGCACAGCTCTCCTTGCATCTTCAGCCAGCTCTCTCGGCAATCTCTACATGCATTCTGAAAAAATTCTCAGAAGAGATCCTTACTCCTCTGAAGTCTCTTCAAGAAACAGTTCTCAGGTACTTTGAAAAACCTTCTTATCCACCAAGAAACCTTTTAAAAACACCTTGATTAAGGAACACAGCTTTCAAAAGAATTTTAAGTATGTTCAAAACATTCTTTTAAGGCAAATTACTTCTTAAATCTTTCTGTGCTTTGCCTCAGCTTGGTGTTATTACACAGACCTAATCATCCAGCTGCCTTGCATAGACCCGGGGGTAGGCTAGCAATAACATGGTATTACCATGGCATCAAGTATGGGATGACAAAGAGTTTTCTTTGTTTTTTTTCTCTGAGAACTGGAAAATGAAACCAATAAAAGAAATTCCCCTTGCACAGTTCAAAATCACACCAAACTTTCAGGTTAGCTTCTAAATAAATGTAACAGTAGTCTTATGTCTTTTCATGATCATATTAGCTATTTTAACGTGTTTACAGCTAATTATATTTTTAATTTACACAATAAACATTTTTTCCCCAAACAAAGGGTTAAATTCATATTTATTTGATCTCACCTGGTGACCACAACCACCAAACCCCAGTTTCTGACAGGTTTTAATTAATTTTTAAACTTTAATTTTCCTACAGGAACTATATAGGCAGCCTCTCACTGACATTACTGCCCAAAGTCTGTGAAGACCTCTTGGCCTACTTTGTAATCATGGCAGGGCTTTGACTATAGCCCTGACACTGTCTGCTGGCTTAAGCTGGCAGCAGCAGCATTCCCAGCACTACTGCTGCAGTGAGGCACCAGCCACTCTGAGCTACATTTATCTATTTAAAAAAAACTTAATCCTGGCAACCAGAGAGAGCACTGCTGGGCTCTCTCTGGCTGCCAGGAACTCCCTAGTCTCTAGTGGCGCTAGCAACAATCGAGCAGGTAGTTATTTTAATTTTATTTACTCCATTTACAGAAGTTTTGGCTGCCCTTCCTTCCTGTTTGAAGCAAAGTGTGCTTCTTGCTTCAAGGGGATCCCTCCCATCAGGGATCCAGAAAGAAGAAATAAAGAGACTGTGTAAGAACCAAAGAGATCCAGAAACTAGGGATGTGCATTAGTTTGAAATTAATGCAAAATAAATGCAACAAATGAGGTCATTTTCAGTTTGTTCCAAATAGAGCAAACTGAAAATGGCATCCTACAAAAATACCACCAAATGATTTTCTATTTTCGTTTTCAAAGCATTTTCAAAAAAGGACCTCAAGTGGCCCTGGAAACCCCTCCCACCCACCAAAATGTAAACCCATGGCCTGTGCCTGCCTGGCTGTGCCTTCCCGGGCCCCTCCAACCCTCACTCAAGGCCCAAAAAACTAATCCAGCCAAACTGGATCTAGACTAGAGCCGGCCCCATATTGAAACTTGCCGGAGTCATGAAACTCCCATCCCAGCACCCACTTACTCCTGTCCCAGATCCGGAGTAAAAGAAGGGCAGGGGCGATGCCCGCTCACTCCCACTCAGGTCCTGAGGGGATGACACTGAAGTAACGTCATCTTGGTACCTTCCTCGGATTATGGTGAAGGCGGTTTTGGTTTTCCGGCATATGTTTGCATGGATGAAAATCATAATGGCACCAGCCACAAGGGAGGAAGTGCCAAAATGATGTCACTGGTTCTATCCTCCAGGAGAAGATCACATTTTTAAAGGACTGGGACCCAAGCAGGATCAAGTGGGCATAAGAACATAAGAAACTGCCATACTGGGTCAGTCTCAGGGTCCATCAAGCCCAGCATCTTGTTTCCAACAGTGGCCAAACCAGGTTACAAGGACCTGGCAAGTACACAAATATTAAATAGATCCCCTGCTAGTAATGCCAGTAATAGCAGTGGCTATTTCCTAAGTCAACTTGATTAATAGCAGTTTATGGACTTTTCCTCCAGGAATTTTTCCAAATTTTTTTAACCTAGCTACACTAACTGCCCTAACCACAACCTCTGACAATGAATTCCCAAGCTTAATTGTGCATTGAGTGAAAAAAAAAAACAAATCTCCGATTTGTTTTAAATGTGTTATTTCTAACTTCATAGAGTGCCCCTTAGTCCTTCTATTATCTGAAAGAGTAAATAACTGATTCACATTTACCTATTCTAGTCCTCATGATTCTATAGACCTCTATCATATTCCCCCTCAACCTTCTCTCCTCAATCTGAACAGCCCTAGCCTCTTTAGCCTTTCTTGATAGGGGGAACCATTTTATCCTCTGTATCATTTTGATTTATCATCGCTCCTGTACTTTCCTATGCTAGCACCAGGTTACCTCAGCAAGGCTGGATTAGTTTTTTGGGCTAGGAGTGGGGGTTGAAGGGGCCTAGGGAGCCCTACCACTGTAGCTATCAGACAGGGGTGTTGTAGCAAGTGGTTCGCTGCACTCTTATACTCCTCTACCCAGATCTTTGACTAGGGACAACTAGTGAAGATCCCAAAGGTTATTTACATACATACATACATACATTATATATATATAAATATATATATATATATATATATTAGTATGCCATATTCAGGCTTATATTATAAAAGCAAGTTATCAAATAAGAACAAATAAATTGTAGGGTCAGAAACTTTTTAATGAAAATTTGAGTCGATCTACAAATATCGTGAAATTTTGAACCAAATGGCCAAAAAATGTAGGCTTAGTATTTCTAATAGAAAAAAAATTGAGAATCCAAAGACAAAATTCAGTTTTTGACTTACACTGACCAACTCTGCACTCCCAATTTTTATTCATGCTGAAATTAATCTGAATTGATCCAGTCAAGTTTAATTTAGATTTCTGGCCACCTCTAGTACAATGTGGACTGCTGCTAAATTGCAGATATCTAAGAAGATCTGTGAGAAGCTACAGACAGCATCCAGCAAGCTGTGTTCTAGGTAAAGCAGTGGAGATTCTTGAGAGTTTTTTTGCTGACACCCAGAGAAATCTGTAACTTCATGGTATTCTACACATTAACATTAGTGATTCTTAATCCAGTCCTTGGGACACATCCAGCCAAGTCTGTTTTTCAGAATATCCACCAAGACTGAGCATGAGATAATGAGGGCAGAGCATGCAAATCTCTCTCACACACATTCATGGTGGATATCCTGAAAACTAGACCTGTTGGGTGTGTCCCGAGGACCTGGTTGAGAACCCTTGATCAATGGCATCCTTGAGAGTGTTTCATCTTGGCCAATTGATTTTATCATTTATGTTGAATAATTCTTTTAAACAAAAGTTGAGGAAATCCTGATATCTCCTCTCCTCACCACTTGCTTTGGAAGAGTCAGCTGGAGACAACCATTACTGTTTGCAAAATATGAGGTTTCAATCCATCCAATGACCTGTTTTAACTGATTGCCAGACACTAAATTCAATTTTAATTTCCAGATGCAAGTCTTCCATTTGTGCACATTTAGCAATGTTCATCAACTTTTGGAAGTCAAATATCAACTCTTTTTTTTTTTTTAGAAAAATCAAAGGAAGGGAATTTCCATCTCTTATTTTTCAAGGATTTTCAAGGTCACAACTTATAAACTGAGTTTAACTAAAGTCAGGCTAATCTCCCACTGGCCCTTTATTCAATCATGAAAAATGAGGTAAGAGATAAAGCAGGCTGCTCTTTTCTGAGAATCAGCTTCTTAATCACAAAAGGCAATTTAACACAATGCTTCATATGTTTTACTCTGCATATCTTGCCTGTCTTCAAATGAACTGCAAAATATTTCTTGGAAAAAGAGGTGAGAAAAGTCACACATTTTTAGAACTCATAACATAACAAGTTAGCCCATTACACACAAACTACAGTTTGCAAATCCCATGGTATTAGTTTGCATTTTTTTTCTCAAAACTATAAAAATAAATATTACTCATTATGCATACAAAGCAAGCATATTCCAATTATGTAGCATTGTCTATATCAGCTCCTTGCAGCTGTTCACAATTCAAGGTCTCAATGTACCATACACACTATATAGTTTCTCACAACACATCTAGAAAAGAAAAAAAGTACTGTAAACCTAACTTTCATTGCAAGATACAGCACTACAATAATCTATTGTTTTTGCTGCTTAGAAACTAGACTCATCATTGCTAGTAGAGCAAACAGATTTTGTTGGTTGCAATTAGATAGGTGTTTGTGCAGATAGTACCAAAGGAGATTATACATTCGGGGTGTGCATTTCTCTGAAAAGAATGAGTAAAACGTAATGAATAAGTCCACTTTTGGCTCAGCTTGTTGCATCCAAAATGAAGAGTAGTGCTTCTGAAAATATCAGAAAATATTTGTTTCATTTATTGTTGGATCCATTAAAATCGATGAAGCAAGCAAAAGTGCATTTTTTTTTCTTTTCAAGCTAGACAGAACAGAGCACGTATATGAATGGACAAGGAAAGAGCAGGACAAATCAAGAAGAATCACTTTTTCAACTAGCCTATCCCAGTGTGACTTTCTCATTATTTTAAAGGAAGGCGGTCCGGGCTTGTCCCGGCCCGACGCAGATAACATGGGCTTGAGCAGCTGTGAGTAAGGGATAGGATTAGCAAAGGCAGGTGGGGGTGGGGGAAAAAAGGGGAGTTAGGTAACCAATAGCAGCATCAGCAATTTGAATGCTGTTATGCTATTGGTCAGTAGTTAAACAATAGGCTGGAGCAGAGCTTAGAACGGCAGTTGGTGGCAGACTTCCCAGTCGGCCAGTTGCCCCTTCAGTGCCCGTCGGTGCTAGGCCAAGGCTACAGCTGCATTTATTGTCAATATTTCAGGTCTCATGGCTAAAGCAGGATTTGTTAATTTTCAGCAGGTGTGGTGGGTGAGGGGAAAGGTGTGGAAGGTATAGGAGGTTGGCCCTCAGATTTAGGAGCAGCTTTAGGCAATCAGATTTATCCTCAGGATGTTGGAATAAAAGGGCGGCCCCTTGTGGGCAAGCAAAACGGGGCCCCTTTACAAAAGATCCCTTTACATTCAGGGGCGCTAAAGGGGGATTTGGTGGCGGGGGAGGGGGAGGATTGTTGCGGATACAGGTGGTTTTGCAGATGAAGCCGATGATTCGGTGCCTGGACCTTCCAGTCGTGAGGCCTGGAGGGAGTTGGATACGGCAGCGCATGCCTTTACTGCTCAGGGCGATCAGGAAGGAATGAAGAGGAATGTTGCGGACGACAGGAGTGGCTTGGCATCGGGAATACAAGGCAGCAGTGTTTGGGAGCTGAGCAAGGTAAGACTTCCAAAGATAGTGCTCGGGAGAGTAAGAAAGATAATAAGAGGCGAAAGAGGGCTCATTCTAGTAGTAGTTTAAGCTCTTCTTCGTTTTCCTCGAGTACTAGCGACACTGGGCCAGGTCAGCATACGGCTTTATCTGTAGGGCCATAGTATGATATGGGTCCTCCGGCTTTAGCTTCTTTAATGGAGCTTTGGGAGGAGGTCCTATCCGGTTAGTTACAAGGCTTAAAAAAAAAAAAAAAATTCTGTTAATATTTTGATTGTAGAGGGAAGAAAAGGGGGAGGAAAACATCTAGAAGTCTAACAGGCAGGATAAGAAAGGTAGCGCGGGCCCAAAAATGTCTAAGAATATAGTCAATTGGGTAAAGGGGTTTTTTGCGTTCAGTAAGTGTTGGTAGTCATTTTGATCCTACTCAGTACGGAGCACGTCTGTCCTCCGCTGATAGTGTTCTAGGAGCCTTTAAGGATTATGAGGGTTGGGCATGGCCCAATTATGCTGAAAAGTTCTGGGATAAAATGGCTGGGAACAAATTTATGTCATGGGGTTCTCAGGACATTCATTTATGGTTAACTCAGATGACCAACAATGGAACCAATTTAGTAAAGTGGGACAGGGAGTGCTGGCTTTAGTGCTAGTTCCGGTACTTTATCCTCCAGTATTGGTAAGAATACTTCCTTTTGTGGTCCTGGAACTGTTCGAAAAATCGAGTCTGGTACGAACAGTAAGGGACGCGAATCTGACATCTGTTGGAGGTTTAATAAGCTCACTTGCCTGTTCCCCGAAGGTAACTCCAGGTACGCATGTGCCACTTGCGGGGTGTTGGGGCGCATTCAGCTGTCAAAGGTTAGCAAGGTCAAGGTGCTAATGTTATCAAAAGTGCTAAGTGAATCTCCATGGTAGAGCAAGGCTGACTCTCCCATAGTTTATTGCAGCTTTAGTGGAAGGTTCGAAATCGTATCCCAACAGAGATGCTGTTGCTATGTTGTCTGGGGATTTAGATGCGACTTCCATATCCGTTAAGAAGGTCCCGGGGTAGGGAGAGGGCTGAGAATTCTAAATCTGTTTATCGGATGGCTGAGGGCGCACGAGATAAAATACAGGTGGACCTTCAGTGTGGAAGAGTAGCCGGGTCATTTCCTTGTAAACATTTTGAGCATAGGCACTTCTCACCATTAGCAGTGATTAAAAAAAAAAAAAAAAAAAGCCGGGAAAATTTAAGTTAATTTTTAATTTGTCACACCCTGAGAGATCTTCAGTTAATGATTTCATCCCTAAACAAGTGAGTCGCAGTCAAGTATGCATCATTCGATTAAGCCATAGACTTGGTCCGTAAGGTGGGTCCTGGGGGTCTTGGTTAGCCAAAGCTGATATTGAATCAGCTTTTCGGTTATTATTAATTGGTGTGTATTTTAGGGGCAAGCGGTGTGCAGCGCAGTGGCCAGGGCTATGGGTTTCAGATGTTTTAGTATTGAATATAACTTTCTTGGAGTTTTTTCCTATCATCATTGCCTTAACTATATGGGGCAAGGAGTGGTCTAACAAGAAAGTAGTTTGGTGGTGTGACAATATGTGCGTGGTCCAAGTAGTTCATAAGCAAGCAGCAAAGTGTCTGAGAGTTTTGCTTTGTTGAGAGTAATGATTATATTATGTTTAAAATTGCATGTAACATAAGGCAGGACATGTCCCGGGGAATTTGAATATGATTGCTGATGCTCTTTCGCGTTTTAAATGGGATGTCTTTGGGCCGAAGCTCCTCACGCCAGTGGGTTGGGAGAGAGCATGCCGGAACACCTTTGGCATCTTTGTACGTAGTAACGCGGAATTTGATCAGACAATCCCTGGCTCCTGCTATATGGAGCTCATACTTAGCAATGGGGGAGAAGATGAAAGAGCAGTGGTGTTGTTAAAGCGTATGGTTATATGTATTTGTTGCATTGGTGGCGGTAAGCCCGAGCCCAAATATTGTTGATTTATTGTATTGTTAAAAGGTATGCAAAAGGAGGGGGGGTGAGTCTTGTGCAGTGCGGGGGGGGCTGCTGCACGGGATGGCCAATGAGCAAAAAGGGGGCCGATGCTCAGAGGCGATATCCCTGACCCACGCTCGGACGAGGTGGGGTTATAGGTCTAGAGGATACAGGTGGAGCTCTACCACTGGGATGCGGTGGGGGGCCGGTTAAGAAGGATGTTACAAGGGGGGGGGGTCATGTTTTAGCTTGTTATAAAGTTATGGGGCTCGGGTCTGGTGTAAATAAACTGCGGCCTTTATTTGACCAAATAAAGGTGTTTGTCGTTTTTCAGTGAAGCAAGGAAAAAGGGGAATGTGTTTGGGGGGGGGGGGCGGGGGTAAAAGGAAAGCGAATCTTGCCTCTACCAGTTATTGGTTTGGGGTTGGAAGTGGGGCACTATTCGGCACCTTCATTTAGGAGGGGCACAGCAACTACAGCCGCGGAATTGGGGTGGTCGGCCCGGAGAATTCAAGCGCTGGGACAATGGAAGTCGGAGGTTTATCGTAGTTATGTAAGAAAATAGCTTTTCTTGGAAGATGAGAAGACGATGTTCTGCATGAAAATAATTGAAAAAATTTGTTTTGCAGACATAAAAGGGGGAGTGGATCCGTGAATGAGCTTGGTCGTGGGCCATTCTTTTGCATCGGGCTCTGCGAAGAGCGGAGGAGAGGCCTTATGGTGAACACCCGGATCTGAATCATACAGAATGGATTGTTCGCTGGTTTGGCAATGGGGGAATGCGTCGGGGGAATCTGCTTATCTTTCTCCAGAATAGAATGCTAAGATGGGGAATCCCGGAGATTGTTATCGATTATCTGGGGGGTAATGATTTTGGTAACTTCACACGTCGCGAATTAGCAGCGATCATATGCAAAGATTTGGCTACCATACTGAATTACCTGCATAATACTAAAATTGGCGGGTCTAATATTATAGTTCGTATCACACACTAGACGGAGCCTTTATGGCGAAAGGGTTTTGGAAAATGAATTGAATAGGCAAGTTGGTAAATGGGTAGTTCAACACGGTGGTTTTTTGGGGTTCGCCACACAGGGTCATGGGTAACCGTAGGTGGTTTTTTCTTCGGAGATGGGGTGCATCTTTCTGACGTGGGCATTTATTTCTTTAATAATGATTTGGAGAAAGTTTTCAAGCAGCAGCTTTTAGGTTAAGTGGCCGCAGTGGGGGAACAAAGGCAAATATTTTGCCTTTGTTTGTGGCGGAAAAACCCGAGCCATATGTTTAATGTATTATTTGGAATTGTAAAGGACATTGGAGGGGGGGGGGAAATGCTCGTGTAGTTTGGGGCTGCTACACGGGAAGGCCTAAAGAGCAAGAGGGGGCCGATGCTCAGGCCGCATGCTTACCCTCGCTGGTGCCATGGCGGGGTGAGTGATGGGGGGGTGCCTAAAGTCGGCGGGGGGGGGGAAATGCTCGTGTAGTTTGGGGCTGCTACACGGGAAGGCCTAAAGAGCAAGAGGGGGCCGATGCTCAGGCCGCAGGCTTACCCTCGCTGGTGCCATGGCGGGGTGAGTGATGGGGGGGGGGGGGTACCTAAAGTCGGCTTACCATTGAGACGCGGTGGTAAGCGAAAGAGGGGCATGGGGGCGGTGGAGGTTTGGGGGAATTAACTTTGAATTTTGTATAATTTGCTGGCTCGGGTTATGTTTTAATAAACTGCGGCCATTATTTAATGCCACATTGTTGTTATGCGCATTTTGTTCAGGGAGAGAGGGCAAGTATGTGTATGTATGCACGAACAGCTAGTATCAAGTCCCTATGTTAAGGAAGGCGGTCCGGGCTTGTCCCGGCCCGACGCAGATAACATGGGCTTGAGCAGCTGTGAGTAAGGGATAGGATTAGCAAAGGCAGGTGGGGGTGGGGGAAAAAAGGGGAGTTAGGTAACCAATAGCAGCATCAGCAATTTGAATGCTGTTATGCTATTGGTCAGTAGTTAAACAATAGGCTGGAGCAGAGCTTAGAACGGCAGTTGGGAATTCAACAGCAAGCAGAGGGCAGGTTTTTGCTTCCCTCCCTCCCTCCCGAAATTTTATATTGCTGTTAATCATCTTATGAGTGTTTGTATTATATATGTCGCAGTGGAGGCGGAAAAACCCGAGCCATATGTTTAATGTATTATTTGGAATTGTAAAGGACATTGGAGGGGGGGGAAATGCTCGTGTAGTTTGGGGCTGCTACACGGGAAGGCCTAAAGAGCAAGAGGGGGCCGATGCTCAGGCCGCAGGCTTACCCTCGCTGGTGCCATGGTGGGGTGAGTGATGGGGGGGGGGGGGTACCTAAAGTTGGCTTACCATTGAGACGCGGTGGTAAGCGAAAGAGGGGCATGGGGGCGGTGGAGGTTTGGGGGAATTAACTTTGAATTTTGTATAATTTGCTGGCTCGGGTTATGTTTTAATAAACTGCGGCCATTATTTAATGCCACATTGTTGTTATGCGCATTTTGTTCAGGGAGAGAGGGACAAGTATGTGTATGTATGCACGAACAGCTAGTATCAAGTCCCTATGTTAACTGAAATTAAAAAAAAAAAAATCAATAACGTTGAGCAGTCATCATTTTTTAGGAACCATTTATCTATTGGATTTTAGACAGAGAGGCTGTTAAACACTTTGCCAAAGTGAAAGAAAAAGTTTATGTAACCCTTTTCTTTGACATGGCATGTTCTTCAAGAGCACAAAAAATTAATTTGTAGATATAGAGCTGTCTTCGCTGCCACCGCTTGTCCCCTTCTTTAACCCCAAGGGGTGGGTCCTTTCTAAAGGGTAAGCTGTTGCTTATGGCCTGGGTGGTGAAGTACTTCTGTAATCAGTGTGTCTGTTTATCTATAGTGGTGCTTGACAGGGACAGATGAGCAGGACACAGAACTGGGAGTCTAAAAAATAATTTATTGATTTTATTGAAATTGAATCAATGTCCAGCTTGTGAATAAACAGAAATTATAGCTGGATTTTCTTTTCTCTGTGTACGTGGTGATAACTCAGGTTCCTGGGTGATTCCTAACATTCCTGCACCTAGAGTGTGTGTGAGTCCCAGTCTCTGGGGAATCCTAGTTTGGGTAGGATCCCCTTAAAGCATGAAACAGTGCTACCTTAGTTCCAAGTTGCTTTCTTCTACCCAGCCTGTGCCTATGTTCTGGAGGGAGGGATACAGTGGTAGGTCTCCAAATCTAGTCTGTTATTTTCTTCCTCAAACCTCAGTTCTTGGTAACCCTTTTAGAAGGAAAGATCTATAGCTGATAGAGATCAAGCTATTAGCTAAATCTCCACTGAAACGCAGGGGTGACAAAACCTCTTCTCAACAAAAGAGAAAACAAATACTTCTTACCTGCCTGAAAACACTTCTGGCAGTGCTACTGTCACTGCAGCCCTTCTCTGACCTAAAAGAAAGCTGGCAGGTCTTCAGTTTCCTGGCCTCTGGATCCAGGGAATAGCCATCACCAGAAGAAACCTAGACTGCACTCCAGTAAGCAACTCTCAAAAAGCAGAAAAATATTAACAAAACATTTTACTCTAAATAGAGGGGTTTCCAATCTGCCATGGAGTATATAGAAAGGAATAGCCTCCTAAAAAGATCATTAGTGATGGGGTAGGCCTCAGTATGAAAAAAAAAACTACAAGAGTGCCTCACTCTTCAAAATCCTAACTCAAATGCCACACCTTCTTCTATCCTAGTCCCTGCTTATAATAAATGGTCCACCCAGTCCGGCAGCCTCTGGAGGAGGTGCTGAACTGTGGTATCACTTCTGGCTGGTGGAATAATAGGAACATCTAGTAGCTGACCGGGGGATCACCACATCCTTTCCTCCCCAAACATAAAATTTGTGGGAACGTGACCAGAAATGTACACAGATCGCAAATTTGAGCTGAGGAAATACTTTAACATTCACATAATAAGTACAGTTTAATTACCTGGTCTCACCATATGGGGGTACCATCCCAAGTGGAGCCTACTACCAGAGTAGACTTAAGATTCAGGTTCCTACTGTAAACAGTTAAAATTCATAACAATACATCATACAATTACTACAGATACTTCAAAAGTTCTACAGATGAGAGAACTCCAACATGTGGGTCATCACCTACACAACATCATTACACGTCTGTATGTCAGTGGAAATCACCATAATCTTTCTAGAAAAATACTTAATACACTTCTCCTTCTAAAAAGATCCTTAGTGAGGGGGTAGGCCTCACCATGAAGAAAAACTACAAGAGCTTCTCACTCTTCAAAATCTAAACTCAAATGCCACACCTTTTTTTATCCTAGGCCCTGCTTATAATAAATGGTCCACCCAGTCAGGCAGCCTCTGGAGGAAATGCTGAACTGTGGTATCCTTCTGGCTGATGGACTACTAGGGACATCCAGTGGCTGACCAGGGGAGTCACCACATCTATTAAAAGATTTAGATAAGTGAAAGAAAGGTGGACTGTTGCCCCTGTATCATTAGGAGACACGGTAATTTCTCTATTAACTGTTATAGGGCTATAGTATCACAGAGGTAAGAGCACTTTAGACACAGTGGAATCTATTTTCAGCAGCATTAAGCCAGACAACTTGTGAGCTATCATTCAAATGCTGATATTTGATTATTTTAGGCAATTATCCAGCTACATTTTGCTGGGTATCTCATTATCTGGCTAAATATTTAGCCAGATAAAGGAGGGGTATTGCGGGGGTGCTTCTTGGCAGATTTAAGTTAATAGAATAAGTTATCCAGCTAACTGGTTGTGCCATAGGATTTGCCTACAGTTATCCGGATAAACACGTCTGACTGTCGGTAAGATAATCGGGTATATTCAATGATGCAATTGCACTACTGAATATCCCACCAAAATTAGTCAGAGAAGTTTATCTGGCTCAATTTGAAAGCCAGCCAATGATTGAAAATAGATCTACGAGTGTCTGCAGTACATAGAAGAGAGAGATCTTGCCTTCACTGAGAGCAGGGATTTACAGCAGTGACTCTGATTGGTAAGAACACCAGCTTTGCTCTTTGTCTTTCTGCATGAGTAAAGGAGTCAGTGTACTATGCCATTCATTGTTAGTGTAAGTAGACAGCTGTGTGTGCTTCATTTCTAACAAAAGTGGCTGTGTCTGGTCTCCTGCATATGTATGTCCACACTAATAAGAGTTTGATTTTAGAAGCATTGCTTATGCAAAAATGTGGGCCACGCACGAGCAACACATTTCCAAAAGCTGCAAATTACATGTGTATGTACCTGTGCACATGTGAGGAATAAGGGACTGGAAAAGGGGCAGACCATGGGCATTCCAGGGCGAAGTCAACCCTTATGCGCATAACTCCATATTTTAAAAACAAAAACCGCAGCGTGCATATGCGAGATATCAGCGTAACTATACAGCTGCTCCTGATGAGGAACAAGACTGTAGATCTTGAGTTTTAGGGCTTGTAGGACAGGGTGAAAGGTCCAGATCAACTGAGCAGTGTGCAGGATGAAGAACCAGAGGGGTCTGAAAGACCTCAATATTACTTGGACAAAATGGTGGACTAATTGGAAACCTAAGAAAATTCCTCACATGAGCATGTTTTAAAATCAGGTTACATACACATGTAAAAGCTGACAAAGTCCTATGGAAGACACATGCACTAGCTTGCCTCATGTATCACTTAGATAGGATTATAGAGAGTGCTGGGAAGGAGCTGGCTGTCATGGTACATGTGGGCACCAACAACATAGGAAAATGTGTGAGGGAGGTTCTGGAAACCAAATTTAGGATTCTAGGTAGAAAGCTCAAATCCAGAACCTTTTTTTAAATTTTATTTTATTTAAAAACATTTATATACCGCTATTTAGATACAACCATCATAATGCCAACCTTCAAGGTAGGCATTCTCTGAAATGTTCCCTGTTCCATGCACAGGTCCCCAGAGGCAGGCAGAGCAGAGCTCCAGAATCTCAATGTGTGGATGAGACGATGGTGCAGGGAAGAGGGATTCATTTTTGTAAGGAACTGGTCTACCTTTTGGGGAAGGTGGAGACTTTTCCGAAAGGACAGGCTCCACCTTAACCAGAATGGAACCAGGCTGCTGGCACTAACTTTCATAAATGAGATAGAACAGCTTTTAAACTTGAACAAGGGGGAAAGCAGAGAGTCACTCAGCAGTGACTCAGGGCATTCCAACACAGAGGTTCCAATAAAAGCAAAAGTAGCCCATGTGCCACTGCCTATAAGTAAAGAATCACCTGAGCTAAAGAATTCCAAATTATCCATATCAACTGAAAAGAAGGTTGTTAATACAAACAAAAAATGCACTTTGAAATGTCTGGATGCCAGTGCCAGAAGTCTAAGAAATAAGATGGGAGAGTTAGAATGTATAGCAGTGAATGATGAGACAGACATAACTGACATCTCAGAGACCTGGTAGAAGGAGGATAGCCAATGAGACAGTGCTATATTAGGATACAAATTATACCACAATAATAGAGAGGATCAACTTGGTGGGGGTGTAGCACTTTATCTTGGGGAGGATATCGAGTCCAATAGGATAAAGATCATACAAGAAATTAAATGCCCAGTAGAATCTATAAGGGTAGAAATCCCATGTGTGTTGGGTAAGAATATAGTGATAGGAGTATACTACAGTCCACCTGGCCAAAATGATCAGACAGATGATGAAATGCTAAGAGAGATCAGGGAAGCTAACCAATTTGGCAGTACAGTAATAATGGAAGATTTCAATTACCCCAATATTGACTGGGTAAATGTTACATCAGGACATGCTAGAGACATAAAATTCCTGGATGGAATAAACGACTGCTCATGGAAAAATTGGTTCAGAAACCAACAAGAGAGGAAGCTATTTTAGATGTAATTCTTAGTGGAATGCAGGATTTGGTGAGAGAGATAATGGTGGTGGGACCACTTGGCATAACATGATCAAATTTGAACTGACTGGAAGAGGAACAATATATAAATCTACAGCTCTAAAACTAAATTTTCAAAAGGAAAATTTTGATAAAATGAGGAAAATAGTTACAAACAAACTGAAAAGTGCAGCTGCAAAGGTTAAAAGTGTAAGAACATAAGAACTTGCCATGCTGGGTCAGACCAAGGGTCCATCAAGCCCAGCATCCTGTTTCCAACAGAAGCCAAACCAGGCCAAAATAACCTGGCAATTGTGGCATCCGGACTCAGACGGCTTCGTCCCACATGCCTCACCTCAATATTCACTTTCTCCAACAGCCTCGGGAAAATGGCGACCGCCGCATCTGCTTGCCGTACTCTCCGGTGTCCCTGGAATGGCCATGGCAAGGCTTTCTGCCATGATTCACCTGAGGGCCTCTTAGGGTGCGCGCACATGCAACCCATATCTTTATTCCAACATTGGCGCAAACCTCGGGGGCGTCTCCCTCGAGTGACGTCACAACATCCGGGTATTTAGGTTGCCCATTTGCTGACTGACTTTGAGTTAGCAAGGATTGGATTTGTCCGGTCTAAGCTGCTCTGCTGCTCGCTGCTGCTGGAAGCTCTCCTTATCCTCCAGTGTTTTACTAACTTGGGTACCCGCTCCTCGGGGGCCCTATGCTTCTTTCCAGGTACCTATCCGATATCCAGGTACTCGCTCCTCGAGGGCCTGAGCTGTCTACCTTGGTGCCTGCTACTATTACTTCTACCTGCTGGGAACTTCACCATTACAGCTACAAGAGTGTGAGTAATCTAACATCTACCAGTCTGTCTCACCTACAACTCCTCATTGAAGACCTTCATCGGAGCTCCCTATACCACCATTGTGGTAAAGAGAGTGAACATTGTTTTAACATACAATTATAGAAGCACAGTCCAGATGTATTCTATGCATTAAGAAAGGTGGGTGGAAGGCAAAACGATTACTGGCATGGTTAAAAGGTGAGGTGAAAGAGGCTATTTTAGGCAAAAAGACATCCTTCAAAAATTGAAAGAAGGATCCATCTGAAGAAAATAGGAAAAAGCATTCTCGAGTTAAGTGTAAAGCACTGAGAGATATGGCAGGGTAAGAGAGAATTTATTTATTTATTTATTTATTTATTTAACAGCTTTTAATATACCGGTGTTCATGCGAGCATATCACGCCGGTTTACAATAAACTTGAGAAAGGAAGAAAGTTACAAAAAACGGGGAGTGGGTGATGGAGCAGGAGGAAAAAAAAAGGGGTGGGGAGAGAGCGGGAGAAGGTGAAAGTGGAAGGATAGCAGCTGAGAAGGTAGAGGAACGTAACAGTATTTACAAGAGTAACTGATTAACACGGGTTACATATTGTAGCTTAATTACAATGGATAACGAAGGAGGTATAGAGTATAATGATGGATATATAAAGTAGCTTATTTACAATGGTTACAGCGGTTATAAAAGGTGACTTATTTAGCATTTAACACAGGTTGAACATTTTATCTTGAATTACAGTGAAGGATGGTGAGAGGGGAGCGATGAAGGGTCGGGTGGGAGGGGGGGATAGGGTGGGTAAGGGTGGGGGGTCAAGGGTGGGTAGGTGGGGTTGCAGGGGGGAGAGACAGGGGTTTCGGGGGTGAACTACGAGGGATTGGTTTCTGGGTAGGCCTGTCGGAAGAGCCAGGTCTTAATGCCTTTTTTGAAGTTGTGTAGTGAGGGTTCGAGCCTGAGGTGTGTGGGGAGGGAGTTCCAGAGGGCAGGGCCTGCGATGGTAAAGGCTCTTTCTCTGGTGGTGGATAGGCAGGCTGTTTTGAGGGGGGGGGTGTGAAGGGTGCCTGTAGAGGTGGATCTTGTGTGGCGGGTTGAGAGGTGGAAGTGGGGCATTTCCTTAAGCCAGGAGGAGTTGTTCTTGTAGAGAGTGTTGTGAAGAATAGTTAGGGTTTTATATTGGGAGCGGAAATGGATGGGCAGCCAGTGTAGGTCTACTAGGATGGGTGTGATGTGCTCTCTTTTACGTGTGTTAGTAAGGATTTGTGCCATGGCGTTCTGAAGAGTTTGTAGTGGTTTGATTGTGGAGTATGGGAGGCCAAGAAGCAGGGAGTTGCAGTAGTCCACTTTGGAGAAAATGGTGGACTGTAGGACTAATCTGAAGTCTTGAGTGTGGAGTAAAGGCTTGAGCTTTTTAAGGATCTGGAGTTTGTAGAAGCCTGCTTTAAGGAGGGACTTGATGTGCGGCTTGAAGTTCAGGTGTTGGTCAAGTGTGACTCCCAGGTCTCTTACGGAGGGGGGTAGTGTGGGAGCGATGGTGGGGTGCGGTGGTGTGGTGGAGGAGTCGTGTTCAGGTTGCTTGGATATAAAGAGTAGTTTGGTTTTGGTTGCATTAAGTGCAAGGTGAAGGTTGGTTAGTAGGGAGTTGATGGTGACTAGGCAGGATTCCCAGAAAAGGATGGTTGAAATGAAGTTGGCCATAGAGGCAAAAACTCATTATAAAAATTGTTTTAAATATATCCGAAGCAAGAAAACTGTGAGGGAGTCTGTTGGACAGTTGGATGACCGAGGGGTTAAAGGGGCTCTTAGGGAAGAAAAGGCCATTGCAGAAAGACTAAATTAATTCTTTGCTTCTGTGTTTACTAATGAGGATGCTGGGGAGATACTGGTTCTAGAGATGAGTTTCAAGGGTGATGAGTCAGATGAACTGAACCAAATTACTGTAAACCTAGAAGATGTAGTAGGCCAGATTGACAAAGTAAAGAGTAGCAAATCACCTGGACTGGATGGTATGCATCCCAGGGTTCTGAAAGAAATCAAAAGTGAAATTCCAGATCTATTAGTTAAAATGTGTAACCTATCATTTAAATCATCCATTGTACCTGAAGACTGGAGGGTGGCCAATGTAACCCCAATATTTTAAAATGGCTCCAGGGCCAAGCCTGGAAACTATAGACCAGTGAGCCTGACTTCAGTGCCCGGAAAATAGTGAAAACTATTCTAAAGTTCAAAATCACAGAACATATAGAAAGACATGGTTTAATGAATTTACCCAAGGCAAGTCTTGCTTCACAAATCTGCTTCATTTTTTGAAGGGGTTAATAAAAATGTGGATAAAGGTGAACTGGTAGATGTACTGTATTTGGATTTCAGAAGGTGTTTGACAAAGTACCTCATGAGAGGCTTCAAAGGAAACTAAAATGTCATGGAATAAGAGGCAGTGTCCTTTCATGGATTACAAACTGGTTGAAAGACAGGAAACAGAGAGTAGGATTAAATGGTCAATTTTCTCAGTAGAAAAGCGTAAACAGTGGAGTGCCTCAGGGATCTGTACTTGGACCAGTGCTTTTCAATATATTTATAAATGATCTGGAAAGGAATATAATGAGTGAGGTAATCAAATCTGCACATGATACAAAATTATTCAGAGTAGTTAAATCACGTGGACTGTGATAAATTGCAGAAGGACCTTGTGAGACAGGAAAATTGGGCATTCAAATGGAAGATGAAATTTAATGTGGGCAAGTGCAAAGTGTTGCCTATAGGGAAAAATAATCCATGCTGTAGTTACACGATGTTAGGTTCTATATTAGGAGTTACCACTAGGAAAAAGATCTAGGCATCATAGTGGATACATTGAAATCGTCAGCTCACTGAGGCTGCATCAGTCAAAAAAGCAAACAGAATGTTAGGAATTATTAGAAAGGGAATGGTGAATAAAACAAAAAATGTCATAATGCCTCTGTATCGCTCCATGGTGAGACCGCACCTTGAGTACTGTGTACAATTCTGGTCGCCGCATCTCAAAAAATATATAGTTGCGATCAGGGGCGGATTGGCCTATCGGGGGATCGGGCTTCTCCCGGTGGGCCGGTCTAGCTGGCCACGTGATCTCGACCGCGTGGCTAATGGTCTCTTGCAGCCTGCAGTAACTTCCTCAGCCCTGCCTGACCTCCATCAAGGTAGGTGGCGGGCGACTGTGAGGCTGCAAAAAATTTTTTTGTCCTGATTCCCTACACAGGTGGTAGCTGCAGGACCTAGGCCAGTGATTCTCAACCGGTATGTCGCGTGCTACTCGCGGCCGAAGAAACGAAGAATGTGGCTGACAGCCACCCCGGGAGACAAGGCCGGTGGAGGCTGAAGAAATGAAGATCGAGGCCGGCAGGCCGAAGAAAAGAAGATGGGCACCGCACAGCCAGCCACCGCTGGAGACCAAGCCGGCGGGGGCCGAAGAAATGAACACCAGTGCTGCTAACCGCCGCCGAAGACGAGCTGTTCAGCTGGGGGCCTTTGTGTGATGTATTTGAGATCGGAAGGGTGCTTCTGTGTGTGTATGTGAGAAAGGAATGGTGCTTCTGTGTGTGTGTGTGTGTGTGTGTGTATATGTGGGAAAGGAATGGTGCTTCTATGTGTGTGTGTGTGTGGGAAAGGAATGGTGCTTCTGTGTGTGTGTTTATGTGAAAAAGGAATGGTGCTTCTGTGTGTGTGTATGTGAGAAAGGAATGGTGCCTTCTGTGTGTATGTGAAAAAGGAATGGTGCTTCTGTGTGTGTGTGTGTGTGTGTGGGAAAGGAATGGTGCTTCTGTGTGTGTGTTTATGTGAGAAAGGAATGGTGCTTCTGTGTGTGAGTCAGGGAGGGTGCTTCTGTATGTGTATGGTGTATATGTGAGTCAGGGAGGGTGCTTGTGTGTGTCAATGTGTGTGTGCAAGAGAGAGATGGAGCATGTTTTTGGCTGGCTTGTGGCTGTGAGAGAGAGCGAGCATGTGAGTGATTGAGCCTGTTTGTAAGTGAGATAGAACATGTGTGTGATTGAAAGCTTGTGTGTAAGAGAGAGCGAGAACATTGTGTGATTGAGAGAGACTGGCCAGAGAAGTGATGTGTGTATGTGTGAGAAAGACTGATCAGGAAGATGACTGGTATATGTGTGTGCTTGTGTGTGAGAGAGACTGGTTGGGGAGATGATTGGTGTGTGAGAGACAGAAATTGGTCTTGAGGGCATGACTGTTGTGTGTGGGTGTGAGAGAGAGAGAGAAGAGACTGGTTGTGGTCCCTAAGGAAGAGGGCCGTGAGGACAGCTTCAGCAGCTCCTGCTGCTTCTGGTGTGGCCTGCAAGGGAAAGGAGTAGGAGAACTGCTGGAGAGGTTAAGTAAAGGTGGCTTTTTAAGATCATTTTTCTTGATTGACTACCATTTTAATTATTGGGTAGTATGTGATGTGTCTGCTGTTTGAAATATTTTATTGGTGTTTGGTAAAGGTTTCAAAATTTGCATGAGTCTTTAATTATTGGATATTCTATTCATCAGCTGTTTTGAAATTATTTTATTAATATGGTTTTATAATTATGATTCATGATTTATATATCTTGATTTTATTGATTGTTTCACGAGGAATGGTGACATTTTTGTTTTTCCATTGTTGCACTGTATAGAGTCTGGCGTGATACGTTTTACAGTTTAGTTTTTGTCTGCACATTTCTATTTATACTTTATGTGGCTTTATTCTGTATTTGGTGAGAGTTTGTGTTCTGCATGCAAAGACTGAGATGAAGCATTCTTTTAACATGTGGTTTCTCTGTAGGGATCTGTAGTAGCTTGGCTGGTTCTGTTTTCTTGATAGGAGGTGTATTGATATTTTAGATTCTGGTGTAATATTTCTGGTATTCTTTTTCATAGGTAGGGTTGTTATTCGTTGAGTGTTGGCAGATAGTACTGTGTTGCTACAGGAAGAACATGCCAAAACATATCACAATATGTATGACGCCATATGAATTCCAAGATGCAAAGTTTTCTTGTTGGCATCACAACAGTGAATGAAATTATCACAACAACGTGTTTATTCATTTTACCTCATAATGTCACTTGTTCTGACTCTGGGATTAAGCCAGTCAGTTCAAGCTGCTGGTGACTGTGGAACAGTGTATTGTTGTACTGCCACCTGCTCTTCTACTGAAAATAGTAAATGTTCTCAAACTAATAGGTTTCTTGTTGAATGAAAGTACTTACTGAAATATTTTATAAATGATGATATATGTGGGTGCGGCCCATGGATTTTATAACATGTGCGTGCCGGGTAGCTTTTTTTTGTGTTTTAAAGAGTGTGTACATATATATGCAAATTATATATGTAAATTATATTGTATATGTAATTGGGTACCCATGGGCCAGTATGGAGAAAAATCCCCCGGGCCACTATTTTCCCACAATCTGTCCCTGGTTGCAATGGAGAAGGTACAGAGAAGAGCAAACAAAATGATAAAGGGGATGGAACAGCTCCCCTAAGAGGAAAGGCTAAAGTGGTTAGGGCTGTTCAGCTTGGAGAAGAGATGGCTGAGGGGGGGATATGATAGAGGTCTTTAAAATCATGAGTAGTCTAGAACGGGTAAATGTGAATCGGTTATTTCCTCTTTCAGATAATAGGACTAGGGGGGCACTCCATGAAGTTAGCAAGTAGCACATTTAAAACTAATTGGAAAAAATTATTTTTTACTCAACAAATAATTAAGCTCTGGAATGTGTTGCCAGAGTATGTGGTTAGTGCAGTGAGTGTAGCTGGGTTTAAAAAAGGTTTGGATAAATTCATGGAGAAGTCCATTAACTGCTATTAATCAAGTTGTCTTAGAGAATAGCCACTGCTATTACTGGCATCAGTAACATGGATCAACTTAGTGACTGGGTACTTGCCAGGTACTTGTAGCCTGGATTGGCCACTTTTGGAAACAGGATGCTGGGCTTGATGGACCCTTGGTCTGACCCAGTATGGCAATTTCTTATATTCTTCTGTTCTTTACCATAAACCCCTAGCCACTAGTGATCTGTTTCAAATTCCATCATGCCACTGGCATCAAAGAGCAGACATGTCAATAGCAGAGATGTGTATCTGTTTAAAACAAAATAGACAATATCAACGACATTGTCTACTTTGTTTCATTTCGTTAGAACCACAAAAAGAAAAAAAATGCCAAAATTTAAATTTTTTGTAGTTTTATGTTAGTTTGCACACACTAACCATGAAATTAGGGGAAAACAAAAAAAACAAACCAAAACAATGAACTTTTTTTTTTTTTTTTTTTAAATCAAGCAAAAAATGACACGAAATGAAAACAACATGAAAAATAAACTGCACACCCCTAGTCAATAGGAAAGGAAGAGAAAATGCTGTTCTTCCACAGGGGTCTAGGGCCAGCACAAGAAACACTGCTAATAACAGTGATAGGACCAGAAGTCGCCAGACCAATGTTAAGGGGAGAGGTTTTTAAGAGAGGGAAACCAACTACAGAGACAGTGTCAAGTAAAATTCTGCAGTAGCAATTGCCTGTTCCTGTCTCTACTATTCCTCTGGTGCAGATGCAGAAGGCAGCAGAGTCATGGAGGGTATTTGGAGTGGAACAACCAAAATCAGTACTTCCCATGTTTTGTCCCCGGCAGTGTCTGCAAGAGATCTTTAGAGAAACTACTGATTTAGAAGAATCATGTGTATTATGTTCAGACTCAGAGGATCAAATGATTCTGAATATGTCTTAGGGTGTTCATCTTTCTGTTATTGGTACCACCCTGCCCCTCTTACAATGCCTTGGAATGTTCTAGCCACTGATTTTGATGCTTTGCCCCTCTCACAGAGCCTTGGGTTCTTCATGCCACTGTTGGCTGTGTCCATTTCCTCTGGATCTTTTTGTGCTCTGGAATCTTCTTTCTTCAGCACCCCAGTGTAGGCCCAACAATGCAGTCCCGAATTCCTGGATTTTGGCCCAAATGCCAATCCTTCACCAGCATGCTTCACAGTCTGCAGCATTGTCTTCCCAGCTTTCCTCCCCATCCAGCACCTAGAAGAAAGTGAAAACAGAATCCAAGTGAAGACTACCTAGCAAAGACCTGCTACAATCACTAACTCTTGGTACCTGGCCAGACAGCTACTTTATATAAATGTCTTGCTATACTTTTATCTCCTTTTAATGTGCTGTGGTTGACTTCCAAATGTCTTTTCTGAATTCAGTATCTCGTACGGTAATTCATTCCTGAGGGCAAAGACAAACCCCTAAACAAAGCCTGGAGACACTAACATAGACCCTCAGGAAAAAATCATTCCAAATAAAAGGAGAATAAGGATTAAGACAGTTTAATACGCACAGTCATACGTACAAACAGCACAGTTACCATCAGTGAAGATTTAATGTGATTTGGAGTGATGAAAGATAAAAAAAGAAACAAATCTATTCTTCTTTCACCTTTTATCACCCCCAAATCACTGATGGTAGCTGTGCTGTTCATACATATGACTGTGCTTGTAAAACTGCCCTCCAAAACCCAACTCACCCCGAGTTACTAGTGCCCCCTCTTATAGTGGTATAAAATAGTTCAAATACAAGTGAGCCTCTACAGAGGTGCTCTCTTTCTCTCTCTTGCCAGCAGCCCAAAACACCAAAAGCCTGTCCACTCAGTAACACAGCTAGCAATGTGAAAACAACATGGGTGCAATAAATGTAACATGCATTGTGGTAAAATACCTAAGCAATGTGGTACCAGGAAAATTATCCTAACCTCACCCCTTTTTTTTTTTATTGCAGGTTCTATTTTTGCTACATTTATAGCAAAATGATGAATCTAGAACATAGTTTGACATCCAACGTTACTGAGCACTCTGCCCAAATTGAAATGTGTGCAAAAACATCTATCCAAAATTATTGGATATTTGGACAAGACCAAAAACAATGGAAAAAAGTACCCTCTGATGTTGTACATTTTAAACATTTCTTAACCATAATATGAGCCTTATAAGCTCATAAAGGCGAAAAGTAGAGTCTGTGCATTATTTTGAATTGCTTTTTAAGCATATTTGCACTCTCAACCAGTTTTGCCAATCTACCCAGTGCCAAACGAAGATCATCTTCTTCCAGAGTAACATTCAGGTCTGCAGACCATTTGGCAGTTATCTCAGAAAGAGGATCCAAGCTCCATTCACCCAGTATATTTGTATAACATTTAGAAAGTATTCCAATACTCGAAATTGGGCAAATAATATCTGTTTCAAAATTACCTGCCGAAAAACACTATTTCCTTTTAATACCGAGTCAATATAGTGATGCAACTGTAAGTATGCATAAAAGTCTTTATTACTCAGGCTATATTTATCTCTTAATTCCTGAAATGTCAAAACACCGGCTTGTCTCTACTAAGAATTGAGCAATTGTCTTTAAGCCCTATAACTTCCGATCAATGAAATACTCCCTGATCTATTCCTAGTTGAAAAGCTGCATTTCCTCTAATTGGCAAAAACACTGACACTCTCATAGGTAAAGCATACTTAGTCCTCACCCACCTCCAAGCTTTAAGAATAGGTATAAATGATTGTTTCATCATTAATGATTGGGGTAATTCTGAAGTGTTTACATGAAGAGTATATGACAGTGCAGAGAATGAATCATGTTGTTATATTGCATTGCAAAACCCACAAAGATAGTGCTGTAACATATGGAGCCATTTGGGCAAGATAATCATTATCACTAATTGGATGCTTCCATACCAAGAAATTGGAGAATGTCGTCAGCTAACAACTTTTTTTGTCATAGCCAACAGAGGAGTCATGATACAATTGAGAGATATCTCGGGGAATATGAATACCTAAATATATTAAGTCCTGCAAAGGAAAATTCATGTTCCCTCTAGTCCTCAACTTCATTATTATATCCAATGCCACTGACTTCCCTTGGTTAATCTGCAACCCCGACAAGGAAGCGAATAGCTGCATTATATTTAATAATTTTGGTAATGAGTCCATTGGATGAGAATATGCCACCAAAAAATCATCTGCAAATAATGCAGCCTTCACCTCCTTTGAACCACAACGAATCCCTGCAATACCACTATTAGCCAGCTAATGCCTAGCCAATGGTTCCATACGGAGAATAAATAAAAATGGCAAAAGGGGAAATCCCTATCTAGTACCTCATTCAAGAGGAAAGAAATCTGAAGTTAAGCCATTACAGTCACCACAGCCAAAGGATTTTTATATAAGAGACATAACATTTCCACAAATTGACCATGAAAACCATAAAAATGTATCACTTCAAATAGACACTCCCAAGCAAAATAATCATAAGATTTTTCTATATCAAAACTTACTAATAATAGTGTATCATTTTGCTGTTGTCCATTTATTAAATTGGCTAAAATTCTCCGCATATTCATAACTGCCAATCTTCCAGGTACAAAGCCCACCTGGCTCTGGGGATATTAGTTTTGGCAGCAACGTCACCAGCCTATTTGCCAGCACTTTAGCATAAATTTGAATGTCAGTATTCAAAAGAGATATTGGCCTATATGAGGCAGGATCTTCCAAATCATGCCTTGTTTTTGGAATAACTGTGATAAAAGCCTCTTGCATTGTTCGAGGAGTCATATCCAATTGCACCATCTTTTGAAATAGACACTCTAAAGTAGGAGTAATCTGAAAACGGAAAATTTTGAAAAACTCAGCTGTAAAGCCATCAGGGCCAAGTGTTTTTATGATGATTTTTGATGACCTCCAGTATTTCTTCTTTTGTGATAGGCCGATTAAGTTTCCTCAGCTCCTTATCCCTCACCTGAAGAAAAGGTAACCCCTCACAAAAGGAAGCTAAAGTAATAGAGTTTGGACTTCCTTTGGAACATAGATTGGCATAAAAATTCCTCTAAATAACCACTTTTTGCTTATTAGACTGATGTTGAACCCCTTGAGTATGTCGTAGCACCGGAATAAAATGAGAATTTTCACAAGATTTAACCAATCTTGCCAAACTTTTCCCTACTTTATTCCTGAAACAAAAAAAAAACCCCTGTGTTTCTTATACATCAAAGTGTTCATAGTTCTCTGAAGGATCAGGGTATTGACTTGCCCCTGTAATGTAAAAAGATAGTGTCTATTAGCTTCAGCCACATCTCTAACCAATACTTTCTTCGCTTAATCCAATAATTTTGTCAAATCTAAGGATTTCTTGATTCATCTGTTTCTTCTTATGAAAAGAATACACAAGAATATAAAATGCCCCTTTCTTATCTGGGTAAATTATAGCTGGATAACTAGGTACCTGGTTAGAATTTAGCCAGATAAAGGCTGAATATAGCTGGGCAAGCCATTTAGAAGGATAACATATTAGTTATCTGTCTAAATGGCTAATGTATTATTTTATTATTTAAATGTTGTATTGTATTTTTTTGTATATTGTATTTTGTTTTACAATTGCACATCCCTTTGGGCATTTTTAACAATACACCGATTAGTAAATGAAATAAATAAATAAATGTCCACATGAATCTGGCAACACAGTTACAATACAAAGAGCTCTGGCCAATACAGATTATTTCCATAAATACAGAATGGAACAACTTTATTTTGGTAACAAAGGCTCACTGACTAATGAGCATAAATCATTGAGTCTATTCATGCCTTGCTGAAAGAATTTTCAGTACAAGTATGAATTAGTCATTTCCCTCAGTCCTCTGTATTCTCAACCTACTACTCAAGTTCAGTAGAAAATTGCATATCTTCAAGCCCTATCATTCTATGATCAGGCCCTAAATGTTCATTATCAACTCCACAATATGGCATCATTAATTGTATACTAACAACTTTGATCTTTCCTACATTTCCTTAGTGATGAACTATGTGAAATGTAGCTAAAGACTTCCTATCTCATAAAAAATGATATCATATACATATGATATTGATATACAATGTCCTAACAATATGCTTGTAACAGATCTGGAGCACTGGATAAAAGCATAGTAGCATGAGACTAAGAAAATGCTATAAGAAAACTATGAAAGCACAATATTTACAATGATATTTGCATTCTCATAAACAACCTCATCTCTATTCAGTGCTACTTCTGTTGTCCCTGTCCTGATACTCAAGCTTTCAATCATTCTGACAATCTCCAAAATAATTGTATTCTCCTTTCCCAGCTATCTTTTCTGTTTATCCTTGAACTCTGTTTGCACCTCTTGTAAGCTCCTCCTGCTCTTTGGATCTCCTCTGTATCTATCACATGCACTCGTTGCTCCTTGGATCTCTCTGTGCCTGACACGCTTTCTTGCTTTTTGTATCCTTTTTCATTCATCTACTTCTTCGATCCCCTCTTTAATTCTCAGGTTTTCTTGCTCCTTGGATCCCCCTTTGTATCTCTTACATGCTCCCATCTTTTCTTCAAGCCTGTATCATGGGTAGGCAACGCTGGTCCTCAAGTACCACAAACCTGGATTTTAGGGTATCCACAATGAATATGCATAAAATATACATGCATGCACTGCTTATATTGTATGCAGATATCTCTCATGCATATTCATTTGGATGATCGAAAAATAGACCATGTGTGTGGCACTTGAGGACTGGAGTTGCCTACCCCGTCCTACACAAACTTTCATAGGCCCACTTTGTGTCTCCCTGTGCTCTTTATCCAGCTCTTTCCCCTGTTGCTGCTCCTTGTGATCTTGAGCAAGGTACAAACTTGTGAGTCTTTTGGGGACACGCAAATTTCACCCTATACCTGAATGTAATTCACCTTGTACTACCAATGAAAAGAGGTAAACTAAATTATTATTACTGTCTCCCTCATGAGCACTATTCAGTCTCATTGGCTCCCCTTGGGTCATCCTATGGGGCTCTTGTGATGCCCCATTATTTTTCTACCCCTTCTTGATCCTCCTCTACTATCCAACATACAAAAGAGTAGGCAGTATAGCATGTGATTATTCCTTAAGACTGATTACCCACTCATGGTCTCATCTTTACATTTTTGAAAGTATAATTCATATAGGGGCGGATTTCAGAGCCCTGCTCGCCTAAATCCGCCCAAAACCGGGTGGATTTAGGCGAGCAGGGCCCTGTGCGCCGGGAAGCCTATTTTACATAGGCCTACCGGCGCGCGCAGAGCCCCGGGACTCACGTAAGTCCCGGGGTTCTCCGAGGGGGGCGTGTCGGGGGGCGTGTCGGGGGCGGGCCCGGTCGTTGCAGCGTTCGGGGGCATGTCGGCAGCGTTTTGGGGGCGGGTACGGGGGCGTGGCTACGGCCCAGGGCGGTCCGGGGGCATGGCCGCGCCCTCCGTACCCGCCCCCCAGGTCGCGGCCCGGCGCGCAAGAGGCCCGCTGGCGCACGGGGATTTACGCCTCCCTCTGGGAGGCGTAAATCCCCCGACAAAGGTAAGGGGGGGGGTTTAGACAGGGCCGGGCGGGTGGGTTAGGTAGGGGAAGGGAGGGGAAGGTGAGGGGAGGACGTTAGAGGATTCCCTCCAAGGCCGCTCCGATTTCGGAGCGGCCTTGGAGGGAACGGGGGTAGGCTGTGCGGCTCGGCGCGCGCCGGCTATACAAAATCCATAGCCTTGCGCGCGCCGATCCAGGTTTTTAGCAGATACGCGCGGCTCCGCGCGTATCTACTAAAATCCAGCGTACTTTTGTTTGCGCCTGGAGCGCAAACAAAGTAGGCTTTCGCGCTCCTTTTAAAATCCGCCCCATATTGTTTGGGGAAAGGTGATGGAGTATGAAGTAGTGATGCTGATAGATTATAGAAAATACCATGGTTTCGTCTGCTATGCAGTTGCCCTGTGTCAAGGTTCTGCCTGCTGCACATTCTTCCTTCCACCAGGGGTTCTCTGTGAGCATCTCTCAAAGCTCTTCCAGTTAACTCCTCACTAGTCACACAACACCTCAGCCCTACTTAACCCAGCCTACTCAAAGCCTCTTCATTGAGTCACCTTGGCTCTTTGACCTGGCCACCTTTCCTTGCTATCCTATCTTGCCTTGAGGCCTATCCAGGCCCCCTGTCTTGCCTTATGGCCTATCTGGGCCTCCTACCTTGCCTTGTGGCCTCTCTTGGCCACTTACCTTGCTTTAATTATTTATGCTTTTTATATACCGTCATTTCTTGTAGCTTCCCAGGCTTCCTTCCCTTGCTCTGTGGCCCCCTGGGCCTCTCTGCTTACCTTACAGCCTCCAAGTCTACTAGGTTCTCCTAGTTACTCTTGGGTCCTATTGGGCTTTCCTGTTTATTGTTGCCTGTCCAATCCTATCCTTGGCCAATCTTGTCCTTATTCTGTCTTACGCCATCCTATCCAGTCTCTTGTCTATTTCCCAGTCCTTGCTGTTCTCCTTCGTCCAGTCTGCACATTGTACCAGCATCAGCCTGTGCCTGTATCCAGCCCCAGTCAGTACCTGTATCCAGTTTCCAGAATGCCTTGTCTCACCCAGCCTACACCTACTTCAGCTCCCAGCCTGTACTCAACTTTTAGTCAGTACCATGACAAGACCTACCAGCCCCCGGAACCCAAGGGCTCAACCTGCAGGGGAGGGGATTGGTTAGGCAGAAGACTGCTCCAGTCCTGCCCTGCAGCCCGGTTCTGCCTCAGTGGGGTTGCTCCCTGACTCCAGCCCACTGGACCATGACAATCATTACATACTACTAAAATCAGCACTACTTTCTACAGAAACACCTTGCATCATCTCTATGTATATAAGCCTCATGCTCACAGATTTTGAGTTTTGAAAATAGAATCATTTTTGAGATTATGCAGATAGGGAGGGAAAGTTTCAAAGCCATTTCAATGTGCAAAACAATATTTTGCTTGCAGAAATGGACCTTTTGAAAATTGCACTATCAAGTCAATTTTCAAAGGAGTTATGCATATAAATGTAACATACTAGCATAGCAATTTTTAGAAGCCATTTACCCTCATTAAGTGCACTTAACACAGGTAAAACCTATAGACAATTCAATAGCATATATTGCAGCAATTGTCAAAAGCCACAACGTAAGTAAACAGAACTTACACATGTAAAACCCAGTTTTAAGCATGTAAATGCTTTTGAAAATCAGCCACTATGAGTAAACTCACAAGCATAGGACCTCTATACACTTAGTTTACCCAGAGTGACAAGGGGCGTTCCCAGGGTCAAGGTTAGGGAGGGATTGGGAAGTAACTACATGACTATTTTTGTATTTTCCAAAGTTTGCCCATTTTTTAAGCATATAGCAGGGATTTTCTTGTTAAAATATAATCCTCTGAAAACTATGATTTATAATTCAAGTGTTTACAAACCTATAAGCATATATTGTGACTCATAATGCTTTGCAATTACTTAATTATATCTGATCTAAAGTTCAAAATCCCAAAATGGTCCTGAAAAGAACCAAAAAACAATAAAAATGCAGAGACAGCAGTGTATGGAATAAATGTTCTTTTCCTTGAGACTTAGTGGTGTTTTGATTTCATTCTTTGTACACATCTTATTTGAGGAAATATAAGATACTGCAGCTGCCTTGAACTTTCTTTTACACTTAAATCATTTGGGTTTGCCCTTGTGTCCGGTTAGCCAATGCAGCTCAGTGCAAGCACAATTTGTTTCTTAGACAAAACAACAAAGTGTACTGATATATTTAATTTTACTTGCAGTGGTTTGCAGTTTTGAAGCAGAATGAAATGAGATGTTTTGTGATTCTTTCTTCATTGCTGGGGCATCAAAAAAGATTTGTCTTACATCCTAGGCAAAGTCATCTTTAAGAGAACCTAAATCCTGGGAGTTGTCAGCCCACAAGGCAACAGGGGCTATTGCAAGAGGATGGAAAACAGGGAAACTGCCCAGGGCACCAAGCAGTGGGCATGGGGGGCACCACATAGCCTTTTTAAGTCAATCTAAAAGCATGCGAGTCCAAAAGTGAAGGGGGAAGGAATGCCAAAAGCAACCCTTGGCCTGGGCACCTTTTTATCCCGCAACTGACCTTGCCCAGTGCCTGCCGTGCAAGGCAGCACCATTTTAGATTTCAGTCGGCTCCTATTCAATGAAGCAAAACAAATATTAAACAAATCTCACTATATTCTAAAAGTGCAAAAGACCTGCTTGGTCAACATAGCAAGTTCTCATTTAACAGTTATAAAAACATCTGTTATTAAGTGCTGAATAGTGTGAAAATCTGTTTTGTATTTGTTTAGCCTCCAAAGAGCTTATGAGCAGCAGGGAATCTTAGCGATCACAAAATTCAGAGAAGAAACCTGCTTAGACCCAATTAAACTCTAAAGAAAGCTTATTGAAACACAAATAGTTCCAGCAAAGAATCATTCTAAATGTATAATATGTACCATAGAAGCAGAGCTCCCATTAAAGCATTGGCTCTCAACCTAGTCCTTGAGCTGGTCTGGTTATTATAAGAACATAAGAAGTGCCATGTTAGGTCAGATCAATGGTCCATCAAGCCCAGTATCCTTTCACCAACAATAGTCAATCCAGGTCACTTGGAATTATCCAGCAGACCCTAAGGGATAGATTCATTACCTGTCCTCACTCCCTAAAGTAAGAAGTAATGATCTCCAAGTTTACTTAACTATCTGAATTAATATGCATGAGATAAATTTGCATGCACTGAATCTAAGAACAAGTTCATTGTTTTTAAATTCATTTCATGCATATTTATCACGAATAGCCTAAAATCCAGACCTGCTATGGTGCACTAAGGATTGGGTTAAAAAGAATCCACTTCAAATATACTAAAAATCTTTAATGGGCATTAGCAGTGTGAATTTTCAAACTTGTGCTCCCTCAATTACACTTCTAAATGTCATTAATGAAGCAAATTGAACTGAATGATCTGAAAATTAATTGTTCAGTAGCTACTGAAATTAATCTTTTGTTAATATTATATCTTGGATTGAAACTAAACAACTAGGGATAGATTTTCAAAGGGTTATGCACGTAACCCCAAAAACCTGCTCCTGCGCGTGCCGAGCCTATTTTACATAGGCTCGGCGGCGCACGCAAGCCCTGGGACTGCGTGTATGTCCTGGGGCTTTGAAAAAGGGGCGGGAACGAGGCCTCCGGCACAGCGGCTGTGCCGGGGGATGGCACGCCGGCAGCTGACCGGCGCAAGATACGCCTGCTAGAGGCAGGCGTAAATAAGTAAAACAAGACGGGGGGGGGGGATTTAGGTAGGGCTGGGGGTGGGTTAGATAGGGGAAGGGAGGGAAAGGTGGGGGGAGTGGAAGAAAAGTTCCCTCCGATTTCGGAGCGGCCTTGGAGGGAACGGGGAAAGCCATCGGGGCTCCCCTTGGGCTCGGCACATGCAAGTGTGCACCCCCTTGCACGCACAGACCCCGGATTTTATAACATGCGTGCGGCAGCGCACACATGTTATAAAATTGGGTGTACATTTGTGCGCGCTGCAAATGTACCCTGCGCACACTTCTTTAAAAATCTACCCCCTACTGTCTAATTACCTTCTTCAAGGCCTAAGTTCTATTATTGCTAGACACATCAAAAACATAAGAACTGTATTTCACCAATCCAAATCATTGTAAGTTCTGCTTTACCTGTATGCTATAATTTCATATATTAAAACTGCTATAGCAAAAGAGAAAAACATGACTAGTTTCTGCTCTAGAGTAATTTAGTCATCACCAAACATTATTTCAAATTTCTTATAATCTATGGTAGTATCGCTATTTACCATATCTATGAATCTGTATTTAATTAAGATTTTCAAATTGTGTTTACATTTTTCTATGTGAAATCTCTATTGGCTTTAACAAAATTAATTCCATAATATTTAGCTTTTTTTAAAATTCCATTTATTTTGGTTTTCCCAATATCAACACAAACAAGAAACTTTTAAAATGTTAAAAATCTCATTTAACTAACAAAAAAACCCAAACAACTGCCAATGTTTGGCTGAATAAAATGCACAAAAAAGTTGTGGGTTTTTTTAAAATGGTATTTCAATGATAGTTTTGGAATTTGCCAGGGGTACCTGACTTGACATGTAAATGCTGGATAAAGCATTCTGACCTGAGGAAGAGAGTTTGAGTTTTCAAAAGCAAGTTATGTCTGGTAAATGCTGATAACCTGAAGAGCCGCATAGTGCGTTCAGGAAAATAAAACAAGATATATAACTGTACATGCCATGGTACTCCAAAAGTAGGGTGATACACAGCATAGGAATATATAGGTTGCTATAGGATGGGACCCTTCTTCCAGAGGAAGAGATTTTGGTGTAAATAGGATTATAATGAAAGTGAAGAAAGGTGTCCTATGGTGAATTTTAGAATGGAAGGAATCACAAGAGGAACCTTCGCTGTCTTTAGATCACCAGATACTATTACTCCAAAGAGTCTCTTCACTGAGCCGGGCAGGATCCAGGCGAAGGTCCAAGATTTCTACGTGGCTCTGTTCTCGCCAGACCTGGTGGACCCGAATGCCTGTGAGGCCTGTGGCAAGGGCTTCTGGTGGTGAACAAGGCCAGCCAGTCTTGACTGGACCTACCCTTTGGCCTGGTAGACCTCGCCGAGGCTCTCGGGCAGATGCCTAGAGGGAAGTCCCCGGGCATCAATGGGCTTACCACCGAGTTTGTCTCTTTCTTTTTTTGACATCCTAGGACCCAACCTCCTGCGGGTCCTAAATGAAGCCCCCTCGAGAAGGGATACCTTCCCCTTTCCTGCAGGCACGCGGTGTTCACCCTCCTTCTCGAGGGGGGGGGGGGGGGGGAAGGCCTGTGCAGCCTCAGGAACTGGTGCTTCATCTCCCTGCTGTGCACAGACTATAAGACCCTGGCCAAGGTGCTCTCCCTGTGGCTGGCATCCATGCTGGCAGAGGTGATCCACCTGTACCAGACCTACACGGTCCCCGAACATACTATTTTCGATAATATATTTTTGGTCCAGAATCTGATACATCTGGCCAGTAGGTCTGGCCTGTCGGCGGCCTTTTTGTCCCTCGATCAGGAGGCCTTCAACAGGGTGGTTTACAATTATCTCATGGGCACTTTGTGGGTGTTTGGCTTTGGACCCAGGTTTGTGAGGCACCTCCGCTTCATCAAGGTCAACTGGTCCCTAGCAGCACCTCTGGCTTTCGGGCATGGGGTGAATCAGGGGTATTCCCTGTCGGGTCAGCTGTATGCGCTAGCCATCGAGCCATTCCTGTGTCTCTTGCGCAGGCGGCTCACTGAGCTAGTGCTACAAGAGCCCGCCGTGTGGGTCGCCCTCTTGGTTTATGCCGACAATGAGCTCCTGCCTGTTCAGGACCCAGTTGACTTGGAGAACATGTGGGATTGCCAGCAAACCTATTCGTGGCAGCCTCGGCCAAGTTCAACTGGGCCAAGAGTTCTGGCCTTCTTGTAGGACTGCAGAGGGTGGACGCTCTCCCCAACCTGTCGTGGGGCAGGCAGACCCTTACGTACCTGGGCACCCACCTTTCCATTGTGGAAACCATGGCCTCCATCAACTGGAGCAAGCTCGGAGAGAAAGTGGCAGCTGCCTCGGGGCATGGAAGAGTCTGCTGTGACTGGTGTCCTTCCGTGGTCAGGCCCTGGTGGTGAACCAGCTGGTGAGCAGCATGCTATGACACTGCCTCACTGCCTTGAGCCCAAACCAGGATTGCACTGGGTCTCTGCGGGGGTCCTAGCTCTCCCTCCAGGAGAGGGCAGGCACGAGGTCATGTGCCTGAGAAGTCAGGTGCACACCTTCAGTCTACAGGCCTTGCAGAGATATCTGTATGCGGACCCCACTCCACAATGGTGCCTGCTGGCAATGCATTTTTTCCACCAAGCTGGCAACCTGCAGTATGACTGGTAGCTGCTCGTCTTAAGACACAAGAGGACTCACCCCTTGCTGCCTCTCCCAGCTGCCAGGATTCTACAGGGAAGTGCTGAGGGCCTGGAAACTGCTTGGCATGACCAGGGGACTGGCTACTAGGCCTAGAGACCTCCTGGGTGAACCCTTCCTACATAACCATGCTCTGTGTTTGGAGGGGATGGAGGACCTGGCCCTGAGACACCACCTTGTCAGGGCTCAGGTGACCAGGGTCGGGGACTTACTAGAAGCCCTGGCCACCACCATCGAGTGCCTTTGAGAGAAGGCGCCCGGCGCTCTCCAAGTTCTACTGAATGCCATGCTTGAGGGGGCCCTGCAGGCCGGGGATCCCCACCCGAATGCATCCACCAGTATCCCCTGCGCTATTAGGGCCTAGGATGCCAGAGGGTGGACCCTCTCAGGAAGCTCAAGTTCCTCGAGCCCACAGCTTTAGCAAACTGTGGGAGCTGCCCCTAGAAAATTTCTAAACTGTGTCTAGGAAGGTTCTGAGCCAGCTGGTGATCCATACTGTGCACCGCCTCACCCTCACCTCTTGGCCCGACACGCCCTGACAGGAAGTTTTGGGACTGGCTGGTGGGAATGAGGGTGGTCCTCGCTGAGGGCCATTCTATTCTGGGATGATCCTCTGCTATGAAGGGGACTGATCCTGGAGGCTGGTGCACGGGGCAGCTGCCACCGGCCAGTTCAAGGCACGTGTTTTCTGGGCAGGAGGAGGATATATTCCTCTTGGGGCTTCGGTGTCCCAGGCTAATCCTGTTCCTAGCCTCTCTCAGGGAGTTATTTTTGAGTTCTTGGTTAAATTTCACTCTGCACACCCAGGTGGGGACCTCTGCCAGAGGGATAACCTGGTCAACTTTCTTCTGTCCGCTGCCACTCAATCTGGTGGGCGAGGCAAGAGGGGTTGGTCTGGGGCAGAACCCTTGACTGTGAGGTCCTCTTTTGAGGCATAGTGCACACCTGAGTTAAGGTAGAGGACTTCTGCGCCATGTCCGCCGGTCCGGTGGAGGAATTTGCCTGCTGGTGGGCAGTGGAAGGGGTGCTCTGCTCCCCTCCCTACCCTCCCCAGTTTGAGTTAATCCTGAAGATTTAAGTTTCTTCAGTTCTGTTTGAATTTTTGTTGCATGCTTTTTTGGGTGTCCCTTCCCTCCCCCCATTCTTACCCCTCACAAAAAGTGAGGGGGTGAGGAGCCCTCCCCTTATCCCAATTCCCAAAAAGGACCCCCCCTCCCTTTTCTGAGAAAGGTCGGCTACCCCCTCACAGAAGGTGGACTAGGGCCCCCCCCGGTTGTCAATCCTCCCTTGCCCTCACCCCCGCTCTCATTACTGAAGGGAAAATGTGGCCGCTGGGGAATTAGGGGATAGGCGACCAAGTAGAGGGGTGTGATGAGCGGCATTGGGCCACAAGTTAAACTGCTGCCTTTAGTTTTAAGGCCCCCCTCCCCCCTTTTATTTTATTATTAGCCTCCGGTGTCTTTGTCGAAGGGCACCACCGGAGGAAAGAATTATCTCTGTTCCTCACCCAGCCTTAAAATAGGTTATCATTGTGGAGAACATTAACACCTGCCTGCCTTGCTGTGTGGGGGAGTGGGTTGATTATCACCTGGCCATGATTGGGTTGATCCTCTCTCTGACCTTGCAATCCAGATCATGCAGTCTTCACTAGGGTTATCATCTGCCCAATACCTAGGCTGGAGTTTTGCATGCAGCTTATAGGAACAAGACTAAAACTTTATGGTATGTATGGTTTTGCAAATTAAAGCCTGAGGGTCATGTCTATTACCTTTATCAGTTCAGGAACATTTATGTTGAGAGTTTGTATCTCCTATTTTGTTTTATGTGTCTTTTCTCTTTAAAAGGATCCATGCCAGATGTTAGATTTCAAACATATCCTTTTTGCTTCCCTCCCATCCCTATGTGAGGTCAATACATAATCAATGAGAACTAGCTGGTGAAATTTCCACATCACCTGAATCTCTTCCCACTATACTAGCTCTGTTAAATAGCTTCACATGTTGAAGCCTTTTGAGAGGTTGAGGGGACCTGCATTACATACGAGCTACTACAGACCTATTTTCAAGCTACCTGAAACTCTATAAAAGGTACATTAGATTGCTTTTTAGTTTTTCCTGTCCTAAAGAATATGAGCATGTGGATGTGTGTACTAGCTTAAAGTTATGGATGTGAAAGAATGGTAAATTGCTAAGTAGCTATGAGTACTCTGTTTGTATGATATAGTATGTATGTGCTGTGACATTTAAAGAGTCTGTGATTTTAAGATATATTTTTGCTTAAGCTTGCCCCCTAGATATTTCTTCAGTCTGTATATACTGGGTCTTATTCTTCAGGTCCTCCATGTATAGGAAAGAAATGGGAAGACTACCATGAGTGTGCTCTGTAGGTGCTAATGGACCCTGCCATACCGGTATGTGACAATGATTGCTATAACTACACTATGCCTCCATAAAGAACCATGCTATTCAGCTTCAATAGTCATGTGGGAATATCCTGCTGCATTAACATCAATCTTGCAACTGTCCCTCATCTATGACTTCTCTATGCATTGTTCATTAATAGCTCTCCTAATGTCTGTGCTTCTCTAGTCACTCATTGGCCAACAACAATGCATGGTTTTTCTGGTTATCATCTAGGCGCATGCATGCTAATGAGTAAGGGATATAGTCAGCTGGGTATGGCTGACAGTCTTATGTATAGTAATTGTGCCTACCCTGAAAAGCTTACTATCTAGGTGAAAGCCAGTCCTGAGGGTACATAACAGCAGGAAGAGCAAGTTTGCTTACCATAAATGGTGTTTTTCTGTAGATAGCAAATTAATTAGCCATGCTGTCTGGGATGTCCTCCAGTCCTGTAGGTGGCGGAGCTCTCAAAGTAAAGTTCTGAGTCTTGCTGTAGTGTGTGCCTGCTTGGCACCTCCCCGACCCTCCTCAGTCCGTGATTAAGCAGGAGTATTTGGTAGCAAGACTGACCGGGGAGGTGGGAGAGTCAGCATGGCTAATTCATCTGCTATCTATGGAAAACACCGTTTACGGTAAGCAAACTTGCTCTTTTCACTTAGATAAGCAGGATGAATTAGCCATGCTGTCTGGGAGTCCCCAGCTAATAACTTGAGCAACACGTGGTGATATAGTTGATTCAGGAGGTGCCCACTTGTAGAATCTGTGTGTCCATGGAAGCATCTGTTGCTGTGATTTTGTCCAAGCAGTAATGAATGGTGAAGGTATGAAGAGAGGACCAAGTTGCAGCTTTGCAAACGTCCAGTATGGGCATGTTACGCAGGTGGGCTATGGAAGCCACCCAGCATGCATCTGGTGCACTTTAGGTGAAGAAGCTAAGGACTTTGAATGTTTTTGGTAACAAAATTGAATGCAGTTCATGATCCAGGGTGATAGAGTCCACTTGGAAACAGGTAACCCTGGAGCATTTGGGTTAAACGAGACAAAGAGTTGCGATGCTCTAGTATCTGAAGCAGTTCTTTGTTTATAGTAAGCAAATGCTCATTTGCAATCCAGTGTGTGTAGCCTATGCTCTACCTCATTGCTATAAGACTTTGGGCAGAAAGTTGGAAGAGTTATAGACTGATTAAAGTGGAAGGATGAAACTACCTTTGCATCTGTAATGTGACTTTATCATGGTAGAACACTAGATAGAGAGAAGTGAACTAGAGCTTGAAGTTCGCTAACATGTCTTACTGAAGTAAGCGCTACCAGAAAGAGTACTTTCCATGCCAGGTATCTGGGATGGCATGTATCTAGAGCAGAGCTGTCCAAAGTGTGTGCTGCGACACTTTAGTGTGTCGCCTGCAGTGTGCTGGTATGTCGCGCAAGCCCGGTGCATGTGAGGGGGAGGAGCAAGTGTTATACCGAGGGGTGGTCAGGGGGAGCCAATACGACTGCTGGTGGACCTCATCCCACTGGAGGCTAAGCAGTGAAGTACCACTGTGCTGTGCGCCGGACACACACAGCAGGAAGATCGGCAGAACCGTGGTGGAGTTCATGTCATCATGGCCTGAAGAAAAAGGTCGCGTTCAAACCTGCAGGTGCTCCTCCTCCTTCCTGCCCGCACGGCCCCGGAAGAAAACGTTGCCGGAGCCGTGCGGGCAGGAAGGAGGAGGAGCATCAGCAGCGTGCAGAAGAGAAGCAGCATTGTCACAGCGGGCTGAGGAGGCGGCCCGATAGCAGGCCGCTGCCACGGATCCCACATTGCGGGTGGCCCGAGAAGATCAGGGCCGTTGCAGAGCCCATCCTGCAGCGACCCGTGAAGAGGAGGCCCAGAGGCAAGAGAGAGGCTGAGGGCCTGTAGAGTGTGTGAGTGTGTATGAGATGAGTTGAGAGACTGTGTGTGGGAGTGAGGACCTAAATGTTTGCAGAGACAGCATGTGAGAGCCTCTGTGTGTGTGTGAGAGAGACAGCATGTGCCAGTGAGAAAATGTATGTATGAATGATTGTATGAGAGAGAGCATGTGACGGTGAGAGCCTGTCCTTGAGCAAGACAGCATGTGGGAGTGAGAGAGAGCCTGTGTGTGAGAATCAGACAGCATGTGCCAGTGAGAGACTGTGTGTATGAATGATTGTATGAGAGAGCGCATGTGACAGTGAGAGCCTGTGTGTGTGAGAGAGAGAAAGCATGTGAGAATGAGAACCTGCCTGTGTGTTTGAGGGAAGAAGATAGATGGAGAGAAAAGAAGTTGAAAAAAAGACAATATAAAAGGAATTGGCAAAAAAATAAGAAAGGGAAGGTGGAACAAACAAGCCTGTGACCAACCGATTAGAAAACTAAGATCAGACAGCAAAGGTAAAAAAAATAAATAAAATTACTTTTTACTGATTGGCACATGCAATCTTTGTTAATGTGCAAGAGTAGCACTTTCTCTATGCAGATCTCACAATGTTCGAGATCAGCATGAAGGAAGTAGAAACCCATGGGGCCTGCACAGAGGAGGGAGCAGAATGGGCTTCAGTGCCAGTAGCAGCAATCAGCACCTCCCCAATAGCCTTGCGGCAGCAGTGACAGTGGCAGCAGAGGAATGAGAGAGGCTCCGAGGTTGCTGGCAAAAGAAAGAGAGGGGGGTCTGCCTTTAGTGTGTGCATGTGTATGAATGGGAGTCTGCCTGGGGGTGTATGTGTGTGAATGCATGGGTGCCTGCCTGAGGGTGTGTCTGTCTATGAGAATGAATGGGTGTCTTCCTGGGGTTTGTATGTGTGAGGTGTCTGCCTGTGTGTGGTGTGTGTGTGTGTGTGTGTGTGTGAGAATGAATCGGTGCCTGCCTGGGGGTCTGTGTGTGTGTGTGAATGATTGGGAGCTTGCCTGGGTATGTGTGTGTTTGTGTATATGTGAGGGAGCCAGTGAAAGTGAGAGCATGAGTGTGTATGAGAAAATCCAGGGGAGTAAGAGTTTGTGGGGGGTGGAGGGGGAGAGAATATCTTAGAGCCTGAGAGTGTGTCAGTGTTTGTGAGCGCGAGAGGTTATGGTGGGTATAAGAGCATGAATGTGTATGTATGTGACATAAGAACATAAGAAAATGCCATACTGGGTCAAACCAAGGGTCCATCAAGCCGAGCATCCTGTTTCCAACAGTGGCCAATCCAGGCCATAAGAACCTGGCAAGAACCCAAAAACGAAGTCTATTCCATGTTACCATTGCTAATGGCAGTGGCTATTCTCTAAGGGGGTAATTTTCAAAGGAGTTACGTGCATAAATGTAACTACTATTGTAGCAATTTTCAAAAGCCATTTACTCACGTAAAGTGCATTTACACGTGTAAAACCCAGTTTTACGCATGTAAACGCTTTTTAAAATCAGACCCTAAGTGAACTTAATAGCAGGTAATGGACTTCTCCTCCAAGAACTTATCCAATCCTTTTTTAAACACAGCTATACTAACTGCACTAACCACATCCTCTGGCAACAAATTCCAGAGTTTAATTATGCGCTGAGTAAAAAAGAACTTTCTCCGATTAGTTTTAAATGTGCCCCATGCTAACTTCATAGAGTGCCCCCTAGTCTTTCTACTATCCGAAAGAGTAAATAACCAATTCACATCTACCCATTCTAGACCTCTCATGATTTTAAACACCTCTATCATATCCCCCCTCAGTTGTCTCTTCTCCAAGCTGAAAAGTCCTAACCTCTTTAGTCTTTCCTCATAGGGGAGTTGTTCCATTCCCCTTATCATTTTGGTAGCCCCTTCTGTGTACCTTCTCCATCGCAATTATATCTTTTTTGAGATGTGGCAACCAGAATTGTACACAGTATTCAAGGTGCGGTCTCACCATGGAGCGATACAGACGCATTATGACATTTTCCGTTTTATTCACCATTCCCTTTCTAATGATTCCCAACATTTTGTTTGGTTTTTTGACTGCCGCAGCACACTGTACCGACGATTTCAATGTGTTATCCACTATGACACCTAGATCTCTTTCTTGGGTTGTAGCACCTAGTATGGAACCCAACATTGTGTAATTATAGCATGGGTTATTTCTCCCTATATGCATCACCTTGCACTTATCCACATTAAATTTCATCTGCCATTTGGATGCCCAATTTTCCAGTCTCACAAGGTCTTCCTGCAATTTATCACAATCTGCTTGTGATTTAACTACTCTGAACAATTTTGTGTCATCTGCAAATTTGATTACCTCACTCGTCGTATTTCTTTCCAGATCATTTATAAATATATTGAAAAGTAAGGGTCCCAATACAGATCCCTGAGGCACTCCACTGTCCACTCCCTTCCACTGAGAAAATTGCCCATTTAATCCTACTCTCTGTTTCCTGTCTTTTAGCCAGTTTGCAATCCACGAAAGGACATCGCCACCTATCCCATGACTTTTTACTTTTCCTAGAAGCCTTTCATGAGGAACTTTGTCAAATGCCTTCTGAAAATCCAAGTATACTATATCTACCGGTTCACCTTTATCCACATGTTTATTAACTCCTTCAAAAAAGTGAAGCAGATTTGTGAGGCAAGACTTGCCCTGGGTAAAGCCATGCTGACTTTGTTCCATTAAACCATGTCTTTGTATATGTTCTGTGATTTTGATGTTTAGAACACTTTCCACTATTTTTCCTGGCACTGAAGTCAGGCTAACCGGTCTGTAGTTTCCCGGATCGCCCCTGGAGCCCTTTTTAAATATTGGGGTTACATTTGCTATCCTCCAGTCTTCAGGTACAATGGATGATTTTAATGATAAGTTACAAATTTTTACTAATAGGTCTGAAATTTCATTTTTTAGTTCCTTCAGAACTCTGGGGTGTATACCATCCGGTCTAGGTGATTTACTACTCTTCAGTTTGTCAATCAGGCCTACCACATCTTCTAGGTTCACCGTGATTTGATTCAGTCCATCTGAATCATTACCCATGAAAACCTTCTCCATTACGGGTACCTCCCCAACATCTTTTTCAGTAAACACCGAAGCAAAGAAATCATTTAATCTTTCCGCGATGGCCTTATCTTCTCTAAGTGCCCCTTTAACCCCTCGATCATCTAACGGTCCAACTGACTCCCTCACAGGCTTTCTGCTTCGGATATATTTAAAAAAGTTTTTACTGTGAGTTTTTGCCTCTACAGCCAACTTCTTTTCAAATTCTCTCTTAGCCTGTCTTATCAATGTCTTACATTTAACTTGCCAATGTTTATGCTTTATCCTATTTTCTTCTGTTGGATCCTTCTTCCAATTTTTGAATGAAGATCTTTTGGCTAAAATAGCTTCTTTCACCTCCCCTTTTAACCATGCCGGTAATCGTTTTACCTTCTTTCCACCTTTCTTAATGTGTGGAATACATCTGGATTGTGCTTCTAGAATGGTATTTTTTAACAATGACCACGCCTCTTGGACATTTTTTACTTTTGTAGCTGCTCCTTTCAGTTTTTTTCTAACAATTTTTCTCATTTTATCAAAGTTTCCCTTTTGAAAGTTTAGCACGAGAGCCTTGGATTTGCACACTGTTCCTTTTCCAGTCATTAAATCAAATTTGATCATATTATGATCACTATTGCCAAGCGGCCCCACCACCGTTACCTCTCTCACCAAG
The DNA here is from genome assembly GCF_901001135.1 of Rhinatrema bivittatum. Lineage (NCBI taxonomy): Eukaryota > Metazoa > Chordata > Amphibia > Gymnophiona > Rhinatrematidae > Rhinatrema > Rhinatrema bivittatum. Next base: position 98,076,567 of record NC_042620.1, read on the forward strand.
TCCTGTGCTCCACTGAGAATTAGATCTAAAATTGTTCCCTCTCTCATCGGTTCCTGAACCAATTGCTCCATAAAGCTATCATTTATTCCATCCAGGAACGTTATCTCTCTAGTGTGACCCGATGATACATTTACCCAGTCTATATTGGGGTAATTGAAGTATTCATACAGGCAACTCCATGGATTCAGAAGCAGAACTTCTATTTGTCTTTACACCTTAGATTTAAATGTACCCATGGTCCCCCCCGACGCAGCCTAGCGAAACACGGGACCATGTCGGGGGACCGGTTTAAAATTCTGCTTCTGAATCCATGGAGTTGCCTGTATGAATACTGATAGTCTTGACATTTGAAACTTCAATTAAAACACACCACAGAATTTAATGGTGGTTAAATACTTATCCTGCACCAGTGTACTGTGATACTTGCTTATGTGCAAGGCTTTGCTTCTTCATATTCTGGACTGGTAATTGAAGTCTCCCATTATTACTGCACTACCAATTTGGTTAGCTTCCCTAATTTATCTTAGCATTTCACTGTCCATCTCACCATCTTGACCAGGTGGACGGTAGTATACCCCTATCACTGTAGTCTTCCCTGACACACAAGGGATTTCTACCCATAAAGATTCAATTTTGTATTTAGTCTGATGCAGGATGGTTATCCTGTTGGACTCTATGCCATCCCGGACATAAAGCGCCACACCTCCTCCCGACTGCTCCTCTGTCATTGCGATATAATTTGTACCCTGGTATAGCACTGTCCCATTGGTTATCCTCTTTCCACCATGTCTCTGAGATGCCAATTAAGTCTATGTCATCATTTACTGCTATACATTCTAATTCTCCCATCTTACTTCTTTGACTTCTGGCATTAGCATACAAACATTTCAAAGTTTGTTTTTTGTTTGTATTTTTATTCTGTTTTTTAATTGATAGGGATAAGTTAGAATTTTTTAGCTCAGGTGAGTTTTTAGTTACAGGCACTTGGACTACTTTTCTAATTATTGGAACCTCACTGATGGGATGCCCTAATTCTAATGCATCATTAGTATCCTTTAAAGATACCTCTCTCCGAACCATGCGCTGCTGAGCGACTGTCGGCTTTCCCCTTTGTTCTAGTTTAAAAGCTGCTCTATCTCCTTTTTAAAGGTTAGCACCAGCAGTCTGGTTCCACCCTGGTTAAGGTGGAGCCCATCCCTTCGGAAGAGACTCCCCTTCCCCAAAAGGTTCCCCAGTTCCTAAGAAAACTGAATCCCTCTTCCTTGCACCATTGTCTCATCCACGCATTGAGACTCCGGAGCTCTGCCTGCCTCTGGTGACCTGCGCGTGGAACATGGAGCATTTCAGAGAATGCTACCCTGGAGGTTCTGGATTTAATCTTTCTACCTAAGAGCCTAAATTTGGCTTCCAGAACCTCCCTCCCACATTTTCCTATGTCGTTGGTGCCCACGTGTACCACGACAGCCGGCTCCTCCCCAGCACTGTCTAAAATCCTATCTAGGTGACGCGTGAGGTCCGCCACCTTCGCACCAGGTAGGCATGTTACCAGGCGATCCTCACGCCCACCAGCCACCCAGCTATCTACATTCCTAATAATCGAATCACCAACTATGACGGCCGACCTAACCCTTCCCTCCTGGGCAGTAGGCCTTGGGGAGATATCCTCAGTGCGAAAGGACAATGCATCACCTAGAGAGCAGGTCCTTGCTACAGGATCCTTTCCTGCAACACCTGGTTGGTGCTCTCCCATTATGAGACCTTCTTCCTCCAAGGCAGCACCAGGGCTGCCAGTCTGAAGTTGGGACTTGACTACTATGTCCCTGAAGGTCTCATCTATATACCTCTCTGTCTGCCTCAGCTCCTCCAGGTCTGCCACTCTAGCCTCCAGAGATCGGACTCGTTCTCTGAGAGCCAGGAGCTCTTTGCATCGCATGCACATGTACAACTTCTCACCTGTGGGTAAAAAATCATACATGTGACACTCGATGCAAAAGACTGGGAAGCCCCCCTCTTGCTGCTGGACTGCTGCCTTCATCTCAATTTTGATCAGTTCCTAGTTAAGTTTTAGTTTGCTATGGGAGTAGGAATGTATCTAACTTCCTTTAAATGTATTAGTGAATTCACTATGTGTCTGGTAGTGGCCTACCGGGGTCTGATCGAATTCTCAATAAAGTTTTTGTTGATTTTTTTTTTTTTTTGTGAAAGTGGCACCTGCCTATAAATTAAGAGATGGGCGAGGGTTGGGAAATACAAACAGTCTAACTTCAGTTAGTCAGCCTGAGTGACTCACTGCTCCCTTGATTATTCAAACCCAATCACACTACCTCAACACCTTTCCAAGGTGAGTAACTGAGCGGAACTATTCAACTTGTTTTACTTTGGTATATACTGCTCCTAGCTTATTTCTAGCTTCTTGCTACTTTTTTGTGGGGTTTTTTTTTAATACAATGTACTCAGTTAGTATTAAAAACAAACAGTCAGCTCTTTAAAAGTCTGGAGAACACTCAGTTCTGCAGACTTTTAAAAATAAACACACTATCTACTGCTACCTTATTGACTGACTATTGCTGAATATTCTAACAGAAGAGCAATTGAATTAGTTAGTATGTGAGACACTGAGATGCATAAAGCATTTAAAACACTAGTCCCCCCCCAAAAAAAAAAATATTTAAAAAGACCAGCTCCCTGATTTTAGACAGATCATAGAAGTTTAAAACAAGAATATAGGAAGAGAGAATGATTTTGCCGTATAATGACATTGTCTGATAAATTGGAGTATGAGACATTTGTGACCAATTACTCGTGATTGAATGGTGCTTTTTTTGTGTCACAGCCAAACACCATGACACACAAGAATGGTGGCAAGTGGCCCTTTAATGTGATGGTGGCTCCAAACTCAGAAGATCACCATTGACTTAAAGGGCCACAGGCCTCCCCCCCCAAAAAAATCACTACAAATAGGGAGGTTGAATGGGGGTCAGTGCTGATGCCTGCTTCAACCCAGGGCCACCAGTTGAGGTGGCCACAATGCCCCCCAAAAGTTAAGAAGTAAAAAGTATGTGTGTGGTTGTGGCCCCCCAACAAATAATTACTTCCATGCCCTGGAACCCCTTCCTATACCCACTCCCACCCCCCAAGTCAATCCACCCCCAAAGTCCATCAATTAATCCCCCCCAACCCTGACCCCCCTGAAGTCCATCAATGAAAACCCCCACCCCAATGTCTATAGATCAAATCCCCCATGCTCCCCCCAAAAAAATGGTGCTGAATCTCCACTCCTCCAATGTTGTATGAAAGGGGTGTTTTCTTTGCCCGCCCAAATGCAACTAAGATGCTCTAATACGCGTATTCAGATGGGGGGTTTTGTCTGACCAATGTATATCAAATTACATGATACAAAAACCACAAATAACTTGGGATGTGAAACAATCATAATGGCCAGTTAAATTATACACTTGTTTTAGAGAAGGATCACGCAAATAAGTAATCTTTAAAACATGAGAGCAAACAATGCATGAGCCACCCTTATATTGACCCAAACTGCCCAATGATGACATAGTTTGTACCACTGCAGATGTCAACATATCTCATAATGACTGATTCCTCTTGAAAGCAAAGATTGGCAAATCTTCAAATATACAATCGCTCGACAATATGGGCCAATGATGAATTATTCATTTTAATTCTCCCAAATATGGTATGACACATTCAAAATGGGATACTGTCTTCAGACCTGTTATTAAGAAATTCACCTGATTAGCATATAAAGCCCTCTTGTACACTTTAACACATGCTCTCGTATATCCATGATCCCAAAACCCATCCACAGTTGTACACAATCTGCACAGTCTCAAGAATTGGCCAACTGGTATATTTTCTAAGATGAAAACTAGAAAAGTGTAATAATGTATTTTTGTCTTTTTTTTTTCTAAAAATTGTAGTGCACAATTGATCACTATCCTTGTATAACATCAAATGTAAAAAGGATATAGGCTGATTAATTAGAAATTCAAATTTAAATTAATGTTGAGTGTATTAATTCACTCAAACTAATGTAATCGCTCCTCCAAACCTGAAAATATACAAGAGGTCATCGATAAATCTCTTCTAATGGTCCCCCGACACAGACCGTGCTTGGAAGAACTGCATCAGGAGGGACCAAACCTTAGCTTAAGTACTTACACAGGTATGAGTTCATTCTACTTATATGAAGATTTAAATATTTTCATTAGATTTAAATAAATATATCCTTTTGAACAGCAAAACTGTTGGACTAGTAAGATTCTTTCCCAGGTAACAGTACGGTATACAAGAATTAAGATGATGTTTTTGTTAAACCAAACATTAAAGCAAATGTACCGAAAAATATACATTTACAGAAATGCAGTTTTGTAATACGTCACAAATTCTCAGTCATTCTTTTCACCAAATGTTATGACTTCAGATCATGTAACATGACATTATTGCTCATTATTTTACTAATATGGACATACTATCATTCAATCACACCATATGTCACTTGTACTGCAATGTCTGAAAATGTCTTTCTCTGGAGATAATGCTGGAGCCTGCTGAGATAGCAAGGTGGAATCAGACAAATCCCTTGTACTATTCTTGGCCTTTGCCTGGGGGAGAGTAGCTTTTTCTCTCAACCTCTTTGTGGTTTCTAAATAGTGCAGTGAAGTGTTCATATCTTTCATCTCTTTCCCTGGGTTTGTTATCACCCAACTAAAAAGAGAAACACTTCTCTTAGCAACAGTCAATGTAAACGTTAACTCTCTGTGTGCAGTATATACTACTATGCATATATTTGCTGTTGCTGTTGCAGTTAATAAACACCTTGCACTATAAGGCAAAATCTGGTGCTTTGGACAAAGGAAGTTAATAGAATAAGAAACAATATACTAATCTCATTTTGCACTTTTATAATTATACCATAGCTACCCTGAAAAGCTTGGATGCTACTGGCCGATGTGGCCTATTGGGGGCATTATCTCTAGGTTCCTACCTTCTTTCCCCGGATGGACACTCTTTGTAGTGAACTATAACAAAAGTCTAGTGGCAGCATAAAGTGGTCCCAAGCTCATGACCTTCTTGCAGCAGGCAATGGTGGGTGAAGTCTGCCCCTCCTCACTAATATCAGAGTTCTTCTCCAAACATATGGCCATATAAGAAATGGCAAGAGCCAGCTCTGAGACTGGCATCATTTTGGTATGCATGTTTGTGTGGGTGTGCGTGAGTGTGGAAGTGTGTTTGTGAGGGGGTTGTGTGGGGAAGTGTGTGTGGGGTGTGTGGTGATGGGTGTGTGGATGTGTGTATAAGGGATGTGTGTAGAGGTGTGTTTTTTATAGGGTGTGTGTGTAGATGGGATGTGTGCAGGAATGTGCGTACGAGGGTGGGGGAAGAAAGTGCGCATTTGTGAGGGGAAGTGTGTGTGCCTGGGAGTGCACGTGTAGGTGGGGCTCTGGGGTGTGTTTCTGGGGGTTTATGTGGTGGAGTATAGTGGGTGTGTGCAGTGAGGTATGGGTGTGCTTAGGGGTATGAGTATTTGTAGGGGTGTGAGTGTGGGCTGCACAAGTGTGGAGGGTGCGAGTGTGTGGGAGGGTGGTGGTGTGAGTGGAGTGGGGGGGGGGTGTTGGAATGTAATGTAGTAAGGGGGGTTGGCTGTTTGTGTGGGGGGGGAGGGAGGTGTTCTTGTGGAGGAAGGCTGCACTTTTATTCCTCCCCTCCACCTGTTCCCCCACTGCCCCTTTCCTTCCTCACTCTTCCATTACTCTCCTTTACTATTAATCTCCCCTCCCCAGCCCCAATCACTCACGCCCCCCTCCCTCAGCCTCCAACTTACTTTCTCCCTCTGACATCTCCCTTTCCCTTTTAGTCTCCTACTACACCCCCTCTCTCCCCTTTCACTCTCCCACCCTTCTTCCTTAAACCCCCCCTCACTCTCCCACTTCCCGGTGTCACACTCCTCCACCTACTCTGCCCCTGCCCACTTCAGGCTCTGGCATCACTTAAAGCTGGTGGGGCTAAGGAACACCCACCAGCCCTTCTGCTGGCTGCAGGGTTTCTCTTTCTCTAGTGTGTTGTAGGGCCCAGGAAACCATATCAGTTCTTCTGCTGGTACATCCATTTTTTTTTCTGTTTTTGCTGGTAGCACTCAGGAAACCCCCACCAGCTCTTCTGCTGCCTCTCTTTCACTGGTGAAGCTTGGGAAATCCCACCCCCACACATAGCTTTTCTGTTGCCAGAGCCACAGCTACACTTACTGGCCCCCTTGCTGCTTATGGCCCCTCCTCCTGCTCTGGGTGATGTTATTACATCACGCATATGCTGGCATGACACAATAATTATCTGGAACCCCTAATATTTTTATAATATAGAGAAATATGGAGCTGTGTACCCATATCACATCACACAGGTTTAGGCAGCCTAACTTTGAATTCAGAATCAGATCATCATCTGATTCTGATTTACAGGCCAAGATATAGATTAAAGAAGCGTTTTTTGTTTTTTTTTCTGGATTTCATTGCAGTCAAATTATTTACTGTATTAGCCAGTCAATCTATGGGGAGGCAGCCAAGCTGGGTCAGAGGTTATCATGAACTTGGTGATAGGCCTTGCTTCAACTGCCTCCCTTGTCAGGGTCCTTAAATGGGAGAGGTGCTACGATGTACAGTGGCATTCAAATCACATGACGGGAGAATCCCTGCTGGTGACTGGTGGGCAACCACATGGGGACACCTAGGTGGGGTGGGGAGGGGAGGGTGGTGGGCTCTATCTTAGGGAATAAAAGGAGCACATACTACTGCGTCTCCTTTTTGCTCCTCCACAGAAGCTAGCAAAACCTTTTGCCCGCCCTCTTTATTTGTTACTACAATTGTGTTACATACTTCAGTATTTGTCACAGCTTTTGGGCGGAGGGGGGCAAGGCAGGAGCGCTATCTGAGCCATTACTTGTTCAAGGTTTAGTGGGTTCACCTTGCCCCATGTGATAAATCAGCATTTGTGACTTGCTTCAAACATCTAATGGATCACCTGAAAACAGCCTCAAGAACTTGCAGCAATCAGTGTCTTTATTTCCCTTTAGTCTGTTTCTCCAAAGATAATACAATTCCATGGCTCCAAGATATCAGGGTCTCTCTGGCCATGTATAAAGGGGCTTAAAGACAGGCTGGCTTAAATATTATGCAGCAAATAAAATAACTTTTTCTGTGGTCTCCTGTCACATTGCTATCTCTAAGCGAAATCTCCAAGTCTCTTTATATGGATATTCTGACCTGGGATGGTAGCAATCTGCCTACCATGATCCATCTTCAAGCAGCCCTTGTTTTGCTGGCTTATCTCTGCCTCCCTGGCAGTCTTTGTTGCGTCTGTCGCTGCTAGACACCCTCACTCCGCCCTCTTTACCTCTGTGGCGACTCCCTCCGGGTCTGATGGATGGTTAGTTGCCACGGAATCTTCTTGCCATCTCCCTCCAGCGTCCCTGGACCGGCTCGACGCTGCGGATCCGCCATGTTGCCTGATGACGTAGGGCACGCGCTCCGATTGATGTACCAGCAAGGGCGTGAACCTCGGGGGCATCCCCCTGAGATGACTTCATCTGCTTCCAATATAAAAGGTCTCAGTATTCGCTAACGAATCGAGTTAGCAAGGGGATTGCTTCGGCTTTACTCCCAAGCTACTCTGTCTCCTCGGACTTACCAAGGGTACCCACTCCTCGGGGGTCTCTCTCTCTTTTCTTTATTTCAGATTGCAGATAGGAACCGGTACTCGCTCCTCGAGGGCCCATGTTCCTGAACACTCTGAAGATTCTCTACTGCCTGGAAGCTATCACAGATACAAACTTTTGTGAGTTACCATCGCTCTCTCTCAGAGCTTTCCCTGGAACCAGGTACTCGCTTCTCAAGGGCCTAACCCTTTCCACCTACTGAGCTTCCTTAAGACCTTATGTGAGTTTTGTCATCCAGTTCTGGCTATGAACACAGCATGCCCTGTCTACTCACTATCTATAGTTTCTCTACAGCTCAGCAACCCTGGGATCGCTGTTCCAGTAACTGAGGGACTTCAGCCCTGCCGGGCATATCAGCTCACTACCGCCACCTCTGGTGGTTCTACTAATCTGTCTAATAAAAGAATTATCTGTGTCTGTCTTCATACCCAAGCCTAGCCAGTGGTCCCTCTCAGGATATCTTCCTGGGGGCGCAGTCAGCTGCCATCAGCCCAAGGATCCACCTATCTACATTCCTCTACAGCTGAGTGCCCTCTCCAAGCACTCTGCTGGTAACAGATTGCTACTCGCTTCTCCATCAGGAGTCTTCAGCTAAAGATTTATAAAAGATTGCTACTCCGTAGTCTAAAACTTAACAAATTGTTTACTACTCCCTCTACAGGAGCTAATCATAACAGATTGTTTACTCCTCCCTTCCGCAGGAGTAAAACATAAGAACATAAGAAATTGCCATGCTGGGTCAGACCAAGGGTCCATCAAGCCCAACATCCTGTTTCCAATAGAGGCCAAACCAGGCCACAAGAACCTGGCAATTATCTAAACACTAAGAAGATCCCATGCTACTGATGCAATTAATAGCAGTGGCTATTCCCTAAGTAAATTTGATTAATAGCCGTTAATAGACTTCTCCTCCAAGAACTTATCCAAACCTTTTTTGAACCCAGCTACACTAACTGCAGTAACCACTTCCTCTGGCAACAAATTCCAGTTCTTTATTGTGCATTGAGTGAAAAAGAATTTTCTCCGATTAGTCTTAAATGTGCTACTTGCTAACCTCATGGAAAGCCCCCTAGTCCTTCTATTATTTGAAAGTGTAAATAACAGAGTCACATCTACTCGTTCAAGACCTCTCATGATCTTAAAGACCTCTATCATATCCCCCCCCCCCCTCAGCAGTCTCTTCTCCAAGCTGAACAGCCCTAACCTCTTCAGCCTTTCCTCATAGGGGAGCTGTTCCATCCCCTTTTATCATTTTGGTTGCCCTTCTCTGTACCTTCTCCATCGCAACTATATCTTTTTTGAGATGCGGCGACCAGAATTGTACAAGGTATTCAAGGTCTGGTCTCACCATGGAGCGATATAGAGGCATTATGACATTTTCCGTTTTATTAACCATTCCCTTCCTAATAATTCCTAACATTCTGTTTGCTTTTTTGACTGCTGCAGCACACTGAGCCAACGATTTTAAAGTATTATCCACTATGATGCCTAGATCTTTTTCCTGGGTGGTAGCCCCTAATATGGAACCTAACCGTGTAATTACAGCAAGGATTATTTTTCCCTATATGCAACACCTTGTACTTGTCCACATTAAATTTCATCTGCCATTTGGATGCCCAATCTTCCAGTCTTACAAGCTCCTCCCCTGCAATGTATCACAGTCTGCTTGTGATTTAACTACTCTGAATAATTTTGTATCATCCGCAAATTTGTTAACCTTACTCGTCGTATTCCTTTCCAGATCATTTATATATATATATATTGAAAAGCACCGCTCCAAGTACAGATCCCTGAGGCACTCCACTGTTTACCCTTTTCCACTGAGAAAATTTGACCATTTAATCCTACTCTCTGTTTCCTGTCTTTTAACCAGTTTGTAATCCACGAAAGGACATTGCCTCCTATCCCATGACTTTTTAGTTGTCGTAGAAGCCTCTCATGAAGGACTTTGTCAAAAGCCTTCTGAAAATCCAAATACACTACGTCTACCGGTTCATCTTTATCCACATGTTTATTAACCCCTTCAAAAAAATGAAGCAGATTTGTTAGGCAAGGCTTCCCTTGGTTATATCCGTGTTGACTGTGTTCCATTAAATCATGTCTTTCTATATGCTCTACGATTTTGATCTTGAGAATAGTTTCCACTATTTTTCCCGGCACTGAAGTTAGGCTCACTGGTCTATAGTTACCCGGATCGCCCCTGGAGCCTTTTTTAAATATTGGGGTTACATTGGCCACCCTTCAGTCTTCAGGTACAGGGGCGATCCGGGTAACTATAGACCAGTGAGCCAGGCAGTCTCCTGGGTTGACAAACTCTTTAGTTTGTCAACCCAGGAGACTGCCTGGGCCCTTGTAGAATGCGCCTTGACATGTAGTGATAATGATTTTCCTGCCTCTATGTAGGCGGCGTTAATTACTTCGTTGATCCAGCGGGCTATGGATGCCCGCAATGCCACTTCCCCTTGTTCCTTCCCGTTGTGAAGAATGAATAGGTGATCAGTTTAGCGCACAGGTCCCGATCTTTTCAGGTCTCTGACTAGGAGTCTGCAGACATTTAGATGGCGAAGGAGGCGGAGTCTTCAGAGTCCTTATGCTCATCTGAAGATGGTCTCAAGATGGTTTGGTTCACTTGAAACTGGGAAACCACTTTTGGTAAGACGGAGGAGACCGTGCGCAGTTGTATGGTTCTAGGTGTGAAACTAAGGACGGTTCCCGACAGGATAGTTCCTGAAGTTCGGAGATGCAATGAGCTGAACCCTTACGGATGCAGACTTCAATGTTAAGAGGCGTGGTGGCAGACCACGAGTTGGTCTGCAGGAAGTCCTGTCTAGGTAGAGATTCCATAGGGGTACCGGCCACTTTAAGGGTGGTCAAGGTTGTTTAACCCCTTTCCGGGAGCGGGTCACATCTGGATTGGTTGCCAGTCTGATGCAGTCAACTTCTGCAATGAAGCCGGTCAGTGTTGCAAGTTGGACCTTGAGGGAGTTGAGTGACAACCCCTTCTTCATACCGTCCTGCAGGAACTCCAGGATCATGGGATTTTGGTTGTCCGCGGGAGAATCCTGTGGTTCTTACACCAGGCTTTGGATACTCTCCAGATTCGTATGTAAGACAGGGATGTGGAGACCTTGAGCCCTGGGAGAAGAGTGTTAATCACAGCCTTTGTGTAACTGCGATTCTTCAGGTTGAGCCTCTCAAGGGTCAGACCGTAAGAGAAAATAGAGACAGACCTACGTGGAGCATTGGGCCCTGCCGGATAAGATCCCTGTGTGGAGGTAGGCACAGAGGGTTCCCCGCAAGTAGTCTTCACATGTCCGCGTACCAAAACTAGTCCCCTGTGGTGCTCTATCTTGCGGATGACTCTGCCCAGTAGTGGTCATGGGAAAGCATAGAGTACGTATTCCTGTGGTCAGGTTTAGATGAGAGTGTCGAGTCCCCAGGATTGTGGTTCTCATCTGTGACTGAAGATCCTGGGAACTTGGGCATTGAGCCAGGTTGCCAGTAGATCCAAGACTGGGAGGCCCAGGTTTTTACTATCAGTTGGAGGGCTGTGGTTGACAGCATCCATTCCACTGGGTCTAGGCTCTCTCTGCTGAGGTAGTCTGCTGAGATATATTTTCCCGCGAAGTGGGGGGCTGAGATCCCTCATAGGTTTATCTCCAGCCATATCAAGAGAGGGTCTATCTCCAGAGCCACCTGCTGGCTCTTGGTTCCTCCCTGGCAGTTGATATAAGCCACTGTTGTCACGCTGTCCGACATTATTCTGACTGACTAGCCCCGGAGTCTGTGGCTGAATTGCAGGCACACTAGCCTGACTGCTCGAGATTCCAGGCGGATTATGTTCCATTCCACTTCTTTCTTGTTCCCTTGTCCTTGGACCGTCAGTTCCTGACCGTGGGTTCCCAGGCTCGCATCCATGTGCACAAGATCCAGTTCAGTGGGGATAGGTTTACTCCTCTGCTTAGGTGGTTCTTTCCTGTAGACACCATTGCTGGTGGTTGGAGGTGAATTGAGTAGTCCTGGGACAGTGGGTTCCATCGTGACAGCAGGGAGCGCTGGAGCGGTGGTGTATGGGCCCTTGCTCATGGAACAACCTCCGGGGTTGATGCCATGAGGCCGAAGGAAGTCCCATACCTTGGTGCGTGCATTGGTAATCAATTGTTGTGATTGTTCTGTTTGGTGTTCATGACCCATCCGAGCTCCTGCAGTAGGCTCTTGACTCTGCTGGTCACCTGCCTGCTCTCCTCCGAAGATTTTGTCCTGATCAGCCAGTCATCCAGGTGAAGATGTATCAGGATCCCATTCTTTTTTCAGTGCTGCCGCCACGACCGCCATAATTTTGGTGAAGGTCCTGGGGGCAGTTACTAGGCTCAAGGAAAGCGCCCGGGACTGGTAATGGTGACCCAGTATCTCAAAGCACAGGAAGCGCTGGTGATCCTGATGAACTGGGATGGGAAGATAGGCTTCAGAAAGGTCCAGGGAGGCTAGGAACTCTCCCGGTTGTACTGCCATTATAGCGGAGCGCAGGGTTTCCTTATGCAAATGTAGCATCCGTAGATGACGGTTGACGTTCTTGAGATCCAAGATGAGTTGGAATGACCCTTCCCTTCTTGGGAACGATAAAATAGATGGAATAGCGCCTAGTAGTTTGCTGGGGCGTGGGCACCGGGGTTATTGCCTTCAGACTGAGTAGTCTTGTTAATGTTGTTTCTACTGCCAATCTCTGGAGTGGGAGTGGCAGGTGATCTCATAAATTTGTCTCGATAGATGCAGCGGAATTCCAGAGAGTACCCATCTCGATTGATATTTAGGACTCATTTGTCCGACGTTATCTCGACTCCTCTTTGGTAGAAGAGGGCAAGTCGACCCTCTATGGCCTTCCTGAGGATGGGCCGTCTCTTCTCATTGTGGGATACAGCTGGAGCCTGTACCCCGGTCCTGCTCCCCTCTTGGTGTGTCTGCTCCGAGAGGACTGGTTCCTTCCGGAAGGGTGAGGTACCTGAAACTGCATTCCTGTAGGGCCTAAAGTGCTGCATTCCTCTGCCATTGGTCCTTCTGGGGGGAGGGACGCTGGGTTCTTTTACCTCTATCTTCTGGTAGTCGGGGCACTGGTGATTCGCCCCATTTGTTGGCTAACTTCTCCAAATCACTCCCACATGAGAGATCCTTTAAGGGGATTCTCGTGAGATTTGCTTTAGATGTCGCGTCCGTAGACCAATTTCATAGTCTTAGTTGTTTTCTGGCTGCTACTACTGAGGCAACGCCTCTGGCTGGGATGCGCACTAGGTCTGAGCTTGCGAGAGGAAGGATGCCGCAGATTTCATCGTCTTTCCGGCCGCATTTTCGTCTCTCGAGAGGAGTAATCAGACATGTGCTACCAGTGCGCAGCAGGAGCAATCTACAGTGTCATTGCAATTATGTCGAAGGCCTGCTTAAGGATGGACTCCAATCATCTGTTCTTCAGTGCCGCTCTTCTCTCAATGGGAAGCGTTGTTCGCTTTGAGACTGCACAGGCCATAGCGTCCACTTTCGAGAATGCAGGCGCTCCTTGGCCGCAGGTTCCAGGGGGTAGGGCTTGCAAGGATCGCTGCAAGCCCTACCTTTGAAGTAGGCCTCTGGGGCATTCCATTCCAGGGTTCCTGGATGTTTACCAACATAGGACTGTAGCATGAGGCCTTACGAGGGGACACCAAGATAGGGTTCCTCTTTGGTTCTGCCATAGGGTCAGTGCCCGGAATGTGCAGCGCTTTCGGAGCCTGAGGAACAAAGACTGGAAATTCGTCCTTGTGGAAGAAGTGAAGTATGGTTCGGTATGGTTCCATCCCTGGAGGGATTTCTCCTTCTTCCAGGGAGTCACTTTCCTCACTGAGGTGTCTGGACCCCTAATAGGAAAATTCTTGGTTAGGCGAGGCCTGTCTCGAGGCATCCGAGTAGTGCTGGGAGGATCTTGTACTTCCAGCCTGGGTTGAGCCTGGTGAACAACGGGGACTGTTCACAGACCTTTGAAGAATTCCACCCAAGAGGAGGCCCCTGGGTCCATGTTGATCCCAGGCGAGGGGTGGAGATATGCCCCAGAGATGTCCTCCTGTGGGGAGGCTGTGGCGAGATACGTAGGTCTGGAGATCAATCCTCAGTAATTTCGGACCCCTCAGACAGTGGGGGTCCATTCCCCCTGGGTTTTTCGCACCGCGGGCAGTTTCCTTCTTACCTGGTCTCGTCGCTTACTGCTTGCGTATCGGACGATCTCCAGCTGTGTGGGGGAGAGGGTTTTACCTTCACCGCCATGCTTGGATATGCACCGCTGCCTTTCAGCCACTCTGGGGGTTAAGTCCACGCTGGGACCAAGGCACACCTCTGAGGGATATCGGAGATCACCTCAGGCATTCTCAACTGGGGGAGGGACCCTTAGGTTTCACCGCAGGAGAGCAGGGCTCAATCTTCTTAAAGGTACATTTCTTTCTTTTTGCTGAAATTGTTAACACTATTCTAGTGTGGAATAGTGTCCGCATCTGCTAAGGGAGACGGAGAAATACTGAAGAGCTAAGCATGCTGCATGGGTACATGTAGGCTGACATCAGCTTTGAAATCTGACTCAGTCTCCCATCTGCTATCAGGAGAGCACAATACCCATTGGTCCTGAGTCCATCTGGCTACACACTAGGAAATATGATTGTGAAGCCTGTATACTATATGGGGTAGATTTTCAAACAAGGCGCGTTGGCGTACTTTTGTTGGCGCTCCAGGCGCCAACAAAAGTACGCGGGATTTTAGTAGATATGCGCGGAGCCGCGCGTATCCACTAAAATCCTGGATCGGTGCGCACAAGGCTATGAATTCTGTATAGCCGGCGCGCGCCGAGCCGCGCTGCCTACCCCCATTCCCTCCAAGGCCACTCCGAAATTGGAGCAGCCTTGGAGGGAATCCTCTAACGCCCTCCCCTCATCTTCCCCTCCCTTCCTCTATCTAACCCACCCACCCGGCCCTGTTTACACCCCCCCCTTACCTTTCTCCGGGGATTTACTCCTCCCGGAGGGAGAAGTAAATCCCCGTGCACCAGCGGGCCTCCTGCGCGCCGGGCCGCGACCTGGGGGCGGGTACGGAGGGCGCGGGCACGCCCCCGGACCGCCCCGGGCCGTAGCTACGCCCCCATACCCGCCCCCAAAACACTGCCGACACGCCCCCGAAATGCTGCGACGACCGGGCCCGCCCCCGACACGCCCCTGACACGCCCCCTCGGAGAACCCCGGGACTTACGCGAGTCCCGGGGCTCTGCGCGCGCCGGTAGGCCTATGTAAAATAGGCTCACCGGCGCACAGGGCCCTGCTCGCCTAAATCCGCCCGGTTTTGGGCGGATTTAGGCGAGCAGGGCTCTGAAAATCCGCCCCTATATTTTTTGTTGATTCAGTAAAAGTTATCACAGCTTTGAAAGATTCCATTTTTCCCTAGGAAACCAATAGGAGAACCACAACTTGCACTAAAATTTGTTAAAAATAAAAAAAAAACAAAGTTGTTGGATGGGAATATTTATATAACACTATCAAATGTTTAAAGATACAATTTTCTGGAACCATTACAGCCCTTTTATCTAGTAGCATCCTTTGGCTATATCCTAGACCTAGAAGCAGTTACAAGTCAAATAATTAGAGTAATGTTTGAGCAGTCAAATGCCCTTTCCTAAAAACCTAAACAAAGGACAAAAAAAGGTGTAGGAAAGAGGTCCTAGAAGCAAAATTGAAGTTATGTAGAATTTTAACATTCAGGCCCCACCACAATAGCATTCTCTTAAATGCTTCCAGTTCTACACATGGTGCCAATATGATTGGCAAAACTATAGGGTCTCTGTGCGGTGGAGAAAGAGGTAAAGGGGGAGGAAATTTAAGTTTATTAAGAACTGGGAAACATCTGGGGGAAGGGGGTGGTAGTAAAATGGGCCAATATAGAAAGGACAAGCTCACAAATCACAACTTTAATATTAAAGCACATTTGTTTATTTTTTAACCAGTTAGGGGCTGAATGATGGAAACAGAATGGGGGAAAAAAGCTTTAGTGAATCAGCCCCGTTAAAGAGATTGTATGTTACCTGTAAGTATTTTGCTCTCCTGGCTGTTCCTTTTAATTTATTTCTAGTTAGCTTTTTCATTTTATTGTAGCTTCCCTCTGTTAAAATTCTATATGTTTTGGATAATTCTTTAGGATATTTTCTCCTGCAGGGATGATGAAATTTGAATACTTATGATTACAGAATAGCTATCTGTAGTTTCCTCCTTAATGAAGCCCTGCAATATACCAGAAATTCTACGTCACCTTAGATGTCAAGGTTAGGAAGATCTGTGTAACAAAACCTTAATATGATGTTATAGTATGTTTAAAATAAACTTTCAAATCTAAAACAAAATATACATCACAATGAAAAAATTTTGTATTGTGATATTAATGATTACATAGCACAGTTCATCAAAAACACGGTATCACTGCAAAGAACAATTTTAAGGAGACATAAGTAGTAAACAGTTACTTTTATTAAACCAGTTTTTCCAGAAAATGGCAATTATCCCAGTAATTGCAGTGAAAATCTGAATCAAACCATAACTGTAACCATAAGAAATTATACAGTAATTAAATTCAATGAAATGTATCATGTGAACCGAAAGCTACGGTAGGTTATCACAATTTTTTTTATAATTTAATATATTGCTTTGCATATGCTCTGTCTTCCACTTCTTAATTCATGGCCTGATTCGCAGCACTTGAAAGTACAGCAACATCACTGTAGGGTCAGATCAGGAAACAAGTGAGTGACTTTCATGCATAGGTATTAATTCAAGTATGTAGTTCCTCAAAATAGAAATAAAACAAACAGCACTTCTTATAATAGAAACAAAACCTGCAGCTGGAATATTATCCCCCAATCCAATTAAGTGCTCTTTTCCCTTACTCTAAATTATTTTATTCTACATTTGTTGTGTGTGTATGTGAGTGTGTGTGTGTGTGTAAGAAAGTGCTACAAGGAAAGCCCCCGCTGAAAGAAAATCCTTCAGTATTCTTTTCCTGCCAGCAGACATCTTGCACTGAATGCATCTTGTTTCTTCCACACAGAGCATCACCTAAGTAATATACTTGCAGTTTACCTCTGGGTCTCCTGCATGGCAGTATGGGTTCCCAAGTCATGAGATTGGTCTCCATGACTTGGGCATCAGTCTTCATTGCTCATGTTGCTCTCCCTACCCCCATCATTTAGCCTCCCTATGTATATTTTATGGAGTTATCAAAACCTGTCTCTTCGATATTTTGTTTATAGTGTTAATCTGTGTTTTTGGTTTTAGAGGAGCAGAGCAATTAAAATTCTGCTACATGGCACCTGCAGACTTGTCTGTCTTTTTTTTTTTTTTTTAATTGAATAAATTAAAATTTGTTTTTAAGGATATCTAATTCAACCCACCACCACAGAGGTGTCTGCTAATATTCTTTTTTGCAATGCACCAGAGAAATCAAGAATGATGTCCCGACCTCTGTTGTGTTCATTAAAAATAATGAACGGCACACAATATGCCAATTAGAGAGATACTAGGAATGGCAAAATAAAATCAATGCATTTCATGCAGGCCAACTGAACATTATACAGTATAAACAAAAAAAAAAAAAAAAACCCAAAAAACCACTTAAGTCTCCATAAATCTTGCTCTTTGTGATATATTACCATGATGTCCCTGCAACCACCCCCATTTTCATATTTCTTATATTTTTATCTTAACTTTTAACTAGATTATAAGCATTTTATTCAAATAGACTCCCTCTTATTGTACATGTATGACCTGTGTTAATCAAACATTCAATAGTATGCCAGTACTCACAATTGTAAGTTTTATATAGCTGCATACCTAGCACTATATAAATTATTTATTTTCTTAACAAATAGCAAATGCCATCATGATCCACTCTGGTCATCACACTTTTAGAGCATTCTGTTCAATTAACCCTCTATTAACGATAGGCTGATGCATCAAAATACCTACTGTGCAAACCATTTGGGTCAAAGAGTTCTCCAAAGATCATGATAAAATTTTGTACAAACAATTTATGGATTTATGATACAACATAATTAGCTACTGTCCATCAAATGTGGACCACCAACAATTTCTGTTGGAGGTCCACATTTGACGGACAGTTACTGATATAATTTTTGAATTTAGATTCTATCACCCATTCTTTGGCTCATTTAATGAATATGATGTGAATGTCTTTGTTCCTTTTGGTTACTAGCAAAATTATGCGCTGATGTATTTACTTGTATTAAAACATGGATGCCAAAAACAAATGGGTATTAGCATATTTCTGGTCTGTGGTGTTATTTATGGCACTTTTTTTCCAGTTTTATTCAAGGGGAATGTTTAACACATATTTCTGCCATGACTGCTTTGGTAGTATGTTTAAAAAATGTACTATACTGTATCAAGAAAAGAAAAAGATAAAATAATCAAAATAAGTTTTAGTTAAAAAGGATATTGCATACTTGTTTTCTTTCTAGACTGTGCATTCATTGTATATCTCAGTTATAACTGCTGATTACAGTTTTTAATTTAACAAAACAGTGGGAGCAGTAATAATCAGATGTCTAAAAGAATATTAACATAAGTACTACAAAATTTCAAATCTAAAGTCCTAATCAGTTGTTAGACTTTCATCTACACCACTTACATCATCTCTCAACAAATAATTCAATCTTGAATATACAAAAATGAAATTAACAATATCCAATCACTTTTAAGAAACTCAAACTAACCACTACAGCAGCATTTTTTCAGCTTTAGAGAAACAAAGGAAACAATATTATTATAAATTATACACTCCCATAAATTTTTCCCAGGTTTAATTTTCCAGCACAATATTCCTATTATTTTCTAGACTTATTATATATTAACATATATTTGGATTTACATTTGAAATACTTTTGTAACAATCAGTATTCAGTTGGTTTATGCAGTGGTGACAGTAAAGTGCAAAATATCAGATAACATCTCTAGTGCTCATACTGCACTTCTGAAGAGGCTTGATGGCTGAGCTTGGATCTTCCATTTATTGACAGAGTGTTTGAAGGAACATAAACCTAGAAGAAAGGAAAGCCATTACAACACTGCCACATTCCCAAAAAAAGCAACAGCATTTTTGTCCACTGAAGTATTTATTAATTGTAATTAGAAGTTCTAGTAGACATGAAGAAACTGGAAGCTTTGAAGGTTGCAATATCACCTTAATAGATTTGACAAAAAAATGTCATGTAGCACATGAATTTTCAGCATTTGTGCACACAAGTGGATGTGCAGAGATTATTGCTATTATCTTATAAACTATACAGTAGGAACTGGACAGTTTATAAAATACCACCTATTTGTGCTTTAAAAGCATGTGTATTTTTCCCGTGCAAGAGACTGCATATTTTCTTTAACCATTTTATACACACACATGTATATTTTACGTGTGAAATAATTGTGACACTGTGCAAATAAACGCCCAGAATTAAACACAAAAATAGAAATTTTATAAAGTATGCATGTATACAGTTTTGAAAATTCTTACTTGTGCAAGTACTTGGAATTACCAGTTTGCCAATACCTTCACCTGTTCACCCAGTCCTTCCCCAGTTCACCAAGACCTCTAACAATCCACCCCATTTCCCACCGCCCAGACCTCCCATCCAAAAACTGCAGACAACAGACAAGTCTGATTTTACTGGTACAAGTTCATTAGCAGGTATAAGTTTACGAACAAGTTCGCTAACATATACATATCTCTTACAAAATAGCAACTACCATGTGTACTTCTGAACCATACACTGGAATGCCCTTAGATTGCCCCTTTTTTTTACCTGATACAATATATGCACAAAACAAAAAATGTGTGTGTACTCCTGAGGATTATAAAATAGCATATTCACATGCACATGTGATACATCCACAAAACCCCTCTGAACATTCCATTCTCAAAACCACAAAAGGCCCTTTCTACATCTAAGACTCCACACATCAGTCAACAGTAATAAATAATAAATTATCTCCCCTGGCAGAACATTCCTCTTATTGGGGACACAAAATAGGTGACAAACATTCATGTCAATGAAAAAGCTGATCTAGGACAGAGGTGAAGAATGGAGATGAATTTCTGAACTGGGAAGAATTGCAGAGATTGAATGACTATTCACTTTGTAATTTTCTATAAACTTTTGAGAACTTCACTGCAAAGTTTGATAGATATTTATACAGCAGTGATTTATAGTATTATGTATATCATATTTATATTTATATAATGTAGCCATAACTAAGGTTCTACTTGTTTGTGGGGGTGGGGGAAAGTTGTGTGTGTGTGTGTGTGTGTGTGTGTGTGTTGATTTTCAGCTTGGCACACTTTGGATCTCTCTGCCACAGGTCACTGCATCACTGCAGTAGTATGTATTTAAAACCTCTCCCTGGGACATCGCGATAACGCTTTCCGTGTGTAAGTTGGTTCTATAGAATTCCCCATTCTCCAAGATGTCTGGTCTAGGCGTATACATTTTTTGACCCCCTGTTGTCAACCGCACATACACCTTGAAAAGTCATAAGTTTACAGCATTAGTGACCTTTAGGTCCGGCTCCTGAATTTGTTTGTCTTTCTCTGCGATTGTCCCGGGAGATAAACCCATCCTCTCTATGCTTTGTTAAACACGTAAGAGAGTCCGCTCGGGATTCCTTTGTTCTGAAGCTTCGTTCTACTGTCACATAACCACGGTTTTGCTGCGACTTGAGCTGCAGATTCTTTTTTACTAAGAATTTTGGGAATTGGTCCCCCTGACGCAGCCTGACGCGAAACACGGCCGTGTCGGGGCTCTTTGTGATTACTCATTTTTACTCTATGATTAAACCTTTGTGCACAATTGCTGTGTGCACATGTTGAATTAAAATACTAGTGTTTTGGTTAAAGTGGTATTGTCCAGTTTAATTGATTGCCGTACATTATTCTGCTGTTGTTTACCTAAATGTGTGTGCTCTGACTCCGCTCTCCCTGTATGTTTAAAACCTGAGTGCCAGACTACATAGCACATTTTTCAAGTAGCTGTTTATTTTATGCTCCTGCTTTGTGTTAGTCAAAGTGAAAAGTGTTCCTTATCAGGAGGTTTCAATAGCCTGTTGCTAAAGTTCTCTTTCAAAAATCATGTGCAAGTTTGTTTTCTGAACAGGGGCAAGATAACTTTTTTATTTTTTTTTATTTTGGAATACTCAAGCTGCAATAAGGCTGATTGCTAATTTTCCTTCTCCATTTATAACAACCACTGAGGCAGTCCGCCAGCATGTTCAGGTGACCCGGCAGGGAGGTGGCTCATAGTTACATCCCTCTGGAAAGGGCCCAATCCCAGACCTGTATCGCTTTCTGGCAGAGGAGGAAGGAGCCCATGCTATCCTGCTTGTTGATGTACCACATCGCCACTTGGTTGTCCATTCTGATGAGGACGACCTTGGAGGACAGCCTGTCCTGGAAGGTCCACAAGGCGTACTGGATCGCTCAAAGCTCCAGGAATTTTATCTGGCAGCAGGCTTCGGCTGCAGTCCAAAGGGCCTGGGTATGCAGGCCGTCCGTGTGGGGCAACCACCCCTGAGGCAAGGCATCAGGGGTGAGGATCATTTGGGGTGGTGCAGGCTGAAATGGGAGCCTGGTTTCCAGATTGGGCAGGGTCTCCCACCAGGTCAGGGAGAGGTGCAGAGGGTCCGTGATCGCCACTGGTGACTCTATATTATGGGTTGCTTGCCGCCACTGTGACCGCAAGGCCCACTGAGGGTCCCTCATGTGGAAGTGCGCCAAAGGGTAACGGAGTTCGAGGCCACCATATGGCCCAGCAGGTGGAGCAGCAAATGGGCCGGAACACTCTTTCTTTTGTGACGAGGGTGGCCAGCGAGGAGAGGGCAACTGCTTGATCCTTGGGCAGAAAAGTCTTTGCCTGTGCTGTATCCAACCTGGCGCCGATAAAGTCTAGCCGTGGAGACTGATTGAGATGTGACTTGGGGAAGCTGATAACGAATCCCAATGCCTGCAAGGTCTGAACCATCAAGGCCAAAACATTCAGGGCCCTGGAGTGACAGTTGCTCCGGATGAGCCAATCGTCCAGGTATGAAAAGACATGGACTGAGCAATGCCTGAGGTAGGCAGCCACCACCGCCAAGCATTTTGTGAAGACGCGTGGGGCTGAAGCCAACCCAAAGGGCAGCGCTTTGTACTGAAAATGTGCAGTCCCCACCAGAAAGCGGAGGTACTTCCTGTGGTTGGGGACAATTGCAATATGGGTTTAAACGTCCTTTAAGTCGAGGGAGCAAAGCCAGTGTCCTCTTCAGAGGAGTGGGATCAGCGTGCCCAGAGAGACCATTTTGAATTTCTCTTTTACGAGAAATCGGTTTAATGACCTGAGGACAAGGAAGGGGCGCAAGCAGCCATTCCTCTTTGGAATGAGGAAGTACCTCGAGTAGAAGCCATGGCCCCACTGCTCGCGGGGGACCGGTTCTACCACATCCGCTGCTACGAGGACGGAAAGTTCCGATTAAAGGACATCCTGATGGGGGAGTGATCTCTGGGAGCCTGCTGAAGTTCAGGCGGTAGCCCTGGCGGACAATGGAGAGGACGCAATGGTCCGAAGTGATAGTCTCCCAGCGACAGGCGAAGCAAAGAAGCCTATCGACTAGGGGATCTACCGCCAGGGGAACCGGGTTTGGTTCATGCCCCCTCGCTGCCAGTCAAAAGCCGGCAGAAAGGGCCTGTTGGGGGGCTGGTTGGGCCCTTGGAACTTGCTGCTGCTGGCCACGGCCTCTAGGGCTGGACCGAGGTGGCCTGGCACAGGCAGCTGGAGAAAATTACTTCCTCGGCCAGTAGAAGGGTTTGCGAGAGCCCGGCCTAGAGGACTTCATGGCAGAGGAAAAGCCTTCAGAGAGGGTGGCGGAGAGTTGCTGAAGAGTATAATGTTGATCTTTCAGCTGCGCCATGACCTCTTTCATCTTATCCCCAAACAGGTTTTTGCCTATACAGGGGAGGTCCGCAAGCCTGTCCTGAACCTCTGGTAGGAGGCCTGAGGCCCGGAGCCAAGCCAGCCTCGGGCCTGAGGCCCGGAGCCAAGCAACTAGCATAGCACCTTAGAACAACTTCCTCCCTTTGCCCGGAGGGGCAGAAGCGTGTGTCTGGAAGTGTCTGGCCTTTTTAAGCGCGGACTCCACCACCACCAACTGGTAGGGTAGGCGTCGCCATTCAAAGCCTGTGGCCTGTTGAACCAGTTAAGTCGCATCAGCCTTCCTGTTTACCTGGGATATAGACACCGGGTGTTCCCACATACGGAGGAGGAGGAACTCCTAAAAGATGTTGTGGACCAGCACCGCCACGATCTCCTTTGGAGTATCGATGAACTGGAGGACCTCCGGCATCTTGTGACAGGTATCCTCCTCAGACAGGAGCTGGAAGGGGATGGCCTCTGCCATGGCCCTTACAAAGCAGGCAAATGACAGGTCTTCAGGCGGAGATCGACGCCGTTCCTCCAGCGGGGGGGTTCCTCAAGGGGGGGTAGTCTGAGAACTTGGAGGATGAATCAGAGGAATCACCCCCCCACAGGTCATAGGAACTCTCCTCCTTGCTAGGAACCGGACATCGAGGGCAGGGCACCGGGAGGGGTGGAAGGTCTGGGCCCCAAGGACACCAAAGGCCTTGGGGGCACCAACGGCATCGATGGACCCCGAGGCATCGACGGGGGCAATGGCCGTGGTATGCCGGGAGGAACCCTCAGCCTGGGGAACTGTGGGCATGAGTACCCGGTCCCAGAGGCCTCATCCTCCTCGGAGGACCCGGATCACTCCAGTGGAGGTAGTCTGTGGCCAAGGAGGTATCGAGGGCCTCTTGGGCACCGGTTGCGTCGGTAGGGCGCCAAGAAGGATGTCCAGATGCAGCAGGGGTGCAAGCATCAATGGCGGAGGTTCAGGCACAGGTATAGGGGCCGGTCGTGCCAGCAGCTCAAAGCTCTGTAGTGCTTTGAGCACCGCCGATTGCACCCTGCGATCCAACTCCTCCTGAAAGTCCTGGATAGTTAGGACTAATGGAGGGGGACGAGTTGTCACCGGCACATCCTCGGAAGGATCGTGAGGAGGCACGGTGCCCAGCATCGTTGCTGGTGGGAAATGCCTCAGACTACCGGGGGCACCGGAGGATGGGGCCTCCGGTGGCTGGTACCACTTTGATGGCGGCTCAGCAGCCACTGATGCCATTTTGGAACCGGAACCGTGGCTAGATGGTGACCGGTGTCTATGCTTTCTGGATTTCCGGCACTCGACCCGTTCTTTCCCCTGCGCTGAGGAAGACGATGACCCCGAGGTTAGGGGGAGGGGAGAGACCACCGAGGATCGATCTCCCTCTCCCTGGTCCTTAGGGGTACTGGGGAGCGGGACCACCATGGGAAGAGATGGGGACGGTTCCCCGCAGTCCTTGGGCATGAAGGATACCGAAGCTGAAGGTTTTGAAGAGCCAAAGAGCTTCTTCATTTTATCCAGGTTCGCTAGACACCCTTTGGGGGGCATTTGGTCACACAAACGACACCCCCAGACATCGTGCAAGGCCCCCAGGCAGAGGATACACACCTCATGTGGATCCGTGATGGACATGGTCCGCTGGCACTGGGGGCACCGTTGAAAACCTGACGACGCCATCTCAAAAAAGAGGCTGGCGTGTGGTTGATGACCAATCGACACCATGGTGTGGGAGTCTGAAATTGACCGCAAATAAAAAGGCAAAAGCCAATGGACCTACTGAATGGAGGAACTGAACGCAAAGGGGGACCCGAAGCAGAACCCCCCCCCCCCCCCGAAAAAGATAGAAGCACTTTTGAGGATCTGGAGCTCCACAACCGCGAGGTTACTGCGCTGTGGAAAAGAAGAGACTGAAGGGGGACGTTGCGTGGATGTGCGGATAGCAGCAAGCTGAGTTTTCCATGCCGGGCTCAATTGGATGTTGTCACCCACATGTGAGGACTACCATCCTGCTTGTCCTAGGAGAATGCAACAGTTCAAATGGAGATTTCATGAGTTGCAAGAGGACTACTTTGACATCCGAGGAAACTGCCAGGGGGCGAGTGGGGCTCTTCAGTTGCAGTAAGCCCCTCATGAATTGGCCCAAGAGCGGATAGGAAGAAATTGCAGAACCATCTGAACCTCGATGGCTTGCCCGGATGGCACTGAGGTGAACCCTCACTGACGTGGTCTGCAGACCAGACTCAGAGAGGGACAATAGGTAGTCCAAGAGTGCAGGAGGGGAGCAAGAGAAGGGATCCAGACTGTGAACCTTGCACCAACATGAGAACTGCTTCCACTTCAGATTATAGGATTGTTTGGTAAAAGTGTCATTCTGGACTCCAGAATGACACGAGATACTCCTTCTGACAGGCCAAAGGTCCCTACCGTCACCTATAAGCCATGAGGGTCAGGGCTTGCAGGTTGGGGTGGCGAAGCCTGCGCTGGTCCTGGGTGATCAGGTCTGGAGCTGTCCCCAATTGGATTGGGGGGCACGAGGCCAGGTCCCCAAGAGTTGGGAACTAGTCCTGACAGGGCCAGCAGAGGGCGATCAGAATCATGAAGCCCTGATCCTGCTGTAATTTCTGGATCATTTTGGATATGAGAGGAAGGGGAGGGTAAGCATACAGCAACATTGTGTCCCAGTGGATCGAGAAGGCATCCACTATCGATCCCCTGCCCCTCTTGCCGAGGGAAGAGGGGGAAGATATGGTTCACTAGCTCCTCACTGAGGGACGATTCGTGGGGCCAGAACGTCTGGCTCAAGGCATTGGCCAGAATGTTGTCCACTGTCTGTCTGAATAAGAATCACCTTGTTCACGAGCTGCTCTCAGAACACACACAGGGCATAGCGGATCGCTCGCAATTCCAAGAGGTTGATCTGAAGCTGCAATTCCTGTACCGACCAGAACCCCTGGGTGCGGAAGCCCCACCCCATCCTGGTGATCATGGCCTGGGGCTGAGCACTCTAAAAGGGGTGCCTGCTCCAGGTTTGAGGGGATTGTCCACCACTGGAGAGACTGCTATAACCGTGTCATGACTAGAATTCGGAGCATGCAGGTCCTGCATAGGCTGACACCATTGACAGTGCAATGTCCATTGGGCTACGTGTATGGGTAGCCGAGCAAATGGGGTACATGTACCATTGCCACCATATGGCCAAGCAGTCGGAGGAACTGGTGAGCAGAGACATGGGGGCAACTGGAGATGTGTCAGGCAAGATCCATGAGAGTCTCCGCCCTGTCCCAAGGCAGGAAAGCCTTCACTTGGATACTGTCCAGGTGTGCCCCAATGAAGTCCAGTTGCAAAGACTGCTGGAGATGGGATAGTTGATCAAGAAATCCAGAGTCTCCAAGGTGTCAATCGTGAAGCTCATGGCAGTCTGAGCCCCTTGTCGGGAGTTGCCCTTGATGAGCAAATCGTTGAGGTAGGAGAAAACATGAATTCTCCGCCTTCGAAGATGTGCACCGACAACTGCCAGACATTTAGTGAAGACCCAGTGTGCAGATGCCAGGCTAAAGGGCAGAACTTGATACTGATAGTGATTCCTGTCGACCAGGAATCTTAGGTACTGCCGATCTGCCTGAAAGATGGGGATATGGGTGTATGCATCTTTGAGATCGAGGGAGCAAAGCCAATCTCCCCATCTTGAAAAGGGGAATCAGGATGCCCAGCAAGACCATTTTGAACTTTTCCTTTACCAAGAAATGGTTTAAAGCTCTCAGGTTCAGAATGGGCTAGAGGCCTCTTATCTTCTTGGGGATTAGAAAATACCTGGAGTAGAATCCTTTGCCCTGTTGGCTGGGCGGAACTGGTTCGTCTGCCTGAGCAAGAATGAAGGTGGAGAGCTCCACTCAAAGTATCCAT
Organism: Rhinatrema bivittatum; assembly: GCF_901001135.1. Taxonomy (NCBI): domain Eukaryota; kingdom Metazoa; phylum Chordata; class Amphibia; order Gymnophiona; family Rhinatrematidae; genus Rhinatrema; species Rhinatrema bivittatum. Next base: position 98,103,222 of record NC_042620.1, read on the forward strand.
AGGTCCCCTGCAGCTCTCCACCAGGGACACTGAGGGGAGTGGGATGGAAGCCGCTGGAAATGCAGCCTGTAATTCTGACGGATGATGGATAGGACCCAGATGTCCGATGTGATCGAGATCAACTGATCTGCGAATAGTTGGAGTTGAGACGGGGTCCTGTGGAGAAGGTTGGCTCATGCTCCCTGGCTGCCAGTCAAAACCCTGTGGCGGGGTTCTGCAGCAGAACTGAAGGTGCCCGAGGTGGCCAAGGTTGTCTTTGTCTTGTCTTGGGACAGGCCATTGAGCCCTGGACCTTGGTGCAGGTGGGTAGTATTTACGAGGCTGATAGAAAGGCCGTTTAGGATCTTGCTGTGGGGGCTTTCTAGTAGGCTGGGAGTCGGAAGTACTAGCCGACAACTGCTGAAGGGTCTCCTGCTAGTCCTTCAGCTGAGTCACAGCTTCTTTAATTTTGTCAGCCAGACTGTCTTGGACCTCAGGGCGCAAGTCGGAGGCCCGTAGCCATGCTGATGTCGGGTTCCAATGCCCGCTGTGGCAGTTCTCATGGCTGTCTTGAAGACATCATAAGTCGGGCGAACCTCGTGCTTATCGCACAGGCCCTGCTGGACAATAGATTGGAAGTCCTCCTGGAATGGTTGAGGCAGACGCTCACTAAATTCCAGGGCCTGCATCTACAGGTTCCGGGAATACTGTCCTATGTAAAGCTGGTAGCAAGCAATGTGGGCAGTGAGCATAGCACCCTGAAACACTCTGCGCCCCAATACAACAAGAGCTTTGTGCTCGCACCCTGGAGGAGTGGAAGCATGGGTACGTATGCTTTTAGCCTTTTTCAGGGATGACTCTCCCACCACCGACTGGTGGGGGAGTTGACGGTGGTCGAATGCAGTGGACGGCTGGACCAGGTATACTACATCAGTTTTCCTGTTAACCGGCAGGTCACCAGGTCCTTGGAAAGTATCATGAACTTGTACTGCCACCATCTCTTTCGGGGCATCCATGAATTTCAGGATCTCAAGTATTTTATATGCCTGGAGTCTTGCTCTGTCAACAGTTGGAAAGGCACAGATTCTGCCATGGCCTTGATGAATCCTGCGAAGGAAAGATTGCCATCATTCCTCTGGTGGAGAGGGTTCGGAAGGTAAATCTTCCGATTCCTTGGAGGATACCGATGCCGCCTCCTCCCAGGGGTCATAGGGAGCTTCCCCCTCACCGCGACCTTCTGGGGATGCAGGGGGTTGAAGGCCCATCGGTGGGCGTGGCATGGCCCTCAAGGGCACAGAGAGAAGCGCCGGGGCATTGATGGGCCTCGAGGATGCAGAAGCGGCGAAGGATCAGACGGCATTGGTGGGATCGGGGCACCGAAGGCATCGGTGGAACCGACCCAGAGGGTCCTGGGAGTGTTGGCAGGTGAGGTGGCACCATGTGTCTCTGGGCCGCCATTGAGCCTGATGGCCCTTCCTCTTTGGATGAGTCGCTCACCGGTATGGGGGCTGGTGGTGGTGGCAGTGGTGCACCCATTGACTGCGAAGGGGCTTGGGACCCCAGAGCCAGTTGCATCGGCAAAATACCGAGCAGCATGTCGAGCCACTCTAGCAAAGGCGCAAGCACTGGTGGAGCAGGCTCTTGAGGTGGAATTGGTACCCAGGGAACTGGAGGCTCGTGGCCCTGCAGGGCCCGGTCAACCGCACACGCCTCTCTAACTCCTCCTTAAAGGCCGCCGAGGACAGAATGGCCTGAGGAGGACCCGGTGGAATCAGGACGTCCCCTGGATCGAGAGGGACCAAGCTCTCCACCAGTGTCGGTGGAGGCTGCCTGGAGGCATCGGCAGGGTCGGAGGGAAAGGCTTCCACTGCCCTTGGATTGCTTCGTAGGAGATGCACAGGTCAATGTCTTCTCACAGTCTGGTTTCGATGAAGAGGATGATTGACGACGGTGTTTCTTCGACCTTTCTTGATACCGCGATCCTTGCATGGTACCGATGGCGATGTCGAGGAACTCAACCGAGAATGGGATGACAGGGATAGTGACCGGTCCCCTGAGCCTAGTTCATGGACAGCAAAGCAAGAGGAGGCAATCAGACTGTATTGAGAAACCAGACGCCGAGGATGGATCTGATCGCTTGGACCTGAAAAGATTTTCCATTTTGTCAAGACAGGCCATATGACCCTTTGGGGTCATCTAGGCACAAAGATTGCAGACACGGTCATCGTGGAAAGCCCCGAGGCAGACAATGCAGACCTTGTGGGGTCTGTGATGGATGTAGTCCAGGGGCACTGGACTGCCATGGAAAAAAGAGCACGGCATGAGGTCGATGGTCAGCAAGCACCGGGAGGGGAAGCTGTCGGCATTCGACCCGGAAGGCACAAAGCACTTACTGATCGCTGCCCGAGGAGGGTGAGGGACCTTACGTGACGCATGGAAGGAAAAACAGTTCAAAGTAGCAAAAATGCCAGAAAGAAGTGCGAGTTCCGAAACCGTGAGGCGATAGCTCTGCAGAAAAGAAGAGATTGAAGAGGGACCCCCAAGGGCATGCTCAGTGTTCCTATCAAAGTTTCTAGAAACTTTAACAAACGTTTTCCGTGCCGGGCTCCATCTGATGATGTTACCCATGTGTAAGGACTACCATCCTACTTGTCCTTGGAGAAGAAAAGCTCCACGTGCAGCCTACAATTGGAAATAAAAGAGACTGAGGAGAAAGATGGAGCCGCGCGGGAAAGGATGTTCAGCTGCACACAGAGCAAAGTTCTGTTATCTTTGAAAAGCTCTGCCTACGTTGCCCCAGGGACATCCCAGATAGCATGGCTAATTCAGGCTGCTTATCTGCGTGGAAAATACTATGTTTACTTGCAGGCCAAATCTCTTTAAGACTAGACAATGGAAATCCAGAGGTTCTACCAAAATGTGGAATCTGCAACATTTTAAGTCCTATCAGGTGAGAAAAGGGAAAAGATGAAAGATATTCAATAGCTACAAATGCATAAATAATAGACAAGAGGAAAGTTAATTATAAAACAAGGGGTAATAATATAAAGCAAACTCTGCATGGGGAGTGGGAGATTGTAGATTAAAGAATAAGAGTTTCTTCACACACTCGTAGATCCATGAAACAACCTGCCAATGGAAGAGGTGGTGGCAAAAACAATAAAAGAATTCAAGCAGACATGAGATAAGCACAGGTGGTCTTTAGTTATGGAGAAGCAAGGAATAAAGCTGGATATCAAATAAGGTTGGCTATACTTCGACAGGAAAGGATGTGAGCAGGGTAAATGGGCCATACGATCATTATCTGCTGTCTTATTCCATGTTTGTATTGAAGGAGTGCACTGGTGTGCTTCTGCTGAGGTGACAGGAACAGGCGAGTCAATGCTGACATTTCTGTTCCTGCCCCAAGTATCTCCTGAAGTTTCTCAATGTGATAGCTTTTCGATCAGAAGATTCAAAACATCAGAACCAACTCAGCTGTCCCTTATAGCCTAGAAACTACTAATCAATATAATTGTTAAAAAGTTTCATAGCTATAGTCCTTTATTCTTTAACCTGCATTGGAAGCAGGACTGCCATCAATCAACCTCAAATAACTCTATATGCTTAAAAAAATAATCTGTATTGATCACCATTTACCTGCCATGAAAACATCTTATATACTGCATGTTTACTTGACAGGAAGCAGTTACATGTCATGTAAAAGACAATCATGCCTTGCAATATAATTCAACAGTGGAGAAGAAAATATTGCTTAATTAGAAGGCAGCTTTTTACAGTTCTTCTGGGATCCACACATCTCCTGCAGTCAGTACACAAGAAGCAAAAATAGCATTTCCTCAAGAAAACAAAGGATTTAGATTCTTGGGCTATAGTTTGGAAATATTTGAACAAAGAAACTAGAGAGGATAAAAATACAAAATGTTCCCGAAAAACATCTCTGTCATTAACAGGACTGATGTAAATCCCAGGGCAGGATGGGTAATATGAAGTGATGTTCATGGAAAAATTAAGATAAGCCAAGTCCAAATGCTATAAAGAGTCAACACAATTAAACAATGTTTTAAATTTGTTTTGGTTTTAATGAATTTACCCTGTATAAACAAAACAGGCCTGACAGACTCTTGCTGACATACTCCCTTGTGATGTGCTGACAGGATCAGAAGCATGAATATATTAATTAGGATGCAAAGAACAGAATTCATAATTATGTATAGCAGAAAGCATCAAGCAGCTATTCTTTCTATTTTTTTTCTCAAGTTGGCAAATTATTTTGTTTTTGATTTTTTTTTTTTTTAATGGCGAGATTGATATTGAAAATTGAAATCTCATGCCCTGATGACCGAAGAAATTTTCCCTGGATCATTTTTTTACTAGGTAAAATTCAGCCAGATAAGAGGGAGAGAGGGCAAGGGAACGTGTCCTAAATTTATTTGGGCAATATCAACATCTAATGCTATCTGGATAAATTTACCTGAGTAAGACCCACTGAATATCCTGGGCAAAGTTTCCTGGGCAATGCCACACTCACACCACCACTCAAATATGGACCTTTACATTATATCTAATAGTAAATAATCTTTAGTCAATTAATCTGTCGAGAAAAGAAATACTATACAGAAGAGTTTGTTTTGATGAAGTATAAGCTTGCATTCATGTATGCTGTATGGAGAGGAAAGAATGCTATAAATGATTGGAGGGAAGTAACACATTTAAAGCACTATTATAACCATAAAAAAGATTTTTTTTTGTGATGTACCAACAGGGCAAGTTTCTAACTGTGTGCAGAAGTGTAAAATCTTCAGGTAGTTTTTACCCACAGATTTTATGAAAATTTTCAAAAGGAAAACTTTCCCTTTGAAAATTGGGTTGGAAAAAGTGCACTCATAGATTTGCACTTGCTATTTGCGCAAGTACCTTTTCTAGCAAAAGTACATACAACAGTGCTAACCTCTCTCCCTGACGCTGGCCCAGGAACACCTCTCTCTGTGTAAATGAACAAATGTACTTTAATGTGCAAAGAGGTTAAGCAAGTTTCAAAGAATCCATTTCCACAAGCAAAACACCGTTCATCTGTGGAAATGCCTTTGAATATCACCCTCCAAATGATACAGATTTTAATCTGAATTTGTAACATTTTTGAGCACAGGGATGTGGCTGACCTGAAAATAATAAATATTAATACAAATGACAGTGTATACGTATTTAAGATAAAATATGCAGTCTGACAGAACTAGAAGATCCTCTGTACTACAGGCTTAGGTATCAGACTAGATGCCAGGTTAAACTGCATTTAGGAATACAATTCTAATTTTGAAATGAGTAAATCCTCATTCATCTGATGAGGCAAACTCACCCTTTTTAATTTGGCAGCAGCTTCTCCTGAGCGAATTGCAGCCAACACACACTGGTGGATTTGCTCTGGGTCAGAATTTTGAAATGGCAAAGAAGTCTTTTTCTCAAGGAGAGAAGATGAGCGGTGAACTTTGCAAGGAACCTGGCTGTTTAGTTGATTGTTTGCAGTGTTAGTTTTCTATTATAAAAAAAAAAAAAAAAAAGAAGCTTTGGGCAGTTAGTTGATAAAAGCAATTCTGTAGCAGCCCTTAGCTGTACGTTAGTAATGCTAGTTAAATGTTATACGCACACAATTAACAGAACCATTCCATGATGCAATGAAGAGCTATAAGAAAGGCATTAAGAATGGATTACTTTCTACTAGTAAAGCAAACAATTGCAAGTTAAAACATTTAAAAACTGCATATTTATAGACTATCAAAATTGTTGTTTTTTTGCTACTATTGATCATATTTTCCATGAATTCTCATACTGAATGTGGTCAGCCTCTACAAAACCCCTTCAGACATGCACATTGCACAGAAGTTCTATTACAGAAAATGTGAACTATTGAATTCATTCATGCCTGACCAGACAACTAGTGAATGTGTTACTAAGCAGAAAAGTACCTGTGCGTATATTGGACCCAAGACAACATTGATAAAATGGCTGAATTAGCACAACATGAGAAAGAATGCCATCAAGTCAAAGAAAACAGTTGCAGGGAAGAAATAGCCATGCAACACCTGATACATACAGCTTTATCCCCATAATCATGCAACTCTGTTTCCTTCCCTTGGGCTATCACCTTCCCCTGCAAACTCTTTCCCCATTGTTATTTAAATTCACTATTGTAAGTCTTCAAAGGTCCGGAGACAGCATTTCCTGACCACTTGTACCAGCCCATGCCCCTGTGTTAAGCAAGAAATAAGTGAATACATCATGTTTTCCTTTGTTAAGATAACTGATACATTATGAATGTTTAGGAAAGATGAAGACTTGACAATTGTCACAAGTTTCAGACTGGTACTAATAAAATAATATACCTGTATGTATATAAAGAGCCTTTAAGATCCACTGGAGTTTGGAGGGGTGTGGTGGGGGGGGGGGGGGGAGAGAGATGCAGTTCTCTCTTCTCCAGGAATTGTATTTCACAAATAATCAAAGCTGCTCTCATTCTGACACAGCAGCACAAACTATACTGCTCTGATAATGTCATTCTTTGTCTTGAATATATGAAAAACAATATGGAAAAGCAAACAAGAGCATCATTCAGAGACCAAGGTGTTCCTGAATTTTAATTATTTAAAAATAATAAAATATATTCTAGCTTTAAAATCCTAAGTGTGACGTGGCTTTGCCAGACATTAGACATGCTCCCATGTACATTTTTCCAGTAAGGGGTAGTGAGAAGGGTTTTAAAGATTTTTGAATCCTCCCATAACCAAAACCCCACCTTTTTAGGGGAAAGTCTACTGGAGGGTATATAATCCTTTATAGCATGCTCGCACATTATTGGGAAAGCAACTAGAGAGTGGGCAGGAGATAAGCTAAAGATCATACTTGGATATTAAGCATGATGTTGGCAAGAAGGAGTTGGAGCTTGGCTGTAGGATGTTACTTCCTCAACCCTAGAGGGTTTGATCTACAGTAGGGGTCTTTTTGGATTTTGGAACTAGAAAAGGTATTTTTTTGATGCAGACTGGTTCAGCCTAGATGGAAGGGCATCCCTCTGGTATCATGAACGACTGAATCCAGAAAGATCTTTTTGCGTAAGCTAAGGAAGATGCAAGGTTGAAAACAATTTCAAGTGAACTCGAACTAGAGACTTCTGAGAAGGTTAGACAGCTGATAACTTTGTGATATTTTTGGATTTTGGATTACAGTTTGAGTTTTTGACCCAAGTTTGAGATTTTTTTGTATTTTTCTACCTTTTGTGCTTGGAGAAATTTTACTTACTTGACCAGCCTATGCTGGAATTATGCTCTAGTTATCCTACCCTACATGGGGAGGGTAGTCTGGCTATGGTTGAAGGGAACGCAGAGTGTGAAGAAGATTTAAAATGGACAAGGAAACCATTCACTTTTCATTGCAGGGATTTGTTTGATGATGGTTTTCATTTTAGCCTGGATAATTTTCTTTAAGTTGCAGTAAAGAATTTAATTTGAATACCACTTTGGGACTTTGCTTGTTTTTTTCCATTTCTCCTTGTTTTGGCTGAATACCCTGTGATGAGTTTTTTTTGTTTTTTTTTTTGTTTTTTTTTTGGGGGGGGAGGGGTTATCCATTATGATACTCTTGGCTTCCTTGCGCTTATACTGGACACACTTGCACCTGATGGTAATAATCGAGTTAGAATGTGAGCCTGTAACTATAGTAATGATTGAACAAGCCAGGGGCCAAGGAAAACAGTCTCCCTCATCTGGACTTGGACCTGGACTCATAGCCATAAATATGGTTTTGAAGCTTTAAAAAAAATGCATAGATCATTATCCTAATATTTTATTACCACTGCAGCTCTATACACAATTTAACAAACTAGTTTTCTCTCTTTCCACTGAATGACCTATGGGTAATGCTCAAAATAGAAAAACTGGAAAAAATGTGACTGAATAATGACAATATTCCAATTACCCATAGTAATGTCCATAACTTCTTGGTCATTTTTTATTTAATAGGAAAGCTAGATTGCATCTGTCTAGTTTTGAGTATGTTACAGCTTAGTACAGGAACATTGGTTCTTACCTGCTAATTTTCATTCCTATAGTATCACATATCAGTCCCGACTCCTGGGTTTTGCCTCCCTTCCAGCAGATGGAGATAGAGAAATTTTCACAGCTACTGGCACATAGTGGTGTAGCACCTGCAGTCCCTCAGTATTACTATGTATCCAAGCTGATACTGAAAAAACGCTTCCAATCAAATTATGAATACAATATCTCCCGAATGAGCAGAGGAAAGAAAAATCAAACTGTCAACAATATTACAAATTTTAAGGCAAGACAAAAAAACCTGTGCCATCCTTCAGACAATAAAAAGAACAGACAGAACTAGTGGACTCTCAAACGCACACACATCCCTGGGCGGGACTCGAACTGATCTGTGGAACTACAGGAATTAAAATTAGCAGGTAAGAATCAATTTTCCTTTCCCTGTACTTACTCAGATCAGTCCAGACTCCTGGAATGTACCAAAGCTTCCCTAAACTGGGTGGGACTGTGAGAGTCCTGCTCAAAGGATGCCTTCTCCGAAACCAGCAATCTCCGGAGCTTGGACATCCAATCTGTAGCATCTGGCAAAAGTATGCAAAGACTTCCAAGTCGCCACTCAGCAAATCTCCTGTGGAGACGCTAGCTGACACTTGGTCCAGGAAGCCGCCTGGGACTGAGTTGAATGAGCCCTTAAACGCTCCGGGACAGGATGACCACAACAAATGTATGTGGATCCAATAGCTTCCTTCAACCAACGAGTAATTGTGGCTTTCAAAGCTTTTTGACCCCTTTTCTGCACCACTCCACAGCACAAAGAGGTGATCCAACACCCTAAAACTGTTGGTCAACTCCACGTACCGCAACAAGGCACACCGGACATCCAAACGCCTTAATTCTGAGGCTTGAGGTGAACCAGATTCTAGATTCTGAAAATCCAGAATTTCCACGAACTGACTCATGTGGAATGCCAAAACCACCTTAGGCAGAAAAGACGGAACAGTCCTCAATGAGACCCCCAAATCCGAGATCCGTAAGAAAGGCTCCCCCCCCCCCCCCCCCGCAGGACAAGGCTTGAATCTCCGAAACCCTTCTGGCCGATCAAATAGCCACCAAGAATACCACCTTCAAAGTGAGAGCCTTAATGTTAGCCCTTCTAAGGGGCTCAAACGGTGCCTCACATAAGTCCTTGAGGACCAAATTAAGGCTCCAAGATAGACAAACAGTGTGAGCAGGAGAGTACAAATGCTTTGCTCCTCTAAGAAAATGCACCACACATCTGGATGTGCCTCCAGGGACCTCCCATTCACCTTGCCCCAAAAACTGGCCAGGATGGAGACCTGTACTCGCAAGGAGTTGAATGATAAACTCTTAGCCAGTCCATGCTGCAAAAAAACACTAGAGTTTGCGATGAGGCACGCTGAGTGTCAATTTCTTTATAAGTGCACCAAGACTCGAAAACCCTCCACACCCTAGCATAAGCTAATGAGGTGGTGATAACATCCTCTGGATACCCCTTTTTCCTCAAACGCTGCTGCTCAAAAGTCAAACCGCTAGACAAAAGCGATCTGCCTGATTGAAAAATAAGGGACCTTGATAAAACAGGTTTGGAAGATGTCCCAGCCTCAACGGACCATCCACCGCTAGATTGTCCAGGTCCGCAAACCAAGGTCATAGAGGCCACTCTGAAGCCACCAGAATTACTCTTCCTGGGTGGACCTCTATTCTCCTCACTATCTTGCCCACCAGAGGCCATGGTGGAAACATATATCAAAACGTCACTTGGCCAAGAAGAACCAGTGCATCAACCCCTTCTGCTTCTCGCTTTCTCCTGCGACTGAAGAATCGAGGAGCTTTGGCATTCCACTGAGTTGCCATTAGATCCATATGAGGAACACCCCATCTGTGGATAATGAGACATCGCTTTTTCCGAGAGCTCCCATTCTGCAGGATCTAATCGCTGATGGCTGAGAAAATTGGCTTGCACAATGTCGAACCCCGCAATGTGTGAAGCCGCTATCCAAGCTAGATGCTGCTTCGCCCAAAACATCAGCATTTCCGCTTCACAAGCCACTGCTCGACTCTTGATCCCCCCTTGGCAATTGATATAGGCTACCATTGTTGCATTGATGGATAGGAGATCAAAACTCCTGGAGGGATAGCCGCACTGCTCTCATCTCGAGATGATTGATGGACCACAATGCTTCCTCCAATGACCATTTTATTTATTTTATTTAATAATTTTTATATACCCACTTTTCATGCAAGCATATCAAATCGGTTTACAGTAGTTAGCAATTAATCATTTAAAATTATTTGCATTTCCAAAGAAGAAAGAAGTAAATACATTATTTCATAATGTAATTAACATAGCAAACTAAATAGTATGCTAAATAGTCAAAATTTAAACACTTAGAGAGGTAGTATAGTTAGGGTAGAGATAGTATAATAAAAATAAAAATATACATTACCTTGGTATTAAATCAGAAGTGTAAGATAATTATGCTAACAGCTCTTGGTAGGCTTGTTTAAAAAGCCAAGTTTTAATCCCCTTTTTAAATAATTTGTTGTCAGCTTCTAGTCATAATTCCTGCGGGAAAGAGTTCCATAGAAGGGGTCCAGCAATAGAGATAGATTTCTCTTACATTATTTAGGTGGGAAATTTTGGGGGAAGGAATGGGTAGCATCCCTGTTCCGGTTGATCTGGTGGTTCTTGAGGGGGTGTGGAAGTGAAGTGAAGAGGTTAGCCATTCAATTTTTTTCATTGTAGAGGGTTTTGTGTATTAGTGATAAGATTTTATGCTGGGCCCTGTATTTGACCGGCAGCCAATGAAGTTCTTTTAATATTGGGGTGATATGTTCAGATCTTCTAGTACCTGTCAAGAGTCTAGCTGCAGAGTTCTGCAGAAGTTGCAATGGTCTTGTTATATTTGCGGGAAGGCCTAAGAATAGTGAGTTACAGTAGTCTAATCTTGATAAGACAAGTGCCTGTAAGACAGTTCTAAAGTCTTTAGGGAATAGGAGGGGTTTTAATCTTTTGAGTATTTTTAATTTGAAGTAACAATCGCTTATGATTTTTTTAACACAGGATTTCATGGAGAATTCGCAATCTATAAGAATCCCTGACTGGGACTGGCACACTGCTCCCCAGCCAAAGAGACTGGTATCTGTAGTCACCACTATCCACTGTGGAACCTCCAAGACCACTCCAAGACCCTACGCAAAAGCCACCAAGACAGACTGGACCTTGCTGAATCGGTAAGCGGAAGAAGAAACTGCTCCAATACTGGATCCCAGCAGGATAGCAACATCTCATATTGGCAAATACCCAGGGCACGAGTTCCAAGGTAGATGCCATGGAGCTGAGGACATGCAAGTAATCCAAGACTCTGGGGACTCGGGCTTGCAAGAGACTCCAAACCTGAGACTGCAACTTGAGCATACGCTCCTCTAGGAGAAAAACCTTCCCTACTCAGGTATCAAAATGTGCCCCCAGAAAATTCAGAACTTGCGAGGAGAGAAGCTGGTCTTAGATAGGTTCACTACCCAACCCAACGACTGCAAGCGGTACATCACCACCTCCACCGCTTGCCTGCACAGGTCCTGCGACTTCACCTGAACAAGACAATCGTCCTGAGGGCCGCTGCCACAACTACCATCACCTTGCTGAAGGTCCGCAGAGCTGTTGCTAAACTGAATGGGAGTGCGCAAAATTGAAAATGGTCACCTAGGATTATGAACCTGAGAAATCTCTGATGGTCCAGGCGGATCCCGATGTGCAGGTACTCCTCTGTCAGATCCAAGGACACCAGGAACTCTCCTGTCCGTACCACCACGATGATGGACCATGAAGTTTCCATCCGAAACCATGGAACTTTGAGATCTAGATTCCCCTTCTTTAACTCAAGAATTGGAGGAAATGCGCCATCCTTTTTGGGGACCACAAAATAGATGGAATAATATCCCCTCCCTCGTTCGTGTGGAGGAACAGAAACTATGGCCCCTACCATAGGCAGACGCTCGAGTTTGCCGCATGACTAGCTCTTTTGTTGCCGAGTCGCAGGGAGACCTCATAAAGATACTCCGGAGTGGCCAAACAAATTCTAAAGTGTAACCTTTTTCTATCACGCTTAGGACCCACTGGTCCGAAATTATCTTGGCCACTCCTCATACAAATGTGTGAAGCGACCTCATAATTGGGAAGGAGGAGTGGGCCAGCCTCGCTTCATTGTGTAGACTTGGTGCCACCAGGACCCTGGCTGGTGACCTCTCTGCCTGCTCTACGGGTTCGAAATGAGTGGTTCCAGGACTGCGACCCTCCCTGAGGCCTGTCTCTGTCCCATAGGCATAGCTCTGCCAAAAACTCCTTTGGCCACGAAACCGAGAGCATACTGGGCTCGTCTTCCGGCAATTTGTGAACCTTATTTTCACCCAGAAGCTTTATCAACTGCTCCAGGTCCTCACCAAAGAGTAGCTTGCCCTTGAATGGTAGTGCACCAAGTTGAGCTTTGGAGGAGACATCAGTCAACCAATTTCTCAACCAAAGAAGTCTCCTGGCTGAGACCGAGGACATCATTGTTCTGGACAAAGTACGAATAAGGTCATATAAGGCATCTGTACCATAAGCAACCTCAGCCTCGAGATGTTCTGCCCACTGAGCCTACAAGGATGACAAACTTCTGTTCTCCTGAAGCAGTTGCACCCACTGCACAGCCGCTCGAAGCATAAAACTACTGCAGACAGCCGCCTGGATGCCCAGTGTTGATACCTCAAAAATCTTCTTAAAGTGCACTTCCTGCCTTTTGTCATGGAGATCCTTCAGAGCCGCAGCCCCTACCACTGGGATGGTCATTTTCTTGGTGACTGCGGAGATGGAGGCATCCACTTTCAGAACCTGCAGAAGCTCCAGAGTTTCCTCGGGCAATGGATATAGCTTAAGGCCAGTTTCCAGAGTATCCCACTCCCTCACCACCAACTGTTTCACGGACTTGTGAAATGGAAATGTCTTGGCCGGACCTCGTAAGCCCTCCATGACCGGATCCACATCCTCATGGTCCGATTCCTCTTGAGGAACCACTATAACTAACTCCAGCAGGACAAAATGTATCAAGGGACCTAGCTCCTTCCTCTGAAAAAGGCAAAGCACCTTGGGATCTTCTCTTTCCATAGTAGGAACCTTTGTTGGCTCCTCAGCCAGATCCTGCAGAACCCGATCTGGCTCCTTGTCCGGGGAGCCATCCCGACACAAACCTGTTTGAATCATCTGAGAAATCGCCTCAGTGGTCCCTGACACCGAGGGACCATGGACCCTCCGAATCCTGGTGGCCCCTGAGGACCTTGAAAATTTGGACTTTTTTTTCCTGGAAGAGGGTTCAACTGCTCTGTGCTTGCGAGAGGGCCACCTTGCAGCCTGGTGGGCCAGAAAAGCCTTGTGCATTAAAATCACAAATTTGGGCAAAAAAGGAGAGAAACTCACAGAATCCTCCTCCAGAGGGTCTGACTCCTCCCCTGACTGCCCTCAGTGGGCCGTTGGGGGAGGATCCCTGGGCCTCTTTGGGAGTTAAATTGGGTGGAGAAAGCGCCGGCAGGAAATCCCCTTTCCCTGCTGCAAGCTGAGACTTAGCTACAAAAGTCTCCAAAATGGCCGACGTTTCCGCACTCAGCAGGAATGGATCCTTGCCTCATGCCACGCAGCTTTCGGCTCACCAGACCAATGCTGCAGAGAGGAAGCCGCCGCCATCTCTCCCGATGTGCCCTCCCCTGCTGAGAGGCACCAGGAGCAATGGCTGAACTGCGACCGGCACATGGAATCACAGCCGCAAATGGAGCAGTCAATCTCCTTTGGCATGCCTAGGCACTGTGCTGACCACGCAGCAAACAGCCATACGAGGAAGAAAAACACGAGGAGCCGAAAACAAAGAGAGAAATCCCCCGAGCTGTCTCCCTGTACCACCAGCGCTGGGGAGAAACAGAGATAAGGCAAAGCGAACGCTATCTGCAACTCCTTGCACTTCCTTCAAATTTTTTTTTTTTTACAAAACCTTACAAAAAACAGCAAGGCACAGACAAGAAAGAAGAAAAGAACAGCCTTATCTGAGCTTGGCAGAGGTTCCCCCCCCCCCCCCCCCCCCCCCCCCAAACTCCAGGAGGTGAGGTAACTGGACCACCAGCTTTCAACCTCCGATATGGTAATCAGGACAATTTTGGGTCTCCAACCCCTGGCTCATCCGCCCCTACAACCAAGAGGGATGGTCCCACCAGGACCTGACAACCTCCTAGGAGGAAAATCCTCTTGGAAGACATTTTTTTCCTTTTTTTTTTTTTTTATTAAAGGTTCAGAACTGCAGGTTTTGCACCTCATCCATATGCTGGAGACAGAGAAATACTGAGGGACTGCAGGTGCTATACCAGGTTATATTGCCAGTGGCTGTGAAAATGTATCTGTCTCCATCTACTGGAAGAGAGGCAAAACCCAGAAGTCTGGACTGATCTGGGTACGTACAGGGAAACACACTTCCTGACAGAAGGCTAATGAATGGCAGCCTATTTAGCTGGTGAATACAGTAGATATGGCTAGCCCCAGATACAAGCACTATAAGCCATTTTCATGTTTTCGTTTGGTGCTTATAGGACCACACCAAAGGAAGAGAATATGAAGACCCATGGCACTTTAACCAGGGTCCAGCCACGGTTTTTGGTTGCCCTGTTTCAACCATCTTAAGAATGCATATTTAGGTTGCATTCTACAACTGTGCAGCACCCAGCTGCTCAACAGTAATTTACTAAGTGCCTTCAAACAATGGTATTTTAAAAAGATCACTTCAACATGATGTACCCCTTTAAAACAATAATCAGTCCTGAGTCTATTCATTCTTAGCAGTTCCCAATCTTTTTCCTTTTTACATTTTGCATGGGATTAATTTCTGGTATAATTAACTCACACAAAACATCATCTGGATTTCTTTTCCAGTTTAGCCAATTCAACTTTGTTCTGTGAATAGCAGCAAGACAGATATTATAGCATAGCCTGGTTGTGGGTAAAGTATAAACCTAAGCTTGCTGTACTTTAAAAAAAAGACTGTACTATGATGGGTGTGGGGTCACCACTGATTATAGTTTTACAATTAAACACTGACTTTACTATCCTTCCTTACAAAAACAGCCCAAAAAGATATGTTTTTGTTTGACACTGTTTTACATACTCAAATGGGAGTAAAGAGTTTAAAAACAAATATTTCTATCAAAATTCCAGCCTAATTAAGCTCACATCATACCTTAGGGAACTGCAGAAGACTAAGAAAGAAGCCATTTGTGCTATTTGTTTCAATAGCTATTATTTCTACCCTGATTACAGTCTTGTGTGATGATATACATATCTGAGTCCCTGGCCACAAAACTATGTTCTTTGCTGTACTGAAAACTATGTAAATCAGCTTTATAACAATTTAAAATATTGGCTTTAGACACTGACAAAAACCCTAAAGCTAAAATTAAAACAGAAGAGACCCAGTATTTCCATCTGCCATTGAGGAAACACAAACTGTGCTAAAAGTTGAGAAACTGTGAAAATGCCTCCATTGCCTCCATTCTAAAATGACTGAGTCAAAACTGGGGATTCCATGATCTCACCTTAACTTGTTCCATTACTGAATGCAGGGATATGTAAGATGGTGATTGGTGTAGCTTGATAAATCAGAATGCTACATTTCTCCATTCAATTTTAAAAATTATCACCACAAAAGAGAAACCTAGGCACAGTGCTTAGGGCAACTTTTTTTTTTTTTTAAAGACACACCAACAACGTGAAAAGGTTGAGCCATAAAATGGTCAAGTGGGTATATATGCTGTTAACAGAATAAGATATTGCACCATGTTACCTTTAGACATAAATAAAATAAGCTAATTTTCCATATTAACTTTATACTAATTGTTAACATGAATATTTTGGAAAAAACCCCCAGAATATCAAAATAGTATTAAAAGAAAATAAATTAAGGATAAAATTTAAAAATAAGTGTGCTATACATACTGCTTGTCCTTGTGTCATGGATAATAGTTCCTGGGGAAAAAAAAATAAACTCTCTCAAATAAAGTATTATTATTATTTCAATTCACACAATTAAAAAAAGTTGCAGGAGCACAGCTTTACAATTTACTCAGAAAATAAAAAATGATAATGCACTGTAACTCTAAATTAAAAAAATGAAGTGGCATTTTGGGCACTTTTACTAACTCTAGATTCTTCCTGATCACTTCTTTGCTGGTACTTACACATCTCTGCAGTGGGATTTTAAGGAGGAAAAAGGGATAGAATGCATATCAAGGGTCTTCTCACCCTGTGCTTATGTCAATCCCCTACCCTTTCCCCAATAAATCAGAACCTTTATTTCCTAAAGTTTCCAGTTTGTTTTAGTTTAGCTGTAAAATCATTATCGCTTCAGTGCCACCTTCACTGGAACGTTTGATGGAAATATGACAAAAGATAAATTATTCACTTAATATACCCCCTAATAATCTTAATCTTTAGACAGGAATGCAGGAAAAAACAGCCATGATTTTACTATACAGTTATGGTCTAATAGGGAGTAATAACCAATTGAGAAACCTGCTTGAAATTCACAAAGATTAAACATACTGCCCAAGGACATTCTCAGCCTCTGTGCCAGATAGGAGTATGGGAACAAATTTTTACTCCCCTGCTCTTATTTTGCACATGCTCTTATAAGAATATCCTACCCTGATTTCCAAACCCTGAAAGTGCCACGGTAATACCTATACAACGTAAGCATTCTCAATGTGTCTACTGCTTTGCATATTTATCAAACTCCCATTACTGGAAAATATCCAATGCACAAAACAGAGATACAAGATGACAGATTAACCAATCTGCAATTCAATATTTCTAGTAACTACTTCCTTACAAAGGAAATATACATTGATCACAGGAATCTGAACTGGCCTCATATTATTTGAATCCTTCCTATTTAAATACACTCATGGTTAACCACAAAAGTATAAATCCTCACCATTAAGCAGCATACAAATACAGATATAATTAAAAATTCATTCCTCATGCTGTAACAGATAGCAATAAGAAGAAACTAATGTGCCTATGTGGTATGCAGATATAACAGATACCATGCTGGTACATTATGTCTCAAATAAAAGGCTGAAAATGGTAAAATTAGAATCTTACCTGATCATTTCTTTTCCTTGAGTCCTGCCAGACTAGTCCAGACTTAAGGGATTTGTCACTCCTACCAGCAGATAGAGACAAAGCGAAAACTTTGCACTTCTGTCCCTCTTCTCTATATAATCTGGTACATCAGGGAAAGTCATCAGTAGACTTTTGCCCAGGATAGAACTGGATTCCCCTGGGGAAACTTAAAAACAAATCTTTACCCTAAAAAGTGTACAGAACAAGAAATAAAAAAAAATTGAGCAGTCTCCTTTCTCTTCCTTCCCCAGGTTGAATCCTGTCCAGTAATAGAGGGATTTTTATTTTATTTATTTATTTTTTTTAATGGGCCACCTTCCATTCTTCTCCTTACTTTCCCTTTTTTTTGTAATGATTCCTTCTTCCTAAGTATTTCTTGTCCATTATACTTGGGGTGGGTTCTCGACTGGTCTGGCAGGACTAAAGGAAAGGAAATTAGCAGGTAAGGTTATAATGTCTCCTTTCTCATCATCCTGCTAGACCAGTTCAGACTTGTGGGCTGTACCTAACCAGTGGCTATCTTGGACTTACAAGTCTATCCTGTAGTGCTTAGTGAATGAGTGTGATGAAGCGGACATTGCTGCCTTACATATGTCTACCGGACAGACTAGTCTTCACTCTGTCCAGGATGTGACCAGTGCCCTAGTACAGTAAGTGCACATTCCCTTTGAAATTGGCATCCCTTTACCTATAGAGGCCAAAGCTATTGCCTCCTTAACTTATCTAGCAATGGACACCTCTGATGCTGCTTCTCCCTTCTGGGTCCCACCAAACGGAACAAAGTCTGACTTATGGAACAAATTTGTGGTTTTCAGGTAATGCAACAATGCCCTTTATATATATCCAGGAAATGTAGGCCCTTCTGTCTACATATACATTCTGACTTGCTGAATCAGGGTGGAAAGACTTCCTGGTTTAGATGGTACCAGCTTGATGGTGACCTTCTCTTTTGCAAACATCAACTAGGATTCCTGGAAAGACAGAGCTGGAGCTCGGAGATTCTCCTTGCTGAACAGATAGCTACAATTAAAACCATCTTCAGAATTAAATCCTTTAGATAGGCTCTTTTCAGTGGCCCAAACAAGGCTTCAATCAAAGCTTTCAGTACAAGGTTCAGGTCCCATGGTGATGTTAATGATGATCCTGGTAAATGTATGTTTCACTCCCCTAAAAAAGCGCACCATATCTGGAGGCATCTAACCTATCCCCTATTACAGGATTTAGCTGTTGCCTGCACTCTCAAAAAGTTGAGGGCTAACTTCTGGCAGAGATTGCAGAACTGAAGTCAGTTTCACCTTAAACAGAGACATCTTTTTCCTCTTACACCAAACCCCCAAAGTTTTCCATATCGTGACAAATGCCAAGGACATTAATTTCTTCTTTGCTTTCAGTAGAGTCGATATCACCTGTCCTGAACATCCTCACTTGTGCAATTGCACCATCTCAAGAGCCAGACTGTAAGACAGAATGGAGTGGGATTTGTTATTGTGACTGGGCCCTGGTGTAGCAACTCTCATCTGGGTAAATGTGAGCACTTCCCTTCCCTGAGTCTAATCAAGTCCATGTACCACTAATGCCTCACCCAATCTGGAACATCTAAAACGAGACTGTTTGTGGTGATTTTGTGGCCAGGAATTTTCTAACTTGCTCCTGCAGCTTGTTGATGTTTTTTGTTGTCAAGCATACTCTTCCTATGTTCATCTTGAACCTTGCCTCAAATAGAATGATTGAGAGGGCTGCAACTGACTTTTGTCTTTATTATCCACCCTAGGCTTTCCAACAATTGCAAGACTTGAGTTGACTGAAGATTTGTTTTGAAAGGACTAGGCCCTGATTAGCTAATCATCTAGGTAAGGGTGTACTAGAATTTCTTTCCTGTGGAGGAAGGCTGCTACCATCACCATTACATTTGTGAACGTTTGTGTTGCAGTGGCTAGCCTGAAGGGCAGAGCTGTGAACAAATAGAAGTGAATTTTCAAAAGAGTTATGCATATATTGTAAAACTTTTCTAAAGCTCATTTATATGCATACAACCCAGTTTTATGTGTATAAATCCTTTTGAAAATTATCTCCATAATGTCTTCCTAGTACTTTGAAATGAGGGAACTTTTGATGTTTTTCTCTGACTGAATGTGGAGATATGGGTTAGATAAATCCAGGGACTAGAAATCTTTTTCTTATTGATAACAAGCCGTTAGGCCCGTTCAAACGGGCAGGATTCCGTCGGTCAGAGCCGCTCTCTTCTGCACAACGTCTTACCCTTCCCACTTACTCATATCCTCTTCCCTTTTGCTTCCATTCCCTCTTACCTCATCCACAATCCCTTCCCCCTCTCCCTCAGCCCTCCTCCATTCTCTCTTTTTCTCTTCTGCACGTCTTACCCTTCCCACTTACTCATATCCTCTTCCCTTTTCCTTCTATCCCCTCTCACCTCATCCACAATCCCTTCCCTCTCCCTCAGCCCTCCTCCACTCCTTTCTCTTCTGCACAACTTTTTACCCTTCCCATTTACTCATATCCTCTTCCCTTTTCCTTCCATCCTCTCTCGTCTCTTTCCTTCCCCTCTCACCTCATCCACAATCCCTTCCCTCTCCCTCAGCCCTTCTCCACTCCCTCTTTTTCTCTTCTACAGGGCTGGCTGTTGTCCCTTTGCATGCCAGTTAAAACAGGCGAGATTTAGCTCTGCTTCGGCCATCCCAACTTCCTCCCCCCTTCCTCGGTGGCAGACAGACGGCTCGGCGACTCTTCTACCCTTTCCTCCTCCTCAGCACCAGCCAGGAAAGTTAAGGGAGAGACCAGGCTAAAGGAGGAAGCATCTGTTGATGAAACTGCAGCATGTTATCAGCCTGAGCCCGTCCCTCCGTCGCCGTCCCTACTCCCTCCCCCCTTCCCCGGCAGCGGAGGGACGGGCTCAGCCTATTAACATGTCGGAGGAGTCGTTTCTTGGAGCGGCGGCTGGTCTGCTATTTCCTCCTCCTCTCAGTGACACCCTGTTCCGATCTCTCTGCTTTGGGGCTTAAGGTCAGCACGTTAGCACGTCGCTCAGAGCTCTGTGCAGCACATGCGCAGTAGAGCTGCTGCTCTCTACTGCGCATTTGCGGCATGGGTCAGTCAAGCCTCATTTATCTAGTTAGATTCCACTGACTTTAGGGTTCCATCCAAAAATGTAGCACCCTCAAAGAAAGATTGATCCACTTTCAATCCAAAATGAGTTGAAACATTCCCTCCTTCTTTGGGACCAATAAATAAAAGGAATACTTGCCTCTTTATTTCCAATTCTGGGACTAGCATCACTGTTTCCAGCTAAAGCAGTCTGTACTATTGCTCGAATTGTCGCCATCTTTGCTGGGGTCTTGCAAGGGGCTGAGACAAATGCTACTGGTATAGTGTGCTCAGTTCAAGGGTGTATTCTCTATGAAAGATTTCCAAGACTCTCTGTCCTCTGTCTTGCGGGTCCACTCCTTGTAGTATCATTGTAACTGCTCTCCTAATGGAGGGAAGGAGGAGTGACCCTTTGAACTGTCACTGTGGGCCCCTGGATCCTGAAGGATCCCATATTCCACTGTCTTGGCCACCTGATCTACTACCCCAAAATGGCTGTCTCTTACCAGGTAGTCTTGTCCTTTGGACATTATAGAATCTATCTTGCTTGTATTGCCTGTTATCTCTCAGCTGATTTCTACGTAAGATTCCTCTAACAGTATCCCTAGACCTATCCTCTGGGAAACTCTAGAGCTTTGATTCCCCTAAATCTTTCAAATGTTTTTCTAGCACTTCCCCAAAAAGCAGGTGCCCTATGAAAAGGGCCCCTGCTTTGTTTTTATTCATTGGTGTGTCTTATTGAAGTTTTTTGGGCTGTGGAGATGATTTGGAGCATAATTTTCAACTTCATACATATGACGACAACAAAAACACCAAGAGTGACCAGAGAAAAAGAAAAATTAGGTGATCCCAAAAAGGCATCTGATATCAAGCTGGCAATACAAGATTTGAAAACTGAACTCATTAAAGAGATCTCGAGGAATGAATTGGCTGCACTGGAAGATAAAATTAATAAGTTGCAAGCATCTATAGATGAGTTGAAAGATAGCATGGAAGCGCATACCAACCAAGTAGATGGCTTGGAAATAAGAGTGCTATCGGCAGGAGTTAGCGACTGATAAATAGGAATCGGCACAACTATCTTTGTCTAATTGGCGTTTGAGTCTATCAAAGATCCAGATCTGATGCATTTGGCCCAAGTTTGGCTCCCTGAGGTCCTAGGCCTGTCGATGGAAGCAGAACCGATAGTATTTGAAGAGCGTCCACAGAGTTGGGAGAGTGGGGCAAACAAATGACAGCAGTGGTGAAAATTCTGAATTTTACGGATAAGATTCAACTATTTACTGCGTACAAGAAACAACAAAATTCTAAGCCTCTCCAATATGAAGGCATGAAGCTGTTACACTTAAACAACTACTATGCTAGGGTATTGGAGAGGAGAACAGCATTCTCTTGGATTTGTTCAGACCTTTTCCGCAAGGGGATTAAATTTATATTACAATATTCTGCGATACTTAAAATCTTCCATGACAGTAAGACTTTCACAGCGATGACGGTCGAGCGGGTGACTAAGAATTAGGAGGAACTTGCATTTTGCCAACGAGTGACGCAACAATAATATGGGAACTGCAGCCTAGTATGATGAAGTTTATGCGTGGCATGAACCTGATGATAGGTCTAGATGATCATGTCCCGGCTGTTGTTCATGGTAGAATTGCCTGCAAACAGGAGTGTTTTTGCAAGTGCCACATGTTTCTTTGTTTTTGTGATCTATTTTATATCTCAAAATGGCACCTATGCCCTTCCAATGTCTGTACTGCTCAAGCCGCACACTTTCTTTTTCTCCTACAAAGCTTGACTCACATTACATATGTGATTGCCAGTGAGCTTAAAGTAGTTATAACTCGACAGGATGGATTTTTGTTTATTTTTTCTATTATTCCTACTCTTGGTAAATGCAAAGTGTGTTATTTTTGTCCTTCCTAAGGTTTATAGATTATATCTTATGTGCATTTCGATATACACATTTTTAGTTTACTCTGCCATCCCTGCATCTGCGAAGCCTATATGCGTTCTGGCTAACTGCCTGTTTTTTTGTTCTCCAAAACAGACTTTCCAACAGTAAACATTGCTACCCTGCTTGCTATTTGAGCTTCTAATGTTGTATCTTAGTCTTTTTTTTTTCGTTTTTTTAATTACTGCAAATGCAGGGCAGCACCCTGTTGTAGACTAATCGATAGATTATTTTGTTTAGACTTGAAGGCAGAAACACATTGCTTCTTTTCACAACATGTTCTTTGTAATATATACTTATGCATAAAGACTTTCTTCGTTATCCTTGTTGTAGTATTTACAAATGCACGTTGCTTTCTGCTTTTTGTTTTCTTTTATATATATGTATATCTAACTGTAATTATGGGGTCACACTCATTGACTGACATTTATGCTAGTGAAATTACTGAAAGTACATCCAAGCCCATCTAGATCTTTTCCCAACTTTATTGACGATTAATGAGAAGTTGTTTATTTATTTTTTACTAAATGTGCTGTGGGTTCAGTGGGCATATCTTCAGAAGAGGCAGCATGACACATAATGAAGATACGGTACCTTAGAGCTATATGGGGTTTTATGAGGTTTTGGGGGTATTATATGGGGGTGGTGGTCTACAATTGGAAGATGATGTGTGTGTGGTGTGCGAGTGCTGTGTGAATTGGTGGGGGGAGGGAGGTGCTGGGTATATTTCAACTTTAGCTTGCTTATATGTGTGAGAGGTATGTGATCGGTACCATTCTATAAATGTGACTCAGTGGTGGTTGCTGTAATTAACTTGGTGTTTCCTTACAACACTGATGACTTTGAGATATCGAGGCTGGGCGACATCTTTTGCATCCTACTTATTTATATCTCCTTTGGCGGATCAAATATGGCTAATTTAAAGGTTGTATCTTTAAATGTTGATGGTGTTCATTCTTCCATTAAACGTAAACACATTTTGTCTCTTCTCAAAAAAGAGAAAATGCATATTGCATATCTTCAGAAAACTCATCTAAATGATGCTGAGCTTGGGAAGCCGAAGCAGGACTGGGTGGGATAGTGCCACTACGCTTCTTACTCCAGTAGGCAATGTGGAGTGACAATTCTTATTCAAAAGCAATGCCCTTTTGTTTTGGATAAAAAATAATTGATAAAGAGGGGCATTATGTTATCTTGCGTGGCTCTACTGCACACTCCAAAGTGGTTCTCTGTAATGTATATGCCCCAAATGTATTCACCCAAGCTTTTTTTTCTAGCTTAGTTGCTGTACTGGGTCAGTTTCTGCAAACCAAATCGATTGTTGGGGGGGGGATTTCAACCTACGTATTTGTTTTGAATTGGATACTAAGTCTATCAGATCAAAACAGGCTCATAAACCACATGAAGGGGCATTTTTTCTTCAAAAAGAGCTCCAGCTAATAGATATTTGACGTTTTGCGTCCCACTGAATTTGATTTCACATTTTACTTAAAAGTACATAACTCTCTCTCTAGAATAGATTTTTTTTTTTAATATCAGCTTCATTGTTTCCCAAAGTAAAGGTCACATTTATTTCTGATCATGCTCCAATAATGTTGGAGCTTTCTCTTGCTATGGCAGGGTCAACGTTCAGTTGGAGGGTGCAGCCTGCATTATATCAAGACGGTGAGTTTCATGAATATTTGCAGAACAAATGGGATGATAATGTGGCATTTAATGCAACAGAGGATATATCTGGATAAGTGTTTTGGAATGCAGGGAAAGCTATCATTTGTGGCACATAACTGCTTATACCGTTAAGGCAGCCAAAGCTAGAGATAAAGAAATTTTGAAATGACATGAGCAGCTACGATCCCTAAAGAAACAACTTATTAAATCTCATCTTCCTGACACTCAGCAACACATTAATGGCATTAGGAAATCTCTCTCTGTTGTATCAAAGGGAGGTGCTTCACATCATGCAGTCTAAAGCCATTATGTTTCAGCAAGGAAACAAAGGGGCAAATTGTTAGCCTGACTGGTTAGAATATTAAGCCCAAACATTACATTACAGCTCTAACTGATAAGGGTATGGTGCACACATCTACCGAGGGTATTACAGAGACTATGCTATCTTTTTATCGCCACCTACATGCTGGTAAAGCTGGAGACGAGATTGCTCAGGAACAATTCTTAGAAGACCCTGCCTCAAACATCTGATTTATACAAGCATTTACTGGCAAAGCCAATTTTGATTTCTGAAATCCTTTCTGTCTTCAACACTTTGCCACTGGCCAAATCATGTGGGTTAGATGGCTTTGGTGCTGAGTTTTATAAAATTCTAAAGGAAAAAGTGGCAAGTCCTTTACGCCAAATGTATGAGTACTACTTGGCTCATGGGGAGTTCCTGGCAGATATGAACCATGCTTTGATTGTGGTGTTCCTGAAACCTGGTAAAGATTTAACTAAAAAAAAAAAAGAAAAAGTGCCTCAATTATAGATCCCCCTATATTAAACAACTAGCAACCATACAGGGAAATAAAATAATACCAAGCTCTGGTGTACGGTACTGTATTATAGATGATAACCATGTATTAGGTGTTGAACTTATCTCATGAACTGCCATAGGCAGTGGTTATTCTCAGCAGCAGCTTCTAGGTTCATATAATCACTCCAATAATAGCTCATGTCTGCCCAATGCTGACAGCGTTTCGACACTTGGCGTCTGCTTCAGGGGCTGGAGAGTCTAATGCTGCTTCATCTTCCTCCTTTAACTGCTGCTGTCAGTGTCAGGCGGGCATGAGCTATTTTTTGGAGTGATTATTTGAACCAAGATGCTGCTGTCAAGAACAACCACTGCCTATGGCAGTTCATGAGATAAGTTCAACACCTTTAGATGTGATGAGGTTTTGAGTAAAGCTCACATCAGGGGGAGCTATGGGATTTTGAAAAATGACTAGAGACATTAAAGACTAAGGGGTAGATTTTCAGAGGGTTACGCGCGAAACCCCCGAAAATCTACCCCAAGCCCCCCGCACGCGCCGAGCCTATCTTGCATAGGCTTCTGGCGCGAGCAAAGTCCCAGGGCTTTCCGGGGGGGGGGGGTGTCGGGGGGCATGTCGCGAACGGCGTGTCATCGGGGGGCGTGACGCGGCAGGCGCATCATCCCGGGGCTTTCCGGGGGCGTGGCTGCGGCCTCCGGACCAGCCGCCAGACCGGGACATGGCGCGCGGCAGCCGGCCCGGCGCGCGCAAAGTTACGCCTGCCTCGAGCAGGTGTAACTTGTTCAACAAAGGTAGGGGGTGTAGTTAGGGCCAGCGGGGGGTGGGTTAGGTAGGGGATGGTGGGGGGAGGCCGGAGGGAATGGAGGTAGGCTGAGCGGCTTGGCGCACGCAGGCTGCCGATTTTGGGCAGCCTTGCATGTGCCGACCCCGGATTTTAATGGACACGCGCAGCTACGCGTGTATCTATTGAAATCCCGCGTACTCTTGTTCGCGCCTGGTGCGCGAACAAAAGTACACGTGTGCGCACATTTATAAAATCTACCCCTAATTTTATAAAAATAAAAAATAGAAAAATAAGCAAATATGATTTAAGTCCACAAAGTAAAAACAGTACTGGTATACTACTTGAGTTACAACCTAGTACATGGTTATCATCCATAATACAGTACCGGACACCAAAGCTTGGTATTTATTATTTTATTTCCCCGTATGGATGCTAAAAATTTAACTAAAGGTTCATATAGACTGATCTCTTTAATGTTGACTTAAAAATTCTGGCATCTTTGCTGGCTAAGCACATTCATACGGTTATCCCCTGTCTAGTTGCTGATGATCTAACGGGTTTTATTAATAGATATGGGGTTACTAATATTAGTAAACTGCTGGAAGCCAAATGTTTTGGAGACTCATACAATCCCCAGGGCATGATTATCTGTTTAGACTCTGAAAAGGCATTTGATAATGTACAATGGCCTCACATGTTTTGCTTGCATTCCAAATATAAGATACCCAAACTGGCAATTTATTAATATATCACAAACCAATTAACAACTAATACATATATTGTGACATCAATCCAATTTTATCAAGCTTTATTGGTGAAAATTTTTTTATAAAAGACATTCACAATTTATCCCAAATACCCCACACAATAGATATAACAATAAAACATAATCATACCCACCCATCCATCACATATCATCCACACTCATTCATTCAACCTCTCATAAAACCTCATTTCCAAATTTCTGAACATTCAAATGCTTCGACGTGAAATACAAATCATCTCATAACACATTATCAAATATAGATACAATATATTTTGTAAGCAGAAAGAGTCAAATTGCACATAAGTTTATGCGTTACACGAACGCCAATCCTCTTGATCTCCTTGTATTCTCTCTACATGTTTCGCCTTCCCTCAGGCTTCTTCAGGAGAGCTTTTCCAAACAATCTCCCACTGCTCATGTATCCAACATCTATCCACAGGGCTTTCTAAAAACATTTTAACACAATTTACAATTTTTGAATTATTCAAATTACCACATTTCATAATTTAGTACTTTATAAAATTGTTTAAATACTATCATACCTGTATGTCCCAAAGAACTTGCCCAGACGCACAGCTTAACACTTCCCCGACTCCAACTTCACATCATCTCAACCATTCAAAAACGTGGAACACATATCTCAGATTTACTTAAACCAAAAAATAAAACCAATTAGAAAAAGTCAAAGTAGATGAACTTCTCCCAAGAGACCACCAGCATGACAAACAACAGTCCTTACCGTTCTCATCTTAGGCGAAAGAACGCCATCACCACATCTCAAAAAAAAACGCTCCCATCGAGTGGATCAACGGATGTAAGCCTATCCTCCTCCTACTTCCTTTTAAACCAAGCTCTACCAATCAAATAACCTTAACTACACACTATCTCCACCCCTAAAGAACATTACATCCAAACCAATCAATGGTGCTACCATTCCAAACAGTCCACACCCCTTCAAGCCCGCCAAATTCAAACCTATCAGCAGAAGGCATTTAATAAGACTCTACGGCTATAAACGAAAAAACTTTAAAAACATGTTACCCAATCGATTTTATCATTCAATCCTTTTGGCCATAAAGTCTGTAAATTAAAAATCCATCGCTGTTCCTTTTGCAATAATATTTTATTTATATTGCCACCCCGTCTAGCAGAAACCTTTTGTAATACAAAAAAACGGAGATCTTCCACCGCATGATTATACTCCCGCCAATGTTTCACCAGGGGAGCTGTTTCCACAACATTTCTAATTCTGCTGCAATGCTCCAGTATACGAAGCCTCACCATCCTTGATGTTTTTCCTACATACAACAGCCCACATGGGCATTGCACAACATACACTACCGAACTGGTTTGACATGTAGTGAAATGCCTTAAGAAAAACTTTTTCCCAGACACAGGATGTGAGAAATCCTTTATTGTTAAACAAAGTTTGCATACACTACATTTAGTGCAAGGGGAATGTCCGCCTACTTTCTCATACACTTGCTCACTATCACCCAAATCCGAATGAACTAAAATGTCCCTTAAATTCCTAGATCTCCTAAAAGAAAACATAGGGGGATCCTGCATCCCCACAAAGCCACTCACAAGGTGCCAATGATTTTTAACAACCTGTATAAGGTCCACTACCCGATTAGAATAGGGTTAGACACACACTAAAGCCGGTGTATTTCGTTGTGGCTTCGGATGTAGCAGTAATTCTCTATTAATATATCGAGCTCTTTTATAAGCTTTCTTCACTATACTTGTAGGATAGCCCCTTGCACTAAATCTTTCCTGCAAATCTTTTGCATGGATCTTAAACGATGGTAAATCAGAACAGATCCTTCATATCCTAAAGAATTGCCCTACAGGGATGTTTTCTCTGACATGCTTGGGATGGTAACTGTTAAAATGTAACAATCCATTCCTATCAATCGATTTCCGATAAAGCTCAGTTACAAATTTGCCGTCCCTTTTTCCCACCTTCATATCCAAGAATGATACCCATTGATGTTGAACATCACAAGTAAATCTGAGATTCACATCTTGTTCATTCAAGTATTGAAAAAATTGTTGAAATTCACATTGCGTACCAGACCAGATAACCAGGATATCATCAATATAACGGCACCACGACCTCACATGCCTGTACCATAATGAAGGATAAACAAATTTCTCTTCAAATGCTGAAATGTACAGGCATGCGAGGTCAGGCGCCATCGTCGCGCCCATAGCGGTTCCATGAACCTGCTGATAAAAATCATTTTGAAACATAAAATAATTTTGAGTGAGCGCTATTGTAGCCAATTCTACCAAAAAATGTGTTGGAACCTTCTTATCCATTCTTGTATCTAAAATCTCCTGTATTAAATTTATTGTAGTTCTCTGAGGGATATTAGAATAAAGTGATTCAATATCCATTGAGATAAACAGGGTAGGTTCTGACATATCAGGTAAAGATTGTAAAACTGTTATCAAATGTGATGAACCCCCTTTATAAAAGATCTGGCCAATGGAACAAAAGGTCGTAAAAAATGGTCTATATAAATAGACAAGGGTTCTAATACCGACCCTTTACCGGCAACTATCGGTCTGCCCGGTGGAGACTCTAACGATTTATGCACCTTCGGCAGGACATAAAAAACAGGTATCTGAGGATTTTGGTTCATCAAAAAGGCTGCTTCCTTGATGGTTACCCAACCTACACTTAAAGCTTCTGTTATCACCTCTCCAATCTGTACAGATAACATTGCAGTCGGATCTCCATCCAATTTTCTATAGAATTTACCATCTCCCAATTGCCGATTCACCTCCCGTATATAGTCAGCTTTATTTAAAATTACCAAAGACCCGCCCTTGTCAGCTGGTTTAAAGACCAAATTATGATCACAACTTAAATGTTCTAATGCCTTAGACTCTTCCTTACTTAAATTCCAAAAAGGAAAACGATCCTCTGCCTCCTTTACTTTCAAATCTCATTCAACCATTTCCTCAAAAGCAGCCATCAACGGATGTATAGGGCCTGGTGGCATCCAACAAGAAGGGTTCTTAACCACTGAACCATCAACATTCACATTCTCATTACCCTGGAAAAAATTTTTTAACTTCATTAACCGAAAAATTTTTTGTAAAGCTACCCGAATTGCAAAGGAATCATATTTCGGAGTAGGTGAAAAAGAGAGACCGCGATTCAACACTTGTAACTCCACTGTAGTCAGTGAACGAGAAGACAAATTTATAACTAATTCATTCATAACTGATGATTGCGTTCCCGCAATCGAACCGGACTGCGGTTCCGGGGTGGACGACTTCCTCGTCCACCTCGGCGTTCCGTTCCTTGTCTGGATTTTGTCCCCTGATCTAAAAAAGTTACCCGTCCACCTTCTTCTCCCGATGATCCACTCGATGATGAATCAAAAGTGGGTGATTTCTTATATTTGATTCTATTCTTATTACACCAGGGATAAACATATACCTGAGTGTAGTCCTTTTCATCCCTCTGAAATTTATTCAATTTAGTTTCTTTTATTTTGTCATGCATACTGGTGATCTCCTGTTCCAATTCGCTCATCTTTTCTTCAAATTTATCTGGAGATGTGTTCTCTTTTAGAGTGGCACACAATGTATCCATCTCCCTCTGAGTGTCTATCAAAAGTGTCTATAAAAGAAACTAAATTGAATAAATTTCAGAGGGATGAAAAGGACTACACTCATGGATATGTTTATCCCTGGTGTAATAAGAATAGAATCCCTGGTGTAATAAGAATAGAATCAAATATAAGAAATCACCCACTTTTGATTCATCATCAAGTGGATCATCGGGAGAAGAAGGTGGATGGGTAACTTTTTTAGATCAGGGGACAAAATCCAGACAAGGAACGGAACGCCGAGGTGGACGAGGAAGTCGTCCACCCCGGAACCGCAGTCCGGTTCGATTGCGGGAACGCAATCATCAGTTATGAATGAATTAGTTATAAATTTGTCTTCTCGTTCACTGACTACAGTGGAGTTACAAGTGTTGAATCGCGGTCTAAGGCATTAGAACATTTAAGTTGTGATCATAATTTGGTCTTTAAACCAGCTGACAAGGGCGGGTCTTTGGTAATTTTAAATAAAGCTGACTATATACGGGAGGTGAATCGGCAATTGGGAGATGGTAAATTCTATAGAAAATTGGATGGAGATCCGACTGCAATGTTATCTGTACAGATTGGAGAGGTGATAACAGAAGCTTTAAGTGTAGGTTGGGTAACCATCAAGGAAGCAGCCTTTTTGATGAACCAAAATCCTCAGATACCTGTTTTTTATGTCCTGCCGAAGGTGCATAAATCGTTAGAGTCTCCACCGGGCAGACCGATAGTTGCCGGTATAGGGTCGGTATTAGAACCCTTGTCTATTTATATAGACCATTTTTTACGACCTTTTGTTCCATTGGCCAGATCTTTTATAAGGGATTCATCACATTTGATAACAGTTTTACAATCTTTACCTGATATGTCAGAACCTACCCTGTTTATCTCAATGGATATTGAATCACTTTATTCTAATATCCCTCAGAGAACTACAATAAATTTAATACAGGAGATTTTAGATACAAGAATGGATAAGAAGGTTCCAACACATTTTTTGGTAGAATTGGCTACAATAGCGCTCACTCAAAATTATTTTGTTTCAAAATGATTTTTATCAGCAGGTTCATGGAACCGCTATGGGCGCGACGATGGCGCCTGACCTCGCATGCCTGTACGTTTCAGCGTTTGAAGAGAAATTTGTTTATCCTTCATTATGGTACAGGCATGTGAGGTCGTGGTGCCATTATATTGATGATATCCTGGTTATCTGGTCTGGTACGCAATGTGAATTTCAACAATTTTTTCAATACTTGAATGAACAAGATGTGAATCTCAGATTTACTTGTGATGTTCAACATCAATGGGTATCATTCTTGGATATGAAGGTGGGAAAAAGGGACGGCAAATTTGTAACTGAGCTTTATCGGAAATCGATTGATAGGAATGGATTGTTACATTTTAACAGTTACCATCCCAAGCATGTCAGAGATAACATCCCTGTAGGGCAATTCTTTAGGATATGAAGGATCTGTTCTGATTTACCATCGTTTAAGATCCATGCAAAAGATTTGCAGGAAAGATTTAGTGCAAGGGGCTATCCTACAAGTATAGTGAAGAAAGCTTATAAAAGAGCTCGATATATTAATAGAGAATTACTGCTACATCCGAAGCCACAACGAAATACACCGGCTTTAGTGTGTGTCTTACCCTATTCTAATCGGGTAGGGGACCTTATACAGGTTGTTAAAAATCATTGGCACCTTGTGAGTGGCTTTGTGGGGATGCAGGATCCCCCTATGTTTTCTTTTAGGAGATCTAGGAATTTAAGGGACATTTTAGTTCATTCGGATTTGGGTGATAGTGAGCAAGTGTATGAGAAAGTAGGCGGACATTCCCCTTGCACTAAATGTAGTGTATGCAAACTTTGTTTAACAATAAAGGATTTCTCACATCCTGTGTCTGGGAAAAAGTTTTTCTTAAGGCATTTCACTACATGTCAAACCAGTTCGGTAGTGTATGTTGTGCAATGCCCATGTGGGCTGTTGTATGTAGGAAAAACATCAAGGATGGTGAGGCTTCGTATACTGGAGCATTGCAGCAGAATTAGAAATGTTGTGGAAACAGCTCCCCTAGTGAAACATTGGCGGGAGTATAATCATGCGGTGGAAGATCTCCGTTTTTTTGTATTACAAAAGGTTTCTGCTAGACGGGGTGGCAATATAAATAAAATATTATTGCAAAAGGAACAGCGATGGATTTTTAATTTACAGACTTTATGGCCAAAAGGATTGAATGATAAAATCGATTGGGTAACATGTTTTTAAAGTTTTTTCGATCATAGCCGTAGAGTCTTATTAAATGCCTTCTGCTGATAGGTTTGAATTTGGCGGGCTTGAAGGGGTGTGGACTGTTTGGAATGGTTGCACCATTGATTGGTTTGGATATAATGTTCTTTAGGGGTGGAGATAGTGTGTAGTTAAGGTTATTTGATTGGTAGAGCTTGGTTTAAAAGGAAGTAGGAGGAGGATAGGCTTACTTCCGTTGATCCACTCGATGGGAGCGTTTTTTTTTTAGATGTGGTGATGGCGTTCTTTCGCCTAAGATGAGAATGGTAAGGACTGTTGTTTGTCATGCTGGTGGTCTCTTGGGAGAAGTTCATCTACTTTGACTTTTTCTAATTGGTTTTATTTTTTGGTTTAAGTAAATCTGAGATATGTGTTCCACGTTTTTGAATGGTTGAGATGATGTGAAGTTGGAGTCGGGGAAGTGTTAAGCTGTGCGTCTGGGCAAGTTCTTTGGGACGTACAGGTATGATAGTATTTAAACAATTTTATAAAGTACTAAATTGTGAAATGTGTTAATTTGAATAATTCAAAAATTGTAAATTGTGTTAAAATGTTTTTAGAAAGCCCTGTGGATAGATGTTGGATACATGAGCAGTGGGAGATTGTTTGGAAAAGCTCTCCTGAAGAAGCCTGAGGGAAGGCGAAACATGTAGAGAGAATACAAGGAGATCAAGAGGATTGGCGTTCGTGTAACGCATAAACTTATGTGCAATTTGACTCTTTCTGCTTACAAAATATATTGTATCTATATTTGATAATGTGTTATGAGATGATTTGTATTTCACGTCGAAGCATTTGAATGTTCAGAAATTTGGAAATGAGGTTTTATGAGAGGTTGAATGAATGAGTGTGGATGATATGTGATGGATGGGTAGGTATGATTATGTTTTATTGTTATATCTATTGTGTGGGGTATTTGGGATAAATTGTGAATGTCTTTTATAAAAAAATTTTCACCAATAAAGCTTGATAAAATTGGATTGATGTCACAATATATGTATTAGTTGCATTCCAAATATGGCATTCCCTCCAATTTTATCTCCTGAATTAGACTTTTATATACAAATCCCACTCCTAGTATTTTGATTAATGGTGAACAGTCTTCTTCATTCCCATTAGCATGTGGTACAAGACATGGTTTGTCCTGTGTCTCCCTTACTATACATTTTAACAGTGGAACCTTTGGTTCTCAAAATAAAAATGAGGAGTTTTATTTTGGTAAGAAAGAGTACAAAATATGCCTATTTGCAGATGCTACTTTTCCTTAGGCACCTACTATCTCTCTCCTAAAATTGTTGAATATGATTGGCTTCTTTGCTGGCTTAAAGGTAAACATTTCCAAATCAGAGGCCTTACCTATTTCCCCTGTCCTGCAACAACGATGGCAAGATTGTTGCAGGGCGGGGGTTGTAGCATGGTCCTCGGACAGCTTTAAATATCTGGGTGCCTCGTAATTTGTCTTCTCTTTATGAGCTGAACATTTCTAATTCACTCATTTCTATCAAAGGACAACTTTTATTGTGGAAGGATTTACCTCTCTCTTTGTTTGGTTGCTGTGCCCTTTAAAATGTCTCTGTTACCCAAATTATTATATAAACTACAGATGATTTTTGTCTGGATGACAACTAAAGATGTGGCTCTACTATGCTCCATATTGGTCCATTTTATTTGGGGGGGGGGGGAGTGTTTAAATTTGCCAAAATTAGGTTTTCCACCCTTATGTGCTCCACAAAATTTGGAGGGTCTAAAACTTCCTCGTTTTAGATTTTATAATGCTGCATGCCAGATGCGTTTTTGCTGGGAATGATGTAGGAACTATCATAAATTTTAAGTCCCAAAATTAATTGTTGATGTTTCACATCCTGTGTCCCCTGTTAATCTGTTGTACGGTAGAGATGCTTCTCTTTCTCCCTTTCTCAGGAGACATGCTTTTAATCAGACCAGTATTTCTTACACAGCATTTCCTGTGTAAATCTTGGGGCATTAATCCTTATGCAATAGAATTAAAAGAAATGGTGGGTAGTCCGGAATTTCTTCCCGGCTTGCTAAGTTCTGTATTTAAGCTATGGAAAATGAAGGGCTTGGTGAACATTGACAGTGCTTACTGTAAAGAACTTACCCCTAGATTCATCCAAATGTGTTAGCAACGCATTGATAACACCCGCGTTACAAAAAAGGGGCATGTTTAAGCTAGGGTGAGATTAAGTAGTACAAAATTTCATCTTTGTGAGACTTTCCTCACTCCAAATGACGTCAAATCTTCACCAAGGTGTACTGTGCTGTTCGTACATCTCACGCTACATGAGAAACTGGCCCCTAAACCCTAAACCACCACCAACACCACACCCAAACCTATTAGATGGCCCTCCTATACAGATATAAATAGTTGCACACTGTGAGGCCCTCCCCAGAGGCGCGTTCTCTCTCTCCTCCACTCCACTCTCCCCCCTCCCAAGCCTAGAAATGGCCAAAATGCAATTTAAAAAATTTATTGCGAATTACGTTATGGCCATTTTGGGCATATCACACAGCTTAACGCCTGGAAAAAAGGTGTAGTTATTTCCGGCACTAAAACCATGTGATAGCACCCATTTGACTAAATCCTGCCCAAATTCCTCCCTGATCCCACCCCTCACAAAAATTCGCAATTGCACTGTGCGTTACTATTCTTAACGCATGTGTTAATGCCATAACACATTTTGATGAATGACCCTATTAACTGCTTACTTTCCTCTGACCAGCTGTCTTCTCGTTATGGGCACCACTTGATACACTTCCATAAGTACTTGCAATTATGACATTATGTCACAGCAATTTTAACACAAATGTCCAATGAGATCTACCAGAATCTTTTATTTCCATAGTACGAAAGTTAAAACAATACAATCTTTCTGGTATAATTTGTGTTTTACTATTGAGCACACCCCTTTATTCAAAACTCTTGCAGGCTCCTGGTCATTGGCTATTGGTGACAGTTACTGAAAAACAAATGAATCAATATTTTGATATCCCATATAAAATGACTGTGGATGCTAAGCTGCAGGAAATGCAATTTAAATTGTTGCACATGAATATGTTGATGCTATCAAAGCACACAAAATGAATATCATCCAAACGGATGCATGTATTAAATGTCATATACAAAAAGGCACATTTATGCACAATTTTTTCCTGTGCTTTTCTCCTTTTGGGAGGCAGTGCTGAATATGATAGCTGGTGTAGTTAAATGTAAACCCACTTATTGTGGAGAACTGCTATTAACTAGGCTCGGTGCGGGCCCTTCCAGGTCTTTCCAAATACCAGGTCAAACATATTCGAGTATTGATTCTGTTGGCAAAAGCATGTATATTAAAAACAAGTGGATCCAACCTATTGGGCCATCAACAATGATGTGGCATCGCAAATTAGCTGATTAGATGCAAATGAAATGTTTGAATACCAAATTTCTATGCAAAAAGGTTCATACTGATTATGTTACATTATGGGCAGAAACATACAAGATGCTACCTCATAAAATTCAAAGCTCTCTAACGTTGCATGGATATTCCTGTATCTGGTAATTGGCTTTTGAATCACCAAGTGTATTGAGGTACTTTCCCCTGTGGTATGGATGTGGTCTGACTAGGTATGTATAAATGATGGATGTTCTAAAACAAAACTATGGGCATGATTAAGGTGTACTGAACTAAGTTGTGCTGTATCTTTTTTGAGATTTTGTAATATGTGATACATAATACCATCACGGAGTAACAAGTGTATCAGATATCTTCTGTAAGCTCACTACTCATACAGTGTATATGTTTCAGCTGTTTGTGTTATTCATTCTCATACATAAAGTTTCAACAAAAAAAAAAGAAAGGCAGCTTAATTTGGCCTTAGACACTGAGTCCATTGTTGCCACCTACTTTGACAACGTTGTAATTAGATTATATAAGGCATCAGCTACAAATGATGCCCAAGTCCAGGTGGGTTGTCTCCTCGCTACCTATTTGCAATATCTCCTTCTCCATCCCTGACCAAGATCATTGGATCCAGTGAATAGTCGCTTGGTCCACATAGCACCCACATACTGCTGCCTGAAGTGATGAACTAGCTAGCTCAAATGACTTATTAAGCAGAGATTCCACCTTTCTGTCCTGAGGGTCTTTCAATGCCATACCTCCCTTACCTGGAATAGTAGTCTTCCACATGACTTCCATTACAAGGCATCCACCTTTGATATTCTAAATAAGCATCCCTTCTCATTCTGTTGAAGCAGATACAAAGCTTCCACAGGCTTTTTAAACCTTACTGCTGAGTCTGGGTGGTCCCACAGCCTCAGTCGCATCCAGGAAAGCCAAATGTATGAGAAAAGCCCTAGGTTTCTTTTTCACTGCCCTTTAGGTGTCACATCATTTGGCTCTCTTCAGTCAACCTCAAAGCCTGTGAGATGCTTGCAATGAGGGCTCCGTACTCCTAGATAACTTCATGGATGAATCCTCCCCTGCTAAATAAGTCAGCACCCTTCCCTCTGCTCTCTTTCTTAAGTTCCACTTAGCTATCCCTTTTTCTCCCTGGTCGCTGTGGGCATCCTGGAATAGCAATGACTTATTGGAGACTCCTGCCCTGATTCCAGACATGGTCTCTTCAGCTGTATGTTCCTCGGAAGATCCCTTCCCCCACTTTCCAGCTCACAATAAGTCTTGTGCCTAAATAAACTCCTTCAAATGCTGCTCCTCCTATGGGCCTGTGCATGACAATTCTGATACAGTTGAATAGTGCTGAGACCATGCCACAGCCACGTTCCCAGATAGAGAACGCAGAGAACATGACCATGGTTATGTTCCAGCTCTCTCCAAATGGCTTGCCATCATCACAGACCTTGCAAAAGTAGTTGGCTACGCTGGGCTACTGGCACACAGTGCACTTCCCCTAATTCAACCCTGTTTCTATACCTGCTTCTTCTTGGGGAACCAGTGGGAGAAGCAGGGAATGAAGCAGAGATAGGACTGAGTCTATGCCACAGGCCAAGAGACTCAGCTTCGCCCACCACAGTCCCGCAGTATTTTTAACTTTAATAAGATTGAAAGGCTTTACCTTTTTGCTGTCTTAAAGCAGGGAATCTTGGGCTCCAAAGAGCTTCCAATGCCTAGGGAAGGAAAATCAGCCTCAAAGACTATCATATATAGTTCCCAGACTCGGTCCTAGAAATCACTGACGAAATCAACCTGCTCTAAGCTGTTGCTCCAGGAGACTACTTAACTTTCTTACTGAACCAGACTGTACTCCTATCATCTGCTGGAGGCAGAGAATTACTGAAGACTTTCCTAGCTGTACCAGACAATATAACGAAGAGGATTGTCAGTGCAAAGTTTTCTCTTCCTCCACCTGCTGGTAGAAGGACAAATCCCACAAATCCAGGGTAAAGATTAGTTGCCAGGCTGTGGTAGAGAATTGAACATAAAGGCACAAGCAGAAAAGAAGGCTAAGAAATAGATCTATCAGATACCAGGGTCAGACTGATCATATCATCAAACAATTTATCAAAATGCAAGTTTCACTATCTATGGACTCAGACTGCCATGCATACTTTACATCTTCTTCACAGCAGGTGCAAGGTAGGCAGGTACTTTGGCTTACATTTTCGAAGGAAACTCAATGGGCAGCTTCCCTTTGAAAATTGTTTGCAGGTCTAACTTTTTCATTTTTTTATTCCATGAATGTGTCTTGTAGTTGAGTGTATTACATATAATAGTTGTGTTTTACCTGCTCAGGTGTACTGTCTCTTGAATTTCCAAACAACTTGGATGATGAATGGTTCTTTATTGCAGTGGAGGATGTCATAGGAGAAAATGCATTACATAATTCCTGTTCCGATGGCTGGATGGCAGTGGTACTGGTTGTGCTGAAAGACTGGGACCTTCTGATTGCCGATGATACAGCCACTGCAAAGGGCGATGGTGTGGTGCGTGAAAATGGCCTTGGAGTAGCAAAAGCCTTTAATTTTTCAAAGTTTAATGGTACTGATTGACTGGCAGGAAAATGTGAATGTTTGTCCATATTGATGGGTGATGTGATAAGAACCTCCTCAGATTTCTTTTCACCATGCACAGAGTCAGAATTTTTTTCAATTGATTCTGTAGGTGATGGAACTAAGTCATTGGCAAATTGTATTGTTTTATCAGATGATGACAACACATTCTTTTCTATCTCTTTAAATGCTGGGTCATTTTGAGTAGGGCTGATTGCGGTATTGGCACTTCTGGCCACTGCAGATTCCACATATAGCCCTGAAACTCTTTTCTGCATCTGCAAATAAAAGGAATTTTGCTTCATTTTAGGATATGCAACATATTGCTTTTCTTTTGTCTCACCAGAACCATTTGTATTATTTGACTTTTGTAGTAAACCTGCCAGTTCCTTCCTGAAGTTATTACTCTTTTCTGTTGGACTGGCTGCTGTGGCACATTTAAATGAAGAGGTTGGTAAATGACTGTGACTAAAACTGCTAGTACCATTCAGCCAATCACCGGCTGCAGATTCATACTGTTTGCCAGACTGCGACAGTCTTTCAGAAGCATAAAGATTTCCAGTTTGATATCCAGATTCCTTAGCGTTATCATACTTCAGATAATTTTCTAAATTGTGAGACTGTGGCTCAAGCTCCACATTCTTCTTGTTCATTATGGGGTCATTTGAAAAAAACTTAAGTGCTTCCAAAGAGCCCTGTGGCACTATTTTGTACGTAGTCATTCCAATCTTTGGTATGTACTCTCTTGTAATTTCATTAGATGGCTTTGGTTTAGGTTCTGAGTTTTGCTTATACACTGGGTAACTTTTTGAAGGGGAGTGAAGTGGACTTTGAGTAGGTATCACTTTTGAGGTAAAATCAGTAGCAATGATGTGCATATTGGTACTATCTTTTATGGGAAGTGCAGCATCATGGACAGTTTCTTGATTTGGGCTATGACAGACTTGGACAGATTTTTCCATAGTTGACTGCTGTAGTGAATTTAGGGTAATTGGGTATTGTGTACTGTTTTGATCCTGTAAAGCTGGCAAGTTCCAATCACGAGGACTGCTTATAACATTTGACATGTTTCTGTCAATTCCGTTATAAGAGAAAGCAGTCTGGATTGCAGCATCCTGAGTTTTTACCATCTTTGTGTTTGCTTCATTCACTTTCTGCTGTTCTCTCTCTAGAATTATTCTGGGAGTTTCATTCGGAAACAGAGAGATGACTTTTTCAGGTTCTTGGTAGTCTGATAGTCTGTCATCTTGAAGTTTGACATTTTCTGCAGCGTCTTTTGCAATCACCTCAGTTGTATTCAGGTTTTCTTCTTTTCCACCAGAGATTGCTACGATGATATCTTTACTGTGGGCTTTAAAAATAAGTATGTTTTAAATATGAACAAAACATTAGAAAAAACAGAATATTAATTTAATTTTTTGTTTTACATTCTACCTTTGGTGACTGGACAGCCACTTCTATTTCTTTTTCCCCAGAGGGCTTCCAATCTAACTTAGAGATGCATCAAGCCGCTGTAGGGCTCTAACGTGTATTAAATAACGTATATCATGTGATATATATATATTGTTTATCGCTTGAAAAGGACTATCACAGTGATAATGTGTGACATACATAATATTTTTGCATGGCCCTATCTAGGTTGCTTACCCTATTAAAATAAGTTGCTTTGCTTGTGATTTGTATGCACAGATAATGCAAAGGCATGCAAAGAAGCTCACTAGTACGCAATTTCATGTTAATATTTTGTTGAGGTTGACCAAGAAAGTGGTTCGACAAGATAAGATAACACCTCCTGGGGATTTGTTAAATATTAGAAACCAGGGACCCTAACCTGGGTCCCGAGGCTCCTGTGTTATATTTAAAGGGCCATGCAAATGGATAAAGTCCTGCAGTAAAAAGACAAATTTGAGAGGGGATCAGGGATGATCTCCAGTTCGACCTGGGGCCACCATGTACGGCGGCTCTGACACCCCAAAGTGTAAAAAAAATAATATGCAGTCCACGTGCGGTGATGTCCGCCCCCCCCCCCTCCCCCAACCATAAAAAAAACTGTGGCTCACCCATTTTCCAAATACTTAAAGACTGTCAAAGGCCCCCCTTCTCCCAACCCCCACCCACCCCATCCCAACAGGGAACCAAAAACATTGTTCAGTGGCACCCCATCTCCTGAAACCCCAAACCTTCAAAAATCTGCTGTGGAGCTAGACTACGATCCCTGCACCTTGCTCCATCATGTGATAGAAGGACAGGTTGGCACCAATTTGAAAAATGGCACCAACAATGCCAGGGGCTAGTGTGCACCTCAGGGCCCCTCATTGGAACCACAGCAGATTTTTGAAGGTTTGGGGTTGCAGCAGGGTGGGTGGTGCCAGGGAACCAAATGATTTTTTTTATCCCTTTGGGGGATGGGAGCATTATACCCTGTTTATGGTTCCCTATGGAGGTGGAGATGTGGGAGAAGCGGGGGTCACTGAGTCTTTATTTGGAAAGGGGGGAGGGCACAGCTTATTTTTTGACGACAGGGTTGGAGGTGGGGGGACAATCGTTGCACATGTACTGTATTCTATTTTTTACACTTTGGGGGGCACTCCTGAGTTGAGCTGGGGGTCAGCTCTGACCCCTGCTCAATTTTGCCATTTTTGGCAGCAATATGTTTATGCAGTTTGCCTTTTAAGGCGATGGCGGTCCCTTGAGGTTAGGGCCACCATCGCACCTAAAGCACTGCTAGCTACTTTTTTTTCCCTTGGTGTTTGGCCACGAGACAAAGAGTGCCATACACCTGAGATGTTTTTTGGGAGAAGGGTCCTTAATGCAATAATGGGAACCCTCCCGCAAAAAAAAAAAAAAAAAAAAGTGTGGCTTAATTCATCCAGGCCTAAGTTTGTATCTGAGACAATGAAGGACACTTGTTCAGGGTCACAAAAAGCATCAGCAGAATTTGAATTTTGGCTTTCCTGTTTCGCAGCCTGCTGCTCTAATCACTAGGCTACTTTTTTACTGGAAGGAAAGTTGACTTGTCTCTTTATTATTGATACATAATACTCTTACAGTATCATGCCTTCAAACTTCAAAGGACCAACTAATTAAACAATTACCTGCCGCAGAAGTTAATGATACAAATATATTTTTCACCTAAAAAATGCATTTATGATAATATAGACATTAATATGATAATGAGTGTGTCAAGTACTAATAAATTAATGACTGGATTATTAACTCTAAACCTTTTAAAATGTTTCTTCAAAGGGCAGTCAGATATGTGATCATAAAGACAGGTAATTTTCAAAAGGTTTTATGCACATAGACTTTTACAAATGTACATGTGAACATAAGAACAAAAGATATGCCATACTGGGTCAGACCAAGGGTCCATCAAGCCCGGTATCCTGTCACAAGTCACAGGTACCTGGCAAGTACCAAAACATTAAATGAATAGATCCCAAGCTACTAATCCTTATTGGTTAATACCAGTTTATAGACTACTGACCTAGGAACTTATCCAAACCTTTTTTAGCCCAATTACACTAACTGCCATAACCACATCCTCTGGCAATGAATTCCAGAGCTTAATTATGAATTGGTTGAAATATAATTTTCCCTTTGTTTTAAATGAGCTACTTGCTAACTTCATGGAGTGCCTCCTAGTCCTTGTATTATCTGAAAGAGTAAATAACCAATTCACATTTACCAGTTCAAATCCTTTAATGATTTTGTAGACCTCTGTCATATCCCCCCCACCCCCTTCAGCCATCTCTTCTCAAAGCTGAAAAGACCTTTCCACACAGCTTAGATATCCCAAGGTATTTTCATACCAATTATTTATGTGTACAAGGAAAAACAAGTCAGAATAAGTTCAGATGGTTGAGGATAGATTTTTTTTAAACTTCTTTCTAAAATCAAGATAAATAGAAAATAAGCTTACCATCATCTTCATTTGTACCCTGTA
Source organism: Rhinatrema bivittatum (assembly GCF_901001135.1). NCBI lineage: Eukaryota > Metazoa > Chordata > Amphibia > Gymnophiona > Rhinatrematidae > Rhinatrema > Rhinatrema bivittatum. The sequence goes on from NC_042620.1 coordinate 98,145,404, forward strand.
CCTTTAGCTCTATTTCATCTTCCAGTGTAAAGTTTTCACCATCTTTTCTGTCTGCCTCTGAATGCATTACCCTGAAAAAAGCGGTACTCTAATCAACACTTAACCACGTATGGAAAATTTACAAACCATTACAGATGGGGAAAAAATAGTGAAACCTTGAATCACTAGAATAAAGATCATTCATGATACTGGTATTTACTGGCAAAAGGCTTTTATTAGATCATAACCTGAGACTGTAATAAAAGGAAAAAACAGAGTCCCCTGTATAATGTCCTCTTGATTTTTCTACATCAATCTAATAAGCTCTATGATCACGATCCAGTTACATTTTGACTGACGGTTATTAGCCTGTCACAGAGGTGCATTTTATAACTTAGACCAATGATTGCTGTTCTTAACTCAGCTCTATAAACAATTTGAATCACATACTTTCTACATTTTGCTAATTCTCCATGATGAAACTTTCTAGCCTACAATAAAGAAAATGCAAAGGAAAAAAGTATAAAACTGCTCATTATACTAATACCACCTACAGAATTAGTAAAGAAAAAATAAATCACATTATAGAAATGAATATTCAATTCTATTCAATTTATGACCCCCTTTCTCATGGTAAGGATAAGTTTAATCTACAATAAATCCAGTCCTTGACCTCTAAACCTTCATTCTTTTTTCTATGTAAGTACTGGAATAAACAAGATGCATTCTATATTACCCTAAAATATGGCATTCCTTATTTCAGTTTACACTAGGGAGGATAATCTTCAAACAGCATGCATAGGAAAGCTGGAAAAAAACATGCTTGTATGTTAAAATGATTTTCAAATCAGACGTGTCCATAAATCGGTTTTGAAAATTATCTGATCAAAACTACCCCCCACAAGTTATACCTGCTACTTGGTGCGCACACATTTTTCCTGAAAACTTATCTACAGACTGCCAGATTTTATAAACTGAGATAAAAGGTTAACATACAAAACCAAAAATATATTTGATCACATTTCTTGCCACTCCCTGAAGGCAAGATGAAAATTACAAAACATACAGCATAAAACAATCATAAAATCACATCATGACAAATATATCTTAAAATAGAATACAAAATAAAAAAAAAAAAAAAAAAAATATATATATATATATATATATATAATTCAAAACCAAAACAATATTTAATAAAATAACACCAAATTAAATAATATGTAAAATTAAAGGTGATACTATTTTATTGGACTAACAAATGTCTTAACTAGCTTTCGGAAGCTAATATTCCCTTTTTCAAGACAGAATACAGTGAGTAAAAGATGAGCAGAAAATATAAGTGAACCATAACAGGCATTCCTATGAAAGTCTGAAGGGGAAGGGGACATGCAGTATAATTTAATGGCTCATAATGAGATATGAAGCCTAGGTCTTTATGAGCCATAAAATTATACTGCCTGTTACTTTCTGATCTTCCATCAATCCCCACCCTTTACACTATTATTGGAATGCTTTTATGATAGGCACGGCGCTGGACTGGTAAATGGTGCCACCGGCACCATGGCAGGAGCAGGAAGTGGGGAGGAATGTGGGTGCCCTTACCTGGGTGCAACAGCGGCATTGACGCGGTGAATGATGCCCCAAGTGCAGTGGCAACCTGGGCCGCCCCTTGGCTCGGGCCAATGGATTTCCGGGTATGCGATGTGCCTGCAAGCCCAGAGTGGGCCCGCATCGCAGAAGCATGTAATGACTGTTCCCCTTCATCCTGGGAGAGACCCGGTCTCAGCCCAAGTCTCTGCACTGGCACAGTGGGCTCCCTGGACCTCCAAAATGCTACCAACAAGGATCTGGATCCGGCCCCTGTGGTGCAGTCAGTGGCTCCTGGGTCGGCGGAAAGTGAGTCTAATGGGGTCACCTCAACGCCTGGGGCCGGGGACTCCTACAATCGACCACTAGGGGCAAAGGGCGTAGCCAGTAACCAACCCCAGGCAGAGGGCAACAAGATGGGTAGGAGGCCTAAAAGGAAAAGGAGGAGGCACTCTTGCCACTCTGATTCCTTGGACAGCAGGAGTTCCTCCTCTGGTTCTCGTGAGTCCTCGGTGGCGGAGGGATCACAAGATACCATTGTTGCTAACACAGGTTTGCCTGCCTTGAACACTACAAAGCAGCTGTGGCAGGGTAACCCACGTTCACTCAGGTGCCGTATACACCATTTTCAATATGTTGACATATTTAGCTTGATGGAAAGGCGCAGACGGGAAGAAGGGTTGCATAATGGGTGCAGGTGACATGAGGCTCTGGCAGGTCCCAAGCGGGTGTCGAGGAATATTAACAACTGGGTGCGGACCTTTGCATGCTTGGCATTGATTAGTTGGTTGGGCTGATGCCTCACAGCACTTAGCTTTTGTTAATGCTCACTCCACTTAAGAGGGATGTGCCTGGTTGAACTATGACAAGCAGTTCAGAGATATGGCTGACACCCCAACCATGACCTGGGGCAGGCATGCCATCGGGTTGTGGCTAACATATATGAAAGCAAAGAGCTCGGAGGCTCAAGTGAACAGTCACTCCTTTCGTTCCCAAGGGGCTCCCAAGGTCAGGGGTGGACGCTTAACCCCACTGCTGAAACATGTTGGCAATATAACAAAGGGGGTTGTACAGTGCAGGATTGCAAATATAAACACATCTGCTCCTCCTCCGTCACCAGTCAGCCCGCCACCAAATGCACTAAGAAAGCCCCTGGTGGTAGAGCAAGTAGCCCTTATGCAAGAGCTCTGACTCCAGTTAGGTAAGAACAGCTGGAGATGGGTCTTAGGATCTATCCCAATAGACGCGCAGCTATTACTCTACACCAAGGTTTTAAGGATGGCTTCAGAATCCTTTCAAGGGTTCCTCTGAACCCATCCAGCCACACGAATGCGCCCTCTGCAACCCAGATTTGCTGATGCTGTGAGGAAGAAGCTGTTGGTGGAAATTAGTCTTGGTAGGATAGCGGGCTCCTTTCCCCTCCTTTTAGCGGTGATGTCCAAGAAACAGCTGGGTATATTCAGGCTGATATACAATCTTTCTTACCCTACTGGGCAGGCAGTGAATGATTTCATCCCCAGGAGGCTTGACAGTACAATAAGCATCCTTCGACAATGTGCTCGACCTTCTCAGGGATTGTGAGGAGGGGGCTCTCATGGATAAGGTTGACAGAGTCTGCATTCCGGCTCTTTCTGGTGCTTCTGGACAACTTCCCTTCGCTGGAATTCTGTTTCGAGACACCTATTACTTTGACAGGTGCATGCCCATGGGCTGCTCGGTTTCATGTGTGCACTTCGAAGCATTTAGCACCTTCTTGCATTCAGCGTTGTCTCGACAAACTGGTTTTACTGGCATCATTCACTACCTGTTTGTTTTTTTTTTATTTGTGGGCCCTTGCGATTCAGATGCATGCTGTGATTTGTTAGACGGCTCTCAAACAATGGGCAAATATTTTGGCATTCCGATGGCAGCAGACAAGTTGGAACTGCCATCCAAAGTACTTACTTTCCTTAGGATTGAGCTGGACATCATTCAAATGCTGTCCAGGCTCCCGGCCAATAAAGCTCAAAAGCTGCTCAAACTATTTCGGAGCGTGGCTGGCTTGCAAGGAGACCCTGGCCACCGTGCAATCCCTAATTGGGAGCCTGGCCTTTGCCTGTCAGGTCATCCCGATGGGGTGGGTATTCCTATGCCAATTGATTAATACATCCATGACAGTTTTGAAGAAGTACCAACGCTTGCAAGTTACCCGTGCTATGTGTGAGGATCTCGGGATGTGGAAAAAAATCCTGACTGATTTCAATGCTTCAGTGTTGTGGCTACGCCCCCACCAGTATCCAGCTTTGATCTACAGCTGTTCTCTGACGCCTTGGAGGGCATCAGCTTCAGCCTTTACTGTCAAGGTAGCTGGTGTGCTGAGATGTGGACGAACAACTGGGTAAATTCAGGGATCATGGCTAATATCACCTTTCTGGAGCTTTTCCCAATAGTTGTAGCACTCCATATTTGGTAGGAGCGAACAGAAAGGTGATAGTCTGGTGTGACAACCAAGAGGTAGTACACATAATCAATCGGCAGTCTGCGAGATGCACTCCTGTTTTGGAACTCCTTAGGCTAATGGTTTTGAAGTGCTTGCAGTTAAACGTGGTGGCACGGGCGAAGCACATCCCCTATCTTCACAATGAGATTGCTGAGTGTCTCTCTCATTCTACATGGGAAGACTTCCTGAGGCTTGCTCCAGACGCCAAGGAGCAGGCCATACCGATTCCTGTACACCTATGGAGTACCGAAGCCAGGACGCACTCAACTTGCTGCGCCAGTCGATCACACCATCTACTTGGCGAGCATACCTGACAGGGTACAACATAGTTGTAGAATTCCTAGAAGCCTCCGCCCAGCCTGGGGACCTGACTCTCACAAACTGGGTGAATATGCTTCAACAGCAAGAAGAAATGTGGTAAAAAGGATTTGCATTCACAAAAAACCGGGGAGTAGCGTGCTTGTTGCGGCGGTTACTACCCCAAACCAAATAAGTCTGATACTTCACTTTCAATGTATATCCAGCATAGCTCTCTGCTTCAAAGGCAGGGGGGAAAGAGGTAAAGAGGATCTATATTCAGGCAACAACCAACAAGGACTGAATTACATAGTCTGGGTAAACAAATAATTATGGGTGTAGCTTGCTTGTTATGGCAGTTACTACCCCGAATCAATTAAGCCTGATACTTCACCTGGAATACATATCCAGCGCAACTCACTGCTTCAACGGCAGGGGGGAATAAAGAAAAGAGGAATTATATTCAGATAACAACTAACAAGGCCTGAATGGCACAGGCTGGGTAAACAAATAAGCATGGGAGTAGCTTGCTTATTGCAGCAGTTACTACCCCTAACCAATTAAGCTAGATGCAGCTCCAGCACTGCTTTCTACATCAATGGCAGGGATGGAAGGTAACTAGAACCAAAAAGTTACTAATAAGGGCCAAGAGTAACAGATAAGTATGAGAAGAAAAAAAAAAGTGTGAAAGCTTGCTGGGCAGACTGGATGGGCCGTTTGGTCTTCTTCTGCTGTCATTTCTATGTTTCTATGAATACATCTTACAGGCCAAGCAGCGCGACACGGAGCATAGTCAGGACCAATCTGGTGGGTTACACCTTTTTCAGAAAGGCCCGGGGTTAACCCAACCCAGTAATGGACTTTACTGTGAGGCACGTACTTGTGGGTCGGGCCAAACACAGTCCACGAGTCTCCAATATGCGCAGACCTATCCTACATGATCACCTGCTTGCCTAATGGCATTGTTTGCCTTCGGTCTTCATGGACCATTTCGAACTGCTTTGTTCCAAGCTGCTTTTTACATTGCTTTCTTTGCTGTGTGCATGAGCTGGTTGCTGCATGGGGCACACACAGCATGCAATTTCTCCATTGCCAATGGAAAACTGACTCTTCGGATATGGAGATCAAAGACTGATCAGCTAGGCAGGAAGTATCTGTCACACTCGCCAAAGTACCAAGCCTGGTGATGTGTCCCCGTTGCCAAAGCAGCACATTATAGGGTGCTCAGGCCCTCCGGGCAGACCCAGTTTCTATTGCATGCTGACTCACTCCCTTTGAGCAAGTATCAGTTTAATGCCATTCTTAAAGCGCATCCTTGATGTGGCTGGACTTAGGTCAGAGCAGTTCAGGACTCACTCTTTCCAAATTGGAGTGGCCTCCAGTACAGCTGCATCTGGTCTGTCGAGTATCGCCATCCAGCAGTTTGGCAGATGGCGCTCCCCAGCATACTTGACCTATATCAGACAGGAAAATGGATCCCTACGTCTTGGCGCTTCATAGCGATTTATGTCTGGTATCTCACAAGTGGCAATGTGTTCCTTCACCCCCCCCCCCCGCCATTTTTCCGCCTATCCTGTTAACACTTTCTGTCTTGCAGGCCCCTGCTGGTGACGTCTGGTGATAAGGATCACAGGACACACTTGTATTTTGGGCGGAGCAGTGCGCAATGAGAAATTCCATCGGCAGACAGCTGGGCATTGCATCAATGGATGGCATCATGCAATGGCTGGGTTGCAGGGGCATGCATTGGGATCAGCTTGTCTCCCACTGCGGCAGCAATTGACAAGATTTGCCCCACCCCAGAGATATTAATTATATACCTTTGAGGCAATAATGATCTGGGAACCACATCTGGGTGATGGCTCCTAGCCAAGAAGAGGAATAACATTGCAATCATTCTGTCCTTAAAGACACACTCATTTGGTCGGAAAGCATCCCTTGACGCCAGTTCATGGACTTGCCACTTTGGTGGCGATGGATGAAAAATTTAAATGAACAGATTGGCAAATTCATCAAATGCTGAGGTGGCATGCATGTTAGGCAGCACGACTAGATGTGAGTGGATTGCATGGAGCAACTCTGTAACGACAGGGTGCATCTTTCAGATATGGGACAGTACTTGTTCCTGGCCAATCTGAAATGAGCCATTCACACGTGGCTGTAGGGTGCCTAGTCATTGGTAGCAGCTGGGTGGGGGAGGGTCCAGGATAAGCCATACTGCTATCCGGGCCCTATGTTGTGGGTACCCGAGCCGGGAGGAGGGACCACCAGTTAGAGGCAGAACACAACACATGGACCACCCGACTTCAATGTGACAGGGGAGGCTGTGTCGCCAGGGTCCCGCTGGCCCCGGTGCGGTGACAGACTGGATGCTCCCATTCTACGACTGGGCAGTCACCTTGCTTGGACAAGGCAGGTTACCGGAGAGCCCTGGATAGGGTGCCTCCTAGAAGGCAGGGCCTTGCTTGGGTGTGGTGGGCCCTGGGCCAGAGGTGGCGTGCTGCTTGCACTAGAAAAGGGAGGTTGCTCTGGTATCTTATCTATGTTATGGTCAGGTACAAGCTTGTTGATGTATAGAGTTTCTTGTAATAAAGGTGTGGCCAATTTACTCCACATCAGGTCTGTGGCACTCTCTCTGTGTAGTGTGTATTTTGCTTCCTCCCCCCCGCCCCTTCTTTAGCGACATATGGTTGTTGCTGCCTGGGTTATCACTTATATTTTCCAGTAAAATGTTATTTTTTGCTCATTCTATTCTAATCTGAGGCAAAGAATATTAGCTCTGGAAAGCTCTTCAGAAATGCATTAATTTAGTCCAATAAAAAGGTTTCACCTTATATAATTTTTTATATTTGCTTTTATTTGTGAACCTTTATTTCCGTGCATTCAAGTGAACTAATACAGCAGCCATATTACTTTATCTTAGATAAAACACAAGTTGAAACTCTTCCTCAATTCTATCTGCAGGTACACCTCCGCTCAGTCTGGGTAAATATTAAGTGCAAACAAGATTTGCATCTAAATTTACTCTCATATTGGGTGGCCAATTTTATAAATGATCCTTCTGCGGGTAAAACACTTATGTGCAGAAGTCCCTGTGAAAATTACCCAAAAATGACTACTGATTTTAGTTAATGACTGAAAAACAGAAAATATCCTTGTCCAGTGTTAACGGAGAATCTACATTTTAGTTTTGCTTAGCTTCTTGAGCTTGGATAATCAAACACATTAAAACTATAAGGAAAAATAATCTCTACCCCCCTAAAAAATACTATAGGTGACATGTCTACAGACTTAAATGCCTTAAGCTTTGTGTATGCTGAGAAATATCATAAAATTCTCTTTTTATTGGCATAAACCTCTCATTCTTCACCATAAGTTTATCAATCAGCTATTATTCATACCTAGATACAAGATGATGAATGCATTTTACTTGTTGGAAATGCAGGTAGTAAAGGTAAAAAACTTTACAGGTGAACTTTCAAAGGAGCTACACATATAAATATAAAATACTATCGTAGCAATTTTCAAAAGCCATTTACTGCATAAGTGTATTTTATGCAGTTAAAACATAAGGACAATTCAATGGTATATATTGTAGAATTTTTCAAAAGCACACTTACATGGGTAAAGCGCATTTACACATTTTCAACCCAATCTTAAGCATGTAAATGATATTGAAAATCAGGCCCTGTATTTTTTACCCCATATTTTTTCTCTTTGCAATATCCCTTCTAGCACTAGACAACATGCCAAGGTGGCACAGAAAATTACTTGCTGATCAGGACTGAAATCTTCTTCCAGGTTCTTCGTCAAAGCATGTAGCTTGTATAGTACACTGGACATCAGCTGACCAACAGACAGGAGACAAACGAGTTTCCTGTGCTGTGGTACAAAATGTTGGGATTACTACTTACCTGATAATTTCCTTTTCTTTAGGACAGTCAGATGAATTCAGAACAAGTGGGTTATGCACCTCTACCAGCAGATGGAGGCAGAGCAAACTGACATCACAGTATTATATACCACTCCACTGACATCAGCCTGCCAGTATTCTCTTGAAAAGCAACTGTGGACAGATTAGCAAAAACACTTGATTAAAAACAGATAAGCAATATGCGGCCAACAAGCAATACTGAGTTCAGATAAGAATGTAATAACATTAGTCTAGGGACTACACAAACACTTACCAGTACTCACTGTAATATATAATCACACAGGAGGACCATACTGTAAGCATTCGGCAGCCAAGGGAGGGAAGATGGATTCATCTGACTGTCCTAAAGAAAAGGAAATTATCAGTAAAGTAGTAATTTCTCATTTCTTAGTGTCCAGTCAGAAGAATCCAGAACAAGTGGGAGGTACCCAAGCTACTCCCGAAAAGGGCGGGAGGCTGCCCGTGGTCCAGTCAAAACCGCTCATGCAAAGGCTGCTTTCTCCCAGGCCTGCATATCCATATGATAAAACCTGGAGAATGTGCGTAAGGACCACCATGCCGCCACTCAGAAAATGTCAACGGAAGACAGCAGCCTAACCTGCCCACGACACTGCCTAAGCACTAATGGAATGAGCCCTAACCTGAATAGGTAATGGCTTGCCAGCATCAACATATGTGCCATGACTACCTCCTTAATCTAGCGGGCTACTGTAGACCATGAGGCCAGTTCTCCTTGTTTAGTCCACTGTGAAGAACAAATAGGCAATCTGTTTTCTGTAAGGTCTCAGTAACCTCTAGATACCGGATGATATGTCTCTTGACATACAAGGGTCACAATAGACAATAGTCCTCTACATTTCTCTCTCTCTGTCCAGAGACAGCAGAGACATGGACTGATTCAAGTGAAATTCAGTGTCCACCTTCAGTAAAAAAGAAGGAACAGTGTCCCGGAGTCACCTGGAGGAAAGACTCCCGGAAAGACAAGACCTGCAGCTCTTTGTGCAGAACAAATTGCCACAAGAAACACCATTTTCAAGGTCAGTAACTGCAAAGACAGGCTATGCATAGGTCCTGCTAAGAAATCCAAGACCAAATTTAGACTCCATAAGGGTACTGGAAACCACAAGGGAGGACAAAGATTTTTCACTCCTTTCAGGAAATGAGCCACATCAGGATGAGCCAATAAGGAACCACCATTTACCTGATCCTTGAAACTGAGAACTACTACTTGTACCTTTAAGAAATTAAGGGCCAAACCTTTATTCAAGCCATCCTGCAAAATTCCCAAATGAGCGGGATCTTGGCCGAATGAGGAAGATAATCTCAATTCTCACACCAGGCCTCAAACACTCGCCAAACTCACACATAGGCCAAGGAAGTGGAGAACTTTCTAGTCCTAATCAAAGTGAAAATCACTGCCACAGAGTATCCACGTTTCAGCAATTGAGCCCTCTCAAGGACCATACAGTAAGACAAAACAGAGTCGGATCTTCATGAAGAACCGGACCCTGACCTAGCAGGTTCCTATGTGCCAGATGTCGAAGGTGGAGACTCCCCCAGGAGCCACCACAAATCCGCATACCACGGCCTCCTAGCCCAATCTGGAGCAACCAAGAGCATCATTCCTCTGTGGTGCTTGATCCTTCTATCAATCTGCCCAACATGGGCCATGGAGGAAAGGCATACAGCAACTTGTCTTCCGGCCACTCTTGTACTAGGGCATCGATCCCCAACGACTTTGGTTCTCTCCTGCGATCGAAGAATCGCAGAACGTTCGCACTGGAGAAGTCACCAGGGAGTCTAGAACAGGGGACCCTAGCAATCCAGAATTAGCTGAAATACCTTGTCTGACAAAGCCCATTCTCCTGGATCCATACTCTCCCTGCTGAGAAAGTCTGCTCTTACATTGTCTTTTCCTGCTATGTGTACGGCTGAGATCATCTGGAGATGCACTTTTGTTCATTCCATATGATGATCTATTTCCTGTGACACTTGCTGGCTCTTGGTTCCTTCCTTCTAATTAATGTAAGCCACAATGGATGCATTGTCCGACATTATCCGGACCTATCGACCCTGCAGTCCGTCACTGAACTGCAAACATGCCAACCGGACCGCCCTGGCTTCCAGACGATTGATGTTCCAGAAAGATTCCTCTGCATTCCAGCGCCCTTGTGCCATCAGCTCCCGACAGTGAGCTCTCAACATAGGAGGCTCGCATCTGTTGTCAGTACCAGCCAGTCTAGTGGCGCTAGAGAAACTCCCTTCCTTAGATGATCCATCTGCAGCCACCACTGTAATTGGGAGGAGACTTCCATCGGCAAGAACAGCTGAATTGAACAGTCCACAGAGACAGCAGGGAGCACTTAAGGGGACGCATATGTGCTCTTGTCCACAGGACCACTTCTAGGGTCACCGTCATTAAGCCAAGTACTTGCAGGTAGGATCATACAGTTGGGTGCAGAGTGTTCAATAACAGACGAAGATGTCTCATCAACTTCTGAATGCGTGCTTCCAGCAGGAAAACTTTGCCCTGCCTCGTGTTGAACTGAACCCAAAGATATTCCAATGTCTGAGCAGGCTGAAGACTGCTCTTGGTCAGGTTCACCACCCAGCCAAGCTCCTGCAACAGGGAGATCACCTTGCAGGTCACTCTGCAGCTCTCTTCCAGTGTCTTGGCTCGAATCAGCCAGTTGACCAAATACAACTGGCTGATTCGTGGTATGATGATCCCATCTTTTCTCAATTCTGCTGCGACTACTACATTACCTCAGAAAAGGTCCTTGGGAAAGTGGCCAGGCCAAAGGGCAGGGCCCAAAACTGATAATGGCGTCCCAGAATTACAAACTTCAGAAAGCGTTGATGCTCTAAGATGGGGATATGAAGGTATGGCTCGGACAGATCCAAGGAGGTCAGAAACTCTGACTGCATGGCCATTATTACCGAGCACAATGTTTCCATGCGAAAATGTGTCACCGGTAGATGACGGTTGACACCTTTGAGATCCAGGATGGGACGAAAGGAACCCTCCTTCTTGGGCACAACAAAATAAATTGAATATCGCCCCATACTTTGAGACGTAAGCATTGGAACCACAGCCCTTAAACTGAGGAGCCTTGCCAATGTAGTTTCCACTGCCTGCTTCTTCTGTGGTGAGTGGCAGGGAGACACCATGAACACATCCCAGGGATCATTGCAAAATTCCAGCACATATCTTTCTTGTTTCACCTCCAGGAAAAAAGAGAGAGAGGCATCCCCCTTCCCAGGGGTGGGCCAGCAAACCTTCACTGGGAGGGTAGGGAGGTTCCATTACCCGAACCTGCGCCCTTTCTTGGCTGTTGGGGACGAAAGGACTGAGACTTACCAAAAGGTCAAGTTCTCTGAAGGGTCATTCCTCTATAGGGATGAAAATGCCTGGATTCTCTAGTATGGGCTCTCATGTTAAGAACGTGGCGTCTGCTTCTTATCCTCTGGCAAATGAGGAACCGGGAATTCACCCCACTCACTGGCCAATTTTTCCAACTCACTCCAAATAAAAGTGAGCCTTTAAAAGGCAATTTGGTAAGGTTAGCCTTGGAGGTTGCATTGGCTACCCAATTTCTCAGCCATAACTGACACCTGGCCGCTACAATGAGAGCCACTCCTCTGGCTGAACAGTGGACCAAATCACAGCCCATATCTGCCAAAAAGCAACTTTTGGCTCCATAACTACCCTGGAGTTCACCCCACAGTCCTTTCAGCTGCTTAAGCACCTAAATCCATGCCGGCTGAAAAACTAGTTACTCATCTGAGGGACCAGGTACTCATCTGAGAGACCATGGAAATCACCTCAGGAATTCTCAACTGGGGGAGGGACCTATTGGTATCACTGCAGGAGAGCAGGGAATGTAATATCCTTAATTCTCCTTTTTACAAAATGAAGCAATCCCCAGTAGGGAGATGCACGTCCACCATCTGCTAGAAACAGAGAATACTGGCAGGCTGATGTCACTACAGGGATATATATACTGCGATATCAGTTTGCTCCATCTCCATCTGCTGGTAGAGGCGCATAATCCACTTGTTCTGGATTCATCTGACTGGATGCTAAGAAATTAACCTTTTAAAAATGAAAATAAAAGCACTTGATTTCTAAATGTAAATTTGTGTTTTATTGCACTGGAAGAGATATAAAAGGATGAATTGTCAGGAGACAAAAATATGCCAGAGTTATTTGTTCTAACGTGAATTGGAAATGGGACGTTTCACTGAACTGCAGTGGGAAAAGACAATGGGTGGGCAAAAAAAGGAACACAAACTGTTTAGGGAAGATGATTTAAAAAAATTTCTGATGAAAAATTCTAGTTTAAAATCAAATTTTAAAGGCTTTCAAGATGTTCTCATAGATAGTTTTAAATGTATCCTTTTATATCAGCTGTATTCCATATGCTCTACAGACAACTGCCATTTTGTTCTGGCTACTTACTTGTTTTCAGAGTTCATGCTGTCCTGTTTTTCTTCTTCAGAGCTTTTTGAACTATTTACAGTAGCATTTGCAGACACAGAAGTTTCATCATTTTTTCCAGTATCTAATGGTACATCAGTAGATATAGCAGAGGTAGAAACCTCTTGAGTCTCAAGAGTGGTACCTGCACTCTCTTCATTATGATGTGCACTTGTCTCTTCCTTTTCATCAATCTCTTCCAGGCTATATTCATAGCCAACTAAAGCTGTGTCCATAGAGAAACAAACATGCCAAGTATAAGTATTAAGACGATAAGCTACTTCATTTACAGTATATGAGTATAGTACTTTTATGTAACCAGAAAGTTCATATCATTAAAGCTATTTTTTCATATGCTATGGGAAGAAGGAAATAGAGATGAAAAACAGGAACTCAGGATCACCTCAAATAGACTTGAAGCTTTATGTTTTCAATGACTGCAATAAGAAAAATAAAGGAACATCCTGTGAATCCGAAAGAGTAAATAACCAATTCACATTTACCCGTTCTAGACCTCTCATGATTTTAAAGATCTATATCATATACCCCCTCAGCCATCTCTTCTCCAAGCTGAACAGCCCTAACCTCCTTAGCCTTCCTCATAGGGGAGATGTTCCATCCCATTAATCATTTTGATTGCTCTTCTTTGTACCTTCTCTATCACAACTATATCTTTTTTGAGATGCGGCAACCAGAATTGTACACAGTACTCCAGGTGCGGTCTCACCATGCAGCGATATAGAGGCATTATATGACATTTTCCGTTTTACTCACCATTCCCTTCCTAATAATTCCTAACATTGTTTGGTTTTTTGACTACTGCAGCACACTGAGCTGATGATTTCAATGTATTATCCACTATGATACCTAGATCTTTTTGTGGTAGCTCCTAATATGGAACCTAACATCGTGTAACTATAGCATGGATTATTTTTCCCTATATGCAACACCTTCCACTTGTCCACATTAAATTTCATCTGCCATTTGTATGCCCAATCTTCCAGTCTTGCAAGGTCCTCCTGCAATTCCTAACAATCCGCTTGCGATTTAACTACTCTGAATAATTTTGTATCTGCAAATTTGATTACCTTACTTGTTGTATTCTTTTCCAGATCATTTATAAATATATTGAACACACCAGTCCAAGAACAGATTCCTGGGGCACTCCACTGTTTACCCTTTTCCACTGAGAAAACTGACCATTTAATCCTACTCTCTGTTTCCTGTCTTTCAACCAGTTTGTAATCCACGAAAGGACACCGGCTCTTATCCCATGATTTTTTAGTTTCCTTAGAAGCCTCTCATGAGGGACTGTGTCAAATGCCTTCTGAAAATCCAAATACACTAGATCTACTGGCTCACCTTTACCCACATGTTTATTAACCCCTTCAAAAAAAAAAAAAGAAGCAGATGTGAGAGGCAAGACTTGCCTTGGGTAAATCCGTGAGGACTGTGTTTTATTAAACCAAGTCTTTCTAAATGCTCTGTGATTTTTATCTTTAGAATAGTTTCCACTATTTTTCCCGGCACTAAAGTCAGGCTCACTGGTCTATAGTTTCCTAAATCGACCCTGAGCCCTTTTTAAATATTGGGGTTACATTGGTCACACTCATGTCTTCAGGTACAATGGACAATTTTAATGATAGGTTACAAATTTTAACTAATAGATCTGAAATTTCATTTTTCAGTTCCTTCAGAACCCTGGCGTGCATACCATCTGGTCCAGGTGATTTGCTACTCTTTAGCTTGTCAATCTGGCCTACTACATCTTCCAGGTTTCACAGTGATTTGGTTCAGTTCATCTGAATCATCATCCTTGAAGACCATCACTGGAAATGGTATCTCCCCAACATTCTCATTAGTAAACACAGAAGCAAAGAATTAATTTAGTCTTTCTGCAATGGCCTTATCTTCCCTAAGAACCCTAATGGTCCAACTGATTCCCTCACAGATTTCTTGTTTTGGATATATTTTTAAAAGTTTTTATTATGAGTTTTTGCCTCTACAGCCATCTTCATTTCAAATTCTCTCTTAGCTTGCCTTATCAATGTTTTACACTTAACTTAACAATGTTTATGCTTTTTCCTGTTTTCTTCAGATGGATCCTTCTTCCAATTTTTGAAGGATGTTTTTTGGCTAAAATAGCCTTTCACCTTACCTTTTAACCATGCCGGTAATCATTTTGCCTTTCTCCCACCTTTCTTAATGCATGGAATACATCTGGACTGTATTTTTAAACAATGTCCATGCCTGTTGTACATTTTTAATCTTGGCAGCTGCAACCTTTAGTTTTTTTCTATTTTCCTCATTTTATCAAAGTTTCCCTTTTGTCAATTTAGTTTTAGAGTTGTAGATTTATATACTGTCCCCCCTTCCAGTCATTAGTTCAAATTTGATAATGTTATGATCACTAATGCCAAGTGGCCCTTACCACCGTTACCTCTCACCAAATCCTGCATTTCACTAAGAATTAAATCTAAAATAGTTCCCTTTCTCGTTGGTTTCTGAACCAATTGTTCCATGAAGCAGTCGTTTATTCCATCCAGGAATTGTTTGCCTCTAGCTTGTCCTGATGTTACATTTACCCAGTCAATATTGGGGTAATTGAAATCTAAAGAAATAAATATCTATTATTGAGTTGAACAACGATTAAATAATCCTGTAGCAAAAACGTTGTGTCACATACTTTTGTTTTTAGATTACAGAGACTGTAACCACGAATTCAAAGATTTTAAATAGACAGTTTTGGAGATCGTCAACCAGCACTGGAGAGGGGGAGACAGAGTAAAGAGGCTCAGATAGTGTGAGCAAAAATGGATTTTTCATTTACAATCAGTTGCCCCGAGTGGACTCAACAAGGAGATTGAGTGGTTTCACTTCATGTAACTCCCTGGTTAAATCAGTGGTAGGTCTGGTATCAGGTGAGATCAGTGAATTTGCCTATAAAATCAGACTCGTTTTCGGCCAGTTCCCAGCTTACGCGTCAAAATCAGGAAATGGCGACAGGTCTGGTAAGTGAATTTGAGTGGCGGCTTCCTATCTGACTGAGATGTGCACATCGCAAATAATTTATAAATAATGCTACAATGTTTAACTTAAAGTGTTTTTATCTTTAGAAATTGTGAGAGACTTACAAACTTGTTACAAACAAAAACTTGCCCGTAGCAGCACCCCGTGAAGAGACCAGAGGAGCGCCGGGTAGAGAGAGTCAGCTTAATACGTCCCTGAGGCAGCGGCTCGCGAAACGCACGCGGACTTCTGACTCCGACAGGGAAGTAATACCCTTTTGAACTTTAAAAAAAAAAAAGATAAAAAGTTAAAAGAAAAAAAGAAAAATTTGTTTTCCGAGCAAACATTGAACTATTGGACCTATGATTAAAGAGGACCTATAAAGGTGTAAGATACAAGTGTCAGCCTGCAGCACCGGGGGTGTTATGATGGTCCCTAATCCTTGACTAATGTATCCATGCTCAAGTTTACAGAAGGTAAAAGAAAATTATTCCTTACCTGCTAATTTTCATTCCTGTAGTACCATGGATCAGTCCAGACAGTGGGTTATATCCCCCGACCAGCAGATGGAGTCAGAACAGAGTTTGAGAGCGTCAGCATATAGAGTAGTGCACCCTTTGCTGGAGCTCAGTATTACGCATAGCAAAGCCCAAAAGCAAAAAACACAACATTTTGGATCCAGAACCGTTCCCAAAGAGGAACAGAGAAAGATATAAGTAAACAAACGGTCAACGGGACCAGCAACAGTCAACTTGTGAGGAGCTGTGAACAGTAACAATAATCAGAGACAAACAGAATGAAAGATACCTGGAAGAATCCGAGCAGGACCTAATGAAACCCCTAGTGGCGGGTGTCTGGACTGATCCATGGTACTACAGGAACGAAAATTAGCAGGTAAGGAATAATTTTCTTTTCCCTGTACGTACCTGGATCAGTCCAGACAGTGGGATGTACCCAAGCTTCCCTAAACCGGGTGGGGTCCTGAGAGACCTGCTCAGAGAACCTGATCGCCAAAAGAACCCGTGCCCTGAGGCGCCAGGTGTAGTCTGTAATGTCTGGAAAAAGTGTGCAACGACTTCCATGTCGCCGCACGGCAGATTTCCTGGGAGGAAACAGAGCGAGATTCCGCCCAGGACGCCGCTTGGGATCGCGTGGAATGAGCCGAGACGCTGCGAGGCGGCACCCGCCCCGCCGCAATGTAAGCGGAAGAGATGGCGTCCTTTATCCAGCGAGCAATAGTCGTCTTGGATGCCTGAGAACCTCTCCTCGGTCCTGACCAGAGGACAAACAAATGATCAGATACCCGGAAGTACACGCTTGACGTCCAGGAGCCGGAGAGACCGGGGTTCCTCTGGAGCAAACGCTGGAAGCTCCACCGTTTGATTGACGTGGAAGGCTGAGACCACCTTTGGTAGGAAGGATGGCACCGTACAAAGGGAAACCCCGGAGTCGGAGAAACGCAGATAAGGGTCTCGGCAGGACAAGGCTTGAAGTTCTGAAATCCAGCGAGCAGAAGAGATGGCTACCAGGAAAACAGTCTTGAGGGTCAGGTCCTTGAGGGAGGACCCCCTCAGGGGTTCAAAAGGAGGGCCCGACAGCATTCGCAGCACCAAGTTGAGGCTCCAAGAAGGGAAAGGATCCCTGACCGGTGGCCATAGGTGTTTGGCACCCTTCAGAAAACGTGCGATATCCGGCTGAAGGGGTAGAGAGCAGTTCTTCTGTACCAAGACATTCAAGGCCGCCACCTGAACCCGGAGCGAATTATAGGCGAGACCCTTATCCAGACCATCCTGTAGGAAATGAAGGATCAGCGGGACAGTCGCCTCCATGGTTTGGACTCCGCGGTCGGAACACCATGCTTCGAAGACCTTCCAAACTCTAACGTAAGTGACGGAGGTCGAAGGCTTGCGGGAACGAAGCATCGTTGAGATCACTGTCTCCGGGTAGCCTCTGTGGCGGAGACGGCGCCGTTCAAAAGCCAGGCCGCAAGACAGAAGAGTTCTGCCTGCTCGAAAAATACCGGACCCTGGCGCAGAAGATGAGGAAGATGGGACAAGCAAAGTGGGCCGTCCACCATCATCTGAAGTAGATCTGCGAACCATGGCCGACGGGGCCATTCCGGGGCGACGAGAATTACAGTCCCTCGATGATGTTCTAACCTGCTGAGAACCTTGCCGACCAGAGGCCAAGGAGGAAACACATAGAGCAGTTGAACCGACGGCCACAGAAGGGCGAGGGCATCCACCCCCTCCGCACCGCGCTCTCTTCTGCGGCTGAAGAAGCGTGGAGCCTTGGTGTTGAGAAGGGTCGCCATTAGATCGAGGCGTGGAGTCCCCCCAACGACGGATGATGAGATGCATTGCCTCGTCGGAGAGAGCCCACTCGCCGGGGTCTAGCTGTTGACGACTCAGGAAGTCTGCCTGAACGTTGTCCACCCCGGCGATGTGAGAGGCCGCTATCTGGACGAGATTGCTCTCCGCCCACTCCATCAGGGGAGTAGACTCGAGGGAGACATGCTTGCTTCTTGTCCCCCCTTGCCGATTGATGTAGGCCACTGTGGTGGCGTTGTCCGAAAAGATCCTCACCTCCCTGTGTCGCACCAGGGGAAGAAAACGCTGGAGAGCGAAACGCACGGCTCTCGTTTCTAGGCGATTGATCGGCCACTTTGCCTCCTCTGGCGTCCAAGTCCCTTGAGTGGCGCTTCTTTCGCAGACGGCGCCCCATCCCGTGAGGCTGGCATCGGTGGTCACCACCACC
The DNA here is from genome assembly GCF_901001135.1 of Rhinatrema bivittatum. Taxonomy (NCBI): domain Eukaryota; kingdom Metazoa; phylum Chordata; class Amphibia; order Gymnophiona; family Rhinatrematidae; genus Rhinatrema; species Rhinatrema bivittatum. Next base: position 98,163,926 of record NC_042620.1, read on the forward strand.
CAATTGGGAACCTCGAGCGAGACTCCCCGAGCCAGATGCGAGGGGACAAGCCACCAATCCAGGCTTTTCCTGGCTAATGGTGGAAGCGGCAGGATCACCTGATACTCCTGGGAGACTGGTTTCCAGCGGGATAGTAGGGACGCCTGCAGTGGACGCAGGTGTGCAAACGCCCAGGGTACCATGTCGATGGTGGAGGCCATTACCCCCAGGAGCTGCAGATAATTCCAGGCGGATGGTTCTTCCAGAGCCGAAAACCGAGACACGTGCTCTCTCAGGGCTTGCGCCTTGTCCTGGCGCAGGAACACCATCCCCCGCCGGGTATCGAAGCTCGCCCCTAAGAAATCCAGGTGTTGCGAGGGCACAAGGGAACTCTTTGGAAGGTTCACCACCCAGCCCAGAGAGCGTAGGAATTGTACTACTCTGGCCACTGAGGTCTGACCATGTGAGAAGGACTTCGCTCGAATCAGCCAGTCGTCTAGGTACGGATGTACTAGGATACCCTCCTTGCGGAGGGCCGCCGCCACCACTACCATGATCTTTGTGAAGGTCCGAGGTGCGGTCGCCAAACCGAAGGGAAGCGCCTTGAACTGAAAGTGTTGACCGAGAATCTTCAAGCGAAGATACCGCCGGTAAGCCGGCAGGATGGGAATGTGCAAGTATGCTTCCGAGAGGTCCAGTGAAGCGAGGAATTCTCCCTTGTGCACTGCGGCAATCACTGATCTGAGAGTCTCCATGCGGAACCGGGTGATCCTGAGGGCCTTCTTTACCTCCTTCAAGTCCAGGATGGGGCGAAAGGAACCGTCCTTTTTGGGAACGATGAAGTAAATGGAATAGTGGCCCAAGCCCACCTCGTCGAAGAGGACGGGAACGATGGCCCCTATTTCCTGCAGTTGGTCTAGTGTTTGTTGAACCGCTATCCTCTTGAGATCCGAACCGCAGGGGGAGAAGATGAACCGGTCCCTCGGGGGGGGGGGGCGGACAAATTCCAAGGCGTAACCGTCTCTTATGGTGTCCAGCACCCACTGGTCCATGGAGATCTGCCCACTCCTCGTAGAAGTCCATGAGGCGGCCTCCGATCCGGGGAGGTGAGAAGTGGGCTCCTTTGGCATCATTGGGATGACTTTGTGGGCGGAATTCCCTGGCCTGGACCCTCTCTCGCGGGCCTCCGCCCACGAAAGGAACGAGACCAAGGCTGGGGTCTTGTCTGCTGTGTCCGGGAAGCGGACTGTCGGTAAGACCTATAACGTCGCTGTGCCCTGGCCCTGGTTCTACCGGAAGAAAATGATCTGAAGGAACGCTGTCTATCCTCTGGCAGCCGATGCACCGAATTTTCCCCCAGTGACTTGATGATCTGATCCAGGTCCTCTCCAAATAAGAACTTCCCCCGAAAGGGGAGGGAGCCAAGGCTCGACTTGGAGGAAGCATCCGCTGCCCAGTTGCGAAGCCACAAGAGCCGTCGGGCTGCTACAACCGAAACCATGGACCTCGCCATTACGCGAAAGAGATCATACAGGGCGTCCGCCCCGTATGCTATGGCAGATTCCAGCCGGTCCGCCTGGGCGGCCTCTTCGGGGGGCAATTCCTGAGAGGTGAGAAGCTGCTGTACCCAGAGTAAGCTGGCCCTTTGCGCGAGCGAACTGCACATCACGGCCCACATACCCAGGGCGGAGACTTCGAAGACCCTCTTGAGGAAGGTCTCTAGTTTACGGTCCTGCGTATCCCGCAGGGCCGTTCCCCCTGTGACCGGGATGGTTGTCCTCTTGGTCACTGCCGACACCGCTGAGTCCACCTTGGGAACCTTGATAAGATCCAAAAAATCCTCAGGGAGCGGGTATAGCTTTTCCATGGCACGTGTGACTTTCAAGGATGCCTCGGGAGTGTCCCACTCCCTGGTGAGAAGCTGTAGGAAGGACTCATGAATAGGGAAAGCCCTTGCTCTAGGACGGAGGGCGGCAAGTACTGGATCTCCTTTGCGAGACGAGGTGGCGACGGCAGGAGCCACAGGGATCGGCGGATCTGGAGGTGGGTCGAGGTCCAGCTCCTGAATAATGTGGTGGATGAGTTCATCCAGCTCTTCTTTTTGAAAAATCCGTAGGGCTCGAGGGTCGTCCCCCTCCGTATGTCCATCCGGATGCGCCTCCGGGGGTTCCGAGGAGACGTCTCTCACCGGCGAAGCCGCCCCCGTGGTACGCCGGAGTGGCACGGGAGAGGGACCCGGCAGGGATCCAGGCGTAACGGACGAGGCGGTGAGACCAACAGCAAGTTTAGGAACCTTTGGGGGGAAGGGCCCCCAGGGGATTAGGCGCCTGCGGTCCCATACCCTGCAAATAAGCCATGTGCATTGCCAGAATAAAGTCAGGTGAGAAAAACGGAGAGCTGATTGGAATCCCTGGGGGGGGGGGACCGTCCTGGGAGCCCCGGTCGTGCAAACCTCCCGCCGGGGGCAAAGCCTGTTGAGAGCCAGTGCAACCAATCCTGTCTGCATCTGGGAGCGAGTCCGTCTCACGCTGACCCCCTAAAATGGCCGCCGTTCCCGCCAAAGGCGGCGTCGTGGCCGGCCCGCGCCACCTGGGCTGAGGAGGAGGCAGGTCCGAAATCGCACCGGAGTACTGCAGGGTGCCTTCCCCGTCGGGGAAGCACCGCTCACAAAGCCCCTCCCTCAGAAATTGATTTCCCGGCTCGCCGCAGGCCTCACACCTCGAGAACCACGGCATGTCAGCACTGGGAAAAAGAAAAGCCTCGGGGGGGGGGGGGGGGGGGGCCAAAGACGAGCTAGTGCCGCGGGGGGGCCTGGAAATGGCCCTAACAACCTGCCGAAGGGGTCCAGTAACTGCGGGGGAAAACCCCCGTTTTAGTTGAGCACACACCCACGGGCGGAGCTTGCTAACCGCCGGACCCCCAACCACGCGTGGAGCGGCTGGAACCACCGGCATCCATGGGGCACCACCAAAAAGAAGCAAACCTGTGGAGAAAGAAACTCAAAAAAACTTCCACTTACCCCAACGGAAGAGGAAAGGAGTACAGAATAGAGAAGGCAAAGCCACAGACACACGCCTCCTCAAAAATTGAAAACTTTTTTTTTTTTTTTTAAACTTTAAGGATCCAAAATGAAGAGAAACATAAGACAGGGAAATACTGTGGAGAAAAAGAAAGAAATAACTAAAAATGAAGAAACCCTGTCAATCTGGGGGAGCTAGTGGATCCCCCCACTCGCATCTGCTGGAGTCACTCTATATGCTGACGCTCTCAAACTCTGTTCTGACTCCATCTGCTGGTCGGGGGATATAACCCACTGTCTGGACTGATCCAGGTACGTACAGGGAAAAAGATTTATAGCATTTAATCTAAAAACAAAAGTATGTGACACAACGTTTTTGCTACAGGTAATTGAAATCTCCCATTATTACTGAACTGCCAAATTGGTTAGCTTCCCTGATCTCTCTTAGCATTTCTTCATCTATCTGATCATTTTGGCCAGGTGGACGATAGTTTACTCCCTATCATTATACTCTTACCCAACACACATGGGATTTCTACCCATATAGATTCTGATCACTTAGGCCTGGATTTTCTAATATCGCAGAACTCTTTGAATCCCACGGTAACGGGGGCGGGCGGGCCTGTGAAAGCCAGCAGCGATCGCACCACCGCGGTGTTATCACTGCCGGCTTTTGCACCCAATAGCGCCACCGAGAAAGGTGGCGCTATTGGTGGCGATAAGGGGGTCTTACCTTTTCGCCACCAGCGAAGTTTCCGTCGTGACCGCCCCAACAACACTCCGACTCCTCCTCTTCCAGTGCCAACTCTGCCTCGACTACGCCCCTATCTAACTATCGTACACGAAAAGTCCCTTTTCAAGTGCGATAGGGATAAAAAATGACCCCTTTAGTCTCTTGTATGATCTTTATCCTGGACTATAGCACTGTCCCTATTGGATACCCTCCTTCCAGCAGGTCTCTGAAATGCCAATTATGTCTCTCATCATTCACTGCTAACCATTCTAGTCACATCTTACTTCTTAGACTTCTGGCATTAGCATATATACATTTCAAAGTGCGTTTTTTGTTTGTATTGACAACCTTCTTTTCAGTTGATATGGATAATTTGGAATTCTTTAGCTCAGGTGATTCTTTACTTATAGGCACATGCGCTACTTTTGCTTTTATTGGAACTTCTCTGTTGGGATGCCCTAACTCTCCTGTTTCATTAGTATCCTTCAAAGATACATTACTCTGAACCATGCACTACTCAGTGACTGTCGACTTTTCCCCTTGTTCTAGTTTAAAAGTTGCTCTGTCTCCTTTTTGAAAGTTAGTGCCAGCAGTCTGGTTCCATTCTGGTTAAGGTGGAGTCCGTCCTTTCAAAAAAGTCTCCCCCTACCCCAAAAGGCTATCCAGTTCCTTACAAAACTGAATCCCTCTTCCCTGCACCATCGTCTCAACCATGCATTGGGACTCTGGAGTTCTGCCTGCCTCTGGGGACCTGCACATGGAACAGGAAGTATTTCAGAGAATGCCACCCTGGAGGTTCTGGATTTCAGCTTTCTACCTAAAATTCTAAATTTGGCTTCCAGAACCTCCCTCCCATATTTTCCTATGTCTTTAGTGCCCACATGTACCAACATTAGGGGACTAATGTTACTCAAAGCAATAACCCCTAGATTGCATGTATTTAGCCAACAAGGAAGTTCACAATCCTAGTCCTTTAATTGTTAAAATATGGCAATATGATAGTGGAAACTTGGCTTCCATTTTAACAGGACTACAGCTCTGCGTACCATACTGCAGTCAGATCAATGCAGGAATAACACTCTGTAATATCATCAGAAGCCCAAGTTCCTATTACTGCTTTGCCATATTAAATGAATAGAGGTTTGAAACAGATTTAGGAATGTGTTTGTAGTTATGTAATGCATGTGGTATAGTATATTTGATGTGTAACTTTATTGCTTTATATTTTAACTCACTTAATATTGTAACTGCATAAGAATTTATATGTAAAATATAATTATTGATTGAGGTATAAAGATATCAAGCTGTCTTTCATTTATTGGTAATTTTTATATCTATGACTTGGCACTTCACAATGGGGTAGATTTTCAAAGGGTTACGCGAGTAACCCCCGAAAACCTATCCCAACCCCCCCCCCCTGCTCGCGCCAAGCCTATCTTGCATAGGCTGCCGGCGCGCGCAAAGCCACAGGATGCGCGTTAAGTCCTGGGGCTTTCCTGGGGGGGGGGGGGGGTAATCGGGGGGGGGGGGGTGTCGCGGCCAGCGCATCATCACGGGGCGTGTCGGGGGCATGTCGCGGCGGTGCATCATTCGGGGGTGGAGCCGCGGGCATGGTTCCGGCCCGGGGGCGTTTCAGGAGTGTGGCCGAGGCCTCCGAAACAGCTCCCGGGCCGGGGAATCGCACGCAGGCCGGCCCACAGGCGTAACTTTTAAAACAAAGGTGGGGGGGGGGGTGGAGGGAACGGAGGCAGGCAGCGCGACTCAGCGCATGCAGGCTGCCGATTTTGGGCAGCCTTGCGCGCGCCGACCCCGGATTTTAAAGGATATGCGTGGCTACGCGTAAAATCCGGCGTACTTTTGTTTGCGCCTGGTGCACGAACAAAAGTACGCACGGGCGTACTTTTATAAAATCTACCCCAAAACCTCTGTAAAGTGATACAGATAACTGATTTTTGTATTTATTTGCTACTTGATAAAGAAAAGATTGCTTTTAAGACTGTTACAACAAAGAAAAAGACTGTTTCTATGGCTAATAATGATTAACAGCTACCTGTGTCCGAATGCCAGATAGTTAAATGCAGCTAAAGCTGACCAACAATACACTGAAGATTGACGGCAAGAGGAAGACAGTTAAAAACAAATATCAGAAATGATGAAGAGACTAATATATCTTGCTGCAAATGACCACAAATATGGCAAGTATAATAACAGATGCTAAAGTCAAACACGTCAGGCATGCTAAAATCAAATCATGGCATTGCTGAAAACAAAGATTACAATGACTGGATATCCATGCATTTTAATGCATCCCTATGCATTTCTATATAAGAAAGCTGTCAAGGCTTTGTGGACAAAGATAAAACAAAGAAGATGACATCTTGTAACACCAGGTAAACATTTGAAGATCTTCCCACACCAACAACTATCCAAACAGCAGTGACCACACTATCAGACGTATTTTAATTTATCAGAAGTAGGATATGCAGATAAATGAAAGATATAGCTATACATAGGAACTCTTTACCACAGCTGTGCAGTTAGACAAAGACTATCTAAAATTCAGTAAAGCTCTGAAAGCCTCTTTTTTCATAGGTGTTTGGAACACTATAGAACTTTGGCATGCACTTTCTCTCTGTGCTATTTTCTTTAATTCAAGTTGGAGCTCTTGTTTTCTAATTTTCTTTTTTTGTGACCAGTTACATAAGAACATAAGAAATTGCCATGCTGGGTCAGACCAAGGGTCCATCAAGCCCAGCATCCTGTTCCCAACAGAGGTCAAACCAGGCCACAAGAACCTGGCAATTACCCAAACACTAAGAAGATCCCATGCTACTGATGCAATTAATAGCAGTGGCTATTCCCTAAGTAAACTTGATTAATAGCCGTTAATGGACTTCTCCAAGAACTTATCCAAACCTTTTTTGAACCCAGCTACACTAACTGCACCAACCACATCCTCTGGCAACAAATTCCAGAGCTCTACTGTGCGTTGAGTGAAAAAGAATTTTCTCCGATTAGTCTTAAATGTGCTACTTGCTAACTTCATGGAATGCCCCATAGTCCTTCTATTATTCGAAAGTGTAAATAACCGAGTCACATCTACTCGTTCAAGACCTCTCATGATCTTAAAGACCTCTATCATAACCCCCCTCAGCCATCTCTTCTCCAAGCTGAACTGCCCTAACCTCCTTCAGCAGCCTTTTCTCATAGGGGAGCTGTTCCATCCCCTTTATCATTTTGGTTGCCTTTCTCTGTACCTTCTCCATCGCAACTATATCTTTTTTGAGATGCGGCGACCAGAATTGTACACAGTATTCAAGGTGTGGTCTCACCATGGAGCAATATAGAGGCACTATAACATTTTCCGTTTTATTAACCATTCCCTTCCTAATAATTCCTAACATTCTGTTTGCTTTTTTTGACTGCTGCAGCACACTGAGCCAACGAGTTTTATGTATTATATTTTTAAATTTTAATTATCTCCAGTTTATGTAAATTTATCTACAACTGAGTTTATGTATCATGTCTTAAATGTATTTATGACCAGTTTTATGCATCATGCTTTTAAATTTACGACCAGTTTTAATTATGTATAATGTTTTTATATAATTTTAATTTTTGGTTCGGCCCACTTTAATTTCAGATTAGTTTATTCTATTATCAAAATTTTAATTTTATTTGTACATTGCTTTGAATTATGAGTTGTAAGATAGAGAATCAAGTGTAATAAACCATAAATAGTTATAATTCCACATAAGATCCATAATTCATCAATAAAATTGTTAAATTTCTAAAGCATATGCCTTTAAAATATTTGTTCTAAATTGTATTATGTATTGTATTATGTTGCTAAATGTCTAAATTGTATTATTTTTAAAGATTTAGATATTTTTCTAAATTTATACTCAATAAAAATAACTGATGAATAAAGAATAAATTCTCATGTCCTTATTTTGAGATGTTCATGAAAAGACATTTAAAAAAAAATGTAATTTTCAAAATATTAACCTCCTACAGCATGTTTCTCGTTTTCAACTACAATATTTTAAAATCTGAATCCTCCTTTTAAAATGTTTTACCCATTTTTTTTTTTTTTTGATTTGGCAGTTTAATCCTGCTTCTTTCGACTCAATCAGAACTGGAACGTGAAACCATGAACCTACATTTGCAACTGCATGAAGATTTTCTCTCTTTCTTATAAAATCTCTCAACTTACTTTACTCCAGTCATTATTATTAGTTTACTTCGAGAAATATCATCAAAACGATAGCAAGAGTCCCTGGTCAAGGGACACACACCAGAATTCCTTCTGGAACAGTGAATCATGGTGCCCTAAATCTGGCCACTAAGTGTCGCCATTGAGCTATGATTATGGCTCCCTCCTCTCAGGGCTGTGAATGCTGCCTCCGCACAGCACCAGACAACTAGGGAACAGAAGACCTGAGGTTAGAATCAAAACTTGGGACAATCTTCACCCATAGCTTTTAATTTTACTGATGACTTCTAAAAAGTGCCTATTTTAAATGTACAATTAGTGTACATCTGTAGTGGCTGGAAGATGGAGGTTTTTGCCTTGTAGTCTGGATCATACAAACACACTAAGAATATGTCACCTGACTACAGCTTATGTGAATGTATGAAAAGTTATATTCTTTATATAATATATGCATATAACCAGTGCTTATGAGAATGCCAGTGAAAAATACAAACAAATAAATTATATATCAGCATATAAACAGAGCAAATAATCTTAATTCCCCAATTTATAGGGAATCATTATATACAAAGGCCTAGCGATAAGATGCACTTTCATGAAAGAGCACCTTCCAAAACTCCTCGGTCGGTGTCAGCTAAGCAGGTTCTCTTTGGGGAAGGCACAGAGGACCCTTTGTAATCGCCTAGATTGGTCTTGCTATTTTCTCTCAGTATAGCTCTTTGGCAGAAGTTCACCCATCCTCATGTGTATCACGATTATATGCCTTTTGGAATGGCACATGCGCTGTGAGGATTTCGTTGTGTAGCCCTTCTTGACGTATTGTCAAATTAACTGATAAGAAAAGCTTACTACTTATGTTTCAGGATCACTCCAAAATGGTGAATTTCTTATCCATATTCCCTATGACACCATTTTGTACATTTTCACATGTGTAAAGGAAAATTGTTTCTTACCTGCTAATTTTTGTTCCTGAAGTATCACGGATCAGTCCAGACGAGTTAATTTATACTTTCCTACCAGATGGAGGCAGAGAACGAAAGAGTTCCCCTATGAGGAGAGGCTAAAGAGGTTAGGGCTGTTCAGTTTGGAGAAGAGACAGCTGACGGGGGATATGATAGAGGTCTTTAAAATCATGAGAGGTCTAGAACAGGTAGATTTGAATAGGTTATTTACTCTTTTGGATAATAGAAGGCTAGGGGGCACTCCATGAAGTTAGCAAGTAGCACATTTAAAACTAATCAGAGAAAATTTGTTTTCACTCAACGCACAATTAAACTCTGGAATTTGTTGCCAGAGGATGTGGTTAGTGCAGTTAGTGAAACTGGGTTTAAAAAAAGGTTTGGATAAGTTCTTGGAGGAGAAGTCCATTAGCTGCTATTAATCAAGTTGACATTGGGAATAGCCACTACTATTACCGCCATCTGTAACATGGGATCTACTTAGTGTTTGGCTACTTGCCAGGTACTTGGAAACAGGATACTGGTCTTGATGGACCCTTGATCTGACCTAGTATGGCAATTTATGTTCTTAGAGGCACTGTTACATAACTGAGAGTGTCACCTGCAGTCCCTCAGTATTGACCTGTACCCAAGCCAAGATGTCTACCTTAACATATCCAATAAACCTTGGGTGAACAGAGACTTAAAGTTGGAGCCCCCTGCAAACTAGGCCCCCTTGATTTAACACATACATATACCAAACTATGTACAGTTTTCATTACTCTGATTATATCAAATGCGAGCTCAATCAGCTTAGCCATATCCAGAAGCGAGGAAGTCTTTCGGCAGATGGGGACGGGCCTCTGGACTAATCTGTGGTATTTCAGGAATTAAAATTAGTAGGTAAGAACCAATTTTCCTTTCCTGTTCGTACCCCAGATCAGTCCAGATGAGTGGGATGTACCTAAGCCCATCTATTCTGGGCAGGAACCAGAAAGACTTCACTCAATACACTCTCCACAAATGTCGCTTCCTTTGGAGCCCGCACATCTAAGCAGTAATGTTTGGTAAAAGTGTGAAGAGAAGACCACATTGCCGCATGACAGATCTCCTGCAGAGAAAGCAGTTGACACTCCGCCCACGAGGTCACCTGTGCCCTAGTGGAATGTGCTCGCAATCCCTTCGGCACCAGCCAGCCTTTGCAGATGTAAACTGAAGCTATTGTCTCTTTTAACCAGCGAGCAATAGTGCCCTTAGAAGCCTCATTTCCCTTCTTTGCTCCACTGAACAGGACAAACAGATGATCCGATCTCCAAAAGAGATTAATCACCTTGAGATATCGCAAAAGGATACGACGCACATCCAATAAGTGAAGTTCCCTAGCCATCGAAGAATCGGCGGTCAAATTCCAAAAACCCGGAAGCTCGACCACCTGATTAAGGTGAAAGGAGAACACTACCATTGGCAAAAAAGAAGGAACCCATGCGTAAAGAAACCTTTCATCCAAAAAATGCAGGAAATGGTCCCTACATGACAATGCTTGCAGCTCAGAAATTCGTCTAGCTGAACAGATGGCCACCAGGAAAACAGTTTTCAGGGTTAAATCCTTCAACGACACCCTCTGCATTGGCTCAAAAGGAGATCTACACAGCACCCGAAGAACCAAATTCAGATTCTAAGCCGAACAGATTTTCCACACCAAAGGGCGCAAACGCTTTGCCCAGTTTGGGAAAAAAGCCACATCCAGATGAGACGCCAGCAGTCTTCCCTGAATCCTACCAAGCAGGGAATCCAAAGATGCTACCTGGACTTGAAGGGAATTATTCGCCTACCCCTCAGACAAGCCACTCTGCAAAAAGGCCAAGATCTGTGGGATGTCCACCTTTAAGGGCTGCACTCTATTCAGCAAACATCAGGATTCAAAAACTCTTCACACCCAGACATAAGCCATGGAAGTGAAAGGTCTCCTCGCCTGAAGCAAAGTTGTAATCACTGGCTCCGAATATCCCTTCAAATGGAACTGCCACCTCTCAAAAGCCAATTCGCTAGATAGAAGTGAAACTCCAGGTCTGAAAATGCAGGTCCTGTTGAAGTAACCCTAAGAGATGAGTCAAGCAAACAGGCCCGTCTACCGCCAGACGCAGATCTGCAAACTACAGCCGATGTGGCCACTTGGGCACCACCATAATCACTCTGCCCAGATGAATCTTGATGCGCCACAACACCTGTCCTACAAGTGGCCATAGAGGAAACATGTACAGCAAGAGGTGTTGGCCACGGTTGCACGAGAGCTTTGATGCCCTCCGATCTGACCTCCCATCTGCAAATGAAAAAGCAATCCATTTTCGCATTTGCTGGAGTCACCATGATGTCTATCACTGGTTTGCCCCACCTTGCTTGCAGCAAGACAAAGGCTTCCACCGATAACTCCCATTCCCCCGGATCCAGACGCTGTCTGCTGAGGAAGTCTGCCTGCACATTGTCCACTCCAGCCACATGATAAGCAGCTAGCCTCACCAGATGTTTCTCGGCCTACATGAACAGCTCCTGTGTGTCCAGCATCACTAGATGCCTCTTCGTTTCGCCTTGATGATTAATGTACGCTACAGTCGTCACATCGCATGAGAATACTCGCACCGACTTGTCCCGAATGAGCGGAAGAAACACCAACAAGGCCTTGCGCACTGCCCTGGTTTCCAGTAGATTGATTGACCAAGCCACCTCCTCCAACAGCCACCGTCCCTGGGCCAACTTCCCTTGACAAATTGCCCCCTATCCAGAGAGGCTGGCATCCATGGTTACCAGTACCTAGTTGGGTATTTCCAGATCCATTCCCTTCTCCAGTCTGTGCCATGACAGCTACCACAAAAGACTGGGCCCGGCATCCTCTGGCAATGGTAAAGGAAGCTGAAATTCCTCCGACAGTGGATTCCAGTGAGATAACAGAGCCTCCTGCAGAGGACGCATGTAAGCAAAAGCCCATGGCATTAAATCCAGCATAGAAGCCATGGACCCCAGGACCTGCAGGTAATCCCAAACCTTGGGCACTGACAGGCTCAGTAACCGAAGAATCTGAAACTGCAGCTTGAGGATTCTCTCCAAAGTCGTGAACACTTTCCCTAGCCGTTTATCAAAGCGTGTGCCCAGATACTCCAAAGACTGGGTCAGCTTCAGATGACTCTTTGCGAGGTTTGTCACCCAGCCCCAGAAGCTGAAGTACACACTGGACTGAGTGACCACACTCTACCTCCGACTTTGCTCATATTAGCCAATCGTCCAGGGACGGGTGGACCTGGACACCCTCCTTCCTGAGTGCTGCCGCCACTACAACCATCCTTAGCTAAGAAGTAAGTACAGATCAACAACCAAAGGCAATGCAGGGATGGGAGCCAGTCTGTTGAAGTCTCCCTGATCCCAAGCAACTGCAGACCTCATCTCTGGCTGCTCTTTGGCAGTGGGGAATCTCTACTCTCCATACCTCTCTGAATCATCTTCAGTCTGCTCTAGCAGGCTGCATGTAGATGACTTTTTTTTTTTAACTGTCATACCTAAAAAAGCTATTTGAGTGCCTTTTAAGTGGAGTGAGGAAGCAAGTAATAGGCCCTAAGTAATCTCTTGTGGAGTGATTAGTGTCACTTCACCTAACATCACACAAGAATTACCAGTACACTATGTACTCTCTGGGTCTGGCCCTGCAGCTGCACATTTATGCTCTCTAGAGATAAACAAAACCTAGTACTTTATGAACTTTTCAAGTAGGCTACTGACTAAAGACTTATGTGATTCTAGCATTCGGTGCTAGACCCAGAGAGAAGGCACATTGTTTGGTCAAGGGTGACAGATCTTCACAATGGAAGAGGTGAATGGTTTGTTATAGCTGCCCTATGACACTAGCATAGCTATGCAAACTCTTGGTCATTAACAGAGTGAAGATATTGCTACAGCACCTCTAACCAAGCAGTTCTACATCTATTCCACCAGCCAGTGTATGGAAGTGAAGACTAGCTAGACAGTGCCTATCTCACATACATGCCCATGTACCCAAGAGTTAGCTAGGAGTATGCTCTCTGGAGAAGGTAAAACGAGCCACTTGTAAGGAGTTTCCTCCTTTGCTCTTGCTGTCTTTGGGAGCACACAATTAGTTTTCTGCTTTATGGTCTAGGCCCTATGGTCTTACATGTGAGAAATGTGCTTAGTTGGAAGACCAATGGCATTACGGCATGCAAGGTCATATGGGTCGAAAACCTTTTACCTAGTGAACTCTTAAGCCAAAAAAGCACAATGAAAAGACACAACCAGAAAGTGAAGTTTCAAAGTATGTGACTTTATTAAACATTTGTAGTCACCAGAATCAAAGAAAGTCAATGTCTTTGGTAATCACATTCTGCAAGGACAAAATATCAAATAGCACGTTACATTGTAACTGAAATGACCTGCACATTTAGTGGACACATATACATACATTGTTACAAATGGCAACATAACAAACAGTATTGTGATCTTATCTTTTGCAAACTCATGTTTACTGCAAAGATCCTAGAAAGTTGAAGTGCCTACTCAATAGCTACACTACAGCTCTAACATTAGAGCTGATGCCTACACAAATATGTGATGGCAAGCAAAGGCCCAGACAGTCCATGTTGAAAGAGTGCACTCAAAGAGGAAAGCCTAAGGGCCAAGCAGCAGGACTAGTACTGGAGAGCACAGCATGGAGGCAGGACTAGGACCGGAGAAGGCAGCATAGAAGCAGCAGGACCAGGACTGGAGAGTGCATCATAGAGGCATGAGCCCCAGGATGCTGGGCTTGATGGACCCTTGGTCTGACCCAGCATGGCAATTTCTTATGTTCTTAATGAAAGCAGCAGGATGAGATGAGTCAAGACACCAGCATGGAGGCAGCAGCAGAAAGAGATAAGAAGGGACACCAACAGGATCTAACTGGAGACCGCATCAAGGAAGCAGGACTACGGGCAGAGCATAACAAGTAAGCAGGAAACACAGGCAGACAGTAGACCATCCCCCATCAGCAAGCTGGCACAGGAACTCTGTAGTCAGGACAGGCCCAGCAAGCATCTTCCATGTATGCTGCACAGAAACTCTGAAACATATAGAAACATAGAAATGACGGCAGAAGAAGACCAAACGGCCCATCCAGTCTGCCTAGCAAGCTACGCACTTTATTTATTTTTATTTTTTTTATCTTTTACTCTCTCCCACCTGTTACTATTGGCTTCCAGTACCCTCCAGCCCTAATTCCCCTCCACCCCACCACCAATGTAGAGAGCAGCGCCGGATCTGCATCCAAGTGAACATCCAGCTCAATTAGGGGTAGAAACCGCTGCAATAAGCAGGCCACACCCCTGCCCCATACTCTTACCCACCCCTGTTTTTTGTTTTTTTTTAAGATGGCAGCCCTCCATCCTTCCGCTCCGTGAAGGTGGAACACCAACCACTGGCATCCCGCTCTGTGAATGCCTCTGTGGCTACTGCCGCTCTGTGCAGTGTTTTGCTGCCTATTCACGTCCTCTAGACTTGATGGATCCACAGTGTTTATCCCACGCCCCTTTGAAGTCCTTCACAGTTTTAGACTTCACCACTTCCTCCGGAAGGGCATTCCAGGCATCCACCACCCTTTCCGTGAAGAAATACTTCCTGACATTGGTTCTTAGTCTTCCTCCCTGGAGCCTCAGCTCGTGACCTCTGGTTCTGCTGATTTTTCTCTGATGGAAAAGGTTTGTCGTAGTCTTTGGATCATTAAAGTTTTTCAAGTATCTGAAAGTCTGAATCATATCACCCCTGCTCCTCCTTTCCTCCAGGGAGTACATATTTAGATTCTTCAATCTCTCCTTGTATGTCATCTGATGAAGACCCTCCACCTTCCTGGTCGCCCTTCTCTGTACCGCTTCCATCTTATCTTTGTCTCTGTATAGATGACCGGCCTGGCTTGTTTGGACAAGTTATCTTTGAATGAAATGTTTAATCCTTTACTATTTGGGGCCTCATGGCCTTTTCCTTACCTGGGCTTTTGACTGGTTGGGGTGGCATATCTTTGGGGGGTCTACCTCTGGGCCATCCTGAGAGCCGGGGACTGCAGCAAGGCATGGAACCCTGGGAGGATAAGGATGGCACAGGTGCAGACTTTGGCAATCTTTGAATTATTTGGGTTAAGGCAGATTTCAAGTTGTAGATGTAGATTGAGATGGTGGTTAGGCCCTGTGTAAGGGCAGCTGTCTGTGCCTGCACATCTTTGATATGGATAATCTGAGCCCTCCTTAACCGCACTAGCTCTACTCATATATAATGCAGGTGGAGCCCATACTTACTCTTGATGTAGTCAAGTGTGTCAGGACAGTCCGCTCAAGTGCTGCTAGTGCTATTGTTGGTGGTGGATGAGGCGCTTTCTATGGCTCCAGTGCTGGCATGTCCAGGCTGACAGGCTCAGTTTGTTGGTGTTCAGGTGTGTCCTGCTAGTAACATGGCATGCTGGAGGTAGGTGGGAACTAGCCATCTTCCTCTCATGACAGGGGTGTTATCTCCATGAAGTTGGAGAGGTCAATGCTTTTATCGAGCTGGAGGCATGATCTAAGGGGTTGTTGTAGCTAGTGCTGTTCTGGCGGCTCCTGTTGCTGCTCCTCCTCTTCCTCATGCCATCTTGTCTGAGCATGCAGTTGTACGGTTGCACTGATAGCTGGGACTACGCTGCTGGTCCCTGGGTTTTTACAGCTGGGACCGGGGGTTTCCTGGGTAAGAGCTGTGAAAACAAAGAAGACATAAGCATAAATCACTGTTTAGCATAAGATGTGCAGTTTGCATCAATCAATGTGAGCATCTTATGCCAAAATATGTGGGCATCTGTAGCAGACTTAACATTTACAGGTAACATGAACTTACCAGCCCTGGCTCGCGTGGTGTCCAGGGCCTCATCCATCCCCTCGAAGATGTCCGATCCCAGCCATTGAATGAGGCACTCCTCCATGGACATGAGGGACTATCATGGGCAAGGGGCTCCTTGATGCTGTTTGATGTCGATACCTGTTGTGGCTCGCCAACTTGTTTTCCAGCTGGGCCTTTGTGGTAGCAGTGGGCCACTTGCTTTCCAGTCTTCTTTATTTCGCTGCGTCGGGATATGGCCTGGGCAATGGTGAGCCACATTTGGCCCTTAGCTGCCCTGGATGTCATCATTGCATGGCTCCCAAAAAGCATGTTGTAATTCTTGAGGATCCCAGCGATAAGCATCTCATTGTCCTTGACGCTGAACTTGTATGTGCGAAGACAAGTCCAACCTGCTGCCTGGCTGCCAGATGAGTGGGTTGCCACTTCCATTTCTAGAGAGGTGGTGTCACTTGCCTGACTCTCGCTCCCACTCCCCGCTCCCGTCCCTCCCCCTCCTGCATCTGGCCTACCAATTCCCCCGCCCTCTCTGTCTAACCCTAATCTGCTGTCCTTCCCCCGCCACACTTGCCTGCCTATCCCCTTTCACCTCCCGCCTCCTCTTATTGCTTCCCTCCTCCCTATCTCTTAGCCTGTCTCTACTCCTATTCCTCCTACCACTCTTGCCTTCCTCCTCGCTCTCCTCTCCCCATGCTTTCCACGCTCCATCCTCTTCAGCTCCGCAAACCTCCACCACTCCTTCACCACCACCACACAAAGACAAACTGACAAACAGGATAAACTAACAAAAAGTTCCAGACACAGATATAGACAAGAGACACAGGTAAAGGTAAACAGAGGAAAACACAAAACAAGACAACTCACGCAGAAATCGTAAAGAACCTCCACTAAACTATAACCAACTAAGGACTCATCTCCTCTCCCACACCTGACACACCCTCAAGAGGCACAGCTGCAGGAAGCCAGTATATATAAACAAAGAAAATTATGTACCAGATGTAAAATGACATGCGATGTGATGAAGTGTTGCAAGTTGTGAAACCTACCTATGCGAATCAGTATATCAGTAATTTCCCTAACCATGCCAAATTTTTTTTTTTTTAATTGCAGACATATTTCTGCTTTATTTATATTATTTTGATGAATCTAGGCGTTAGATTGTAAGCCCTCTACGCACTGGGAAATACCATCAGAACCTGAACGTAATCTGCTTTGAAGTGCCAAAAGGCAGAATAAAAATCAAACAAATAAATAAATGTTAATTCGCAACCAGTAAAACTATTAGGGGAGTACATTTGCAAGCTAATGCAATATCAGCATGCGCTAAACGGACGCTCATGATTGACTGCCCACTCCCTTAACACGTGCCAATCCACCTCTCCCGGGTGCCAGATTTAAATTGGGTGCCACGGTAAAAAGGAGGCGCTAGGGGAAATTGTGCGCCTCTGGCACCTCCTTGGCAGTGGGCACCTGGGAAAGGTGGCTGTCAGCTGGTTAGGGAAACGGACACTCATTTATAGAGTGTCTGTTTTCCTAATCTGTGCACAGCCACAGGTTAGGAAAATGGACACTTGTTAGTTGAGCATCCCTTTTCCTAATCTGACCGCCAGCACCCCTTTTTTTTTTTTTGGGGGGGGGGTGCATTTCTAATTTTTTAGTTCCTCTGACTTAATATCGCCAAGATGCTCGGGGCAGGCGTTAATTTTGGTGAGTAAAAATATGCGCGTCTGGCACATTTATTTTTTGCATCGGGGGAATAGATAATAGCCTCATCAACATGCATTTACATGTGCATTTACAAATATAATAATTTCTCATGCCAAACCCTCAGTTCAAGATGCTGAATAAGGTGGCTATAATTGATATCTTCTACTTTTTTTTACTTGCAATGAACTATTTCCTTGGCTAAATGGCTGATGGTATAATCATTAGCAATATCAGGGAGGTGAACAGTCAGAGATGATGAACAGTCAGATGAAGAGTATTCAGGTAAACAAATGTTAGATGATGGAAGAAAACAACAAAGTTAAACATAGGCTATTAACTTAACGCTTGTATTTTTACTTCTCTTTGCCAATATGAGGAGTTACCTGTTGGAGATGGTTCTATAGCATATGCCCCTTCACTCCCAGGTTTCTGATACACAGCTTCTGTTGACTCAAATACTGAAACACAAGAATAATGTATAGAATATAACCCACCAAATTAATTGAATGCCATAATTTAATCATTACGTCAATATGAAATTTTAAACAGAATTTCTAATATCTTCTAAAAGCAGCAAAACAAATCCATCCAGATAAAATATTTTGTAGTTAATATAGTTAATTAATTCTAAATACAGGAGCTCTCAGCTGTCCAAGTATCATAAACAGGTCTAGTTTTCAGAATTACCAAACTATGCAAATTAGCCTCTCTCAAAGCATGTTTAAAAACATTATGTGCACATTGCTGAAAATGTAATATGAACACTAAAACCTAATTAATGGGCATGCACAGGGAAAGCAAAATACCTGCAAGCACTGTAAACTCATCTTCATAGGGAAACATCTCTCCTTTGAAAATCTTGCCAGTGCACAAAGCATGGGTACAAAGTACCCATGTACTTCATGACTGCATTGAAGCAAGCATAGAGAAAGTGCTGAAAAGTATGAGGTGAATTTTCAAAACATTTACATGCATACAATCATCATATATGCATGTAAGCAGCCTGTATTCACACAATCGCTATTTTATAAAAGTCGAAAGTATGCGCTTACTTTGTGTTTCGCATGCATATATAGCTGCAGAAAAAAAAGGGGCGATCTAGAGGTGCTCTGTGGTATGGGTAACAGTTACGCGCATACGTTGATATTTTAAAAGACGCTTACACACATACATTTGGAAACTTACTTGTGTAATTTTACATCGGCTAATTATCTTGCATTTGATATTAGATTTGTTTATTGTGTATTAATGGCAGGTGGGTGGTCTGAGTGAATGGGGGAGTTTTGGGTAAAGAATCAGAAGGGTCTCATGATCTGGAGAAGGATTTGAATGAACTGGTAGAATAATTGGTAAACTAGTAATGTCAATTATGTGCACGTTTTAAAATATCTCAACTTACGTGCATAAATCTGATTTTATGTGACTAAGTCTCACTTTATTTTCACATGTAAAACATACGTGTGTATATTTTTTAAATAGAAAGGAAAATTATGCGTATTCAGTGAATTGAAATACTTTCAATGCATTGTATGTATTCATGTGTAAGCATACAATTGCACATAAGTTGTGAGGTAGATATACATGTATTTTATAATACATGCATATGTGATTTGCATGGATTATACAATACTATTCTAGATCTATTCGCAGATATATATATATACACACACACACATGCCACCACGCACAGTTGTTTTAAAGTTATCCTCCCTGAGAGGTGATTTAAAAATGTGATTTCAATGCATACTTTGCTTCTCCAGCCCCTCTGCCCTTTTTTTATTTGTGCAAAAGTACACAAGCTCTGAATGGCACCTGTACTGTCACACACACAAAAAGAGGGCAACAATTAAAACAATTTTATGCTGGTAAATATGTACTGACCTACCTAAATCATAATTTGATTACTGCCCCCTCCATTTTAGTGTATTCCTGTTAAAAAAAACCCAAAATAAAATAAAAATAAACAAACACAACAACAAGAGCACACTATTACAGGCTGATGCAGTATCACATAAAAAAGGTGCATCCAAACTGGGCGCACGTTTTTTTTTGTTTTTTTTTTAATTTATAGTTTATTGAAATTTTTACAAATTATAAAATATGCAAAAAATCAGGAAACAATTTGCAATCAACATAACAATAGTACATCAAATAATTCCAAAAGTAATTACTTCTAAGATGCAAATCCAATAGTCCCCAAGATGGGAGGACCTAAATAGGAAATACTTAACTAGTAAATGTTATATAATATAATAGCATTTTGCTGGGCTATCATTTTTAAATGCAGTTCTTTAACAACTCAGACCTTTTCCTTATCTGTCAAAAATACTTCCAGGTGTGTAGGATCCTGAAAGATAAATTTATGATTTTGATAAATCACCAGGCATTTACAGGGGAATTTAAGAAAATATGTTGCCCCTAGGGACAATACTCGAGCTTTCAAGGAAAGAAATTGTTTCCTCCTGTATTGTGTTGATCGTGACACATCCGGAAATACTTGGACTTTATACCCACAAAATAGAACTTCCCTATTTTTAAAGTATTTCTGCAATATATTAACCTTATCATTTTCTTTACAAAAAGTTACTAAAAGAGTAGCTCTTTGTGGGATGTCGTCAATAGATGACTCCAAGAAGGAGGTTAAATTGGGGGACTCTTGCTGTATACTGTCCATCCCACCCTCTCCTTCCTGTCTCTTAAGCTTAGAGGTCATTACATAATAAATTTTGGATATGGACTTATCATCTACATCAAGTATAGCCAAATTCTCTTTAAGATATTTTTTTAGTAACTCAATAGCAGAGAGAAGTCTCGTCATGGGGAAATTTAAGAACCTTAAGTTCTTAACCCTGTTCTCATTTTCCAAGTTCTCTATCTGCCTTTGGGTACTCAAACTATCTTTGATAAAGGAATTATTTGCTATCTGTAGTTTAGTTATTTGATCTGTAGTGATCTTTCCTGTCTCCTCCAATTGTTTTAAACGGTTATCACATTTATGTAAATCATTTTTCATTTCGACATTCCCTTTCTTAGTTTGCAACATAAAGCCTGTCATAATCTTCTGAAGGTCATTTATAGCCTTCCACACATCAGTCAGGGTTATATTCTGCGGGTCTAAGGGTGCAGAACTAAGTATCTGTAGTCCTGCTTCTCCACTTAGAAACGCGTCGTTGGTACTATCTTCCTCTAGAGGAGGAAGGTCAGCAATTGGGAGGACTTTCAGCTGGGAAGCCTCTCAACCGAGAGGCCGGCAGAGGAGGGCAGTTTTTGAGGCTTGATTTACAGCTTGAGCCGTTCCATCGCTGCCCCGAAACCACGCCCCCGGAGTGACGTCATCAGAAGGGGTCGGGACGCTGAGATAAATTCGGGCCACCTGCAGTGAGTAACCGGAGGACTTTCAGCTGGGAAGCCTCTCAACCGAGAGGCCGGCAGAGGAGGGCAGTTTTTGAGGCTTGATTTACAGCTTGAGCCGTTCCATCGCTGCCCCGAAACCACGCCCCCGGAGTGACGTCATCAGAAGGGGTCGGGACGCTGAGATAAATTCGGGCCACCTGCAGTGAGTAACCAGAGGACTTTCAGCTGGGAAGCCTCTCAACCGAGAGGCCGGCAGAGGAGGGCAGTTTTTGAGGCTTGATTTACAGCTTGAGCCGTTCCATCGCTGCCCCGAAACCACACCCCCGGAGTGACATCATCAGAAGGGGTCGGGACGCTGAGATAAATTCGGGCCACCTGCGGCGCGCAGCCGCCGGCGCGCGCCAAAGCCGCGCACCAAAGGGGCGCGCCCCTGGATGAAAATTTCCTTTTGGTAGTTTCTCCTACATTTATGGGTAGGAAACGAAAATCAAAAGTGTGGACATCTTCACCTGCAGCTATGGAAAGTAGGGGACCAATGGATCAGCATGTAGTACGTCGGGTAAGTCAAGCAGCCCGTAGTACTATACCTGATATTTCATTTTCCTCAGGAGCCTCTGAAAGCCCCAGCCAGCAGTTTCAAGCTCAAGACCATATAGACGTGGGGTTACCCAATTCATCAAGTTCAGAGGTAGTAGAAACGTTTTTTTTTTTTAATGTGTGTACATCCACCTCACCTGGGTGCTCGATGCAATAGGCAAATGAGCTGCTGCGCTAAAAGGGACGTGCAATGGGCAATTTGTGCGTCTCTAGCGCTCTGCATCGGGCGCCCAGGAGGCGTGGCTATGTGCCCACAACAGCCTGGCCAGAGCCCCCTTCCCATCCCCAATAGGGCTGTTCTCGATTGGTCCTTTTCACTGAATGGACCAATAGGCAGTAAGTGAAGGAGTGAGTAAATTAATATTAAGTGCCCGACATTTAATATTAATTTATTCACTTCTTCACTTACTGCTGACAGGGGTTCCATTGGGCCAGACCCTGGGGATGCTGCTTTCTGTCTCTCCCCCTATGAGGAACCACAGAAAGCAGGAATTTTTTTTTGTTGAGCCCTTGAGTGTGGCATGCTTTAATAACAGCTCCCAGGTAGGCATTACATTTGTAGTGTTAAAATGGGTGCCTCGGCCGAGCGACTATTTTTGATGTCGCAGGTTAATAGCTAAGAGCCTCATCTATATGGAATTTGCATGTTATGAGTGCTATTATTTATGCACTCCAATGGATGCATGTTTTGGACGCATCATGGGTTATTTTAGCGTGTCCAAAATGAGCGTCCAATAAAGTGTTACCTGGTGCACTAACCTGAGAGCACTATATATGCTATTTCATGTTTATTTTATATTATTTTATGTTTATTATTAATATAACTTTCTTTATATAATATTATTTCCCTTGTTAGTTGCATCCACTACACTTCTCTTGTTATGCCGTTGCCCTGTATACCTCCGTTTCTTCCACCACCCCCCCCCCCACCCCGTTCTATTTCTCTTAGTTCCATGTAAACCGATATGATGTACCCACGAATGTCGGTATAAAAAAAGTTGCTAAATAAATAAATATTGCATTGGCCTGTTAATGTGTAAGCGAAACCAAGAAACTGTAGCCTCTAGGAGTTAAATAGAATTTACATACTAAAATGAGCATGTTCTGTCTGCTTTTCCTCATGGTTCAGCCTCCTCGCTGGAAACTTGTATAGAAGTAAACCTGGCAAGCGTTCCAGGGATTGAATTCCACAGCCACAGCTTCCAGAGGTGGCTCATCTGCATACTGCTCCCAGCTTCCCCCGGGAGAGGAGTCCAGAGGTCACCTCAAGCGTTCCAAGGATTGAATTCCACAGCCCCAGCTTCCAGAGGCCCCGCACCCTTTGCAGTAGAAGAGGACCGGAAGGCTCATCTGCATACTGCTCCCAGCATACCCCGGGAGACGAATCCAGAGGTCACTGCAAGCGTTCCAGAGATTGAATCCCACAGCCCCAGCTTCCAGAGGCCCCGCACCCTTTGCAGTAGAAGAGGACCTGAAGGCTCATCTGCATACTGCTCCCAGCATCCCCCAGAAGAGGAGTCCAGAGGTAACCGCAAACGATCCAGGGATTGAATTCCACAGCCCCAGCTTCCAGAGGCCCCACACCCTTTGCAGAAGAAGAGGACCAGAAGTGTGCGCGCCTAATGGCGCGTGAATCCCAAACCCTTCAATTATTTGAGTGAAGATCAATTTAATGGTGGTTAAATAGGATTAGTAAGTATAGCTTTGGGAAATCTTTGGAATTATAAATTTTGGAGAAAGGTGAAATAGTGGGATATATTCTTAGAGTTTGTGTGTGTCTGAGGTATTAAGCAAGCCAGAAATAGTTAATTCTAGTGTCTGTCTTTCCTACCCACTCAACCCTTGATTTTTCAGCAAGAAACACTTTCTCATTAAAAATCAATGAGGCTCTTATCTAAATCAGACTATTGAACCACCCCTTACTGAAAGTTTAATCATCCTGTTGTAGGACACTAGCTGATTAATTAGTAAATTCACCAGTAAATTTAAAGTACTCTAATTCCAACTCCATTAGTATCCTAAACTTAACTAGGAACTCAATAAAATTAAGATGAAGGCAGCAGTCCAGCAGCAAGAGTGGGGCTTTCCAGTCTTTTGTATTGAGTGTCACATGTATGATTTTTTTTACCTGCCCGTGAAAGATTGTATGTGTGTACTCGGTGAAAAGAGCTCCTAGCTCTCAGGGAAAGCAGAGTTGCTTACCTGTAACAGGTGTTCACAGGTTAGCAAGATGTTAGTCCTCACATATGGGTGACATCATCAGGATGGAGCCCAATCACGGAACACTTTTGAAAGTTTCTAGAACTTTGACTGGCACCTACTGGGCATGCCCAGCAATGCACTGACCCTGCATCCAGCAGGTGCCCCCCTTCAGTCTTGTATTATAGTAAAAGTACGTGCAAAAAATAAAATAAGA
This sequence comes from Rhinatrema bivittatum, assembly GCF_901001135.1. Taxonomy (NCBI): domain Eukaryota; kingdom Metazoa; phylum Chordata; class Amphibia; order Gymnophiona; family Rhinatrematidae; genus Rhinatrema; species Rhinatrema bivittatum. The sequence goes on from NC_042620.1 coordinate 98,187,776, forward strand.
AAATGTAAACAAACCCAACTCTGCGGGGTGGCGGCTGGGTTTCGTGAGGACTAACATCCTGCTGTTCTGTGAGCACACCTGTTACAGGTAAGCAACTCTGCTTTCTCACAGGACAAGCAGGATGGTAGTCCTCACATATGGGTGAGTACAGAGTTGAGGATGCACGAGCAAAGCACCAAATGCACCCAAAGACGTGCAACAGGCACAACAGGGGTGGAATTTGGTTAGGAGGGCATCCTGAACACTGAAAGAGTCGGTGGAAGGAATTTGGGAAGTTAAGCTGAAAACAGGTTGCGTAGAATAGACTGGCCAAAGATGGAATCCTATCTGCCAGCCTTATCTAAGCAATAATGGGCTGCGAAAGTATGGAGGGAACTCCAGGTAGCAGCCTTACAAATATCAGCAAGCGGCACCGAACGGACGTGCGCTACTGATATCGCCATGGCCCTGACAGAGTGCGCTTTTAAACGGTCTTGTAGTGGAACGCCTGCTTGCTGGTAGCAAAAAGAAATGCATTCCACCAACCAGGAGGAGAGGGTCTGCTTTCCCACAGGATTTCCCAATTTGGTGGTATCAAAAGAAACAAATTGAGTGGATTTCCTGTGGGCCGACGTGCAGTCCAGATAGAAAGCTAGAACACGTTTGCAGTCCAAGGAATGCAGAGCCTGTTCTCCAGGGTTCGAATGGGGCCTGGGAAAAAAGGTAGGTAGGATAATAGATTGGTTAATATGAAATTCAGACACTACCTTTGGCAAAACTTTAGGGTAAGTGTAAAGCACTACCCTATCATGCAGAATTTTAGTGTAAGGCGAGTAGGTAACTAATGCCTGTAATTCACTAACTCTGCAAGCAGACGTGATCGCAAGAAGAAAAACTACCTTTCAGGTGAGATAGCGGAGATCACAGGAGTGGAGAGGCTCAAACGGAGGGTTCATGAGCTGTCACAGAACCACATTAAGGTCCCAAGCAGGGCGCAGTGGAGGTTTTAAATGGAGCAAACCTCTCATGAAACGTGATACTAAGGGTTGCGTGGAAATGGAAACATTACTTATACCCTTATGGTACGCAGACACTGCATTAACATGCACCCTGATAGAGGAAGTTCTTAGGCCTAACTCTGACAGGTGCCAGAGATAGTCCAGGAATCTCGCAGTAGAATAAGTGAAGGGGTCTATGGACATGGAAGAGCACCAAACCGTAAACCTCTTCCATTTAGAGCAATAAGACCTTCTCGTTGAAGGCTTTCGTGAAGCCATCAGGACTCGGGATACCGACTCAGAAAGGTTAAAATGTTGGAGTATTAACCTTTCAACATCCAGGCGGTCAGAGACAGAGCTTGTAGGTTGGGGTGTCGCAGATGCCCTTCATTCTGTGTGATTAGAAGGGGATTCTTCCCCAGAGGAATGTGTCAGCGTACTGATAGGTCCTGGAACATTGGAAACCATACCTGGCGTGGCCAGTGGGGAGCTAACAGAATCATTAATCCCTTGTCCTGCCAGAGCTTCACGAGAGTCTTTGAAATGAGAGGAAGTGGAGGGTATGCATAAAGGAGACCGCTGGCCCAGGAGAGGGCGAAGGCATCTCTTGGTTGCGAGTGGTGACTGCAAATGAGAGAGCAGAAGTTGTCTACTTTGTGGTTGTGGACTGACACAAAGAGCCCTATGCGAGGGTTATCCCAACATTGGAATATCATGACTGCTACCGTGGGGTTGAGAGACCAAGCGTGCGGATGAAAATTGCGACTCAGCTTGTCTGCCAACACATTGTACACTCCTGGCAAGTAGGTTGCTTTAAGGGAAATCGAGCAGGAAAGGGCCCATGCCCATATCTGTGCAGTTTCCTGACACAGGACGTAGGAGCCCGTTCCCCCTTGTTTGTTGATGTACTGCATCGCAACCTGATTGTTGGTTTGAATCAGGATGGCTTTGTTTGATAGGCAGTCTTGAAAGGCCTCGAGGGCATATCTGATCGTCTATAGCTCCAGGAAATTTATTTGGTGTTTGGCTTCCTCTGGAGACCAGGTTCCCTGAGTCTGCAGGTTGCCTCTATGTGCACCCCACCCGAGGTTGGATGCATCTGTTGTTAAAGTAATTTGAGGATCTGGAGCCTGAAATGGAAGGCCTTGAATGAGATTGGAGTGGTGCATCCACCAGGCTAGTGCATCCTGGTGCATCCACCAGGCTAGTAACCTGGACAATGCTGGACATTGGCTGATAAGCTTGAATCCACTGGCACTTTAAGGTCCACTGCATTACTCATGGTGAAGCGAGCCATTGGAGTGACACGATATTCCAACGTTGGGATTACCCGCAAAAGCGTGATCCTGGGGGAGGAATGCTTTCGCCTGTACAGTGTTTAGGTTAACCCCTATAAAGGATAGGGTTTGGGATGGAACTATGTTGGATTTGGGATAGTTGATTAGAAACCCCAAGGAAATCAGGGTGTTGATAGTGAGATGCAGGGAGATTAGTGCGCCCTGCTGAGTCAGAGCCCTTATCAACCAATCGTCAAGATAAGGGTCGACATGGACACCCCGATTCCTGAGGAAGGCTGCAACCACCACCAGGCACTTGGTGAATACTCATGGAGCGGACGCCAGGCCGAATGTAATACATGGTACTGGAAATGATGGGGGCCGACAAGGAATCGCAAGTATTTGCAATGAGATGGAGTAATTGAGATGTGTGTGTAAGTGTCCTGGAGATCTAGAGAGCATAGCCAATCTCCTCTTTGTAGAAGAGGAAGTAGATCCTAAGGTTACCATTTTGAATTTTTCTTTCTGTAAAAATGTGTTTAGGGCGCGGAGGTCCAGTATTGGATGTACACCACCTGACGTTTTTGGTATTAGAAAATACTGGGAATAAAGCCCTTGCCCCTGCTGGGAGAGGGGCCCTGGTTCTATTGCTCGGGACTTGAGGAGGAGTGAGACCTCCTGTTCGAGCGTGGGAGAGTGGTCGGACGTTCCCCATGTCAGCCGAGGCGGAAAGTCCGCTGGAACAGTCAGGACATTTAGGTGGTAACCCTGAGTGACTAATGCCAGTACCCACTGGTCTGTGGTGACTGTATGCCAAGCGCTGTTGAAGTGGCAGAGCCGACCTCCGACCGGTATGGATGGAAGAGGAGGATGGCTTACACTTTCTAGGAAGGAGTCAGAACCCTGATGCTGGTCCAGGCTGAGAAGCTGGCTGAGACATTTGAGGCAGAGTCTGCCTGGATTGACCTTTTTGGTAAGGTCTAGAAGGGCGTCCTCTAGAAGCCAGAGGATAAAACTTCCTTGGCTTGTAGGCCGGCCCCTTAGAGTCACGTCAAAGTTCTCTTAGGGGCAGACGGAAACTCAGACGGAACAGAAGAAAGCTGGTGCAGAGTTTCATGGTGATCCTTCAACTGCGCCAGAGTCTCTCGGATCTTTTCCCCAAAGAGATTATCGCCCACAGGGTAGATCAGCTAACCTGTCTTGGACTTCTGGTCTTAAGTCCGATGATTTGAGCCAGGCCCATCTTCTGGCACTAATTCCCGCTGCAGACACTCTAGAGGCCGTGTCAAAGATATCATATGCAGCGCGGACCTCGTGCTTTCTTGCATCTAGACCTTTCTGAGCCAGAGCATGAAATTGAGTCTGGAGTTGTTCTGGTAAAGAATCCGAGAAGTCCTGGATCCTTTTAAAAAGGTCTGTTATACTGTGTCATGTATAACTGGTAAGATGCTATGCGAGATATGAGCATGGAGCCATGGAAGACACGCCTGCCAAAAGCATCCAGGGATTTTTGTTCCTTCCCTGGAGATATGGAGGAATGAAGTTTTGAATGTCGTGCTTTCTTCTGGGCTGATTCAACAACCACAGAGTGATGATCCAACTGTGATTTTTGGAACCCCAGAGCTGACTGCACCAGATAGGTGGCATCTGTCTTGCGGTTGATCGGTGGGACTGAACATGGGTGTTCCCAGTTTCTCTTCAGGAGATCAAGCAGGATTTCATGAATGGGTATGGACATGATTTCCTTAGAGGCATCTAGAAATTGGAGTACTTCCAGCATCTTATGCCTAGAGTCCTCTTCCGTCTGAAGCTGAAAAGGAATGATTTCAGACATTTCCTTGATGAAATTAATAAAAGACAGATCTTCTGGTGGAGAGTGACTTTTTCATCTGGGGGAGAGGGCTCTGATGGTAGATCATCCGAATCCTGGGACGAAGGATCATCCGAATCCTAGGACCAAGGATTGTAGGGCTGATCTCCAGCACCTAGTGGGTCTCCAGCAGGGAGAAATGGTGCTAATCCTGAAGGACGAGGCCGAGACATCGACGGCGGAACTGATGGGACCAGTGACCGGACGAGTTGGTGGTAAAATTCCAGATGGTGGAATGGGTAACGGTGAAGGTGGAATCGCAGATCCCGGCACCACTGAAGGTGGGGAATGCTTTGGTGACCTAGTCACAGAAGAGGATGAGGCCTTTTCTGGATGGGGCTTCTTTGTCGGTGGCTCTGTCGACGTCAATGCCCAGGACGTGCTTGGATCAACGGACTGAGCCTTCTGATGCCGGTGTCGACGCTTTTCATGATGTTCTCCTCGGTCCTTTTCTTGAGGAGGAAAGGAGGCAATCAACACCTTTGGAATCGTCGACGCCAGTCGAACAGCAGCGGTGTCCCAGTACTGGCGAGAAGTCGATGGCACCGGCTCGGATGACGTCGAAGCTTATGGCTCTTAGGTGTCATATGGGCACATTTGGTGCAAGTAAGGACATCGTGGCCAGACCCCAAACACATAACACAGACCCCTTGCGGGTCAGTGATGGACATTGTGCGGGTGATGGCCGATAGGCCCCAAAGGGATAACTTGATGGGAATCGACCGCAACAAGGGTAAAACCTTACCTTTCGACCGCGGAGTATAGATATCGATAGGGAGGCCCCTATGGGGTAGAATGTTTTGAAAATTTTTGAATGAAGTTCCATGAGGATTCCTGTCACGAACCACCAGAGAGTTCCTTAACCCACGTGACTACTGCTGTGCGGAAAAAAAGAAGACTGAAGGGGGACCCCTGCTAAATGCAGGGTCAGTGCATTGCTGGGCATGCCCAGTAGATGCCAGTCAAAGTTCTAGAAACTTTGACAAAAGTGTTCCGTGATTGGGCTCCATCCTGATAATGTCACCCATCCTGCTTGTCCTGTGAGAAAGAGTCTGATCTCTGGAGGCTAGAGTAGCAGACTTGGAGGAGCTGAGGCAGGCAGAGGTACATTGATGAGACTTTCAGGGACATAGTAGCCAAGTCCCAAATCCAGTTTGGCAGCCCCACTACTACCTTGGATCAGAAAGGTCTCCCAGTAGGAGAACATCACCCTCGTGTAGCAGAAAGTGATCCTGTAGCAAGGACCTGCTCTCCAAGTGATGTACTGTCCTCTCACACGGAGGACAAGTCTCCAGGGCTACTGCCCAGTAGGGAAAGGTTAGGCCACCCATCATAGTTGGTGAGTCAATTAGAAATGTAGATAGCAGAGTGGCTAGTGGACGTGAGGACCGCCTGGTTACTTGCCTGCCTGGTGCAAAGGTGGCAGACCTCACACATCACCTAGATAGGATTATAGATAGTGCTGGGGAGGAACCGGCTGTCATGGTACATGTGGACACCAACGACATAGTAAAATGAGGGAGAGACGTTCTGGAAGCCAAATTTAGGATTTTAGGTAGAAAGCTGAAATCTAGAACCTTCACGGTGGCATTCTCTGAAATGCTTCCTGTTCCACGTGCAGGTCCGCAGAGGCAGGCAGAGTTTCAATACGTGGATGAGACGATGGTGCAGGGAAGAGGGATTCAGTTTTGTAAGGAACTGGGGAAACATTTGGGGAAGGGGGAGACTTTTCCGAAAGGATGGGCTCCACCTTAACCAGAGTGGAACCACGCTGCTGGCACTAACTTTTAAAAAGGAGATAGAGCAGCTTTTAAACTAGAACAAGGGGGAAGGCCAACAGTCACTCAGCAGTGCAAGGTTCGGAGAAATGTATCCTTGAAGGATAGTAATGAAACAGGAGAGTTAGAGCATCTCAACAGAGAGGTTCCAATAAAAGCAAATGTAGTCCATGTGCATATATGTAAAGTCACCTGAGCTAAAGATTTCCAAATTCCAAATTATCCCTAAGAACTGAAAAGCAGGTTATTAATACAAACTAAAAACAAATGCCAGAAGTCTAAGCAGTAAATGATGAGATTGATATAATTGGCATCACAGAGACCTGGTGGAAGAAGGATAACCAATGGGACAGTGCTATATCAGGGTACAAATTGTATCGCAATGATAGGGAGGATCAACTTGGTGGGGGTGTGGCAATTTCTGTCCGGGAGGGTATAGAGTCCAACAGGATAAATGTCATACAAGAGACTAAATACTCAGTAGAATCTATATGGGTAGAAATCCCATGTGGGTTAGGTAAGAGTATAGTGATAGGAGTATACTACCGTCCACCTGGACAAAATGGTCAGACAGATGATGAAATTCTAAGAGAAATCAGGGAAGCTAACCAATTTGGCAGTGCAATAATAATGGGAGATTTCAATTACTGGATTGACTGGATAAATGTAGAATCAGGTCATGCTAGAGACAAAGTTCCTGGATGTCATAAATGAGTGCTTCATGGAGCAACTGGTTCAGGAACCAATGAGAGAGGGAGCTATTTTAGATTTAATTCTTAGTGGAACACAGGATTTGGTGAGAGGTAACAGTGGTGGGGCCACTTGGCATTAGTGATCATAACATGATCAAATTTAAACTAATAACTGGAAGGGGGACAATAAGTAAATCTACAGCTATAACACTAAATTTTCAAAAGGGAAACTTTGATAACATGAGGAAAATAGTTAGAAAAAAAACTGAAAGGTGCACCTGCAAAGGATAAAAAAGTGTTCAACAGGCATGGACATTGTTTAAAAATATAATCCTAGACTGGCAGTCCAGATGTATTCCACGCATTAAGAAAGGTGGAAGGAAGGCAAAACAATTACCGGCATGGTTAAAAGGTGAGGTGAAAGAGGCTATTTTAGCAAAAAAAATCCTTCAAAAATTGGAAGAAGGATCCATCTGAAGAAAATAGGAAAAAGCATAAGCATTGTCAAGTTAAGTGTAAAACATTGATAAGACAGGCAAAGAGAGAATTTGAAATGAAGTTGGCCATAGAGGCAAAAACTTTTTTTAAATATATCCGAAACAAGAAACCTGTGAGGGAGTCTGTTGGACCGTTAGTTGATCAAGATGTTAAAGGGGCACTTAGGGAAGATAAGGCCATTGCAGAAAGACTAAATGAATTCTTTGCTTCCATGTTTACTAATGAGGATGTTGGGGAGATACCAGTTCCGGAGATGGTTTTCAAGGGTGATGAGTCAGAAGAACTGAACCAAATCACTGTGAACCTGGAAGATGTAATAGGCCAGATTGACAAACTAAAGCATAGCAGATCACCTTGACTGGATGGTATGCATCCTAGGGTACTGAGGGAACTAAAAAATGAAATTTCTGATATATTACTTACATTTTGTAACATCATTAAAATCATCCATTGTACCTGAAGACTAAAGGGTGGCCAATGTAACCCCAATATTTAAAAAGGGTTCTGGGGCAATCCTGGAAACTGTAGACCAGTGATCCTGACCAGTGCCGGGAAAATAGTGAAAACTATTCTAACGATCAAAATCGTAGATCATGTAGAAAGACATGGTTTAATGGAACACAGTCAACATGGATTTACTCAAAGGAAGTCTTGCCTAAAAAATCTGCTTAATTTTTTTGGAGGGGTTAATAAACATGTGGATAAAGGTGAAGCGGTAGATGTAGTGTATTTGGATTTTCAGAAGGTGTTCGACAAAGTCCCTCATGAGAGGCTTCTAAGAAAACTAAAAAGTCATGGGATAGGTGGTGTTGTCTTTTCGTGGATTACAAACTGGTTAAAAGACAGGAAACAGACAGTAGGATTAAATGGTCAATTTTCTCAGTGGAAAAGGGTAAACAGTGGAGTGCCTCAGGGATCTGTACTTGGACCGGTGCTTTTCAATATATTTATAAATGATCTGGAAAGGAATACGATGAGTGAGATTATCAAATCTGTAGATGATACAGTATTATTCAGAGTAGTTAAATCACAAGCAGATTGTGATACTTTACAGGATGACCTTGCAAGACTGGAAGATTGGGCATCCAAATGGCAGATGAAATTCAATGTGAACAAGTGGAAGATGTTGCGTACAGGGAAAAATAACCCTTGCTGTAGTTACACGATGGTAGGTTCCATATTAGGAGCTACCACCCAGGAAAAAGATCTAAGCATCATAGTGGATAATACTTTGAAATCGTCAGCTCAGTGTGCTGCGCATTCAAAAAAGTAAGCAGAATGTTAGGAATTATTAGGAAGGGAATGGTTAATAAAACAGAAAATGTCATAATGCCTCCTTATCACTCCATGGTGAGACTGCACCTTGAATATTGTATACAATTCTGGTTGCCACATCTCAAAAAAGATATAGTTGCGATGGAGAAGGTACAGAGAAGGGCAACCAAAATGATAAAGGAGATGGAACAGCTCCCTTATGAGGAAAGCCTGAAGAGGTTAGGGCTGTTCAGCTTGGAGAGGAGACGGCTGAGGCCAGATAAGATAGAGGAGTCTTTAAGATCATGAGAGACCTTGAACGAGTAGATGTGAATCATTATTTACACTTTTGGATAACAGAAGCACTAGGGGGCATTCCATGAAGTTAGCAATTAGAACATTTAAGACTAATCAGAGAAAATTCTTTCACTCAACGCACAATCAAGTTCTGGAATTTGTTGCCAGAGAATGTGGTTAGTGCAGGTAGTGTAGCTGGGTTAAAAAAATGTTTGGATAAGTTCTTGGAGAAGTCCATTATTTATTTATTTATTTATGACTTTTCTATGCTGACTTTCATAAGAAATATCAAATCGGTTTACATGGAATTCGGGAGGATTAACACGGAGGCAGAAGCAAAGTTACAATAAAAGAGGGAGAAATAACTTGGAGGTGGAAGGAGTCAGAGATAGGTTAATATAACGAGGTATAGCGGTGGGGGATGACTTGCTCGGAGATTGGTTATTTAGAGGGAGAGGGGATCATTATACAGTGGATTTTTAAACAGTGTTTATATAACAAGGAATAATATACACAGGATATGTGGATTAAATAAACCATGCTCAAATGTTGAGAATTATATACAAGGGTTATATATATACATGCCGTGATTATGTAGCAGAGTGAGTTAGACAGGATCAACTACAGTTCGGATGGACGGACGCTAAGGAGGAAAGGGAAAGGGGGGGATTTATAAGCATGGTAAGTAGGTGGGGGACTGGAGGAAGGCAGGGTCGGGAGAATGGGAAACTGAAGGGGTGGAGGTGAAAGGAGGAAGGTGGGGGGATTATACTGAGGGGTAAGGGAGATGAGGCTTCATCATGAGGAAAGTGGCTAAGAGAGGGCTAAGAGAAGGCTTGTTTAAACAGCCAGGTTTTTAGTTTTTTCTTTTAAAGGTTTGAGTAATATGTTCCAGGCGTATATCTGGAGGCATGGAGTTCCATAGTTTAGGGCCTGATAAGGAGAAGGCCCGTTCCTTGGTGGAAGTGAGGTGATTGCTATTAATCAAGTTTACTTAGGGAATAGCCACTGCTATTAATTGCTTCAGTAGCATGGGATCTTCTTGGTGTTTGGGTACTTGCCAGGTTCTTGTGTCCTGGTTTGGCCTCTGTTGGAAACAGGATGCTGGGCTTGATGGACCCTTGATCTGACCCAGCATGGCAATTTCTTATGTTCTTATATTCAGCATATTAACAGTGCTGAAGGCAGAAGCATCTGAACCTCAGGAGAGGAGGAGGAGGAGAAAGAGAACATACATCCAGGAGATGGGCAAAACAGACCAAAAGCATGTACCTCAAATGTCTAGGGGGACTGACATTAGAAGGTAGCTCAATCTTGGCACATCTACCTCACTGATGCTAGAAAGGAAAATCTGCCAGTCCTTAGTCAAAGTGACACTAATATCCGACCATCTTCCTGTAGGGAGAGGTCAGTCACCCTAAAAAGGAGTATGCAATTGAACCAAACTTTGCAGGCTTAAGCAACAGAAGATCAAAGTCCAGCCACTTGATGGCCCCTCCAGTTTTAATATGAATGCCTATGAGAACTACACAGAGGAGAAACTGGCTGTCTTTTTTGATTTACTTGTAGATCAGGAGATCCATATGGAGAGGTCAACATTGGAGAGGAGCATCATGTGTTTCAGATAAGTCCCCCTGATGCAGGAGATTGAAAACGTCAGCTGACGTCAGGGTTTTTGTATCTCTTCTATCACTCTGATTTCTCTGAGTACTATACCTATAGGTGTATTTTATGTGCATTACAAAAGTACTTGAAAAAATGTGATTAGCTTTTCAATACTTTTCCTTTTCCTTTGTGATGGTGCTCTACTAAATGACGGTATAGAAAAGTTTTAAATAAAATATATGCATTCTGGGTGGATGATTGAGAGTAGCTTTCCGCCATGCATCATATGTAATTCCTACGGTCCTCATTTGAATTTTGATTTTATGCTATCTGCAATATCAGTGAGGACCACTGATGTGAGCTAGAGGGTGTGGCTTTAAGCTCCTAGACAGACATCTCAGTCTGGACCTTCATGTAACACTCCTTCAGCCATCCAGCGGAGATGTTATATCAGGCCTAGGGACTTATGGTGGTCACTGTGCAAGGTGGAAACAAACTGTTCAGGGCCAGCAGGACTGGGATCCCTGGAGCTTGTGAGAATGACTGGAACATCACAGAAGCTACAGGAGAGCAGAGATTCAATTGGAGTTGGAACTGAGTTACGAGGCTCTGGGTCAATAGGGCATGCAAGTTTCACTGGTAGAGCTAAGTGATTTTGGATTCTCCTCCCAGTGACTTGTCCCCCTCTGTGGTTCCTCCCCTGATCAAGCTTGAAAAAGTGACTTTGGATGCTATCTTGTCTGCACTGACCTTCCTCTATCAGCCTATTTCTTCACTGGTGATATCAAAGTCACAAGTTGAAGTGCGGATAAAGGCTCAGGAGTCCAAGTTGCCTGGTCAATTTAATCATTTGCCAGTTCAGTCTTCCTTGGTCCAAGATAGATTGGCTATCAGCAAGAAGTTTGAAAGCGTGGAAAATTTCACAAAGCATTTGAAGTTGATTAGTTTTCCTAACATGCTTACTATTTTGTAACTAGATTTGTTCAAGAGGTACTTAGCTGATATTTTTAAGCTCCCATGGAATGCTTGTCTTCCTCTCAATAAAATCTATTATTTGATTGGAAGAGAAGAGAGAGAGTAACTAGCTGGAGGACTGTCCATTGACTTGACTTTGTTGGAAATATCTGGTGAAGATGAAATTAAAAGGATACTGTTGTTGTCATTTGTTTTTGCTGAAGACAAAGGCTCCATTATGCGCCTTTATTTCCACAACCAGAAGACACTATTTTTAGATGGGAAGGTTTGGGTGTTTCTAAATATATGTAAGAAAACTCAGGGGCATTGAAAGACGCTTTTGGAAATGCATTAAGAGGTTTTGTTTGTTGGATCGTACTTTGTAATTCGTTACCCATATAAATGTTTTGTAAAGTTACAGAATGTGTTATACATCTTTATTATTTTTTTTATGCTAAGAAGCTAGAAAGTGCAGGGAGTGCAGGTAGTGGATAAGGCCTTGATGTCTCTCACATTACGTAATGACTAAGTTAGCTCATGTTAATTTTATTCTTTTTCATCGACACCAATCTCCCAATGGTAGTTTAGCAAAATTGCTTACCTTGTAAATAGGTGTTATCCCAGGACAGCAGGATGTAGTCCTCACATATGGATGACATCATCAGAAGGAGCCCTGGTACGGAAAACTTGTGTCAAGAGTTTCTAGAAACTTTTGGCTGGCACTGTGGGCACACTGAGCATGCCCATCATGCCATGATATTCTCAGCCACAGGGGTCTCCCTTCAGTCTCGTTTGCAGCAATTTGTGTGAGCTAAAAAATAAAATAATAAAACATCTCCGACCCAACTCCGCGGGGAGGTGGGTGGGTTCTGAGAGGACTACATCCTGCTGTCCTGGGATAACACCTATTACAAGGTAAGCAATTTTGCTTTATTCCAGGACAAGCAGGATGATAGTCCTCACATATGGGTGATTAGCAAGCTACAGGCTGCGTCATTCTTATGTTATACCAACAGCATACAACAAGTGTAACAAGCACATCAACAGGTGTACTGCTGGAAAAAATTGAGGCAGCCTGAAATCACCATAGGATGTGTATGGAAGGAGCTGGGATTAAACTGGAAACAAGTTCTTTAAAACAGATTGTCCAAAGGTTGAATCTAATCATCCTTCTTTATCTAGACAATAATGAGCTGCAAAAGTGTGATGGGAACTCCATGTTGCAGCTTTACAGATGTCAAGGATGGGCACTGAACGATAGTGTGCCACTGAGGTGGACATGGCCCTTACTGAGGGTGCTTTTACTCGCCCCTGGAGAGGAATATTAGCTTTTTTGTAACAGAATTCTATACAGTCTGCTAACCAGTTGGAGAGAGTCTGTTTTCCTACCGCAACTCCTGGTTTATTCTTGTCAAAAGAAACAAAAAGAGTTTGGTGGATTTTCTATGGACCGCTGTGCGGTTAAGATAGAAAGCTACTGCACGTTTACAGTCTAGAGTGTGTAAAACTCTCTCTCCCGGGTGAGAGTGTGGTCTTGGAAAGAAAGTAGGCAAGACTATTGACTGATTGATATGAAAGTCCGTTACCACTTTTGGTAAGAACTTTGGTTGAGTGCGAAGGACTACTCTGTCATGCAGGAATCATGTGTAAGGCGAGTATGTGATGAGAGCTTGTAACTCCACTGACTCTCCTAGCCGACATAATGGCTACTAGGAAAAGTACTTTCCATGTAAGGAATTTCTCTTCGCAAGAGTGTAGAGGCTCAAACAGTGAACACATGAGTCTTGTTAATACCAAATTGAGGTCCCATTCAGTGACCGGTGGTTTAATGGGAGGTTTAAGGTGAAGTAAACCTCTCATGAACCTACTTATTAGTGGTTGTGCCATTATGGGCGCATCGCCTAAGCCCTTGTGGTAAGCCGCTATGGCACTTAGGTGTACCCTGATAGAAGATGTCTGGAGACCGGAATCCGATAGGTGGCATAGGTAATCCAGTAAAGAAGAAGTGGGGCAGGAAAAAGGTTCTATACCCTTTTGAGTACACCATTTTGTAAATCTGGTCCACTTAAAGTAGTAAGATTTACGTGTTGAAGGCTTTCGTGAAGCTACTAGAACTTGAGAGACTTGAGTTGAAAGATTAAGTGGTTGCAGAAATAAGCTTTCAACATCCAAGCTGTCAGGGCAAGAGTTGTCAGGTTGGGATGACGCAACTTGCCCTCATTCTGGGTTATGAGAGTGGGCTCTGTGGTTGTGAGATTGAGAGGTCGAGGAATATGGGGAACCATACTTGACGTGGCCAATACGGGGCTATGAGGATCATTGTCCCTGTGTCCTGTTGTAGCTTCATGAGAGTTTTCGCTATGAGCGGAATTGGAGGATACGCATATAGAAGACCTGTGTTCCAGGGGCGAGTAAATGCGTCCCTGGGAACTGGTTGCCGACATCCGTGGAGGGAGCAAAACCTTTCTACTTTGTGGTTCAGTTTGGATGCAAAGAGGTCTAAAGTTGGGTGACCCCAACGTTGAAAAATCTTGCTCGCTACACGTGGATCCAGCAACCATTCGTGGGGATTGAAATGTCGACTGAGATAGTCTGCTAGAATGTTTTTGATGCCCGGCAAATAACTGGCTCAGAGGTGTATGGAGTACTCCAGGGCCCAAGCCCAGATCTGTACTGCTTCTTGGCATAGGAGGTACGAGCCGGTGCCTTCTTGCTTGTTTATGTACCACATTGCCACTATGTTGTTTGTTTGAATCAGCACAGTCTTGTTTGAGAGGCAGTCTTTGAAGGCGTAAAGGGCATATCGTATCGCTCGAAGTTCCAAGAAGTTTCTTTGACACTTTTTCTCGAGCGGAGTCCACGTCCCTTGTGTTTGAAGGTTATTGACGTGAGCTCCCCATCCCAGGTTGGAGGCATCTGTAGTCAGAATGACTTACAGATTTGTTGGTTGGAATGGGAGACCAGCAGTTAATGCTGTTTGATTTGTCCACCAGTGAAGTGATTGGCGAAGCTGGTGGGTAATTTGAATTGTGTGTGACAATGGTTGGGAAGCTTGGAGCCATTGAGATTTCAAAGTTCATTGAGTTCGTCTCATGGCTAACTTTGCGAAAGGGGTTACATGTACTGTGGAGGCCATGTGTCCTAGAAGTATCAGGACTTGATGAGCAGATGCAAACTGATGATGAATCATGATGTTTGCCAGTCGTATTAGATTGTCTGCATGGTCGCATGGAAGGGAAGCTTTCCCCATTGTGGTGTCGAGGTCTGCTCCGATGAACGTGAGGAGCTGAGACGGTTCGATGTGAGATTTTTGATAATTGATGAGAAAACAGAGGAGGTGTAATAAGTTTATTGTGGTTTTTAAGGCAGAGAGAACTCCCTGCTTGGATGAACTTCTGATGAGCCAATCGTCGAGATAAGGAAAAATGTGAATATAGTTTTTTCTTAGATGTGCAGCCACCACTGCTAGACATTTTGTGAATACTCGAGGTGCAGAGGCTAGGCCGAATGGGAGAACTCGAAACTGGCAATGGTTTTTTCCCACTACAAAGCGTAGGTATTTGCGGTGTTGTATGGAAATTGGTATGTGAGGGTAAGCGTCTTGAAGGTCCAGAGAACAGAGCCAATCTCCCTTTTGAAGCAAGGGGATGATGGATCCCAGGGATACCATTCAAATTTCTCTTTGTAAATAAATTTGTTGAGATTGTGGAGGTCCAAAATAGGACGAAGGCCTCCTGTTTTCTTTGGAATGAGGAAATAGTGAGAGTAGAACCCTTTCCCTTGCTGAGACAGGGGAACTGGTTCGATGGCCCTGGCGGTCTTCAAATAAAAGAGTTCCACTGCTAACTGAGATGTTATTATCATGTGAGTCCAGAGTAGAGTGGGAGGTGAATGTGAGGTATTGTTTTGAATTTCAATCGATAACCCCGATTTAGTATGGCTAATACCTATTGGTCTGTTGTGATACGACTCCATTGGTGTTGAAAATAATAAAGCCGTCCTCCGACTGGTAGGGAGGGTATAGGGTTTATCAGAAGAGAGAGAGTTCTGTTCTTGTGGCACGGTTCAAAAACTCGCTGCAGGACCAGTTTGAGGTGGTGGTTGGGTCTTCTGCTGCTTGGTTTGGCAATGGCGTCCTCTCTGTGAGGGTCAATATTGACGACCTGAAGAGGCAGGTGGATAATACCTCCTAGGTCTGTAAAAAGGACGCTTCGTATCTCTGCGAGTTGGTCTCCTGAGGGAGGATGGTTGATCCGCTGGTAGCTTGGAAAGCTGACTGAGTGTCTCATGGTGGTCTTTTAATTGAGACACCATGGCTTGGATTTTCTCACCGAAAAGATTTTCTCCATCGCAAGGAAGATCTGCTAGACGTTCTTGGACCTCTTGTCTAAGATCTGAGGCTTTAAGCCAAGCCCATCTTCTTGCATTGATTGCAGAGTTAGAGAGACGGGTTGAAGTCTCAAATACGTCGTACGCCACTCTTACCTCATGCTTTCCTGATTCTAGTCCCTTGACCACCAATGTTGTTAAAGGTTGCTGATGTTGTTGTGGAAGGTTATCTACAATACCTTGAACCTGTTTCCACAAGTTCCTCTGGTATTGTGTCATATACAGCTGGTATGCTGAGATACGTACTACCAGCATGGAACCTTGGTAGACCTTTTTACCTAATGTGTCCAGGAAGCGTTGATCCTTCCCTGGTGGGACAGAAGAAGGAGGCTTCGTTTTTCTGGCTTTCTTTTGAGCTGATTCAAAAACTACAGAATGTGAGGTAGTTGAGGTTTTTGATATCCTGAAGCATGTTGCACTATATAAGTGGCATCTGTTCTTTTATTTACTGCAGGAACAGAACAGGGGTGTTCCCACATTCTCTGCTGCAATTCCAAAAGAATGTCATGGATTGGAATGGCCATAATTTCTTTAGGTGCATCTACAAACTGTAGAACCTCTAATGCCTTATGCCTGGTGTCTTCCTCTGTGATTAATTGGAATGGAATTGTTTCTGCCATTTCTTTAATAAAATTAGAAAATGACAGATCCTCAGGTGGGGATTTTTTCCTCCCTTCTGGTGGAGAGGGTTCTGATAACATTTCTTCTGAGTCTGTGTCAGTATCCACATCTTTCCAAGGGGTGTATCCTGGATGATAAGGAGACTCAGGATCATCTGAAGGTAGATGGTGCTTTGATTTAAACATAGCCTTTGTTGGTATGTGTTTTGGCAACGAGGGCATCGATGGGGAGTCGATGGGCCTCGATGGAAATCGGTGTCTTGCATCACCTGAAGGGCCCGGATGTATTGGCATCGATGGATGACAGGGAGGCATCGAGGGTTCCTTGGGATGTCGATGTGGATGTAGCCCTGATGGACCTGGGGCTGAATCGGAGTCTCCCCCATCCTCCTCCGATGATCTGTGAACCAGAATGGCCGGAATCATCGGGGGCATCTGTTCTGTCGGTGCCGTAGGGAAAGCTTCTATTAAGGCATCGAGCCTGTTCAGCAAAGGCTGAAAAAATGGAATGATCCGGTGCCACTGGTGGTATCGATGCCGGTGTCTGAGGCGCTGTCAGAGGTTGCAGATTCCTTAGAGCCTCAACGACCGCCTGTTGGACTAAAGTAGTCACTTCGTCCCTTGACATCGGTGCAGTATCCACTGCTACCGGGGAAGGTACTGCTGGCGTCATCGGTACTTCCATGATAAGTCGTGGTGGCACTTCCTCCACCGAGCCCGGTGGAGAGCGCCTCGGTTCCACGTGTACAGCCGATGGAGTTGGCTCCAGTACACGGACCTTCTTCGGCATCGATCCGATGGGTCTGGATCCCGATGTCGATGGCTGTTCATCGGTTGGATCGGTAGACCGATGTCGATGCCGCTTCTTCTCACGATGGCTTCTCAATGCCGAAGATGAAGCTATCGAGGTTCCGGATGGCGCTGGTGACGGTCGGTCATTGAGTCGTTTTTCATCTTGATGCATCGATGCCGAAGGAGAAGTTATCCTTGGTGAAGACGTCGATGATGGAATCTTTTAAAATAATTCTTCCATCTTATCTAGCCGAGCTCGTCTGCCCTTTAGTGTCATTTGGGCACAAGTTGAGCAGGCTCGGACATCATGGCCTGATCCCAGGCAAAGAACACAAACATAATGTGGGTTGGTGATCGACATAGTTCGGTTGCAGTCCGGACACTTTTTGAAACCCGAAGCCATAATAATAATTTTTTTGGCCTGATAATGGTCAACGACCGGCGGGAATCAACGCTGAGGTGACCGGAATCGATCAAAACGTATTTGAAAATTGTACTCACCGAGACTATGTGAAAAGGAGACCTAATTATGATGAAATTGTGACTGAGAATATAGAACTGAAAAGTTTTCTTCCCTGATAAATGTGAGGGAATTAGTTTTCCAGAGCTCCTGATGTGCTTTGCTACAGCAAGGCGGAAAAAAAGAGACTGAAGGGAGACCCCTGTGGCTGAGAATATCATGGCATGCTGGGCATGCTCAGTGTGCCCACAGTGCCAGCCAAACGTTTCTAGAAACTCTTGACACAAGTTTTCCATACCAGGGCTCCATCTGATGATGTCACCCATATGTGAGGACTATCATCCTGCTTGTCCTGGGATAAATGCTTGAATCCCCTTTATATTGTGGGCTAATAGGAAATGCTGATGTGATTTTTTTTCTATTTCATTTGCTATTGTATATTTCACTTTTCAGTATATCCTATTTCTTATTCAAGTACAGGTTGATATAATTAATTAAAAAGTTTGATAAAATAAAGTTTAAAAAACTACCATTTGGTTCAAAGAAGATGTTAAAATTTAGTTGTTAACAAGCATGAGGTTAAAGCCAGTAAAGGAGAGCATCTCATGCTATTTAGCATGCAACTCCAAAACCTAATTTGCATCCATATTTGTTAATTTACATATATTTGCATGTTAATTTTAGTGCAAGTGCGCTAAAGTTTTTTCAGACTGGTTTATCATGCATACAAAGGCCTCCTTTATTTCAAACATGCTACATAGCCTTTGTGTGCAAATAAGATGGGTAACTTTTCAACAGGAACGCGGGTGAATGTGTCCGCACATTTGCTGGCTCACACCTAGTGATGTGGTTATTTTATAAAATACACGTGTATATGAAAGCATTTTCTAAACTAGGCAAACAATTTTAAGGTGCACGCATGTGTGCACAAATCCTGCTTCTACCGTGCAAGTGGAGGGATTTTAAAAAGGGGTGTGCGTCCATGCCATTGCCAGCTTCATCAGTTCATTCAAGCAAGGGATAAGACCTCCAAACTCCCCTAGTTTAATAGCCTCCCTTTACACATTAGCCACGACCCTTAAAACCCCGCTGGCATGCCTATATTTTTTGTTTTATGACTTAAACACCATCCATAGCAGAAGTAAAGTTACGTGGCACAGGACCCCAGAGGGCACTTGTACGCATGCAAGTATTTACATGCTAGCTTCATTGAGAAATCCAGGAATGCCCATGACCTGCCCAGACCACGCCAATTTCTTTTTAAGAAGAAAATTTTTCTGCGCGCAGCAGGAGATACACGTGTATCATGGAAGTTTTTAAAATCCGCTCAGCACATACTGGCCCAACATATTCGCGCATCTCTTGCTTTTGGCGCACGCTGGGCTTTTAAAATGTGCATGTATGCTTCAGTGGACAGGCCCCTGTATTTGTATCAGCACATCAAATAAATGTTCATTGTAGATATCCTGAAAACCAGACCTATTTGTGGTCATTACTGAGAGCTCCTGTTTTAAAAAATAACGAAATTTAAATAACTCCATATCCCAGGTTTGAATGCAAACATATACAGGCCTATTCTGTAAGACGCACGGGAGAACGGGTGCTCCTGGGTGCACAACACCATATTTAAATGAGGGGTCACGCTAAAAGGAGGCGCTAAGGACAATTATGGGCCCCTAGCATCTCCTTGGTCCAGGAGAGGTGGTTCTGTCAGCGGGTTCAGGAAACCGGCACTCAATCTTACAAGCGTCAATTTTCTGAACACGCTGACAGCCATCTGTTAGGAAAACGGATGCTGTTAGAATTGAGCCTCTGTTCTCCTAACCGAACTGGCTGTCACTGTTTTATTTATTTATTGATTTTTTTAAATGTTTTGTTCCTCCAACTTAATATCACTAGGATTTTAAGTTGAAGAATGCACAGAAAAGCAGCATTTTCTGCTTTTCTGTAAACTTTTTCAAGCTGTTCATAAATTAACGCCTACCCTTGGGCAGGGTGTTAATTTCTGAGTGTAAAATGTTCTGATTGGCCGCACATTTTACTTTCAGTATCCCGAGTGACTAATAACTTCATTAACATGCATTTGCATGGGATGAGCGCTATTAGTTTCCAGGGGGCTTGGCTGCGGCTTTTTCAACACGCTAAACCCCTTATAGTATAAGGGGTACTAGACTAGCGTCGAAAACACGTGGCACACGGCCAAGTGCACTTTACAGAATTGGCCCAAACGTATACACAAATGCTTGCTCTAATATGCACTATGTTCATTTTTTTTTTACTTGTTACTGCCTCATGGAACTTTATTGTATGAGTAATATTCTATCTGTACAAGCAATGTTATTGAGATATACAGTAAAACTGTTGCCTGGATTTAAGAAAAACAGAAGCAATGAAGATGATTACCAATTTCATTACTATTCTCATCATTTTGATCTTGCTGGATTTTTGATGTTGGAGAAGGTGGAAGTGGGGCTTTGCGTTTTGTCCTTCTCAAAGAAGAGCTGGAAGTAGTGGGGGCACCAAGCTGGAGAGAGCGCGTTCTTACTATTCCAATTTCTGATATCCCCTGGGTAAATAAAGTAAATAGTAAGTGCTATAACAGGTAAGAGAAATACATTACAAAAGACAGCTATACTTTTGAAGGGAAAATTTTCAAAGCAATTTAGCTGTTCAGCTAAGGAGATCGGTGGCTAAATTTTCCTCTTTGTAAATTTATGGCTACTATTCACCTAAGGAGATAGGAGAACTAGTAACTCAAAATTAGGCAATCCAGAAGGTGATCCCAGAGTTAGGGGAGAACTAACTGGCTAGAATAGATTTTCATTGCAACTTATTTTATTTATTTATTTATTTATTTAAAATCATATATTCTGCAACTTTCAAGCTATAAGCATTCAGTACAGAATACAATAATCACAAATATAAACGTAAAATAATAATAAAAAATAAAATATTATAATAAAACCATAAAAACAAACTTCACTGATCATAAATACAAATAAGTGTTATCTAGCTAAGTCAAGTTGTCTAACTCAGAGCACAAATAGCTGGCCTTGGAACCTCCAAAGCACTCCTGGCAGTTCCAATCTGGATACCTACACCTCCCACACCATGTGGCCCATAAGCACTTATCCCTCTGACCCTGGAAGCCCTAATCCCCAAAATAAAAGCTGCGCCCACTAACGAGCTGTAGTTCACATCTTTCTACTCCCACCCCTTGCAAAATAATCAAGTAAATTCCCTCCCAATTGCAAGATCAGCCCCTTGTGAACCCCTCAAGTGCCATGACTCTCCCAGAAACTAGTGACCCTGCCCCCAAATTTTTCCATCAATAAGGTTGTGGTCAGCAACTGTTTCCCTATTACCATAATTAAAATCCCTGGTGGTCTACTGACTTCCTCCACTCCTACAATACAAATTCCTAGTAGTTTGGCTCCTCCACCACCCCAAGACTTCACCCTAGGCCATCCTGGCATCTTACCCTTCAAGGATGTCTCTTGACAGGCTGGTGGGCAGGAGGTAGCATGTGTCCTTCCTACCCTGTCCATGCCAAATTCAAATTGGTGCTGGCTAATCTGATGCTGCACTATGCCTATGCAGGCCATGGTGTAAATCCCCATTTCACACACACTTTTACCCTTATTAGCAAGAGACATTCTGAGTCGAGGCAGGAGGAGGCAGTTTTGGAGAAAGCACTCTGTATTTATACCCACAAACTTGAGACCAAATTTTCAAAGCAGACTTATGCGCCTACATCTGCTTTGAAAATCTGCGGACTCTCCATCTACACATATATATACAGAACAGGTATAATTTTCAGTGTGTACCATTTATGCACTGAAAGTTACACCTGTTCCTCATTTATATGTATATGTGTAGATGGAGAGTGCGTAAATGTTCAAAGCAGATGTATGCGCATGAGTCTGTTTTGAAAATCTGGGTTAAAGTATGTGGGTAAATACAAAATACCTGCATAATTTAACCCTATGTGAGCTTATACATTTTTCCCTTAAAAAAAAGGACAGCAGATCAATATCAACTATTATTGCAATTAATTCTTCTTTTAAACAAAGATGTAAAAGCATATAATATTCTCAATCCATGGCCTAGAAATGTATCCTTTTATTATAAACTATTTGTGTCAAACGATTAGGTATTAAAAAGTATACAATAAAACTACATTGACAAATTATACAAAGATATTTTATTCCTTTACCATATAATTCAATATCCAAGTCTGATATAAATCAAGCTAAATCAAAGCTATAAAGTTTAGGGAAACATGTCACTTTTTTTTTTTTATGTTTGCCATCTGAACTGTAAGACTGGCAGTTACTGTACTCTAATCAATTTAGTTACTTAAGGCAACTTGTTAAATGAATATTGTTCATCAAAGTAAATATTAAGAGTGTTAGAAAACATCCAATTAATTGAAAAAGGATAGTTTATACTTAGCTCTATTTATATAAATTAAACAGAGAAGTAATGCTAAGTAACAAGGGTACCTCAGGCTGTTTGATCTTCCCCTCTTTCTTCATAAAATTATCCGAAAAATACTCATTATAAAAATGAACACAAACATATTTGGAGATCAAGGGCTGCAGCTTAATTAACATGCCAAAGATATGTGACCCAAGTTAGTCAAACCATGCAAACACCTGTCACCTTGATAGCTCAATAGAAAATGGTGGACGGTGCTGTTTCAGACCGCGTTTCAACTACCGATTCTCTTTGTTTTACTGCTGTACAGCCAACTGGATCGGCTTCCGCTTTGCTTTTTGGGTCCATCCCTACTACCTTGATAGCTCATCCACTGTTTCAGCTAAGAAGGCAATCCCCAGGCCTGCAGCCATTAGTCTCCCAAGTGCCTCCACTGCTCAGGCCCTCGCCACATTCCAGTTGGATGACTCTTCAAATGTGAGTGCATCCAATCACATTAACAGTGCCCCAAGGTTTTCCAGTGTGATTCTGCTAGCCAGCTGGGCAGATCAGCCAACATTGCCCTATAGTAAATGGCTTGGGTTTTCCATCACAAGTACAAGACAGTTGCAGACTTGTGTGCCGTCCACCTCTCCCCTCACACACATTCATTTTTGACCAAGAATGTGCAGGACTTTTCTGCATTTGCCAGTATAAGATGCCCAAATCTTTGGAGCTAAGGAGGCATGCCAAAGTTAAATTGGGCAGAGGTGTTCCCTATAAGTCCACTTCGGGAACAGAGACTTGGAAAGAGAAAGTCAGCAATGTTGTTACAATATCTGGTACATGTTACACACATATCTTAACATGCTGAAGACAGGAGCAACACAAACTCCTACTGTACATAAAAGACCAATGCAAACTTGGCCGACTGCTGATAAATCACAAAAAAATATTACCTTCCTATTCTGCAATTTAACACCTCAAATTACCAGAACTATGACTACAGAAAATAATTCCAACAAAGTAATAATCCTAGTCATCTCTGCTGCCAACCAGGAATCAGGTCACAAAATAGCATACCATAGCCCCTGTCAATATATCCCAAAACAGACATCGCTCAAAACCCGACTGGATGGAGGGTCCACTTGCCACAAACAAATGCCACTAAATCTAGACAAAATACTCTCTCACACCCTTAAATCCTCCCACAAACGAAACATTAACTGAATGAAATGATGCTTGTGCCATACTCTACATTATCTGAATGAAATTTTTGAGTCATGCTGCTGATGTAGCCATGGACAAGTGCCTCAAGAACACTTGACCCATAAGGATAAACCTATATGTAAAGTTCAATCTACCAACTAAAGATTGCATCTGATACAAAGCCACCTTTACCCTAGTGAAGCGAGTGCAACCAATTTCCTGAGCTACCTAACTTTGTAGGCAAGCAGGAAGTTCTGACAATAGAATTAAGCTCAATAACCAAAAGAATTAGTCTTGTTATGCACTTAAAATTATATTATATTCACAGAGCTTCAGCTTGCTTATTTGTGGGACATCCGACCCGACACAGTACTATGGCTCGTAGCTCTGCGACAGGGGTCTAAGCAGCACTTGATGGCACTTTTCCGGATTACTTACACTAAAAATAAAACATATTGTCAGGAACCCAGAATCACAACAGCCACCTAAAAAACAAGCATCAGCACTTATAGGCATCCCTATTATCAAAATGAAATAGCCAAATGTCCATTCCTTTTAAGACATCATGAAGTCTTGGAGAAGTGCCATCAAGTGTTGCTCAGATCCCTGAAACAGGATTATGATACATAGTATTATGTCGGTTCGGATGTCCCACAAACAGGCAAGTTGAAAGTGTGTGAAGGGAAGTAATCTTGATGCCTGGAATCTAATTTAAGTATATAACAAAGTGAAAAATATTTTTTTAAAAAGTTGGGCACAACCTACACTTTGGATCAATGATTATTTGTGACCCGTTTAAACATGCATAAGCCTATTGTTGGCGTTACACACATGGGTGGTATATGATGGTCCTTTACCTGAAATGTAAATGATTGTTTTCTAGTTTGTGAATGCTTATTTTGATACATTTACAGAAGATGCGTTCTTCTGTAAAGTTGATTCTCATTTAAAGATAAATTATGTATCATCAGATACTTGTCCAACTGTTTTCGGGACAACTGCCAAGACAGACAAAACCATACTCTCAAAGGGGGTTCCAGAATAGGACCCAGAATGCTACCAAACTTTGGGGTGGATTTATCAAAATGCGGTAAGTACCGCATGCGATAGCAAAAGGGGCGTGTTTTATGCTACTATAGCATTTATCACAATTTGCGCTAATTACCTGTGCGAAGAGCTAAGTTAGCGCAAATTGCGATACCATTTTCAGATTCTGCGATAAGTGCCAGACCTGGTGTATTTCCTTCATTCAACCATCAGGGGACCATTGTTAATGGTCCTAGGAAAGAGAGAGAGGTGGGGTTTAGGTAAGAGTGTAGGGGGTTAGGGGCCACGTTGACATTCTACGTGACACCTACGAACAGAACAGTGGTCTCTTGTGAAGATTTGCTGGCCTTCGGAGTGAGGAAACTCACTCCAAGATGAGATTTGGGCAAGGTTCTCTCAACCTAGCTTGATGTTACCCAGGTAGAGAGTCTCTCAAGCTAGGTTGAGAGAACCTTGCCCGAATCTCATCTTGGAGTGAGTTCCCGACCTACCTATGGCCCATGACATTATTTTCTCTCTTTCTTTCTCTCTCTCTCTCCCTCCCTCTCCCCGGACCTATCAATTCACCTGAAATAGGACTTACGGGAGACATCGCAAATGGCGATGAAACCTTACCGCGCGGTCACGGCAGCTATCGCACAGCCTAACGCGATCCAAAGAGGTGTAGTTAAAATCTGCGTTATGGCTGTGCGATAGCTCTTCGCAGACAGGCTAACCCAGCCCACTCTCTGCCCCTAACTATGTTTAAGTGTTCCTCTTTTGTTTCTATGTAATGCTCATAAGCACTCTTATTGGTTTGATGTTCTTTGTTCCATGTAATGCTCCTAGGCAAGTTAAATT
This sequence comes from Rhinatrema bivittatum, assembly GCF_901001135.1. Classification (NCBI taxonomy): domain Eukaryota; kingdom Metazoa; phylum Chordata; class Amphibia; order Gymnophiona; family Rhinatrematidae; genus Rhinatrema; species Rhinatrema bivittatum. The sequence goes on from NC_042620.1 coordinate 98,212,754, forward strand.
GTTTCACTTTAAACCGGTTTGATTTGCATCCAATGCAAGAAGATCAGTATATAAAAACCCAAAAATAAATAAATAAATAAATAACTACTCCTATTTTCTGAATTTGCATCGCACCATACAATATGGTGCGATCGCGTGCATTAAACACGTTTTTGCATGCGTTAAGGGCCTATCGCATGCGTTAACGGGGCTTTTCGCATGCAATAAGCCCTTAATGCATGCGAAAACGCCTTATCGCATTTTGATAAATGACCCCCTTTCTCTCACAACTGCCTGCAACTACAAGGCCAATGACAAATTCACTACCCTTAGAATTATTCATTGGGATAATACAGGATAGGGAATACAAAAACTCCACTGAAACCCCTCAAAAATTGTTAAGGCCTGAATTCAACACTAGGATGTCCTTTCCAGGTCTCTTTATGCAAAATTCCCCAGGACACTCCAGATTCCATGGGCATTTCTAAATTGCTTGCTTCCAAAGTTGGCCATAATCCAACACTAGGCACCAATCTGAACTGAAATGCTGAAAGATTAACCAGCAATGAAGGATTAAACCACTGCAGACAGATCAGAAACTGCCAGATTATGTCTGTTCCAATCTGAAAAAAAAAATTGCTGCCTGCTTCCCATTGAAAAAACACAGTAACGAACCCTCATGACCCTCAATGCCATGACACTGGAAATGGAGCAACGAATAGCTTCTGGCTGGTAATTCCCACTTGCAAGAGCTGGCACCAGTTTGAATTTGGAATGGACATGGAAAGGACACATGCTACCTCCTGCCCACCAGCCTGTCAAGAGACATCCTTGAAGGGAAAGAGATGCCAGGATGGCCTAGGGTGAAGTTTGGGGTGGTGGAGGAGCCAAACTACTAGGAATTTGGATTGTAGGAGTGGTGGAAGTCACTAGAACACCAGGGATTTTAATTATTGTAATAGGGAAACAGTTGCTGGCCAAGCGTCTGGCCCCTCCCCCCCCCGGCGACAGGGAGCAAAACTTGCTCACTTTGTGATTGCACAGAGATGCGAAGAGGTCCACATCTAGTGTACCCACCAATGAAAGAGCTTGGCCACTACCTCTGGGTTGAGGGACCACTCGTGCGGCTGGAAAGAGCGACTCAGCTGGTCCACCAGCATGTTCAGATTTCTGGGCAGGTATGCTGTTCTTAGTGACATCCCCTGGAAAAGGGCTCAGGCCCACACCTGCACCGCCTCGTGACAGAGGAGGAACAAGCCCGTGCCTCCCTGTTTGTTGATATACCACATAGCCACCTGGTTGTCTGTTCGGATCAGGACTGCCCTGTACAACAACTGGTCTCTGAATGCCCATAAGGCATACCAGATTGCCCCAAGCTCCAGAAGATGTATTTGACAGCGGGCTTTGTGAGTAGTCCAGAGACCCTGCATGTGGATGCCATCCACATGGGTTCCCCAACCCAGGGGAGAGGCGTCGGTGGTGAGGATCACTTGAGGCGGGGTAGTTTGGAAGGGAATCTCCTCTCCAAATTGGAGAGGTTTTCCCACCAGGACAGAGATGTATGCAGAGGTGCTGTGACTGCAACGCGAGTCTTGAGGTCCTGGGAGGCCTGTCACCACTGCGACCGCAAGGTCCACTGAGCCCTGCGCATGCACAGGCGGGCGAGAGGGGTGATGTGGACAGAGGCCGCTATGTGGCCCAACAGATAGAGCAGAAGGCAGGCGGTCATCTGCCGGCTGCTGCGGATAAAGGCTGCCCGTGAGGCGAGGGCAAGAGCCTGATCTCAGGGCAAAAACGCTTTTGCCTGCGCTGTCTAGTCTGGCTCCTATGAAGTCCAGCTGAGGAGACAGGCAGAGATGAGACTTGGGGTAGCTGATGACAAACCTCAAGGCTTCTAGCATCTGCACCGTCAGGGCTAAAGCACTCAAGGCCCCTGCATGGGAATCGCTCTTGACCAACTAGTCGTCTAGGTAGGGGGAAAACATGCACCGCCTGACGCCTCAGATAGGCTGCCACCACCACCAGGCACTTGGTGAAAATGCGGGGGGTTGAGGCCAACCCGAAAGGCAACACCCTCCACTGGTAATGAGCCTTCCCCACCACAAAGTGGAGGTATTTTCTGTGGCCGGGGAAAATGGCCTCCTTGAGATTGAGGGAGCAGAGCCAGTCTCCTCTTTTGAGGAGGGGAATCAGCGTACTCAGAGAGACTATCTTGAACTTTTCTCTTGCGAGAAACTTGTTCAATGCCCTGAGGTAGAGGATGGGGCGCAAGTCGCCGTTCCTTTTTGGAATGAGGAAGTACCTTGAATAGAATCCTTGGCCCTGCTCTACCACGCCTGCTGACAGAAGCGCGGAGAGCTCCATTTGAAGTATGACCTGCTGGGTTGGACGAACCCCACGATGGACATGGGGGCGAGGTCTCTGGTAGCCGGCTGAAGTTGAGACAGTACCACTGACGAATGATGGTAAGGATCCAGCAGTCCGAAGTGATCTCTTTCCAGCGATGGGCGAAGCCGAGAATCCTGCCTCCCCCACTGGGGGATCTGGCATCAGGAGTGCGCTGGACTGACTCATACTTCCTCGCCGCCAGCCAAAAGTCCATAGTTGGAGCTTGTTGGGGCGCTGGCTGGGGCCTAGGCACTCGCTGCTGGAGGGGGTGACTTCTGGAGCTACTGCCTGAGCTCGGGAGGCTGGAAAATAATGCTTCCTCTGCCTATAAAAGGGCGTCTGGGATCCTGGCCTGGTAAATTTCCTGGCCAAGAATGGGGCATCGAAAGCGCTAGAGGAGAGCTGTTGAAGGGTATGATGCTGGTCCTTCAATTGTGCTGCCACGTCTCAGACCTTATCCTCAAAGAGGCTGTCACTGGTGCAGGGGAGGTCAGCTAGCTTTCCTGTATCTCCGGATGGAGGTCGGAAGTTCTGGGCGCCGATGCCAACCACAGTTACATGGGCTGTCATCTCAAAGACATCGTAGGTGGAATGCACCTCATGCTTGCCAGCTTCTAAACCCAGCAGGATGTTGGCCAAGAGCGCCTCCTGTTGTTGTTGAGGCAAGCCCTCCGTGAGGTCCTGAACGCATTTCCAGAGGTTCCGGTTGTACTAAGTCATATAAAGTTGGTAGGTAGCAATACGGGAGACTAGCATAGCACCCTGGAAGACCTTCCTGCCCAAGGCATCAAGCTCCCTATACTCTCTCCCGGTGGGGCAGAGGTGTGTGTGTGGGAGTACCTGGCATTTTTCAAGGCGGACTCCATGACCACCGAATGGTGGGGGAGGTGCCGTTTCTCAAACCCCATGGCTTGTTGCACCAAAGATGTGGCATCAGACTTTCTATTGACAGGGGAAATAGAGTCCGGGTGCTCCCACATTCAGAGGAGGAGGTACTTGAAGATGTCGTGGATGGGAACCGCCATAAACTCCTTGGGAGCGTCTATGAACTAGAAAGCTTCCAGCATCTTGTGTCGCGCATCCTCCTCCGTGAGCAACTGGAAGGGGATGGCTTTGGTCATGGCCCTAAGAAACCCTGCGAAGGGCAAGTCCTCGGGGGGCGACCGGCACTGGTCCTCAGGTGAGGAGGGTTCCAAGAGGGGGTTATCTGAGTATTCGGAGGATGACTCCATGGAATCATCTCCCTGGGGGTCATAAGGCCCTTCCTCCTCACTGGGGCCAGCTCAACGTGGGCAAGGCCCGTGAAGGACATCAGCCCTGGGCTCTGATGGCTTCAGAGGCCTCGAGGGCAGTGTGAGAATCAACAGTTCCCCTGACATCAAGGGAACCTGAGGCCGCAGGAGGCTGGAAGGACCCGGTAAGGGCTCGGGGAACCAAGGCCTCAGGAACACGGCGCTGGCCATATCTTCCTCCTCAGAGGACCTGATGATCAGGATCGCTCAGGTGGAGGGCTGGCTGAGGAACCGAAGACCCCTCAGGCACCGGTTGCGTCAGTAGGGTGCCTAATAGGACATCCAGATGCTTCAGCAGGGGCAGAGGCTCCGGTATGGGGCCGGTGGTGCGGGCAGCTCAACATTCTAGAGCGCCATGAAAAAACACCCAAAGTGTGGTCAATGACTGGCAGTCACTGCGAGGCGCGTAGTCGGGAATCGACTGCAACAAAAGACAAAAGGTAGTTTAAAAAAAAAAAAAAAACTACTGCACTGAGGAGGCACTGATCACGAAGGGGAACCCGATGAGGAAAAAGGGAAAACCCCCAAAACTCTTGAGTTGTTTTCTGGTTATCCAGTTTTCTTACATACCTGAGAACCAATTTTTCAAAAACCAAAAGACATCATGGGTCATCCAATTCCAGTGGAATCCAATTAGATGGTTTCACAAATTTAGATTTTTTTTGGAGGGTATTGTTAGCAAAAAACTTTATTTTCAACCTCCTAAAGAATTTATAAAACCCCACATGGGTGTCAAACGTATCATACGCCTTACTTGGTACATATGACATCCCTTTATTTAATAATGCATTTATCTCATCATCTAATACTTTGGAAGCCAGATAAAAAATTGGATTGGAGGAGGGCGCAGAGAAAAGAACACGGACCAGCTACCTGAGGCTGTGGAGAACGGGGCAGGGAACCCCTCTGCCCGACTGTGAGCTCCAGCTGACCCGCCGACGTCGCGACGTGAGGGGCGGACCCTGAGGCGGATCCCGGAAGTAACCCTCTTAAGTGAGGTGCTTAGCGGCGTGGCTGAGCCGGCGCGCCACTGAAGCTGCGCGGGTTAAAGGGGCGCGCGGCGAAACGGCTTTGCCTGGCTTCGCCCGGAATCGTCGGATGTCGATAAACATCTTAACTGGTCCGATAAGGTACTGAATTTTCTATTTTGAATAATATTGGTTTCTCTGCTGACTATCCATTGCACGTGAATTTTGGCGTCATATTCGTTGGAGAAACCGCTGATTTTTTCAAATTTCATTAGTGACTATGCCTCCAAAGCGTAAAGGTAAAGTGCGGGTTTTTCCCTCACTTCCCCTGCCATCTCCAATTCAGCAGGAAATCAGCAGATTTCTCCTTTCTCCTGCTTCAAATGAAGCGAAGTCCAAAGACTCTGATGTGCCACTCATCCAGGGAGGGATTAGTGTGCCTACAGACGAGGCCTCGCTGAGCCCAAACATTGCCATACCCCCTGCACAAAGACCAGCGGAGACAAGCCCTGGAGGGGCTATTGTAGAATCTATCGTCGAGGGAGCCTCTGCTACTTTGGACACAATTTCAAGAAGTGGAGGAGAGGGAGACTTGAAATTAGAAACTCCTTTGAGAGGAAATTTAGATCAAGTAGTCCAAGATAACAGTATAGGCCTACCTTCCCACCCTGCAGTGGTTACGCTTGACTCACTTTGGGGAATGATGGAAGGGATGTTTGTTAATATTAAGGGGCTAGAAAAGAAAGTGGATAGTTTAATAATAGGAACTCAACAAGACAAACTGCAAACACAGAAACAAATTAAAGAACTAGATGACAGGACAAAAGAATTAGAGAAATCCCAAAAGAATAATATGGAATTTCATGTGGCTGTCATTAAAGATAGAGATGTTATTTCAAGAAGATTGGAATCACTAGAGAACACAGCCAAGAAGTATAATTTAAGAATTCTTAATTTTCCTAGAGTGATTGGGGAATTACCCTATATCACTCTTAAAACTTTACTTGTGGAGATTCTTGGCTCTGTCTCTAGTGAAAAAATAACTATAGTAAATTGTTATTTTATACCGAAGAAAAGAAACTTAAGTGACAGACTAGAACAGCCTTTTCAAGGAGATTTGACAAACTTTCTCGAATCTAGCGCCCAAATAATTGATTGGGGAACTCTTTTGGTAAATTTCTCTTTATTTGAGGACATAAATTTAATAATGAAAAACTATTTCCAAAAATATCCTGTCAATTTCATGGGTAAGCAGATTAAGATATTTCCCGATCTAGCTCTTTCAACACAATTACGGAGGAAAGCCTTTTTGGCTTTACGCCAAGGGGTAATTGATGCGGGTTATACTTTCACCTTGAGATTTCCGTGTAAGTGTGTCTTAAAAAAACAAAATGATCTATACATTTTCTTCTCGCCCGAACAACTTAAGGATTTTTTAAGAACAGAGGAAAATCCCAGCCTCATCCCCAATTTTGAGTTAAGTAAATAAAGTAAATAAGTAAGTAAGCAAGTTAATATGAGCCCCTTCTTAACAAATTTCTTGTTGTAATAAACTCCCTATGAGTTTCATCACTGTGCAATGACCCCTCACTTATGCTTTACTAATGAGACTGGAAGTGTTTAAATGTTTCTTTATTTGTAAGCTTAACTTCACAGAGGTGGAAGTATAGAATGTTTTCTCTTTTTTGTAAATCACATCCAGATCATGTATTTCATATGCAAACTTTATTTAAATTTGTTTGTATTTTACATTTGAAAATTGAGAAATAAAGAATTAAAAAAAAAAATCGGATTGGAATGATTTACATGGTAAGAGCAGTGTTCCTGGTGGTGTTATGGTTATGTGTTTGAACATAATAAAGCTTGATATATAACATTGTGGAAATTGACGTAGGATGAGAATGTATTGATTTGTGTGGGAGAACAATGAATAATAAAGCTTGAAGTATGACATCCTGGGTATTGACATACCATGAGGGTGGGAGGATTTAAGAAGTAGTATGGAAGTGGGAGTACGGAGGCGCGGTGTTTTTGGAGAGGGAGCGGCATCCCAAGTCAAAATGTTGGGTAAAGTTTGGTAAGATTTTGTGAAATACTTATAGTTCTCATACTTTCTAATAGAAGTATGTAAAAGCAGTAGTGATAGTAGTGTATTCATATTTTTTCAGATCAAATGGATATTCATAATAGAAGTGGAGATGGACACTTTTGAATAAGACACGCGGGAAATAAAGGAAAAGTGTGTAGGTGATTGTGTTTTAATTTTAAAGATTAATTAAAAGGACAATAATTTATTGTAAAAGAAGAATTTGTTTAAATATATTTTATAAACAGATAATATCGGGTATAATCACCAGGAAATTGGAGGAGTGGAAATAACAGCGAAGAAAAATACTGTTGGTGAAATAGGAGTAGGCGGTGAAAAAAGTTGAGGTAAGGGGATTAGAAGAAGAGGTAATAAATCAGTTATGAGTAATCAGAATATATGAATATTTAATGGTATACAGTGTTCTATATAAGAAGAATAAAGGGAAAGATTAGTGAACCCGTTGTGAGAAGTGGAAGAGAAGTTACAAGTTGGTGAATAAGCACTGAAAAGAAGAAGAATAAATACTGAGAAGAAGGGGAATTGATTTCATCAATGGAGAATGTATTTGAGAGAAATATGTAAAGTCTTTTTGATGTAAAAATAATTGTTGGCATATTCCCTGAGGAAGCCTGATTCAGGCAAAACAGATAGTATCCTAATTTGTTGGAAAATTGAATGAATGGTGTGAATGTGTATGAGTAGATGAGGAATGTTTTTGTTTTTTGTTTTTTTAACATGTATTGTATTGCTTATATATAAAAAATTTTGTATGAATAAAACAAAATATTTTGCACATAGTGATTGTGTTTCCTCATGTGATGATTGTTATAACTGATTAAGGAAGCAAGATTTTACCTTCTGTGATATATGTCCTTAACCATGCCATCATCAGGCTGGGAATAACCTGGCTTAGTAAAATCAGAAGAAGATAATTCTCCCTGAGCCTCTAAGCAGCACTGGCACAAGTTAGAGGGCACTCCAGGCTGAGATGCCCGAATGTGACAGGCAGCACAGAGGGAAGGGTGCTTAGGTTTCTTAGCCACCGGCGTCATTAGTCTATCAGCATGCTTAACAGGCGAATGAAGAAAGTTCATGCAAAAAAATTTAGGTAACAAAATGTAGGTGTCCCAAGGCTATGCACCACAAAACTAAGCGCACTGTCACCGCACCAGTCCTGGACGCACACAGGCAGCGCACCCAAAAGAAACTGGGCACACAATTCAGTTGCACAGTTGTATGCACTTGCACGCACCGACGGTCCTGCAGAGGGCAGTTGAACGCACAGAAAGAGAGTGCATGAAAACGCTGCTGTGGCTCACAGAAAGAAAACCAACCACGGGGCCTAGCCCACCCGGGCTGCTCAATCCACCAGGCTGCCCAGATCCCTTAACCCCCATGAGAATGGGAACAAATGTCGGAACAGCACACCAAGCATGAAGACCGGAGGAAGTCCTACAACAACCTCTCTAATCTGTCTCTGACTTTGTTTTCTTTTTGTTTAAACTTATCTAAGTTCAGTCTTTCCTGGCTGAGCACAGAGACGGTCTCCAGCTGCTAGGGGAGAGGGCATATTCCATCACCGCCATGCTCGGCTTCCTGCACTTGCTGCCTTTCAGCTGCTTAAATCAGCTACATCCAAGATGGCTGAAGAACCAGCTACTGGACCAAGGCACTCATCTGAGGGGACCACGGAAAACATCTCAGGAATTATCAACTGGGGGAGGGACCACTAGATATCACTGCAGGAGAGTGGAGCAATTTAAGCTCCTATTAATTCTCCTCTAAATTTTGAAGCAATGCCCTAGTAGGAAAATGCATGCCCACCCTCTGCTGGTGACGAAGAATACTGGCAGGCCGATGTCACTACAGGAGTTTATATACTGTAGTATCAGTTTGCTCTGTCTCCATCTGCTGGTAGAGATGCATAACCCACTGGCCCTGAATCCATCTATCCACATGGGAGGAGATTTGAATTAATGACATGGAAGTAAGTCCATGGCTCTAGCACTAAACTTTCAAAAGGGAAACTTTAAGAAAATAAGAAAAATAGTTAAAAACAAAAAAAACCCAAAAAAAAACAACCTGAAAGGTGCAGCTACAAAGGTTAAAAGTGTGCAACAGGTGTGAACAATGTTAAAAAAATACTATCTTAGAAGCACAGCCAAAATGTATTCCATGCATTAAGAAAGGTAAAGGGAAGGTCAAAAAATTGCCAGCATTATTAAAACATGAGGTGAAAGGCTATTTTAACTAAAATATCTTCATTCAAAAATCGTAAGAAAGATCCATTAGAAGAAAACAGGATAAAGCATAAGCATTAGCAAGTTAAAAGTAAGACATTGATAAGACAGGCTAAGAGAGAATTTGAAAAGAAGTTGGCCGCAGAGGCAAAAACTCATAATAAAAACTCTTTAAAATATATCCGAAGCAGAAAGCCTGTGAGGGAGTCTGTTGGACCGTTAGATGATCAATGAGTTAAGGGGGTATGTAGGAAAGAAAAGGCCGTTGCAGAAAGACTAAATGAATTCTTTGCTTTAGTGTTTATTGAAGAGGTCGTTGGGGAGATACCCGTTCCGGAGAAGGTTTTCTTTTTTTTTTTTTCTTTATGCATTTTCAAATACAAAAAGTAATTTTAGATGAATACAGATATTTGTAATTCTAGAACTGAAATATAAATCAAACAAGAAATTATATTTATCCAATATTCAAAGTAATAGTTTCGCAGGAAGGGAGTTGCAAAAAAGCAGTTTCAAAGGAAAATAGGGAGGACAAATTCCCCCCCACCCCCCCATACAAACAATTGAAAATGAGATTTTACATCTAGTTTATTTCTATTTTGCCTCTGATCCCAAAGCTAAAGTCTCTCGGGTATAAAAATCAAGAAAAGTTCACAGCTGTGATAACTCGAAAAATACATATTTCTGATTTTGACAATATATTTCACATTTGCAGGGAAATTTTAATATCATTTTACTCCCCTTTGTTTCCACTTCTAGTCTTTACTCAAGAAATTTCCTTCTCCTTTCTTGTGTCATTCTTGAGAAATTGGTGTAGACCCATATTTTATCACCATGAAATATCGATTCCACATATAGAGACGAAACACTGTGCCACAATCCAAGGCAAAAGTGAAGGAAACATGTAATATAGATCTAGTTAATATATTAGTAACCGGGGTGGCTTCAATTATTCCTGTCAAATTCCAATTCAGTGAATTTTCCCCTGGTTTGCTGCCTGATGGAATAATACCTCTTACAGGTACATAATAAATCTTTGAGATGGCAGGCATTGCTTGTTGTGGCATTTTTAAAATATGACTTAAGTATTCCTTAAACATGTCATGTGACGTTATTAAATTATGTTTTGGAATGCTTAGTATTCTAAGATTCAAATACTTTAACGAGTTTTCTATAGCTTCGAGCTTTTTATTATATATCTCAGCTCTTGTAAATCTTTGTTGGCATCTTTCCATATTATACACTACACTGAGGGTAATTTTTGTACTATGGTACTCTTCTACCAAGTAATTTATATCAACAAAAGAGAACTCACCCATCCACAAAATTCAATTTCAAAAGTACAATTTATTCATGAAATACATAAAATAGATCCTATCTAGACAATGATTACTAAACTAACACACTCATTCATCCATACCACAAACATGTCACAATTCCAATCAAACCCCTTTTGTAAAAACAACAAATATATAATATAAAAATCCCAGCACCAATGTGTAACACTGATTATCAATATAATAACAACTGTATCTTGCAATCTTTTACTCTTTTAATTAAATAGCATTTCACGATATATAACAATAATGCTGCGACAAAACCAATGTGTGTGTTGGAACCCGGTATTCTCAAGTTCCCGCATTACACACTATACTCTTCTTATCTTATCACAACAAAAACGGTGACAACGTCCATTGGACCTGCCCGACAAGGACTCCTTGTTTCGCCCGCTTCATCCGGGCTTCATCAGGGATATTTTCGTCACTGTCATCTCAAATCGACCTGTGCAAGGCGCTTTTAATTTTCTACCGGTTAAGATGTGCAACCTCCGTTGCCGGATTAAAGAACTTTATATATCATTCAAATCTTCAAATGTAGAAAAAACATTTCTCAATCCAACATGCTTCCGCTAAATCCAGGGACCAACCATTTCCTCCGGAACTGATGCCATCACGTCTTCATGCCATTCAGACGTGATGGCATCAGTTCCGGAGGAAATGGTTGGTCCCTGGATTTAGCGGAAGCATGTTGGATTGAGAAATGTTTTTTCTACATTTGAAGATTTGAATGATATATAAAGTTCTTTAATCCGGCAACGGAGGTTGCACATCTTAACCGGTAGAAAATTAAAAGCGCCTTGCACAGGTCGATTTGAGATGACAGTGACGAAAATATCCCTGATGAAGCCCGGATGAAGCGGGCGAAACAAGGAGTCCTTGTCGGGCAGGTCCAATGGACGTTGTCACCGTTTTTGTTGTGATAAGATAAGAAGAGTATAGTGTGTAATGCGGGAACTTGAGAATACCGGGTTCCAACACACACATTGGTTTTGTCGCAGCATTATTGTTATATATCGTGAAATGCTATTTAATTAAAAGAGTAAAAGATTGCAAGATACAGTTGTTATTATATTGATAATCAGTGTTACACATTGGTGCTGGGATTTTTATATTATATATTTGTTGTTTTTACAAAAGGGGTTTGATTGGAATTGTGACATGTTTGTGGTATGGATGAATGAGTGTGTTAGTTTAGTAATCATTGTCTAGATAGGATCTATTTTATGTATTTCATGAATAAATTGTACTTTTGAAATTGAATTTTGTGGATGGGTGAAATCTTTCCATATTAGCCATTCTCTTTTCCAACTGCTTCATTTCTTTATCAGATTTTAAAAGGGAGGCCTCAATATTAATGAAACGTTGATTTGAATCTGTTGTAACTTTTGTTAAGTTAACAATTGCCATCTCTAAAGATTTAACAGCTAACCAAAGAGAGTCTAATGTAATCTGTTGGCTTGTCACTATGTAGAACACTGCTGTGTACAGATCCCGATTCCAATTCTCCCACTGTAGCCTGGGCTCCTCCTCTCTTCTCCTCTGTATCAACTTAAGTTCAAAAAAATCTATAGGAATTAATTGAGGTGGAGAAGGAGTACTCGGGGCACCGGGGCTTAGCGATATTTCGGCCTGTAGGACTGATACCCGCTCTGTACCAGATCCTTCAGTGGTCATCTCCTCCGGTGTTTTACCAGATGTAGGTGTGAAAAAAGCAGGGATCCAAGGCTGGGAAGGCTTTGATAAGGGAGATGATGTAACTATTTCCCTTACTTTCGCCTTCCTTTTTGTATGAGGCATCATGTCTCCAAATTTTATTAACAAGGTAAAGCCTTAGATCACTCTTCTTACCTCCTTCTCTCAGAACAAACTACTGCCTTCCTGGCTGGAGGTCTCGGTTGAGAGAAACAGCAATAAAAACAAAAGGAATTGTTACTCACTTTTCAAAAGAAATAAGGTCCTTTTCCACATTCCTGAATGTTGGCAAAATCCAGACAAAGTCACGCACCCCTTTGGCACGCACGGCTTTGGTGACATGCCGGCGGCGTCAAAGCACCACAGGAGGTCCAGCTATTGATGATCCTGCCGGTCCCACCCTGATGACGTCGGCATCAGGAAGTCAGTCGCAATAGCTTCGTCGGGGGCCGGGAGAGCCCTCCTCACCCCTGCACTCCTTCAGCTGTAGCAGGTAATTGAAGTCCGGCACTTCCTCTCTTCTCCACCTCACTGAAACGCCGCAGGGGGGCCGGCGTTTGATGATCCTGCTGGTCTCACCCTGATGACATCGGCGTCAGGAAGTCAGTTGCAATAGCTTCGTCGGGGGCCGGGATAGCCCTCCTCACCCCTGCACTCCTTCACCTGCAGCAAGTAATTGAAGTCTGGCACTTCCTCTCTCCTCCACCTCACCCGGAGGAGGTTTTCAAGGGTGACAATTCAGATGAACTGAACCATGTCACAGTGGACCTAGAAGTTGTGGAAGGCCAGATTGACAAACTAAGGAGTAGTAAATCACCTGGACTGGATGATATATACCCCAGGGTTCTGAAAGAACTAAAAAAATGAAATTTCAGACCTATTTCAATTAATTTATAACCTATCATTAAAATCAGGTTGTAGATGAAGACTGAAAAGTAGCCAATGTAACCCCATTATATTTAAAAAGGCCTCCGGGGTAATCCAAGAAACTACAGACTGGTATGCCTGACTTCAGTGCTGGGAAAAATAGTGGAAATTATTATAAAGATCAAAATCACAGAGTATATAGAAAGACATGGTTTAATCCTGCCGGTCCCACCCTGATGAAGTCGGCGTCAGGAAGTCAGTCACAATAGCTTCGTCGGGGGGCCAGGAAAGCCCTCCTCACTCCTGCACTCCTTCAGCTGCAGCAGGTAATTGAAGTCTGGCACTTCCTCTCTCCTCCACCTCACTGAAATGCCGCAGGGGGGGCCGGCTTTTGATGATCCTGCCGGTCTCCACCCTGATGACGTCGGTGTCAGGAAGTCAGTCGTCTTCATAGATTTACCCAAAGGAGGTCTTCCCTCACAAATCTCCTACTTTTTTTGAAGGAGTAAATAAACATTTGGACAAAGGTAAACTGATAAATGTGGTGTATTTGGATTTTCAGAAGGCGTTCGACAAAGTCGCGCATGAGAGGCTTCTGAGAAAACTAAAAAGTCATGGGATAGGAGGTGATGTCCTTTTGTGGCTTGCAAACTGGTTAAACGACAGGAAACAAAGTAAGTTTAAATGGTCTGTTTTCACAATGAAAAAGGTAAACAGTTGAGTGCCTCAGGGATCTGTACTTGGACCGATGCTTTTTAATATATTTATAAATGATCTGGAATGGGGTACGATGAGTGAGGTGATAAAATTTGCAGATGACACAAAATTTTGCAGAGCGGTTAAACCTCAAGCGGATTGTGATAAATTGCAGGAGGATCTTGTAAGACTGGAAGACTAGGCTTCCAAATGGCAGATTAAATTTAATGCTGATAAGTGCGGTGATGAATATAGGGAAAAATAACCCTTGCTGAAGTTACACTATGTTAGGTTCTATCTTAGGAGTTACCACCCAGGAAAGAGATCTAGGCTTCATAGTGGATAATACATTGAAATCCTCAGCTTGTGGTGGTCAAAAAAAGCAAACAGAATGTTAGGAATTATTAGGAAGGGAATAAGAAATAAATACATGTGTATCGCTCCATGGTGAGACCACACCTTGAATACTGTGTGCAATTCTGGTCGCCACATCTCAAAAAAGATATAGTTACAATGGGTGCGGAGAAGGGCGACCAAAATGATAAGGGGCATGGAACAGCTCCTCTATGAGGAAAGACTAAAGAAGTTAGGGCTGTTTAGTTTGGAGAGGAGATGACTGAGGGAGGATATGATAGACTAAAAAATCATGAAAGGACTTGAACAGGTTATTGTAAATCGGTTATTTACTCTCTCAGATAACATAAGGAGTAGGAGGAACTCAATGAAATTAACAAGTAACTCATTTAAAACAAATCAAAGAAAATTATTTTTCACTCAGCACATAGTTAAGCTCTGGAATTCATTGCAGAGGATGTGGTTACAGCAGTTAGTGTAACTGGATTTAAAAAAGGTTTGGATAAATTCCTAGAGGAAAATCTATAAACTGCTATTAAACTTCAAGCTACTATTTCTTAATAATTATTTAATGTTTGGGTACTTGCCAGGTACTTGTGACTTGGATTGGCAGCGGATGGAAACAGAATACTGGGTTTGATGGACCCTTGATCTGACCCAGTATTGCAATTCTTATGTTCTTATGCAATCATACACTATCATGCTGCACTCTCTCACCATCAGCACCTCCAGAAAATTGGGCTTTAGTAAGCCCTAGACCTGTCCTGTTGCTGCAGTCAAGGCAGCTGCCATTGTGATCCGCAACCTTGTTCCAGGATACACACTGGTCATCAGTATAAGTAAATCCATCCATTTTAACCCCTGGTTACACTTGGCACACAATTTTCTTTAATAAGTGACAAATTGGTTAAGATACATTAAATATTAACCTTACAGTCTGAATGGCAAATATGATCACAAGCTATTCTAACATCTCATCTTTAGCATCTAAAAATAATGTAGTTTTGTCCTTGTATAGTTTTCATTTAATAAGCAACAAGATTTTTCTAATCTCTATTGTCAAGCATGTAGGTAAATATTTATGGTTATTTAGATTTAGCTCACACCTTTTTTTTTTTTGGCAGCTCATTACTTAGTCTAAGGGGGTCATTTTTTAAGTATTTTTCCCATAGACACAGAATGGGAGAAAACCTTTAGTAAATACTGTTCTAAATTTCCAGAGGAAATGGAGGGTGAAGCGACTTGCCTAAGATCAAAAGGAGTATCAGCAAGATTTGAACCTTGGCTTTCCTGGTTCTCAGCTTGCTGCTGTAATCACTAGGCTACTCCTCTATTAATATCAATAAAAAATAAAATCCACTTTTGAAAAACAAGATATATTTATAAATTTCTCCTTCAACTCTAATTCTTAATTTTAATTTAAATGTATTCCTAATTTAGTTTTGCAGTGACATACTCAAAATAATTAGCAATGAAGTAAGAGTACTGAAACACCAAAAGACTTATTCAGGTGACTGCTATACAACATTCAAAATGCCATATGCTCAATGGGAAATAGGAATCTTTTTGGTACTGACCTTGTCTGCTTCATCAACACTGACAGATTTCAAAACTAAGGATCCTGATCGAACTTGACTGGAAGCCACCTCTTTTGGAACACCCTGAGACGCATTCATTGGGGGCAAGGGTGCTCTTCTCTTCTTAGGCATTGCAAATGGAAGAGTGTTCAAATCAACTTGTCTGGTAAGAGTATTGGATCTTCCCACACTCGCTGGTCTCTGTTTACTGAGCAGTGGAGTTGCAGGGGCACTTGATGTCTTGAGGGGAGTAACAACAAATTCAGAAATATCAGGACTGACAATGATGCTGTATTTTAAAATATTTCATTTACATTAACACTATCTACAAAAACAAAGTGCTTACTTGTTCCCGTTTCTTTTTACTCCTCCGGAAAAAGCTGAAGAATCCTTTCTCATTTTCTCTCTGCTTTAGCATATCTAAATTTTGAGAGATTTGGTAGGAATCTAAAATGAAAAACATGTTTA
Organism: Rhinatrema bivittatum; assembly: GCF_901001135.1. Classification (NCBI taxonomy): domain Eukaryota; kingdom Metazoa; phylum Chordata; class Amphibia; order Gymnophiona; family Rhinatrematidae; genus Rhinatrema; species Rhinatrema bivittatum. The sequence continues at coordinate 98,228,701 of NC_042620.1, forward strand.
CTACCATAAATGTTCCTGTTGTTTATTAATTGGTATAATTCTGGAGACCCAGTCTTATTTATTTTATTTAACACTTTTCTATACCGTCGTTCAGTGGATACCGTCACAACGGTTTACATTAAGGCACATAAAAATTATGCTATGGTATTTTAAGTTAAACAGGTGCCATTAAGGATCGGTAACATAGTTTGTACATAATATTAATTGGTGAGTGTAATGAGTCATGTCCATTTCTCATTATATCAGATTAGGATATGAGATTAGCTTTCTCATTGTACTTTTAACCTTTATTGATGAACTACAAATGAAACTTGAACTAGTTCACAAATAAAATACACATATTGGTTTTGATTATGTGTTTGTTGTTCCATTGTTTTGTTTGTACCTGCATTCCCCTGGGTGCTATTCTCCTTTCTCTTTTTGATAGGCTACTTTAAAGAGCCAGGTTTTTAAATTTTTTCTGAAGGTTTTGTTGTTACTTTGTAATCTTAACTCCAAGGGCATGGTGTTCCATAGTATGGGTCCTGCCAGGGATAATGCTCTCTCTCTCACTTGTGTTAGTCTTGCTGTTTTGATTGATGGGATAGTAAGAAGTGCTTTGTTGGCTGATCTCAGGTTTCTGTTTGGGACGTGTACACAAAGGGCTGTGTTCAGCCATTCTGCATTTTCATTATGCATTAATTTATGTATGGTGCAGAGTGTTTTGTACTGAATTCTTTGTTCAATGAGTAGCCAGTATAATTCCTTCAGTATTTCTGTGATGTGATCTTTTTTCCGTTTGCCGGTCAAGATTCTGGCAGCTGTGTTCTGTAATATTTGAAGTGGTCTTAGTGAAGTGTATGGTAGCCGTAGTAGGAGTGCGTTACAGTAATCAGTGCTTGCAAAGATCAACGCTTGCAGTACTGATTGAAAGTTGGCAGCTGTTAGAAGTGGTTTAAGTCTTCTAAGCACCATGAGGACCATTGCCTTTGCCTTATTAACTCAAAGGAGAGCCACCAAAATGGTGATGGCCTCCACTGTAAATCATATATTCCAGGCTGTCCTTGTGTGTGTGTGTGGGGGGGGGGGGGGGGGGGAGAGAGTAGAATCAGTGTGACCCCACACCAGGCCCCCATGCTACTGTGTTAGCTCCATTCCTGAAATCTGATATCACTTCCCATTTCTCAAGTATACTGGCAAGGCAAGCCTGCAATGGAGACATTTGCCATCTGTGCCAGGCCAGGAATTATAGTGCCTCTCACTCTTCAAACTCAGGGGGGAAACTCCACTCAGATCCCTCCTTCAAATACTTTTTGAAGGAAGGGGGTGCACTTGGGCTATTGCCCAAGCCTATACCCCTCTAGGATCAGCCCTATATAGATAAAAAGACTGAAAGAGCTCTCTAGAAGAAAGAAAAAGAGATATACAAACTTTTAAATATTTAGCAGACTTCAATAAGCTATGTGAAAGTGGCATTTTCCAAAGAACAAGGAGAAGAGGTCTGTAACTCATTAACTGTATTTTTCCTTAATAAATAAGGTGATTAATAGATATAAAGTAATGAATAGACAATCAGAATGTAAGAAAACTTTTTTCACTGCAAGGTTTTGGGGGACACCTGAAATAGATTTACAGCAGAGGTGGAAGACATTCAAGCATGTCGGAGAGACACAGAGACCTTTGTGGTCCTCTCACTCCTTTTCTCTACTACTGATTTAAGTAATAATCTGTGACAACATAGTAGGCAGGCACAAATGAGCAAACTAGGTGGCTCAAGTGATCCTTTGACATATCCGATGTCTGTTTGTTGTATCTCCTCCTCCCCCCCCCCCACGATTCCTTTGTACTGCCCATCTCTAAAAATCATAAATGTACCCATGAGAAAAATATAGCACATACCTCTAAGAGCACTAAAATTATGTACTTAGCAAAAACAGCTCAGTAGAGACCCAATTCATAGACTCATGCTGGAACAATGCACTTGGAAAAAACATACCTTTGACAACACTGGTGTCTTGCAGAGATATACACAGACACCCAAACTTCAATACATTTTGTTTATTGGAGAAATTAATTATCTGATAATTTTCTTTTCCTTAGTGTAGACAGATGGACTCAGGACAGGAAAATTGGTTCTTACCTGCTAATTTTCGTTCTTGTAGTACCATGGATCAGCCCAGACTCCTGGGTTTTACCTCCCCTCCAGCAGGTGGAGACAGACCAATTTCTGTGGACTCTGTCGTATACTCCTGAGCTGCCACCTAGAGTCTGTCAGTAGTCCACTGTACCCAAGCAGAACAATAATGAAGATTCACCACTGTCTCTTACCAACATCCTCCCGAAGAGCAGAGGAAAAGAAGAACATGTAACCGAAACTTTCTGACCCCGAACAGGGGGGCATATTTAACTTACAGCATGAAAGAATTAACCACCGGCCGAGCGGACTCTCCCTGGGTGGGACTCTGGGCTGATCCGTGGTATTACAGGAATGAAAATTAGCAGGTAAGAACCAATTTTCCTTTCCCTGTACGTACCCGGATCAGCCCAGACTCCTGGGATGTACCCAAGCTTCCCTATCCAGGGTAGGACTGCGAAAGTCCTGCTCGGAGAACACTAGCTCCGAAAGCCCCAGGGCTCAGGTGCCCGGACATCAAGTCTGTAATGTCTCGCAAAAGTATGTGTAGACTTCCAGGTAGCCGCCCTACAAATCTCTTGAGGCGCCACCTGTTGACATTCAGCCCACGAAGTTGACTGCGAGCGCGTAGAATGAGCCTTAAGCCCGATCAGAATCGGCCGGCCCTGTACAAGGTACGCCGATACAATAGCCTCCTTCAGCCAACGGGCGATAGTGGCCTTGGAAGCTTTCCTACTCCTTTTAGGTCCACTCCACAAGACGAAGAGATGGTCCGAAAGCCGAAAACTGTTCGTGACCTCCAAGTAACGCAACAACACCCGCTTCACGTCTAGCTTCCGCAAATCCCTGGCCTCCGGCGTAGCGGAATCTAGACCCGCGAAGGAAGGAAGCTCCACTGACTGATTTAAATGAAAAGCAGAGACTACCTTCGGTAGAAAGGAGGGAACCATGTGCAATGAAAGCCCTGCATCCAAAATCCTTAAGAAAGGCTCTCTGCAAGAGCCAGGAGTTATTTATTTTTAATTTTTCTATACCGATGTTCCTGTAAGAATACAAATCACACCGGTTTACAATGTAACTACAAAAATTCGCTTAGGAGCGTTACATAGAACAGTGAGGCATATAAATATGGAATGAATTATAACTTAAAGTATTGTAAACTGTAACTTATCCTATCATATAACTTAACATATTGTAAATAGCTGAAACAACTGAGACAACAACTGAAACAACTGAGACAACATAACATAACCAGACATTTCATAACATAAAATGATGTCTTAGAGGAATGCGTGGGAGAGATGGCTAAGAAACATAGTAGGAGCGAATTGACAGACTGTGTTGAACTGAATGGGGTGTCAGTTCGGAAGAAAGAGAGGAGGAATTAAGACTTTGAGGGGGCGAGAATTAGGAGTCTGTGAAGGCTAGAGTTTGGAGTATGGGAAGGATAGCATTAAGAGTCAGGGAAGGCTAGGCTGAATAGCCATGTTTTAAGTCTTTTTTTAAAAGAAGATGGACAATGCTCTTGCCTGAGGTCCGGAGGTAATGCATTCCATTGATGAGGTCCTACTGTCGAAAGGGCCCTCTTTCTTAAGGATGATTTTGCTTGTGGGGCAAACAGGGTGTCTTTATAGGCGCTTCTAATTGGTCTGGATGAGGTATGTGGTGTGAACTGAATAGTGGTGTCGATGGATGTGAGGTTGTGTTTGGCTTTATGGATGATCGTGAGGACTTTGAAGAGGATCCTGTACTTGATGGGTAGCCAGTGGAGGTGCTGAAGAGTGGGGGTGATATGATCTCTTTTTTTGGTGTTGGTGAGGATCCTGGCTGCTGAGTTTTGGACCATTTGAAGAGGTTTTATGGTGTTGGCTGGGAGCCCGAACAAGAGGGAGTTGCAATAGTCCAGTTTTGAAAGGATGATGGATTGCAGCACCAGTCTGAAATCTTGGAGGTGAAGGAGAGGTTTTAAGTTTCTGAGAACTTGTAATTTGAAGAAGCAATCTTTCACGGTGGTGTTCACAAATTTTTTTTAGGTTAAGCTGGTTATCTAGGATCACGCCTAGATCTCTGACGAAAGGAGAGGATTTAATAGTTGAGTTGACCGAATGAGAGGAGGGTGGTGGAGTTGGAGGTTTGGTGAGGATTTCCTTTGAGATAAGAATCTCGGTTTTGTCACTGTTTAGGACCAGGTTGAGAGTGGAAAGTAGTTGGTTAATTTCTTGGAGGCAGGTGGTCCAGTGGTTAAAAGTTTTTTGAAGAGAGTATTTGATCGGGATGAGGATTTGGACATCGTCTGCGTAAAGATAGTGGGATAGTTTTAGCTTTGTGAGTAGGTGGCAGAGTGGTAGCAGGTATATGTTGAAGAGTGTTGGAGATAGGGAAGATCCTTGTGGGACACCCAGGTTGGAGCGGACAGGGGGAGATTCTTTATTGTTGATCCTGACTTTGTAGAACCTGTTGGACAGGAAGGATCTGAGCCAACCAAGTGCAGGACCTTTGACGCCAATGTCTGTTAGTTGTTCAAGAAGGATGTTATGGTTTACAGTGTCAAAGGCGGTGGACAGATCGAGGAGAGTGAGAAGATAAGTTTGTCCTTTTTCCATGTTTAATAGGATAGTATCTGCTAGGGATATGAGCAGGGTTTCTGTGCTATGTGTTTTTTGAAATCCATGTTGCGTGGGGGAGAGAATGTTGTGCTCCTCAAGATAATCTGATAGCTGTTGACTATTTTTTCCATGATTTTTGCAATCATGGGAAGGTTAGCTATTGGGTGGAAGCTAGATGGGTCTGTAGGAGATAAGTTCGGCTTTTTTAGAATAGGTTTGAGAATAGCGAGCTTAAGAGGGTCTGGCACTGATCCTTGGGATAAAGAGAGGTTAATAATATCTGAGACTGGCTTTGAGATGGTGTTTGGGATGTTGAAGAGCAGGTTAGGCGGTATCAGGTCCGAAGGATGTGAGGCTGGTTTCAGTTTTTTGAGGATATTTTCTACTTCCACTGATGATGTTGGTTCGAACACTTCAAGCATTGAGTTTGGTTTCGGTGAAGAGGGGAGGGCGAGAGAAGGTGTTCCAGGGGGCGTGTGAAACGCGGCGGTTAGGTTATTGATTTTTTTCTCGAAGAATTGTGCAAGTTCAATGGCTTTGTTGAGTGCTAGGTCATCAGGAATGGTGGGGGGAGATGGCTTGGAGAGTGCAGAGACATATGCGAAGAGAGCTTTCGTGTCGAAGATGAAATGGTGGATTTTCTTAGCAAAGAAGTCTTTCTTCATTCTGAGGATGGCGATCCTGTAAGAGTTAAGGAGGGATTTGCAGGCACCAAGTGTAGAGGTGGATGGATTTTTTCGTCATTCTGAAATGCGCCTTGCCGATACAATAGCGACTAGAAACACAATTTTCAAAGTGAGGTCCTTCAGGATTGCCCACTTCAAGGGCTCAAAGGGGGCCATAGAAAGGGCGCGGAGAACCAAATTAAGCTTCCAGGAAGGGCAGGGATTGCGAACCGGAGGGCACAAGTCACTTAACCCCTCTCAGGAACCTAGCCACATCTGGATGCGAAGCCAGCACCACCCCCTGTACTTTACCTCGAAAGCAACCTAACGCCGCTATTGATGCCTTGGAAGGACGAATGCTACAAACACCAGGATTCAAACATTCCCCAAACTCTAACATAGGCTCTGGAGGTAGAGGTTTTACGGGAGTGTAACAGCACGGCGATAACCACAGGTGAGTACCCCCTCGCACTCAACCTCTTCCTTTCAAAAGCCATGCCACTAGACAGAAGCGATCGACTTCACCGAAAGAGAGGGGTCCCTGCTGCAGAAGAGTCGGGGACAGAGGAAACCGCAGCTAGAGTTAGAAGACAAACCATGGACACCGTGGCCATTCCGGAGCCACTAGATTACTGTGTTCGGGTGAACCTCGATTCAGCGCAACACCTTCCCAACCAATGGCCACGGTGGAAAAACGTACAACAGAATGTCCCTTAGCCAGGGCAGAACCAGGGCATCTACTCCCTCCGCTCCTGGTTCTCGTCGCCAACTGAAGAAACGAGGAGCCCTAGCATTGCGGTATGTCACCATGAGGGCCATGGAGGGCCTGGTCCACCGCTTGCACAGAAGCCGAAAAGCCTTGTCCAAGTTTTCCCACTCCCCGGGATCTAACTGGTTTCGACTGAGGAAAATCGGCCTGCACCTTGTCCACCCCGGCTATGTGAGAGGCTGCAATTTTGTAAAGGTGCTGTTCCGCCCAAGCAATCAACAGCCATACCTCCATTGCCTCAGGGCGGCTCCTGGTTCCTCCTTGACGACTGATGTAAGCTACCGCCGTGGCATTGTCGGACAGTATCCTCACAGACCGCCCTTCCACTAAGGGTAGAAGGGCCTGTAACACCAGCCGAACTGCCCTGGTCTCCAAACAAATGATGGACAAGGAAGATTCTGTCTTTGTCCATTGTCCCTGTACCGCCGATCCCCCACACACTGCCCCCCATCCGGAGAGGCTGGCGTCGGTAGTGACTACAATCCATGTGGGAATTTCCAAGTCCACCCCCTGACGCAAGTGGTCTGGACACAGCCACCAACGTAGACTGGAACGCGCCAAGTCAGTCAGGGGTAAGCGTTGAAACTGCTGGGAAAGTGGACTCCAGCGGGAGAGCAACGCAGACTGAAGAGGATGCATATGAGCAAAGGCCCTCGGGACCAACTCGAGAGTAGAAGCTATTGACCCCACAACCTGCAAATAATCCCAGGCCCTGGGCCGAAGCATTGATCTGAACAAATCCACCTAGGTAACCAATTTGGAAAGCCTCTCTTCTGTAAGAAAAACCTTGCCCAAGACCGTATCGAACCTGGCCCCCAGAAACTCCAAGGACTGGGAAGGAATCAGATGGCTCTTGTCGGGATTGACCACCCAACCTAAGGAAGTCAATCTCTGAAGAACCCGCTGAACCGCGTCCTTGCACAAGGCTTCCGACTTCGCACGAATCAACCAATCGTCCAGGTAGGGATGAACCAGTATGCCCTTGTGCTGCAGGGCCGCTGCTACTACCACCATCACCTTGGTGAAAACCCTGGGTGCTGTTGCTAGACCGAACAGGAGAGCACAAAACTAGAAGTGTTGTCTGAGGATCGCGAACCGTAGGTATTTCTGGTGATCCGGACGGATGGGAATGTGCAGATAAGCCTCCGTCAGGTCCAATGATGCCGGAAACTCCCCCTTGTGTACGGATGCTATCATGAAGCGCAAGGTTTTCATCCAAAAACGAGGCACCTTCAGCGTCCGATTGACCGTCTTCAAATCGAGAATGGGGCGAAATGTTCCTTCCTTTTTCAGTACAATGAAATAGATGGAGTAACGCCCACGCCTGAGTTCTCCGGCGTGAACCGGAACCATGGCGCTGAAATCCTGTAAATGCTGCAAGGTGTCTTGCACCGCTTGCCTCTTTTGATGGTACATGCATGGGGAGACCATGAAGCGGTCGTGGATCAGTCGTGCTAAATCTAAAGCGTAGCCGTGCTCGATTATACTTAGGACCCATTGATCCGACGTTACCGCGGTCCACTCCTCCAGGAATAAGGACAGCCTGCCCCTAATCTTGGGAACCGAGGAGTGAACCGGCCGCACTTCATTGTGAGGGCTTGGGGGCCCCTATGAGACTGAGGGGCTCCTTCTCTGGAGGGCTGCCGGCCCCGAAAGGACTGGGTCCACGTATTTTGATGGCTTTGTCCCTGACGAAATGAGGAACCAGTAGATTGGGAGGGGCGAAAATGTCGATTCCTCCGAAACCTCGCTCTCATAGTAGCCCCAAATCTGGAATCCTCCTGAGGGACTTCAATTCCCAGTTCGTCTAGGGTGGCCAGGATAAGGGGACCCAATTCATCTTTCTGAAATAGGTGAACCACTTTGGGGTCATCCCCCTCCACCAGAGGGGAGCCCATGTGCTTAGTCGGATGAGCCTGGGTATCTGGATCCCCTTCCGGACCCTGATCAGGAGCCGGCCGCGGAGACTCCCCCTGATCTGAAAGATCTGAAGATGTGCTGTCCCTCGGACAGACCAAGGATCGAAGTGGACGCTTCTCCTTGGACACCCCACAGGACTTCGGCCCCTGAACCCGCCATCGGGCCAAAGACAAACCTCCCCCTGGCCCTGCCAACGCAGGTACCTGGCGAGCCACCCTATGCCCCTGCAGCTTACCCATCTTGCGAGCGTTGAAAGCTTTGTGCATTAAAAGCACAAAATCTGAGGTAAACGATGAAGACGACCCATCGGAGTCGTCCCACTCATCATCCCCTACCGACTCCTCCGCAGCCCCAGCCAAACCAGCCCTCCTCCCCGGTGCACTAGGCCGTGGAGACAACGGGGGAGGCAGAAGCCCTTCCCCCACAGCAGCTTTTTCCTGTCCTCTCATGGTCCTTAAAATGGCCTCCATTCCCGCGTTGAGCAGGAACGGGTCCGGGGCCTGCAGAGTCAAAATTGGGACACCAGCCCCCCGACGCGATCTGGAATCTCTGCCCCTCAATTTCGCCTGAGCAGCGACCTCCCGAGGAACCCTCTCCCCCTGACAAGCACGCCTTGCAAATGCTGGCCCTTGAGAGCTGCATGCGCTGCCGCACGCGACACAGGCTGCACCACGTGGCATGAGCAGCAGTCTAAATTTAGCCTGGCCAGAGAGAGGAGTCACGAAAAAACAAAGGCCTACCCGATCGGGAGCTGTCCACGGTCTGAAGCCGATCGCACACTAACACCCGCGGAGAGCAAGGAAGGATGGCAGAGCAGGAGAATTTAGAGGCACAGAAACTTTATTTATTTTTTTAAACTATGCAGGGACTAACTGAAGGTGGGAGCCTGAGACCCCCGGGATCACCTGCAGTGGGCAGTTACAGGGTCCTCAATCCTCTGCTTCTGAGCCTCAAATACCAGGGGGGATTGTCCCACCAGGACCTGACAACCCCCTGGGAGGCTAACGGGGAAAGTAGCCTAAAGATCAAAACCTGACCCCTATCTAGACATCAGGACTACCCAAGTACGAAAACAAAGGCCGCATCCTGACCAAAAAACAACTAAATCCTGACAAAAATACCAGACTCCAGGGAAGCACCTCTTCCACCTGCTGGAGACAGAAGAATACTGACAGACTCTAGGTGGCACCTCAGGGTATATGACAAAGTCCACAGAAATTGGTCTGTCTCCACCTGTGGAGGGGAGGTAAAACCCAGGAGTCTGGGCTGATCTGGGTACAGGGAACAGTGGGTTTATGCTCCCCTTCCAGCAGATGGAGACTAAGCAAGCCTGCATCACAGTATATATAGTCCTGTAATGACCCCAGCCTGCCAGTAATCTCCGTGCCCACCTGGACACTGCCCTCGCAGCTCTTGCTCCATTTGCAAAGTAAATCTTAAGACCGATGAAATTAACAAACAATTGTTTAAACTTACATGCTTTACAAATTGCAAGACTGCTAGCGTTATTTATGCAGCAAAGTGTTCCTGCGAAATGTGGTTCATAGGTAAAACTTTGCGACTGCTAAACAAAGGTTGATTGAGCATAGGGGTGTGATAAATAGGAGAGTAGAGAGCAAACCCTTGGTAGAACACTCAATTATTAACATCTATGTATTTGAAGACTATAGATTCTGTGTCATTAATAAAATAACACTGAACTGGACAGGAGGTGATCTAGATAAGAAACTTCTCAGAATCAAACAAAGTTATACCCATAAATTTAATACTATTCATCTGTTAGGTTTAAATAAAGAAATAGATTTTATAGCTTTCCTATAGTTTGTAGTCCCTTGTAAGGCACACTCCTTTCTCTCTTCCTTTTTCTTGTTCTTTGTCTTTATCCCCTTCTTCCCCCTCCCCCATCATACACCCCCATTCTATACGTATTCCTTTTTTTTTTTTTTTATTAAACCACCTTCTTAACTAAATAAGACCTGGATTCACCATTCTATTGCAGAATGGTGAATCCAGCGAAAATGGGGGCGGGGGGGGGGGCGCGGGCCTGCGAAAACCGGCAGCCTTTGCACCATCGCGGTGTTTTCACTGCCGGCTTTTGCACCCAATAGAGCCACCATGAAAGGTGGTGCTATTGGGTGCGCTACTGGCAACTATAACGTTACTAACCTTATCGCCGCCAGTGAAGACACCGCCGAGTCCGCCTCCTCGCCACCCCGACACCTCTCCTCGCTGCCCCAACTCTGGCCCCAGCATGCTATCGCACGCAATAAGCCTTTGAAAATGAGCCCCTAAGTTTGCAATATCCTTTTTCTATTTGATGCGATTATATAATTTTTATCCTTAAATATATATTTTTTTATATTTTTTACTTAGTTTTATTCAATTTTATTTTACCATTATTTTTTTATTCTATATATTTTTTTTTATATCTCCTCACTCATATTATACAAAAATATTTTAGCATATATTTTAAAACATAAGAAATTGCCATGCTGGGTCAGATCAAGGGTCCATCAAGTCCAGCATCCTGTTTCCAACAGAGGCCAAACTAGGTCACAAGAGACTGGCAAGTACCCAAACACTAAGAAGATCCCATGCTACTGATCCCAGTAATAGCAGAGGTCATTCCCCAAGTTAACTTGATTAATAGCAGTTAATGGACTTCTCCAAGAACTTATCCAAACTTTTTTTAAACCCAGCTACACTAACTGCACTACCACATCCTCTGGCAACAAATTCCAGAGCTTAATTGCATGTTGAGTGCAAAAGAATTTTCTCTGATTAGTCTTAAATGTGCTACTTGCTAACTTCATTGGCATGCCCCATAGTCCTTCTATTATCCGAAAGGGTTAATAACCGATTCACATCTACCCATTCAAGACCTCTCATGATTTTAAAGACCTCTGTCATATCCCCCCCTCAGCCATCTCTTCTCCAAGCTGAACAACCCTAACCTCTTTAGTCTTTCCTTATAGGGGAGCTGTTCCATCCCCTTTATCATTTTGGTTGCCCTTCTCTGTATCTTCTCCATCACAACTATATCTTTTTTGAGATGCGGCGACCAGAATTGTTATTTTATAACTTTTTTAAAACATACTGTAAGTTTATTTTTTAAATTAGTATTTAAATATATTTTTATATTTTATTAGACAATTACCTTTTTATGATTTTAGAAACTATATAATATTTTTAATTTTTATTTATTGTATTTTCTTTTTATTAAATTTTTACTAATATTTTTCACACATTGCTCAATTTATTTCAAATTAAATATTGTGTTCTCAAAGTGGTTTATTTAAGGATTTTTTTGAGTTTTTTTTTTAATTTAATGTTCCCATTCATTGTATAGAATTGTAGTCTGGAAGGTGTGCTCCCTCTTTGGGTCGAGTACACATCTCAATCACTGAAGCGGGTGGGAAGTGACGTAATTCTGAGTTTCGCAAGGTTTTCATAAAGGAATGTCGGAGAGTGTGTCCTTCTTCCGCATACTATGGATAATTGACAACCTCAATTTAAATGTTCATTGGTAGGTATTTATGGGAGTTTTTTCTACTCAAAGTTGAGTTATATCTTATGCTTTTTATGCATGGCAAATTTAAAAAAAAAAAAAAAAAGGCAAATCTGCACTGCATAGGTAATAATTGGAAAGCAGCCGCTTCCTCAGTACAGTAGTTATATATAATTATATATAATTGTCGGCATCTTTCACTTTCTTTCATAATTACCAGCACATAATTGCTTCAAATGAACAATCCTTGCACATTACTTATTTCTGAATAAGGAAATATTTTTATAACGACTAAATAATATATCTTTGTTTTGCCTTTTAGAAATATAAATAAAAGAATGATAATAACTAGCACCTTACAAATAGGTACGACTGGACGCCATGCTAGCTAGTTTTCGTGTCTTCTGATTTGATCGTTTGCACAGAAAAATTTTTTGAATCATTTCTAAATGAAGTAAATATAAGCAGGACGGCTGCATAGTTAATTTTATGTATAATCCTGAGATCAGCATCAATATTTAATTAAAAATATGAGCAGTTAAGCTGCATATTTTTAAATATAGAAAAAACGAGCGGGAAAGCTGCAATGACTTTAGTATATTTAGCATTTTAAATATAAAGTCTGTAACGATTGAACGGTGCCTTCCTTTAGTAAGTAGTCCCACACAGCACATTACTAATGGACACACTGTACCATAAGCCATTTCACTTTCTGTATGCCTTCACTTATCCTGTTCTCTTAGGTACCATTACAATGAGCTGAGCAATATTTTATATAGACATCATTGGAGTGCACTATTCTGGCTACTTTTAGACTCTGACTCTATCTTACAAGGTAATATCAATATATATTTTACCCCCCTTTCTCCTCTTTCATTGCTCCATCTTTATACTTCTCTTTTTAGGAGTGCGTCATGTTTCACTATGTCTCATTTTTTATTGTGTTGTTAGTCCTCTGTACTTTATTAATTTTATAGATGTATGTGCAACAGTTCATAATGGTAAAGCAAAATGTATTTATATTTCTTACACATATTACTGTTTTACAGCCCCTTACACAGCCCAGCATTAGGGCGAAACTCAGCTTGAGTCATGCAAGGGCAAGTAAATCTTGAATTGATATAGTTTTAATAAAGGATTCCCCTCATATAAGATGAGTGGTCTCATTTTACCATTATTTCTGACAATATGAGATCATCTTCTGTTTGCTGCTGTTGGACTGACCTTTTTCTCAGATGATCCTCCTGCAACCACCACTGGAGGTAGGAGCAGATTTCCATTGGCAAGTGGAGCTAAACCACATAGTCCTGAGAGTTTGGGTTCCAATGAGATAGCAGAGCACACTGAAGAGGATGCATATGCACCCTTGCCCAGGCACCATTTCCAGAGTAGCTGCCATCAAGCCGAGCACCTGTAGGTAGGACTGCACCATCAGGCATATGGTGTTCATCAACTGACTCACTTGAGACATCAATTTCTGGATACAAACTTCCGGCAGGAAAACTCTGTCATGTCCCGTGTAAAACCAGACACCCAGATACTCCAACGACTGGGATGGCTGAAGATTGCTCTTGGTCAGGTTCACCACCCAACCAAACTCTTACAATAAGGAGATCACCATGTATATCATCAGGAGGCTCTCTCCCTGAGACTTGGTTCGAATCAGCCAGTCATCCAAATACGGGTGCACCAGGATTCCTTCTTTTTGCAACTCTGCCGTTACTACCACCATAACCATGGAAAATGTTCTGGGAGTGGTGGCTAGACCCGAAACTGAAAAAGGCGTCCCAACACCGCGAAGTGTAGAAAGCGTGGTGTTCCAATCAGATGGGAATATGAAGGTAAGCCTCTGACAGATCCAAGGTGGTCAGAAATTCCCCCAACTGCACTGCCAATATCACAGTGTAAGGTTTCCATACGAAAATCAGTCACCTTCATGTGACGGTTGACCCTCTTGTGATCCAGGATGGGACGAAAGGAGCCCTCCTTCTTGGGCACAACAAAATAAATGGAATATTGCTCCATAATTTCTTGAGACATGGGCACCGGAACCACAGCCCTCAGTCTGAGGAGCCTTTGAAGTGTGAATTCCACTGCCTGCTTCTTCTGCGGGGAGTAGCAAGGAGATATCATGAATACATCCCGAGGAATACTGCAAAGTTCCAGTGCATACCCCTCTCATATCACCTCCAGGACCCAGTGGTCAGATGTGATCTTGACCCATCTCCAAATAAAAATGAGTGGCACGTACACAATCTCCAGATACTACCTGGAAATTATTTTATCCCGCATATAATTGTAGTCAACAAACCGACAGGTTGAATAGCAAAACATATACTCTCCCATGAGAATTTCATCAGTGTAAATTCCAAGCCATAAACAAAACAGTACTTAATGTGTATTTGTTACCGGATAATATTGGCACCCTCTATGTAAAGTTTGATCTTTTTTGTTGATATATGTGCCCTATTGTAAACCGTTATGATGGTAAATAACTTAATGACTGTATATAAAAACTTTTAAATAAATAAATATTTCCTGTTCCGGAAGGTGGGTTGGCAAAACTTCATTGGGCAGTTCGGGAAGGTACACTACCCAAGCCTACTCCTCTCTGGGGCTATCAGGGACGAAAGGACTAAGACCTACCGAAAGGCCGAGTCTGCTGAAAGTTCATCCCTCTGAAGAGACAAAAATGCCTGGCACCCCTGAGATGACCCCTCATACCCAAAGGGGCACTGTAACTACTTCTTATCCTTTGGCAACCGAGGAACTGAAGACTCACCCCACTTACTGGCCAGTTTCTCCAACTTGCTCCCAAACAAGAGCAAGCCTATAAAGGGTTGCATCAGCTGACCAATTTTAAAACCACAGTTGATGCCTGGCTGCTACCACCAAAGCCACTCTTCTGGCCAAGGTCCGGACCAAATCACATCTCACAACTGCTAAAAAGGTGGCTGCGGGTTCCATAAGCGCTTTGAAATTTCCTCTAGACTCAACAACCTCCTGAGATAGAAGCAGACAAGATCTCGCTACTAGGGCGCAACAGGAAGCAATCTGTAAAAAGTCATCACCACCTCTGCAAAGACTTGCTTTAATTTAATCCTTCTATCAAGTACATCCTTCAAGGCCACTCCTCCCTCCATGGGGACAGTCATCCGCTTAGAGACGGCACATACCAGCGCATCCACTTTGGGGAAAATACAAATGCACTCTCACAGTCAGATCCAGGGGGTACAGGCCTTCCAACATCCGACCCGCTTTAAAATTTGCCTCTAGGGCATCTATTCCAGATCAATCAATTCCAGAATGGCATCCATCACACGGAAAAAACAAGAGGCTTTACGAAAGGAAACCAAAATGGGATTCTTCCTCAGTTCTGACAGAATCCGAACCAGGAATACCCAGCTGTCTTAAGGTCTGGGAAATCAGGGCCGGCAGTTCATCTCTATGAAAGAAGTGCAACATGATTTGATATGGTTCCAGTCCTGGAGGACTTTTCCCATCTTCTAGGGAATCAGGATCAATCTCTTCACCAGTGCCATCTGGATTCCTGTTGGGAACACCCACAGGAAACAGAGGCGAGCCCCAGCGCTTAAGCATAGGGCTGAAAGAGGGAGGAGCCACCAGGACTGAACAGGAATGGGGGAAGCGGAGGACTGTGCCTGAAGAAAGGTTTGTAAGCCTTGACAAAATTCTACCCAAGAAAAAGCAGCTGGGACCAGACCAAGCCCAGAAGGACCTGGAGCTGGTCTCACAGAACTGCCCTCGCCAGCGGAGGAGCCAGTCAAGGAAGAACTATGATCTGGTATCCCCCCCGTCAAGCCAGGCTTAGCAAAATCCGAGGAAGACAACTCTCCCTGAGCGTCCGAGCAGCACTGAACCAGGTTAGAAGCCAGGTCAGGCTGAGAAGCCCTAATATGACAGGCAACACAAATAGGAAGATGCTTGCGCTTCTTGCTTACCAGCGCCATCGCAGCAGTAAACCTGCGTCGGAACAGCTTACACTCAAAGTGGAATGCGCACAAAAAAATAAGCACCCAGAAGGAAGCATGGCAAGGCGCACGCATTTGTGCAGCAAGTTAAGTGAAACATTCTGTACGCGTCAAAAATGCGCCCAAAAACCAATTGCACAACATGTGCGCAGAGCAGACACACTGCAGACACTGACGGCCTGTAGAGAGCAGTAAGGTACGCATAGAAGTGCACAAAAACGCTGCTGCAGCCTATCCTGCAGCACATAGTCAAAAAGCCTAACTGTGGGGCTTAGCCCACCAGAGCCGCTCAACCCGCCAGGCTGCCAAGTTCCCCTAATCCCCACGGGAATAGGAACATCTATCGGAACTGCGCACCAAGCACGGAGACCGGAGGAAGTCCTGCAAACCCCTCTATACTGTCTCTGTCTTAAACTTTTTTTTTTAAACGGCTGAGTACAGAGATGGTCTCCGGCTGCAGGTGGAGAGGGTACGTGCTGTCACCACCACCTCGGCCTCCTGCTCCTGCTGCCTTTAAGCTGTAGAATCAGCTAAGTCCACACCAGTAAACCCAGCTACCAGACCAAGGCACACATCTGAGGGACCATAGAAATAACCTCAGGAATTCTCAACTGGGGAGGGACCATCTATTATCACCACAGGAGAACGGGGCTTTTCTTTTTCTATTTTAAATTCTCTTTCCAAAATCTGAAACAATCCCCATTGTGAGATGCACATCCATCATCTGCTGGAGACCGAGAATACTGGTAGACTAGTGTCACTGCAGGAGTATTATAGACTGTGACTTCGGCTTGCTCTGTCTCCATCTGCTGGCAGGGAACATAACCCACTGGTCCTGAGTCCATCTGTCTATATGCTAGAAAAACATGAGTTAAGCCTATGCACCTCTGCTTTGGAGAGTAATAGTTAATGTCTTGATTAATATGGGATTCACAAAAAGGAGTCAAATTTATGTCTACATTTTTCTGCTCTAAATTCCTTGTTAAACTGGAAGTAAAGCTGTACACAAAAAAATGTGCACACAACCGCACACTAGTGACTGAACTTTATACCGGGGCCTCTGCTTGGAAAACTCTGATTTTGCTTGTTCTGAATTGCCTCAACGTAGAAATCTGTTCCAACCTGTTCCATGCTTTAACTTATGCTTGCAGTAAGACTAGCTCAGTGATTCATCCAGTCCCACCTGGCATCAGCCTGCATCAAACTCAGGACTACCCTGGGTGCTAACTGGATTCTGTTCCTCTTCACAGTGCAAGTAACCTATGGCATGGAACCCATCACACCCATAGGGCTGTGAAATCAGCTCAGTTCCCAAACACACCTAATACTTTGCTCATACTACTCACTGTAACACCAATTATTGTCAACTGCTAAAATATATTTCTGATATTGACACTTGTCCACTACAATCGAGAACACCAAATCAATAAATATAGACATTTCAGATTACTATATTCCATGAATATTCCAGTTTTGCAGTTTGCATCAAAATTTAAAAAATGTAGATGTCACAGAACACTAAAAATATAGTACCTACAGATAAACTGTGCAGCTGGGTTTGCTTATTTGAATAGAAAACTTACCCTGTAAAGATGATGAATGCACATCAGCAGCTAAAGGGCCTGAAGTAGAAAATAGATAAAAATTAAAATTCACTGGGGCCGATGCAGTAAAAGAACATAGAAAATGGGCGCTCGCATAGAGCGTCCATTTTCCTAACGCACACCCATTGGCTTCTCCTGGGCGCCCAATGCAATATAATAATGTGTCGCGCTAAAAAGGACGCGCTAGGGATAAATTGTATGTCTCTAGCACGTCCTTGCCATCGAACATTCAGGAGACATGGCTTTGCTCAGCCATGGGTTGGGAAAACGAATGCTGGTAAACTGAGCATCCTGTTTTCCTAACCTGACCGCCATCAAGACTTTTTTTTCACGATGCTGTTTTCTAAGATTCCTCCTACTTAGTATCATGACGATATTAAGTCAGAGGAACAACAGAAAAGTAGTATTTTGGGCTGTTTTGTTGTCTTGAGGTGCCCCAAGCCTCAACAGCAGCTCCTGGGCTTGCATTAAATTTTGCAGGTTAAAACGTGTGTGTCAGGCACACGGTGATTTTTTCATCTGGGCCACTAGTTAATAGCCTCATCTACATGGCATTTACATGTGATAAGCTCTATTAGCTATGTGCTGGTTTGGATGCGCGTTTTGGATGTGCTAATCCCATTATTGCATTGGGAGTTTTTCTAATGCTTCCAAAACGCATGTCCAACCACTCGTCAAACTGTGCACTAGGCTGAGCTCACTATATTGCATCGGCCCGATTGTTTTTGCAATAGGGAAAGATTAGCCTGTTTGTCAGGGAAAAATATGCATTATATGTAAAATTCAAAGCTGCTAGCAATCTGCATTTTTTGTTCTTCTAACAAGCATATTCATCATTACAAATGGAGAAAAAAAACAATATGCTTCTTTCTCTGCAAAATTATTTAATTCACATCAATAATTTTTAAAACAGAAAAAACAGGCTGGCAATGTACTGTAGTGGCTTCAGCATACAACTCAATTACCCTCTTTGTCGCTCATCAAGTGACATAACTTTCTTATGGGTCAGAAGCATTCAGTTATCTTATATAGCACCACATACACTAATAGCACTATAAAAAGTTGAAAAGTCTAATACTAAGATTTGGTGAAATCCAGAATAGTGCTGATAATAAAGTATGTAGTAATGTTCAGCTAACTAGAATGCTTAAAGATTTTGCCGCAGTCGCAGTGGTAGATGCTGTATCAAACTGCGCACTATTGTCAAGGCACTTGGAAACAATGTTGCTACCACCACAAGAAGGAACGCAAGAGGCATCCATGGGCCATAGTCTCCCCCCCCCCCTCCCGTAATGTACCAACTCTAAAGCCTATAGAAAATGTTCAGTTTAAGGAAAATTCACTGTTTTCTTCTTAAACAGAGCCAAGCCCATTGACAGAAAATTTGAATTCTTAATAGTTTCAAATTATTAGCTGAACTTTGACATGCCACATGATGTGAAACACAATTTAGATAAAATCTTACCTCTGCTGTTATCTATTGCATATAGTTCCCTTAATCCTAGATCATTAAGAGACTTTGTTAAGTCCAGAGGTTCCTGAGATTGATAGTCCTTCAACAACACAGTGTGCAGAGGATCAAACTCGCATTTGCTACAGATCATGGGAGTGAGTTCTTGAAGTGACACATGTGGACTGACTCTCATTACAGTCTTCTGTGTTTTCTTGTAATTTATTACTACACGAACAGTTTGCTGAAGCAGAAAATAGCAATTAAAAATTACTCAGTGTCAAAAATTGTTCTCGTTTATCCATCTACTGCCCAGCCACAGGAGCAGCTATGCCATTGGCTTAAACACCATTCTACTAAAGAGAACATATGAGCCAACATCTAAGGTCTTACTGATTAGGTAGTAGATATATATGTTGAGCAGATGATTGAGATCCAGGCTTAATAGCAAATTATGGGATCTATTTATTAAGGCATGACATGCAGTAAGGTGTTATTTACCACAGCTCCAGTTATTTCTAATGGGATCTATTCATCAATAATGCAAGATATTGCACATAGCTATGCACCGTACCTTAAGAAATAGATCCCCCTTCCTTTATTTTTCAATTAGTTTTGGCCAGCAGGAAGCCTCTCTAGACATGAAAGGTGACATTTAATTAAATATTCAAGAATTGTTTATTTCTGTTTTATTATATATAAAGATATATAAACTTTCAAACACAGATCTCTAAAATAAAAGCTGAAGTTTTTCTCAATGTCTACTTGGCTTCTGGAGATCAATCCTAAAAAATTAAAATGTAAAATCATTTGCAACCTACAGTTTGTTTATTATGAAAATTAAAACAGACAATTAAATCACTGATAAGAATAAATGTTAACAATAAAAGTCAGTAAAAACCAAAACAAATCTCACCTCAGGTATAATAGGGGTAGCCTTTTTATTTCTCTCATCCACATTTTTTGGCTTTAAAATTGCTTTTTCCACTTCAAGCATTCCAATTGGTGTGTTGGGTTTGAATTTGATCTGACTTTTATCTGCTGAAATCAGATCTACAGTGTAGGTTGATGGGTTTAAATGATATTGCCCACAGAGGAAAACCAACAGATCCATCATGGGTTTGCTTTAACAATAAAACAAAAATCAAAGCATAATAGTTATATTCTTTATGTATCTATCAATAAATAGCATAATAAAGCCAGATACAAATAAATAATGCCTACCTCAAACTACTAAAAACCGATATCCGTAAAGAGAGACATCAGAAAAAGCCCGTGTTAGTTTTAATCTGTTCTAGAGTGCTGCCAAACTCAAGCAGCTATATCTGCAACACTCTAGAAGTTAGGCAAATATAAATACACAGGATCAACCTTCATTACACAGAAACATTTGACTCAGAAAGATATTTGCCAACTTTGGCAGGACAGTTTACAAGCTTTGTTTAGAAAAATGTAACTCAAAATGTCTTTCACATCTTGGAAAAGTAACTTAAGCACCTATACCATTTTCTTTTCACCTTGATTGTAAGATGAAGACATCTACCAGGAGGAATAAAAATGTCATATTCTTGATGAGGCAATGTTCAAAATATGGGCATTGAATCAATTCTCAAAATAAGTGCATACCCTTTGAGAATCAGCTGCAGAAAAAGCAGAGCTTTGCACGTGGTTTTTTTTCTGTAAATATTTTTTCCCTTCTTAAAGTGACAAATGCAATTTATGCATCATTCAGAGAGGGTATGGCCTGGTGACAAAGCATTTCAATAAGCATGTTTGGTGGAACCTCTGTACTTCAGAATCTCATGGCAACAGCGCCACGCATGTTCACATAAAGAGAGGAAAGCCTAATCCGTGGAAAATTCTCCATCAACAAGTGAAGAACAGTCTGCATGACTCAATGCTTAAGATTTTGAGTGCATTAAACAACCATTTTCAGATTTCAGATGGACTGAGGCTGCAAAAATGAAAATGCCATGCCTCAAACATAGACCATCTCCAATCATCTTCAATAATTACTTCCAGCTTCTTCCTGCTAATAATCTGCTAATGCAAGCAGACCTTATATGACCTCACTGGGGTAGAAAAGTGCTCTTTAAAATACTGTAATATATTAACAACATGTAAGACACACTGTCTATATTAAAGTACTCTTGCAAAGCAATAAACACCAAAAAAAAAAAAAAGGCCAAATTGAAATGCTTCTCGGGGACATTAAAGCTAAAATATACTCCCACAGAAGGGAAAAATATCTTTTTGAGTTATTTACTCCATAATTAAGAGTTGTATGTGCTGGGAAACTCTCCTGTCCATTAAATGGTGATGTGCAAAGCACCACAAAGCCTGCCACTAATGCACTATGCAGTGCTATCCTAACGGAGTCAGCAGAAGCTCCAACAATCAATTGCCTGAAACCTGAAGCAAAGTCCCTAAAATGTCTGTAGAAAACAGTCTAAATTTGTTATTTTCTTCTGCTGTTAGTGAATAGCACTATACTTTAATGTTGTACATCTACAAGGAAAATTAATTTTATAATCTCAATTTTTAAACAGTTGTGTGCAAGGTGTTGCTCTCAGAGGTAAAAGAAAAAAATCATACACATTACAATAAATATTCTGGTCACACACAGCTTGTGGCACCTGCTCTGTATGTGATAATATGATTACTACTACAGCTATTCAATTTGAGAATCCATCATTTACAGTACAATTGAAAAACAATACCACTTGCAAATCTGTTGGAGTCATATACATTATCCAGTGCCCATGTAAGATGACATATGTGGGTAAAACCACAAGACAGTTGCGGACCCGTATCATTGAACATCGCTCGAGTTTAGCTACTCAACGTTTGACTGCACCTATAGTTCCCCACTGCTTAACAAAGGATCATACTTTTGCAGAGCTACGAGTCTGTGTATTGGAGCAAATCATACCACATTGGCGTGGGGGTGACATCAATAAAAAATTGTTAAAAGCAGAACAAAGATGGATATACTTTTTGGACACCCTCCATCCAAAAGGATTGAATGCGGAATTAGAGCTTAACTTTTTCCTGTGATAAAAAACTTGATACCTACGTCACACCCATTCATGACGTATACAATCTGGATTGGCTGACAGCTGTATATAAGCTTACGTCTGAGGTGAAAATGGTCTCTGTCCCTTTTGTTGAAAGACGTGGTGAGACGAGACTCGTCCCGTTTGAAGGTTGGATTGCTGACCGTTCCCAGATAAGTAATTCTATTTTGATATAAGTGGTTATATAATTAATATGGAACTATTTACATTTACAGGATTCTATTTGACAGAGAAAGTATGGCTTTATTCTGGGTTTAAAACCTTGCACTTGCACGACAGCTCCTGATGAAGCAGCTACCGCTGCGAAACCTCGGCCGGATGTTCTCCTGATGAAGCAGCTACCGCTGCGAAACCTCGGCCGGATGTTCTCCTGATGAAGCAGCTACCGCTGCGAAACCTCGGCCGGATGTTGAGCTTGATTTAAAAGTTTCTGATATTAGCAGTGCGTATTGAATAGAAGACCAAATGTTGATATGTAAGATATAATGAATATGTATTCGAGAAAACTAATAGAAAACTAAAGAAAAATAGAAAAATATAAAGAAAATAGATTGTGATGAAGATCTAATTTTGCCGCAAATGATTAGAAGACCGGGCGGTTCTCGAGTCGAAACATAGAGTACACGCCGTCAGGCTTGATGATGCGGTTTAACTATAAAAAGAATAAAATCACACAGAATTGATAATTATCATTCTGAATTTTGGGAATCGGTGATCAAATATAAGTGACATTTCCTTTTTTGGATATTGCAATTCTACATTATACATAGATCCTTTCACATCTGATTCCACAGTTTAGGTGCTTGCATGAAAAGGTCTTTATGTTTTTCTTCAATTTTACTTCATTAAATGGTGGTACACTTAAAAAATATATTCTTGGAAGGAGCTCACTACACAAGGTGGATTATACTATAATAACTGTTTACAAAGATAACTACAGTCTTAACCACAATGCCTTGAATGCCAATATAAGCACTTTAAATTGGGATTAAGAGTTAATAGGGAGCCAATGTAGGATTTTCAGCACTGATTTAATATGATTCTTAAGACACAATCAGTTAATCCTGCTGCTGTGTTTTGAGTCAACTGGACTGCCTTCACAGTGGCCTGCAGTAGGCCATTATATAAGGCATTTTCATAGTCTAATATGGCTATAACTGGAGTCCAGATCGGGTAGTTAAATCAGTTTGAACTAAGAAAGGCCAAAGCTACTTTATTCAGCTGAAGCTGATAAAAGGCTGATCTGATGACCATCATAACTTGGGCTCTCATTCTAAGTTCAAAGTTTGGCCTAAACCCTATTCTGAGAGCTATCATCTCATTGAGATTACTAACTCATGGCCTCACTTCAAAATCAAAAAAAGACTATTATGCTTCTAAGATTCACAACCTGGTCTTTGACGCCAAAGCCCTCTTCGCTTATGTCTCCAGCCTCACTCAAACCATTCCGCAAGAAATCCCCGGCAACATGGCACAACCCAAAGCGGAAGAACTCGCTCAGTTTTTCCAAGATAAAATCACCAATCTCCAAACACAACTGCCTTCCAATACAGCCGACCTCCAGACATATCAACAACCTGCCCACAAAAACGTCAGCTTAAACACCTTTGAACCCGTCTCTTCCACGGAAATACAAACCATCCTGAGAAGAATGAAACCTTCGTCTCATCCTGCAGACCACATCCCCTCCAAACTACTTCTATCTGTTCCAGACACAATAGCCACCTCATTGAAAAATATCATCAACTGCTCTCTAGCCCAAGGAACCTTCCCAGATGATCTCAAAATGGCCTCAATCTCACCGCTCCTAAAGAAACCTAACCTAGACCCGAAGGACCCTAACAATTTCCGCCCCATAGCTAACCTCCCATTCATCGCCAAGATCATGGAAAAACTAGTGAACTCTCAACTCTCAGATTTCATCGAAGACAACAATCTTCTCTTCACCCCACAACACGGCTTCCGAAAAAATCGAGGCACAGAATCCCTCCTCACCTCGCTGACAGACCATATCTTACTGGGCCTCGACAAAGGAAACTCTTTCCTATTGATCTTGTTAGACCTATCCGCAGCGTTCGACACTGTCAACCACGCCATCCTCCTAAACCAGTTGTCGTCCATAGGAATCTGCGGCACCGTCCTATCTTGGTTCAAAACCTCTCTCAATAACAGAGGTTACAAAGTTAAACTCCAAAACAAGGAATCCTCAAGATTTGACTCGGCCATAGGAGTCCCACAAGGTTCTTCATTATCTCTGACTCTATTCAATATTTACCTGCTTCCTCTCTGCCAACTTCTCACTGACCTCAATCTAAAGTACTTCCTATACGCAGATGATATTCAAATCATCATCCCCATCAAAGACTCATACTCTAAAACTCTTGACTACTGGGAATCATGCCACCAAAAAATCAAACAACTACTCAACAGCCTTCACCTCATCTTAAATTCTTCCAAGACAGAAATCCTACTCATCTCTCCTGAGAACAATACACCTAACATTGCTCTTCCTACCAACCTACATACCACACAAGTTAGAGACTTAGGAGTGTTATTGGACAACCGGCTAAACTTCAAGGCACACATCAACAAAACAACCAAAGACTGCTTCTTTAAACTCCAGGTCTTGAAAAGGATAAGACCTCTCTTCCATGCTCAAGACTTCAGAACGATCATCCAGGCAGTCATTTTTTCAAAATTAGACTATTGCAATTCCCTATTGCTAGGTCTGCCTTCTTCCTATTCCAAACCATTACAGATGGTGCAAAATTCAGCAGCCTGACTACTAACAGGCACAAGAAAAAGAGACCACATATCACCCATCCTGAAAGAGCTACATTGGCTACCCGTATATTTCCGTATCATGTACAAAGCCATATGTATCATTTTCAAAACTATACATCAATGCACTTCCCTCGATCTTCAATTCCCTCTCCAAGTATACAACTCGACAAGACCTACCAGAGATGTTTATAGAGGCACACTCCAAGTTCCCCCTGCGAAAACGACTAGACACATTACCCTAAGAGATCGCGCCACCTCCACAGCTGGCCCCCTTCTGTGGAATTCCTTACCCACAGATCTCAGACTAGAACCCTGCCTCCTAACTTTTAGGAAAAGACTTAAGACTTGGTTATTCAAGCAAGCTTTCCCAGACACAATTTAATGACACAATCCAAGGACACAATCCAAGGACTCCTCTAAAACATTCAGCCATTAATCATGCCATTTGCACATAACTTGTAATTTGACTTGTATATCGTTTAACCATTTTATTCTTTCCTATTTCTTCCTCTTCACCAAGTTTTGCTACCCTTGTTAATTGTAACTGTACCTTCGGTCACCTCAGTTCTAGTTTGATGTATTTAATGCACTCCGGTTTCATGTAAACCAGCAAGATATGTTCTCATGATTGCCGGTATATAAAAACCTTAAATAAATAAATAAATAAATAAATAAATAAATAAACAAACTCATCCACAGTAACATCTTGGATTAAATCAGGAAGTTGACCTAATCCATTTATCAACAGGGCCTCTGTTTTAATCTGCTTCATCTTTAAATAATTATTCTTAGTCTAATTTCTCTCTACAGTCTAATGGACATTCAAGTTCTTCACTTCCTCACTGACATCTGGATCCAAAAGGGCAACTAACTGCAAATCCCTGATATAGCTGAAGTCAAACCTCCTGATAACCTCCAACAATAGTCAAATATATTTTGAAGAACAATGGAGACAGGATTGATCCCTGCAGAACCCCAGGTGACAGTGGAAATCACATAACATAATACTCTTGGTACCTGTCCCTCCAGAAATGAGAGAAATAAGATCAACACTGGGCCAGTCAGCCCTAAGCCTCGCTCTTCTTTTATTCTTATGAAAAAGTTCCTTGAGCATACCAGTAGTAATTTCAGCTATATTTAGTTACCATTTTCAGCTTTAAAAAGGCCTTTTATTGCATCAAAAGCACCCTTGATAAACTGAAATCTATTCCACAAAGATATAAGATGCACGTGATTGTTAAAAGTTGCATCATAAAGAGTAAAAGGCAGCATTCTAAGCAAATATTTTTGTAAGAAAGCAACTTCACAACCGAAAATGCTGTCAGTTTTAAAACAATTAATAAGGCTGTGGTTTCTGTTACACTCTCACTTGCATAAAACAGTTTACAATCTTACCACATGATAGCTACATTTACCACATATATATGTTATACTAAGTTTATTGCATGGAAGTTCACAAACACCTGACCATGAATTCCAAATCCAGGCATGCACAGATGTTCAAAGCAGCTGGTTTTAACTGAAATCATCTTCCGACAAACCAACTTTTCTTTTTCATTTTTTGACCAGCAGTTTCCTCCTGCTCCTTTGTGCTTGCAGCTCAGTCAAGACCAGGACTGAGATCTAGTGCTATAAAGTCTTCATTTGCAACTATTCGTGAGAAATGTTTTCCTTTATTTTATACAAGCCGTTAAGCCCGTTAAAATGGGCTACATTACATTTTTTTTTCAGTCCATTTTCTAACACAGCACCCTTCTACACTTTTTCTCCCTCTCTCCCCCTTCCCCTCGTTCACTCCTCCCCTTTCCTCCACTCAGTCTTACTCACCCTCTGTCTCCCACTGCCTCCTTCCCCTCACTCTCACCTCCCTCCCCTTCCCTCAGTCACTCCCACCTCTCTCCCCTTCCCTCAGTCACTCCCCACCCTCTCTCAATCCCATCCCCCTCCCCCTCAGCCCTCCTCCACTCCCTTTTTCTCTGCTCCACAACTTCTTACCCTTCCACTTACTCACATCCCTGTCTCTCACCTCTCCCTCATTCTCCCTCTCCCCTCACTCTTCCCCACCCCCTACCTCCCTCCCACACACTCACCCACTCCTCCCTCCCCCTCCCTCAGTCCCTCCCTCGCACTCAGTCCTCCCCCTCACTCAATCCCTCCCTCCCTCTCACTCAGTCCCTCCCTCCCCCTCACTCCCTCCCCCTTTCCCTCAGTCCGTCCCTCCCTCTCTCTCCTCCCTCCCTACTGGCCGCCGCTGCCGCCGCTCGCTGCCACCGCCCGCTGCTGCCCGCTGCCGCTGCTGCCACTCGCCACCGCCATGTTTTTTTTTTCTGACGCTGGCTTAGACCGACGTGCTCGCCCGCACATGCGCGGTAGAGCTGGTCTCTACTGCGCATTTGCAGCACGTCGGTCAACCTTCAATTATTAGGTTGATTCTCTCCCAGCTTAATCCATAGACAACCAAGGTTTTAGTCTGGGACTGCAGGGAACATAGACTCAAGACCTTAGGATGGAGCCCCACCACATAGGCATGGCCGGGGGGAAATTGGGGGAAAGACTTTTTCAGACTTGGGGCTGCCACCCAGCTGCTACAATGGGACAGCTGGGTGGCAGCCCTGCGCCCCTTCAGATCCATAGACAGAGTTTCATAAAATCATGAATGGGATGAACTGGTAAATAATATATAATACTAAAGGTATAAACCGCATCACTAGTCACTTCAATAGTATACAAAAAAATATCAGTGATGCTGAACCACTTAGTGCAACAATATATTAACAATAATCCCAAAACAGTACATGTTTTTGTAATGACAAAATAATAAAGATCATTTATACATTTCTAATTTTTTTTTTTTAATGTGCACAGGTATATTTATTTACCTCTTGTCCATTGATGGGGTAAACTTATTTATTTATTGTAATTTCTATACCAGTATTTGGTGGGTACCGTTATATCGGTTTACAAAGTTACATAAAAACGTTTAAACTAAAATCCAATTAAAAACATTGACACAGAATAAAAACGACAATTCTCATAGGAAAATTGTATGAATTGTAACCTATTCAAAGCCTAACAATGAGACATTTGAACGACAAAACATTCAACATTGTGACCAACTCAACAGTATTTTGCTTTTAGTTCTTTCTTAATTGTAATTATTCACCAATTACTGTCATCCTCCTGAAACGCTTGCTGAAATAGCCATGTTTTATCTTTTTTTCTAAAAGTTGTTCTGTTTGGCTCTAGCCGAATTTCAACCAGTAATTTATTCCAAATTTTTGGTGCTGCAAGAGACAAAGCTCTTTCTCTTACTGAGGTTAATTTAGCTGAGATCATTGATGGAATGGATAATAAGCCTTTATTAGTGGATCTTAGATGTCTTTGGGGTGTGTGTACTCTTATTGCAGCGTTCAGCCATTCCACGCAGACATGATATATGCATGGTGGGAAATTTTGTAAAAGGCTATTTCTGCACATAAAACACTTTTACATGCTCAAATCCCTTTGAAAGTTATCCTCTCAAGTCCAGATTCCTGGACCAGGGCACTGCTCCCCACACTGGCTGAATATGCAGCAAATTTAACATTTTAATTTTATTTATTTATTAACTTTTTTATACCGACATTCGTGAGGCACATCATGCCGGTTTACAATGTAACTGAAGGAGGAAAATACAAAAAAACAGGGTGGGGGGAGGGGGAGAAGCTGAGAAGAGAGAAGAACGAGTGAAGGGAGGGAAGGAAGAACAGGAAGAAATAATACAGGAACAGTACCTGAAGTAGAAGGTACAGAGAGGGGGAGCAACCGAAATGCACTATAACTAATATTACCAAAAATACATTCAGAAGAGAAAAAATATAGCAAAGAAAATTTACAATTGAAGAGCACTGAAAACAATTTTACAATTGAAGAGCATTAAAAACATTAATTTTTTATATCAATGGGGGAGGGGGCTCTAATAAAGGGGGTGGAGGAGGGAAGAAAGAAATGCTGGGGGGAAAAGGGAAGGGCAAAGCTAAGGCAGGGGGGTGAGAGGGAGGATAATAAGGGGGCACTATATACAAATTAGCCGACTTATAAGGTCGTCAACAAGGCGAGGGAAAGAGGAGGTCTAGGGTAAGGCAATCAGAATAGTAATGACAGGGCTCTTGATCTGGGGGATAAAGGGAAGCAGGGGGACTAAGTTGGGTCTGAGTCAGGATAAGCCAATTTAAAAATCCAGGTCTTAACTCCTTTCTTGAATTTTCTAGAACATGGTTCTAATCGGAGCTCTATTGACATGGTATTACAGAGAGTGGGGCCTGCGATAGAAAGGGCTCTTTCTCTGGTGGAGGGGTGGTGTGCAATTTTAAGGGTTGGGGTGCAGAGGGTTACTGAGAGTGCAGTTTTGTGGGACGACTGGAGGAACGGAAGCGTAGCACATCCTCGAGCCAGGAGTGATTGTGGTTGTGCAAGGAGTTTTGAATAATGGTGAGTGTTTTGTATTTGATGCGGGAAGAGATGGGTAGCCAATGGAGGTCCTTGAGAATAGGGGTGATGTGGTCGGCTTTGCGAGTATTAGTTAAAATTCTGGCCATAGCATTCTGCAACATTTGTAGGGGTTTAATAGTAGAGTAGGGGAGGCCTAGAAGTAGAGAGTTGCAGTAATCCAGTTTTGAAAGTATTGTCGCTTGCAGGACTGTACGGAAGTCTTGAGTATGGAGCTGAGGTTTAAGTTTTTTGAGGATGCGGAACATTCACAGCCTAGAAGGGGAGGGGCACCTTGGCCATGACCAAAGTCCACAATTGCATGCTTCAAAGGAAGAGTGGCTGCATGACCCCTAGTTAAAGAGTCACTACAAAGACTGGCTTATAGGGAGAGAGAGGGATGTAAAATAGCCATGAAAATACCCCAGTAGTTGGTGAAGGAGGGTTCACAACTCTATTTCCCAGACCAATTCCAGCTGAGCTGGAAAAGTAGAGGAGGAAACTACCATGCTGGCTCCCACAAAGTCTAGAATTGCATAGGAACTTCAAATAGTGCATTTTACAACTCCATGACTTTCATGTATGTATGTATGTATGTATGTATGTATGGCAGTAATATCTGGGTAGGTGGTTTTGAGGTTTGTTGATAGGTGGTGTGGGGTATGTAGAATGTGTGTGTAGTGTAAATTGTAGGGTGTCTCATTTTTCTGTACCTTCTTCACACTACACTATGATCTCTCCACCATCTCTCCGTCCCCTTCGCCTCCCTACCCCTCTTGCTCACTCCGCCTCTCATTCCCCTATACACTACCCCATGCTATCTTCACTTGCACTCACTCCTCCCACCTCTTCACTTGTTCTCCCCATTCTCACTCACTCTTCCCATCCCCCATGCTCTCTTCCTCTCCTACCTCTACAGTGCAGTCAGCATAGCAGACAGTGCAGTTGAAAGACAGAGGAGAGGTGGTGGAGTAAACAGCTGTGGTAGCAAAAGGCCTCATGCTTTGGTCCCTATCAGCTACTTTTCTGCCTTCAGCACAACTCCTGTGGGTCTTCTGCTGGTGGAGCCTGGGGATTTCCAGCAGTCATGCTGCTAACTTTGGTGCCCCTTCTGGACTTGCCACCAGCCATTTTTCTACTACCAATGCTACTCTTCCAATCTTTGGTTGCAAGGCCTAGGCTTACACCGTCTTTCACCCTTCTCCACTTGCCAGTCATTTTTCTGCTTTCTTCACAAGGCCCAACCAGACTCACTGCTCCAGCATGTACAGTTTCACTTTGCCTGCTCAATGCTACTTCCCGTTTGATATCAGTGTCACAAACAGAGGGAAGGACAAACAAAACAAAAAATGTGTGTGGTTTTTTTATTTAATAAAATGTGCTAAAAAGTATGTGTCTATATGGAAAAGAAAATTAGAGAGAAATCATCACTCCTTTAAAACTTCCTGTAAAGAGATAATACTTTGTGAAGGGAAAGAAAAGTGTTAAAGTTTAAGACAAATAAAAGGGAATTTGCCTCCTAATAGGGAGAATATCTGCTAGAATATAAACTTTTGTACAGTGAAAGATTTCGCTATGGTGCTAACCAAAATTCAAGATAAAAGTCATTGTATGATGGTCACCATAGCTGCTTATTATTAAGGTTAGGAAACTTGTCAAAAAATAATACCTTAAAAAACTAAAAATGACATTTTGTCATTTGATGGCTAAAGGGCTACACCGCTAAAGGACTACAAAATATGTTTAGCTGCTATATTTTATCCTTATAGACTGAGTGGGCCAAGAACCTAAGTTTAGAGAAGAGAAATTGCTACTCTCTTCATTAGGAACAATTGTTCTTTGAGCATTTTACATTACTGTGAGCTCAATTTAGTGAAGGAGAGAGACTCCTCAGGAAATTGGGAGATTATGAGATCCGAGGCAATATTCTATTATGTATTAGTAACTGGATAAAAGACAGGAAACAGATGGTAGGACTCAATGAACAGTTTCTCAAATGGAGAAAGGTCATGAGTAGCATGCTCCAGAGGTGCTCTTTGGCATATTCATAAATGATCTGGAGAAAAGAGTGAGGAGTGAGATGACCAAATTTGCAGATGACAAAATTGTTTCGAGTTTTAAAACAGCAGCAGATTGTGAGGAACTGCAGAAGGACATTTAGACTAGGCATCTAAATGGCAGATGCAATTTAATATGGACGTGCAAAGTAATGCACGTAGGGAAAATAATCCCAAGTACAGGTACATGATGCTGGGTTCTGTTAAGAGTCACTACTCGGAGAAAAGATCTTCTGAATCTTTGTGGACAATACCTTGAAATCTTTGGCTCAGTGTGCAGCAGTTGTCAAAAAGGCAAACAGAATGTTAGGAATTATTTGGAAAGGAACAGAAAACAAGGCTGAGAATATCATAATGCCTTCGTATACATCCATGGTGCCACCGCACCTTGAGTATTGTTTGTGAGGGGGGGTCTGGTCTGGTCCATCTAAAAAAAGATGGACATTGAAAAGATACAGACAAATGTAAGGGATGGAAAAGCTCCCTTATGGATAAAGGTTAAACAGATTAGGCCTTTTTAGCTTGGAAAAGACGACAAAGGAGATATCATTGAGATTTTTAAATTCATGAATGAGGTGGAATGGATAAATAGGGAATGATTATTTACCCTTTTGAACACTAGAACTAGGAGGCATGCCATGAAACTAACAACTGGAAAATTTAAACAAATCATAGGAAGTATCTTTCACTCAGAGCACAATCAAGCTATGGAATCTATTGCCAGAGGATGTGGTCAAAGCAGCTAACATAGTGGGGTTCAAAAGAGGATTGGTCAAGTTCTTGAAGAAAATTTCCATAAACAGTTATTAGCCAAGTAGACTTGGGAAAGACAGCACTTATCCCTGGGACTGATTAAATACATCAATCAACTACTGGGGATCTGCTTGGTATCTGTGACCTGAACTGGCCACCATCAGAGACAGTATACTGGGTTCAATGGACCTTGGTCTAACCCAGCATATTACTTATGTTCATGTAATTTGGAGGACAATTTTTTAATGTCATCTATGTTGGTGAAACAAGTTTGTTTACCTGAAAACAGGGTTCTCCATAGATAGCAGGATGAATCAGCACTAACAAGTGGGGTGGTGTCATGCAACAGCACCGACTCTGATGCAGAGCTTAATAAAAGTCTTACTGAGCATGTGCACGAGTTCATGTATGTGCACGCTGCTTTGTGAGAGTTCTCCATTCTTTTCCAGAGCTTAAGCCTTAGCAAGGGAGACGACTCTCCAGGGAGGTGAATGTGAATTAAGTATGGCTGAATCATCCTATTGTCTATGGAGAACCCTGTTAACAGGTAAGCAAAATTACTTTCTTGCATCGGCAAGTAAGAATGAATTAGCCATAACACGTGGAGAGCCCCAAGCTAAGGTTTGCAGTACAGAGCAAGTACTGAGAAGAGATAACCCAATCCCTGCAGAGTAGAGTGGACTACTGGATGAATGGATTGCGCAGAACTTCTTGTCCAAATTTACCATCTCTTCAAGATATGCTGTCTGAACAATAGTGGAACAAAGGTGCAAACTGATGATTAAAACACAGTTTTGTGTATGTCCTCAACTAAAGTGACCCTGAGATGAGCCACTGAAGTCACCATGGCTCTCACTTGAGACTTGACAGCCTGTAATCTTTAAGCTAGCCAGCACATAACAGTGTGTGATACAGTCTGCTAGCCAACTTGGTCTCCCACATTCATCACGTTAGGTGGCTGCAAACTTTACAGAATTCCGCCGCTAGACTCCTCTCCGGTATTAATAACAGAGATCACATCACCCCTGTTCTTTTAGCACTACACTGGCTACCAGTCGAGTACAGAATTAAATTTAAAACCTTATGCTTAATAAATAAAGCAATCTATGCAGAACACGTGAACTGGATGAATGCAGCTATATGCATACACACTCCGCAACGAAACCTGCGCTCAGCAGGTAAAGGTCTTCTTACAATTCCCTCTATTGCCACTGCCAAACTTACCTCTGTTAGGGAAAGAGCTGTTTCATTAGCTGGTCCAGATCTTTGGAATATGTTACCTGTGGAATTAAGGCTCCAGAAAGATTTGAAAGTGTTTAAGAAAGCACTAAAAATGTGGCTTTTTGCACAAGCATTCCAATTAGACGTCAGCCAGTAATTCTTGTATTTTTATATTTTTATGCTTTCTTTTAACTATTTTTATGCTTTAAATGGTTATGCTTTAATGTGATTATTTATTACTCTAATTTTCTAACATAAATTTTATGATTTGATTCATTTATATAATTTCATGAGTTCTTTTTAGTAATATTTACTTGTTTAATTTGTTTAAAATTGTTATATTTTTATTGTTTTAGGTACAAAAACATTGTAAGGTAAATACCGACATCGGTATAGAAAAGCAAGTAAATAAATAAATAGATAAATAAATAAACTAGATGGAGTTTGTTAGGACATGAACAGTTGAAAAACTTGATGGTGAGGTTGAGTCCTTTTTAGGTAATATGCCATTGGGGTATTTTTTTACACTGCAAGGAGTGAACATACTGTTCTCTCTTGTTTGCATGCAGTATTGGAAAGAAAGTAGGTAACATACTAGCTTAGTTGACATGGAAAGTGAACAGCACCTTTGGAAGAAAGGAAAAATGAATACACAGTACTATTCTGTTATGAAAAACCTGCAAATATGAATAGTAGAAAGCCAGAGCTTGTAGTTTGCTTACTCTTTAAATCGAGTGACAACTATGACAAACATTTTCCAGGTAAGAAACTTCAAATCCAACAACTTGAAAGGTCCGAAGGGCAGTTTCATATGTTGAGCAAGGACTATGTTGAGGTCCCTGGGTTTTGGAGATTTACTGACCAGAGTCTTGGAATGCCACAATCCTTAATACTAATGGGTGGAGCAAGATCAGAACCCTTTTCATCTGCTGGTGATATGCTGCAGTGAAGCTGAGATGAAGTGCTAAGGCCTGAGGACAATAGAAAGAAAAGATATTGAAACAAGTTCCTCTGGCCACAGAAGAAAAGATATAAAAGTCCCTTTGGCTGTTTAAAACTGTAGGATTATCTGGTTGAAGGTTTTCTAACTGAAATCCATAAGTCTTCCATCACTTTTGGGAGGAGCAGATTAAGGAGGAGACATGTGCGTTCAACATCCATGCTGTGAGGGCCAGTGATGGCAGATTTGGATGGCAGAGTCTGAAATCCTCCTGCATGATAAGTCATAGACATTCCCAAAAGTATCAGAAACTGAATTGATAAGATGGACAAGATACAGATACCACATTTGTTGCAGCCAGGCTGGTGCTGAAAGGATTACTATCTTCTTGTCCTGTCAGTTTGCAATCCACAAAAGGACATCGCCACCTATCCCATGACTTTTTACTTTTCCTAGAAGCCTCTCATGAGGAACTTTGTCAAACGCCTTCTGAAAATCCAAGTATACTATATCTACCGGTTCACCTTTATCCACATGTTTATTAACTCCTTCAAAAAAGTGAAGCAGATTTGTGAGGCAAGACTTGCCCTGGGTAAAGCCATGCTGACTTTGTTCCATTAAACCATGTCTTTCAATATGTTCTGTGATTTTGATGTTTAGAACACTTTCCACTATTTCTCCTGGCACTGAAGTCAGGCTAACCGGTCTGTAGTTTCCCAGATCGCCCCTGGAGCCCTTTTTAAATATTGGGGTTACATTTGCTATCCTCCAGTCTTCAGGTACAATGGATGATTTTAATGATAAGTTACAAATTTTTACTAATAGGTCTGAAATTTCATTTTTTAGTTCCTTCAGAACTCTGGGGTGTATACCCATCTGGCCCAGGTGATTTACTACTCTTCAGTTTGTCAATCAGGCCTACCACATCTTCTAGGTTCACCGTGATTTGATTCAGTCCATCTGAATCATTACCCATAAAAACCTTCTCCATTACGGGTACCTCCCCAACATCCTCTTCAGTAAACACCGAAGCAAAGAAATCATTTAATCTTTCCGCGATGGCCTTATCTTCTCTAAGTGCCCCCTTTAACCCCTCGATCATCTAAGACCATGGATCTCTTCTGCGACTGTAGAATCAAGGAACTTTCACATTTCGAGAAGTCGCCAGCAGGTCTAGGAACGGAAGGCCCCAGTGATCCACAATCAGGTGAAATGCTTCAGCTGACTATACCCACTCTCCTGGGTTCAGACACTCCCTGTTGAGAAAATCTGCTCTTATGTTGCCTTTTCCTGCAATGTGAGAGGCTGAGATCATCAGCAGATGACCTTCCCGCTCATTCCATCAGCTGGTCCAGTTGCTGGCTCTTGGTTCCTCCCTGGCAGTTGATATAGGCCATCGCCGCTATGTTTTCTGACATCACATGAACCGCTTGATCCTGCAGCCTGTGGCTGAACTGCAAGCATGCCAGCCATACTGCCCGGGCCTCCAGGAGATTTATGCTCCAGCGGGACTCTTCGGCATTCCCACGCCCCTGGGCCATTAACTTCAGACAGTAAGCCTCACAACCATGAAGACTCGCATCCATTGTGATTACCAACCAAGCTGGAGAGGGCAAGGGAACTCCATTTCTCAGATAATCTTCCTGCAACCACAACTGGAGGTGGAAGCAGATTTCTATTGGCAAGTGGAGCCGAAACGAATAGTCCTGAGACTGTGGGCTCCAACAGGATAACAGAGAGAGCTGAAGAGAACGCATATCCACACTTCTAGGGTAGCTGCCATAAAGCTGAGCACTTGTAGGTAGAACCACACCGTCATACATATGTGTTCATCAACTGATGCACTTGAGACATCAATTTCTGGATCCGAACTTCCGGTAGAAAAAAAAACTCTGCCCTGTCCCGTGTTGAACTGGAACCCCAGATACTCCAATGACTGGAATGGTGGAAGATTGCTCTTGGACAGGTTCACTACCCAACTGAGCTCCTGCAATAAGGAGATCAACTTGTGTGTCACCAGGTGGCTCTCTTCCTGAGACTTGGCTTGAATTAGCCTGTCGTCCAAATACGGGTGCATCAGGATTCCTTCTTTTCGCAAGGCCGCCACTACTATCACTATAACCTTGGAAAATGTTCTGGAAGTGGTGGCTAGACCAAAAGGCTGCGCCCAAAACTGATAATGGTATCCCAACATCGCAAAGCGAGGAAAGCATTGGTGTTCCAATCAGATGGAAATATGAAGGTAAGCT
The DNA here is from genome assembly GCF_901001135.1 of Rhinatrema bivittatum. NCBI lineage: Eukaryota > Metazoa > Chordata > Amphibia > Gymnophiona > Rhinatrematidae > Rhinatrema > Rhinatrema bivittatum. The sequence continues at coordinate 98,264,876 of NC_042620.1, forward strand.
TCTGACATATCCAAGATGGTCAGAAATTCCCTGACTGCACTGCCATCATCACAGAGCGTAAGGTTTCCATGTGAAAATGAGTCACCTTCAAGTGACACTTGACCCTCTTGAAATCCAGGATGGGACGAAAAGAGCCCTCCTTCTCAGGCACAACAAAATAAATGGAATATCACCCCATACTTTCCTGAGACGTGGGCACTGGAACCACAACCCTCAGTCTGAGAACCCTTTGAAGCATGAACTCCACTGTCTGCTTCTTCTTCAGGGAGTGGCAAGGGGACACCATGAACACGTCCCGAGGAATACTGCGAAATTCCAGCACATACCTTTCTGACGTGATCTTGACCCTCCTCCATTAAAAGAAAGACATCCCACTGTTTCCTGTTCCGGAAGCTGGGTCGGCAAACTTTCTTTGGGCAGCTCAGAAGGATCCGCCACCCAAGCCCACTCCTCTCTTGGGCTGTTGGGGACAAAAGGACTGAGACCTATCCAAAGACCAGGTCTGCTGAAAGGTCGTCCCTCTGTAGGGATGAAAATGCCTGGAACCCTGGAGACATACCAAAGGGACGCTGTATCTGCTTCTTATCCTTTGGCAACCGAGGACTGGAGACTCACCCCACATACTGGCTTGTTTCTCCAACTTGCTCCCAAACAAGAGCGAGCCTTTAAAGGGATTTGGAGGGTGAGTCAGCCTAATAATTTTGCAACCAGAGTTTACACCTGGCCAGTATAACCGAAGCCACTCCTCTGGCTAAGGTCCAGACCAAATCACAGCCAGTATCTGCTAAAAGTTGGCAGCAGGTTCCATAACCACTCTGGAATTCCCTCCAGATTCATCAACCTCCTGAGAAAGAAGCAGACAAGATCTCACCACTAGGGCATAACAGGAGGCAATCTGTAAATTCATTGCCATCACCTCAAAGATTTGCTTAAGAACAGCCTCAATCCGTCTGTCATGGTCATCCTTCAAGGCCGCTCCTCCTTCTACAGGGATAGTCATCCACTTAGAAACAGCACATACCAGAGCATCCACTTTAGGAAAACGCAAATGCTCTCTCACAGTCGGATCCAGAGGGTGCAGGCCTTCCAATGTCTGACCCACTTTAAAATTTGCCTCTGGGGTGTCCCATTCCAGATCAATCAATTCCTGAATGGCATCCATCACAAGGTAAAAACAAGAGGCTTTACGTAAAGAAACTAAAATGGGATTCTTCTTAAACTCCAACACAGTATCTGAACCAGGGACACCCAGCTGTTTCAAGGTCTGGGAAATCTGTATGAAAGAAACACAACATGGTTCGATACTGTTCCAGCCCTGAAGGAATTTCACCATCTTTCAGGGAATCAGGATCAACCTGGTCATCAGTGCCATTCGGATTCCTGTTGGGAACACCTGATGGATCAGAGGCAAATCCTGACGCTTAAGCATAGAACTGGAAGAGGGAGGAGCCACTGGCTGAGGATCCGACTGGACAAAAATGGGGGAAGCGGAGGACTGCGCTCGGAGAAAAGCTTGTAAGCCTTGAATAAATTCCACCCAAGAAAAAGCAGCTGGGTCCAGATGAAGGCCAGAAGGACCTGGAACTGATCCCACAGAACTGCCCTCGCCAGCGGAGAAGCCCATCAAGGGAGAACCAAGATCTGGCGTCCCCCCAAGTCAAAACCATGACCAACCCATCATCTGAATGGGAAGAGACAGGCTTAGCAAAATCCAAGGAAGACAACTCTCCCTGAGAGAGCAGCACTGACACAGGTTAGAAGCCAGGTCAGGCTGAGAAGCCCTAATATGACAAGCAACACAAACAGGAAGATGCTTAGGCTTCTTGCATACCGGCACTATCGCAGCGGTAAGCATGTGTCGGAACAGCTCACGCCCAAAAAAGAAATGCGGCCAAAAAATAAGCGTTGAGAAGGCAAGGCGGATGTGCAACCTGCACGACAAGTTAAGCGCGTAAAGATTTTTGTGCATATAAAAAACATGCCAAAAACCGAACGCACAATGCATGCATAGAGCCGATGCACTGCACACACCGACGGCCAATAAAGGGCAGTAGCACATGCAGAAGAGTACGTGAAAATGGCCACCGCAGCCTACCACGCAACGTGCAAGAACAAAGCCTAAGTGTAGGGCCTAGCCCATCAGGGGCCGTTCAACCTGCCTGGCTACCTAGTTCCCCAACCCCAACGGGAACGACCATCAGTACAGCACGCTGAGAATGGAGACCAGAGGAAGTCCTGAAACCCCTGTCATTTTTTTTTAAACCTTACCCGAGCTCAGTGCTTACCAGCTGAGTATAGAGATGGTCTCCGGCTTGGGGGGGGGGGGGGGGGGGGAAGAGGGCATCTGCTGTCACCACCGTGCTCAGCCTCCTGCATCCACTGCCTTTCAGCTGAACTAGCAGCTAAGTCCATGCCGGGAAACCCAGTTATCGGACCAAGGCATACTTCTGAAGGACCATGGAAATCACCTCAAGAATTCTCAAATGGGGAAATGACCTCCAAAGGAGAGCGGGGCTTTCTTTTCCCAAATTTAGAATTTCAAATTTCTCCTTCCAAAAGCTCAGAGTACTCCTCATAGGGAGATGAACATCCACCATCTGCTGGAAATGGAGAATCCTGGCAAGCTTGAGTTGCTGCAGGGCTATATATACTTTGACAACAGCTTGCTCTGTCTCCATTTGCTGGCAGGGGAGCATAAACCCACTGGTTCTGAGTCCATCTGACTATATACTAGGAAACTGGTTATTTCTTCTTCTGAACCATGCCACATAGAACATATGATGATCACCTGAGAGATCCCACCAGTAATAAAACATAAAAAAAAAATCCTTATTTGCTTTTACCAGCTCGAAATCATTACAGTTTTGACCCACTGCTCTTATAAAGGTGTGCAAATTAGTTTCAGCTGTAACAAATCTACAGAAGTATGTCAAATAATTAGCTACCAGAGTTTGAAAAAAATTCCAGACAAAAGTAACCAACATTTAGTAGTTAGTGAATCATTTTCAAACTTCAAAGCCTAAAAACCTCAGAATTTTCTCCATTACTGGTTTTTTTTTTTTTTTTGTTTTTTTTTTACTTTTAAACTATGGTTCTTCCAATCAACAGAGCTAAATATTATTGTACTGTAAAATCCTTGATTTGTAACTATTCATATAACTCATAAAAACTTTGTTCTATTGCATTCCCTGTACTGATCACAGGGATTCACTCGTTTATGTGGTTGACCTAAATGTAATATGCCTTCTACTGTAAATAAACAGTGCAGATGACCTGGGATTATGGACAGCAGTCTGCATGCTTTCTAAAAGCATTTGACAAGAAGTCACTCACAGCTGTCAGAGATCAGCCTGCAGATTCAAACAGTGCAATGTAGTCTGCTCTGCACAGTACCCTGCAAGTCAGAAGGATGAGGTACATTCAAAGCTGTGATATTCATAATGACTGAAAAATAAGGATCAATATGCAGATGATTTGTCCATCTAATTTTGAGACTTAGCTGGACCACCTGCAGATTTTAAATTGCCTGTCACTCTGAATGCCTCTGACTTGTCCAGCTAACTCTCTAGCCAGAAAAGAAATCATTCACTCACCACACTGCTTAATATTGACTTAATGTTTTTGCAATTCTCAGTAATGCTTTCCTTTAAATTGGTGACATTAAAAAAACCCCAACTATTTACTGGTGAGCTAAGCAAGGCCAACATATGGCCAATCATAAGCAGATAATATGAAAAAAATAACTTATGCTTGGAGAGTAGCTGTAAAGCAAAAATCTCTCAAGGTGGCAATGTACAACTGTGGAAAATCCCTAAGGAAAAACCTTTTGGAACTCCTCTGAAGGACTTAAACTTGGCTTTATTTATTTCTGCCAAACTATGCAAAATAAAATCATTAAGAAACAGTGACAGGCAGATACAGTTAGAGACTGATGAAACAGTTTACCAACAAAAACCAGGAACCTAAGCCTTCTGAATGGCACAAATGGAATTTACACTTTATATATGATCTAGAGATATTGATAATAAGCAATTAACAAATCAGCAGTCAGTATTCAATCCTCTATTTCAATATTCATTAAATTACTGTATTTAAAACCTATGCATACACTCACAAGTTACCGTATTTTTCGCTCCATAAGACACACTTTTTTTCCCCCAAAAGTTGGGGGAAAATGTATGTGCGTCTTATGGAGCGAATATTAAAAAAAAAAAACCCAACCCCCCCCAAGACCTGCCGACTTAATTTACTGCAACCCCCCACCCTCCTGACCCCCCAAAGACCTGCCAAACGACCCTGGTGGTCCAGCGGGGGTCCGGGAACGATCTCCTGGGCTTCGGCCGTCGGCTGCCAGTAAACAAAATGGCGCCGACGGCCCTTTGCCCTCACTATATCACTGAGACCGACCAATAGCAGCGGCGGCGAAAAGGTAAGGATCCTTTTCGCCGCCAGTTTCGCACCCAATAGCACCACCTTTTACGATGGCGCTATTGGGTGCGAAAGCCGGCAGCGATAGCACCGCAGAGATGCGATCACTGCTGGCTTTCGCAGACCTGCCCCCCGCTTCGCCAACACGCCCTCTGTTACCACTGGATTTTCTAAGGTCTGCAACCTTAGAAAATCCAGGCCTAAGAGGTGTATAGATAATTTACTTTCATTAGTGAAGGTTACATTGTCTAATTGGAAGTCTAATACCTCCCTTGATTTTCATTATTGGTGAAGCTTAGAAGGTGTTACACATAAATAGGAAATGACTGTTGTAGACAAGAACATAAGATTTGCCATACTGGGTCAGACCAAAGGCCCATCAAGTCCAGTATCCTGTTTCCAACAGTGGCCAATCCAGGTCACAATTATCTGGCAGGATCCCTAAAGTTAATAGATTAAATGCTGCTTATCCCAGAGATAAGCAGTGGATCTCACCAACTTAATAATGGTTTTCTTAGAAGTCATGGGATCGGAAGTGATGTCCTTTCATGGATTACAAACTGGTTAAAAGACAGGAAACAGAAAGAAGGATAAAAGGGTCAATTTCCACAGTGGAAAAAGTTGAACAGTGGAAACAGTTGGAGTGCCTCAGGGATCTGTACTTGGACCAGTGCTTTTCAATATATATATAGATATATATATATATATATATATATATAAAAATCAGGGGTTGGGAACCATTTTGATTACTGGCAGCCGACGGCCCTTTGCCCTTACTATGTCACAGGGGCTACCGCCGCCATTGGTCGACCCCAGTGACATAGTGAGGGCAAAGGGCCGTCGGCGCCATTTTGACTACTGGCAGCTGACAGCCCAAGTCCAGGAGATCGCTCCCGGACCGCTCCTGGACCCCCGCTGGACCACCAGGGACTTTTGGCAGGTCTTGGGGGCTCAGGAGGGTGGGAGGTTGTAGTAAATTAATTTTGGAGGTCTTGGGGGGCGTCAGGAGGGTGGGGGTTTTTGTTAGATTTTTTACTTTTTTATTAAAGATTTGTCTGCGAGCCAGATGCATCCATCAAAAGAGCCACATTTGGCTCGCGAGCCATAGGTTCCTGACCCCTGATATAAATGATCTGGCAAGGAATATAACAAATGAGGTAATCAAATCTTCAGATGATACAAAATTATTTAGAGTAGTTAAACCACAAGCGGGGTGTGATAACTTGCAGGAGGGCCTTGCAAGACTAAATTGGCCATCCAAATGGCAGATTAAATTTAATGTGGACAAGTACAAGGTGATAGAAATAGGAAAAAGTAACCCTTGCTGTAGTTACACAATGTTAGGTTCCATATTAGGAGCTACCACCCAGGAAAAAGATCTAGTCCACTCCACTCATTATTTTATAGACCTCTATCATATTTCCCCTTGGCCATCTCTTCTTCAAACTGAAAAGCCCTAACTTCTTTAACCTTTTCTCATGGAGAATCGTTCCTTTATCATTTTGGTCTCCCTTCTCTGTATAGTTTCTAATTCTAGGCCTTTTTTTGAGATATGATGACCAGAACTGCACACAATACTCAAGGTGTGGTTGTACCATGGAGCGATACAGAGGTATTATGATATTCTCTGTTTTATTCTCCATTATTTTCCTAATAATTCCTAGCATTCTTTTTGCCTTCTTGGCTGCCACCACACACTGAGCAAAGGATTTCAACATATGCAAAGTAATTTCTAGATCCTTTTCCTGGGTGGTGACTCCCAACGTGGAACCTTGCACAGTGTAGCTACAATTTAGGTTACTCTTCCTTTTATGCATCACTTTGCACTTGTCCACATTAAATGTCATCTGCCATTTGGATGCCCAGTCTCCTAGTTTTGCAAGGCCTTCTTACAATTTCTCACAATCCTCTAGTGATTTAACAACTTTGAATAATTTTGTATCATCAGCAAATTTGATCCTCTCACTCATTGTTCCCATATCTAGATCATTTCTGAATATGTTAAAAAGCAGTGGTCCTATTACAGATCCTTGGCGCACTCTACTATTCACCTTTTTCCTTTAAGAAAATTAACCATTAAGCCATACTCTCTGTTTTCTATCTTTTAACCAGTTGTCAGTCCACAACAGAACATTGCCTCCTATTCCATGACTTTTTAATTTCCTCAAGAGTCTCTCACGCAGTACTTTGTCAAATGCTTTCTGAAAATCCAGATACACTATCAACAGGCTCAATTTTATCCAGGCCTTCCAAAAAAAAAAAAAAAAGTTGCAAATTGGTAAGGCAAGACTTCCTTTGGCTAAATCCATGTTGACTTTGTCCCATTAAATTAAGGTCTATCTACATGTTCCGTAATTTTGTTCTTTAAAATACTTTCAACTATTTTTCCTGGCACGGACGTTGGGCTCATCGGTCTTTAGTTTCCCGGATCGCCCCTAAAACCCTTTTTAAAAACTGGCGTTACATTGGCTACCCTCCATTCTTCAGGTACTGTAGTTCATGTTAATGATAGTTTACGGATTACCAACAGTAATGCACTCTTTTCCAGTGACAGATTAGATTTCTGCCACCTTTAGGCATGGCTGGTGCAGCAGGCATCCCCATACCCTCCCTGAAGAAGATCAGACAAGAAGTATATCTAAAGCACACTGCCAAAGAAGCTCTGGGGTAGGATTTGCAACAAGAATTAGAAATGTTTGAAACACACCGGCAAACATTTCCATCTTTTATATTACAAGCCTTTAAGCCCGTAACAATGGGCTACATTAAAAAATATTTTTTTTGGTTCGGTTTTCGGAAATGGCACTCTTCTACACTTCTCCCTCACTCCCCCTTCCCCTCGGTCACTCACGCCCTTCCTCCACTCACCTCCCTTCTCCCCCCTGCCCCCACTCAAACTCCCTTCCCTCAGTCTTACTCACCCTCTTTCTCCCACTGCCTCCCTCCCCTCTCACTCAAACCCCCTTCCCTCACTCTTACCTCCCCCCCTCCATTCTCACTCTCTCCCCTCCCTTCCTCAGTCATTGCTAGAAGACTCGAGAGTGTCAGTCTTCTACACTTCTCCCTCACTCCCCCTTTCCCTCGGTCACTTACCCCCCTTTTTCCACTCACCTCCCTTCCCTTTCCTTACTCAAACTCCCTACCCTCAAGTCTTACCCTCTTTCTCCCACTGCCTCCCTCCCCTCTCACTGAAACCCCCTTCCCTCATTCTCACTCCCCCCCACAGTCACTCCCCACCCTCTCCCAATCCCATCCCTCACTGTCATCCCCTCCCGTCCTCTCTCAGTCACTATGCTATGTGACTCACTCCTTCCCCTGCAGCATGGCACGTCTGTCAGAGCTCTCGATGTTCCTCCCTTCCCAACTCCCTCCCCCAATTACTCCTTGTCCGCACGCTGAACTCACACCGGTTCTCGTCTCCATGGAGAGATGAACTCGCGTTGTTCAGAGCCGCTCTCTTCTCCACAACTTCTGACCCTTCCCACTTAATAACTCATAGCTTTTTTCCTTGTCCTTCCATCCCCTCTCATCTTCCCTTTCCTTCCCCTGTCACATTATCCACAACCCGTTGCCTCTCCCTCAGTCCTCCTCCTCTTCCTTTTTTCTCTTCAACAAAACTTGTGAGCCTCCCCACTTACTCACTCATATCTTCTTTGCTTGTCCTTCCATTCACTCTCATCTTCCCTTTCTTTCCCCTCTGACCTAATCCACAACCCCTTCCCTCTTCCTCAGCCCTCCTCAACTCCCTGGTATTCTGTTTTACAGAACGGGGCAGTTTTAATGTGGAGGCACGCAGAAGTGACTATCACCCTGGGGCACGCGCACAGGGGGGACTGAAGCACCGCATAAACTTACTTCTTCGCACGGCTCCCGGTCCTCGCTGCGGCTGTCATTTTTTTTCCGGCCTTCCTCTGTAGAGTGCGTTGAACGGTAGGGATGCGCGCGATGGCGGTGTCATTTCGGGCCACAGAAGGGAGAAACAGAACGCGCGAGGCGGCAGCACACGTCAGCTAGAGCCAGAGAAGGGAGAAACAGAATGCACGACACGGCAGGGCACATCAGCCAGATGTCTCTGGGCCGTGCTTGCGCAGGACGTCAGGCAGAGCTCTCTGTACCGCACATGCGCGGTAGAGCTGCTCTCTAGTGCGTATTTGCGGCACGTCTGTCAAGCCTCATTTATCTAGTTAGATTATAAAAGTAAAAGTGGTTTTCCAAATGTGTATGTTTTTGTATATTTATTTTTTGTTTATATTGGGTGAGGAAAAAAGATTAAGATAAGAGCGAGAGAATCTGAATTATGGTGGAGGAAAGAAGTGTCCCTACCCTTCTCTAATTCAGTTCCCATTGGCATCCTCATTCCCTCTCTAACCTCCCACCCAGTCTGATATACATATGCACACCTGGGCTGATCCCTTCTCTATCAGTCACAAATGCTGCCTTCCATCCTCACTCACTCATTCCACTCTCTCTCACACATACAGATACATGTCCTCCGGCCGGTTCCCTCTCATCTCTTAGCCCATCCCCTCATCTCCATTTCTCAGTCCTTCCTAACATCCCCAAACAATTCCCCCCTTTGCTCTCCTAGCCCCCTATACTCCCAACTGATCTCCCTATGCTCTCTTTTTCTTAACCTCAGTCCCAATCCCATGATCCCCTCTCATTCCCTCGCTCATACTCTCTTTATTGCTGCTGATCCAGGACAGCAAGAAGAGGAGCTCAAAAGTAGTAACAAAACAGGAGGGGGAGGAGCTGGATTAGGGAGAAAAGCAGATTTTCTTTTCCCATCCAGCCTCACTCTTCCCCTTCTGTTCCCTGGATACTAGCTGGGTGGGGAAGGGAATGGAGAGGTTGAAGCAGGAAGCATAGAGATATCCGCTGAGTGAGATTTAGTATGTGGGAAGGCAGCAAATCTCCTACTGCCACCCCCACCCCAGAGCACCAAGGTTTTGCTGCCCTAGGCACAGGCTTACTGTACCTATTGGCAAACCCAGGCCTGCTCTTTTTATGTGATTTGGAAGCTTGTGGAAAAATCTAAAAAGGGATAATTTAGGAGCTCATTCAGTTATATATTCATAGCCTTTTGTCTTGCCATGCCCATAGAAACGTAACAGCAAAAAAGGCCATATGGACCTATCTAGTCTGCCCATTCACATCAACTGTACAGCTCTACAATCTCTACCACTCCTTCAGAGATCCCCTGTGCTTGTCCTATATCTCCTTAAATCCCACTTTTCCCTTTACACTTTACAACAAAGACCAATAACCAGTACCTTCTTTGTTATTTCTTTATAGTTGTATATTGTTTTGTTCTTATGCTTTTCTGTATTGTTTAACTGCCTATAAAAATACTTAACTAAAAATAAAAAAAAAAAAATTTAAAATATTTTATTGAAACTTGAAAATATAGTCATTAAGTCAAGCAAGCTGCGGCCAAATCTATTACCAATACAATTTCCTACATATATTCTTATATTTCTGCAGAAGAAATCTGATAGAAGATAAGGAACAGCAACTAGAGACCATGGCCTTAAAGAAGGGTATAAAGTCATACCTGCCATTAACAGTAGTTGACGTGGTCACATCTCCTGGAAGAACCACTGTTAGCTCTATCTCTTTATTAATCAGGTTCTCTTTTTGCTCCATTGTGTAATTGATGGATTCTAACCCATCAGATGGTGTAGTGTCTCCAACGTATTTTACTTCAGCTGGAGGGAGAGGAGCTTTTCCTTTGGTTTTTCTTCTGAAGAAAAAAAAAGAGGAGAAACACTAAGTAAATAAACCTGAATGGGCTACAAAAGCTCACTGTGCATAGACAAATATGGGGTCCTGCTTTAAAGCAATATTATAATCAAATCACAATATGCTCATTGACCAAAACTGACTAAGCCACCAGTACGGTCAAATAAATATAACGTCATATGGGTAACCCACAGGTATAATTCTTATGGATAAATAATATATAAATACCTGTGTATAATTTAACTCTGTTTTATTATTAATCTTTTAATTTAATACACATATACAATCCACAAATTTGTGCTAAAACCAATATTATCACTCATACCACATTCACACATGCACAATCACATTACACAGAAAAAATATTGCACCTAATTCTAATACAGCAATTCACCTATTACCAACATATTAAAATACATCCAAAATTATTACAATCAGATAGCACCAATTTTATATTATATATTTCATTTGTCATCCAACCCACCCTATTTCTTATTAGTCTCCCTCTAGATATTCTTTGTTATTAGAAAACTCCCTCTAAGTTCCCTGTCATATTCATTACTTTATATATACTCCCTTTTTTTTTAAAAGCTTCCGTTTCACCGAGGTGGTTTCCTCAGGGGACCGTTATCCACTCATTGCTTTCATTTGAAAAGCCGGGAACTTCTCTATATATTTCATAGGGTGCTTGTTGCTTGTGCCGTCTGTGATAAAACACAATCCTGAATACATAAATGTTTTATTATTAATGATATATTAAAAAATATAGAATGCATTAAATTTAAAGATAAACTATATATATATATATATATATATATATATATATATATATATATATAAAGTAATGAATATGACAGGGAACTTAGAGGGAGTTTTCTAATAACAAAGAATATCTAGAGGGAGACTAATAAGAAATAGGGTGGGTTGGATGACAAATGAAATATATAATATAAAATTGGTGCTATCTGATTGTAATAATTTTGGATGTATTTTAATATGTTGGTAATAGGTGAATTGCTGTATTAGAATTAGGTGCAATATTTTTTCTGTGTAATGTGATTGTGCATGTGTGAATGTGGTATGAGTGATAATATTGGTTTTAGCACAAATTTGTGGATTGTATATGTGTATTAAATTAAAAGATTAATAATAAAACAGAGTTAAATTATACACAGGTATTTATATATTATTAAGCCACCAGTACAACATATATCGGCAAACACAAAGGACCCAATTTTCAAAGACAGCTCATTGCAACGGCTAACAGGAAATTTTTTTTGTAACCAACCACACATTTTACCAATTTTGCTCTGCAATTTTTCTACTGTGTATGAAGATAGAGGGGATATTTGGAAGCATTTCTCTGCAAGTGTGCAAAGCAAATCATTTATTCTACAATTTTGATCAACGGACTTTGAACATTTTCTGAAGAGTTCAAAAAGCCAAAGTATCCACAAATGCGTTTTCCAAGATCCCAAAATGGAACAACAAAAGAAACACATACATAATAAAATAATATTTAAAAAGAATAAGGTTAGACATGTTCCAAAACCAAAAAGCATTTTATAATAAAAAGAAAAAATAATTTCTATAAATATTGTGGTAGTGAGCATTTCACCTCATACAAATCAGTTTTTACAACTGCCATTGCCATTATAACCCAATTTTGGCACTCTATCTGCTCTCTTAGAAAAGAATGCTGCAAGACCTTCCACAAGGAGAGAAATTTCTTAAGTGAAAGAACCAAAAACATTTCTGTATGCTTTCTTCACAAATAGCACATAACTTAACGCAGGGCTAAATTTGTGAAGGAATGGGGGTGAAACGCAGTTCCGGCACTTCTTTTCAGGCTTAAGAGGCTGCACAGCAGGCATATTCTGCTCCAGCCCTTCCCCTTCAGACAACCTGCGGGGAAAGAGAAGGGAAGGGGCTAAGCCTGACGCACCCAGAGGCCGATGCAATACCGTGCACAACACGTCCATAATCCCCGATGCAATACAGGGACTAGCGCATCCAAATCACCACTTAGCTAATGGTGCTGATCACATGTAAATTCCATGTAGATGAGGCTATTAGCTAATCCCCTCAATGCAAAAAATTTCCCGTGTGGCCAATGCACCCATTGCAACACTGCAAATTTTACGCCAGCCTCGGGCTGGCATAAAAGGTATGCCAGGGCTCAAGGGTGATTTCTGTGATTCCTCCTAAATTGTAGCAATACTAAGTAGGAGAAAGCAAATAAAGCAGATAGTTAAAAAAAAAAAGTTTTTGAAAAAAAATTTCTGGGCACCCATAGACACACACAAGATACACGGTCCAGGCTGTGTATCTTGTGCATGTCTATGCCGGTAGCAGGAGAAAATGGACGCTTGTAGACTGAGTATCCGTTTTCCCAACCTGGTAGACAGCCATCTCTCCTGTGTGCCTGATGCAGAGGAGGCACTAGGGACACACAAATTTTCCCTACCGCCTCCTTTTTTGCATGATCCCTAATTAAAATATTGGATCGTGCACCCAGGAGAGGTGACTGGGCACGCGTTAGGAAAACGAGCGTTCAATTTTGTGCGCACAAATATTGCATTCGCCCCACAGAGAATAGACACTCTGCTGTCTAATCCAGCCCCTCCTCTTGTTATCCCTCCCCTAACACTTCTCCTCCTGTATTGCAGGGAACAGAAAGGAAAGGGATTGAAGCAGACGCTACAGAACAAAGAACAAAAAATAAAAGATTTGAATTAGCACAAGTTTGAAAGTTATGAGTAGTAATGCCAATTATCAAGCCTTCAACTCTGGTCTTGATGAATGGCACTACTGTTTACAACTTTCAAATTTATGCTAATTCAATCCCTTTTTGTGTCCATTACCGAGGGCTTAATTTCTGGCAGAACAACCCAGAACTGTGCTCTGCCACCTTTTTTCTAGGACCAGAAAAAGCATAACAGAGCCTGCAGCGTATATCAGTCCTGCCTCCCCTGAGGAAACAACCCAGCCCGTGTGTGTCCACAAATCTCACCCTTTCCACAGTTCCACATCATGTCTACAGATTAAGCCCCAACTTAATAGTTTTTAAAAACGGAGTCAGTAAGATATTTCAAGTAACAAAACTGTACTAAGATTTGGAGTTTCAGGAGTGAACAGAAATGCTCAGAATTGCATTTTAATTACACATTCCTCAGTCTTACAAAACCAGGTGACCATTTTAACCCCAAATCACATCAGGACATAACCAGTTTCGCATAGAATAGTTTGCAGAGAAATATGGTTCTAGGGTGAAGGACTGGGATATGGGATTTCTCTTTGTATTCTGTCATTACATGCAAACGGATAGAGAACACATTTTAGATCCTTTAAAGAGAAAACACCTAATGTAATATGAATACATATTTACTTGTGCAGTTTAGGAATAAATCCATGAAACACTGCTTTCTCCTAAGACAGTAAACAAAAATTTAAAGTAAGTTTCCCTGTAACCTGTTTAAAATATGTATCACTCATTGGACAAATCTGAAACGTGTTAAGAGTTTAAATGTTTTCTCACCCTGAAAACACAAGGAAAAAAGGGTCATCTCTGTATGAAAAATACAATAAAGTATTCGGCATTAATAACAAATTACAATACAGGAATTCACAGAAAGAGGTTTTAATACTTGATAATTCACTTTTATAGTTCTTAGGCATTTTTGATTGCTGGAATATATCCTCAAGGTCATTTCAATTAAGAACTTGCCATGGGTCAGACCAAGGGTCCATCAGACCAAAGGCCATAAGAACCTGGCAAGTACCCAAAACAATCTATTCCATGTTACCGTTGCTAGTAATAGCAGTGGCTATTTTCTAAGTCAAATTAATTAATAGCAGGTAATGGACTTCTTCTCCAAGAACTTATCCAATCCTTTTTTAAACCCAGCTACACTAACTGCACTAACCACATCCCCTGGCAACAAATTCCAGAGTTTAATTGTGCGTTGAGTGAAAAAGAACTTTCTCCGATTAGTTTTAAATGTGCCACATACTAACTTCATGGAGTGCCCCCCTAGTCCATCTATTATCCGAAAGAATAAATAACCGAATCACATCTACCCGTTCTAGACCTCTCATGATTTTAAACACCTCTATCATATCCCCCCTCAGCCTTCTCTTCTCCATGCTGAAAAGTCCTAACCTCTTCAATCTTTCCTCATAGGGGAGCTGTTCCATCCCCTTTATCATTTTGGTAGCCCTTCTCTGTACCTTCTACGTAGCAACTATATATTTTTTTGACATACGGCGACCAGAATTGTACACAGTATTTAAGGTGCAATCTCACCATGGAACGATACAGAGGCATTATGACATTTTCCGTTTTATTCACCATTCCCTTTCTAAAAATTTCCAACATTCTGTTTGCTTTTTTGACTGCCGCAGCACACTGAACCGACGATTTCAATGTGTTATCCACTATGACGCCTAGATCTCTTTCTTGTGTGGTAGCTCTTGTAAAGGCAATAGTCTTTGCTATGTGTCTAATCTTCTTCCCTAGATTTTGGAAATCTTTCTGTACTTTATGGACACCATTTCTAGCAAGCTCATTGGTCCCCAGATGGATGAGAATATTCACAATCATCCACAGCTCACAAGAACATTTTTATTAACTCTTGCGCATACATTTTAAAGGTAAGAAAACCTGTGACAAGTTGCTGCAACTCTCAAATATCTCAAAAGTAATTAGGAGCAACTGCTGCCACATGCTGCAGCTCTCACACTCTATATTCACAGTTGCATTGAAACAAAAAAAAAATGAATACATAAGCTGCTTCTGTATAAACCTACTATTTGCTGGTTTAGTTGCTTGGATATAATTAGCAGATCCTAATTCCAAACGAAAAATTCATCGGTGTTTTAAACTTTTCCCAAGATAGTCCTCGGAGGATTTTGCAGTGTCGATTTCCCCCCCCTCCCCCCCAAGGTGTTATACAGGCCTCATCCTCACTGTAGTCTACAGGGGATGGGGCCCAGGGTGCTCAGCTTTTATCCAGAGACATGGGCATTGGTACCACCAGTGCTGACCCCGGCAAAGCTGGATGGGGGGCTGCACTGTATCGGTCAGAGGCAGCATCTCTGCCCCGCTGGCCATCAATGGCTTCCAGGGAACTGGCACCAACTGGGTGGGCAACACACTGATAACCACATTGAGCCAAGCCAGCCTTGCAACGCCCACTGGACCACCACTTGGTGTCTGTGCTCCAGCTCTTCCTCAAAAGCTGCTGATGCCAAAACCAAGTGGGAAGCAGGAGAGGTGGCCAAATCTTCCTCGGATCGGCGACTGGCACCAGGACCGGTGGAGACAGTCGCGGACCCCTTGAAGCGAAAGCTCCACAGAATAAAAGAGACTGAAGAGGGACCCCACATGGACACATGGATTAGGGAATTCTGGGTATGCTCTGCATGCTCAGTCAAAGTTGAAGAAACTTTCGCATAAGTTTTCCATGCCAGACTTCACCCGATGATGTCACCCATGTGCGAGGACTACCATCCTACTTGTCCTAGGAGAACAGCAGTAAACCAGCAGCAAAAATGTAAAAAGGAGTAGCAATAGCGGTTGGGTGCATGTAGCTAAGACAACCAGTTCAGATACCCTCCCACTCTTCCCAGGGTATAGACCAGTGCCTCCATTATATGTAAATCTATCTCATGCACATTCCCTGTGGATATCCAGAAAACCTGGCTTGTCTGTGGCATTCAAGAACTGGAGTTCGCGATCACTGGTCTACAGTGATAGGGAATTTTGAGGCTATGGATAAAAGAAGGGTGATAGAAGAAAAGGAAGGGGAGAGAGGGCTTTTAGTTAGAGCTTTAGCGCCTCACCAGCATATAAGGGGGGATACATCTTGCTCAGGTACAATTAGATAGGGACGCCTGGGCTAGTTTGGCCATTACTAGTTTAGTGGCCTAAGCCCCTGTTTGTAAGGCAGGATCTTGGGATATAAACATTTGAGTGTTAATGTTTACCCAGACTATAGACGGGGATGTTTATTGAAAATTATAGGGCGGCTATTGTCCATGCCTATAACAGCACCATTCACAGGACATAATAATGTCAGACTTGCCTTACTAAAGGATTGTTTAGTTGGAGATTTTCAAGATCATTCTCTTGCCATTTGGGTGGCTATAGTAGAAATATGGAGTGAATCTGCTGTGGACCGTTGAAAATGAACATCAGATTGTTTTGATTGTCTCATCTTATTTTTAATTTCTTTATTTATTTTAAAGGGACGTACAAGGAATGGGGTGGGAGGAAAGCAGGCCCCAATGGGCAAGGGTGCAATATTGCCATATTAAACGGCTGGAAACAATAACACTTGTTTCTTATTGAAATATACCACAGATTTTCTCCCTGACTTTGGAAAATCATGGTTTTAGACCTATTGGCCTGGATTGGCCACTGTTGGAAACAGGATGCTGGGCTTGATGGACCCTTGGCCTGACCCAGTATGGCATTTTCTTATGTTCTTATGTTCTTAAAATAACATTACACATACAGTTTATTCACAGCCCCATCAATGGTAACAGAGACTTAAGTTAAAGTGCCTACTAGCAGGATTATCTTGCTTTTGCAACAGAATACTAGACTGCTCCCATTTATACTGAATATTCCATGTAACTGCGTGCACCAAAACATGCTTGCAAAGCCATGATTTAGTGCCTTTTTAAACAAGACCAAATTGGCATGGTTCTAAGCTGTTCAGTTATTGATTTCAAAATAATAGGACTAGCCATAGAAAATGATTTCACTTAGGTGTGCTCGATGAATAGTCAGAATTTCAAACAGACTTATTAGTTGATCGAACTGCACATGATGGAGTGTAAACAGGTAACTGATCCTAACCATGGTATTTCTGCTTTACTGATCAATTTATAGATCAACAGCAACATGGAATGGGTAACCAATGGAGGGATGATAAAACATGAGTGATGCGATCATATACACTTTGACCGATTAGAACATGGGCAGCAGAATTCTGAAGAATTTGTAATAATCTCAGGGTGCTGTCCAGAAATCCAAACATCGGGGAATTACAGTAATCAATTCCCAAAAAGAACAGTGTTTGGAGAGCTGTTTGAAAGTCCTCAAATATAGATTTTATACATTTTTGGCCACATTTTTTAAGCTCGGCGCGTGCAAATACAAGAAGATACACATGTGGCTGCGTGGAGTGCATTTTCGAAACAACCCCGCCACGCATGTAATCTCCCAATACACGTGGAAGTGGCGGGCTCTGTGAAAGGGATGGGCCAGGGGCAGGGGCAGCCAGGACAGTGGCCATTAGGCCCTGTCCCAAGAAAGCACGCGCCAGCAGCCGGTCGGTGTGCGGAACTTACTTCACCAGCAAAGATGAAGTAAGTTTTAAAACAAAAAAAAATTCTAATAGTTAGGGAAGGGGTAGAGGTCAGGATAGAGAAGGTAAAATGGAAGAAGAGTATGTAGGGGATAGTAAAGTTCCCTTCCAGTCCGCTCCTTAATTGGAGCGGACTAGGAAGGAACTGGGAATAGCCCGATCGCAGCGCCGCATGTTTTGGTTTTTTGTTTTTTTAAATCTCCCCCTTGCTTGCGCAAGTCGCAACCCACCTGCACATGTGCGTGCCGTTATAAAATCAGGTGCACATGTGTATCGCATTTTACAACATGTGCGCAGCGATATAAGCATGTTATAAAATTGGCGCATCCATGTGCGCGTGCCAGGAACCGCGCATGTCTTAAAATCTACCTCTTTACGTACTCTTAAAAACACACAATGATCAATAAATATTTGGGGATACATTTTTCTGCAATAGGGCAAACACTAACAAAAAATGATGCCCACCTCTTTAAAATGCTGTAATCATGCTTAGAAACTGTATCACAGTATACTCTAAGAAGCTGTTTCCAAAAATCACATGGCAGAAAATACAGAATAGTAAATATTAACATATGAACATCTTTCTGCTGATGTACTTTGTAGGTTACAAGGTTCTCAGGAAAGTCTATACCAATGCAATGATTTGGCTCAGTGACAGACATTTCTCATAATTTAATGATGTGTAACTTTGTAAGAAGAAAGCAGTGCTCTAGAGAGGTAGTCCTGGACATCACCCTTATGTAATCATATACTATACTGGTTCAGTCAAAAGGCAGAAAGATGCTATGTTTTACCGTAGAAAATATCCTTTTTATTATGTCAGTTGCACATTTGCCAGCTCCAAAAGGCTTCTTTTGATATATGTCAAATGGAGTAAAAAAAAAATAAATAAATAAAAAAAAAAAAAAAAAAAAAAAAATATATATATATATATATATACACACACACACACACACAAACACAAAGTGATTTTATCTTTTTTGAATAACCCATTTCCTAAAATGTAATTTTTCCTTGACAGAGGGACCTTAAAAAAAAACTTACCAAAAAAAAAAAAAAGATTTGCAACTGTCCCCTTTGCCCTAGTATTAGTCAAGGGCCAATATATAGCATGCTAATGTCCTATCTGTATCTAAGTCTACAACATATAGCAGTAGCCCAATAATCACTTTCCTTACCTTCTAATCTTAATAGAAAAGACAAGTACTGATTAGCCAAACTATGAGATAGATCTGCTTGACAGTCTAAATTCAAAAGGTTGCTTGCATGCTTATCTTAAAGTATCAAATCTTTCATTTGGTATAAATGAGATGAAAAATTGTACTCCAGTGTGATTCCACAGTGCTATAGGGAAACTCCAGGAGAGTGGACTACAAACCAGGAGAACAGGATTTGAGTTCCAAAGTTGCTCCTTGTGACCTTGGGCAAGTCACTTTTCCCTCCATTGCCTGAATGTAATCCACTTTAAAGTGCTGAAAAAAAGTGCAATATAAAAATCTAAATAAATAAATTTTAATTGTTCAGAGGGGCATGGGATAAACACTGTGGATCCCCTAAAGGCTAGAGGATGGGAATAAATAAAAAAGCTTGGGGGTAACCTGCACGCAGCGGCAGTTACTACCTTGGGAAGCTTGCTGGACAGACTAGATGAACTATTTTGGTCTTTTCTGCAGTCATTACTATGTTACTATATTCATAATCAATGTTTCATCATACTAGTAAAAGAGCATTTATACAAAAGAAGGAAAGCTTGAAAATACAGTGGTTTTAAATAAAATGGGGAGGGGGAAAGAAGGACTGAATATAAGGGAAAAAGAACAGGGTCACTTTTAAAAGTTTAAAATCAGCTCGATTTCAAAGTGATCTTCTATTACTACTATCTGAAAGCTGTTTAGTGCCCTATATGAAAATGAGATGGTAATTTCAGTCTAGTTCCCATCACTGAAAGGACTTCCACAATTTAAGAACATAAGAAATCACCATGCTGGGACAGACCAAGGGTCCATCAAGCCCAGCATCCTGTTTCCAACAGAGGCCAAAAACCAGGCCACAAGAACCTGGCAATTACCCAAACATTAAGAAGAACCCATGCTACTGATGCAATTAATAGCAGTGGCTATTCCCTAAGTATAATTGATTAATAGCCATTAATGGACTTCTCCTCCAAGAACTTATCCAAACCTTTTTTGAACCCAGCTACACTAACTGCACTAACCACATCCTCTGGCAACAAATTCCAGAGCTTTATTGTGCGTTGAGTGAAAAAGAATTTTCTCCGATTAGTCTTAAATGTGTTACTTGCTAACTTCATGGAATGCCCCCTAGTCCTTCTATTATTCGAAAGTGTAAATAACCGAGTCACATCTACTCGTTCAAGACCTCTCATGATCTTAAAGACCTCTATCATATAGGAATATCGAGTAAGAAAAGGGAAGTGATTATTCCCTTGTACAGGTCCTTGGTGAGGCCTCACCTGGAGTACTGTGTTCAGTTCTGGAGACCGTACCTTCAAAAAGACAAAGACAAGATGGAGGCGGTACAGAGAAGGGCGACCAGGAAGGTGGAGGATCTTCATCGGATGACGTACGAGGAGAGATTGAAGAATCTAAATATGTACACCCTGGAGGAAAGGAGGAGCAGAGGTGATATGATACAGACTTTCAGATACTTGAAAGGTGTTAATGATCAAAAGACAACGACAAACCTTTTCCGAAGGAAAAAAATCAGCAGAACCAGGGGTCACGATTTGAAGCTCCAGGGAGGAAGATTCAGAACCAATGTCAGGAAGTATTTCTTCACGGAGAGGGTGGTGGATGCCTGGAATGCCCTTCCGGAGGATGTGGTGAAGACCAGAACTGTGAAGGACTTCAAAGGGGCGTGGGATAAACACTGTGGATCCATAAAGTCAAGAGGCTGCCAATGAAGAGTGGGTGACTCGCCAGAATGATGGCTACTGCCTGGAGTCAATACCCTTATTAAATAAACATACACAGGCTTACGGTGACTCCAACATCGCTCTAAGCTTCAACAGCAAGAGGAAATGTGGAAAAAAGGATTCACACTCACAAAGAGGGGAGTAGCTGGCTTGTTACGGCGGTTACTACCCCAAATCAAATAAGCCTGATACTTCACTTTCAATGCATGTACAGCAAAGTTCTCTGATTCAACGGCAGGGGAGAAGAAAAACTGATACTTCACACATCCAGCAGAGCTCTCTGCTTCAACGGCAGGGGAGAAGAAAAGAGGGTTCGCACTCACAAAGCGGGGAGTAGCTGGCTTGTTACGGCGGTTACTACCCCAAACCAAATGTGCCTGATACTTCACTTTCGATGCACATCCAGCATGGCTCTCTGCTTCAACGGCATGGGAGAAGACTTATACGTCACGCATATCCAGCATAGCTCCCTGCTTCAACGGCAGGGGAGAAGAAAAACAACCAATAAGGGCTAATAACATAGTCTGGGTAAAACAAATAAGCATGGGTGCAGCTTGCTTATTGCGGCGGCTACTAACCTTAACGAATCAAGCTAGATATTTCACTTGGATGCAGCTCCATCACTGCTCTCTACATTAAAGGTGGGGGTGGAAGGGAAATAGAACCAAGAGCTAAGAGAAACAGATAAGTATGAGAGAAAATATGTGTGAAGCTTGCTGGGCAGACTAGATGGGCCATTTGGTCTTCTTCTGCCATCATTTCTATGTTTCTATGTTTCTATTTATCATATCCCCCCTCAGCCGTCTCTTCTCCAAGCTGAACAGCCCTAACCTCTTCAGCCTTTCCTCATAGGGGAGCTGTTCCATCCCCTTTATCATTTTGGTTGCCCTTCTCTGTACCTTCTCCATTGCAACTATATCTTTTTTGAGATGTGGAGACCAGAATTGTACACAGAATTCAAGGTGCGGTCTCACCACGGAGCGATACAGAGGCATTATGACATTTTCCGTTCTATTAACCATTCCCTTCCTAATAATTCCTAACATTCTATTTGCTTTTTTGACTGCTGCAGCACACTGAGCCGACGATTTTAAAGTATTATCCACTATGATGCCTAGATCTTTTTCCTGGGTGGTAGCTCCTAATATGGAACCTAACATCGTGTAACTACAGCAAGGGTTATTTTTCCCTATGTGCAACACCTTGCACTTGTCCACATTAAATTTCATCTGCCATTTGGATGCCCAATCTTCCAGTCTTGCAAGGTCCTCCTGTAATGTATCACAGTCTGCCTGTGATTCAACTACTCTGAATAATTTTGTATCAGCCACAAATTTGATAACCTCACTCGTCGTATTCCTTTCCAGATCATTTATATATATATATATTGGCATCAATTATCACCACTGCTGACAGTTTCAGCAGAGAAATCAATCTGAATTATCCTCTCATCTTTAGAGATGGGTCACCCAGAACAAAGCTAAAGTAGTAAAGGACTTGCATGGATACTGTTTGTACTGTGCTTGTTCTGTGGATTCAATGAAGATTGGGGTTTTTTTCAGTGTTATTCCAGACTAAATAAATTCCCAAAACGTTTCATGTTTTAAGTCACTTTTGTAAAAGCAGTTACCTGAAAAGGCTTGTCAAAATTGAACTCCAGCTACCTAAAGAAGTTAGATCTCAAAAACAGGCACATTTTTTGCATCAGATCAAGGAACTGGAAGCTTTACATCAACGTGGTGGGTCAAAAAAAAAAAAAGAGACACTTAGCCTACTCTGGCCAGGGATGAGCTTAAAATGCTTCAGACAGATCAGATTGCGAGAACAATGCTTTTGTCCTGGCAGCATTTTTATGAACATGGAAACAAACCAGGCTCATTAAATCCTCTAAAATTGGAGGTACAATTAGAGACATACAGGATTCTGGAGAAATGATGCATTATTATCATTCCGAAGCTGCAAAGGGTTTTCAGACCCATTTCCAATCCCTTTATTCTGATCCAAGTACAGCTACTAATGAAAATATAGGAGAGCCAAGGCTTCTAAGTGCGGTGACACTCCCAGAGTAGTCTCAAGGATTTTCTAGCATCACCCATTAATTCATTGGTGGTCATCAGATCTCTAAGATTCCTGGTTATTTGTAAGAGCCCAGGGTTAGGAGGGTACTCCTTGGAATTTTATAAATATTTCTCTAATTTATATGCCCCATTGTTAATTAACTTTTTAATTAATTGGGTGACAGCTTTTCCTCTTCAGGTACTTTGCTTGATGCTTTCATATCCTTTATTCTCAAGCCATGAAAAAATCCACTGGAATGTGGTTCATATCAGCCCATTTCACTTCTCAATATGGACATGAAAATTTTGCAAAGGTGTTGCAGCTACATATGGAAGGCATTATGCCCCAGTTGGTAGCAGGCGATCAGACTGGTTTTATTAAAGGCAGGATCTAATAGCACTAGGAGACTGACATTTTTCATTAGGCCAAAAGATAAAAAATTCCAGGTGTTCTGTTATCCTTAGATGCAGACAAAGCATGTGATCGTATTTCATGGAAGTTTATGTTTTCTGTCCTGGGAAAGCTGAGGTTTCCTGAAAGATTTATGGCTTGGGTTAGGTTTCTGTATAATAAATCTAGGGCTAGAATATTGGTTCAATGGTTGTCACTCTGATCTTAAGATTTGTAGGAGTGCAAGGCAGGGGTGTCCCCTTTCACCATTATTATTTAATCTAGCCTTAGAACCCCTGGCTCAACGGATTAGGAGTTGCGCCCTATACATGGTTTTTTTTATGTTGGGATCTGTGGAGGAGAAAATAGCGCCGTATGTAGATGATGTACTGTTATTCCTTATGCAAGTAGGAGAGTCAGCACCAGTTCTTCTTCAGTTGCTGCACGATTTTAATATTGTATCCAAATATATGGTGAATTATTCTAAATTGGTTCTTGTGCAGATTGGAGAAAGCTGTATTTGTCTGTCTGGGACTCAGAGTGTCCACTACAGTGTTAGGGCTATATAAACTGAATTACCTTTTCAGTTTTCAGAAGAATTAAATCTGATTTGGAAAAATGGAAGTCATTACCTATTTCCTTATTTGGTAGATGTTATATGATCAAAATGGCTATTCTGACTCAATAACTTTACCTATTTCAATATCTTCCTTGTTTGGTACCTCCTAGGGATTCTTCTTCCCTTCAGGGTATAATCATGTCTGGATGACCCTGAGCTTTACAAATATTACTTATCAGCGAGACTTATGGGTGTAAGGGGTTGGTTGGTGAAAGATGACCCAGGCTCCATGGAGACCTTTGGAGGAGGAACAATCATGTGGGCACCACTTGGCGGACCTAATACATTGTTCCTCATATATGCCAGTGATAAAGAAGGTTTACGGGTCTAATCCCATTCTTTCACATACACTGGTGTGGTATAATGTAAATTTGCTCAGAAGACAGATTACAAGTATTTCCCAGTTAGCTGTTATCTAATAAACCCTCTTTCTACCCTGTTACCCTTTCGTTGGACTTGTATATACGGTGGGTGAGGAGATTGCTCTACCTCGAGCAAGTTTGGAAAAGGAACATTTTTAAGATCTTTGATTCCTTGCAGGAGGAGTATGGTATTCCTGCTCATACTTGCTATATATACTTTCAATTATGTAGGGATAAGCTAAAGCAGCAAGGTTATGCAAATGGATTAGGGAGAAAGTATCTGTTTGAAAAACTTATTCCTTTAAAATTATCTCCAAGCTTTATGCTTGAGTGACACTGTCTGCAATTTAGTTACAGGTAATACTTTGATTGCCAGAAGAAATGACGTTCTTTCTACTAGTTTTAATGAGGTTCATTGACACGCCATCTGGTGTTCCTGGAAGACCCTTAAGTACAAATGTTGCATCTAACATATCAATTCCCATTGTACTTTGCTAAATTCAGCTCCACTAGTCCATTGTGTTGGCAGAAATGTGATAGGGTTGCCTCCTATATACTATATGTGATTGAAGTGTGAAAAAGTATGTTCCTTTATGATTAATGTACATGAATTAATACAGATTATTACCAGAAGTCAACAGCCTCTATCTTCACAATTGTCTGTTGGGTAAACAGGATAGGATGGTATGTACTTGTACACAGAAGATTTTAATTACCCATCTCCTAAATGCAGCTCAATTGACAATAGTGTACTTCTTGAAATCTGCTCCTCGAATGGACCACTGGTTGAAAACTGTGGCAGAGACTGCTGCAATGGAGAAACTCACTGTACAACTTAAAGAAAAGTAAGATAGATATTAAAATTTGGGGATCTTATTAGAACTAGCGCAAAAACTAAATAGGGTATTAGGAACTGAGATGGTAAGCTCTTTGTATTGTGTATACCTTGAACTTCTATATTTTGTTTACACATTTTTGTTTTTTGTATTCTGTACCTTTTCTAATAGAGAGTTAAAAAAAAATGGACCCAAAATAGCCTCCCCACACCTATTTGTCCCCAACCTCTACCTCCGCCACTGCTGCAGCTTTGGTCCACCACCACTCGTGGACCGCTCGTCTCCATAAAAGTGTTGTCCACTACTGTTATGTTGCAGTGGAGAAAGGGGAAGCTCATGCTTCAGCCAGTGGGGTATAGGCTCCCTGCCAGCTGGTCCATTCATTGATGCCATCCATGTGCCACAGGTCTGCTCTTCTGCTTTTCTGGGCAGTTAAATGGTGCAGTACACAGCAGTGAGTCCACACATGCACAGAGTGCCCAGAGGAAGCAAACAAACCCAACACATTATTATATAGGTACTTTTTATTTTATTTCTTTTTACCAGGTTCTATTCTCAAAATCGTTCTTACATTATATGATCTCTCCTTGAGTTGATTGGTAATTGTGTAGTACAGCTTACCACTTTGAGGATCTTCAATTCTACTACATCCATTTTATTTTTAAACTTGGTGATCTGTTTTGTCAGCATTTTATGTTTTATTGCACAAATTTTGCATTTTCTTTAATTTATGTCCCTTCAATTTACTTATTTCTGAAACTTATCCATTTTTATTTTCTATTCATCCACAACCTAAGTGAAAAAATTTAAATTAACTTGGAAAAAGTATTTGACATTAAAATTATATATACACGATTTACCATATTTTATATATAAATATATATCTATTTTATATATAAATCTATATCCACACCATAATTTACAAACTCACAAAGATTATTTGAAACAAACTGTAGCAAATGTTTACACATTATTAATCATTTACCTATTCAAATGCTGCATCAGCAATTTCCTCATAGTGGCAACTGCCTCTTTGATAAACAAGAATAAATAGTAAAAAAAAAAAAAAAAGTGTTATAAAAAAGAAAAGATCTCAGAAAAACTCCTTTGCAAAGCATATTACAGGGAATATCTAGCAAGATACTTTTTTATTCTGTGCTCAAAGGGAAAAAAGTTAAAATCCACACCCAAAATATCCAGTAACGTTTGTCAGCCCATATATATTTATATGTTTGGTGAACCTAATACATAGCTAAATAAAAGCAGTGTACATGTTGAAGTCAAATGAAAAGGAGCAAACAACTGGGAGCTGGGTTGTCAAGTTTGCTCATAGTAAGGAAATTAATTTTGTGGACAAAATATTTTGAGAATTGAAGTTCTCGGCCTGAATGATTTACTCAGGTTTATTCCATGCAGAATGATGAAATAAATGGAGTGGGGATTAGAACCCGCATAAACATTTTACCCAGTGGTCAACTTGGGATTTTTGATATCCTGAGCTTCCCCAGTTTTTAGGCCGCCCCCTTCTGGGATGGGTCTCATGGGGTATAAATAGCCACTGAGCATGTTCAGAGTGTCAGGTGGCACAGGGTTAGGAGACATTGGGGCCAATGAAATAAGACCCGCGCTGAAATCAGAACTGATTTTTCTGTGCATACTTTTTTGATGTGTGTGACAAAAACCAGTGGAAGCATGGGTTGTAATAACGGCCGCATTAGATACGTGCATAGAACCCATGTACACCAAACGCACGTGCCATAATGTGCACACTAATGCACGCTCATGGCCCTATCTAGTAAAATCGCATGAACATCCATGTAGAATCCCGCGTGGTCATCCATCGGCATGTGAACACCCACGATTGATTCTCAGGGCGAAAGCCTTTGTTTTTCAAAAAAGAATAAATTTATGGTCCGGAAGTTCAGCAATATCTAACCCCTTCATGATTGCTCTCTGATCACTGGTGAGAGCGTGAAATTCTGAATTCTGCCTCATTGAGAAGCTGTCTTCTTTCTACCAGTTCCGTCTGATACTTGAATGACTCGCAAAAGCATTAAAAAAAAAAACGGTCTCCACGCCAGCATTTTCACTTAACTCCTGCTCTGACTCAGGCACTAAAAACCCACATTAAAAAACCTGCACTAACCCTATCTCCCTACCAGCGCAGCTCCCTGCATTGCCCATGATTAGATAATTGCTTCCTTTGCATGACAGTAGCATACACTCAAGCAGAACAAGCTGCAGGTTAGTAAGCGGGTTTATATGCGCGTTTTTCTCCACGCTCAAACCCTTATTACATATCCATCTAGGGTCTGCCCGGGAAACCGCACATATAAATGCATGCACAGTATGCGCTGAAACCCATGGCAGCATTACCACTGTTTATTACATCGGCCCTACTGAGAGGGTTGGTACCGTAGGGTTAGTAGAGTGGGTTAGTGGTGCATTAAGGAGATCAATCCAGCATCTTTCATTGTAGAGAAATGTTATAGAAAGACAGTTATGAATAGACCTAGTCAAATGAAAAAATACTTTGGAAGCAAGAGTTTTTTGAGAAGTGTGGAAAGTGATTTTTGTTATTTTAGATCAGTTCTTGACTGAAAGGGAGCCCCTTCCCCCTCCCTGGAAGGAAGCAGTGCCTGGATCCCTATTTTTGCATTTTGTGCTCAGTTAACAGGAAGGTAGAAGACAGATCTGAGAAGTTTAAGAAGTGTTTTGGAGAACCCATCTATTTTTGAGGTTAGGGGAGTTTTTCCATCACACCTGATGAATGTTGGAATTGGAGGAGAACTTTCCTACCCTTAATTGGGGAGGGCATTTTAGACCAGAACATGGTTAAGAGAAGGAGGGTCATCAAAAGAGGCACTATGGACAAAGAAACCTATTTCATTTTGATTTGTATTTCTCATCTTATCTATGATTTTTGGAATCATAGCCTGGATTTTATTTTTTAAGCTTAAGTAAACTGTTTATGATTTGAACACCATCCTTGGATTCTGAGCTTTCATTCAAGTGTGTCCTTTTGGATCGACCAATCCTCCACTGTGAGTATTGAGCAAAGTGTAAGAGTGACTATGCAGCCTAGGTTCTCCTCCATAGCACCTAGGGCTCCAGAGGCTCAGGCCTTCTCCTCGCCGGAGAATCCCAGCCCCCAGGGCCGAAGTTTGGTGCAAGAGTATTAGACATCAAAGAGAGTAAAGACAACCCAGGGACTTTGATGAAGCCCCTGCATCAGGGACCCTCCACCAGAGAGGGGGTTATATAAGTATCATTAGTGTCAAATGACTACCCTTCTTTCAAACATTAACTTAAAGTATAACAGAGAGTAATACAAAAACTATAGTATTAATCCTAAGAAGAAAAATGTACCCATTAAAAAGAATTCACCATAAATCAGAATACAAGAATCAGAAGTTGAATCATTTCAGTAGGTGTTACCATGCAGTAAAATCCTCCTTAACCCGGGAATGCACTATACAAAAAACTCTTTACTGCACAAGTTTAAACATCTGATTAACTGGAATCTGGCATCTCAAATAACGCCAAATAATATATCAAACTAGAGTCAGTTTATCACATTTTCTCCCCCACCCCCCACCCCCCAACATCCATAACACAAAACAGGAGAATACAGGTGATGACTCCAGAAAAGTGTAAGTAATATCATACAATCCCACAGGAAATGCTCAATATTCTTCTAGAGAAAGGTAAAAAATGAAAACTTTCATGCAGATCTAATAACAATAATTTATAAATCACCTTGCCCAACAAATGTTACATCAAGGTGGTATACTGGATAAAAACACTGAATAATGTAACATAAAACATACCATAACACATGCACAATTACACAAATGACAATAGATATACAATCCAAATGGCAAACAAATAATAATGGAAACCACTTTCAGAGATGCCTGCATGTAAATGTAGATCCCCCCCCCAAAAAATAAACCAATCAGGATCCTCTTAGACCCTTCCCAACACGTCCTGAAAATTTGGTGTGGATAGAACAAACACAAAAGATATTAAGGGTCACACATAGAAAGCAATTTCATAAGCTTATTTTTCTTTCTTCGGAAAGTAGGATAAAAAGACTAAGATGTGAGACCATGTAATCCTTTTAAATGTAACACAGCTATTGTTCTAATTCTTTATTGCTACTGTATGTACTTTCATACAAACAAAAAGTTAAATAGTGATCAAAGCATGCCGTATTAAATCAGAGCATAAAAAACTGCTTTGCAATGTCTGAAAAAACAAATCTATCTGTCCATTTGCATAAAACAGTGAACATTTTATGGTAAACATGTTAACACAACATGAATTAGAAACACGTACCTTCTCTGTTAAAGGAAGGAAGGAAAGAGGAAAAAAAAAAAGGCAGATCAAAGTTACTTATGCTTAAATACAAACAGTATGGACCACAAAGCTTCACAAAACACAAAGTTGTCTGGACTAAAATGTGACCAGATGTCACATGACTAATCCGTGTGCCTTTGAGATTTTGAACTTCAGGACTCTGACATTACTGGATGGTTAACCATTTCATAACTTAAAGCAATGCAACACAGGTTTCTAATAAAACATCATGATTTACGCTCTCTCTCTCACTTTCTATGCTATCACATATAAAAGGGAGGTGAAAAGCAGTGTAGAATAAAAGCCACATTTTTGTATAATTGCTTAGCTAAACAAAATATGCTTACCATATGTAAACGTGACAAATTACATTTATAGCACAATGATAAACATTGCAATTTGTGATACAATAATAAATGACAATCATTGAAATCCTTCAATAGAAGAACAAACAAAATAAAGCACCATGAAACCAGACGTCTGTTTGACCCAAGCTTAAAGACCTCACACTGTGGGCCAGCATCAAGAGATTTCGGCTGAAACAGTTGAACAGTAAAAAATCAAAACAAAACATAATACCCAAAAGAACAAAAACAGGAAATCTGTTCTTTTCTGTTAACTAATACAGCAGCCTGGACTACAGGATGTGCTGTGTAAATGGCTAAGGGACAGACCAACTTCCCTACATCATGAGGCTTTGTCTCACCTGCTATCTTTGAATACACATGTGTTTCCATAAGCCTGGTCAAAACATTTTCTTTGCAGTACATCACACTACAAAAAACACTTAGAAAAATGAGAAACAACTGAACATTATTTCTCTGGAAGTATTTATAAACATGTACTGAAAGTTCTGGTCCAGAATGATGTGTCATTCCTGTTTTGTTATACTATACATCAGCTTGGACCACAGAGACTTGACAAAGCAGAAATTGGGCATCATTGCAGCTTACAGCATCTTTTGTTCACAATTTTCATCAATAGGAGTCTACTCATCAATTGTGCAGTGTTTTGTAAAGGTATGACTGCAGCACCAAGTTGGTACTTTAAAGTAAAGTAAAGATTGAGTTTATTCCCCTAGGGCCAGCTCTACTAAACTTTCCCATAGAGACAGAATGGAAGATAAGGCCTAAAAAAATATCAGGCCCCAAATGATATAACCATTGACCTTGACTTTGACTAAATTAGGTGTTTTGGGTTTTTTTTATTGGATCTTTTGTAAGAATCAAATGTACAAACTTAAATCCATCTAGGCAGAGCTGTTTTTGAGGTGGCTATCCTCTTCTGTGAATTCCATAAGGACAAATAGTAGTTCTGAAGTACTTTGTTCTATGCAAATACAATTTCAAAACTTTTCGTCATTTGGACTATACAATTCCTGTTCTTTATTATTTTGAGGGTTTAGGCATAAAGTTGGCAAACAATGTTTTGAGGAGTATGAAAATTGAATGTACTTCTGAAAGAGAAATATTGAATAGTACTTAATACAACTATCTTGAAAATCTGCAAAAGTAGAAGGAAGGTAAAAAAAAATCTCACCAACTCTAAGCTGAAAAAAACGAACAAAAAACTAGCAATTAAAACTGATTCATAATACTAGTGACTCAAATAGTGAAGCTGTATGGACTTCAATGGTAAAATGAAGTTCCAAGGTGGAGAATAAGTATACTGATTGCCTCTATGTTTCAGTGCTCTTATAAAATAAAATATTTTCAATATATAGGGTCCTCTTATTGCAGATATTTAAAATTTATGTTATTGATGTTTTGGATCTTTACATCAGCAATATCACCTCCCGTTTTCTGTGGGGGAATACCTACAGTACCTGAATGTAAATTGATGTGATATCTCGATTGATCGAATGTCGGTATATAAAAACTAATAAATAAAAATAAATAAATAGGGAGAGGAATGGTCAGCAGAGACCTTACTTAGAGTACTATGTACAATTCTGGAGACTGCATCTTCAAAAGGATATAAACAGGATGGAGCCAGTCCAGAGGGTGGTTACTAAAATGGTTAATGATCTTCATTCTAAAGCATACGGGGATAGACTTAATGATCTAAACATGTATACCGTAGAGCAGGAATCCTTTTCAAGTTCCAAAATTTTTGCAAACCCTGCAAGCTTCTCTTTCATTTTTACCTGCAGTTATGTATCATATATAGAAAAGTTATTTTTGTAATAACAAAGAAATAATTACATGCATGCCAGACATTCATAATTTGGAAAATTAAATAATGATTACTAATTATAAAGGGAATACATATAATTGCAAAGCACAGCAGTAAAAGTGGAAAAATGTACTCATATTCAGTAACTTATGAGTAACTACAGGTACCCACAGAGCTGGATCTGGATTGACTGGGGGAATGGACTCGTGGAGGAGGATGGAGAGAGAGAGAGTGATTGGCAGAGTGGGAGAGACAGACCAACTGGTGGGATGGACTGGTGGAGAGAGAGTGAGCCACTGGCAGGTCTGGACTGGTGGAGGATGAGAGAGAGATTGGCGGGGATAGACTGGTGAAGGTGGGGGACTGGTTGGAATGGACTGTGGATCAATGACAGAAAGTGAGAGACTGATTGAGAAGGATAAAGGAGGTATGTTTGAGACAGGCTCACATCACTAAAAGGAAGATGTGGAGAGAGGTTTGGTGCACATATTTCCCTCCCAGCTCCCCACCAAAATTATTACTATTTTTAAAGAAAATCACCTGTGACAGAGAAATCACTGTTAGTGTGATCTTGACAGGGATCCACTGGCTCTCTCCACACCTGCCTGTTACCAAATTCCATATATGCAGACACAGGACACCACCACTCATCAAGAGGTACTGCTACAAACATTTTACACTATTTTTGCAAGGTGCTGCGCATGCATCTCAGTGGCATCTCTAGACAGAAGAACCTTCTAAGTAACAAAAATATCCCTGGCCAATTTCAACCACTACGTAACACTGCTACTAAAATGATTCAAGAGCATCAAACATTCTTCTATATAGGAATGGGACAAATCCCAATTTAAAACCTGCATCTTTCGTTCTACAATATCCTGTGTTCACAGAAACTTCACCAACAAAGGGTGCAAAGGACATTTCCTCTTACCGTTCACCACAACATTTCTGCAAATTTATTTTTTTTAAAGCCCTGAAATATCAAATTTACAGAAGTATTCAGACCTTTTACTCAGAAGTTTGTTGAGGCAC
Source organism: Rhinatrema bivittatum (assembly GCF_901001135.1). Classification (NCBI taxonomy): domain Eukaryota; kingdom Metazoa; phylum Chordata; class Amphibia; order Gymnophiona; family Rhinatrematidae; genus Rhinatrema; species Rhinatrema bivittatum. Next base: position 98,297,191 of record NC_042620.1, read on the forward strand.
CTTTTGCAGCAATTACAGCCTTAAGTCCTCTTGGATATGATGCTACAATCTTGGCACACCTGGATTTGGGGATTTTCTCTCTTTCTCTGCAGACCCTCTCAAGCTCTGTCAGTTTGAATGGGGAGCATCAATGCACAGCTATTTTCAGGTCTCTCCAGAGATGTCTGATTGGGTTCAAGTTCAGGCTTTAGCTGGGCCATTCATACTTGTCCCAAAGCTACTCCTGCGATGTCTTGCCTGTGGTGCTTTAGGGTCATTGTCCTGTTGGAAGATGAATCGTCACCCCAGTCTGAAGTCCAGAGTGCTCTGGCTCAGGTTTTCATCAAGGATCTCTCTGTACTTTGCTCTGTTCATCTTCCCCTCAATCCTGACTAGCTTCCCAGTTCCTGCAACTGAAAACATCCCCCACAACATAATGCTGTCATCAGCATGCTTTACCACAGGGATGATATTTTCTAGGTAATACTCAGTGCTTGGTTTCCTCCAGAGATGACGCTTGGCAGTCAGGCCAAAGAGTTCAGTCTTGGTTTCATCAAACCAGAGCATCTTGTCTCTAATGCTCTGAGAGTCTTTTAAGTGCCTTTTAGCAAGCTCCAAGTGGGCTGTCATGTGCCTTTTACTGAGAAGTGGCTTCCGCCTAGCCACTCTACCATAAAGGCCTGATTGGTGGAGTGCTGCAGAGATGGATGTCCTTCTGGAAGATTCTCCCATCTCCACAGTTTGACTCTGGAGCTTTTTCAGAGTGACCATGGGGTTCTTGATTGCCTCCCTGAACAAGGCCCTTCTCTTCTAATTGCTCAGTATGAGTGGGCGGCCAAGCTCTAAGAAGAAGTCCTGGTGGTTCCAAACTTCTTCCATTTAAGAATGATGGAGGCCACTGTGTTCTTCAGGATCTCCCATGCTGCAGCAATTTTTTTGTACCTTAACCCAGATCTGTGCCTCGACACAATCCTGTCCTGGAGGTCTACAGAATTCCTTCAATTTCATGGCTTTGATTTTGCTCTGAGAAACACTGTCAACTGTGGGACCTTATATAGACAGGCATGTGCTTTTCCAAATCTTGTCCACTCAATTGAATTTTACCACAGGTGGACTCCAAGCAAGTTGGAGAAACAACTCAAGGATGATCAATGGAAACAGGATGCACCTGAACTCAGCTTTGAGTGTCACAGAAAAAGGTCTGAATAGTTATGTAAATGTGATATTTCAGTTTTGTTTTGTTTTTTTTAATTAATTTGCACACATTTCTATATACCTGATTTCGCTTTGTCATTATGGGGTATTCTGTGTAGATTGAGGAAGGAAATATGCATATTATCCATTTTAGAATAAGGCTATAACATAACAAAACGTGGAAAAAGTGAAGGGGCCAGAATACTTTCTGAATGCACTGTACATGTTGTTGTAATGAGAAATTACTACGTACCTGATCATTTCCTTTTCCTTAAGGTGGATAGATAAATTCAGGACCAGTGTGTTATGCACCTCTACCAGCAGATGACGACGAAGCAAACTGACATCACAGTATATATAGTCCTGCAGTGACATCAGCCTGCCAATATTCTCTTCAAAAGCAACTATAGACAGACTAGCAAAAAACTTGATTAAAAACAGACAACTATTTCTGTACTTACCCAAGAAACACTGAACTCGGGCAAAAATGTATGCATACTAATCTAGGGACTGGATGAACACTTAGCAGTAATCCTCCTGAACAACCCTCCTTCATTTTTATTTGTTTTTTTAAACTTACCTGAGCTCAGCCCTTCCCGGCTGAGTACAGAGACAGTCTATGGCTCCAGGGAGGGAGAGGGCATCTGCCATCACAGCCGTGCTCTGCTTCCTGCACCCGCTGCCTTTAAGCTGTACAATCAGCTAAGTCAACGCTGGCTGAAAAACCAGCTACCAGACCAAGGCAATAACCTCAGAAATTCTCAATTGGGGGAGGGACCATTTGGTATCACCGCAGGAGAGTGGGGCAATTTTTTTTTTTTTTAATTCTCCTTCTACAATCTGAAGCAATACCCAGTAGAGAGTTGCATATCCACTATCTGCTGAAGACAGAGAATACTGGCAGGCTGATGTCACTGCAGGACTGTATATACCGTGACGTCAGTTTGCTCCATCTCCATCTGCTGGTAGGGATGCATAACCCACTGGTCCTGAATCCATCTATCCACATGCTAAGAAAATGATTTTACCTCAGAAGACTGAACTTTGAATGTCCTTTTTCATGCAAAATTTATTATAAATGCATAATTATTAACTGTGTGTTGGTGGGGGGGGGGGGGGGGGGCACAAAGCTATAAGACTAATCTAGGATGCCTAATACACTTGCTTCAACCCTGAGGCAGATCACCACACACAAGCCTTCACCATTCACCCACTTCTCCAGGGAGCAAATGCTGGGGCAACATATAAAGGTGAGCTTGGTTGTTATTTTTAAGCAGGTGAGTTGTGCTCAGACAATTAGGACTGTTTGAGTACTTTCAGCCATGTTTTCTTGGTCTCTGATTACATCTATTGGTATTTGATGATCTTCTCTCTCTCCATATATAGTATAGAATTGTCACTTAATTCTGTCACTTCTATTAATAATGCTGTTTTTCTCAGGGGCAGGCCACAATCTATTCAGTGAAGACAGGGTAGGAAGAGTGGCGCTATATGTAAAAACAAGCTACAGAACTCCATGGTTTATGAGCCAAGGCGGAGGCACTGTGGGTTAATCTGGGTCAGAACAGCTATTTATAAGAACATAAGAAGTACCGTGCTGGGTCAGACCAAGGTCCATTGGGCTCAGCATTCCTTTCTCCAACAATGGCTCCGAGTAACAAGGATCCACCAGATCCCCAACAGTTGATCTACTTCTTATATTCCACTCCCAGGGATAAGTGCCGGTTTTCCCATGTTTGTCGGGCTAATAACTGTTTATGGATTTTCCCTTCAGGAACTTGTCTAATCAACTTTTAGATCCCACTACAATAGTTGCCTTGACCAGTCCAGAGGGAGTGCTGACAGCACAATCTTCATTTGTGGAGTAAGTTTGGTCTTGCTGGAAAGAAGCACTTAAATCTTGAGACAAAAAAAATTATTGGAGGGTTAAGCTATTAATGGCTATTTATATCCTTTGCTAGTTTAAGGTTAGTATTTGTTAGCCAGTGTCAGAATTGTTTGTGTGGAAAGAACATGCCATACTGGGTCAGACCAATGGCCCATCAAGCCCAGCATCCTATCTCCAAAAGTGGTTAATCCAGGTCATAAGAACCTGGCAAGTACCAAAAACCTAAGTCTATCCCATGCTACTGTTGCTAATAATAGCAGTGGCTATTTTCTAAGTCAACTCAATTAATAGCAGGTAATGGACTTCTTCTCCAAGAACCTATCCAATCCTTTTTTAAACCCAGCTACACTAACTACATCCTCTGGCAACAAATTCCAGAGTTTAATTGTGCGTTGAGTGAAAAAACTTTCTCCGATTAGTTTAAATGTGCCATTTGCTAACTTCATGGAGTGCCCCCTTAGTCCATCTATTATCTGAAAGAATAAATAACTGATTCACATTTACCCGTTCTAGACCTCTCATGATTTTAAACACCTCTATCATATCCCTCCTCAGCCGTCTCTTCTCCAAGCTGAAAAGTCCTAACCTCTTTAGTCTTTCCTCATAGGGGAGCTGTTCCATCCCATTTATCATTTTGGTAGCCCTTCTCTGTACCTTCTCCATTGCAGCTATATCTTTTTGGAGATGCGGTGACCAGAATTGTACACAGTATTCAAGGTGTGGTCTCACCATGGAGCGATACAGAGGCATTATGACATTTTCCATTTTATTCACCATTCCCTTTCTAATAATTCATAACACTCTGTCTGTTGAATCTCTGAGTTAGGAAACAATAGTAAATGTTTATCAGTATTAAAACTGAGTTTATAAAGTCATTTACTTGGTCTTAGAAAGTGAGAATGCTGATTCTTAGCCATCTAGTTACTAGTTTCCCACCCCCTACTAGGATAACTCTCTTCAAAATAATTCAATCAGTCACTTAAAATAATTTAATTCATCCTGATTTTAGTTACTAATTTTAGTCCTCTTTCTGGATAGTCATCTAGTTATCCAATTTATAAAAAACAAAGCAAAACAGATTAAAAAAAAAAAAGCAAAAAAAAACAAAAACAAGACACCTAATAAATAAACTTAAAAACCCCAATCATAGTTACTATTCCTTAAATTGAGACATACTTATACCTTAATCAGTATTTTAAGACTTTATCAGCTCAACAAATTACGATGCTGACAGAAACCCAGAGTGCCATATGTATGATTATCTACCTGTTCACAACGAAGAACCACCCAGCCCCTACCAAAGAGGAGGGCCAGATGAATTCACGTTCCAGATTCTCTTGGATATAAGCAGACACTGTCAGAGTCTCTGAGAGAGATGGGGGTAAATCCGTCTCTGCAGAGGCGTAGCTCCAGGATTAAGTTCTATGAGGCAATCATACATACGATGAGGAGGCAAAGTCTCGGCACTATTCTTTGAAACCTGGTGCTTTCAAATGGGGACAGTGTTTCGGATGTTGTAGTTGATGATCAGCTGAGATCCAATGATACCTGGATGTTGTGGTTGAGATTTACAGCGCAGGTGATGAAGGTTCATTCTAAGTCTAGGATCCAGGAAATCTAACTTTGCTAAAGTAGGGGACATCAAAGGATGGAGAGATCTACAAGAAGTAAAAGAACAGTGAGCAAAACTAAAAGAAATTATTGTAAATGGCAGAGGAAGAAAAGTTTGCAATGGTTTTCAAAAGTAATAGCTGAAAGGGTAAGAAAAAAAAGGATAGTATTCATAAACTATAAGAGTTCACAGAAAGGAAGACAGGAGACATTATCTGGAAAAGGTATGAGAAGAGGAAAGTTTTGTGAAGATGCAATTGAAGGAAGAAAAAATGCACAATATGGTAAACCGAGAGGACAAGACTTTTTATTTGTGATAATCTTAATGATAGGAGGAAGTATAAAAAAAGTGTCTTTATGAAACTCAGAAAAGGGAAGGAATATGGAAATGTTCCTTCAAGGAAAAGTCCATAACCAGCTTTTAGATGCGGGAAAGCAGGTGCTTATCCCTAGGAGTGAAATATAAGAAATAGAAACTATTGGGAATCTGATGAATACTTGTGACCTGGACTAGCCACTGTCGGAGATAGAATGCTGAGCTCGATGGACCTTCATCTGACCCAGCACGGCATGTTCTTATATACTGACAGAGAAAAATTGAAATTGCTTAACAAATATTTCTGTTTGGAGTTCACTGAGGAAGGGCCAGGAGTAGAACCTCATAAAATGGACACAAATAGTATTAGTTTTGAGTTTTACCTCGCTTCCATTTTCAGAAAAATGTGTTCATGAGAATTGCTGAGGGAGTGGTAGAGATTGTGCAGGTGAGCAGTTATATGGCAGACTAAGCAGTATTGTCTTTTTCTGCCATCATATTTCTATGTTTCTATTAATTGCTCATTCTGTAGCTAGGAAGAGGTGGAATGCATGATTATGCATGTTCTCAGAAAAAAAGCTCCTACAGCCACCACTAGTGACTCTTGCTGCTGTGAAGTGCTGAGAGTATAGCCCAGGTTCTGGTCTGCATCTGAGCATCAGGCAGTAATGACTTTTCCATGGCACATTTGATCAGGTCTGAAGGCACACTGGTCTAATGAAAGACCTAGTAGAGTAAGAAACAGCCTATAATCAGAGATAACAAAACTTAACAAATCCCATATGTGGGAAATTATATCTTAGCAACTCACCATAAATATTTACTGCTCATTCAGTCAGAATGCCAACAAGATACATGACCAAAAAGCAAAACTAAAATATTAAAAATAATTTTGGGTGTAGTGAAGCCAACAATACTAAAGTTCAATCAAAATGTTATGCCAAAGTGAGAGATGAAGCGGGGGGCTGAGAGGTTGGGGATAGTATTTGTTGCTGGTACTGCAGGTATCAGTCTGTGACTTAAGCTAAGAATAAAAGGTTTAAGAAGCCAGCAGTATCAGAAGTATGACAGACGAACTCTTCTGACATATAACACAAGTAGACTAAAATCCCAATTGCCCGAACCTGACTTATGCTCTAAACTACCAAATATGATCAACCAGCATTACTTAAGGGTTTCAAATCAAATAATGCTAGGTTGTACAGTATTAAATTAGCTTGCTATTGCTGTACAGTACTTTAGACTGAAAAAATATACTAATATATTTCTCTGTAATTTGAACTTTGGCATTCATTAGAATTGTAGGTCTCCTCCTTGCTGATATTCTAATTCCTTGCTAAGCATATCAGGTAGCCCTACACAAGAAACACCAAGATTACCAAATCTCCATATTGGTAAGTTCTTTCTTCAAACCAAGGAGAAAAATCATTCATAGTTCAAACCCTGAAGTTCAAAAATACTGACTTTGTTAAAATGGGGAAATACCTTGAACAGCTGGAAGAAGATAGCTAAAGTAGAATAACAGTGGGCCAAACTAAAAGGAGCAATACCAATGGCAACAAGTCTTTATGTAAGAAAAATAAATACAAGCAAGAGGAAAAGGAAACATATGACTCCTCCAAAGAGATCCGTATTCCAAAAGTACAAAGGATCTCAAAAAGATCAACATAGGGAAGAATATTTCATGAAGCTAAAAGTGACAAAAGAAATCAGGATAGCAAAAGCTTGAGTGGAAGAAAGGCTTGCTAAAGAGGTAAAATGAGATAACATTTTTCAGGCATGTCAGAAAAAGGAGGAAGACTACAGCTGGAATTGTAAGATCAAAAGATGACAAAGAACAAAGCAGAAATATTAAATAAATATTAAATATTAAATACTTCGGTGGTGGGAAAAGTAATGGAGTCACTGCTGAAAGAGAGAATAGTGAACTATCTACAGTCCGGAGAATTGATGGACCAGAGGCAACATGGATTCACCAGGGGAAGATCCTGTCAAACAAATCTGATTGACTTTTTTGACTGGGTAACCAAGGAATTGGATCAAGGAAGAGCACTCGATATCATATACTTGGATTTCAGCAAAGCCTTTGATACGGTTCCGCACAGGAGACTGGTGAATAAAACGAGAAGCTTGGGAGTGAGTGCCGAGGTGGTGACCTGGATTGCAAATTGGTTGACGGACAGAAGACAATGTGTGATGGTAAATGGAACCTTCTCTGAAGAGAGAGCGGTTTTAAGTGGTGTACCACAAGGATCGGTGTTGGGACCGGTCCTGTTCAATATCTTTGTGAGCGACATTGCGGACGGGATAGAAGGTAAGGTTTGTCTTTTTGCGGATGACACTAAGATCTGCAACAGAGTGGACACGCCGGAAGGAGTGGAGAGAATGAGACGGGATCTAAGGAAACTGGAAGAGTGGTCGAAGATATGGCAGCTGAGATTCAATGCCAAGAAGTGCAAAGTCATGCATATGGGGAGTGGAAATCCGAATGAACTGTATTCGATGGGGGGGGAAAGGCTGATGTGCACGGAGCAGGAGAGGGACCTTGGGGTGATAGTGTCTAATGATATGAAGTCTGCGAAACAATGCGACAAGGCGATAGCAAAAGCCAGAAGAATGCTGGGCTGCATAGAGAGAGGAATATCGAGTAAGAAAAGGGAAGTGATTATTCCCTTGTACAGGTCCTTGGTGAGGCCTCACCTGGAGTACTGTGTTCAGTTCTGGAGACCGTATCTACAAAAAGACAAAGACAAGATGGAAGCGGTACAGAGAAGGGCGACCAGGAAGGTGGAGGATCTTCATCGGATGACGTACGAGGAGAGATTGAAGAATCTAAATATGTACACCCTGGAGGAAAGGAGGAGCAGAGGAGATATGATACAGACTTTCAGATACTTGAAAGGTTTTAATGATCCAAAGGCAACGACAAACCTTTACCATAAGAAAAAAATCAGCAGAACCAGGGGTCACGATTTGAAGCTCCAGGGAGGAAGATTCAGAACCAATGTCAGGAAGTATTTCTTCACGGAGAGGGTGGTGGATGCCTGGAATGCCCTTCCGGAGGAAGTGGTGAAGACCAGAACTGTGAAGGACTTCAAAGGGGCATGGGATAAACACTGTGGATCCATAAAGTCAAGAGGCCGCCAATGAAGAGTGGGTAACTCGCCAGAATGATGGCTACTGCCTGGACACAATACCCTTATTCAATAAACATACACATGGTTACTGTGACTCCAACATCGCTCTAAGCTTCAACAGCAAGAGGAAATGTGGAAAAAAGGATTTGCACTCACAAAGCCGGGAGTAGCTGGCTTGTTACGGCGGTTACTACCCCAAACCAAATGTGCCTGATACTTCACTTTCGATGCACATCCAGCATAGCTCTCTGCTCCAATGGCAGGGGAGAAGAAAAACTGATACTTCACGCATATCCAGCATAGCTCTCTGCTTCAACAGCAGGGGAAAAGAAAAACTGATACTTCACGCATATCCAGCATAGCTTCAACGGCAGGGGAGAAGAAAAAAGGATTCACACTCACAAAGCGGGGAGTAGCTGGCTTGTTACGGCGGTTACTACCCCAAACCAAATGTGCCTGATACTTCACTTTCGATGCATATCCAGCATAGCTCTCTGCTTCAACGGCAGGGGAGAAAAAAAAACCTGATACTTCATGCATATCCAGCATAGCTCTCTGCTTCAACGGCAGGGGAGAAGAAAAACAACCAATAAGGGCTGTATAACATAGTCAGGGTTAAAACAAATAAGCATGGGTGTAGCTTGCTTATTGTGGCGGTTACTACCCCTATTACCCCTAACTAATCAAGCTAGATATTTCACTTGGATGCAGCTCCATCACTGCTCTCTACATTAATGGTGGGGGAGGAAGGGAAATACAACCAAGAGCTAAAAGAAACAGATAAGTATGAGAGAAAAAATGTGTGAAGCTTGCTGGGCAGACTGGATGGGCCGTTTGGTCTTCTTCTGCCGTCATTTCTATGTTTCTATGTTTCTATAAGTACTTCAATTCAGTATTAAAGATGACCTTGGAGGAAGGACTTGCTGCTTAGCAAAAATATAGATGGGTGTGGGATACATATCCTTCTGCAAGACAAGAGACTAAAATCTGAGCTGGTGCCTGGTCCTTAAAACCTACAGTTAAAACTAAAAACAGTAATCAGGAAATACATTTCCTGCAGATTCACTAGTATACATGAAATATTTGTGTAGCTATCTTGGCTGTCCAGAATGCTAGAGCAAGCTTTACATCTTCTGAATCACTTGGAATTTGCAGGCATCGTGATGGACCTGTGTGGACCTCAGAAACCAATGGGACAATGATCTGACAAAGATTTAGCTTTATGTAGCCACTTCTTCAGGGATATGACTCTTTAATATCCACAAATGTATTATTATAAAAGAAAATGTTGCATAATCAAAGGTAAGTAATAAAACTTAGCTACGTGATGGAAGAAAAAGAACACATGGCCTATCTAGTCTGCCCATTCTTCCAACTAATTCAGCTTTACAATCCCAACCGCTCCCTCAGAGATCCCCTGTGTTTACCTAATGTTTTCTTGAATTCAAATACTATTCTCGTTTCCACCAACTCCATAGGAAGGCTGTTCTATGTTCTGTTTCCTCTCTGTAAAGAAATATCTATTAAGATTACTCCCGAGTCTACCCCATTTCACCCTCATCCTATGATCACTCAGTCCAGTACCTCCTTTTCATCAAAAGAGGCTCCCTCTTGTGCATGGAAACCTTGGAGGTATTTAAATGTCTATACTCTATAGCATATCTTTCGCATCTTGCCTTTCTTCTAAGGTATGCATATTTAGATCTTTAAGTCTGTTCCCATATATGCTAAAAAACAAAGACCATTGAACGTTTTAGAATCCACCCTCTGGACCAATGGTGCCAGCCAGCCCTGAGAAGGCACCATTTTGATGTCACACTATGGTGCCTGTCTCTGGAACAACTAGTGCCATTTCCATGTGAACGAACTAGAGGCAAGAGGTGAGTGGGCATCCCTTCTGCCCCTCTAGAATCTCATGGACGGGTAAGTGGGGGCTGAGGTAGTTTCTGGCCCCCAGGATCTTTTGGTGGGTTGGACTGGAAGTTTCAGTTGTTAGGCCCCTGGTCGTCCACAGGGAGGGCCTCAAGTTGGGCATGGAGAGACCCCAGGAGGCCTTCTCCAGAGGGTTTATTTCTCTTTTCTTTATCAAAATAAAACAGAAGTAAAATCAACAAAATTGTGTTGGTATTTTTGTTTCATTTTGAAATCATCATGAAATGAGTGCACATTTCTATTCCAAATGAGGCCTTACTAAGAGCTTAGACAAGGGCAATATCACCTTCATTTTTTCTGTCGACTATTATTCTCCTTATGCACCCTAAGCATCTTTTTGCCTTTTGCCACCACTTTATCCACCTGCTTGGCCACCTTAAGATCAGCAGAAACAATCACCTCCCATTCCCACTCTTTTTTTCATGCTAAAAAGAATTCCACTTCCTATTCTATACTTTGGGGTTTTGCAGCCTAAATACATAACTCTACATTTTTTTTTAGCACTAAATCTTAGTTGCCAAACCTTAGACCATTTCTAGAGCTTCACTAAATTCCTCCTGTTTTCCACACCTTCCTAGCTGTCTGCACCGTTGCAGATGTTAGTGTCATTAGCAAAAATACCGACCTTTCTTGACAATCCTTCCGCAATTTCGCTAACAAAAACGCTGAAAAAAATTGGTCCAAGGACTGATCTATGAGGCGTATCACTAGTAACACCACCTTCTTTAAAGTGAACTCTATTTACTACTCCCTTTTATCGCTTCCCACTCAACCAATTTCTAATCCAATATCAGGTCCATACCAAGGGACTTCAATTTATTTATGTCGCCCTTGTGGAAGCATGCCAAAGGCCTTACTGATATCCAAGTACATTACATCTAGCTCTCTCCTCTGATCAAACTCTCCAGTCACCCAAACAAAAAAAATTGATCAGATTTGTCTGTTGTCTCAGATCTTGCAACACATTTGGATTCCAGAAACTGCACTATCCTCTGTTTTAGCAGCAATTCTATTAATTTGCTCACCACAGAGGTAAAACTAATTGGTCTGTAGTTCCTAGCCTCCTACTTACTTTCACTTTTGTGAAGAAGAACCATATCTGATTATCTGCCTGTCTGCAATCCAGCCTAGACTACTCTCCTCTAAAGAAGCATTGAAAAGGTTAGCCACCTGAGCTACCAGAACTTTTCTCTGTTTCCTTTATATCCTCGAATGTATCCCATCTGGCCCCATCATTTTATCTATTTTAAGTTTAGTTAGCACCTCATGAACATACTGTTCTGACAATTGATTTTGGTTTATCTCACTTCCAATCTTATTGTTATTCGTTTTATATGGTCATGGGCTCCTGGCCCTTCCACGGTGAAAACCTTTGTTAAGTTATTTGTTAAGTAATTTCAGGTTTTCCTTCTCAGCCTCTACATATTCTTCTCTGAACCATGTGCTGCTGAGCGACTGTTGGCTTTCCCTTTTGTTCTAGTAGTTTAAAAGCTCCTTTTTAAAAGGTTAGTGCTAGCAGCCTGGTTCCAGCCTGGTTAAGATGGAGCCCTTCCCTTTGGAAAAGACTCAGTCTCACAATACTACTTTGCACTTTTTTCTATCACTAACATATCTTAAAAAAAAATTGTCCCATTCTACAGTACTTGCTATTTTCTTCCATTTTGGAATCTTTGCAATCAACTACTTTTCCAGCTTCTCTTGATATTGTTGCCAGTCTTCCTCTTTTCTGCTATCTCTAATAGTTTATAAATGCTAACCTTTTTGCCCAACTACTTTATAAAACCACAGCAGACTTGTTTCCCCTTTTTAACTTTCCTTTGTCCTTATATCTCCTGTTAGTTTTTCCCACTGCTCTTCTACTTCCCCTAGATTTTCCTATCCAGTTAACTATTCCTTGAGTTACTCCCTCATTTTAACAGTTAAGTTAAAGTTGACAGATGTTTTTTATGAATTCTTTTGCAGAGTTAGGATAATAGCAACATAAATGCATAAAAAGTTGAACTGGATCAATGATTACACTCCATCTTTGTTGGGAACATTGTTCTGTTGGTATGTGAGGTCCTCACAGATATTTAACATATGCTGGAAAGGGACTTGAATTTTCACAATGGGATCCACTATTACAGCAGGGTAAATTAATTTGAATGGGTCCTCCAAAGGAAGGGTCTGATATGTTCCATTTTTAAAAAATCCTTAAAATAATACTCTAAATTTCTGGCCTGAAGAGATACAGTAATCAACAAAATAAATGTTTGTTAAACATTAGAAGTAAACCACACACTTTCTCCAAAAAAGCATACCCAGATTATTTTGAGAAATATTTTTTTGTTTAGAAGTAGCAGCTGGTGGTTCCTTTAAAATGTTTTGATACACTCCAGACATTTTTAGCTTGTGGCATTGTTTCAAGCTTAACAAAAGATGTAAGTTTAGATCAATTAATGAAGCACACACCTATCTCCAAATATATCAGCATTTGAAAGTGTTTAAAAAAAAAAAAAGAGAATTGATTTGTCTCCTAAGAAAAAGTGAGGAAAAAAATCAACAAATTCCATTTTTAGATATCACCTGTATTCATTTTATAACATTTCATGATTTTATATTAAGTTTAAAACACTTTCTACATATTAAAATGATTTATATTCTACCTCCAACCTGACTGTTTATGCAATTATTTCTTCACTGCATAAATCAGTAATTTCTTATGAAACAAACATGAAATAAATTCTTGTTAGTCACCTAATAGCCTCACTTCCCCATCAGTGACTTCAGTAAGTTCACCTATTTTCAATATATAACTACAGCCAGTTCTTGGCTAATTCTAGCATGTCTGTTTTTTGCCAGTTAGAGAGACCATTAAGCAGCATTCTCAAAGCCTTTTACAGCTTTATAATTAGAGTTGTTTAGGAAGAATTCAACCAATTATGCATGTACTTAGAAAAGGAAATACTTGCGGGTTTTGCCTAATCTACAGAAAGCACTGCTGGTACTCCTAACGCTGCCCACATTTTGTCAAAATTCTGTTCCTAAATACTCCTCGGGGTATGTGAACACTAATTAATAGAATAGCTGTGCAGGATACTAGTATTGTGTTTTATTTTCAATCGAACTGTACACACCTTGCTGTGTACAACTGGCCTTTGTTTACAGCTTTTAAAAAAATTCTGTTCCAGCAATTAAACAGTAAGACTATTCTAGCAAATTACAGGCACTCATGAGAATGTCTGCATCACATGATTCTCACAATATCACCTGGAATTGAAGCCAAAGCCTGCAGTATGCCATGGGAGGAAGACACTAACCTGTTTCAATTGTTTCCTTAAAAAAATAAAAGAGGCGAGAAAGGAAAAAGGTTAACCTACACAAAGTTATATATTGTTTTATTCCTGATACACTGTAGATCTGATTATATTCAGGGCTCCTGCATATCTGGCCATATGTCCCAGACACTCCCAAGAAGAGAGTGTATTAGTGTTAACTAGTATGCTGGCATGGGAAGTAGATAAGGTTTCTTGAAGGGGGGGGGTGGGGGTGGATAACCAGTACTAGGGTAACTAAAGCAATGCCACACTTAGGGTGAGCCCCTGGCTCAAGACATAACATGCAAGTCAGTCCTGCTTGTTTTTCTGACTCCTGTTACAAAGCTTTTTAAGGCTAAGAAATTCAGAAAGCACTGGAACAGGAGGCTGAAGAACAAAGGAATACCTCAACAGATTTTTTTTTTTATAACTGAAGTCAGGTGGTCAACCTTGCCAAAGAATGACAGTTGTGCAAGAAGGAGTACATTGTAAATTTGCCTCATGTTCTTGTTTTAACAGTTTAACCATCTCTTCTCCCCACCACCCCCTCCCCCCACCCCAAACAGATACTGATAAAATGCCTATGTTCAAACCCTGAAATTAAACCACCTACAGCTCTGGGCCCGTCATATCGCAGAGGCAAAGCATGACTAGTATTTGGATGAGAGACCTCTAATGAACACCAGGTGCTGCAGAAATAGCACTGAGAGCCGAGGAGGTGACCACTTTTCTCTTGGAGCCAGCAGACAACCAAAGCCCCAAACAGTATAAGAGGGACACTATGCTATTCAGAACAACTATTGCATAACACTTTAAACCAGTGTTTTGTTTACTTTGCATGCACCATATTAAATATCCTATGCTACTTATGGTGAAATTATGCTTAGCTGATAATTTTCTTTCCTTGAGTGCTCTGGACCACTCTATTACTCTTAGGGATTATCCATCTCCTCAGATGCCAGATATCTTCTGGCAATCTTTGTGGCCTGGTCTCCACCCAGGGTCCTTCACCAGCTTTTCTAGTTCTCCCCCAAACACAAGGTCTCTCTTAAAGGGAGACTTGCACAACTTTGCCTTTGAAGCTGAATCTGATGCCCAACCTATGAGCCACAGCAGCTTTCTGGTTGCTACCCCCGAAGCTACTAACCTAGCCAACTGGGTCATATAAGGTATCGCCAAGAAGGCAAGGCCAACTCTAAATGATCTGAATCCTGATTTTCTGACACCTGCTGGTGTTAAAAAAGCTGTTTCAGGACTGCCTCTATCTTCCTGTCCTGGGAATCCTTCAGGGTGGTTCTTCATCCACTGGAATAGTGGTTTTATGCACTATCCCGGTGTGCTGGCTCAATCAAAACATACGTGTTTTCTCATCCAGACAGCTAACTTTTCTTCCCAATCAGTCCTCGAGACAAAGATGCTTTAAGTTTGAAATTATTTATTGTACAAGTAGTTTTTTTATCACTTATAATTGTTGCATTCCAAACGTGTAGCCCCAGGCAAAGATCTTTGTAGCTAGAGATAGGTAGGAGAGGGGAGAACGGAGTTTCTTGGGTTGCAGGGTGAGAAGGCAAGAGGGTTCTGAGGTTGATTTAATCTTTTTAAAACAAGCGATAAGAAGAAATGTAAAAAAGCCAATCGTTTCACAGAGCTTTTAGAAAGTGCTGCTGGCTTTGAAGCAGCATGGACAAGACACCCAGGAACCCAAAACTCATAGGCACTAGGGCTATAACTCCTAAACAGCCCTGAGGGCTGTTACAGAAAACACCTCCACAAGCTGGGGGCAAGGTCCAATAGCAACGAGACTAAGACCCATGTGACACAGGGGGGAACATGAAAGACAGCTCCTTGAGCCTATGAGGCACTTAAGAAGACTCAAGTTAGATTGAGAGGGCATTCAAGCTCTTCCCAAGTGAGAGAAAGCAAAGGGGGAGGGAACTTCTCTTAAGGGCAAAATTCCCTTAAAGGCAAGGCTCACAGACTTTTATCATGGGTTACAAAAAGTGTTTCAGCACTAAGCACAGTTAACTACAATATGTACAGATACAAACATGTACCCACACTGCTGGGAACAGAACACCCGGACGCTAGGGTGCCCATGAATAGTCTGTTCTTTTTGCTCACCAAGAGAGGGTATAACCTACCCATCACCCTGCCTTCCTTGAGGATCCCCAGAGTGATTCCCATTTCATCAGCATCATTTTTCTTAGTAGGGGAAAGAACCTGGTGGGCTTCTTTGTACCATGAAGAATGAGGTCCCCCATCTGTCTGGTCCTCAGCTTCAGGGATCGATATTCTCAGAGCTGCCTGGACACTTGTGATAAGGGCTGATAGTTCCCTTCTTCTAAACAACCAGATTACCAAAGATGCTTCCTCCTCTCCCAAGGAATATTACCCTTCCTCCTGTGAGCTCAGAGCCAGACTTGGGAGATGCTTCTCCATCTGACTCTCCTTCTTCATCCGAATCCAAGACTAGAATGTCCCCACAAAACTCTAAGCACCCTAGGATCTCAGGGCTGTTTAGGAGTTATAGCCCTAGTGCCTATGAGTTTTGGGTTCCTGGGTGTTTTGCCTGTCTTCTGCATATCACAGAAGGCTTCATGCATTACCCAAAGTCTGGAAGAACCCCCTTGGGGAGTCCCTCTTAGGTCGGGACCTGGTCCAGGGCTTGGGATCTCTTGATGGACCCTTCAGGGAGAGATGCTGCTGCTGCCACTACCTGAGCTGGGATTAGGGTCTTCCCTTCCCCATGAGTGCTTGAAGCATCTATTCTGCCCGCTTCCCATGGTCCTTCACCCGAGAACAAGGCCATGCTGCTGGGCCCTTCTTGGGGGATCTGCCTCCAACTCACCATCATAGGCTGGGCAAAATGAGTTTGCTATACAGGCCACTTTCCTGTTGCCACAGGTAGTGGCCCCTGTGCATAATGAAGCCCTTCCTCCACACTGTTAGGCCAAGTTCTACCAGGAGTACCCTCTGTTAAGCTTGTTCGTGGGAGCTGCACTGCAGGCTCATCTCACTCCTTTTTTTTTTGCCCATAATCCCATGCTGCAGGTTCCCTCACTCTATTTTTTGTATTTGCCGTGATCCCATGGTCAGTGCTTGCTCTCACTCCCTTTCAAGAGTGGCATGTTTACACCTTGTCCTCCCATCTCCCCATGCTAACCCTTCACCAGGTACTCACCACCTCCAAGGGATGCACTCCTCGTGCCTTGCCGGGAAAACCCTGCCAGACTAGTAGCCTGACTAGAAAGGAAAGCTCATCAATACTTCCTGATCTCTCTCTCCCCCCCCCCTTTTTTTTTTAATCAACTTTAGTGAGGCCCGCTTTAGAGCATGGAAGCAAGGCAGGAAGGCAAGCAGTATTGTGGCTTGTGGAGAGGAGAAAAATATAGGAAGATAACTTCAACCCCAGATTTGGAAGAATAGATCCCTAAGGAGCCACAGCTCCCTAGAGAGGAGTCCTCCTAGGAGAGGATCATCTTGCAGGTGGCTGAAAAGAATTTGTAAGAAACTTTTAGAACAAAGTTTTGGGGAGAGGTAAAGTGTGTTAATGTGTAAGTGCGTGTATGTGTGTGTCTTATAAAAGGTAGGAAAAATCTTCAGTTTCTGTGTTTGTCTTTCCCTCCCTCCCACCAACCCCATGCTCATCCTTTGATTTACAGGCAAGAAACACTTTCACATTAAAAATCAATCAGCCTTTTATCTAAAACACATGATTGCTCCAGGCCTTAACAGTTTAATTATCCCATTGATGATCTCTACCAGCTTAATTAGTGAACATACCAATAAATTTAAAGGACTCTTTTTTACACATTCCTACTCCTTTAGCAACCTAAATGTAACTAAGAACTCAACAAAATTAAAGATGAAAGCAGCAATTCAACAGCGGGGGGAGGGGGCGGCCTTTCAGTCTTCTATATTACTTGTCGCATGTATGACATTTTTCCCACCACTGAGAAGAAGTATGTGTGTATCTGGTGCAAAGAGCTCCTGGTTCTCAGAGAATGAGTCCGATCTCTGGAAGTTAGAGTAGCAGACCTGGAGGAGCTGAGGCAGTATATAGATTGGACTTGGCTACTAAGTCCCTAAAGGTCTCAACTCCAGTCTGGCAGCCCTGGTATTGCCTTTGAGGAGGAAGGTTTCCTGGTCAGAGAGCATCAATCTGGTAGCAGGAAATGATCCTGTAGCAAGAATCTGCTCTCCAGATGATGCACTGTCCTCTCACACTGAGGATGCGTCTCCTAGAGCTACTGCCCAGGAGGGAAGGGTTAGGTCGGCTGTCATAGCTTATGATTCAATTATTAGGAATGTAGATAGCTGGGTGGTTGGTGGGGGAGAGGATTGCCTGGTAACATGCATACCTGGTGTACAAAGGAGGCAGACCTCACGTGTCACCTAGATAGGATTTCAGACAGTGAGGGGAGGAACTGGATGTCATGGTACATGTGGGCAACAACGACATAGGAAAATGTGGGAGGGAGGTTCTCAAAGCCAAATTTAGGCTCTTAGGTAAAAAGCTGAAATCCAGAACCTCCAGGGTAGCATTCTCTGAAATGCTCCCTGATTCACGCGCAGGTCCCCAGAGGCAGGTAGAGCTCCAGAGTCTCAATGCTGGATGAAACGATGGTGCAAGGAAGAGGCATTACTTTTGTAAAGAACTGGAGCACCTTTTGGGGAAGGGGGGAGTCTTTTCTGAATGGACAGTCCCCACCTTAAAACCAGGGTGGAACCAGGCTGCTGGTGCTAACCTTTAATAAAAAAAAAAAAAAAAAAAAAAAAAAAGAAGTAGAGCAGCTTGTAAACTAGAACAAAGGAGAAAGTCAACAGTCGCTCAATAGCACAAGGTTCGGAGGGAGGTATCTTCAAAGGATACTAATGAAGCATCCCAACAGAGGTTCCACTAAAAGGAAAAGTAGTCCATGTGCCTATTAACTAAAGAATCACCTAAGCTAAAAGATTCCAAATTATCCCTGTCAACTGAAAAGCAGAATGTTAATACAAACAAAAAAAAACACTTTGAAATGTTTATATGCCAATGCCATAAATCTAAGAAGTAAGATGGGAGAGTTAGAATATATAGCAGTGAATGATATCAATCACACAAACACCCACTCACACCAACCGTGTATTCCAGTACACAACTCTGTAAACAACAAATATAATCCCAACCAATGTACTGGTATATGCTATGAAGCACCCTATCACCGACAAACGTTTGTTAGACCCTCTATTCACGAGTAGGCATTAATGGATCCGACTCGTTTGTGATAAGGGGTCTCATTACTTTAATTTTAAATCACATATATATTTTGTTTTAGTTTTAGTTTTTAAATTATCCTTAAAAGCAGTCCCGACAAAAATTTAATGGGACAAATCTCCCAACCAGTAAATCCAATATCTAATATTTTGCAAGTTGAGAATACTTATCAATGATGAAGAGGTCCCAAAAGTCCCGACATGGCCATGTTTCGGACCGAAGTCCTGCTTCAGGGGAACGGCTGGAGTTATGGAATCCAATTCAACGAAGAAAATCCATCTTTTGCTTGAGAAATTCCATCAAAGAAAGCGGCTAAATCCGTGCAAATCCTTTTCTAAAAGCGAGCTATATTTAAACCCGCATGGTTTAACAAATGGCGACAAACCGGAACCTTTTATATTCCTCTTCCGGAAACCCATCGATAGTATGTAGTTCACCTTCAGGTCCACTCCTCATTACAAAGCAGATAACAGGTCCTCCATCACGTCCTCTTACAGCTATACCAGCTGTATTTGTCGGGACTGCTTTTAAGGATAATTTAAAAACTAAAACAAAATATATACGTGATTTAAAATTAAAGTAATGAGACCCCTTATCACAAATGAGTCGGATCCATTAACGCCTACTCGTGAATAGAGGGTCTAACAAAAGTTTGTCGGTGATAGGGTGCTTCATAGCATATACCAGTACATTGGTTGGGATTATATTTGTTGTTAGCAGTGAATGATGACAGACTTAATTGGCATCTCAGAGACAAGGTGGAAGGAGGATAATCAATGGGATACTGCTATACAGGGTACAAATTATATCGCAATGACAGAGAGGAACAACTTGGTGATGGGGCGAGGTGCTTTATGTCTGAGATGGCATAGAGTCCAACAGGATAAATATCCTGCAAGAGACTAAATGCACAATTGAATCTGTATAGGTGGAAATCCCTTGTGTATTGGGGAAGAGTATTAGCGATAGGGGTATACTACTGCCCAGCTGGACAAAATAATGAAACGGACGATGAAATGCTAAGAGAAATTAGGGAAGCTAACCAAATTGGTGGTGTACTAAATGGGAGATTTCAATTACCCCATTTTTGACCGGATAAATGTAACATCAGGATATACTTAGAGATAAAGTTCCGGGATGGAATAAATTAGTTTTATGGAGCAACTGGTTCAGGAACCAACAAGAGAGGGAGCTATTTTAGATCTAATTCTTAGTGAAGCACAGGATTTGGTGAGAGAAGTAATAGTGGTAGGGCCGCTTGGCAATAGTAATCCTAATATGATCTAATCTGAATTACTGACTGGAAGAGGGACAATAAGTAAATCCATGGCTCAAACGCTTAACTTTCAAAAGGGAAACTGATAAAATAAGAAAAATAGTTAAAAAAAAAAAAAAAACCCACCACACTGAAAGGTGCAACTACAAAGGTTAACAATGTGCAACAGCCATGGACATTTTTGAAAAATACCATTTTAGAGTGCAGTCCATATATATTCCTTGCATTAAGAAAGGTGTAAGGAAGGCCAAACGATTGCCAACATGGTTAAACAGAGAGGTGAAAGAGGTATTTTAGCCAAAAGATCTTCCTTCAAAAATTGGAAGAAGGATCCATCTGAAGAAAATAGTAAAAAAATAAAAGCATTGGCAAGTTAAATGTAAAACAATGATAAGACAGGCTAAGAGAGAATTTGATAAGAAAATGGCCATAGAGGAAAAATCTCATAATAAAAAGTTTTTTTAAAATATATCCAAACCAGGAAACCTATAAGGAAGTCGATTGCACTGATAGACGATTGAGGAGTTAAAGGGGCACTTAGGGAATATAAGGCCATCGCGGAAAAACTAAATGAGTTCTTTGCTTGTGTTTACAGAGGAGGATGTTGTGGAGATACCCATATCACGAACAGTTTTCAACGGTGACAAGTCAGTTGACCTGACCTAAAACACTGTGAACCTGGAAGATGTAATAGGCCAGATTGACAAACTAAACAGTAGTAAATAACCTGGACCAGATGGTATACGCCCCAGGGTTCTGAAAGAACTTAAAAATTAAATTTCAGACCTATTACAAGTAATCAGTAACCTATTATTAAAATCATCATTGTACCTAAAGCCTGGAAGGTGGCCAACATAACCCCGATATTTAAAAAGGGTTTCAGAGGTGATCTGGGAAACTATAGACTGGCGAGACTGACTTCAATGTCATGAAAAATCATGGAAACTGTTATAAAGAATAAAATCACAGAACATTTAGATAAACATGGTTTAATGGGTGAGAGCCAGCATGGATTTACCCAAGGGAAGTCTTGCCTCACAAATCTGCCACATTTTTTGAAGGGGTGAATAAAAATGTGGATAAAGTGAACCAGTAGATGTGGCATTTTTAGATTTTCAGAAGGAGCTTGATAAATTCCTTCTTGAAAGGCTTCTAAGATAGGGATAGGAGGCAATGTCCTTCTGTGCATTGCAAACTGGATCAGTAGAATTAAATGGTCTATTTTCACAGGGGAAAAAGGTAAAGAGTGGAGTGCCTCAGGGATCTGTGCTTGGACCGGTGCTTTTTAATATATTTATAAATGATTTGAAAAGGAGTACAATGAGTGAGGTGATCAAATATGCAGATGACAAAATTATTCAGAATAGTTAGATCATAAGCAGATTGTGATAAATTGCAGGAGGACCTTGTGAGACTGGAAGATTGAGCATCCGAATGGCAGATGAAATTTAATGTGGACAAGTTACACAATGTTAGGTTCCATATTAGGAGCTACCACTCAGGAAAGATATCTAGGCGTCATAGTGAATAATACATTGAAATAGATGGCTGAGTGTGCTCTGGCGGTCAAAAAAGAAAACAATGTAAGGAATTATTAGGAAGGGAATGGCGAATAAAGCAATGAATGGACAGTCCCCACCTTAACCAGGGTGGAACCAGGCTGCTGGTGCTAACCTTTAAAAAAAAAAAAAAAAGTAGAGCAGCTTGTAAACTAGAACAAAGGGGAAAGTCAACAGTCGCTCATACTTCTTCTCAGTGGCGGGAAAATGTCATACATGTGACAAGTAATACAGAAGACTGAAAGGCCACCCCCCCTCCCCCTGCTGCTGAATTGCTGTTTTCATCTTTAATTTTGTTGAGTTCTTAGTTACATTTAGAGGTAGATCTTAAAAACGTACGCACGCGTGAACAAAAGTACGCCGGATTTTATAAGATACGTGCGTAGCCGCACGTATCTTATAAAATCCAGGGTCGGCGCGTGCAAGGCTGTGCAAAATCGGCAGGGTGCGCGCCGCGAGGCAATCCTGAAAAACCTTGAGGGCATATCTGATCGCCCGTAGCTCCAGGAAATTTATCTGGTGTTTGGCTTCCTCTGGAGACCAGGTTCCCTCAGTCTGCAGGTCGCCTACATGTGCACCCCACCTGAGGCTGGATAATGTAATTTGAGGTTTTGGAGCCTGAAATGGAAGGCCTTGAATGAGATTGGAGTGGTGTATCCACCAGGCTACTGACAGACGGAGCTGTTTTGTAACCGGGATAATGCTGGACATTGGTTGACAAGCTTGAACCCACTGGTATTTTAAGGTCCACTGCATCACTCTCATGGCTAGGCGAGCCATCGGAGTGACATGCAGAGGACGCCATGTTACCCAGCAGTATGAGGAAGTGATAAGCAGTTGAAGATACTAGAGCTTGAAGGTGATAGCGTGATCCTGGGGGAGGAAGGCTTTCGCCTGTATAGTGTTTAGGTCGGCCCCTATAAAGGATAGGGTTTGGGATGGAACTATCTTGGATTTGGGATAGTTGATTATAAACCCTAAGGAGATCAGCGTGTGGATAGTGAAACACAGGGAGGCTAGTGCACCCTGCTGAGTCAGAGCCTTTATCAACCAATCATCGAGATAAGGGTAGACATGCACACCCTGATTCCTGAGGAAGGCTGCGACCACCACCAGGCACTTTGTGAATATTCGTGGAGCAAATGCTAGGCCGAATGGTAGTACACCGTACTGGAAGTGACTAGGACCGACCAGGAATCGCAGGTACTTGAGATGAGATGGAGTAATTGAGATGTGTAAGCGTCTTGGAGATCTAGAAAGCATAGCCAATCTTCTCTTTGTAGAAGAGGAAGAAGAGAGCCCAAGGTTACCATTTTGAATTTTTCTCTCTGCAAAAATTTGTTTAGGGCGCGGAGGTCCAGTATCAGGCGTACGCCACCTGACATTTTTGGTATTAGAAAATACCGGGAATAAAACCCTTGCCCCTGCTGGAAGAGGGGCACTGGTTCTATTGCTCGGGATTTGAGGAGGGATGAGACCTCCTGTTCGAGCAAAGGAGAGTGGTCGGACGTCTCCCATGTCAGCTGAGGTGGAGAGTCCGCTGGAACAGTCAGGAAATTTAGGTGGTAACCCTGAGTGACTACTGCACATACCCACTGGTCTGTGGTGACTGTATGCCAAACGCTGTTGAAGTGGCAGAGCCGACCGCTGACTGGTATGGATGGAAGAGGAGGTTGGCTTATACTCTCTAGGGAGGAGTCAAAACCCTGACTCTGGTCCAGGCTGAGAAGCTGGCTGAGACTGCCTGGATTGACCTTTTTGGTAAGGTCTGGAAGGGAGTCCTCTAGAAGCCGGAGGATAAAACTTTCTTGGCTTGTAGGCTGGCCACTTAGAGTCACGCCTGAAAGTTCTCTTAGGGCAGTTGGACTGATTCTGGTGTGGGAACAGATAACAATAGTATCACTTGTGGCTGGCAGTAAGAGATCATTTTCAGTTCATTCCATTTGTTGTATTTTTTGCATTTGCTTGAAACGAATGGACATCCCTACTAAATCAAAGGAACGGTTGGGTGTTGGCTCTAGGGATCTCATTTGTTGTACTTCATGCTTTTCTGAAGGGAATGGTTTTTTTTATAACACTCTTCAGAGGAGCCTATCTATGAGAATGCACTCAAGACAGCTGCTTCATGATTAAGCACAGGCAAAGCAGAGCTAGCTCAGAGTTTAATGGAAGACTGTCCTCTAAGAACTGATTTAATAAGTAATAAAAACAAAAAGTATTATTGTTCTTATTAACTGCCTCATCTCCCACACATTTCCATTCAGATCAACCTAGAATTCTGTTGATACCCTTCTTCCAAATCTAACATCTTAATGTTTTTTTTTTAATTTTTTTTTTTTTTTTACACACAAATCTGGATTCTGTCCAATGACTCCCCATATCTTTTAGTGTTAGAACTGCCAGGTGGCTCCTTTTATGCTCAGCAGCAGGCTGAAGTCTTGATTTTTTATCCCAGTGCATGCATAGAGATCGCTACCTTAAAAAAAAAAAAGTCAAGACTACATATATGCAACAGAAAACAAAAAACTAGTGGTTATTAGTCCAACACTTTACTTTGTTTTCCCCCTGTTTGTAAAAGAGTCACCAACTGAATTCAATTGGACCTCCTTCATTATAGTGGGCTGTGACAGAACGGAATGTATGTTTTTCTTTGTTCTAAATGTTTTCCTTTTCTCTTGCTGGGACATATGTTAGTTTGCTTATTGTTTCTCAACAAGATATATTCCTTGGATGTTTAAAATTAACAGATTTAAAAACAAACAAAAAAATCAAAACAAATTTCTCACATGGATAGTCTTATTCCCAAGTCTCTTTCTTTGTATGTTTTACTTCTTTAATTTCTACACTTGTCTGGAATAAAGCAGGTTAATCTTTTATTTTGGGCACACCCAAAGTCTTCAAAAATCTTCTCCTGGATTTGTCATGTCAGCTCTTCACCTTGCATTCACAGTTTGTATATGTGGGTGGTGCACTGCTACCATAGGTTTCTGAAAATGGTCAATACTGCCAAATCATCACACAGAGAACCATCTTAATGGGTATGGCTCTATAGAAGGAGCTTTCAGACAAGTCTAAGGTTTTTTTTTCTAAGAATGAAATGAACTATAAGAGATATGAAGAATCCATCTCGCTGATTCTAAACATTTCTGTCATACTCTAAAAGACTGTATACATGCTTACGACATTTGCATTAAGATGTGATAAAAATAAATTTGGTCATTACATTGTATTTTGCATTTTATAGAACACCTGTTTTCTCCCTTCCATCCCCAATAATATTTGGGGATGGTGGCCAGAGATGGGAAAGGAAGTCTCCAGTGAGGTTTAGCCCTTCAACACTATTTGTTTTCCCAACAGTGTGCCTGATCTGCATCAGTACTGCCACAAAGCCAGAGCCCCTTTCTAAGCATGTTTGATATTTGGCTTTTTTTTTTTTTTTTTTTACTTTCTTTAAAAACAGGGGGGTTGGGGGATGGGACGGGGGGCAAGGGGGGGGATGTCACTGATTTCATTGTTCTTACGTGTCTGTTGTCAGTTTGCTGGGACCGGGGGCAGAACCAGCCTGGTCCTGGATGGTTGTATAATTGTAATTTGTGAAACACAATAAAATTGTTTAAACATAAAAACAAAACACATGTTCATTTATAGCGGATGTTCTGTGATACTGGCATGCCCTGTTTAATCACTAGAATTTCCTTTAAGGTAATCTAACAAAAATATCTCCATTAATTAACTTGGAAGATCTCCATTTTCAAAGGAAGTTGCAAAGAAAGAGGTAGGATTCTAATTAAATTCTGGCTTGTAGCCAGGATAAATATATATATATATATATTTTTTTTTAATATGTGAGACTAAATATTCACCCAAAGGAGAAAATAGTATAATTAGCTTGAAAAATTACTTTATTTCCTTTTTAAAGGTGGCAGGAATTTAGAAAAGGATGCACAAATTTATACCCCCTAACCTACATTCATCCTTTTAGATAGGCAGGCTACGTGCATATTAAAGAAATGCTTTGCAGCTACTGTTGTGTCTACTGGGAAATTAGTGACTCATGAACAGAGTCAAAGATCCTAGGGATGCAGGGGAGCAATATGAGGGCTCTGTCTTGTCTCTAGTCAGTGGCAAGCGGAGATCCTGTTATAGAGGCCAATAATGCTGCTGAAAAGCACCTATGTAAAAAATATTAGGGGTATGCATTGTTTTGAAATGACATGAAAATCACAATTACATACGGTTTCATTATTCTTCGTATAAAAATCCCCTTCAATGAATGGTGAGAAATCTTCAGAGGGATAAGAACATAAATAAGAACATAGCCGTGTTAGTTTGGTGTAGCAAAAATGACAGGCATCGAGTGGCACCTTATAGACTAACCAAGATATTCATCAGATGAAGTGGACTCTGTTATTTTTCAATGAATGGATATCCTATATGTGTTGTTTATGGATACTGTTCGAAATACAGATGGAGACTCATCTAAAAACATTGGCTATTCAATGTTTCATTTTATAAATTCCCAGTACATTCTGTCCCAATTGCATCATTAAAATCCCAAATCATCCATTTCACCCTGCACCTGTCAAAACCAACCAAAAATCTCAACATTTATGCTTTCTGCATTCAGATGCCTGATGTACCAAAAATGCTATATTTTATTTCAGAAAAATACATTTTAAAGTTGCATATGCTAAATCACAATCACTAACTGGTAGAAAATTAACATCATTTTAATGTTTATAAATTATAAAACTCCATGGTGAGACCGCACCTTGAATACTGTGTACAATTCTGGTTGCCACATCTCAAAAAAGATATAATTGCGATGGAGAAGGTACAGAGAAGGGCTACCAAAATGATAAGGGGAATGGAACAGCTCCCCTATGAGGAAAGACTAAAGAGGTTAGGACTTTTCAGCTTGGAGAAGAGACGACTGAGGGAGGGATATGATAGAGGTGTTTAAAATCATGAGAGGTCTAGAACGGGTAGATGTGAATCGGTTATTTACTCTTTCGGATAATAGAAAGATTAGGGGGCACTCCATGAAGTTAGCATGGGGCACATTTAAAACTAATCGGAGAAAGTTCTTTTTCACTCAACACACAAACTCTGGAATTTTTTGCCAGAGGATGTGGTTAGTACAGATAGTATAGCTGGGTTTAAAAAAGGATTGGATAAGTTCTTGGAGGAGAAGTCCATTACCTGCTACTAATTAAGTTGACTTAAAAAATAGCCACTGCTCTTACTAGCAACAGTAATATGGAATAGACTTAGTTTTTGGGTACTTGCCAGGTTCATTATGGCCTGGATTAGCCACTGTTGGAAACAGGATGTTGGGCTTGATGGACCCTTGGTCTGACCCAGTTCGGCATGTTCTTATGTTCTTATAAATTATCAGCCTTATTTTAACTATGAAACAGATACTATGATTATAATTGTGGAGTTTTTCTTTCATGTCGCATCCACCTATTATTAAAAGCTGAATAGGTTCCAGCTGTACATGTTTAAAAAAAAAAAAAAAATAAATCTTGCTTCTGAATCAATGCTAAGTGTATCCAAAAAAACAAAACCAATGAAGAATTTTTCCCAGAATCTCCTCCCTCCTATTTATTTCTTCCCCATGTAGTTTCAGCTCTGGAGAAGGATTTGTTGCTGCTGCTCATAAAGCATTACACATTCTTTAAACATGGTTGCTGAGCTGTATGTTGTCCCTTAAAAAAAAAAAAAAAAGCCATTTTTCTAGTTGTAACTATCACCATAATCAAAAACATTTATAAAGAATTCCATATAGATGTTTTAGTAGAAACATCTGCTGTTATTTCTTACTCATTGCTTATTTCTTTACAAAAATACACACAGAATAGCAACTATTTAGGAACATATATAGCAACACAGTAATGATAGCTGAAAAGGCCAGATGGCCCATCCAGTCTGCCCAACAAACATCTTATGGTAGTTATCTGCTGCTCCATGTTTCTCTCAAGAGTAGTAACTGCCTCTCTGTGAGTTAATAATTATTTCTAGACATTTAAATATATCAAAATAAAAGTTGGAAGGTGTGGTCCTCTAGATGCACTAATTGTCAGAAACAATGTTACAAACTTTTCCACTTCTTTTGGTGGCCCAGTGAAGGCTACACCAGCATGATGTTCTTTCTTTCTACAGCGGTATGTAGTGCTCAGTGTCTCACTGGCATCTGTTTCTAGTAATACAAGACAAACTTCCTCCTAAATAAAAGCTACTGGGCTGCAGTAGCACAAAAATTCAGTGCAACCATATTGGATAGGCACCAGCAATGATGTTTTGGTCACCCAGGAACCCAGGTTTGTTCCAATCCTGCCACCAATGTCACTAGGGCCATGGGAGAGCTCAATCCTCACCTGTCTTTCTCTGCCATTAGATCCCCTATTTCCAGATGCTGAGCTCATTATATGTTATACCTGGACATACATGCCAAAGGTACTGCAAATTGGGGAACTAGACATCTAAATGACGGATAAAAGTTTATGTAGACAAGTGAGGGATATACATAGGTTAATATAATCCTAACTACATGTATGCAATGTTGAATTCTATATTAGGAGTTACAACTCAGCAAAAAGATATTGGAGTCACTGAATACATTGAAATCCTCAGCTTTGTGTGCAGCAGTACCAGAACAAAAAATAACATATTTGGAATTATTCAGAGAAGGAATAGAAACCACCTAATTACTGCTTGCATATACACTACTGCCTGCATAATTACTGTTTGCCAGGGCTGGTGCAAGGGTAGAAGATGCTCTAGGCGACATCTGCCTTGCTCCTGCTCCCTCGTGGGTTCCATTACTATTTGTTTGAACAGAGCCCCTTGCAGGGCATCCACTATCTCTCTACTTCTGTTAGATTCTGCAGAAGGGATTCTCCAGTCCACGTCCGGCAGATTAAAGTCACGAACAATCAACACTTCCCCCTTCTTTCCCACCTTAATAATGTCCTTGATCAGATCTCTGTCTAGTTCTTCCGTTTGAGTCAGAGGACTGTACACCACTCCAGTAAAAATGGATGTACATTCATCTTTTTTTTTTTTTTTTTTTTTAGGATTGGCGCTATACACGACTTCCTAAGTTCGCCTAATGGACGCACCAGCCCTGCTGTTGCACAACCCCCAAATAATTGTTGCAGAGTTTAACAGGTCAATTTGCTAACATCTAGAGCAGAAGGAATGTGTCTCACATATGCAGATGCTGTTGATTCGGACTGTGCCCAAAAAACAAGTCTGATGTGCTGAACTGTGTCACCAGGAAGACCCTTCCTCCTGCTAATGTTAGGATTTCTCACAAACAGTATAAAAGCAGGCAAAACTGAAAATGATTAAGAACATCAACACAGAGCCCCAGAAACGGCAGCACCGACAGATCTTTAGAGCCCTTGTGACTAGGAACATAAGCTCTGAATCTTTATATGTATGTATAACTGAGTAGTTTTCTGCACTCAAACATTTAGTGTTATTTGTACCCTTATTTGTACATTATTCCTATAAACTGATAATAAAGCCATTATTATTTTTACCAGACTTAGAGGTATTTTAGTATTATTAAGGTAAGCCTTGTCAGATACTACTATAAAAATTGAGTGATTGATCTGGACCTGAAACTTAGGGTCATTTCCAGCTTCAAGGTGGAGAATAGGTGCATCCTAGTCATCATCAATGAATTCATCTACTGGGTAGAGGCATACCCATTACCAGAACAATCTGCAGAGACTGTTGCACAACATCTTATTTATGACTTTACTGCCAAGTTTGAAGCCCCTCTGGAACTACATACCGACCAGGGTGCAAATTTTGAGTGCACTTTGTTCCAAGAGCTAGTAAGCTACTTGGCACAACCAAAACCTGACCACCAACTTACCAAACAGATTCAAATAGGCAAGTGGAAAGGTTCAACAGGGCCTTGGCTACAGATGGCCTATAGTTATATGGACCAAGATCAAATGAATTGGGAACAGCAGGGTCAAGGGGAAAAACAAGATGGCTGCCTGAAGGCCACTACTTACGGGCTCTCCTGATTACAGTTTTCTTTCTGGCCATTATACCTCTGAAGCATAAGGACACTGTTAGGATTTTCCCCACTGAATCCTCCTGCCTGGATGAGCAACCACTAATTTCATCTTTCATGTCCACTGCTCAAGAAAAGTTGGGCGGTGATGTTCTCATTGTGGACTCCAGCGGAGTGCTGGTCTCCCCAGGAGACGAGGTTTCACTCAGCCCTCATCTCAGAATACGCCGCAGGCTTGCAGGCTTAATTCCCTCCAGACGGCATCAGAGACACTGGATGATGATTGTGTCTTTGTTAATCCATTTGTAGGGGCCCAGGAGGGTACGGCCTGCATTCTACTATCATTGAATACATCCAATGGCTCTTCCCGTATAACAGAGATCCTTAGCTGGGTGTTCGGCACTTCCCCAATTCCGCAGTCGACAACAGCAAATGTGCATTTCAGGAAGCTCCATTTGTATATGAAATCTCTAAGCTTTTTGGTAAACCAGCTGCCATCACACTTGACTCTCTGTGGGATCTATTATCTAAGTTTGGAGAAGTTATGAATGCTTCTTCTCAAACTCAATATCTTTATTTCTAAACCTGGACCCTCAAGTTTCTAGGCATGGTCTCCTGCTTGCAGAGCATAATAATTCCCTTGAATCAACTAAAGAAGAGATTGAGGGCATAAAATGTGTACAGTTTACTATGACTCAGGAACAAGGTGCTCTTCCACATACAAATACATTTCTAGAAAATGCTTCCAAATGACAATCTCCAAGTTTTAAACTTTCCAAGAATTTTGGGAGAGCTTCCTATTGTTACTTTCAAGAGATATTTGGTGGATTCTTTGCTTTTCCCTTCAGAAGATACCCCTTCGATCAATACGATCCTTTTCTCATTATATTCGCCTACTCCTCAGACTTGAGGAGTTGTTACTTCTTCACCTTTACTTAATCTGACATCGCAACTATATCTTTTTTGAGATGTGGCGACCAGAATTGTACACAGAATTCAAGGGATACTCTCCCAAGCTTCAAGCCCCATGGTGAGGCCCCTGCTTAGTAACCCAACGAATGGGAATAGTACTCTATAAATTGAAGGACTGGAGGAAAATGACTGGCTGCTCTGATACACTGGGGACAACATCCCGGGTTGGCTACAAAAACCTGACAGAGATTGGACTGGACTGAGATTGAAGAATGTGTTGCGACTGTCGCTGCCCGTAGTCTCTATTCCGCCCACCTTACCGCATTGGCAACTCCCTCCAGGATTGATGGAAGGTTGGCTGCTGCGGCGTCTTTCGGCCGTCCTC
Organism: Rhinatrema bivittatum; assembly: GCF_901001135.1. Classification (NCBI taxonomy): domain Eukaryota; kingdom Metazoa; phylum Chordata; class Amphibia; order Gymnophiona; family Rhinatrematidae; genus Rhinatrema; species Rhinatrema bivittatum. Next base: position 98,327,971 of record NC_042620.1, read on the forward strand.
ATCCGGCATCCCCGGACCGGCCAGACGCTGCAATCCGCCATGTTGACCTGATGCCTAGGGGCGTGTGCGCCGCACGGCCCCACCTCAAGTACCAGAAGTGGCATGAACCTCAGGGGTGTCCCCCTGAGATGACGTCATCTGCTTCAGATATTTAAAGGTCTCTGAATTGCTAACAACTTGAATTAGCAAGGATAAGGATTCGTTCTATCTATGCTACTCTGCCTCCTCGGACTAACCAGGGGTACCCGCTCCTCGGGGGCCTCGTTCTCTCTTACTTTGTAGCTTGCAGTCTGGAACCGGTACTTGCTCCTCGAGGGCCCTCATTCCCGGACTTCTTCGGAATTCACTTCTGCCTGGAAGTCATCGCTGCCTACTATATCTGTGAGTTACCATCGCTCTCTCAGAGCTTTCCCTGGAACCAGGTACTCGCTGCTCATAGAGGGCCTACTTCATTCCAGCTCCTGGGCTTCCATGAGACTTTGGGGTAGATTTTATAAATTTACACGCGCGCGAACAAAAGTACGCTGGATTTTATAAGATACGCACGTAGCCGCGCGTATCTTATAAAATCCGGGGTCGGCGTGCGCAAGGGGGTGCACATTTGTGCAACCTGCGCGCGCCGAGCCCAGTTCGTGCTGCCTGTTCCCTCCACCTCCCCTCACCTTCCCCTCCCTTCCCCTACCTAACCCCCCCCCCCCCCTGGCTCTATCTAAACCCCCCCTACCTTTGTTGGCAGATTTACGCCTGCCGAAAGCAGGTGTAAATCTGCGCGCGCCAGCAGGCTGCTGGCGCACCATCACCCGACCCGGGGGCTGGTCCAGAGGCCTCGACCATGCCCCCAGTCCCGCCCCCTGACCCCCAGACACGCCCCTTTCCACCCCTTTTACGAAGCCCTGGGACTTATGCGCGCGCCAGCGGCCTATGCAAAATAGGCGCGCCGGCGAGCGAGTGCCCTGCGCGTGTAAATCCGGCCGGATTTACACGCGCAGGGCTTTTAAAATCCGGCCCATTGTTTGAGTGTTACCATCAGGTTCTGTCCATGAACTCTGCATACCCTGCCTACTCACTATATTGCAGTTTCTCTACAGCTCAGCCTCCAGGGATCGCTGTTCCAGTATCTGAGGGACTACAGCCCAGCCGGGCCTTCCAGCTCACTACTGCCACCTCTGGTGGTTCAGTATACTGTCTAATAAAAGAACTAGTTTGTGTCTGTCTTAACTCTGAGCCTGACCAGTGGTCCCTCTCGGGACCTTTCCCCGGGGGCATGGACATCTGCCACCGGTCCAAGGATCCAATGTTCCCATGTTAAAGAAGCAAGCCCAACAGTAGCAAGTCCAGAACCAGTATAAGGAAGTGGATTCAAATGGACAGAGTTTGGTGGCAGTCCCAGAGCAACATCAGCCTGATAACACAGGAGGACCAAACCCCACAGATGAGTGCTATCCAATCAGGACTATGCTAAGCTTCCCTGTCATCCGGACAATACAAACAGTGATTTTACCAACTCGCAACTGGGACTAACCACTAGTTACTGGGTGGCACCCTTAATGGGGCAGACTAATCCTCGGGAGTCACCTAGGAGTCAGGTAGTCTACCCTGGCTCACCAAGATAGAACCTAGAAAGATGGTTGCCAACCCCATATTTTAAAGGAGCCTGACTGTGGCCCAAAGCTCACAAAGAGACTGAATTGTGATCTATGGTTTGTGAGAAAAGTTTGAAAATATATTGTTGCTATGTAAGTTGTATTGATCTAGACTGTTAAATGTATTACATGCCAATGTTGTTGGATTTATGTAATGTGCTGAAGGGACTCAGCACAGCAGAAGGGGATTATTGTAAACTTGGGCAGTAGGCACATATGCTCTGCCACTTTACAGTCACTGCTACTGCTGCTGTGCTGTTCCACCCCTCTTCCACTTCCAGTTGTTTCCCATGATGCAAGTACAGACCAAGACACCTAGCTCCTATAGTCTGCCCTCTAGCTCCCTGTCTGTGGGGGTTTACAGGACAGGGGAGACAGCCATGGGAGAAGAGGAGAGCTTGGTGGGAGGGTATGTCCATCAGAGAATTTTATAAAGACACAGAGAAACCCAAGAAGCCAAGAGAGAATGACAGACCTGCAAGTGTGTTAAAGTTGCAGTAGTTGGTTTACTGTGTATTTAGAGACAGTTAGGAACTGTTAATGTTAGCTAGAGGCAGGAGAGCCTGAAACTCTATAGGAAGGTGTTTGGCAGGCCCGGCGTGACCAAGTGTGCATACCATGCATTTACACAGGGCAGTGACAGCAGAAGAGGCCACAGGGCTGTCGGCGAACAAGAGGCCGCTGGTGGAAGTCATCCCACCAGCAGCTGAAAATAAGAAGCCCGATGTTCCCATGCATGCTCGCACACCTATGCACAACATTATCCACATGCACACACAGCTTCCACTATTCCCCTGCAAGCAGGAAGGCTGGCGGACCGTGGTGGAGCTCATCCCATCACAGCCCGATAACAACAGGAGGCTGTGTGTGTGATCTTGTGTGCTCATGTGTGTGTTTGTGTATGTTTGGGTGCCTATAAGAGCCTGTGTGTAGCCTATAGGCTCTCAAAGGCATTCACAAACACACAATGTATCTGTGAGGGAAAGGGAGCCTGTGTACATGAGAGAGGGAGTGTATGAGAGAATGAATGTGTTATTGTGCATATGTATGAGAGAGATGAAAAAAATTTGTGCTGCCTACCTCCCCCAATCTACGACGATCTCAGGGTGACAGGAAATCAAAAGATCCCAGGTATGAAGAGCAAGAGAGGTTTTAATCCTTATTAGTTTTAATTATTTGGTTTAATTTGATGTTTCTACTCTTTAAATATTTAAATTTTCTTTAGGGGAATAGAACATTTCTTAATTATTGAAATTTTCAGTCATCTTATGTTTTGAAATATTTTATTGGTGTTTGGGAAATTTTCAATATTCTATTCATTAACTGGTTTGACTTTTTTTTTACAAATATGATTTTAATATTTTGATTGATATTTTATATTTATTTTATTATTTTATGTTTTATGAAGAATGGTAATGTTTATTTTTCCCATTGTTGTTCTGCATATAGAGGCTGGCTTGCTGTGGGTTCCTGTTCAGTTCTTCTCAGCATGTTTCTGTTTATACTTTGATACCTTTATTCTGTATTTGGTCAGAGACTTTCTATGCTGGCATGTAATTTATGTGTAGGGTTCTGGTTTCCTAATAAGAGTTTTACTGGTGTTCTAGAGTCTTGTGAAATATATGTAGTGTTGCCTTTTCATAAATAAGATTGCTAGGGTTGCTTTGGTATGAAAGGTTTACTATATTGTAATGGTAATTCAGTTTATTCATGGCTTTCTGAGGGCTAAACTCACACCCAACAAGCATTATAAAAAGTCTACTTCCATAGAAGTTCCAAGTGTCTTTTTTGCAGAGTTTTTTGGTTGGTACCAGAGAACCAAATACTTACCTGTTTCTGAGCTAAAGCTAAGGAGAAGTATAGCTGTAATAGCAATCTCGTCCAGAGATGACTCCAGGAAGACAGATAAGATAGAGCAGTATTGATATTTTTGCCTCAGAAGAATGTACTTTGAGTGTTCTTTGTCATGTAAAATTTGTTATAAATGCATAATTTGTGTGTGTCTATAAGGGTGTGGGAGTGTACGTGGGCAGCGGGCGTGCAAGGCTGTAAGATTTGCCTAGGGTACCAAATACCCTTCCCTATCCATGGATTCTGGGTGGGTAGTGGCACATCAGTTTATAAAAATATAGATTGCTCGGGCTTTCTTTGACAGGCCTGGGACAGAGACTGAATGAATCGGGGGGTGGGGGCAGCACAGTAATGCTTCGCACAGTGCAGCAAAAAAAAGCTAACACCAGCCTTGGTGTTTGGGACTCTTTAAAGGAGAAGTCCCTGCACTTAGATAGGGAAACCCATGCTTTGGGGGGGGGGGGGGGGTGAGAATACCCCAGTAAAGAGGTTAGAAGGACCAGCCAGCAACAGGACCAGGCGTGGCAGCTGTACCAAGGGAGGGCTGGTGGTATCTGACCGTGCCTGCCAGTTCCCATCCCTGAGCACTGCTAGAAGTCAGCCAGTGTGTTGTGGAACAACCACTGTTATCTGGACTGAACCAGCATCCCCCAGGGCTGCAGCAGTGCAGTACACAAAACAAAAGGACCTCTTGTCTGGGAACAGTGAGACCTATTTCTATTTATTTATTTCTATATACTGACATTCGATCTGAGATATTTACATTCAGGTACTGTAGGTATTTCCCTATCCCCAGAGGGCTTACAATCTAGGTTTTGTACCTGAGGCAATGGAGGGTAAAGTGCCTTGCCCAAGGTCACAAGGAACGATAGTGGGACTTGAACTCTGGTCTCCTGATTCGTAGCCCACTGCTCTAACCACTAGGCTATTCCTCCTCACAACCTAAAATTGTGAGTAAGCAAAACTCTGCCTGCCATACTACTTTTGTTAAAGTGAGAATAAAAAATAAAGTCTGTTGGACCCTATCTGCATGAATCCTCCTTTGTTCCATACCGCCACCGAACCTACAGACTCAGGGGCAGGAAGAGGAGATCATCATAAAAATGCCTTCCTGGAGTCATCCCTGGATGAGATTACAACTAGAACTACACTTCTCCTTACCATTAGTCAGAAATAGACAAGGATTTGATTCTCAAACAGTATTTAGAATGCAAAGGTTTTCTTTTATGATCAGAAAATACAAATACCAGCAACATCTGGGGGTAACACTCAATTTTGGACAAAATCTTTTCTCTAGTTGAGACAGCAGGTTGTTGCTTTAGGAGCATTTTTTTTTTTAAAGTTTCCATGCAAGTATATTATATCTTATCAAAGAAATGTATTTTTTCTGATCGCATGCATTTAGAAACATTTTTTGCGGATAATGTGGGGAATTAATCTACTTTTTGTCCTGATGGTATGGGATATGGAATTTGATAAATTTGTTTGGCTAAGCTATGTGTGATATTAGGAGTTTCCTATCCCCTTCCCCTTTTTGATGTTGATTTTTCATGTATAACAACAAATAATGTACGGCAATCTACTGGTCAATATCTCTTAGTAGCATAGAAAGTTTTTAATTGTACACACAATCACCAATGTGGTACGTGTTTTTCAAGTATACAGTCACAAAATCAGAAGGAATGGGATGATAAGGAGGGGGAAAGGGGGGGAGGAAAGAGCAAAGTAAATTAAAAAAAAACACAAGAAGGAACCAGGGGAGGGGGAGCAAAAAATAGAAGAAAAGCAGTTAGAAAAAAAAGAAGCTAGAAAAAAAGACGACCACTCTATCTCGCGATTGAGACCCAAAGGGGTTAAGGAATTGAATTAAAAAATCCAACATTGCTCTATGCGCGTGAGTGCAAGAGACACATTACCACCCCGTGTGGGTACAGGAGGTTGTTCAAGGACAAAGAACTTTAAATCTGCAATATTGTGATTATGAGATTACCAATGATCAACCAGGGGAGCCTCGGGATGACCCAACTTAAGGCATGAACGGTGTTCTATAATCCTTGTGCGTATTTGGCAGGTAGTTTTACCCACATAAATCAAAGGGCACGGGCACAAGATAGCGTAAATCACACCACTTGATGTACAAGTGGTGCAGTGTCGGAGGGTATATTGCTTAGAGGAAACCGGATGTATAAAACAATGAATGCTCATGGAGTATGTACATACAGAACAATGGATACATGGGGATTGTCCCCCGGTCATTAGAAGACAGAAACTTAAGCTCGGAGGAGACGAGAATGTCTCGTAGGTTTCGTCCCCGTGTAAAAGAAAAACGTGGAGACTCTAGTGCATGGGTGAAGAGTATTCCAACGGGCTTTGATGATAGAGATAATTTCATGACTATGTGGAGAAAAAGGATACAGGTAAGTTGGGAAGTGGCTCCTGATGGCATTGTGTGAGAAGGAGATCCCGGTTAATAGAGAGCATGCTTATAGGCTCGCTTAATAATACGTCCAGGATAGCCACGTTCTTGGAAGCGTAAAGACATAGTTTTTGCTTGTATAATGAAGTCCTGCAGAGTAGAACAGATTCTACGGACGTGAAGGAACTGGCCTACTGGGATATTATCCCATGGCGGGCGTGGATGATGACTAGGGTATTCAAAAAGAGTATTGCGGTCGGTGGGTTTACGATATAATGAAGTACCAAAGGAAGAGTCCTGAACCTTAATCACGATGTCAAGAAAGGGGATCTGTTCACGGTGAAAGTGGAAGTCGAATTTAAGATGTGGATTACAGGTATTTAACAAGTCGTAAAAAAGAAAAAACTGAATTTCAGTGCCTGTCCATATAAGAAAGATATCAACTATGTACCTGAACAAAAAGTGATGAAACTTAAAGGAGAGTCAAAATAAACGTAGACTCAATTGGGCGATATATAGAAACATAGAAATGACGGCAGAAAAAGAACAATCGGCCCATCTAGTCTGCCCACCAAGCTACCACACTTATTTTCCCCATACTTATCTGTTTCATCAACCACCAACTTCAGGGCTCTTGTTGGTAAATATTTGATTCAAATTTCCTGCCATCCCCTGTCATTGATGCAGAGAGTAATGTTGGAGTTGCATCAAAGGTGAGCATAAGGTTTATGGTTAAGGGTTGTAATTGCCACATAAAGCAAGTTACCCTGATGCTTGTTTACCCAGATTGCACAGATAGATGCCTTGTTGGATGATGTCTGAATGTAAATCCTGTTTTCCTCACTTCCCCCTACCGTTGAAGCAGATAGCAACACTGTATATGCTTTGAAAGTGATGTATCAGGCTTAATTGGTTTAGGGTAGTAAATGCCGTAATAAGCAAGCTACCCCCACTTTTATTTGTTTGCCCAGATTGTGAAGCTCAGCCCTTTTTGGTTATCATCTGAATGCAAATCCTCTTTTCCACATTTCTCTTTGCCGTTGAAGCAGATGTTGGGGTTGCATTAACCGTGCAAGGGATTTTTTTGAGTAAGGATAGTAATCTCCAGGTAGTAGTTAATATTCCAGCAAGCCACCCCCATGGTTCTACTCTTCATTCACATCCTCTAGCCTTTATAGATCCACAGTGTTTATCCCACACCGCTTTGAAATTTTTCACAGTTTTAGTCTTCACCACTTCCTCCGGAAGGGCATTCCTGACATTAGTTCTGAGTCTTCCTTCCTGGAGCTTCAAATCGTGACCCCTAGTTCTACTGATTTTTTTTCCATTGTAAAAGGTTTGTTGTTGACCATGAATCATTAAAACCTTTCAAGTATCTGAAAGTCTGTATCATATCGCCTCTGCTCCTCTTCTCCTCCAGGGTGTACATATTTAGGTTCTTTAATCTCTCCTCGTAAGTCATTTTATGAAGACCATCCACCTTTTCGGTCGCCCTTCTCTGGAACGCCTCCATCCTGTTTCTGTCCCTTTGGAGATACGGTCTCTAGAACTGAACACAGTACTCCAGGTGAGGCCTCACAAAGGCCCTGTACAAGGGGATCATCACTTCCTTTCTCTTACTAGATATTCCTCTCTATGCAGCCCAGCATTCTTCTGGCTTTAGCTATTGCCTTGTCACATTGTTTTGCCATCTTCAGATCGTTAGACACTATCACCCCAAGGTGTCTCTCCTGCTCCATGCACATCAATCCTTCACCTCCCATCAAATACAATTCTTTCGGATTTCCACTCCCCATATGCATGACTCTGCACTTCTTGGCATTGAATCTCAGCTGCCATATCTTCGACCACTCTTCCAGCTTCCTTAAGTCACGTCTCATTCTCTCCACTCCTTCCGGCGTGTCCACTCTGTTGCAGATCTTAGTATCATCTGCAAAAATACAAACCTTACCTTCTATCCCATCCGCAATGTCGCTAACAAAGATATTGAACAGGACCGGTCCCAACACCGATCCTTGTGGCACTCCGCTTAACACCGCTCTCTCTTCAGAGTAAGTTCCATTTACCATCACACATTGTCTTCTGTCCGTCAACCAGTTTGCAATCCAGGCCACCATCTTGGCACCCACTCCTAAGCTTCTCATTTTATTCACAAGCCTCCTGTGCGGAACCGTATCAAAAGCTTTGCTGAAATCCAAGTAGATGACATAGAGGGCTCTTCCTCTATCTAATTCCCTAGTCATCCAATCAAAAACATCAATCAGATTTGTCTGACAGGACCTTCCCCTGGTGAATCCATGCTGCCTCTGGTCCAGCAATTCTTCCGACTGTAGATAGTTCACTATTCTTTCTTTCAGCAGCAACTCCATTACCTTTCCCACCACTGAGGTGAGGCTAACCGGCCTGTAGTTTCCAGCCTCCTCTCTGCTCCCCACTCGTGAAGTGGGACCACCACCGCTCTTCTCCAATCACTTGGCACCACTCCCGTTTCTAGGGATCTGTTGAACAGGTCACTCAGTGGACCCGCCAGTACATCTCTGAGCTCCCTCAGTATCCTGGGATGGACCTCATCAGGTCCCATGGCTTTGTCCACTCATTTTCCTAGCTCTTCCCATACATCCTCTTCTGTAAACTAGCGACGGTCCTTCTCCAGGGTCCTCTAGTGAACACCGAACTGAAGAATTTGTTTAATATTTCTGCCATTGCTTTGTCTCTCTCCACACATTGATCCTTTTCACCTTTCAATTTCACTATACCACTTGGAACTTTTCTCCGATGTATCTGAAAAATGTTTTGTCACCTCGCTTTACCTCTTTGGCAATCCTTTCTTCCACTTGACTTTTTGCTATCTTGATTACTTTCTTCATCTCCCTCAGTTCCATCAGATATTCCTCCTTGTGCTCCTCCTTTTGGGATCCTTTATATTTCTTGAATGCTGTTTTTTTTTTAGCTTTTATTTTGTCAGCCACCTCCTTTGAGAACCATAGAGGTTTCATTTTTCTTTTGCTTTTCTTTACTTTTCTGACATATAGATTAGTTGTCTTGGTAATTGCTCCTTTTATTTTGATCCATTGTTGTTCCACATCTCTCTTGTTCTGCCATCCTTCTAGTTCTTCTAGATACTTCCCCATTTCATCAAAGTTCGTGTTTTTGAACTGCAAAACTTGGGTCTTCGTGTTACATCTCTGGATCCTATTTGTGATATGAAACCATACTGTTTGATGACCACTGGTACTGAGGTAGGCACTCACCTGGACATTAGAGACATTATCTCCATTGGTGAGCACTAAATCAAGTATAGCTCCCTCCCTCGTGGGTTCCATTACTATTTGTTTGAACAGAGCCCCTTGCAGGGCATCCACTATAACTCTACTATTGTTAGATTCCGCTGAAGGGATTCTCCAGTCTACATCTGGCAGATTAAAATCTCCAACAATCACCACTTCTCCTTTCCCATCTTTTGGAAGTCTTCAACCAGATCTCTGTCAAGCTCTTCCATATGATTGGAGGCCTGTAAACTACTCAATAAAACGGATGCTCCATCATCTTTTTTTTAGGTCAGCCCATAGTGCTTCTTCTTTGCCCCATCTTCCTTGCAGTTCAGACCTTTAATATGCTGAAAGAATTGACCCAGAAATTGGAAAAAATTGTTTGTCAGTGCTATGCGGGTCAGGGAGTCCAAAAAAGATGAAGGAATACGTTCCCGGGGACTCCATATAGACAAAATGGACTCTACAACTGAAATATATTCTAACATTCTCCAAGAGGAAGCTAATGAAACAATGTCCAATGTCACCAACAGAAATGGTTCAAATGAAAATGGTAAATCTGAAAGCAAAGAAATAAAATGACCAGAGTCACGAATGTAGGAAGGGAACAAAGGGACAAAAGGGCGTAAAAACTGATAAACAAATTTAGAAAGTGGTTCTAAAAGACAGCCAATACCTGAAACAATGGGCCGACCTGGAGGGGATTCTAATGATTTATGAATTTTTGGCAGCGTGTAAAAGACTGGAGTGACGGGTGTTTCTCAAAAGTGTCGGTCAAGGCCCTGCTGAACAAGATTTACAATGGCTGTATGCAGCTGCAGAGTAAGATCTGCTGCAAGAGGATGATAGTAAGTAATGTTAGATAATTGCAGCATAACTTCCGTTTCATAATCCCTTCGGTTCTGTACCATAATACTACCGCCTTATCGGCCGGTTTAATCACAAGTGAATCATCTGAAGCCAGGGAAGTGATTGCTGTACGTTCAAGACGTGAAATATTTCTAAATTTATTAGAAAACTTTTGCTCCTGGATAGATAAATCATGCAAAACTAGTCTTTCAAATGCAGTCAGCAAAGGATCTGGAGGGCCAGGAGGGACCCAGCGAGATTTCCGAGAAAGAATAGAAATGCCCTGAGAGGATGGTGAAGATGAAAAGAAAAGTTTAACTCTGAGGAGTCTCAAGAACCAGTAGGAAAAAAACACGTGTATTAAATGAATCATAGCGTATAGTTGGAACAAAAGAAAGGCCATGTTGCAATAGGTTGCATTCATGTTGCGATAACGGACACAAAGACAGATTAAAAATTGAAGAGGAGGACATTGCCATGGATCGAATGTCCGAGTCTGTGACCGAGTGACTCTCAAAATGGAATCCGATGATTTATGGCGTGGGTGTGTTTGAACTCAATGTGGTAGGGTCGGAAGGTAACCCTGGTCTAAAAATGAGGAGGAGGAAGAAGAAAGGCCAAACTCCTGGGCAGAATGAGGTCATACTGATGGTGGGGCTGGGCCACATAGTTCTTCCTGATTAATCATCTGATGAAGACTCCGCGAAAGTGACTTTCTTTCTGGATAGACGTGAGGTAGAAGACATCCATGGGCAAACAAAACCACATGAGTAGTCAGAAGCAGTCCTCTGGAATTTTTTTAATTTATTGGATTTAAGGTCTGATCTAAATTTTTCTAAATTGTTTGAACTCAGTAAGTTGGACAGCAAAAGAATCAACTGGAAGGGAAGATCTCAGGACATCAATTTTAACATTCAGCTGTTCTTGGAGAGAACAGGCTACCTGCTTTGTTGTTTCAACAATGAGTACCATCAAATCAAAAGAGCATTTATTTGAAATTTGATTCCACTTGGCCATGAAGTCTGGATTCTCTGTGAGTAGCAGAGGCTTCTTTATTAATCCTCAGTCCTCAAGGAATACGGTGGACCCGGCAATACTCCAACGTGGTTGCGTGTAGTTCTGCACTTGTGGCTTGTTTCTGGAGGGTAATGGTATCAGTCCAATTGAGAGTGGGTTGAGAAGCAGGGTCGTCAGTAAAAAAAAGGAGGAGCAGAAAACAAGGACTGGTAATCTTCCTCAGAATAGCTGAAGGTATCTTTCGGAACTGTGGTCGCCATACGAAATCACCGCAGTTACTGGGCGAAAGCACACGAGGCAGGCGGAGTAAACAGCACACACATGTAGAGAACATACAACAACAAATAAGTGACTGTATACTTGAAAAATATGTACCACATTGGTGATTGTATGTACAATAAAAAATGTTCTATACTAAGAGATATTGACCAGTAGATTGTTTGCCACACATTTGTTGTTGTATGTTCTCTACATGTATGTGCTGTTTACTCTGCCCTGCCTCGTGTGATTTTTCATGTATTATATTAATCTTTTCCTGTTTTTCTCATGTTTTGTTTCACAATTCATTATTTTTTTGCTTATTCATGCTATTCTTCAAGGATGCTGCTATGAGGATAGCAATGCACTTTGGCAGCCCCAATACAGCACTATCTATTTTAGTAGATTAAGTCACACTGGTACACTACTTCCTTTGGCAACCTAATCATCTTAGAACCACACTTTGGAATGGATTCCCTTATGGTTCAGAGGAACCCATTCTTTTTCTATAATCTAAAGTTACTAGATGCATGCTATGGATATTGGCATAGTCAGTCTGTCTCTTATAATCTGCAGACAAATGGGAATATTATAATCTCCCTTACCATAGGGTGAATAGGAAAAGCTTTTGTATCTGGAAGGCCTGTCCAAAATAGGAAAACCTTCTTGTCCTTACTGATATGTTTGCTTCTATCAACCGGACCAAATCCATCCATTCAGTTAACAACCATCTTTCTGATTCTACAAGTAATTGAGGTTTCTAGTCTTCTAGGTTGCAGTGCAGATGCCATGAGGATACTGGAGATTGCTTTCTAAATAGTTTGAGGTTATAAAGACTCCAGAAAAGGGTGACTCGCGGTCAGTATTCCTAAGCATATTTTCCTATATACATAAAATGAGGAAAACCCTTTACTATATCTGGTCTTAAGAGGCCTAGCCCTCTTTCTTACTTGAGGGGGTAAGTGTCTTTGTAACTAGAGTCTTTGAAAAGATAAGGGCTCTGCTTGAAATGCTTAAGTCAGCCCACAAGAGAAAGGTACAAGTTTTCTCTCAGTATCAACCATTCTCTCTACTACCTTGGATTCCCATCCATGGAACTCTCTTGGACCTCTTATATTTTTATTTAAATTCTTTTATGTACCGAAGTATAGCAGATTGCCTTCACTCCGGTTTACATTGTAACAATTCATACAAGAAACACAGTTTTTTTTTTAAACAAACAGATGATAATAATTGGGTGTTCATCAAAATCCTTTTAATTATCAGTCACATTTCATGGACTTTATGGCAGTTAATTTGCTAAAAACAACAAAAAGAAGTAGAAGAAAATGATTTCCTCAGTTTTGGGGAGAATTATATCACATGCTAAGACGCTGTTCTGACTATTAACAATCTCAGGTTTCTCTACAAGCATTTCACACTTTAGCCCTATTTTCAAAAGTGGTTTGCCAAATCCACAGCGTGGCTGCATCCTTTCTGAACATGGAGCCCCCTAGAACCTTGAAAGTGCTCCAACTTTTCAATGCCAGTGAAACAGGCACAATATACCAGGGAAGGCAGGACATTTCCCTCTGAACTGCCAGTAGAACACATGGCCAACACAAATCATGACATGCTTGTAAAAGGATGAAAACACTCTGGTAACACATCCTCAGCATGTTACAAAGAATGCTTTCCTATCTACAGTTTACAAAGCCATCATCTGCCTTTATGCAAATCAGGAGTATTGATCCAATACTAGTAGGATACATATGTTCCCACAATCCAGGGAGTGACAACTCCTAGCCCCTCTTTTTGTTCTCTGATGTCTTCTCTAATAGGAATATGCAGCTCTCTTAACAAAATCAAATGTTTGCAAATGGTACCCATAGTCCCTTATAATGTAAACAGGTGTCTCTAACAAGGAGCTTATGTGAATAAAGTTACAGGAGGACAGTAGACTAATACACATACATCATTGGGTGGTGCCTAAGATTTAGTAAGAGTAAAAAAAAAAGCAGCTCAAAAGTTCTTGGGCTCTCTTTGAGGTGGATCCAGGGCTCAAGGAGATTTCTGGAGCATTCTGTGAGAAGTTTCAGGAATTAATCTTGAGGGGATTCTTGGGGAGATGACCATAGGAAGCTCCTTCCTCTGCTTATATTCCTCCTTTCTAGTACTTTGACATCCTGGACAGACATAACAGAACAGTGCAAGTTCCAGTAAGTCTGCAACTATCAAAAAAAAAAAAAAAGGGACAGCAGAAACTTTTCCAGTGGTGTTTATTACCAGTGGAAGGGAGGAATACAGCCTAAAGACTGAAGGAGCAATCGTCTTTGCCAGGGTGTCTTCTCCTACTCCTACTTAATAACAGAGCAGAGTCAAATATAATGGAATCCAGGAGAATTCATCTACAAAAGGGTATCTAAAAGAGTCAGGAATAAATCCCAGGAGTAGAGAGGAATGCTTAGAGATGAGGGGAAACCCCTGTATTTTGTTAAACTGTTTATGTAACTGTTTACATCTGATTTAAGGAAATCACCAGAAGAAATTGCATGTGGGGGTGTGTGGGGGGGGTGTGTGGGAGGGGTTCAGTTATCACTATTTAGACTATTTAAAAAAGTTATTCAGTAAACTCTCTCTAGCGTACATGGGTTTGAGGATCCCCTGGATTTTGCCCAGTTTCCATACTTGTGTTGAGGGCTTCCGGTTGTGCACTTCCGGTTACTAATGAGTTCCCTGATAAGAACAGATCATACCTTCATCTACCCTCCCCTCCATTTTCCTCTCCTATTGTAGCATATTTCTATGTAAAACAGAAAATACTCAGAGAGAGTAATGATATAGAAAGTGTGATTACATTTTCTCTTCGCAATATCGTCACAGATTACAAAAGAGCATTTGTATGAATACAAGTACAAAAAGCATATAAAAGCAAAACTAAGTTAAATATACATATATGTACAAATCAGTGGCAGTATACTTTCCTAAACTGACTAACCGGTCAGGCAGGTGAAGCACTTACTGTACAAGGATGAGAATCGTGGTAGGTGTTGGGAAGGTTTTCAAGCACAATCCTGTGTTCGGGTTAGCGGCTTGCTAGCTCTTCAATTTCCTGGTCTTTGTTACTGACTTTTATCCTTACAGGGTGTTTCACTTTGCCCCTATTACTGCCCCCTTCATTCTACAAAACTTCACATTTTCTCTGTCCTGTCTCTCCCTTTCATTAATGGTGACACACAATGACACACCCTCCTTTTCCTACCTCTGCTCTTTGCCTCCCTGTCTTTCTGTTTCACTTCCTTGCTTCTCCATTCTATTCTTTCTGGTACAGCCATTTAACATTTGCTCTATTTCCAACAATGTTTACAATTATGAGATTATACAAACTTGTTGACACTCCTGCCTATTTACGTAGACTATGAGAAAACTGTCTAAATGCAGCACAGTGCCTGCATTGTTTACGGATGCCATTCCTTGCCATGCAGTTTACAGAGGAACAAATATACTGCCTAGGGGTAATGCAAAGACAGGGAGCATAACAGCAGAAAGAATCCACAACATTTTAATACATAAAGGCTTTCTTTTTTCAGTACTTGTCTCAGTAACTGCAGGGAACAACAGAAAGATTTCACAGCTTCTAACATAGAAAAGCTTTTTCCCTGTCTTTGCATATATTATACATATGAGAGTGTGTGTGGTGCATAAAGCACACAGCGGAACAACATATATATATGCATATATGCACCACACACTCTCCTCATTTAGGAACAACGCAACCCGGTGTGGAGTTGTCACTGCTGACAAAACCACAGAAGTGTATCCCTAGCTATAAGGGCACTTAAGACTGTCCTTCCTTTGAAGGAATCCCAGGAAAACACCATGAGTTGCTTCATTGCATTGTAGCTCACAGATAAGCCCCCTTGTCCAGTCAGATAGTGGAGGGAAAGCTACATGTTATTCACCCCTGAGGCTGGTATACAACACTGTGGCATTAGATACATACTCTTTCTTGCATCCAGATGGTCTTGTCACTCAGAAGAGAAAACTGGGATAACCTGGCTAACAAATGCCTGCTATTTCAAACATGGAGCCTCAGTCCATAGTCCTATGCTTTTACCCCATACCATGATCTGGAGAAACCCAAGAATAAAAACAGCTGCACTCACACTCTGGCTTAGACCTGCAGTACAGTGGTGCCTTTCAAGCCTCAAAGCAGCATTCCCTGTCAGACGCAGCTCACAACTAGTATAGCAACAGGTCTCAGCAACACTGCAGAAACCACTGGTCCACCAGCAGCACCATGAAGATCTTGCTTCTCCGTGCCAGATGACCAATGTGGAGACAGAAGGTGAAAGAAGAGGAGCAGCAGAAGGGATTCTCAGAGGAAAGAGGAATAATGGAATCTCTTCCTAAGATGACTGATTTGCTGAATTAGCAAACAGTGCTGTATTCTGCATGGTAGAGGCTGGTAAAGATGTAAATGGACTACAGTTTAGGAAATTACAGTGCTTGTACAGCATTACCAATTACAAACTTTTCATTGTACTAAGAAAGAGGAGAGGGAAGTCCAGGATGAAGTTGCCAGAGCTGCTATCTTTGAAACAAGAAGTTGTTTTTTTTACCAGTTCTACAGTACAATGTAATTCAAATCCCAGGAATTCTCGGGCGCTCTCTTTCATGCAGTAACTAAGTAAAACAAACAAATCAGTGCTGAACTGACAGTGTTTGCCTATTCAGGGATCAGTACTTCTCCTAGAACAGGGTAAGATAGTTGAACTGCAGTGAAGGGAAATAAAACCAGTTGCTTTTACCTGGTTAGTAGTATACTCTTCTGGCCTTTAGATCAGAAAGTTTCTGATTCTAGGCCAAAGCTGGACACATTCTCAGAAGGTATAGAAACATTTTTGAATAGTACCCCCATTTCAACATAACAGATGTTATCAAAAAAAAAAAAAAAAAAAGATCATTCGATCCACACAGTTGGTCAGATTGCCCACCATCCCTTTTAAGGATATTTATCAACTGTCAGAGGTAAAAGCTTGACCACCTACACTATAATAGCTTTTCTCTTTACCTTTCCTTGTTCTTACCATGAGCACTGCAGCAGTAAGACTCCTGCCTACCTGCCAGACATACAAGTTTGACCAATGAAAAATCACAGCGTCCCAGTTAGCTGGGAGCTCTAGCCAAATCAATCTGCTGCCCATGCTGGTGAACTTGCCAATCCCACTGCACCCAGATCATATTTCAGAATATAACAAAGCCCTGCAATGCTACAAGTTGGTCGACTTTGCTTCTTCTTCTTCTTGGGAGCCTGACAGTTAAACCACCACTCTGTGAAAGTCACTGTGATCTCCCTTTTCTGTCTCTTACACTGAGTAGATAAGCATACAAGTTTCCATACTTAGTCCAACACCAAGGTCATCCACTTCTTTTATCCTATTATTCCCCCACAGTTACTTAAGGTAACAAAAGGACCACAGCTGAGTATCAACATAGTAAAGACCTGCATTTACAAACTGATGAAAAGATGCAGCAACTAACACAGTTTATTGCTAGAGACAAATTCATGTAAATCCATGCAAAGAATCTTTACAGGTGAATATATAGAGAATGTCACACTATCGTTTTGGTGTTCATTTTTCCATAAGCTATGTAATGTAAAACATCTATGCTAAGTCTTGAGAAAGGGGAAAAGCCCCAAAACGTGTTCTTAAATCCTTTGGGCCTGATTTTAAAAAGTATTTATATACTCTTTACCCGTGTAAGTGGGCTTCTGAAAATTGCTACATTGAATTGTTCATAGGATTTACCTGCATAAGTGCACTTGATGCAGGTAAATGGCTTTTGGAAATTGCTACATTTACATGTTTAAATCCTTTTGAAAATTACCCCTCAATGCATTCACTGCTAAAACAGTTTTACTTGCACTAACTGGTATCTACAGCAACTATTTATGAATAAACATGTTGTGGCTAATATTGCAATTGCATATTTATCTCAATACACAAGAGGAAGCAAAGGAATTCACTAAGTTACTATCACTTTTTAAAAGAGGTTGCTGACACTGTTTATGGAATCACCTAATATTCTTTACAAACATCACCACACATTTAATATTTTTGCACTGTGGTCCAGAAGTAGTTTAGAAGTGTCTTGAATGCAGATTTCCAGTGTGTATGCAGGGCATTTCAAGAAACTTAATTGTGAAACTGCTATTTTTTATTGATCAAATGAGTAAAAAATTCTGCCATTACCAATTCAACTCATTTAATTTAAAAAACATTTTCATTGACAAATCACTCAGATCAATTTTAATTGTAAATAGACTGAAGTGAAAAAGTCTGGTATTCCTAATAAAACTATAGATTCTAGGCCACAATGAATAACTATTATGTATTTTTGCTTGAGTTAAATTCCACCTGAGGTTTTTAATAAAATTAGTTTACTTCCAATAATTTGGAACACCATATTCTACAAATTTAATTACCAAGGAAAAATGCATGCGTATAATCTGTAATACAGGTCTTGGATATCAACAGAGCTGCTTCTCATCCATTTTTCATTTAAGATTATTTATTGAAGAAATCTTATGCTCAGAAGCTGTACATTTTCATTCAGCAAAATATATCCACTGTTTAAACAACGTTTTAAAACCCAGTAATAAATGATTTTAGTAAACTTCCAAAAAAACCCAAACATTTTTTCAGGGTAATCATACATATATTGCTCTCAAGTGCTGTCATTTCATCTGCATTCATACCACTAACTTGGAAATGCTTACCCCACTTCCATCATTCCTAAACTGAATTCTCCAGTAACACAGATCCTCTGTTGTGAAATCTTATCTCTATGTAAGAAAGCAAACTGTTGGAGGCAGCAACCACAGGGTGGCAGTGCAGACAAGACCATTTTTCTTCACTATTAGGCTTTCAAACAAGTGTACATATAAACCAGGGCCCTTCCTAGCTCCAGCAGCTCACAACGATCAGGATGAAACTGTTCTCTTTTTCTTCCTGGAAAATTTTATTTCCTGCCAAGTACAACATGATATTTTGAAGCGTCATCTAATGCAAACCAATAGTATACTCTAGTCTCAAATACTAAATGAGCTGCATTATTTCTGTGTTAAGATTAAAGAAAGCCATGACATTGAAATATTCCAAAATTTGACACAGGCCAGTCAAAATCAGTGGTATATATTTCCAAAATTTGTTCCAGCCAGAATGCTACACAAAAGGCACAAAATGCACCATTCCAGGAGGTAAACACTTAGAGAAACAGTAAAATTCAAATTCAAACGTCTTGATTTGAGATTACTCTCAGACAATGCGCCACACCCAGCGAGGTGCTGCCAATTTCTTATCAAGAGGCTTTCACTTGAAAATAATCATACATCATGATGAAGAGTTATCTTTTATCCTGAAAATTATAAATATCTATGTATACAGATTTATATGCATATGCAGAATAACAATTTGTGACACTACATAGTAGCCAGTATAACAAATTGTGACACTACAGCCATTAGTATTCTCCATGATTATTAATGGACAATAATTTTCATATACATATTAGGATGATAAGTTACTATGTAGGTGCTAATAAGCATTTTCTGCAGATAAATGACAACATGGTAAACATACGAAAGAAGGAGACCCGCATCATTGTTAGCACCTACCTACAGAGGAAGTGCATTAGCACACAGGAGGACTGTAAAATTCTCAGGTGCCAGGTCACCTAAGATTTGAAGCTTGAATCCTCACCATCCCAAGCTCCACAGGAGCTGCTGCTGGTGACCCAGGCCAGGGAAAAACATTGCTTCTGCCATTCCTGGCCCAGCAGAGGAAGAGAGACAACCACTCCTGTCCAATATTTTAGAGAACTTTTCACCTTTATCATATATACCAGAAACACACAGTAATTCCACACTTCCTTTCTCTTGCCTTTCACTTTCCTTCCCTTTCCCATCTTCTGTTACTTCCCTCACTTCTTTCCACCTTTGGGCAGCAACCTAACTTTTCCACCCAGCACCAGTTAGGGCCACAGTTGTTCCTTCCTGCAGTAGGTACTATCTGCTGCACCTTCTCCGTTCCTTTTCACTTTTGCTTTACCCTGCCATCCCTCCTTTACACTCCTACTACTTTACTTTCTCCTTTTTCTTACACTCTCCCTCCCCTTCCCCTTCTGTTCTATTATCCTATGGTACAGTTTAAAGTTACCAGGCCTGGACTTCCATATAGGCCAACTTCTGAGGGAAACAAAATATGCAGTAGACCCAGACTCAGCATCCCATCACCTGTGCAGTTAGGCATTCTATTGAGGAAAACAATTTTGCAGCCTCAGGGGTCTGCACAGGAACAGGGAGGCAGTCCCAGCCTGCATACTACTGGAGGCTACAACACAAAGGCTAGGCCACCAAGACCTTACCAAAGGCTTCCTCCCCTAGGAAGAAGGGGGAACAGCAGTACAGCCAATGCCTAGGAGCACAAAATCAGAAATCTGTTACTGAAAATAATATTTATTTATTTTATTTAAGGTTTTTATATACCGGCATTCATGATAAAATCACATCATGCTGGTTTACATTAAAACAGTGGTGCATAGAAAGAAAAAACAAACTGGAACTGTAGTATATATATATAATATAGCACCACACTGTTTGTTACGGGCAAACAGCTGCAGGAGACTGCAGAAAGGAAGCAATTTCCTCTCCTGTGTTGCTACTTGCATCTTCTATTGGTTCCTACTAAACATTTCTATAGCTCTACACAACATATGCTGCACTGATCTGCTGCTGAAAGTGAAGGAAGGAAGGAAGGAACAGAAGACCAGGTGGCAGCTTGCAGATATCTTCTATGGAGCAGAGCAGAGCAAAGATGGGCTAAGGAAGAGGTATCTCTGACTTGATAGGCTTCAAAATTAGTTTGAAGATTAGCTAATTACAACAATAAGAAATGTAATCAGAGATCAGAGTTGAAAGAGTTCAGTTTGTAACTGAAAAACCGTGCTCGACTGGGAATGAATAGGTGAAAAAAAATGTGCAAGATTTTTAAATAGAGTAATAAAGTTCTAGAGTCCAATGTTTGAAGAGCTTGTTCACCCTTATGGCCATATGGTCTTGAAAAAAAAATGTCAGTAACACAATGGATTGGTTTAAATGAAACAGACGCTACCTTAGGTAGAAATTTAACATGAGTTTTCAGAACTACTCTCGTGTGAAAACATGAGCATAAGGAGTATGAGACTAGGGCTTGCAATTCCTCTATCCTCCAAGCAGACATGACTGCTATCAAAAATAACACCTTCCATGACAGGAATTTTAACTCTGCTGCAGCTAAAAGCACAAATGGCATTTTCATGAGCTGAGCAAGAGCTACATTTAGATCTCAAGAGATATAAGTATCTTTAATTGGGGATTTTAGATGAGTTACACCATTCTTGAATCTAGCAACTGTAAGTTGATGAGAGATAGTAACTCCTGAAATGTAATAGTATGCCACTATAGCGCGAGCTGAACTCTGATGGAATTAGTTTTCAATCCTGAGTCAGACAGGACTATTGAAATAAAATCCAGAAAACCTTTTGTGTCTGAAGCTGTAATATCTACTGATAGAGGATGTTTTTTATTAAGCCAAAAAAATAAAAAAACTCACCACAGTAGGCAACTGCAAACAAAACACTAGTTGAAAACATCCAATGATTGAAGACTGGGATGAAGAAGATTCCTATTGCACTGCACAATTAGTGGATGGGAATATTGGTAATATTATGAATGCTGAACAGCTAGGCATTATAGCCACAGAAACCACATTTGACATGATTAGAAAGTGGCTATCAAAATCAGAACTTTTCTTTCCTTAACTTCTGTATTGTCTTGGCTTATTAGTTGAACTGGAAGGAATGAATAATGAAGTCTTTGATTCTATGGGATTAAGAAACTATCTGTATCTAGATTATTCATCGCAAGTCTTCAGGAGCAGTATGTGGGAACCTTGCTGTTCAATGGCATTGCAAATTGAGCTATTTGATGAGGGCCCCAAAACGAAAAAATTCTTGAGTTATGGATCACTGAGCAACCTATCTGTGTGGTTGTAGCTGGTGACTTGGCCTATCTACTGTCTGATTTTAGCTTCCCGGGAGATAGACAGCTATAAATGTGCTCATGAAAAACTAGCTAAACTTAAAGTTGATAAAATGATGGGGCCATATGTGACGTATTCAAGGGTTTTAAGGGAATTTAGAGAAATTCTGGCAGCTCAGCTGGCTGACCTCTCTCATGCTTCTTTATCATTTGGAATAGTTTCAAGGACTGGAAATGAGGAGGCTGGGAACTACAGGTCAGTTAGCCTTTATTTATTTATTTGATTTATATTCTTCTTTTCCAGGCGTTTCAAAGCGGATTATTACATTCAGGTACTGTAGGTATTTTCCCTATCCCCAGAGGGCTTACAATCTAAGGGGGTGATTCATCAAGCAGAAGGTGCTCTAACACGTTATATCGCATGTATTGCACGATATGTGATATTTTGCATCTCCCTGCCCAGATAACCTCCCCATTACAATGACCTTCTTTGCATGCTATTTGCATGCACGAATAATGCCAATGCATGCAAAAAAATGTCATTACTAGTCAATTTGATGTAAATATTTTATTATTGTGGCCAACTAAGAAGGTGGTCAGTCGTGACAAAACACCACCATCTATTTGAAATGTGTTAAATGTACAGCGGGAGGCCTGGGATTGTAATGCAGGCCGCAAGGCTCCTGCCGCACATTTAAAACAGCAGGAAAAAAAAATCCTGCCAAACCGGAGTGGGGGGGGGAGGTGTTAAGCAGAGGTCAGTGCTGACCCCATCTCAACTCAGGGAAGCCACAGCAAGGAGATAGGTCACATTTCCTACTTTAACTTTGAAGGAGGGGGAGGGGGAAGGGGAGGCCAGGGCCATCGCTGCACTGGTCTTTTTTTTCTTTACATTTTGGAGGAGTCTCCCCCAGGTTGAGATGAGCATTAGCATTGACCCCCACTCCACCTCCCCATTTGCATGTATTTTTTTCAGGCCAGCGGTCAGTTAAGGTGATGGAGGTCCTGTGAAGTTAGAGCTCTATCACCTTGAAGGACCACTTGCCACGTTCTTTTGTCCTGCGATATTTGGCTTAGAGACAAAAGAACGCACCATATAACCACTAGGGATGTGAATCGTTTTTCTGATGATTGAAAATATCGGAAGATATTTTCAAACTCGTCAGAATTCGGGGGGCCCCCGAACCCGATAGGAAAACCCCACGAAATTTTTCGTGGGGTTCTCTTATCGTTTTGGAGGGGGTGGGAAGAAAGGGCACTTAAAAATAAACCCCAAACCCACCCCGGCTCTTTAAATTTAATTCTTTCACATCCCCCCTTCCCGACCCCCCCCCCTCAAATTTTTTAAGTACCTGGTGGTCCAGTGGGGTCCCGGGAGCGATCTCCTGCTCTCGGGCAGTCGGCTGCCACTAATCAAAATGGCGCCGATGGCCCTTTGCCCTTAGCATGTGACAGGGTATCCGTGCCATTGGCCGGCCCCTGTCACATGGTAGGAGCACTCCATGGCTCACATGACCCCCGCTGGACCCCCAGGTACTTTAAAAATTTGGGGGGAGGGGGTGTCGGGAGGGTGGGGGATGCGAAAGAATTAAATTTAAAGGGTCAGGGTGTTTTGGTTTTTTTCGGCATGACACAGCCAATTAAAACGGGTAAGAATCGTGGGAACGAAGATTTCCCGCGGTTATTAGCCGAAATCAATACAGAAAACGAGTCCAGTACCGATTCACATCCCTAATAACCACAATGCTTCTTCTGGGAGGGCCCCACTATCGCAGCAACATAGTGCATCTGGGGTAAGTTTGACCTGGAGGCAATGGAAAGTGACTTACTCAAAGTCACAAAGAGCAGCAGTAGGATTTGAACCCAGGTTTCTCTAACAACTAGGCTACTCCTCCTCATCTGTAGTGAGTAAATTAACGGAATCGTTGCTAAAATAAAAGTTAAGAGTAGTTTCTGGAATCCAATTACAAGATCCGAAGCACCATGATTTTACAGAGGTAAGACTTAACAGATGAATCTTATCTATTTTTTGAGTGGGTGATCAGAGAGTTGGATCAATAGAGAGCCCTAGATGGATTTCAGTAAATTTTTCACATGGCTCTGCATGTTTGACTTATAAATATACTGAGTGCCTTTATTATGCTGTTCCTGATGTTTTATTCATATATTCAGTTGTAATCCGCCCAGAACAGATAGTCTGTAAGTGGGTGGAATAGAAATTTCTAAAAATAAATACATTTTTATTGGCCCAAGCATGACTGAGTTAGAAAGACGTTGAATGGGAGGCAAAAGGTAGTGGTAAATGGGAGTTCACTCCAGGAGAGGGATGTTACTAGTGGTGTGACACAGGAATTGGTCCTTGGACCACTTCTCAAACATTTTCGTTAAGTGAAACTGCGAAAAGACTATCGGAAAAGGTTTGTCTTTTTGTGGATAAGAAAATCTGCAACAAGGCAGACACCCAGAAGTTGTGGAAAATATAAAGAGGGATCTAGTGAAGCTTGAGGTAAGGTCTAAAGTCTGGCAGATAAGATTTAATGCTAAAAAATGCAGAATCATTTATTTGGGCTGCAAAATCCCAAAGCAATGGTACAGTAGGGGTGAAATTTTCTTTAGGAGCTGGGTATGATAACTGATGAGCTCAAGATAGCCAAACAGGTGGCTAAGGTGATGTCAAATGCCAAAAAGAAGATTGGTTGCATAGGGAGAGGAATAATCAACAGAAAAAGGAGGTGATATTGCCCTGTATAAGTCCCTGGTGAGACATCATTTCAATTCTGTATACAGTTCTGGAGACTGTACCTTCAAAATGATATAAACAGGATGCAACTGGTCCAGAGAGAGAATGCTATAATAGTCATTCATCTTCTCAGTAAAGCATATGGGGCCAGACTTAATAATTTAAACATGTATACCCTAAAGCAGAGGTGCCAATTCCAGTCCTGAAGAACCACAAACACGTCTGGGTTTTCAGCATATCCATAATAAATATGCATGAGATAGATTTGCATGCGATGCCTCCATTACATGCAAATATATTTAATGCATATTCATTGTGGATATCATGAAAACCAGACCTGTTTGTAGGGATGTGCATTTGTTGGTCATTTGTTTCATATTATACATGCATCTCTAGTACACGCATGGCCTACCAGAGTACACGTACAACGTATGTGCATAACATGAAACAAATTAAATGAATGACCAACTAATGCACATTGCTACCTGTTTGTGGCTCTTGAGGACCAGAGTTGGCCATATCTGCCCTAAAGTAAAAATGAGAGAGAAGAAATGATAGACATTTAAATACTTCCAATGTATCAAAGCACAGGGTCTCTTTCAATTGAAAGGAGTCTCTGGAATGAGAAGTCATGGGATGAGGGTAAAAGGGGGCAGACTAAGGAGTAATCTAAGGAAGTATTTCTTTACAGAGAGGGTGGTGGACACATGGAACAATCTCCCACAGGAAGCAGTAGAGACAAGGACAGTATGTGAATTCAAGAAAGCATGGAACCTCTGAGGGAGTGGCAAGGATTGTAGGAGTTGAACAGCTGCATGGATGGGCAGACTAGATAGGCCACATGGTATTTTTCTGCCATCATATTTTTGTTTCTTTAAGAAATGTTTTGGAAAATCGCCCATTTTCAAATTTTGGATGTTTCCTGACAACAACTAAAAGAACCTGTGTTTCCTTGCTTGACGATATAAAACATAGCTACTTGAGTGTATGTTTTGATCAACATCCACTTTGTATTTTAACCATGGATTGAATATTAGAGCATTGAAGACTATCAGCTCCAGTTGATTTATGTAAAGTAAGAATGTGTATTTGTTTGAAATTGAAATAGGAAATGTCAACATTTCCTTTTTTAAAATTTTATTTTCAAAACAGAACAAATGAAAAGCCAATTACAGTGTGTTTTCCTTTGAAAATAAAGGCTGCTTAATTTTTTTTTTTAAAACCACTCAATTGCTGATCTGGGTCCCAAGCCCTCCCACAAAAAAAAGCTGTCTAGGACCAGGCCCTCTGATACCCCTCTTAAAAAAAATAAATTAAAAAAAAAAAGGTTGCCAAAGGCCAGGATGTCCCCAGGCCCCTCAAACATCCCCCCTGCAAAACCTGCCTGGATCGGGGACTGTCCCAGCCCCACTTACACCTTCTATGAAGGTCCTGGTTAGTGAAAGGGGTAGGATGGATAGATGCCCAATCACTTCCTGCCACTCCAGCACCCCTTTAAAAATGGCTTCAGCCAGCCCTGAGACAAGAAAATTAGGTCTTACCTCCGATAATTTTCATTCCTGTAGTACCAAGGATCAGTCCAGACTCCTGGGTTTTTCCTCCGCACCAGCAGGTGGAGACAGAGCCAAACTTGTCAGGCTCCGCATATATACCAGGGTGCCACCTACAGCCTGTCAGTATAACGTAATGTCAAAGCAGAAAAAATTCCTAAACTGAACGCTAACTAAGACCCCCGGAAGCTTAACCGGAGAAACGTAGGCTCACTGACCCCGACGAGGGTCCTGCCCCATAACCAAACAGGCATCAACTGATCTGTGTAAGGAAAACAAAGATTCGCACCAGGAACACACTCCCAGTGGACTCTCCATTGAGGGCGGGACTCTGGACTGATCCTTAGTACTACAGGAATGAAAATTATCGGAGGTAAGACCTAATTTTCTTTTCCCTGTACGTACTGGATCAGTCCAGACTCCTGGGATGTACCAGAGCTGAGATTACTTGGGATGGGTTCCAGAGTGGCCTGCTCTTAAAATGCCTGCTCCAAAATTGCCCTCCCATGAGCCCTGAACATCCAAGCGATAATAACGAGCAAACGTATGCAAGTATTTCCAAGTTGCCACCCTGCAGATCTCCTATGGGGAAATCTGCATATACTCCGCCCAGGAACGCTTCGAATGAGCCTTGAGACCCTGCGGAATGCGCTTCCCACAGAGTAAATATGAGGAACCTATAGCCTCCTTCAACCAGCGAGAAATGGTGGTCTTGGAGGCCATATTACCCCGTTTTGGACCTTGACAAAGCACGAAAAGGTGATCTGATAAACGAAATTCATTGGTCACCTCCAGATACCGCACGAGAGATCTACGGACATCCAGCTTCTTCAACTCCCTGGACCCTGGATCCTCCGCCGAAAGATCCCCAAAAGATGGAAGGTCCACAGATTGATTCAAATGGAATGAAGAAACAACCTTCGGAAGGAACGAAGGCACCATGCGTAGAGTAACCCCTGCTTCTGAGAACCGCAAGAAAGGCTCCCTACAGGACAACGCTTGAAGCTCTGACACTTGTCGAGCCGACGAGATTGCCACCAAGAATACCGTCTTTAAGGTAAGATCCTTAAGGGTGGCCCGTTTTAGAGGCTCAAAAGGGGGGGCACAGAGCCTTGAGCACCACATTCAAATTCCAGGACGGACACGGCGCTTTCCAAGGTGGACGCAGACGGATAGCCCCTTTCAAGAAGCGGTTCACATCAGGATGCATCGCCAGGGGTCTCCCATCAATGGACCCCCGAAACCAACCCAGAGCCGCCACCTGTACCTTCAGAGAACCACAGGATAGACCCTTGACCAGGCCATCCTGCAGGAAAGCCAGAATGGCCGAAACAGAGGCTCTGGTAGCAGGAAACAAACGCTCCACGCACCACGACTCAAAAACCTTCCACACTCGCATGTACGCCAAAGAGGTAGACCTTCCGCGAACTCAACAAGGTAGAAACCACCGCATCGGAATAGCCCCTGCTCTTCAAACGACGCCTTTCAAAAGCCATGCCGCTAGACAAAAGTGATCTACCTGATCGAAACACACGGGACCCTGGTGGAGAAGATCCGGGAGGTTCGGGAATCGCAGCAGACACTCCACGGCTAAGTTGAGAAGATCCGCAAACCACGGGTGCCGTGGCCACTCGGGTGCCACCAGAATGACCTCGCTTGGATGATCTTCTATGCGTCGTAGAGTCCTGCCGATCAGGGGCCAGGGAGGAAAGACGTACAGGAGGACCGAGGTGGGCCATGGTAACGCCAAGGCATCCACCCCTTCTGCTCCCGTTTCTTGTCAACGGGCAAGAAACCTTGGGGCCTTGGCATTTTGAAACGTCGCCATCAGGTCTATGGCAGGTGTGCCCCATCTGTCGCAGATAAGCTGGAAAGCCGTGCTTGACAGTTCCCACTCTCCGGGATCGAGATGATGACGGCTCAAGAAGTCCGCTTGAGGGTTGTCTACCCCAGCTATGTGGGATGCCGCTAGGGCAATCAGGAGTCGCTCTGCCCACTGGAACAGAAGGTGAGCTTCGAGAGCCACCAGTTGACTTCTGGTTCCGCCTTGGCGGTTGATGTAGGTGACCGTCGTCGCGTTGTCCAATAGAATCCTGACTGACCTCCCCAGCACCAGGGACCGCAATGCCAGCAAAGCCAGACGGACCGCCCTGGTCTCCAGCCGATTTATCGACCAGCGCGCCTCAGCAGCTGACCACGTGCCTTGAACCAACTTAGACGACACACTGCTCCCCAGCCCCGGAGACTCGCATCCGTTGTGACCACAGTCCATTCCAGAATCTCCAGAGACACACCCCAGCGAAGGTTGTATGGAGAGAGCCACCACCCGAGGCTGAGCCGCGCCGGCCTCGTCAACGGCAACGGGAGATAAATTGTTCTGAAACCGGACTCCAACGGGAGAGCAACGTGGACTGTAAGGGTCACATGTGCGCGAAAGACCAGGGCACCAGGTCCAGAGTAGATGCCGTAGAGCCTATCAATTGGAGATAATCCCATACCGTCGGAGGTCGTTTCAGGAGCAACTCTCTCACTTGCCCCTGCAATTTGCCGCGGCGCTCTGATGAAAGGAAGACCATCCCTAGGCGAGTGTTGAACTGCGCCCCCAAAAACTCCAGAGACTGGGAGGGGAAGAGATGACTCTTCGCGCTGTTCACCACCCAACCCAGGGAATGCAGCAACTGCATGACCCGGGCTACCGCCGACCGACAGAGGGATTCGGCGGTAGAGAGAATCTCGTAGAAGAGAATCAATCTGCCCCCTACCCTGGGTAGCGAGGAATGTGCCGTCCACACATCATTGTGCAGACTTAACTCCTGACGGCGCCTGGGAGAAACCGGATCTACCAAAACGCCTGCCGCAAAAGGGCTGAGCTTGCTGTCAGCCCCCTCCGGGGCGAAAGAAGGAGGAGGATGAGGAAGAAGTGACTGGCCGTGAGGACCGGGACCTGCGATTTCCCCTAAACCGAGACTTCGAGGAGGAGAGGGAGGACCTGGAACGCGACCTGTCTTCCGGGAGACGATATCCTCTAGTATACCCCAGTAGCTGAATCATATCATCCAACGCCTTCCCGAACAGCAACTTACCCTTGAACGACTTGGACGCCCCGTCCGCCGCCCAGTTCCGTAACCATAGAATCCGCCGTGTGGAGACCACCAAAACCATGGAACGAGCAGAGGTTCGGAGCAGATCATACAGCACGTCCGCACTGTAGGCCACGGCCACTTCCAGCCGTCCGGTCTGTCGAGCTTCCTCTTCCGACAGGCCCTCATTGGCCAAAAGTTGTTTGGCCCATCGCAATCCGGCGCGAAGCGCAAAATTACTGCAGATCGCTGCCTGGGCCCCTAGGGCCGAGACCTCAAAGATCTTCTTCAATTGTAGCTCCAACTTCCGATCCTGGAGATCCCGCAGGACCATGGTGCCCGTGACCGGGATTGGTAGTGAGCTTCGTGACCGCTGACATCGCGGCGTCCACTTTAGGGACCCGCAGGACCTCCAAGGCATCCTCTGGTAATGGGTAAAGCTTGTCCATCGCTTTGGAAACCTTTAAGCCCAAGTCCGGGGAGTCCCATTCCCGATACAACAGATCCATAGCAGAAAAATGGAATGGGAAGGTCGTAGGGGGGCCACTCAGGCCCAACAAGACCGGATCCATGGAGCCGCCTCTGGACTCCACTGGAGCGATGGAAATCCCTAACTCCTCCAATATGGCAGGGAGGAGGGGCGCCAGTTCATCCCTACGGAACAGCCGAATGACCCTAGGGTCGTCGTCCTCGGATGCCTGCACCTGGCGCTTGGCCCCGGGTTGGGGATTCCCGTCTCCCTCCACCCCCCTCGGGGGCAGTGACGGGTCCTCCAAGATGTCCTGATCCGATGACTCGTCTGAGGTAACTGGCCCTCAAGGGCCGCTTTGCCCGCGGCTCCTCCGGCGAGGCCCTCATCTTAGGGCGCTCCGGACGCTTGGAATGGGGCTCCTCTGGATCACCAGCCGATGCTGCGGAACGTTTATGCACCTTGCGGGCCTTAAAGGCCCTGTGCATTGCCAAAATAAATTCTGAGAAAAAGGATGAGCAGGAGACGTCTGAATCAGACCCATCGACATCCCCTGCCTCCTTCCCCGAGATCCCTGTGGGCAGAGACGGCCGCGGAGGAGAGCGCTGGAGGGAAAGAGGTGGTGGCAAATTTCTGCCCCCCCTCGGGGGCTCCTGCCGCAACCGGAGACGTTCCCGGGCCCTGCTGCAAAATGGTGGCCCTTGCCGCGCCAGAATTCACTGCCCTGGAGGGGAGCCCAGACGACCCGACCACCGTGGCCGAAGCTCCCCGCTTCCCTGGTGCCCCCCCCGCACGGCTCCCGAAGACCCCTCATCCTCCGGAATGCAGTCGGAACAAAGGCCTTCCCGGGAGAGCCGCGCGTGCGCCTAGCCGCAGGCCGCACAGGCCACACCATGTGGCATCGCGGCTGACTCGTGCTGCTCTCCGCAACGAAAAGGAGAAAGAAAAGGAAAAATAAAAAGAACAAGGAGCCTGCGAAAATCTTCCCCCCGGCCCCGACAAAAACCAGCGTCGACCACGCCTCACCGAGCGAAGGACCCGCTTACCTCAGATTGTCTTTTTTTTTTTTTTTTTTTAAGCGACGCTGTCCCTCGGCGAGTGCTGAATCGGCCTGGTTGGGGTGAGTGAGCCAGGCTCCCCGGTATCACCCCTGCTGGGCCGGTTCCTACCTATATGGTCCTCGACCCTAGGCCTCAGCCGCCTACAACCAGGGGGGATGGTCCCCTCGGAACCTGACAACCCCCTGGGAGGCTCAGAGCCATCCACGACGATCTGTGCCGCAACAAAAAACAATTTTTCTTTTTTTTAAACTTTACTACCCAGACAAAGAAAGAAGGCACCCTTCAGCTAAATCCCTGTCTGGCTAACTAAGCACCAACTAAGATCAGAAGAGGCTGTGGGTTAAGTGCCCCGCACCTGCTGGAGACAACGCTATACTGACAGGCTGTGGGTGGCACCCTGGTATATATGCGGAGCCTGACAAGTTTGGCTCTGTCTCCACCTGCTGGTGCGGAGGCAAAACCCAGGAGTCTGGACTGATCTGGTACATTCAGGGAATGGCACTATTTTGACATCACTATGCCAGCTCAGTGCCAGCTGGTGCCATTTTCAAGTAACATCAGAGGGCCAGGAAACAAAAGTGCATCCCTCCTGCCCCCTCACTAACTAGGACCCTTCTACAAGGTGTAAACAGAAACTGGTGTGGCTCTGGTTCCTGAAACTTTTTCAGAGGGTGTTCAAAGAGGCCCGCAGAAGCCCTGTTTTTTTGTTTTATTTTTTGGGGGGGATGGGTTATGTTATGGTTCAAACAAACAAACCAAAATAAAATAAATATTAAATAAAAAAAAAAACAACAGAAAAAATGAACAAAAAAATCCCCACCCCTAATGTGAAAGCCAAGTTCCTTGAGAACAGAGGTTGTTAAAATCATTAAACCATCCCTGATTGGCAGCAATTTTGACTACTGTAATTCAAAAATGAGGTTGGGAAAAAAAAAAAAAAAAAAAAAGCTCTCTAAATAGATTTTACGGATCCAGCCCCATGTCAGAGTATGGATAAAGTGTTGGATATCTTCACTTTGTGCTACCAAGGCTGTAGATGTTGGCTCCATTGAAACTTCAGGTGCCATTAAGAAGCCTATTTCTGATTTTAAAGAGTTAGGATACATAAACTGACCAAAATAATACTCTGCTGAGGGAGGAATGCTTTCGCTTGTTTGGCATTTAGGCGACCTCTTAGGAAATCTATTATATGAATCAGCTCCATATTGGATTTTGTAAATTTGATGAATCTTAGGAATTGAAGAGTGTTCATCATAAGTGGTGTGGAGGAGCATGGTTCTTGAAGAGTATAGATCAATATGAGCCAGTCACCTAAATATGGAAAAGCAAAACATTGTTTATCCTTACATGAGGGTCAACAGCTGAGAGTCATTTTATGAATGCTCTCAGTGCTGTGAAAGGCTGAAAGGGAGAACATAATACTGGTAATGATTGCTGGCTATGATGAAACATAGAAACTTCCTGTGAGCCTTGTGAATTGGTTATATGTGTATAAGCATCTTTGAGATCTAGAGTAATTAGCCACTAATTGAAGGAGGATGATTCCTAACTGATGTCTGACATGCAGCCTGCTCTGCTGATGTTGAGGGAGAAGCCACTGGAAAAAAAAAGTATGTTTGGTACCTTCTTCTTTAATTAAAATACTGTCTCCTATGGAGCTAATGCTATCTTCTGCTTGTACATGGTTGCTCAGTTGTAATTGTTGATAGGACAAGTACAGTAGTGATCTTCAAAAAGATCTGTTACTTTCTCTTTTTCTCCAAAGAGATTTTAACCTGGCATTAAGTATCAGTTTTTCATGAATGCCTTCCTGGAGACCTGAAGCATGAAGCCATGCTAGTCTTCTGAAACCAATAGCTATTGCAGATGTCCTAATCAAATTGAGCCCCTGAGGCAGCCGTTTGTTAACGGCGAAACTCGGCCAGAGTCGGGCTTTTAAAATACATACGTCTCCACTTCAATAAACTTTTGAAAAAGACTGTGGCGTCTAATCTTGGTTTTCTTCCTAGCAGTATTGTATACATCATAAGCTGATCGCGTTAGATGTGTTACACTTTCTACTGCTTCTTGAGGTATAGGAATGAAGCAATTTCTACATTCTGAAGGAAGATGTTACATCATTTCTTGTAGTTTTTGTAAGTAATTATATATAGTTGATAGATGATAAGCAGCTATCCTAGATGTTAACACAGCTGATAGGAAAATCTTTTTTGCCAAATTATCCAGTAACTTGGCATCTTTTCCCAGAGGGGTGCTAGAATGTTTCTTACAAAACCTTCTGTTTTTCAAAGCAGATTCAATTACTATATGGAGTTGTACCTTTTGATGATCAGTGCAAGACTAAATTCTGTATCTGAGATCTAACTTCCTTACTATTGGTGTTCTTATTTGGTGTTCCTGTGAACTGGTACAGCCATTACTTATCAGGCTTATTTGGTGTTCCTGTGAACTGGTACAGCCATTACTTATCAGGCTTAAATATATGTAATACACCAAATATATCTTTTCTAGGTTGACTGTGATCCTTCTTTTGAGTCAAATACTACTACAGGATGATATTCTGAGGTTGCCCTATCCTTACAAAGTGAACCATGAGATTTAAATTGTGATTACATCATTTGCTGTCTGAATAGATACTGTGGCATAATAGATTGAGTTTCCAAACTAAGGGGGTCAGTCATTTTGCTATAGGCTGTTATCGTGCATGATAACAGCCTATCACAAATCGCATACGCAAATTAAAAATGTATTAAACAGGGAGGAGTTTGGGCGGGGTTTAGGCGCTGCCAGCACTGTGTATGATAAACTATCACACACTAGTGCAGGCAATTTTGCGTGAAATACTATCACCTTTTCCCGGGGTGCTACAGGGGCAATAATGACTAGCGCGACCGATGTTGCCACGTACGATAATGCAACACTACGTGCGTTACTATACGCTGCAATGCGGCCCCTCCATGCCCCTTTTTTTTTTTTTTTTTTTTTTTTTTTTTACCGCTGATACCCTAGATAGGAGATACTTGCTCAAGATGCCAAGGAGGAGGTGGAGAATCTGGTACATCAGTAAAATATTTCTTGAAAAAAAGTCAAGCCAAGCCACATTTTCCTTATAACGACATGATGCTTTCTTGCCAATATTCTATAATTTTATAGTTTTTATGCATATTGTGTGGTTATTTGTACTGAAATATGCATCTTTTTGTTACCCACCCTGGGTGGCTTCAAAAGGATGGGATAGGTAGATACATAAGTAGATAAAGATATAAAAATCCTAATGATGCACATATATAGCATGATAGCTTGTAATGTTCAAGATGATTAACAGATAAGTACGTCTGAAAGCAATGCTGTTGCCAAACTTACTGTGTATGCTGCAGTACATACATAGACGTGGGTATAATATGGGCATGAGAAAAGTGTCTAGTGGGATTGTCATTCAGAGGTCAGTTTTCAAAAGAATTTAGCCAAATGACTACTGAGTTTACAAGCTAGGTTCCCTCATGTGAAAACTGCACCCCTCAGAATAGCTGAAAATATGCACACACTCATATTGCATATACTCAGCCATATTAAAAAGCAGTGTTCCTGCAAATTACATGAATACAAAAGTACCCATATACCTTGCATCTAGCTGGTTTTTTGAAAATTGTGTCACAATACTCTAAGTGCAAACATATGTGCTTCAATTCATCAAAGTGTTCAACATGCATATGCACCCTAACAACTCCAGTATTTATCATTATGTGCAATGTTGCAAGGATAATGGATTTTGCATGCATGTAAACTATGAAGTGGTATATAAGAACAAGCATGAGAAATGTGACTGAAGTAGTATATGTGAGTGAATAAACATGTGAATGTCAGAAGAGTTAGGGTCAGACTATAATAAAGAGATGGTGGGCATGTTTTTAGAAATGTCTGAAATCATGGAAATGGGCAATTCATTTTCAGGAAATTGACTCTACTATCTAAGTATGAGGTTCTTCATAATCAAGTTGTTATTCAGGAATAAAAACTTAAGGAACATGATGAGAAAATGAATCTTTTGGTTGATCAATATAGAGGAAAATAGCAATGTCAAATGTCCCTGGTAAGGGACAAGAAATGGTCTTCTTACCAGTTTAAAAATCTGGATAATCATTCAAGGAGATTCAGTTTAAGATTTCTTAATTTTCCAAAGGTGGATTTGATGTCTCCTCTTCAAATGATAAGAAGATTCTATCTAGAAATTTTAAAAATACTTGTTGAATCTTTTCCACTTATTTCTAAAGCTTTTTATCTTCCAGATGAAATTAAAGATAAAGGGACTGGCATAGCTAATAATTCTGGTTTAGATAATACAGGGAAAAGTGTGGAAATAACTGCTCACCTACAGAATTCTCAGCTAGAAGTTAAAACCTGTGCAACTCCTCTTGGTTGTTTTTGTTTTAGAGTCTGATAGAGAATGGACCTTAAAAATGTATTTTTGTATCGTTTTGCTTCTTTTTAGGATCTAAATATCTATTTTTCCTGATGTTGCCAGAACCACTCAACAAAGATGACAAATGTTTCTTTCTTTATGACAGAATATGTTAGCTTTGGGCACTACTTTTGTTCTGTTTTCCTTGTAATTGTCAAATTAAGTGGAATGACAATAAATATGTGCTTTTGACCCTACTCAGTTAAAGGGTTTCTTATCCAAAAGAGAAATGCTACCAGCTGTTAGTTAATATCTAGGTTTGATCTAGCATAAGTTAATAGTAATGTTTGATTAAGTTCATTTTTTTTTAATTCTTTCCTGAGAGCTCTCCCTCTTTTGCAGCCTATTAGCTGATAATTTTTTATTGAATGCTTTTCTTGATATTTTGTTTCTTTCCTTTGCCTTGATGTCAAAAGATTTTCTTTGACCTGTAAATTTAAATCTGAATAAAGAATTTGAAAACAAAAATCACTCTCAGGCATGACTGAGTTGTGTAGCTATAGCAATGTGCCAGCCTGCAGCTAAAATAAACATATTAAAATTTGAGAGTTCCAAGCTCCAGAAGGTGAATACAAAGCACATATATATTCAAATGAATAGACATTTGCAGAGATGACTGTAGACAGAGTAGATGATGCTAATGAAACATCTATGGTCTGTTCTCCTGTACAGTCTAAATATCTTTTTTCCCCCTAGGATACTTCATCCATCTTGTATGTGCCAAATATCTTGAGAATGTTTTCTTGTACAACAGTTGTTATTCCTCAAAACCGAAACATTTCCCACTATTTGTCCTCCAGAGGCCAAAATGAATTTGCATACATAAGCCATATGTCACCAGAACTTAAAATAGAAATGATCTAATTTTGTAGTCTTTGTTTCCATTATTAAGAATGATGTGACCCTATTTAGCTGTGTTCTTCCTTTTTTAATGTTACCATAGTATGCTATCATTTTTTAAATGTTCTGGCAGGTCTCGCCATATATCATTATAAACGTATCCAAATGCTCAATAAAACCTTATAAAGAATGTATAGGGATTCAATTCCCAAACGGCACAAATCTTATGCTGTGCAAAGGTGATATTCTTTCTTTTCATTAACATATTGGTGTGATGGCCATCATTTAGGATCGCACAGCCATCCAGTGCAGATCCTTTCACAGCTTAGAACACATATCCATGTGACATATGGGGCACAAACAAAACTCCAACACGCAACTTACAAAAAAATCCCCAAAAAGACTCAAAGTGCATTCAGAAAGTATTCAGACCCCTTTACTTTCTCCACATTTTGTTACATTACAGCCTTATTCTAAAACGAGTATGCATTTTTCCCTCCTCAATCTACACACAATACCCCATAATGACAAAGCAAAATCAAGTTTGTAGAATTTTGTGCAAATTAATTAAACAGAAAAAACTAAACTATCACATTTACATACATATTCAGAGTCTTAGCTCAACTTTGAGTATCATAACAAAGGTGCATCCTGTTTCTATTGATCGTCCTTGAAATATTTCTCCAATTTGACTAGAGTTCACCTATGGTAAATTCAATTGATTTGGAAAGGCACATACCTGTCTATATAAAAGCCCCACAACTGACAGTGCATGTCAGAGCCAAAACAAAGCCATGAAGTCAAAGTACTTGTCTGTAGACCTGCAAGACAGGATTGTATTGAGGCACAGATCTGGGGAAGGGTACAAAAAATAGGTCCCAAAGAACACAGTGATCTCCATCATTCTTAAATGGAAGAATTTTGGAACCACCAGGGTTCTTCCTAGAGCTGGCCGCCCACTCATACTGAGCAATTGGGAGAGAAGGGCCTTGGTCAGGGAGGTGACAAAGAACCTGATGGCCACCCTGATAGAGATGGGTGAACCTTCCAGAAGGAGAACCACCTTTGCATACTCCACCAATCAGGCCTTTATGGTAAAGTGGCCAGAAGGAAGCCACTCCACATGACAGCCCACTCGGAGTTTGCCAAAAAAGCACTCAGACTCTCAGAGCATGAGAGACAAGATTCTCTGGTCTGATGAAACCAAGATTGCACTCTTTGGCTTGAATGCCAAGCGTCATTCTGGACAAAACCAAGCACCACTCATCACCTTGCAAATATCATCCCATCAGTGAAGCATGGTGGTGGCAGCAACATGCTGTGGGGATGTTTTTCAGCTGTAAGAACAGGGAGACTAGTCAGGATCGAGAGAATGAAAGGAAAAAAGGAGAGAGAGAGATCCTTGATGAAAACCTGCACCAGCGCACTCTTGACCTTAGACTGAGACAACGACCTAAGCACCCAGCCAAGACAACACAGGAGTGTCTTCGGGACAAGTCTGTGAATGTCCTTGAGGTTTCCAGCCAGAGTCTGGACTTGAACCCGATTGAACCTCTCTGGAGAGACCTGAAAATAGCTGTGCATTGATGTTCCCCATTCAGTCTGACAGAGCTTGAGAGGATCTGCAGAGAAGAATGGGAGAAAATCTGTAATTGTAGCATTATACCCAAGACAACTTGAAGCTGTAATCGCTGCAAAAGGTGCCTCAAGAAAGTTCTGAGTAAAGGGTATGAATACTTATAAAATGTGATATTTCCTCAAACCTGATTTTACTTTGTCATTAAGGGGTAAGGTGTGTAAATTGAGGAGGGAAAAATGCATATAATCTATTTTAGAATAAAGCTGTAACAAAATGTGGAAAAAGTAGAGATTATCAGTTTAGTATATTGTATACAATTAATAAGAAAATATAAAAACTTTTATTGTATGTGTATTTTTATTCATTTTATTTGCATCTATTCACTAACAAAGGTTAATGAAGATTAAGAGAAAGCAAGTGCTACCTGGCTTTACTCCTGGGGGAAATCTGCATAACTGTGCAATGCAGAACTTGCAGAGAATTCCCTATCCATGCAGATTTTTATATTCTGAGCACATAATCAGCCATAAAAGCACCGGCAGGTGTGAGCAGAAGAAACTCACACCCTAGACCTGCAACAGCCAGAAGAAAAAGGTGGTGGTCGCTTCATTCCAATGTTGCTGGGGGGTTTTCCCTTTGCTGCAGCTGCCTATCCTCTGTGGAACAGGTTGTCCCTCTTCCCCAGCAAACAGCTGATCAGGCATATGTCAGCTTTCCTACTCACTGCTGCCTCCACAATCAGGCACTTCTTTCAACTTCACCTGCAGCCTAACTCATATTCACTGCTCTGGGTATTGATGCTGGAGATGCTGACAGCTATTTCCCTCTCCCACCAGGAAAATAGCTGGAGGCTGGTCTGCTTTTGAGATTTCTTTGTATTTTGGGAATACATTTTATTTTTAAACTGTCAAGGAGCTTCTCCTTTTTTGCAACCTGGGACAGTGGTGAACATCAGGGCCAGCATGCTTAATGGGGTAGTACCCCCAACATCAACTGCTCAAGATTGAACCAAGTTAGGTGTGAGCCTGGAATGGAAGGAAGAGAGCTGGGGAGGATGGTTAACGTTCAGCATGAGAATGGTGGGGGGAGAAGGGGAAAGATAGAACTGAGGGGGATGTTGAGGCGACTAGATGTTGAGCTGCGGGGAGGGAGGCGGAGTTGTTGGTGGTGGTGGTGGTGGGGCAGAGTTGAACCTGGGATGGAGGGAATGGAAGACAGCCTGGGTAGGGGTAGAGCATAGATTTAAGAGAAAAAGGTAAGGAAGAAAGGGGAAACGGGGGAGACAGTGCACAAGAGTACGGGGGGGAGAGGGAGACAGCTAGGTGGGCTGAAGACAGGAAGGGGTTGGGCCTTATAATGCACTTTACTCCTGAGAAAATTCTGCATCTTTGAGTTATAACTGGTTTTCTGTATGCAATTCCCCAGCAGTATTTGGCTTCCACTAGTGGAAAAAGAAAGGAAGTTTACCTACTGTAAACTACATTTTCCATTAATAGCAGGATAAATTAGTTATAACATGTCAGTGATATCATCGATGGCACCAAAACTGGGCCATCTCTCCTAGCTAACAGATCTTTCAGTTCTATTGAGCATGCACGGTCGTTCCCACATGGGCATTGCCTAATGAGCATCCTCAATCAGTACCAAAGCTAATAGACACACATAGTTGACTCTCCAGGGAGGCGGACAAGTATTTAGTATGGCTAATTCATCCTGCCATCTACAGAACACACAGTTTACAGTAAACAAGCTTGCATTTTTCCATCGATAAGCAGGCTGAATTAGCCATAGCATGTGGAGATTCCCAAGATAAGGATTACAACAGTGTTTACTTACTAGCAACCCAGGCTCCCTGAGGAAATTTAACTAGGTGGGAATGAGACTTCGCAAAATTGCTTGTCCAAATTTACTGTCCTCCTTTGGAGAGATTATCCAGACAGTAGTGGGTCATACAAGTGTATATTGACGACCAGGTTACAGCTTTGCATATGTCCTCAAGGAGTATTTCACGGAGATGGGCAACTGAAGAGACCATTTGATGATATATGTGTACGCATGTGAGAGTGTAGCAGTTATGAATGCAATCCACTATTTATTTATTTATTGCTTTTATATAACGTCGTTCGGAAATACCATCACCATGGTTTTCATGTTTGGACATGATCAATGATAAATAAAAATAGGATAACAAATAAACAAACAACAAAAGAGTACAGCTTATTTCTAATAAAACATGGAATGAAAAGAGAAGAAAAGGCGGAAAGCCTCCTAAATAACATTTCCCTGCACCATAGATCTCATATTCATTAATTACTTCTACAGGAAATTAATCAGTATCCTGGAAAGCTTTCGTAAATAACCATGCCTTTAAGCCTTTTCAAAATAATTTTAGATCTGATTGTAAACATAATTCAGATGGGAGTTCCAAATTTTAGGTCCGGCAAGTGAAATTGCTCTCTCTCTGTGACTAGGCTGAGGTGAGCAGTTCAAACTGAGGGGATAGATAAAAGACCTTTATTAGCAGATCTGAGGTTTCAATGTGGAATATGTAGACATATGGCAGCATTTAGCCAGTCTGTCTGTTCGCCATAACTGATTTTGTGTAATAAACATAATATTTTGAAATCAATGCAGTGTTTAATTGGAAGCAAAAGGAGGGATATTAAAATAGGCGTTATATGGTCAAATTTCTTTTTTCCTGTCACGATCCTAGCAGCTGCATTCTGTAAAATTTGTAAAGGACGGAGAATAGAGGAAGGAAGACCTAACAGAAGGGAATTGCAATAATCGGTACTAGAGAAGATCAATAATTGTAATACAGTTCTGAAATCTTGTTGAGTTAAAAGCAGCTTTAATCGTCTTAGGAACAGAAGTTTATTGTAACCAACCCTGATTTTTGGCAGAGATGCGTTTAAGGTTAAATTCACTGTCAATGGTTACGCCAAGAACACAGGCATGAATTACAAGCTTGAATTCAGTCACATGAAGGCAAGCAATATTGGGGGCCATTGTGGCTCCCATTGCTGTACCTTTAATTTCAAGGAAAAAAAACAAAACAAAACAGTTATTGAATTTAAAATAGTTTTTAGTAAGGGCTAAATGGTTCAGTATAAGTGGAAACTCAGTAGGGACCCTGATGAGTTGAAGCCTCTGATCCAAAGCTCATTGTACTGTGGATAGGGCTTGATTTGGAGGATATCTGAATATAGAGCCTCAATATCCAATGTAACCAGTAGGAAACGTTCAGAGGGTAAATGTAAAGATTCAACCAAAGGAATAAAATACCGGGATCTCGTTCGTAAGATCTAATAAGTGGTACCAAAGGTTTAAAAAAATAATCAACAAATTTTGATATGGGTTCCAATAGCGAACTGATAATAGAAACAATCGGACAGCCCAGGGGTTGAGACAAAGATTTCTGCACGCTGGGAAAAAACTGTAACCGTAGGGTGTTTTTCAAACAAACAACTAGCCTCCTGGGGGTAATAAAGCAGAGTTGCTTACCTGTAACAGGTGTTCTCACAGGACAGCAGGATGTTAGTCCTCACATATGGGTGACATCATAGGATGGAGCCCAATCACGGAACACTTTTGTCAAAGTTTCTAGAACTTTGACTGGCACCTACTGGGCATGCCCAGCAATGCACTGACCCTGCATCCAGCAGGGGTCCCCCTTCAGTCTCTTTATATAGCAAAAAGTACAAGCGAAAATAAAATAAGAAAACATAAACAAACCCAACTCCGCAGGGTGGCGGGTGGGTTTCATGAGGACAAACATCCTGCTGTCCTGTAAGAACACCTGTTACAGGTAAGCAACTCTGCTTTCTCATAGGACAAGCAGGATGGTAGTCCTCACATATGGGTGAGTACCAAGCTGAGGATGCTCGAGCAATACACCAAACGTCCCTGAGCCATTTCAAAAAAGGAATCAAGACATGGCTCTTTAAACAGGCATACCCCAACTCCTCCCAATCCTAGGCATTGTCATGTCTCGATCTTACTCAGCTCCCGCTCAGCCTACACACCCCCTCCTCAACCTCCCTTTCGCCATCCCAACTCCCCCCGCTCCCTTACCTTCCCAGCTCCCCCCTTCTCCCTCACCATTCTAGCTCCCTCACCCTCCCCAGCTCCCTCCCCCCCTGCTCCCTCCCCCCACCCTTCCCCAGCACCTTGCTGCCTCTCCCCTACCCCTCCCCTCTTTTCCTACAAACAGCCTTTCCTTGAAAGTGCCACTGCCTTAACGTTCTCCTATACCCCTACCCCCTCCTCTCCTTTCCCCCCCTCGCTCCCCCTCTCCCCTTCTCCCTGCCCCTGCATTTAATTTTAATTTTGTAAATAAGTTCATATGTTAATTTCTTAAGTGTAAATGCATCCTTAACATCCTGATGCATACCTACTCTTAACATGGATAATCATCATCCAGTTCGTTTTTCAAAGTTGTATCCCTGCTCGTTGACTCTCTCTATCCTGGTTCCTAGTTCATTGTAATATCGTTGACTCTCTCTATCCTCGTTCATTGTAATTTCCTTTCTCAGTTAATTGTGAACCGACATGATGTGTCCTACGAATGCCGGAATATAAAAATTGTTAAATAAATAAATAAATAAATAAATAAATAAATGCACCCAAAGACGTGCAACAGGCACAACAACAGGGGTGGAAATTTGGTTAGGAGGGCATCCTGAACCCTGAATGGGTTGGTGGCAGAATGTTGGGAAGTTAAACAGAAAACAAATTGCAGAGAACAGACTGGCCAAAGATGGAATCCTGTGTGCCAGCCTTACCTAAGCAATAATGGGCTGCAAAAGTGTGGAGAGCACTCCAGGTAGCAGCCTTACAGATATCAGGAAGCGGCACCGAACGGAGATGCGCTACTGATGTCGCCATGGCCCTGACCGAGTGAGCTTTTACACAGTCTTGTAGCAGAATGCCTGCTTGCTGGTAGCAAAAAGAAATGCATTCCGCCAACCAGGAGGAGAGGGTCTGCTTTCCCACAGGATTTCCCAATTTGATGGTATCAAAGAAACAAACAATTGAGTGGATTTCCTGTGGGCCGATGTGCGGTCTAGATAGAAAGCCAGAGCATGTTTGCAGTCCAAAGAATGCAGAGCCTGTTCTCCTAGGTTCGAATGGGGCCGGGGAAAAAAGGTAGGCAGGATAATAGATTGGTTAATATGAAATTCCGACACAAACCTTCGGCAAACATTTAGGGCGAGTGCAGAGCACTACCCTGTCATGCAGAATTTTAGTGTAAGGCGGGTAGGTAACTAATAACTGTAATTCACTAACTCTACGGGCAGACGTGATCACCAGAAGAAAAACTACCTTCCAGGTGAGATAGCGGAGATCACAGGAGTGGAGAAGCTCAAACAGAGGTTTCATGAGCCGTCCCAAAACCACATTAAGGTCCCAAGCAGGGGCAGGAGGGCGCAGTAGAGGTTTTAAATGGAGCAAGCCTCTCATGAAACGTGATACTAAGGGTTGCGTTGAAATGGAGACATTACCTACATCCTTATGGTACGCAGACACTGCACTAACATGCACCCTGATAGAAGAAGTTTTTAGGCCTAACTGACAGGTGCCAGAGGTAGTCCAGGAACCTTGCAGTGGAACAGGTGAAGGGGTCTATGGACATGGAAGTACACCAGACCGTAAACCTCTTCCATTTAGAGCGATAAGACCTTCTCATTGAAGGCTTTCGTGAAGCCACCAGGACTCGGGATATCGACGCTGAAAGATTAAGAGGTTGGAGTATTAACCTTTCAACATCCAGGCAGTCAGAGACAGAGCTTGAAGGTTGGGGTGATGGAGATACCCTTCGTTCTGAGTGATTAGAAGGGGATCCTTCCCTAGAGGAATGTGTCAGCGTACTGTTATGTCCCGGAGAATTGGAAACCACACCTGGCGTGGCCAATGGAGAGCTATCAGAATCATTAATCCTTTGTCCTGCTGAAGCTTCACGAGAGTCTTTGACATGAGAGGAAGTGGAGGGTACGCATAAATGAGACCGTTGGCCTAGGAGAGGGCGAAGGCATCTCTTGGCTGTAAGTGGTGACTGCAAATGAGAGAGCTGAAGTTGTCTACTTTGTGGTTGTGTACCGACGCAAAGAGGTCTGTGCGAGGATAACACCAATGTTGAAATATCGCATCTGCTACCGTGGGGTTGAGAGACCACTCGTGTGGATGGAAAGTGTGACTCAGCTTGTCTGCCAACACATTGTCCACTCCTGGCAAGTAGGTTGCTTTGAGGCACATCGAGTGGGAAAGGGCCCATGTCCATATCTGTGCAGCTTCCTGACACAGAAGGTAGGAGCCCATTCCCCCTTGTTTGTTGATGTACCACATTACAACCTGATTGCCGGTTTGAATCAGGATGGCTTTGTTTGATAGGCAATCCTGAAAGGCCTTGAGGGCATATCTGATCGCTCATAGCTCCAGGAAATTTATTTGGTGTTTGGCTTCCTCTAGAGACCAGGTTCCCTGAGTCTGCAGGTCACCTACATGTCCACCCCACCCAAGGTTGGATGCATCTGTTAAGGTGATTTGAGGATCTGGAGCTTGAAATGGAAGGCCTTGAATGAGATTGGAGTGGTGCATCCACCAGGCTACTGACAAACGAAATTGTTTGGTAACCTGGACAATGGCTGACAAGCTTGAACCACTGGCATTTTAGGGTCCACTGCATCACTCTCATGGCTAGGCGAGCCATCGGAGTGACATGCACCGAGGATGCCAGGTGACCCAATAGTATGAGGAAGTGTCGAGCAGTTGAAGATACTTGAGACTGTAGTTGATGCACCAGAGATGTAATGGGGAAAGCACAATCCTGGGGGAGGAAGGCTTTCACCAACATAGTGTTTAGGTCGGCCCCTATAAAGGATAGGGTTTGGGATGGAACTATCTTGGATTTGGGATAGTTGATTAGAAACCCTAAGGAGACCAGGATATTGGATAGTGAGACGCAGGGAGGTTAGCACGCCCTGCTGAGTCTGAGCCTGTATTAACCAATCGTCTAGATAAGGGTAGACACGCACACCCTTGTGTCCGTGTCTACCCTTATCTAGACAACCACCAACCACCACCAGGCACTTGGTGGATACTTGTGGAGCAGATGCCAGACCGAATGGTAGTACATGGCACTGAAAATGACGAGGGCCGACCAGGAATTGCAGGAATTTGCGATGAGATGGTGTGATTGAGATGTGTGTGTATGCCAATCTCCTCTTTGCAGGAGAGGAAGTAGAGAGCCCAAGGTTACCATCTTGAATTTTTCTCTGTGCAGAAATGTGTTTAGTGCATGGAAGTCCAGGATCGGGCATATGCCACCTGACTTTTTTGGTATTAGAAAATACCGGGAATAAAACCCCTGCCCCTGCTGGGAGAGGGAAACCGGTTATATTGCTCGGGATAGGAGGAGGGATGAGACCTCCTGCTCGAGCAAGAGAGAGTGATCAGACTTTCCCCACATCGGCCAAGGTGGAGAGTCCACGGGAACAGTCAGGAAATTTAGGTGGTAACCTTGGGTGACTATTGCAAGTACCCACTGGTCTGTGGTGAC
The DNA here is from genome assembly GCF_901001135.1 of Rhinatrema bivittatum. NCBI lineage: Eukaryota > Metazoa > Chordata > Amphibia > Gymnophiona > Rhinatrematidae > Rhinatrema > Rhinatrema bivittatum. The sequence goes on from NC_042620.1 coordinate 98,372,673, forward strand.
TGTGTGCCAAGCCCTGTTGAAGTGGCATAGTCGATCTCTGACTGGTATGGATGGAAGAGGAGGTTGGCTTACACTCTCTAGGAAGGAGTCAAAACCCTGACACTGGTCCAGGCTGAAAAGCTGGCTGAGACTTTTGAGGACGAATCTGCCGGGATTGACCTTTTTGGTAAGGTCTGGAAGGGCATCCTCTAGAAGCCAGAGGATAAAATTTCCTGGACTTATAGGTTGGCTGCTTAGAGTCTAGTCTGAAAGTCCTCTTAGGCGCGGAAGGGAACTCAGACGGCACAGAAGAAAGCTGGCGCAGCATTTCATGGTGGTCCTTCAACTGCACCACCGTCTCTCGGATCTTCCCCCCCCCCCCCCGAAGAGATTATCTCCTACACAGGATAGGTCTGCTAACCTGTCTTGGACTTCTGGTCTTAAGTCCGAGGATTTGAGCCAGGCCCATCTTCGTGCACTAATCCCCGCTGCAGACACTCTAGAGGCAGTGTCGAAGATATCATAAGCAGTGTGGACCTTGTGTTTTCCAGCGTCGAGACCTTTCTGAGCTACAGTATGAAGTTGAGTCTGGAGTTGCTCTGGTAACGAATCAGAGAAGTCCTAGAACCTTTTAAAGAGGTCTCTGTTATACTGGGTCATGTATAACTGGTAAGAGGCTATGCAAGATATGAGCATAGAGCCATGGAAGACATGCCTGCCAAAAGCATCCAGGGATTTTTGTTCTTTCCCTGGAGATATGGAGGAATGAGGTTTTGAACATCGTGCCTTCTTCTGGGCTGACTCAACAACCACGGAATGATGATCCAACTGAGACTTCTGGAACCCAGGACCTGACTGTACCAGATAGGTGGCATCTGTCTTGCAGTTGACAGGTGGAACTGAACCTGGGTGTTCCCAGTTTCTTTTCAGGAGATCAAGCAGGATTTCATGAATAGGTATGGACATGATTTCTTTAGGAGCATCAAGAAACTGGAGTACTTCCAGCATCTTGTGCCTAGAGTCCTCTTCCGTCTGAAGTTGGAAAGGAATGGTTTCAGACATTTCCTTGATGAAATTGATAAAAGACAGATCTTCTGGTGGAGAACGCCGACTTTCATCTGGGGGAGAGGGCACTGATGATAGATCATCTATATCTTGGGACATATCATCGGTCCAAGGATCATAGGGCTGATCTCCAGCAGGGAGAAAGAGTGCTAATGCTGAAGGACCAGGCCTAGGCATCGATGGCATCGAAAGAGGCACCAAAGGCATCGCGGGAGGCACAGACGGCATCAATGGAGGCACCGAAGGGGCTGGTGACATCGATGGAGGAGTCTGTGGTAAAATCCCAGACGGTGGGATGGGAATCTGTGTTTCTTCATCGTCTGATGATAATGGAATCTGTGTATAAGGCACTGGACCCACCAGTGCTCTCAGTTCCAACGGAGGCAGGGCACCAATCAACGCATCCAGTCTACCCAGCAGCAGTGCAAGCGCTACTGGAATCGGATCAGTGACCGGCTCGGGGACCGGTACCAGAGTCAATGGAGGATGGAAGCCCTGAAGTGCTTTACTGATGGCCTCTTGGATCATCCGATCCAATTCCTCACGGAAGCCTGGGGCAAGGAAGCCCAGCACCGGAGTAGGAGACAGCACTGGCACAGCCGGAGGGTCCACCGGTGAAGGTGGAATACTGGATCCCAACACCACTGAAGGTGGGGAACACCTCAGTGACCCGGTCACAGAAGAGGATGGAGCCTTTTCTGGATGGGGCTTCTTTGTCGGTGGCTCTATCGACGTCGATGCCGAGGACTTGCCTGGATCGATGGACTGAGCCTTCCGATGCCGGTGTCGTCGCTTTTCACAATGTTCTTCTCGGTCCTTTTCCTGAGGAGGCAAGGAGGCTATCGAACTTTTGGAATTGTCGAAGCCGGTCGAACAGCAGCGGTGTCCCGGTGCTGATGAGAGGTCGATGGCACCGGCTCGGACAACGTCGAAGCTATCGATGGAGTTGGGGTTTTTAATTGAAAAAGAAAGTCCATTTTCTCCAAACGGGCCTTACGGCCCTTCAGTGTCATTTGGGCACATTTGGTGCAAATTAGGACATCGTGGTCGGACCCCAAACACATGACACAGACCTCATGTGGGTCAGTGATGGACACTGTCCGAGTATAGTCGGGGCACAGACGAAAACCCGACACCATAGCTCCAACAAAAATTTAGCTGCGGTGCAGTCGATGGCCAGTAGACCCCGAAGGGATAACTCGATGGGAATCGACCGCAACAAGGGTAAAACCTTACCTTTCGACTATGGAGTATGGATATCGATACGGGGTAAAAGTTTTTGAAAATTTTGAATGAAGTTCTGTGAGGAAAATTCCTGTTGGGAATCGCCAGAGAGCTCCTTAACCTGCATGGCTCCTGTGCGTGGAAAAAAGAAGACTAAAAGGGAGCCCCTGCTGGATGCAGGGTCAGTGCATTTCTGGGCATGCCCAGTAGGTGCCAGTCAAAGTTCTAGAAACTTTGACAAAAGTGTTCCATGATTGGGCTCCATCCTGATGATGTCACTCATATGTCAACTTAATTGTTTAAGTCTTTTTTTTTTTTTCTCCTTTATCTTTTGGTCATCAATGTTACAACGTTATTGTTAAATTTTGAACTTATGTACACTGTTCCAAGTTTCATAACCTTGTTCTATGTAATGCCTTTTGGCAATTTTCATGTTCTGTTTCAATGTAAACCGATGTGATCTTTATTTCATATAGGAACACCGGTATATAAAAATCTAAAAATAAATAAATAAATAAATGTGAGGGCTACCATCCTGCTTGTCCTGTGAGAAAACCCGAGTCCAAACCAGATTGGATAACTAATTGTATTTCCAAATATAAAGAGAAAGTTGGATCTTCAGGTAATTCAGAATAGAATATGGTTTATAAGACGTGCTTATAAATGGGCCCAAAGAGGCTTCATCAGGATTGACATGTGTACTTCCCTTCTCTACCCAAATGGGTCAAATATGTAAGCTAATATGCTCTTACTGGCTCACCTTGGCCCCTTTAACGTGTTTCAAAGATCTACCAAAATTTTCTATTTATCATGGTCATAATCTGAGAGATATTTTAGTGTCCTCCAATCTGAACACATGTGAAACTATACCCCAAACACCTATGGGTCGCCAACCATGTGGTTAGCATGTGACTTATCTTTAACACAACGTCTGAACACTCGTGTTTGAGATCTCCATATAAGTTGCATTTGTTAACAGACTGTAATTCTACCTGGGTGGTATACATTATTAAATGTCCCTCCAATGTGTTTTATGTGGGGAAAATATCCCGGTCTTTAAAGACATGCATCTATGAACACTGTAGTAATAGCCTTCCCATAACTACTCTCCCACTGTAGCCTTCCCATAACTACTCACCTCAGCCTTGGTTCTCATCCGCATCATGAGTACACTATCCACCTTGAGGCCTTCATAGTCCTCCCCTATTTAATTTCCCTGTTTTTCGCCCAAGTTATACAGACCCATTTCTCTATACTTGCTCCACCCATTTTATGCTTTCCAGGTTATTTCTACCCTGTTCATTGTGTTATCCAGGTTATTTCTACCCTGTTCATTGTAAAACAAGACTTTGTCTCTGTTATTTTTTGCTGGTTGTAATGTAAACTGAAGTGATAATTAATCTTGTTAATTGAACCTCGGTATATAAAAGTAATAAATAAATAAATAAATAAGAACATAAGAACATAAGAAAATGCCATACTGGGTCAGACCAAGGGTCCATCAAGCCCAGCATCCTGTTTCCAACAGTGGCCAATCCAGGCCATAAGAACCTGGCAAGTACCCAAAAACTAAGTCTATTCCATGTAACCATTGCTAATGGCAGTGGCTATTCTCTAAGTGAACTTAATAGCAGGTAATGGACTTCTCCTCCAAGAACTTATCCAATCCTTTTTTAAACACAGCTATACTAACTGCACGAACCACATTCTCTGGCAACAAATTCCAGAGTTTAATTGTGCGTTGAGTAAAAAAAAAATTTCTCCGATTAGTTTTAAATGTGCCCCATGCTAACTTCATGGAGTGTCCCCTAGTCTTTCTACTATCCGAAAGAGTAAATAACCGATTCACATCTACCCGTTCTAGACCTCTCATGATTTTAAACACCTCTATCATATCCCCCCTCAGTCGTCTCTTCTCCAAGCTGAAAAGTCCTATCCTCTTTAGTCTTTCCTCATAGGGGAGTTGTTCCATTCCCCTTATCATTTTGGTAGCCCTTCTCTGTACCTTCTCCATCGCAATTATATCTTTTTTGAGATGCGGCGACCAGAATTGTACACAGTATTCAAGGTGCGGTCTCACCATGGAGCGAAACAGAGGCATTATGACATTTTCCGTTTTATTCATCATTCCTTTTCTAATAATTCCCAACATTCTGTTTGCTTTTTTGACTGCCGCAGCACACTGAACCGACGATTTCAATGTGTTATCCTCTATGACACCTAGATCTCTTTCTTGGGTTGTAGCACCTAATATGGAACCCAACATCGTGTAATTATAGCATGGGTTATTTTTCCCTATATGCATCACCTTGCACTTATCCACATTAAATTTCATCTGCCATTTGGATGCCCAATTTTCCAGTCTCACAAGGTCTTCCTGCAATTTATCACAATCTGCTTGTGATTTAACTACTCTGAACAATTTTGTGTCATCTGCAAATCTGATTATCTCACTCGTCGTATTTCTTTCCAGATCATTTATAAATATATTGAACAGTAAGGGTCCCAATACAGATCCCTGAGGCACTCCACTGTCCACTCCCTTCCACTGAGAAAATTGCCCATTTAATCCTACTCTCTGTTTCCTGTCTTTTAGCCAGTTTGCAATCCACAAAAGGACATCGCCACCTATCCCATGACTTTTTACTTTTCCTAGAAGCCTCTCATGAGGAACTTTGTCAAACACCTTCTGAAAATCCAAGTATACTAAATCTACCGGTTCACCTTTATCCACATGTTTAACTCCTTCAAAAAAGTGAAGCAGATTTGTGAGGCAAGACTTGCCCTGGGTAAAGCCATGCTGACTTTGTTCCATTAAACCATGTCTTTCTATATGTTCTGTGATTTTGATGTTTAGAACACTTTCCACTATTTTTCCTGGCACTGAAGTCAGGCTAACCGGTCTGTAGTTTCCCGGATCGCCCCTGGAGCCCTTTTTAAATATTGGGGTTACATTTGCTATCCTCCAGTCTTCAGGTACAATGGATGATTTTAATGATAAGTTACAAATTTTTACTAATAGGTCTGAAATTTCATTTTTTAGTTCCTTCAGAACTCTGGGGTGTATACCATCCGGTCCAGGTGATTTACTACTCTTCAGTTTGTCAATCAGGCCTACCACATCTTCTAGGTTCATCGTGATTTGATTCAGTCCATCTGAATCATTACCCATGAAAACCTTCTCCATTACGGGTACCTCCCCAACATCCTCTTCAGTAAACACCGAAGCAAAGAAATCATTTAATCTTTCCGCGATGGCCTTATCTTCTCTAAGTGCCCCTTTAACCCCTCGATCATCTAACGGTCCAACTGACTCCCTCACAGGCTTTCTGCTTCGGATATATTTTAAAAAGTTTTTACTGTGAGTTTTTGCCTCTACAGCCAACTTCTTTTCAAATTCTCTCTTAGCCTGTCTTATCAATATCTTACATTTAACTTGCCAATGTTTATGCTTTATCCTATTTTCTTCTGTTGGATCCTTCTTCCAATTTTTGAATGAAGATCTTTTGGCTAAAATAGCTTCTTTCACCTCCCCTTTTAACCATGCCGGTAATCGTTTTGCCTTCTTTCCATAAATAATGTAAAGAGATATGACAATGCACTCCTCACCACTCACTGGCATGACCTCAGTTTGTTTGCCATTGACTCAGTTCCACCTAGACCCCGAGGCGGCAACACAGATCATGCCCTGTTACAAAAAGAGCAAAGGTGGATTTTTAAGTTACATTCCCTACATCCTTTTGTCCTTAATAGGGATACAGAATGGTCGGTATTCATGTAAATTTATTCCCCTTTTTGATTGGGTCCCGCTGACCACGACTCCCTCATACTGTGCTTGACAGTTAGCTTTTTCTCTGTCATACTGTCATTCATCACAATGTAGCTAGCCTTAATCGGGTCAAAGAATGTTTGGTATGCAACATCTCTCTTCCGATTGGCTTTCTTGAATCACATGACAAGCGCCATTTCTGAAACCATTTAACTGGTATTCTAAGCACTGTGAAGGTAGCTTGTTCAGTTGTCTACGGTATGCGTTTGTTTGCTTTTTAAAAAGCTTGGTATAAGGCGCAATTATTTTCATTTTAAATGTCTTCTCTCAACAGTTTAGTTCTTGCTAATATATCTATTCCTGTATATGTTATCTTATATGAAGGTCCAAAAATGTATATACTTTGTTATTAATATCTTGGACCCTCCCGAAGAAGCTGACAGGCGAAACATGGCAGTGTTGGGGGACCACAACTTTTGATACTTTGATTTGACACAGTGATAATATCCATGGAATTACAATATACTGAAATTCCAATATGCAATACAAAATAAGGAAACTGATCTTCGATTAATATTTGAGCACTTGGAATTTTACCTGATAGTTTGGATTTAAAACTACTCCTCACATCTTCGTTTGCTATATTATTTATCAGAAAACAGTGAGAAATCAAATCTCCCACAAATTATTTTCCACTGTTAAAAGATTAATAGGTCAATGTCTTGTATGAAAAATTTTCCAAACTGTAACCAAACAGATATTTTCTTAGGATAAGGTTCTTAAAATCCAATCAGTCTTTTTATACATTGATGACAAGCTTTAGTTACAAGAGAGATCTGGTCTGCTTTTAGATTGGTTACTTTGAGGAAGATCAAGTCTGGTATTGGGAAATTGAAATCTACTTATTCCCAGTTGGATCCTTGTCATTTCCATTTAATGAATGGTTTGAAGGATTTTATAAAGCAGATAGTTAATAGAGAAATATGAACCTGAACAACTAAAAATGGCAACTTTAGCCTGTGCAAAAGTTCTTGGCCCTTCCACCAGTGCAGTTAAATCTTCATCCAATTTCTAATCTTCCATCTCTGGGAAAAGTACTGGAGAAATGTGTGCAGTTACAACTGGATGAATTCCTGGAAGAACATGCTGTGCTTGATGAACAGCAATTTGCATTTAGAAAGGCACATAGTACCGAGATATTATTGTTGTCATCATTAGATTTATTTTTATGCGGAGAGGTGGAACATGATGAATCAGGCATTTTAGTGCAAATGGATATTTGGGTAGCATTCGACCCTATAAATCATGAGCTCATGGGAACCTGTCTTCGCCAGATAGGCCTAGGCGGTATTGCAATATCTTCGTTTGGTTCATTTTTACAGAACAGATCTCCAACTTGGAGATCATTAATGTCCAGTGTGCCACAAGGTTCAGTGTTGTCTTCTGTTCAACATTTACTTGCACCCATTGGGAAGTATATTGAAATCATTACATGTTACTTATTTCATTTATGCTGATGATTTTCAGTTTTATATCCCCTGTTCCACTGATGGAATTTTTCCCATGTTGCGTTTTCAAAAATATTTTACAACTTTGAACAGTTGGTTAAAATTAGTATTAAATTCATAGACTACTATTCTGTTAACAGGAAAAAAATTCCTCTCATGGTAACTTGATTCATCTGGCATATGAAGGAAGAGGTTTCAATGTTAATTACCACAGAAGCATGAAATTTGGAGGTAATTATAGATTCATGGTTGACTTTTGAAGTACAGATTAATCATGTTTCCAAAAAATCATGAAAGGACTTGAACAAGTTAATGTAAATCGGTTATTTATTCTTTCAGATATAAAAGGACTAGGGGGCACTCCATGAAGTTAGCAATTAGCTCATTTAAAACAAATCTAAGAAAATTATTTTTCACTCAGCACATAGTTAAGCTCTGGAATTCATTGCCAGAGGATGTGGTTACAGCAGTTGGTATAACTGGGTTTAAAAAAGGTTTGGATAAGTTCCTAGAGGAAAAATCCATAAACTGCTATTAATCAGTAAAGAACAGTAGCTTGAGATCTACTTAATGTTTGGCTGCTTGCCAGGTTCTTGTGACCTGGTTTGGCCTCTGTTGGAAATAGGATGCTGGGCTTGATGGACACTTGGTCTGACCCAGCATGGCAATTTCTTATGTTCTTATGTAACCCCATCCCCAGGTGCCGATATTATAGTCTTTGGGGCTGGAACCACTCCTGGCAAGTTGATATACAAAAATCTTTTCCCTCAGGGTCTGATTCTTTGTTGAACGGGGGGAAAGGTTTCCATTTCAAGGCCCAGACTGCTAAGGGTGATCCTTTGTATCTTCCTTCTTTTCCCTGTGAGGGGAATACCTGCCCTCTATGTGTGCTATATGTACCAATAACCACACTAGAGTCACTGGTTTAGTACCTAAAATTAAAATCTTTACTGTTGCAAAAGTCAGATGAAAATGGCACAATAACTTAGTCCTCCACACCACAGGGTTTTTTTCTCTTTTCTTACAGTCTGTCTGTGCAAGAATCTCCTTACCAGGGCAAGGAAACCTCTACCCTCCAGGGCTTGGAAAAAGTAGAGTCCCCATTTGGGCATGGTATCCTTTAGTTGGGCAGGAATGACCCCCTTCCAAAATTGGTAAATTGATAAAAACTTGTCTCTGCACAGACAGCCCAAACCTCTCTCTATCCGGAGAGAAGACTCCTGATGGGGGTCTTTAATACTCTCAAATGGTTTTTACTTACACTTAGTTGATCTTCAGCATTTGCTTCATCTTAGGTAAATCCCTAATGGGAGGGATCCAAATGGGAACAAGATGTCCTTCAGATGGGTAGGAAGAGAGGCAACTAAACACTTCCTCCCAGATCTTTTAAAAACAATTTTGTGGTAGCTATATCAGGGATCTTCCTTGAGTCTGGGCCTTCCCAGATTAGGGAAAACCTGCCCCTCTACACCCTCAACGAGGATAGAGGAAGGTGGTGACCCAATCCCAGGACCTTCTGGTATTCATTTCTGGAAAGTCCTGGGATCGGGCCACCACCTTGTTCCGTCCTCATTGAGGATGTAGAGGGGCAGCCCCAGATATAGGGCTCCCCATGCCCTGAAACCAGGCGGTGCACAGGATTTCTCCATGCTTCCTACAAATCAAAGTCTTTTAAAGTCCAAAATGTCCCAAGATGCAAGGGCAAATCCCCGACCTAGCTCTCAGGCTTCTAGCAGAGTTTGCTATAATCCTAAGAGTAGGCCAAAAATCCAAAACAGACAAAAGCTCCTACACCTCCTAAACCTTCAAAAGTAACTCACACTGTCCCCAGAGTTCCCAGGAGAGAGCTACATGGGAGGGGTCAGCCATTCCAGCACCCTCAAAGGGAAGGGCTGTCTGTACTTGAATGGTAACTTCCCCCATGCACCAACTACACTGAGACTAAGGAGTTCTCAGGGCTTACTGGCTGCAGAATCATAGGGGGAGGAAGGCTTTCCCCTGTATAGTGTTTAGGTCGGCCCCTATAAAGGATAGGGTTTGGGAAGGAACTATCTTGGATTTGGGATAGTTGATTAGAAACAAACCCTAGGGAGATCAGGGTATGGAGACAGTGAGACGCAAGGACGCCAATGCGGCTTGTTGAGTCGGAGCCCTTATCAACCAATCATTGAGATAAAGGTAGACATGGACACCCTGACCACCTGAAGGCTGCAACCACCACGAGGCACTTGGTAAAGACTCGTGCAGCGGTCGCTAGGTCGAATGGTAGTACACGGTACTGGAAGTGAAGAGGGCCGACCAGGAATCGCAGGAATTTGCGATGAGATGGAATAATTGAGATGTGTGTGTATGCGTCTTGGAGATCCAGAGAGCACAGCCAATCTCCTTTTTGTAGAAGAGGAGCCCAAGGTTACCATCTTGAACTTTTCCCTTTGTAGGTACTTGAATAAGGCACCAAGGTACACGATTGGACGAACGCCACCTGACTTTTTTGGGATGAGGAAATATCGGGAATAGAACCCCTGCCCCTGTTGGGAGAGGGGCACTGGTTCTATTGCCTGGGACTGGAGGAGGGATGAAACCTCCTGTTCTAGAAGGGGAGAGTGGTCGGACGATCCCCACATAAGCCGAGGTGGGGAGTTTGCCGGTACAGTCAGGAAGTTGAGGTGGTGACCCTGAGTGACTACCGAAAGCACCCACTGATCGGTGGTGTCTGTGTGCCAGATGTTGGTGAAGTGGCACAATCGACCACCGACTGGTACAGATGGAAGAGGAGGTTGGCATATGCTCTCCAAGGAGGAGTCAAAACCCTGACGCTGGTCCCGGCTGAGTCTTCTGAGGTCGGGATTGCCTGGACTGACCTTTTTGATAAGGCTTGGAAGGGCGACATTGGGAAGCCGGAGGATAATACCTTCTTGGTTTGTAGGCCGGCCGCTTAGAGTCTCGCCTGAATGTCCTCTTGGAGGTGGACGAGAAATCAGCAGGCACTGAAGAAAGTTGACGCAGCGTTTCATGGTGGTCCTTTAGCTGCACCACAGTCTCCTGGATTTTGTCTCCGAAGAGATTATTTTTTTATTTATTTGTATGCTTTTATATACCGGTTTGGCGCAGGCCTTCACTCCGGTTTACAGGTATAACAGTTTACATGAACAGTTAAATGATTTACATTAATAACTATGGGAGAATGGTTTAGAAACTATAACAGCTAAGTTTTAGAGGTTTAACAGTGAAGTACTGCATCACAATGAATATATTTTACAAGTGAAAAACTACTGGTTACAAAGAGAACAACTGATTACAATGATAAGTATATAGGGTAGGTAGAGTTATAAGATAATAAAGTGTTTAACGATGATTATTTTTTATTGAGTAGGCCAGGGTAACATTGAATTGTTTAACCTATTCCATCGTTGTAGGCTTGTCGGAATAACCAAATTTTGAGTAGTTTTCTAAATATTTTTGTGTTGTTTTGTAGTTTTAGGCTTTCCGGTAGGGTATTCCAGAGACGTGGACCGGCTATCGAAATTGCTCTCTCTTACTGTGGTAAGATTAGCAGCTGTGACTGATGGGATAGCTAGCAGGGCTTTGTTTGTTGATCTTGTGTTACGTTGAGGCTTGTGTTTTTGTATTATGGTGTTTAGGGAGACGCTTTCGTTGTTGTGTATTGAATTGTGAAAGATGGATAGTACTTTGTATTCTATTCTTTTTTCCACAGGTAGCCAATGCAGTTCTTTAGTACAGGGGTGATGTGATCCATTTTTTTGTGGCCGGTAAGGATTCTAGCAGTGGCATTCTGTAATATCTGAAGTGGGTGTGTGGTTGATTTGGGCAGGCCTATCAAAAGTGAATTGCAATAATCGAAGCTTGTAAAGATCAGGGATTGTAGAATGGTTCTGAATTCGGGTTGGTTTAGGAGTGGTTTGAGGTATTTGAGAATTAGTAGTTTGTGGAAACCATCTTTGATTTTCATTGCAATGTGTTTTTTGAAATTCAGTTCTGCGTCCAGTCAAATTCCTAGATCTTTCATGTTTTGTTTTAGCTTGATGAAGGTGTGGTCAATTTGAATGGTGTGATTTGGTTGGTCTCCTGAGTTTTTTCTTTCGAGTAGTATACATTCTGTTTTATCCATATTAAAGCAGAGTTTCATTTGATTTAGTAGGTTGTTTTATGTTATTAAGGTATGTGGCTGAGAGTTTCATTTAATTTTCCAAAGTTTTGTTACTGGGATGATTAATTGGATATCGTCGACGTACATGAAGTATGAGACGCCAAGACTCGAGAGTAGTTGACATAACGGCAGGAGGTATATGTTGAACAGTGTGGCCGATAGTGCAGATCCTTGTGGGACTCCGGTTTCTAGTGGAATGGCCTCTGAGGTGGAGTTGTTGATGTTTACCTGGAATGATCTATCACCAGCACAGGGCAGGTCAGTCAATCTGTCCTGTACCTCAGGTCTTAGATCAGAGGATTTCAACCAGGCCCACCTTCTTGCACTAATCCCCGCTGCGGACACCCTAGAGGCAGTGTCAAATATGTCATATGCAGCGCGGACCTCATGCTTGCCTGCATCCAGGCCTTTTTGAGCCAGAGCATTAAGCTCATCCTGGAATTGGTCAGGTAAAGATTCGGAGAAATCCTGTATCTTCTTAAAAAGGTTTCTGTTATACTGGGTCATGTATAACTGGTAGTAACCAATGCAAGATATAAGCATTGAGCCATGAAAGACCTGTCTGCCAAAAGCATCTAGGGATTTCTGCTCCTTCCCCGGAGGTATGGAGGAATGAGGTTTGGAACGCGGTGACTTTTTCTGGGCTGATTCCACAACCACAGAGTGATAATCCAGTTGTGAACTTTGAAACCCAGGAGCTGACTGTACAAGATAGGTGGCATCTGTCTTATGGTTGACAGGCAGAACCGAACCTGGGTACTACCAATTCCTCTTTAGAAGATCAATTAGGATTTCATGAATAGGAACAGACATGATTTCCTTAGGAGCATCAAGAAACTGGAGTACTTCCAGCACCTTGTGCCTTGAATCCTCTTGTCTGAAGCTGAAATGGAATTGTCTCAGACATTTTTTAATGAAGTTAATAAAGGACAGATCCTCTGGAGGAGAACACCTTCTGTCTTCAGGAGGAGAGGGTTCTGTATCCTGGGAAGAATCATCAGTCCAAGAATCATAAGGTTGATCACCAGCTCCCTGAGGATCTTCAGAGGGGAGAAATGGTGTTATTTCTGAAGGGCCAGGCCTAGGCATCAATGGCATCGGAGGAGGCACTGACAGACCCGGGGACATCGATGGATGAGTCTGTGGCAGAATTCCAGACGGCAGTATGGGTATCTGTGTTTCTTCATCTTCCGATGACAAAGGTATCGGCGTCGAAGGAAGAGGACATATCGGTGTCCTTGGTTCCAGCAATGGAAGGGCACCGATCAACGCATCCTGTTTGCCCAGTAGCGATGCGAGCGCCAATGGGAATCAGATCGGTGACTGGCACGGGCACCAGTATCGATGGAGGCTGGAAGTCCTGCAGTGCTTTACCGATGGCCTCTTGGATCATCCGATCCAATTCCTCATGGAAGCCTGGGGCATGTAACCCTGGCTCCGGAGTAGGAGGCAATAGAGGTGTAACCGGAGGGTCCACCGGTAAAAGTGGAGTCGCAGCTCCCTGCATGAATGAAGGTGGGGGAACGCCTCGATGACCTGGTCACAGAGAAGGATGGGGCCTTCTCTGGACAGGATTTCTTTGTTGGTGGCTGTCGACGCCGATGCCGAGGGCTTGCTGGGATCAGTGGACTGAAACTTCCGATGCCGGTGTCGACGCTTTTCACAATGTTCTCCTCGGTCCTTCTCCTGAGGTGATGAGGAAGAAGTTGACACCTTCAGAGTAGTCTATGCCAGTCGGGCAGCACCAGTGTCCCGCTGCTGGCAAGAGGTCGATGGCACCGGCTCAGACGAAGTCAAAGCAGTCGATGGAGTCGGGGGTTTTGAATGAAAAAGAAACTCCATCTTTTCTAAACGTGCTTTACGGCCCTTTGGTGTCATTTGGGCATGTTTTGTGCAAGTTAGGGTATCATGGCCGGACCCCCAAGCACAATACACGAACTCTATGCGGGTCTGTGATGGACATTGTCCGAGGACAATCGGGGCACAGACGAAAACCCGACGCCATGGCTTCGACAAAAATATAGCTGCGGTGCGGTTGATGGCCAGTAGGCCCCGAAGGGAAAACTCGTCGGGAATTGACCACAAATGAGGGTAAAGCCTTACCTTTCGACCACAGAGTACGGATATCGATAGGGGGATCCCTATGGGGTACAATTTTTTGAAAATTTTTAAAGAAGTTCCATGAGGAAAATTCCTGTCAGGAATCTCTAGAGAACTCCTTAACCCGCATGGCTACTGCTGCGCGGGAAAAAAAGAGACTGAAGGGGGACCCCTGCTGAATGCAGAGTTGGTGCCATGCTGGGCATGCCCAGTAGGTGCCAGTCAAAGTTCTAGAAACTTTGACAAAAGTGTTCCGTGATTGGGCTCCATCCTGTGATGTCACCCATATGTGAGGACTACCATTCTACTTGTCCTGTGAGAAGGAAGGCATCAGCTTTTCTTCTGCCAGCAATGGCATCAAATTCAGAATAGCACCACCGACACTCATACAAAGAATGTGCTTTGGTGTTGGCAGCACTGCACTGCCAACAGGAGGGAAAACAGTTTCGGCCTAGCAGGAATTTTTGGAGAGGTGAGTGGGATAAGGAAGGTGTGCTCAGGCAGTTTCTATGTTGCAGGGGGAGGTCACAGAGTGGGGCATACTAGAAGGCTATTTTCATATCATGGAGGAAGAACAGGGAAGTACAGGCCTAGAAGGCCATTTTGATATGGCAAGGAGGGGAAGGCTTAGCGGGTCTTTAGGGGTTTGGCGATAGGGAATAAGGGAAAGGGATCAGGAATACAGGCTCTGAAGGCCTGATTGATGTTTTTTGAGGAGAGGAAAGCCCTATGTCTTTTAGGAAAAGTGGCTTCCCTGTCACTTAGTTTGGGCTAGTTAGCACAAGAAAACCTGAGCTGGCTATCACAGCACTGTTAGCAGCAGAGTTGCACTGTTTTTAAAGCAGCAAAAGAACTGTTGAGGTACTTTGCATCTCGTAAGTTTTATATATCAGCATTAAAGCCAATGTTAAAACCAACAGACAGTTCCTGTAAACCATGACTATTTTGTCATGGCTCAGTACATAGACCATAAAGAGTCTCAGTTATACTAGTGGAACAACTGACAAAATGAAACTCAGTCTCCATTTAAAAAATATGAAACTAAAAAGTGTTACAGGCACCACTGTTATCCATGTCACTGGTTACACTGCCATGAACAAGATCTATGTTTGCTTTATATCAGAAGTGTAGTCTCTTCAAAAGGTTAGTGAACAAGAAATTCATTACAAAAGTTTAGCATTTCCTAACACATGGTAGCGCATTTCCATAGCAAGTCTGTGGAACAAGGGTAACAAAATGATTTATTAACAGTTTTAGTTGTTCTCACTACCACCCTTCACCAAAAAAAAAAAAAATTGTCCTGGTTTAGAGGAACAATTGGATTAAAATGATTTCTATATTTAAGTATTTTATGTAATACTAAATATTTTCTCATATAACACTGATAAAAAAATTGTCAAGTTGGACATGTTGCAATATGAATCCTTATGCCAAAGTAGTTTTCTGTTTCTTTAATAAAAGATGACAGTTTGGGCTCTAGTCTTTAAATATCTGCAAGTTCTTGATGGCAAACATTGTTATTCATTATAAATCAAGCTTTTTTTGAAACACTGCCAGCACTGCTTAACTGCACTGAAGAAACTAAGTTACTGTATTCTAAATACAGATATGCACAGACTATTCTCAAGTAAGTAAAATTTGTGGCACTAAAGAATAATTTATCACAACCCTATTTGCAGTTTACTGAAAAAAGGGTTTGATAAGGTACTTGCAACTGTAAAGTTGCCTTAGATTTTGATTAAAATAAACAGTCTTATAACTTAAAGATTAGTCTTGTGCATATATTTTACCATAGTTGATTCCTTTATATTAGGTAAATCCCTCTGATACCAGACATGCCTTGTATCATAGAATTTGCCCAATGTGTTATTTTCTTTCATAGTACCCCCTTGTACTTGGAGTTCATTAACTTTAACAATTTTGCTAAATTTCCACACAGTGTTTCTCGCTCTTCTTCTACTGCTTCAAGCCACAGTGCCATGTCAGGTGGCTTCACTTCCTCAGCACATCTCCTTTGTACCACACAAAGAACACAGCCATATATCTTGTCATTGGTTTAAGGATGCCAAGACTGTACCTCACTCTATCCCAGCTCTGCATGTCAAGTGGTCTCATCAGATCACTGTGCACAAAAATCAATGGTTTTACCTTCATCTCCTCTCTTGTTGTTTTGGAAACAGCTGACAAGCTGACAAGCTGACTCGCCTTTCAAACCAACAGTTTTAATACTTGGTAAGATTTGCTGCTTGGCAGTGCAGTCCTATCCTTGTTTATATGTTTCATTCACCGATGCCATAAGTCTAAGGGTTCTTTCTTACCCTCGGTACATTTTGATCGCATATTCGTCCTGCCTCATCTTGAGGTCTTCACCCTTGCCAAAGCTTGGTGACTGAGGAGTCGTTTTTATCAAGGAATACGTTCTCTTGCCTCTGCCTTAATGAGCAAATTCCCATCCTCATCACAAATATGATGAGGATAGGAACATTTTTCTCTTGTTCTCAGTCAATTGCAGTACTAACTGCATGACATGCTAATTTCTGATACAAGTATGGTGTTTGTGGAAACAAATTAATTTAGCTTTCCACTGTTACAGATATTATTTGTGTAGCCTATGCAATTCCTAGCTGCCAGTGTGATCATCCCATGATCTGCCATCATGACTCAATGTCCCTGTTATTTTTCTTCAACATGAAAAGTAGGCCTTGTGAGGTATCATGTAGTAGGCTGTTCCAGAAACGATTATCCAAGTGTCAGGGAAAAATCTGTTGAGAGCAATGCATTGCATGAACATATCATAGCCTTGCTTGCTTTGTCACATAGCTCTTGGACTTCCTATACCCTCCTGGTGTGGGCTTTCCATTACTTGTGCACAATCTATTAAAATGGCCCTTTCCTCTGCACTTGAAACACTTCAAATTTGGTTTATTCACCAGTTGGATGAATGTTTCTTGTCTCTGTGTGCCTTGTCAGTTGAACTGGCTGTCACACAGGATTTAATTTGTAGACAAAAAGGAAGTGGAACTGTGAGGTGGGGAGGGGAGAGTGGGGTCAGCGTTTGGTGTGACCTAAGCAAAGAGTGGGGCCAGAAACAGGTGTGAACTCTCTCTCTCTCAAATACATACCTGGACATACTCTTCCTCACCCCAGTGATCCTCCATCCCCAGCCATCCTTCATCCACCAGAACTTATTTACACTATCAGCTCTGCTCCATTTCCTCAAGTACCAGAAAAAAAGTGGAAGAACATTATTTTAAAATCAGTCATTCTGCCAAGAAATTAAACCCTGGGTAACAAGCACAAAAGGGGTTGAATTAGGAAAAGGTTGAAATTTGTGAGCAGTAGCGTAGTCGCCAGTGTTGAAGCCTCAACGATTAGCACTTCTTACAAGTTTCAACCTTTTGCTAATTCAGCCCTTTTTTTGCATTTGTCCTTTGTGTTATAGTGCCTGCAGAATAGAAGGGAGGAGGTAGAAAACAGGAGGGGAAGGGATGAATCAGGGAGCAGAGGGGCTGTTTTCTGCTCTACCTGCTCCCAGGCTCAACCTGCTCTCCCCCTACAGGCTGCCTGAAGGAGAGGGGCTGAAGAAAACAACCCTGCTGCTCTGTGTCCGAAAGTCCAAAAAGAAGTGGCAGAACTCTATTCTGGGCCATTTCCCTATAAATTAAGCCCTGCTGTCACAGCATTTGCTTCCTGATTTGGAACACTGCTCCTTCTCTGACTCCATCAGCAAGTTCCACTTTAAGTCACTCATGTAAACTAATTTGAGTAGGCTACAAAAGCTGACACCACTCTGTCCCAGTCCTTAGATAAACAGCACAAGATAGTCATAGATAAGTTGCCATCCTCTATTTTGTCACCAGTGTTCACAAGTTCAGTAACAGTACAATTTTTTTTCCAAGCAAGAATCCATGCTCACTAAGATAACGTGCCCTTATACATATGTATAAGGGTGCAAGCAAAGTTGCTACAGTATTTTATAACAGTGCACATACAATTGCTCAGGCTATAAAATATGAGTACATATGCGCGCAAACATGCTTGCTATGTAAAAACCACACAATGATACAAATTGTTCAGAGTAGTTAAATCACAAGCAGATTGTGATAAATTGCAGGAAGACCTTGTGAAACTGGAAAATTGGGCATCGAAATGGCAGATGAAATTTAATGTAGTTAAGTGCAAGGTGATGCATATAGGGAAAAATAACCCATGCTATAATTACACAATGTTAGGTTCCATATTAGGTGCTACCACACAAGAAAGATCTAGGCGTTAGGGTGGATAACACATTGAAATAGTCGGTTCAGTGTGCTGCGGCAGTCAAAAAAGCAAACAGAATGTTGGGAATTATTAGAAAGGGAATGGTGAATAAAACGGAAAGTCATATTGCCTCTGTATCGCTCCATGGTGAGACCGCACCTTGAATACTGTGTACAATTCTGGTCGCCGCATCTCAAAAAAGATATAGTTGCGATGGAGAAGGTACAGAGAAGGGTGACCAAAATGATAAAAGGAATGGAACAGCTCCCTTATGAGGAAAGACTAAAGAGGTTAGGACTTTTCAGCTTGGAGAAGAGACGGCTGAGGCGGGATATGAGAGAGGTGTTTAAAATCATGAGAGGACTAGAACGGGTAGATGCAAATTGGTTATTTACTCTTTCAGATAATAGAAAGACTAGGGGGCACTCCATGAAGTTAGCATGTGGCACATTTAAAACTAATCCGAGAAAGTTCTTTTTCACTCAACGCACAACTAAACTCTGGAATTTGTTGCCAGAGGATGTGGTTAGTGCAGTTAGTAAAGCTGTGTTTAAAAAAAGGATTGGATAAGTTCTTGGAGGTGAAGTCCATTACCTGCTATTAAGTTGACTTAGAAAATAGCCACTGCTATTACTAGCAACAGTAACATGGAATAGACAGTTTTTGGGTACTTGCCAGGTTCTTATGGCCTGGATTGGCCACTGTTGGAAACAGGATGCTGGGCTTGATGGACCCTTGGTCTGACCCAGTATGGCATGTTCTTATGTTCAAACATATCCAGATAAGTAGCAGCAGTTATCAGGATAAGTTTCAATTTATTCAGCTAAGTAGCAGTAAAATCACTACTTAACCAGATAAGTCTGAAAAGCACTACTTGTCAATCTAAGTAGCGCTTTTCAGACTTAGCCGACTAGGAAAGATAGCCAGATACATCTAAAAAGTTATACTTAGCTGGCTAAATCAGATAGCTGGCTAAGTTGTGTTTGTAGGCTTATTCATCTATCTGATTTAGCCAGATAAGCAGCGCTTTAAGGCTTCTCCATCTAAATACCATTTTTCCAGACTTAGAGACTTTTCCAGTCTATCTTACTTAGCTAGATAAGTCTGAAAAGAGCTACCTAGACAAGTAGCATTTTCTGACATCCAGCTAAGCTGCTGCTAGTCCGATAAGTCCAAACTTGTCCATCTAAATAGCTACAAAGGAACTACTTACCCAGATGAATCAAATTTAGCTGGATAAGTATGCACAAATGATTTACACGTGTATCTTTAATCCCAGTTTTAAAGGGATATGCAAGGAAATTTTACATGTGTAAAATATTCACCCTGTCCAACTTCAGCTCCTGGCTCTTAAGCCGTTCCCTCATTACACCCAGACCCCACCACCAGGTCATTTTTTCACTTGTAAGATGTTAAAATCACTTACTCCAGATACTGAGCAGGAGTAAATATATATAAAGTAAGTTGCCACATTTACATGTGTAAATTGCTTATAAAATAGCAAATTACATAAAATGTTGGCCCCTTCCTGTAATGCCCCTTCTTTGCACATGTAAATTTGCTTGCAGACCCTGATTTACACAAATATGTTGAAGTTTTTACAGTAGCATATACTCGCATATGCGCTATTTTGCATGTGCAACTTCTATTTTATTTGGGGCGGATTTTCATACTCCGCGAATAGGCCTACTTTTGTTTGCGCTCCAGGCGCGGAGCCGCGCCTGGAGCGCAAACAAAAGTATCTGCTAAAAACCTGGATCGGCGCGCGCAAGGCTATCGATTTTGTATAGCCGGCGCGCGCCGAGCCGCGCAGCCTACCCCCTTTTGCCCTCCCCTCACCTTCCCCTCCCTTCCCCTACCTAACCCACCCACCCGGCCCTGTCTAGGCCCCCACCTTACCTTTGTCGGGGGATTTACGCCTCCCGGAGGGAGGCGTAAATCCCCGCGCGCTAGCGGGCCTCTTGCGTGCCGGGCCGCGACCTGGGGGCGGGTACGGAGGGCGCGGCCACGCCCCCGGACCGCCCCGGGCCGTAGCCACGCCCCCGTACCCGCCCCCCAAAATGCTGCCGACACGTCCCGAAAATGCCGCGCGGTTCGGGCCCGCCCCCAGACACGCCCCCCCGACACGCCCCCTCCGAAAACCCCGGTACTTACGCGAGTCCCGGGGCTCTGCGCGCGCCGGTAGGCCTATGTAAAATAGGCTTACCGGCGCGCAGGGCCCTGCTCGCCTAAATCCACCCGGATTTGGGCGGATTTAGGCGAGCAGGGCTCTGAAAATCCGCCCCTTTATTTTTAACACACAATTTTTGAAAATTCGCCTTTAAGCTTTTTGGAATGCAACGGATACCTTAACTGAAATATACAGAACATACTGTCTTCCAGCGCATACAACTTCTGAATTTCTTGACAAATTTCTTTTGGGGCATTTAAAAATGCTGCACTTGCTACAATTAGTCACCTGTCCCTTGATAAATCTTTGACCCTTCCTTGTCTTAATGCCATTTCAATTGTCTAACCTCACTAGGCTAGACAATTGTCCATAAGAAGAAATTCATCAATACAAGTTTCATCTGATAGCTCCATGTGAAATATTTAGGACAGTTAATTTGTTGATGGTTATAGACTTAAATTTCAGTTGTATCACCTGACCTGATCTCACATTATTATTCACAGTATCTCACTTGCTTTATTTATAAAGTTTCTAAACCACATTCCTGGCCTCTATGATGTCACCCAAAACAGTGTATAACTGTGTGATGAATGTATCTATGTACGTATGTAGTATTTTTTTTTAATCTAAACAAAACAAACACAAGAAAATATGGCATCCATAAATACTTCCAACCAAGATAATAATTAGCCCAAGCTGCACCCTTGTCGCTACACAGTGTAATTTTATGTCTTCGGCCCCTAACCATTTTAGGATAATATAATAGTGTCAAAGCAAGTGAGTTTGGTCACAAACTGGTTACAAGAGGGGCACATGATGTGTGTGCTCAAAAAAAAAAAAAAACCATGACTAATTTACTGTACACCCTGAATACTATAAATATAGATTTTTTTTTTTTTAAGACGTGCAACAGGACATGATGGTATGACTAGTCATTATTATAATACAATGGGCCTCATTTGCTAAGCATTTTTCCCTTAAACATAGAGTGGCAGAAAAGCCTTAGGAAATCAGGCCCAATGCTTGTAAATATTTAGCACTGTGCCCTTTTCAGGAGAAAAGAAACATAGTAAGGAGACTAAATATGCTATTACTGAATGTTTTAAACTGTTTCTCACCTATTTACTTCATGGTGGAACTTAACACTATTAAGCAAAACTTTAAGTAAGATCCTACAAAGTAAAAATAAATAAATAAATAAATAAAATATATATATATATATATATATATCTCAATGATAGCGTTTATACTGTCTACAAAATAAAGCAAAGCATTACTTTATTAAATTCCATTTTAAAAACAAAGGCACAGTCAATCACAGCATTCCCAATTGGCTCCATTTTTTCAAAATAAACTAATCCAGTCCTAATTTTACCCCACTGTATAATGGGCCTTCAGTCCTGCTTTTAATTGGGAAATCAGAACTAAAAATCCATGCCTGCAATAGGGTAAAACAAACTGGATAAACCTGTCCTGGCATAAACAGAGTCATAAAGCTCAAATACATCATACTGTAAGCAGTTTTCATGAAGACTTTCAATTATTATTGAACAAACAATTCAATATTTACATACTTTGTGCTGTTTGGGTATACAGTATCTATGTTTCTAAGAACTGAAGGTGATGAGTATTTTATAAAAGGAAAGTGACATTTTTCTACATCTGATGCTCTAATTAAAAAACAAATAACATTATCTTAATTCATCATGTGTTTTATTTTGACTCTGGTAATAGACAAAACATATCAACTTGATTAGAGGAAGTAGAAGTAAGGGCAGCCAGTGAATATGAACAGGATACAATACTAGGAGCCCAATTTGTAAAATTCTTCCCAAAGGCACAAAATAAAAAATCTTTTCATAAATATAGCTCTACGTATCTGTGATTGTAAAACTACAAAATATTTTTTTTAATTCTATTTATTGAAAATAATAAACAGCTTATAAGAGAACATGAGAATAACATTTAAGTTTGAGAAAGTGGAGTAAACTGCCAAGTAGTCAACTCCAGGTCAGTAAGCATGTGTACTTTTCAGGATATCCACAATGTAAATTCAGATATCTATGCATGCATTTAGTCCAAGCATGAGTTTAATTTGCATATGAGTTATTTTAACAATCAGACTTGTTCACATCCTTCAACTACAGAGTTGAATATCCTTACAAGAGTTCTGTTATGGTGTGTGAGCCCTTAGGTGTGCGTGGTTGCTGCAGCCCGGAAGTTAAAACCACTAGGCCCACAACGACAAGAGGTAGACACACTAACTGGAACCAGGTCTGGGCTTCAGCTCTAGTAGCCTTGTTCCCTGCAGATTGTGCCCTTGGGTTCCAGGGGCCAACATGGCTTAGGCGACCGTCGCGTAAGGAGCGGTTAGGCGAAGATTTGCAGCAGGCCAAGGTCAGGGCAGGTAACAAACAAGCAGGGGTCAAGTCCAGACAGAGGCGAGGACGGTGGAGAACAAGCAGCATCAAGGTCCAGGCAGGCAGAAATCAGGCAACCTCAGGGTCAGAATCCAAAGCAGAGGACAGAACCAGAAGACAGACAGATAAGACACAGACAGACAAGGTAGGACTGGAACTAGACAGGATACGAGCAATGGAATACAGAAGGCAAGGGGCAGGAGCAAAGCAGGGATTGGAGTATGGGCAAGGCAGGGGCAGATTACAGGAAGATATCAGACCGGGGGATTTTTTCAAAACCAGCCCATGTGGTATCCGACTCCCTTCTGTACTCTCTCTGCAGCACATGCATCAACACACCAAGTCGACTCTGTAACCCGGAACAATTAAGACCAAATATCTCCAAAATATCTTTCACATTTTTCCTAACTTAAGAAATAGAGCATACTCTAGATCATGGTTCTCAACTTTTTTTCAGCTGGGACACACCAGACAGATGGTTGTCACATGCATGACTCACTGAACATGTGACCGTCACGGGGCCAAATGTAAACATGCACTCTGCATCCACAGGAATCCCCTCGACCCCCAGCAACGTGCAGAGGAGAACTAGGGCTTTACCCTGTACAACTTGCCATACAAAAAAGATATTCTGGTTCTGATGACATCTCAGTAAAAGCAAAACAAACTCCCTTTACTACCAGGCACAATAGCCTTCCTTATGAAAAGACAGTAATTTACCACTAATGCATATCCTATTGAGAAAACACAATAAATAAGATGGATACACATGCCTACATGCTAGTAAAATACCTCACCTCTGTTACATCCAAGAATTAAAAACGCATAAAAATTATTAAAACATATCCAAATATCAATAAAATATTTCAAAGCAGCAGACATCGCATAATACCCAATAATTAAAATGGCAGTCAATCAAGAAAAATAAAAACTTTAAAAGTCACCTTTACTTACCCTCTCCAGCAACTCTTCTACTCCTTTCCCTTCCAGGCCAATAGCACTCACCAGAAACGGCTGCTGAAGCTCTGACCTCACAGTTCTCTTCCTTAGCGCCCACAACCAATCACTCACACATACCCACACCCCCAATTAGATCCCACGACCAGTCTCGGTCTCTTTCACACACACGTCATCTTCCTGACCAGTCTCTCTCACACACACAAACACATCACCTCCCTGACCAGTCTCTGGGGTGGGAGGAATGGCAATGTCGAACCCCAACGAAGCAAGGCTGCCACGGGAGCTCATGCTCTCTTATATTCAATCACACCCAAAAGGTATCGTACCCATTCACACACAAGCTCTCACCCAGGCACACATTCACACACACACACACACACACAAACTCTCACCCAGGCACCCATTCAAACCAGTACATACAAGCTCTCACCCAGGCACCCAATTCACACCCAAGCACCCATTCACACCCACAAGCTCTCACTACCAAACCTCTTTTAAACCGATATGATGTTGCCCTCGAATATCGGAATAGAAAAGTTAATAAATAAATAAATACTTCGCTGCAGGGATGGGCTCCAGTTCCGCTGCGGCTTTACTCCGGCGAGCCTTCTTTTTTGCCGTCACGAGGATGAGCTCCCGTGGCAGCCTTGCTTCATTGGGGCTCGCAATTGCCATTCCTCCCACCCCACCCCGGGCTAGGTGATGCCCCTTATTCCTGCCTCACCAGCCAATCAGAGGCTTCCTCCCTTCTTCCTACTCCCACTGGCAGGTAGAAGGGAGGAGGCTTCCGATTGGCCTATGTAGTGGCAGGAAGAATGAAGGCGGCTTCCCATGGATCCATGGGGGCTGGAAAAAGGGAGAAGGGAAGTACAACTGGGGCAATGGGATATTGGGAGCTGTGACACACCTGTCGGTGCTTGGCGACACACTAGGTGAGAATTGCTGTTCTAGACCACCAGTTAGTAAACAAAGCTGTAGACCCCCATTCCAACCATGCAAATCAGTTGTGGCCACCCCACAAGTCTGCTTAGCAGAATACCTCATCTTAGTCACACATGTAGAACCCAAACAGACCCTCATCAAATACAAAATGAAGAGATAATAAAGTATAAATAGAAACATGCAGTCAAAAACTGAACTTGAAACCGCAACAAGCCAGACTCTTTATGGAATGGAAAAACAAATATCATTCCTCACTAAACAAACAATAACATCAAGAAATATAAAACATCAATCATAATAGTAAAACCAAACTCATAAAAATAATCAATATTTCAAAATAGCTGATGAAAAGAACATCCAATGATTACAAACACATAACATCATTTTTTTAAATTTCCCAAATATCAATAACATTTAAAAATAGACACAAGAAACACCACCTAATAATTAAAATTAAAGCTAAAATAAAGCCCCTGCTCTCCATACCTGGGAACTTTAGAATCCAGTCTCCCTGAGATTGTCATGGATTAGTAAGGGGTGGGAGATATGCTCAACTTTCTTCTCTCTCTAACACACATTCATTATCACACAAACTCCCTTATATTCTCTGTCACACACATGCTCACTAGATCACACGCTGTCTCTCATACATACTCACCGGTTCACATGCTCACAAGCTCAATCGCTCTCTCATATACATGCTCACACACACGTGTTCACTGGCTCGTTCTTGCTCACACACATGCTCACTTGCTGAATTGCTCAAACATATGCTCATTGGTTCACTCGTTCTCTCTTGCTCACAAACATGCTCTGGTTATGCAGTGCAACCATGGAAAAACAATCACTCCTCACAAAACATCAAGAGATATAAGACATCATGCGTAATATTAAGACCATGAAAAGAATGAATAAATCAAAACAGCCAAACAGAGGGCCAACATTCAAAGCGTGTGAAGCGTTACTTAGCCAGCTAAGTACGACTAACGTGGTTAAATAGCAGCTGCTGAATATGCGCTTACAATTTAATGGCTGCTGCTTAGCCACATAAGTCTCTTATATGGCTAAAATGTTAGCTACATAAGTTGTGGTTGGGCAGTGGGTGGAGCGACCGCCATATAATTTATGCAACTAAGTAGCAGTATTTCATCTTAGCCGCATAAGATTACCAGCTACGTTAGACGGTTATAACTGAAACAGCTAAGTACAAATATATATGCATATATTCAGCAATATAGCAGTACCGCTGAATATACTGGGTAATTTAGCCAGATAAGTTATATCCAACCAAGTTGTTTAAACAGCCATCTTTCAATATTGGGCCCCTAACGATTTAAAAAGTCACATAAATTTGTTCTAATATTTCCCAAACACCAATAAAATATTTCAAACCAGCAGACACACTAAATAATACCCCAAAATTTAATATAATAATTTAAAAGCCTTCAGCTCTCCATACCATCAAATAAATACATACCTGGCATCTTTTGATTTCCCAGAGATTGTTGTGGATTTGAGTGAAGGCCACACAATCTTTATCCTCTCTCTTTCACACATGCAGATTCTCTCTCAGACACATGCAGGTGCTCTCGTACAGACATGCGGGCTCACTCTCACATATTCAGGCTCCCTCTCTTTCATACAGGTATGCTGGCGCTTTCTCTCATACACACACACACACACCTCTCTCAGGCGTCGTCCTTTCTTCTGAGCCTTGGCCGCACTCACGCTGCTCATTTACTGCCGAAGGGTTAAGTGGGTTGAAGCAGCCCTGCAACCGCCAAATGTGTCCTTCTGCAGAGTCTGTAGGTCTTTCTTCAGGTTGGGCTCATTGGGTTGGGCTCAGTCACGGCCCCACCAAGACCTCCCCTCAAGTCACGATGTGTTGGGCTCCTTTGCGGCCCCAACACCTCCCTCGGGCTGCGATGGGTGTCGTGGCCCCACAAAAGAACTTGTTCCATGGCATTCCCTCAGCAAGAGCCAAGGTGACTATGTGACCAGTGCAACCTGCCCACTGGGGGATGTAGAATCCCCTGATAGTACAAAACCCAAAAACTGAAGAGTTGTATGGTATATCTGATAATCAAACTAGTGAAAAGAACCACACAAATTCAGAAACTTCTTGGAATTAATATATAAAAAGTGGGAAAAACCTTATATGAAAGTGCTATTTTTTATGCTCTCTCTTCAACAGAACAGTGTTCACTTATTTAAGGTGAAAACATATAACCATATGTCACTGAAGTGATTATGCAACCTTTAGATATAATCATTGGGTTCTACACTTTTTTTTTTTTTTTTTTTTTAACTCAATGACTTTCTTACATTATATGCCATAATGCCACAACTTAATGTGCTCTAAAAAGAAACAAAAAAGCGCTCTTATCTTAAAAAGCCACGGTTCTTTATCCACTCAAGTTGGAAACAATGGACACTCGTATGGTTGGTTTCATAGCACACACAGCTCATGTTTAGCAACCTTCCTCAGGGGCCTCAAGCATATATTAACCAACGTGTCTTAACTCCGGTTACTTCACCCATGCTTCAAACGTGGCCATAGCATTTCCATAGTGGTTCTTTTCACTAATTTGATCCCCTGACAGGCCAATTCACCCAGGGAACAAGGCAGGGACTGGATCAAGGCAAGAGCAACACACAGCAGGAACAAGGAAAGACAGGAACCAAGGCAGAGACGAGGCAAAGCATGGACACAAGCAACATGCACTGCAGACAAATACAGGAGGATCTGTTCCTGAGGCGCCGTCTGGGAGCACAACTGGGGTTTAAATCCCCAGCTTGCACTATCTTCACCTTCTGGCACCACTTTTCCTTTTCCACCACAGGGCCTATAAAGCAGGGGCTGATGTCCATGCCTTAGGGAATGGTGATTTGTGCCATCAAGACATTCAGACGGTGTCACGGTGAGTGCCAGCTGGCATGAGAACTGCAGTCAGCTCAATGTTATAGATTCAAAAGCATAGCAAACAAAACAAAGGCAAGGCATTAGTCAAACTGTAAACTAAAAGCATGCTATAAGTCTTTCAGTAGTCATTCTTAGAGCTTTGGTTACTTAAATAAAGAAAAGTTGCTTACCTGTAACATGTGATCTCTGTGGACAGTAGGCCAAATCAGCCACATAAGTGGGGTGACATTGTCTGATGAAGAGAACGCACTAGGGAGTCTTGATGCATGAGCAGGTAATTCCGCACAGCCGCTGCCATGCAAGCATCCTAAGTCTACCTAGCTGAGCTTCAACTCTAGTGGAGGTAGGTAGAATTGTGTGGCTAGTTTGCCTTTTGTCCATGGAGAGCATCTTTGCTTTCTCCATGGACAATCAGGACAAATCTAGCCACACAAGTGGGGCTCCCAAGAAGAGGGTTGCAATAAAATAGTTAATTTTCTACTAGAATCTGAGAAATTGCAGCCTGATGAAAAGAGAAAGGAGGGAAAGTAAGTTTTTAGTTAAAAAAAAAAAAAAAAAAAAGTTCTTTAAAACTGACTGTCCAAGCTTGCGAGTGGCCTCTTACCTCTGCCAGCAGGTGCCGGTCCAGTGCTCTCCCCGATGCTGCCGAGGCTCCTGCCTTGGCAGGGCCGCCAATGCCACTTCCTCCTCTTAACGGCTGGGAGCCACCACCACTGCTGCTCCTGCCATCCTGAATGCGGCCAGGAGAGCCACCGACACGACCACCTTCGCGGCCCTGAGAAACGGCTCGAGTGCTGCAAACGCTTGCAGTTCTCTTGTGCAGCTGGGAGCCGCCGACCACTGCCTACACCCAATGCCGGTGTCCTCTAGGGGCGCACATCTTTGTTCTCTATTTGAAGAGCTCATGACAGGAAAAGCCTGACATCCTGCAGCCCTATAAGAGGGCTTCTCTGCCACTTCCTCTGGGACCTTCACAATGGATCCTCATGGTCATCCATAGCTCTTCTTCCTGCAAGGTCTTCCATGGTTATCTTCTTATCTTGATGGTCTTCATGTTCTTCGCTGAATGTTCCTGATCCTCTTGTTCCTGTTCTATGCTCCTTCATGTTCTACGTTTCATCTTCCTGGTCTCTCGCCAGTGCCTCATCCAAGTTCCTGATGTCCCGATTTTCATTCCAAGGTCAGCCTTCTAGATTCTCCCTTGTCCTTCCTCCAGGAATGCCAGTGTCGTGGTCCATGACCAGCCCATGGGGGGTTGTATAGGGTGCTTCCTGGCACAGGACCTATCTCCAAGTCAGTCTTTGCTGGATCACATCCTCAGATGTTTTTAGAATTCCAAGTCAAGTTCCAAGTCCCTAGTCATGTTCCTAGTTCCAGGGCTCATACAGCTTGTCCAGCCAGAAGATCTCCTCGTTCCAAGCCACGATTCCTCATTCCAAGGGATGTCCTGGCTCCCATCCTCATCTGAGTCTCAGTCCTGAGCCTGCCTCACTCCCAGCGTGGTCCACGACTAGCCCACAGAGGGCTGTGTAGGGCACGCTGAGGTACAGTGTCCTGGGAAGCTGAACTCTAACCTGGACCAGAGCCTTCGTCCACATTCCTCGTCATACCATGTCCTGTCCTCAGCCTTCATTCCAAGAGGCAGGTCCAAAAGGGCTATCGAGTGGCTGTAGGGCTACTCTAGAGACCAGCATTGCATTGTTGGGTCTCACTTTGTGCATGCAGGGTCAGCGGAGGCCTGAGAGCTATGTTCCAAGTCCAAGCTAATGTTCCAAGTTCAGTCCGTGCCTGGATACACTCACCACCCATGGAGTCTACCCTGGAGCCTTGCACTGAGGCTGTGCTGTGATCCAAGGGCTCACTCTCTCTCAAAGCAAGCAACCGCTCCCCATGCTCACAACATTATTTCTATGAGAATCAACTTCAAGAAAGTAGTGCTTTGTAAATGTATGTATAGAAGCACAACTAGTTGCTTTACAAATACCTTGAATAGAGGCAGGGTGGAGATGTTCACTTTTAATAGATGGTTCCCAGCAGCAGCCTAGCAATATGAAATGCATTTGGAAAGCCATGCAGATAAAGTTGGTAGTACAATGGATTGGTTTAAATGGAATCTGATCACAATCTTTGCTAAAACTTTAGGGTGAGTTCTTAAGACAGCTCTAATCTTGAGTGAAAGATTCTTTGATAACTACAGCTTGAAGTTAATTTACTCTGCATGCTAATTTCACTGCTATCAGGAAAAAAATACTTTCCTTGAAAGAAACTTTATGTACTGTACCCAAAAGTTCAAACAGTTAAATCATTAACTTAGCAAGACCTATATTAAAGTCCCAATGGGTAGTAGAACTTTAATAGGACTGCATAGATTATACAGAACTCTAATAAATTTAGCTACCACAAGATGATCTAACCATCATTCACAAAATCCTCCACAACAACAAAACCAATTGGCTGCCCACCCCCCTTCTCCTCCATACTCCCACACGGAATATTCGCTCCTCAAACTCTGGCCTCCTACAAACACCGCCCCCTAAAGCCACTCAATGGATATCAACAAGGGAACAAACATTTTCTTTTGCCAGCCCCATCCTATGGAACAAACTCCACAGAACTAAGAACAGATCCATCCACCCAATCATTCAAAAAAGAAAATCGTAACACATGGTTATTCCGCAAAGCTTTCCCAACATCACACACAAACCAACCCTAAACCAGACCCTAACCCTGCATTCAGAGCAATCACCGCCCCCTACCACCACACCAATAAATTCATCCCTCCACTCAATAGACACCTGCTCCCCTTAATACATTTCACCTCCCCATCAAGCTCCGGTCAAGATAAGCCCCCTATTACTGTCTTTGATACAACATATATCTAATGCTAATTATTGTTATTATATTATTTATGCTGTCTATTCCTTTATTGTTACACTATTATTTATGCTATCTATTCCTCCACTGATGCCGATGGTTTCCATTATTGGCACTGTTTTTATCCATGTTGCTGCTAAAACATCTTATTACATTTCTCTTATCGTTCTCTGTACCTGTCAAAAGGAAAGGACTTCCTTCCAGCACCTTCAAATTATTTGTAAACCGATGTGATATGTAAATCGAACACCGGTATATAAAAACAAATAAATAAATAAATAGATAAGAAATAGGATGACCTTCCCATTGAAGCAGGTATGCCATTATAACCAGCAAAAGGACTCTGACAGAGTTGGTTTTCAACCCTAAATTAGACAGACTGAGAAGACACTAAAGAAGAATATATGTAGCAATTAAATGGATCTGCTCCTTGACTAATATACCAAATGGAAAATCTCTCTCTACTTAAAAGTCATATGAGCACATGGTAGATTTTTCTTGTTGCGCATGTTTCCTCTTATTTCTATGTTTCTATAGGAACAGCATTGATTTAATTAATTGGCTTTCAACATCCTTGCAGTCAGAGCTAAAAAATGCTGGTTGGAGTGAAGTAGTAGTCAGTTATGTGTCAATGTTGGAAAGATTTGTAGAAATATCGGAGGAGCAATGGCTAATTTTTTCAGCCATGGGAGCCAAAAGTGATGTGGCCAGAAGGGCTCAAGTAGTTAGCACTGGAGGAGGAAATGCTTACAGAAAACATAAGCTAAATGGAAGGCAAAGGCATCTGATGATAAGAGCATTTGGGGCTGGTCTCTTGGAACAAGAGTGAAAGATTGTGGTTTGATTGGGCTGCAAAGATATCCACTTGTGATGTTCCTCAGCAATTGAAGAGATAATATAGGGTGTTGAGGTGGAGAGACCCCTTGTGAGGCTGAAGTCAGTTGCTGAGGGAATCTGCTACACGCTGAGCTTCCCTGGGGAATATATCACATTCAAAATGTATTTTCCTTATAGTTGCCCAATTCAATCTTTTGCATGCTTCTTTGCAAACAGATGCAGATCCCATGCCTCCTTGTTTGTTTATGTAATACATAGCTACTTGGTTGTCCATCTAGATTTTAACTATTGTTTTTTTCACCTTCTCTTAAAAAGGAAAATCTTGAATACTGATCTCAGTTCTAAAAGATTTATGTGGCTTTCTTGGAACGTCCAATTGCCTTGAAACTCATCGTATGGAGATGAGCACCCCAGTCTTGAATGGATGCATCTGTTAATATCTGTTAAATTTGAAGAGGATGAAAATTTTGACCACATAGAAGAGTGAAGGGCCCACCATTTCAGAGAAGGAATGAGTGGTCTGGTAATCTTGACTCAGAAATATTTTTATTTATTTATGTATTTATTTATTTAAGTTTTTCTATACCGGCATTCACGGAAATTCGTATCATGTCAGTTTACATTAAAACAAGGGGTGATCAATACATTATAAACGTACATAACTATAACATGCGAGTATACATTTACAAATTATAACAAATTATAACAAGTGCGCAGAAAAAGCAGTTACAATAAAACAAGGATGGTTCTAACTGGGAGTAGAAGAAGAGGATGATAGAAGTTTAACAAGAAGTAGAACGTGCAGTGGTTGGTATGTCTGTATCAGTTTAATGGGTGATAATCCGTCTTGCTGTATTTGGTGGAAGAGCATCAGTCAGGGTCCGGAAAGGCTTTCTTGAACAGCCATGTCTTAAGTCTCTTTCTGAAGGTTGGAAGACATGGTTCCTGTCGTAATTCTAATATTGGTTCCTGTCGTAATTCTAATATTAATTGGGTATACTGATTGCAATGTAATCTTAAGTGCCAATGGGCTTGTCTCAAGCACAAACGGGCAAGTGGAACATGAACAGTAACTATCATATGTCCTAACATTCTCATGAAAACCCTGGCTGTCACTAATAGGTGGCTGGACAAATTGTGAACTATGTGAGAATTAAGTTCTTCATTGTCTGGAGAGGAAGAATGTGTAGTCCTAAGAATTCTAACTGACATGGAGTCAATTGTTATTTCTCATATTTCTCTAGGAACCCCAGTGAAAGCAAGGTGTTAGAGAACGTGCGTGTGTTGATCTGTTTCTATGCGGGACCTATTGTTTATTAGTCAATTGTCCGAATTCAGAGAAACAAAGACATTGTTTTTTCGTACACCTGCAGCTACTAGTGCTAGAAATATGGTAAATACTCTTGGAGCTATTGATAGGCCAAAAAGTAGGACTAAATACTGATAAATATTCTGTGTGTAATTCAAAATGTAAATAACTCCTGTGATTTTTTTGTAAATGGCTATATGCAAATAGGAATCTTTTAGATCTAGGTCTGTTAGCTAATTTCCAATTCCTAAAGGAGGGAAAATGGTGATGAAGGAGTTCATCTTGAACTTTTTCTTCTTCAGGAATTTGTTCATATTTTAGTGATCTAGAATGAGGCAAAGTCCTTTTGACTTTTTCTTTGGTATCAGAACATATCTGGAGTAGAATCCTTTTCTTCTTTCTGATAAGGGAACGGGTTCTATTGTCATCGGTTGTTGAAGAGGAAGATGTTAATGTGGAAGACTGACTAGTGGTAGCTGCAGAAAATTCAAATGGTAACCTTCTTCAATTAACTTCAGCAGCCATCTGTCTGTTGTGATGAGTGACCACTGACTGTGAAAAGTGTAAGTCTTCCCTCCCTCCCACCCTAGAACATAATGGGCAAAAGGAAAATGGGTGCAAATGTGACTATCAAAATTGAGGCCCAGATAGTTGCGTCGTTTATTGGGTGGAGCTTTGTGGAGACTTTCCTGAGGCCAAGGCCTTGTCTGCTATTGCTGATAAGCTTTTTTATTTGCAGACATTGATAGTAATATTACTCCTTGAAAAGTAATAATATTGCTTTTAAAGGGCTAGTATTGGTATTTCTTCTTTGAAGAATTTTCCATGGTACCTGATGCACAGTTTGTAGTATGGGTGCAATGATCTCTAATCATATCAACTGGGTTTTTTTTGGTTTGGTTTTTTTTTTTAAACTCTGTCCCCATAAGAATATAAGGTATTAGGGATGTGCATTTGTTTAAAATGAAACTGCAAAATGCAATGAATAAGGCTAATTTATTTCATTCAGGAGGGTCCAGAAACGTTGAGGCATAGGCCGAGGCCAAAAGCAGAGGCTGCAGCCTATGCACAAGCATGACACCGGTGCCTCGGCCTAGGCCGAAAGAGCTTCTTCTTGGACCTCTTCGACTTTCAGCACTTATAAGCCAAATGACACTGGCATGACTCCATCAAATGGCGTCATTTGGCTTGTAAGTGCTGAAGAATGAAGAGGACCAAGGAAAGGTTCAGAGGCCTGGGCCTCACCCTGGGCCGTCGGGACCCGGCCTCCTGGCCAAGACCCCAGCATTGGGCCTGGGTTTGGGCCAAGGCCCCAGCATCAGGACCTGGCCTTTGAGTCAGGCCGAAGTCTCTGCCTTCAGTAGGCCGAGGTCATGGCAACCTACTGCCCTCGGGCTATGCAAAAACAAACCCGCAGCCTGGGCCAAGGCCGAAGCCGGTGGATCTCCACTGAACTGGCTAAGTGGGGGCCTGGGGGGATCCCAGCCCCAGCTGTTTTTCAGGCAGGCAGCGAGGCCCTGGGAGGCCTCTCTTTTTTGTTTTTTCGCCATTCGGGGGATTTTTTTTTTTTTTAATTGATTCATTTTTTTTCCCACGAATGTAAACAAATCAAAATCTACAATGAAATTCGTAAAACAAACACCTCCCGAAAACTAAAACAAATTTTCTTCTCCTGCATATCCCTATAAAATATGCCATACTGGGTCAGATCAAGGGTCCATCAAGCCCAGTATCCTGTGTCCAACAGTGGCCAATCCAAGTCATAAGTATCTGGAAAATACCCAAACATTAAATAGATCCCAAATAGTTGATTGACTTCTCCTCTAGGAACTTATCCAAACCTTACACTAACTGCCATAACCAAATTTTCAGGCAATGAATTCCAGAGCTTAACTAAATGTTGAGTAAAAAAGAATTTCCTCTGATTTGTTTTAAATGAGCTACCTGCTAACTTCATAGAGTGCCCCCTAGTCCTTCTATTATCTGAGAGAGTAAATAACCAATTTACATTAACCTGTTTAAGTCCTTTCATGATTTTGTAGACCTCTATCATATCCCCTCCCAGCCGTCTCTTCTCCAAGCTGAAAAACCCTATAGTCTCCAGATAGCAAAGTTAGCTGGAAAAACTTAACAGCTAAATTTGGACTTATACTCAATAGTGCAGCCACTGAATATAGGCGGCTTTCTTAAAGACATCCAGCTAACTTTAGGACAGCAATTGGATCCAACCAGACTTAGCCGGCTAAGTTAGCCAGGTAACTTTGAATATTTGAGTCAGCCAGATAACCTAGTCGTTAACTCAACTCCTCCCAGTAATGCCCCCAAAATGTCCCTAACTTGCAGGATCGTTCATCAAATTGTGATGGGCAGTTATCGCTTGGATTAGGGCACTATCGCATGGGATAACGCCCTAATGCACACGATAACTACCGAATCATAGGGGCCTATAGCACTGCGGGCGATAATGTATCACACTGGCGCTACAGAGGTGATAGTGTGCAGCGTGGCCACAACTGCAGAGGGCGAAAATGCACCGCTGCGATGCGGCAGCCTGTTCACTATCGCCGCCCCCCTGGTCCCTTTCTTTGTTGCTCCTCATCATTCCACTATATTTTTATTTATAATTTATTAGCTGGCAAAAGACCCAAATCTTCATCTATGTTATCTGGCTAAATGCTTTTGAATATGGACCTCCTGGTGACCATATAGCTCCAGATCCAGGGGAACAAGCTCAGCCAGTCCTAGTTTTATCCCAATGCACATATGGAAATGTAGTTTTGGTTTCCTTATTGAAATTCATTTCAAAAGCAGGGCTACATGTCCATATATGCAATCCAGTAAAACCAAGACTGGCACAGCTCATTCCCCTAGCCGTGGAGCTATATGATCACTTTAACTATAGTTCTTCCCATAGAGTCATTTATCTGTGGTAACATCCAAGCGCATGTCAAGGGAAACCTGAGACAGGCAGCATGATGACAGTCCAGCCTAGAGAGACTAAAAGCACATATTACACTATTGACTATTTGACATACAGGAGCATCACCCTCCAAATATTTATAAAAATGGTACACATCACTGTTGAATACTATCCCACCCTAAGTCTATGAGTTAAGGGCCTATCAAAGCATTGTGACTAGCCCCTAAGCTTCAGACCCATTAATACTGAGGGAGTATTGACAGCAAAAGAAGATTTTGCTGATGGTTGAAAAGAATCTGTGAGTATTGTTTTGCTGAGTAATTTTGCGATTTAAGTTTGGCGGAGCAGTGCAATTGTGGGTAATTTAAATTTTTGTTTGTGTGCTTAATTAAAAAGGAAAGCTAATTAAATAATTCTCTTTACTGAATTTTATACCATTATTTTTATGACATAAAACAAAGAAAACACTATTATACGTAGGAAATAAAACCTACCAAGAAAAATAATTCATACATGCATAATATCAAGCCACAAAGAAGGGGAAAAACTAAAGAATTCCTACATTCAGAACAAGCAAAACCTTACAGACTAATATTCCTTGGTACACAGATCTCCACTTGCTAATAGTCATGCTACAACTGAACAAAACATTATCATCTAATTTTATCTAATAATTGGTGATGCATCATCTAATTTATACCCTAACAAGATAGATTTTAAAAACCCGGTGCACGCCCACAGAATTGTAAAAGCTGCCCAGATGCACATGTATCTCCCACTATGCGCACATCTCACTCGATTTCAAAAAGGAGCATGGTCTGGGCAGGATGTAGACATTTTGAAGCATGGCCAAGAGATGTGCACGTAAATACTTAAGCACTCCGGCACACTACACATTACTTCTGCTATGGAGGAGGTGTAAGATGTGTAAAAAAAACTTATGGGAGGGTTGAAAGGGTCTGGGGTAACTGGAGGGAGTGCAGGTGCAGGTTATTGAACTAGGGGGGTTTAGAGAACCTAGCTTAACACTAGACAAACTGGTGGACCAACTGGTGAAACTGGTCATGGCATGGATGCACGGTTTTACAATACCCTGACTTACATGGTAGAAACTGAATTTACGTACCTTGGGGTGAGTGCCCAGTTAAAATTAGTCACACATGTGCACACACTCAGACCATTTTAACACATGCGTGTATGTGTGTGCGCAAGTTATAAAAATCTCCAGGTCTCTGGGCATGTACCAACACGCGCACCAACGTGCAGCCGCGTGCCACTTTGAAAGTTACCGTCTTTATCTACATGTGTTCCACAAGGTTTTTCATTCTCAGCAAATCTCTTCAACATTTATCTCCTCTCTTTTCAGTTCTTTCTAATTTGGATGTTTCTTTCAAACTGTATGTAGATGACATTTCCTCCACATTTGAGTTTGGATTAAAGTTGTCTTTTTGCCTGGCCCAAATTAGAGGTTGGTTATATGAGAACACGTTGACACTGAACGTCAATAAAATTTAAATGTTGTTTCTATCTCAAGTTGTGCCTGTTTATGCTCCTTTAAATTTTCTGTCTGATGGACATTCTATGCCGATTAAATCTCAAGCTCATGATTTGGGGGTCCTACTCGACTCCTCTTTATTATTGTGAACACATACCAATTCAATAATTCAAATATCGTATTACAATCTCTACCTCTTGCGTTCTTTGAAGCCTTTCCTTTGCTATTCTGATTTTTGCACTGTTACGCTGTCTTTGATACTATCATCTCTTGTCTACTGCACTGTGTTGTTCTTGAGCTCATCAAATTCACAATTAAGGGCCTTACAAATTTTGCCACTTGGCTAATTTCTGGGTTTTCCACTACGTGACATCTCTCATCTGTTCAGGCTGATTTACATTGGGTACCTGTCATTTCGAAGGTGACATTTAAAACTTTCACTTTGATTTTTAAGGCCTTACATGATCTTTCCCTGACTTATATAGTTACAGAATTCGGAGATACCATATGGTTCATTGCATCTGCTCATTTCAGCATTTACAATTTATTTTTATTTAAACAATTTTTATATACCTTTTTTTTTTTTTTTTTACTAGGAAGTAGTCAAAATGGTTTACAAAGATGGACATACATAGTAAAAACAAAATAAAATACTGAATACAGAAAAGTACATATTAAAAAGGAAAAAAATTAAAAGGTTTAAGTTAAATTAAAATTATAAACAGGTAACATTAAAATAGGAGGGAACAGTAGTTGGATTCCAGCTGGATTGTCAATGGCAGGCATCTTTTAGATATAATGAAGATATTAAGGGCGGTCTCCGGCTGGAGATTCCATCTCTAAAGTATGTTCATCTAGGTAAGTTCAGAGAGCAGATCTTTATTATAGACAACCCTGTTCTATGGAGAAACATACCAAAGAAGATCAGGATTCTTCTTTTCACTTTAGCACTTTCTGCCTATTTGCTCAAATACATTGGCATGGGTGCCTGCATCATTTTTGGCCAGCAAGCAGTCAACTATGAAACATAGAAACATAGAAATGACGGCAGAAGAAGACCAAACGGCCCATCCAGTCTGCCCAACAAGCTACGCAGTTTATCCATTTTTTTTTTTAAATCTTCCCCCCCCCCCCCCCATCACTATTGGCTTCCAGCACCCTCCGGCCCCAATTCCCTTCCACCCCTCCACCAAAGCAGAGAGCAGCGCCGTATCCGCATCCCAGTGAACATCCAGCTCAATCAGGGGTAGCAACCGCCACAACAAGCGGCCACACCCCTGCCCCATACTCTTACCCACCTCTGTTTTGTTTGTTTGTTTTTTGGGTTTTTTTGTTTTGTTTTTTTGGAGATGGCAGCCCTCCATCCTTCCGCTCCGTGAAGGTGGAACATAAACCACTGGCATCCCGCTCCGTGAATGCCTCTGTGGCTACTGCCGCTCCGTGCAGTGTTTTACCGCCTCCTCTATATTTACGCCCACTAGACTTGATGGATCCACAGTGTTTATCCCACGCCCCTTTGAAGTCCTTCACAGTTTTAGACTTCACCACTTCCTCCGGAAGGGCATTCCAGGCATCCACCACCCTTTCCGTGAAGAAATACTTACTGACATTGGTTCTTAGTCTTCCTCCCTGGAGCCTCAGCTCGTGACCTCTGGTTCTGCTGATTTTTTTCCGACGGAAAAGGTTTGTCGTTGTCTTTGGATCATTAAAGTTTTTCAAGTATCTGAAAGTCTGAATCATATCACCCCATGCTGAGTATCATTTTGGTTTTTTGTTACTTTTTTTGTTAAGATATCTTAGACCATTACAATACATTAAAACTAATCTTTAATGCATTATCTTGATTCTTCTGTATTTTATTAGGTCTGTATATTATCCGTTGAGATTTGTGGATAAGCAGAATAAAAATTTGCTAAATAATGTCTAATTCAGAGCAAAAAGTGACAAGCAGGGTAGCCCAAGTATATCTTGAGGATTCTTAAAAAAAATAATAATAATAATAAAAATAATCAGATAAATCTAGTTTTCCAAGGATATCAAAGTATCCAAATCTCCATCCTCTACACCTTGACTCCTTTACATCCTAGGGACTTAGTATATCCTAGAAAGCATAGTTGCTTATCTGTAACAGGTGTTCTCCTAGGACAGCAGGATGTTAGTACACACATATGGGTGAAATCATCTGATGGTGCCCAGCATGGAAAACTTTTCTCAAAGTTTCTATAAGCTTTGACCAGCAAACTGAGAATGTCCAGCCTGATACTATCCGCGCGTCCACGCATGGTCCCCATTCAGTCTTGTAACATAGCCAAATACGAGCGAAAAAGAAAACAAACCGAAAGTGAACTCAACATTGTAGGGGGGTGGGCAAGATTCCTGAGGATTAACATCTTGCTTTCCTAGGAGAACACCTGTTATATGTAAGCAACTGCACTTTCTCCTAGGACAAGCAGGAATGTAGTCTTCACATGTGGGCGAGTACAAAGCTCCAGACTGCCCCCCACTCAACAACTAGAGACACCAACAGCGACCGAACAAGGTGCCAATGGACACAACACAACTGCAGCACTGTTCAAGACTAGAACAGATTACTCAGGCGGACTAAATAAAGACACTGTCCTCATGTTCATCAATGTTTAGGCAGTAATGAGCCGCAAACGTGTGAAGAGAACTCCAAGTTGCAGCTCAGCAAATTTCAACGATGGGGACTGCACGCAAATGAGAAACCGACGTTGCCATAGCCCGCACAGCATAAGCTTTTACTCAGCTGGCTAGTTGAAGTCCTGCCTGTGCATAGAAGTCGGCAATGCAATCCACCAGACAAGGTCTGCTTAACCACCGCCACTCCCATTCAATTGGAATCAAAGGACATGAAGAGCTGAGTGGACTGTCTGTGGCTCGACAAAGCCCGTTTACAGTCCAAGGTATGAAGCGCCCATTCCCCTGGGTGGGAATGAAGCCTCGGAACAAAGGTTGGCAGAATGATTAAGTATAAATCATTCATGACCTTGGGCAGGAACTTGGGATGCACACCCAAGATCACGATCATGGAAGAACTTAGTGTATGGAGTATATGTGACCAGAGCCTGAAGATCGCGGACTCTGCGAGATGAAGTGATCACTACCAGGAATATGACTTTCCAGATAAGGAACATCAGGTCACAGGACTGCAGCAGCTTGAAAGGAGGTCGCATGAGTCTTGCCAGGACAACGTTGAGGTCCCAGGACGCAATCGAAGGCTGAAGGGGGGAGCCTTCAGCTAGAGGAGACCACGCATGAACTGGCCCACTAAGGGTTGGATCAAAATGGGCATGCTAGCGACACCTTGATGGTACGTGCTGACAGCGATGAGGTGCACCCTGACAGAGCTGGTCTGGAGCCCAGACTCGGACAGGTGCCACAGGTAGTCCAGCAGCTTGGGGAGGGGGCATGAGAATGGGTCTAAACCATGACCCCAAGCACCAGATGGAAAAACATTTTCACTTTGAGCTGTAGGACTTCCTGTTCGAAGGTTTTCAGGACTCTACCAGGATCTGGGAAACATAGTCCGAGAGCTGCAGAGGCTGCAGGACTACTAGCTCAACATCCATGTCATGAGGGCCAGTGCCCTGAGGTTTGGTTGGCACAGGGTGCCCTGATTTTGAGAGATAAAGTCGATGCCGTCCCCAGCTGGATGAGCGCCTGCACAGACAGGTCCTGCAGAAGCAGGATCTAGACCTGCTGAGGCCAAGAAGGCACCATGAGTATCATGGTCCCCTTGCCCTGCTGAAGCTTCAGTACCCTCTTCAAGAGGAGCGGTAGAGGGGGGTATGCATACAGCAAAGGGAGAAGGCATCGCAGGCCGGATGGCCAGTCCCCGCCATCAGGAAGCAAAACCTGCTCATCTTGTGGTTGTGAGGGGAGGTGAACAGATCCACATCCGGCATACCCCATCGGCGGAACAGCTCAGCCGCCACCGCTGGGTTGAGGGAGCACTTGTGTGGTTGGAAGAACCAGCTTAAGACGGTCTGCCAGTACATTGAGGTGACCTGGCAGGTAGGTCACTCGCAGAGACATCCCCTGAGACAGGGCCCAGGTCCACATTTGCACCACTTCTCGGCAGAACAGGAACGAGCCCGTGCCACCCTGTTTGTTAATGTACCACATCGCGACCTGGTTGTCTGTCCAGATCAGAACTTCCTTGGATGACAACTGATCTCTGAATGCCCACAAGGCTTACCGCATCCCCCGAAGCTCCAGAAAATTTATCTGACAGCGGGCTTCGGCAGTGGTCCAGAGGCCTGTGAGTGGAGACCATTCGCATAGGGGCTCCCCAGCCCTGGGGAGAAGCATCTGTGGTAAGGGTCACCTGAGGCGGAGCGGGCTGGAAGGGAAGTCCTCTTTCCAGGTTGGAAAGATCTTCCCACGAGGACAGGCACTCTTAAAGGGTCCATTATTGTGACCGGAGCTTCACGGTCCAGAGATGCCTGCTGCCACTGGGACCACAGAGTCCACTGGGAGCTCCTCATGCAGAGGCGGGCCAGAGGAGTCACATGGATGGAGGCTGCCATGTGGCCCAGTAGGAGAAGCAGGAGGCGGGCTGGGACCCTCCGACTGTTGCGGACAAGGGTAGCCAGCGAGGCAAGGATGATCGCCCGGTCCTTGGGCAGAAAAGCTTTCAC
Organism: Rhinatrema bivittatum; assembly: GCF_901001135.1. Taxonomy (NCBI): domain Eukaryota; kingdom Metazoa; phylum Chordata; class Amphibia; order Gymnophiona; family Rhinatrematidae; genus Rhinatrema; species Rhinatrema bivittatum. Next base: position 98,414,257 of record NC_042620.1, read on the forward strand.
TTGTGCCATGTCCAGCCTGGTGCCTATGAAGTCCAACTGAGGAAACAGACAGAGGTGCGACTTGGGGAAGTTTATAACAAACCCCACCATCTACAGGGTCTGCATGGTCAAGGCCAGAGCTTGCAAGGCTCCAGAGTGATTCGCTCCTGACAAGCCAGTCATCCAGGTATGGAAATATATGGACCGAGCAACGCCTGAGGTAGGCGGCCACCACTGCTAAGCATTTGGTGAAGACGTGGGGCCGATGCCAGCTCAAAGGGCAGCACTTTGTACTGGTAATGTGCACTCCCCACCACGAAGCGAAGGTTCTTCCAGTGGTTGGGGACAATCATTATTTGTGCGTAAGCCTCCTTGAGATCGATGGAGCAAAGCCAGTCTCCTCTTCTGAGGAGCGGGATCAGCGTGCCCAGAGAGCCCATCTTGAATTTTTCTCTTCGCAAAAATTGCTCAATGCCCTGAGGTCAAGAAAGGGGCCCAAGCAACCATTCCTCTTCGGAATGAGGAAATACCTCAAATAGAACCCTTGGTCATGCTGATGGTGAGGGACCAGTTCTATTGTGCCCGCTGCAAGGAGGGAGAAAAGTTCCATTTGAAGGATGACCAAATGGGCGGATGAACCCCACGATGGACATGGGGGAGAGGTCTCTGGGAGCCAGCTGAAATGAAGATGGTACTCCTGGTGAACAATAGAGAGGACCCAGCAGTCCGATGTTCTCTCTTCCCAGTGACCGGCGAAGCTCATGAGCCTGCCGCCAACTAGGGGATCTGATGATAGGGGTACAGCCAGCTGACTTACGCTCTCTCGCCGCCAGTCAAAAGACCCATGGCCGGGGCTTGTTGAGAGGTCAGTTGGGCTCTAGGCGCCCGCTGTTGGTGAGGACAACCCCTGGAACTGGTGTGAGGCAGACGAGTCCAAGCAGCTAGATAATATTTCCTCTGCCGATAGAAGAGTTTCTGAGAACCCTGCCTGGAGGATTTCCTGGCCGAGGATGGGCTTTCCAAGGCACTAGCAGACAGCCTGCTGAAAGGTATCATGATGGTCCTTCAATTGCATCACCACATCCCGAACCTTATCCCTGAAGAAGTTTTCACCTGTGCAGGAGAGGATGACTAGCCTGTCCTGGACTTCTGGCAGGAGATCAGAGGCCCGGAGCCACACCATTCATCTGGCACCGATGCCCACGGCGACTAAGCCGTGCTGCTGTCTCAAAACCATTGTAGGTATAACGCATCTCGTGTTTTCCCGCTTCCAGCCCCAGCGAGGCAATGATGGAAAAGGCTTCCTGCTGTTGCTGGGAAAGGCCCTCCGCAAAATCCTGGATTCGCTTCCAGAGATTGCGGTTGTTCTGCATGCCACCTTGGAAGATTTTCCATCCCAGAGCATCCAGCTCCCTGTGCACGCATCCCAGAGGAGCGGAGGCATGAGTATGGGAAAGCCGGGCCTTTTTTAAAGCAGACTCCACAACCACAGACTGGTGGGGGAGTTGCCTTCTGTCAAACCCCATGGCCTGCTGTACCAAGTAGGTGGCATAGGCCTTCCAGTTAACGGAGGAGACAGAAATGAGGTGCTCCCACATGCGGAGGAGGAGTTCCTTAAAGATATCTTGAATTGGAACCGCCACAATTTCCTTGGGAGCGTCTATGAACTGGAGCACTTCCAGCATTTTATGATGCGCGTCCTCCTCCGTGAGCAGCTGAAACGGGATGGCCTCTGCCATAGTCCTGACAAACCCCGTGAAGGCCAATCCTCAGGGGGGTGGCGATCTGCGCCGCTCCTCCGGAAGAGAGGGCTCCAAAGGGGGCTGTCAGAATATTCAGAGGACAAGTCTGAGTCATCACCCCAGGGGTCATAAGGCCCCTCCTCCTCACTGGGACCAGCATGCCATGGGCGAGGTCTGTGAGGGGTATCGACCCTGGGCTCTGATGGCTTCGGAGGCCTCAAGGAGACCAGCGGCATCGATGGATCTCCTGGCATGGAGGGGAGCAGAGGCCACAGGAGGCCGGAGGGTTCCAGCAAAGGCTCGGGGAACCATGGGTGAGGGAACATGCTACAGATTGTATTTTCCTCAGAGGAGGACCCAAGAGTTGAGATCGCTCCCAGTGGAGGGCATCAGTGGCCTATGGGGAATCGAAGGCCCCCCAGGCAGCAGCTGCTACATTGCTAGGGTGCCCAGAAGGACGTCCAGATGCTCCAGCAGAGGTGCTAGTATCGATGGCAGAGGTTCGGGCACCGGTATGGGGGCCAGTGGCACTGGCAGCTCAACGCTTTGAAGTCCTTTCAGCACCGCAGACTGCACCATGCGGTCCAATTCCTCCTGAATGTCTGGCCAGGACTGTTGGAGGAGGACGAGGCGTCAACGGCTCTTCCTCAGGTCTCCGAGGTTGCGTGATGCCTTGCACCGGTGTCTGTGGGAACACCTAGGGCTACCAGGAGCACCGGAGGATGGGGCCTCCAATGGCCAGTGCCGCTTTGGCAGCGACTCGGCAGCCGCCAATGCTGCTCTGGAACCGGAACTGTGCGTCGATGGTAACTGGTGTCTATGCTTGCTGGATCTTTTCCAGTGTCATCCCGGTCTTTCCCTGGCGCAGAGGAAGCCAATGATCCCAATGTCCTGAAGAGTCGGGAGATCAAGGATTGATCCCCCTCTCCCCGATCCTTGGCGAGAGGGACCGCAAGGGGGAAGTGAAAAAAAGTGGATTTTATTAACTTTATTCTTTTTATTGCTCTTATCTATTTTATTGATCTTAGTTATTTGTTTTTAATATCTGTTTTATGGTACTTTTATGTATATCCTATAAGGGTTTTTACTCAAAGATGTATTTATTTTCTTAAAAATGTCCACCGTTGTGAAAGTTTTTTACTAAACGATGGTCTAGAAAACCTATTAAATAAAAATAAATAAATAAAGTGGGTCGGATGGCTCCCCACAATTTCTAGGCATCTACTGGACCGACACAAGCATAGAGGGCATAGACTTCAGAGCCCCAAAAGGTTTCTCCATCTTATCGAGGCATGCCCGATGCCCTTTGGGTGTCATCTGGTCGCACAGACAGCACCTACGGATGTCCTGTGAGGCCCCCAGGCAGAGGATGCAAACCTCGTGGATTTTGAGATGGACACAGTCCATGGGCACTGGGGGCACCGCCAAAAACCGGTCGATGCCATAAAAACACCCAGCGTGCGGTCGATGATAGACAATCACCATGAGGCGAGGAGTCGGGAATCAACCGCAAAGTTGGAAAAGAGGCAGAAAATGACCTACTGTAGCCGAGGCGGCATTGACCGCGAAGGGGGACCCGACAAGGAATCTGCAAAAATACTTGAAAATATCGAGAAAAAAAAATGATCTCCACGGACCGTGAGGCAACTGCACCGCGGAATAAACTCAGATAAAGTTTTTCCAGTTCAACTCACCACCTCCAGACATCCAGTAAAGGAGTATTTTCACGTGGACTACTGCTTCTCCAGGTGCACCGTTCACACTCACAAGGAAATCCTCAGCCCATGGAGCAGACTGTACTCCTGACACTAAGGAAACCCTAACAAACTCAGCTGTTTGAGGTAGCTCCCCAATTATAGACAGTACACTATCCTTTCCTTCAGCATATCCATTAATTTTCTCACCACCGAAGTAAGCCTAACCCAGCCTATAATTACCAACCTGTTGCCACTTATGTATTTTGTTTTAATATATCATATTTCTAAACTATAAATTGCATTCAATTCCCTTCTTTAGGGAATAAAGGCATTATATAAGCCTAAAATAAATTAAAAAAATAAAAATGCTTTTACATTGGTATATATATGCCATTCATATAGACTTCATGTCAAAATTAAAGGTAACTGCAATAGATTGGATTGTCTGCTGCATCAAATGTCTAAATGTTCTTTTTTCTTGCATTTATCTGGAGAATAAGGATGTGTTGCCAAATCCTTGCATTAGCAGCAGATATATTTTGTATGTTATTTCTGCTCCACAATTATCACACAAGGAGGCTGATGTACTAACCCATAGGATTTTCCCACCGATTAGCAGCCTTCTTCACATGGAAGTTTTCTACAGAAGCTAATTAGTTGTGTAGAAAACTTCCACATGAACCTGATCAACAAGGCCAGCCAAAAAAAAAAAAAAAGATATTTATATCTCATTGAGAAGTAGCTATTCCTTTTTTGGGAAAACAATTGAGTGAAGATGTCTGCTAAAGCCAGTTTTTGGAAGATTCTGAGAAAATGAGCTGCTTTGCATGATATTGCATCACAGCAGCTCATTAATCACAGAATTTTTTTACTTATGCATATAAGTTTACTATATGCAAGGGGACCATTCTGCAAATGTTTCCATAAACAGGCCTTACATACATAGAAAAGCACAAAGGCCCAAAACTCTGGTTTCTGTGTGTATTTCAAAAGTATTTTAACATGTATAGACCCATCTGTAAAAACATTTGCAATTTAATACATCGGCCCCAAGGCATATAACATGTATAATGAAATTATTCTACCACTACTAATGCTAGACTGGAAACCAATTTGAACATAAAACTGCCAGAGGTAGTTTTTAGGGGTGTGCAGAGGCAAAATTTTCATTTTGGTTCATTTATTTCATAGACTGCCTGCATGTTTAGTTGGTTTCAAATGAATATAAAAATGTGTTTATTCATACCATTTGTTTTTTGTTTTCCATTACAATCAATGGAAGCAATGTAGCCTAATTAAGTTCCAAAATTGGGTTTTCTACTCAATTCTAATGAAATCTGTGGGTAGACATCATCAGAAAGTAGAAGAGAACTCCAAGGTACCAAGACTGTGGCAAAGGGGCACCAAAAATGGCATGAATACCTAAGACACTGGAAAAGGGGCCAAAAGGTAGCAGCAATGTCAGTTCTTCAAAGCAATGTGAAAGGAGCAAAGCAGTAGCAAGAGTGGCAAGTACACCCCAAGGCTTTTTTTTTTTTTTTATGGCTTGAGTCAACTTCCACTCATGGTTTTCTGTAGCTAAAAAAGGTCTCTTGTGTAGAGGCAGGACTCAATGCATAATTAAGCTCTGGAAATCATTGCCAGAGGATGTGGTTACAGCAGTTAGTGTAGCTGGGTTTATTTATTTATTTATTTATAGTTTTTTATATACCGCCGCTCATCAAAGATATCACGTCGGTGTACAATGAACAGGAACTTACGCCGGAGCGTTATACATTTAACAGGATTAAATAAGCATTATACATTTAACAAAAGTAAGAATATATATATTTGAACATAAAACAAGTAGAATCTTTTAAAACAGAACTATCATTTAGGATTAACTGAGCTGAGTTAAACAGAGCTGGAAAGTAAAGGGATTTTAGGAAATTAGGTATGAGGTTAGGGACAGGTTAGGAGGAGATGGAGTTATAATTAGGAGTGATAAGAGAGGGGAGAAAGCGCTTCAGGTGCAATTAAGAGCAAAAGTATGGAATGGTATTTACAGTAAGGACATAAAAAAGGGGAAATTAGAGATAGTGTAGAGAAAGGGGGTGTTGGATAAATAAGGCAGGGCATAAAAAGGGGAAGAAAGACATATATATTTCAGGTATAGGCATGTGTAAATGGTTTAAATAGGCATGTGTAAATGGTTTAAAAAAGGTTTGGATAAGTTCCTAAAGCAGAAGTCCATAAACTGCTATTAATCAATAAGGATTAGTAGCTTGGGATCTATTCATGTAATGTTTGGGTACTTACTTGCCATGTACTTGTGACTTGGTTGGCCACTGTTAGACATAAGATACTGGGCTTGATGGACCCTTGGTCTGACCCAGTATGGCATATCTTATGTTCTTAGGTTTTTCTCACTGCTATTCTGCTTCTGACAGCCTTGGCTGGCTCTGCAACCACACCCAATCCTCTGCCCCTCCCATTTTTCTGACCATTGCCATTCACTTCTCTCCCTTTTGTGCCCAGTTGCATGATGGAATTGAAAGTGGCTAATGAGGGTTTTGATATCACAATATACTTTGATAATATACCACTCACCAGTATCACTAATACTTGCTGAGTGTCTGTCACACACACACTCAATCAGGCTGTGCTTCTCTTCACTGCAATCTGTTAAACAATGCAGTGCACTGTGCAGAATCTGATACACATAAAAGAAATCATTACTGTTAACTGCTTCTCTATCTCAAAGTCTACTACCCCGCCTGAGTGAATAGAAAAAGCAGTGCTTCTATTTCTCTCCACGATGACAGCACTGTGATTGCAGTAGTGAGAATAGCAAACGTTATTTGCTAATTCCACTTCTTTTTTTTTTTTTTTTAAGCTTTTGACACAGCGAAACTTCTGAAGAGACAAATTTTCCCTGTAGAATATTACAGAGAAAATGGAGTTTCTTTGCAAATGCTCAGTGGGAGATCATCAGTATCAGTAGAGCCAAATGCCAGCTATAGGCAAAAAAAAAAAAAAAAACACTTCACCTTGATTGGACCTCCATCCTGTCTAGTTTCCTATTTCTCCACCCTCTGCTCCAACCTGGCTGCTACCTCACACAGACATTGGTTGGTTGCTACAATTACTAGTCTCACTACATACAGCACTTTTCAATGGGCCATAGATTTGAATGGGAATCAAACGAACGACAAAACCTCATTACATTTTTGGGCTCCCTCCATTTGTTTTCGGGATCTATAAATGAAACAAAATTGGTCAAATTCATTGCATTTTACCCATTTGTTTCAAATAAATGACCATCCCTAGTAGCTTTAATTTAAAAAATAATAAAAGTAGAAAACAGCTGTTGCTTTAACTCCTTTACATCAAAGTGGCTTACAACATTACACCTACTGAGGCAATTGCCTCAAATGACAGTAACAAAAGAAACCCAGTACAACCAAGCAAAACTCCAGGTCAATTGCTTCCTTCACATCAGGACAGGAGAAAGGGAGAGCCCTCCCCTCAAAAGCCTACATGGAATTTTCTTCATTGCTCTCCCTTTCTCCTGTCCTGACGTGAATGAGTGGGAGGAGATGAAGTTGAGTGGACAGAGAAAGCAGTCAGACTGAGGATTTAAGATCTCTTAAATTCTTAACAAAAGATGATTTTGATATAATTCATGGATGTTGTGATGACCCCATAGAAGAATTTCATATTTATCTAAAATGTTTTTGAACCTGCATATGTGGCCAATCATACATTATCTACAAAGACCTGGATGTGTTTTGAAAGTCTGCAATGGGCTGGTGTCCCATAGTTGGCAGAGAGAGCAGTAAGTTCAATTCATAGAAGCCTTGATGATGGATATGAATACTGAGAAGTTTTGTGCTAATTCAGCTTCTGTTTGTATCTGTTATCATGTATTCAATATATGTGTACCTATCTTTCTATGTAATTAACAGATATTGAGGACATTTTTAGCATACAGAAGCCCATATATTTGGAAAAACAAGGACTTTCTCAAGAAAATATAAAATGGATGGTTGCGGGGGCGCTCTAGCGCTGCGACAAGATGGCCGCCTGATCATTTTGCTCCGCGAGACTCTCTTCCTTTTCTTACAAAAAAGCCTTTTCGTGGATGTATCCCGCGCCGATTTTCATCTGAACCCCCTTTACCATGGCTACTTCCAAGTCTGGCAAAATTGAAGCCGCTTTCGCGGCCACAGCTGGTACAAAAAGAGCGAAACAAGACACTCCCCTCGCCGGATAAGGCCCCAGCTCCCAAATCGATGGTGTCGGCGGAATTGGTACTGACCGAACTAAAACAGCTGAAGGAAATGATTCAGCTCAATATCGACGCTACAGCGGCTATTTGGGGCGACCTCCAAAATATGTCAACACAAATGAACGCTTTTCAATCACGACAACCTGGAGACACAAACCTCCTCTCTATTGTTGACCACTGTGCCATTACCGCATCTTACCAAAGTTATAGAGAAGCTGTAACAAGACGTAGAGGACCTATCTAACAGGAACTGCCGCAATAATATTAGGATTTTAGGTGTACCAGAAGGAGCTGAAGGATCGGATATCATGGAATTCATACTAAAATTAATTCCCTCCACTCTGTGGAAGGACTTCGATCGGCCCTTCGAAATCGAAAGGGCCCACCGGGTCCCTTCAAAAATGCCGCAAAACCCGAGGTTCCCCCAGCCTATAATCTTCAAAGTTCTAAGATACCCTCAAGCCTTGATGATCTTAATGTCGGCCTGGAGTAAAGCCCCAGTTCACTACCAAGGCCAATTGATCCTTTTTGTCCCTGATTTGGCGAAAACTACAGCGGATCGCCGGAAGGTCTTTCCTGTCCTAAGCCCTCGGCTGCAGGCCTTAGGAGCGAAGTATGGCATTTTGTATCCGGCCCAGCTAAAAATGACTCTTAATAATCAAACAAAACTTTTTCATACTTCGAAAGTGGCAGAGAAGTTCTTGCTACTTCATGAAGAAGCTCCAGGGATGGTTACTCGAAAGGCCCCCTAATTCTGCTGTACTCTCCCCACTTCTGCTACATTGGAGTTTTTTCTTCCATCGACGGTTGAACTCTTAATTTCAGACTGTTGATGACAATTTTTTTTCCCATTTCTGCAATCAGCTCTTAATTCATTTTCTTCGCTATCCAATTTCCTCATCAGGAAGTAGCCTAACTCCTGTGGTGCCTCCCTTTCTTTTTTTTTTTTTTATGGACCCAACATATACTGCTTACATCATGTATAAAGCATGTCGCTTTTTGGGTCCCCTGTTAGAAGAAGGTTTTTTTTTGTATATGCATTTATAAGTTTACTAATATAGGTCTCTCTGGAAGCTGAGAGTTTGGAGCCATTAGTCCGCCTAGAGGCTCTTTATTTTTTTTGACCCGTAGTGCTTGCACTGGTTGGTCTTAGCGCCTCAAGATCTTTACCTTCTTTTTCTATGTATACTTGTGATCTTCTTCCTTCTCCTGTTGTCTTCCTTCTCACCCCCTTCTTCCCTTGCATTCTCCCTGACTCATCAAAAGATATAGGTCTCATTGATTCTGATGGAGACCTTCCACAGCATTTCATTTCCTCTATGCCTCACTTATGGTGACTACCATCTCCCACTTTACCTTGGTTTCATTAAACGTTTATGGCTTTTCACACCCCATTAAAAGAAAAAAAATACTAACATATCTGCAATCTTTACATGCAGACATTGCTCTCATCCAAGACACCCACTTGAATAATCTAGCATCATGTAAACTAAAACAGCAATGGGTTGGACATGTATTTTTCAGCCCAGCTATCAAGAAAAAAGGGGGACCGCTATCTTGCTCCACAAACGTCTGGGCGTACAGATCCTGCATCAAGCAGCAGATGCGGAAGGCCGTTGGAATCTTCTTCAAATTCTCCTACAGAACGAAAAGTTCACTATTCTCAATCTATATGCACCCAATCAAGACCAACCGGTTTTCTTTCACACGGCATTTGCACAACTGCTTTCTCTGGACTCAGCGCAGTGTGTCATAGGGGGCGATTTTAACCAACCTCTGGACCCTATCCTGGATAAAAAATCTTCTGCTAAACCTCTTCTCTCCAAATCCACAACCACGCTGAGGCATCTCATATCTACCTATGGACCTTCGGACCCCTGGAGACTGTTTCATCCTATTGGCTTAGACTACACCTTCTTCTCACTCGAGGATTGACTATTTTCTCACTTCCATCAGTATGATCCCCAAGATACAGTTGGCTAAGATCTGCCCGATTCTAATTTCAAATCATGCTGCGGTAACACTTACCTGCAGTTTCCAAACGCCTTTACAAGTAGATCATCAATGGCGATTCAAGTCTGCCCTTTTGTCAGATCCGGCTTTTATAGACTTACTCAAAACCAGGATCTCTGAATACTTCCAACTCAACAAGACATCAGATGTCACTATCCCTACTCTTTGGGCAGCTTTTAAAGCTACAATTCGGGGAGAAATGATTAGCTACTCCATTCGTCAGAAGAAATCCCAAAGGGCTGCTCTTCAAGCTCTACAGCATGAGGTTGCTTTACTAGAACAAGCCCACATCTCAGCTCCCTCACCTTCGACTTTCAACACTCTACTGAAAGCCAGATATCAATATAATTATTTACTCAGTTCACAAATGAAACAATCTCTTTCAGACCAAAGCTCTCTATTATGCTGAAAACAATAAGTGTGGCCATCTGCTATCATCTCTATTAAAGAAAAGAATGGATTAAAAAATGAATTGTAAAAATTCAATCCCCTTCTAAACAGCTGTTGACTTCAGATACGGATATACTGCAAGTCTTCTGAGACTTTTATGCATCCCTCTACCAATCTGAAATATCTTTACCACCCGCAGAGACTTGAAGATTTCTGTCATCCTTGCCTCAGGTTACTCTCTCGGATGCTCAAGCAGCTAGTCTGGACGACCCCATCAAGATACCTGAGATTATATCAGCTATATCTTCTGTCTCATTGGGTAAAGCACCCGGTCCTAACAAATTTACCACGGATTTCTTCCAAGCTTTCAAAAAAGAACTCGTTCCACATCTGCAAAACCTCTACTCTTCTCCAACACCCTGAAGCATCATCTGCTTTTACTGAAGCTTGCGTGGTAGTGCTTCCAAAGCCAGGAAGGGATGATAACAATATAGAAAACTATTACCCCATCTCTCTCCTTAACACGGATTATAAAATATTTGCGAAAATCCTAGCTACAAGATTATCTCACCTTATGCCCCTCTTGATTCACCCTGACCAATCTGGTTTTATTAAAGGTCGCCTTATCACTAACTCTCGACTTTTTCTGCATATCAATAATTTAATGTTCCCCACTGACTCCCCAGCAGTAGCGATATCGTTAGATGCAGAGAAGGAATTCGACAGAGTTGAATGGCCTTTCCTATTTCAGGCCCTACCATTTTTATCTTGGACACGTATCACTCCCCTACTGCTTTTCTCTATATCAACAACCAAACGTCCACTCGTTTTTCCCTTTTTAGAGGTATACGGCAGGGATGGCCTCTCTCCCCGCTATTATTTAACCTGGCTTTGGAACCATTGCTGACAGCTATTTGACATGACTCCTCTATTGAAGGGATTGCAATTGGCTCTGAAACATTTAAGTTGTCTGCTTATGCTGACGATGATCTTCTCTTTCTCTCAAACCCTGCTTCTTCCCTCTCTAGCCTTTTCACACTCATTTCCACTTACTCCTCTCTTTCTGGTTACAAAATTAATTGGCATAAGATGGAACTTCTTCCTCTAAATTACTGTGGCTCTGTGATAGATCTCTCCCAGTTTCAGATACAAAAAGTGCATAAGGGTCTCAAATATCCGGGAGTATACTTTTACACGGACCTGGTGGACACGATTACCCATAGTGAAACGTTGATCTTGCAACAACTCCGGGATGCAGCACTCAAATGGTCTCCATTGTACTTAACCTGGTGGGGCAGACTAGAAACTATTAAAATGGTCCTAGCCCCCAAAATCACTTACACTCTCTCTGTGATTCCCATTTTCTTCTCTGCAGATTTTTATGCTCATGTAAACCGCTTACTAACCAGATTTTTATGGCACAATAAAGCTCCTGATTGCACTGAAAAAGCTAAAGGCTAGCTAGCAATCAGGGGGTGTTAATTTCCCTGATTTTTACGCATACTATCAAGCTTTCATACTACAGCAAGGCTATCACTACTTTGTTCCTCCAGAACCTAATTTGGACCGCCCACGATGGTTATGCATAGAACGGTATCTGTTCTCTCCTTTCCTTTTGGAAATTTTCCCTGGCATGACTTTACCTTCTCGGTACGCTTTGAATCCGATGTTACGCTCTCTTCATAGGGCACTTACAGAATTGGAAAACCTGCGTCCACCGCTAACCTGCTTATGGCGAACTTCAAAGCTAGCCCCTTTATGGGATAATACCTTAATCCGTATTGACAACCGACTTCTCCACTGGCCTATCTGACAAGCTGCCAATATATGGTCTCTCTCCGATGTGTTTCAAAACAGTGCACTATGCCCTTTCTCGTTGTTGCAAGATCGATTTAATGTCCCCAAGTCTCAATTCTATGCTTGGCTACAGCTTCGTAACACTCTACAACCTTCCGATAAGTGCATATTCGCTTTTGATAAAAACCCTTTATTTGCTTGATATCTATACAGAATATAGAATTCCACAGAATATAGAACTCCACAGAATATAGAATATAGAACTCCACAGAATATAGAACTCCACAGAATATAGAACTCCACAGAATATAGAACTCCACAGAATATAGAACTCCACAGCATTAGGGCAATTCGTTATTACCTCAAATGCATTGATATGCATATATGTATCATATGTATCTAGTTAAAAACCCCAGCTTCTTTTCTCTGTTCCAAGTTATATTACTACCTTGTTTTATTGTAACTGCAACCCTTAACTTTCACTTGTATATTGTTACTATTACTACTACCTTTTTAATTTATGTTATTTATTGTTATTTATGACCTCTTGTTACCTCTTCACTTGTTAATTGTAAACCGACATGATGTGATACTCATCGCGAATGCCGGTATAGAAAAACTTAAAATAAATATATAAATAAATAATATGGTTCCAAAGAACATGTAGCATCGCGCTTATATAAATTGATTAAGCAATTGTCCCAAGGCGCTTCATTGCAAGCTTTGTATTGTACCTGGTCGGATGACCTAGTGGTAACACCTTCCACGGAAGACTGGAACTATGTATGGAACACCTCTGTTGTATATCACTGTCTTCCAGTTTAACACAAACGGCATATTTTATCTTACACAGGGTGGTGTGGACCCCATGGAAACTCCACAGGGTGGGAATAACCCAATCTCATGCATGCTGGACATGCTCGGAGGCTAAGGCCACATTACACCACTTGCTTTATTCTTGCCCTTTCACACACAGATTTTGGACACAGATTTGGGCAACCATATCTGATGTTTTAAAGCTTGATATTCCAATCTCTTACCCTATTATTATTCTTAAAGGTACCCACACCTCCCTCCTGCTTTCTAGCCCTCATCGCAAATTGCTAGATTTTTTACTTACCGTTGCACAGCATAACATACTATCCAACTGGAAGAACAGTGATATGCTCTCATATATGTATTCCAAATATGAAAAGGCTATGGCTGTAAAGTTAAACCATTTCTTGGTCACTAGTGTGGATGGAAGCCATTAGACACCTATTTAGCTTCTAACCATTAGCTCCTATCTGTGAATGTTCTCTCTCTCCTGAAATACCAAGGATGAGTCTCTCCCCTCCTTCACCCCCCCCCCCCTCTTATTTTTCCCCTGTTCTTTTTCTTCCTTTCCTTAATCCTGACTTATTTACTACTGCTTTCCTTTCTTATCTTCTTCTATAGCCTCCTTGCTGGGGTTACACTCTGGTTTTCTCTTCCATTCTTTTTTTTTCTCTTAGAATGCAATTTGATCTGCTATATTCTTGTAGATGGACAATGTTGCTCATGTAGCCTCACTATGTTACAACTCAGATATTTATGTATACAACTGTTTCTATTATCGCTGTTAACCTTGTACATACACTTGTATGGCTTTAATAAATAGATTTAAACAAAAAAAAAATGGATGGTTACATTATTTCAATTCAAAATCAAAGTGTCATTTCAATTAATGTTTTTAACTTATGTCTTGACAGGTTGTTGATTTTTGTATTTGGTATTTTTTGTGTATAAATATTGTTTCCAATAATGTTTTCAATAAAAAAGAAAGCAGAATTGCTTACTTGTAATAGGTGTTCTCCTAAGACAGAAGGATGTTAGTCCTCACAAGTGGGTGACATCGTCAGATGAAACCCGGCACAGAAAACTTTTGTCAAAAGTTTCTAGAAACTATGACTGGTACACTAAGCATGCCCCTATCCATGGGTCCACATGGGGTCCCTCTTCAGTCTTGTAATATAGAATTATGAAAAATAAAATGAACTAGGAGAAAATCCTAACTCCGCGGGATGGCGGGCGGGTTTCCTGAGTAACATCCTGCTGTCCTAGAAGAACACCTGTTACAGGTAAGCAACTCTGCTTTCTCCTAGAACAAGCAGGATGGTAGTCTCCACAAGTGGGTGAATGTCTAGCTACAGGCTGTTCCCGAAACAAGGGGACCAACAGTCACCTAATCAGGTACCAGTGGCACAACAACCAAGGAGCTGCTGGTAACACAGGGAGACAGCCTAAACCCAAACAAGGGGCCTGAGATAGGAAGAGTTGAGTTTCACAGCTGAAAAAGATTCCAGAGGACAGACTGGCCGAAATTGCTGTTGTGTCAGCCATCCCTGTCCCAGACAATAGAGTGAGGCAAAGGTGTGGTGAAAACTCCACTTCACAGCCTTGCAGATCTTGTTCACGGAGACCGCTCGCAAGTGAGCCACTGAAGCTGCCATGGCTCTGACAGAACAAGCCTTGACATGGCCCCCAAGCTGCAGTCCTGCCTGAGTGTAGCAGAAGGAAATGCAATCCGCTAGCCAGCTAAACAGAGTCTGCTTAGCAACCACAATTCTCAATCTGTTCCTGTCAAAGGAGATAAAGAGTTGCATGGACTGCCTATGGCCTGCTGCCTGTTCCAAGTAGAAGCTAAGGCTCTCTTGCAATCCAAACTGTGCAGAGCCTGTTCGCCCTGCTGCAAATGAGGCTTTGGAAAAAAGGTGGGTAGGACAATTGACTAGTTTAGATGGAAGTCCGTCAGCATCTTAGGGTGTGTGCGGAGGACCATCCTACCATAGAAGAACTTCATGTAAGATGGCTAAGACACCAAGCCTGAAGTTCGCTGACCCTGCACGCCGATGTGACTGCCACCAAGACGACAACCCTTCCAGGTCAGGTAACTTCAGGTAACAGGAGCGCAAAGGCTAAAAGGGAGCCTTCATAAGCTGGGACAAGACTACACTGAGGTCCCAGGACACAGCGGGAGGTCTTAGGGGAGGCTTCAGCTGAAGCTCACCCCTCAAAGCGCCCCACTATGGGCTGCATCAAGATGGGAGAACCATCCATCCCTTGGGTGGTAGGCTCCAATAGCACTGAGATGCAACCAAACAGAGTTGGTCTTTACACCAGCTTCCGAGAGGTGCAGGAGGTAATGAAGTAGCTTCAGTGTGCATCAAGCGAACAGATCCAAGCCATGGCACTCACACCAAATGGAAAATATCCTCCACTTCAGGCCATAAGACTTTCTAGTGGAAAGCTTCCTGGACACCACCAGAACCCGAGACACATCATCCGAGAGCTCTAAGGGCTGCAAAATCACCCTCTCAACATCCAAGCCATTAGGGATAAGGCCTAGAGGTCAGAATGGCGCAGACTGCCCTGATACTGCATGAGGTCTCGGAAGGTCCCCAGACTGATCGGCTCCCTGAGGGAGACATCCTGCAGGAGGGAGAACCAGATTTGCCACAGCCAATATGGAGCAATGAGGATCATGGTTCCCTACTTCTGTCAGAACTTTAGAAGAATCTTCGTATCCTCCACTTCCACTAGTTTTGCATATAGGAAGCCTGTGCCCCAATGTTGGGCGAAGGCATCCGATGCTGATTTGCTGTTCTCTCTGAACAGGGTGCAAAACTGATCTACTTTCCTGTTGCAGGGGGAAGTGAATAGGTCCATGTCCGGGGTTCCCAGAGATGCAAGATCTAATCCGCAACCTCCTGCTTCAGGGACCACTCATGGGGGCGGAAGGAACGACTCAGGTCATCTGCCACCACATTCTCCATCCCCGGCAGGTATATGGCTCATAGCAGAATGCCCTGGGACAGAGCCCAAGACCCCATATGGACCACCTCCTGGCAGAGGATGAACGATTTCATGCCTCCCTGCTTGTTAAAGTACCAGACTGCCACCTGACTATCAGTCTGGATGAGGACCACCTTGTTGGCCAGGTGATTTTGAAATGCCCAGAGAGCATATCGGGTAACATGGAGTTCCAGGACACCTCATTTCCTGAATGGACCATCAACAATGAGTGCAGAGACCCTCCACATGGGCACTCCAACCCAGGTTGGAAGTATACATGGTGAGCAAAGTTTGAGCATGGAAAGCCTGGAAGGGCACCCCCATCACCAGATTGGACAGATTCCCCCACCACGACAAGGAGTCCTGGAGTGGTAGAGTAATACAGATGTGTACCCGAAGGTCCTGGAAGGCCTGGTGCCACTGGGACCGCAGGGTCCACTGTGCCCTGCACATGTATAGACAAGCAGAGTGATGTGGACGGCTGCAGCCATGTGCCCCAACAGACGGAGCATATAGTACACCGAAACCTGGTGACTGAGAAATCGCTCTCACCAGGGACACTGCAGTGAGTGCTCAATTCCAGGGTAGAAATACCTTGGCTTGAGCTGTGTCGAACCTGGCACCAATAAAGTCCAGCTGAGGTGATGGGACAAACTGTGACTTCAGGTAGTTGACCAGAAACCCCAAGGTCTCCAACACCTGAATGGTGTAGTGCAGGGACTTGATAAGCCAGTCATCCAGGTAGGGAAAAACTTGCACTTGCAGCCACCACAGATAGCTCCCTACTATGGCCAGGCATTTGGTGAAGACGCGGGGTGCAGACACCAAGCCAAAAGGTAGCACTCTGTACTGAAAGTGCTTCTTGCCTGTTATGGTTTTGAGGTGTTGGAGTGGATTCTTGGGTACTGCGGTGATGGACACCCCCAAGGGGAGGAGCCCCATGAGGAACCGCAGTACTAGGCTAGACTTTAGACACGCAAACACAGAATTTGTATTTATTATACAGCTCGGTGGTACTGCCCAGGAGGGGCAGCAGTGAGGTAACTTAGTAGAAGCAGTCCAGGGGTCCTCAGCAGAGGAGACCAGTCCCACACTCGAGTAGATGGTAGGCAGCGCAGGGTAGTAGAGGGAAGTCCCGGATGCAGACTCTGAGTTCTGAAGCTGGAGGTGAGACAGACTGATAAGGTTAGTTACTCACTGAAGTAGATAGCTGTATTGATGAAGATCCTGGCAGGCAGAAGTAGATCAGTAAGGCACCAGAGTAGGAAGAGCAGGCCCTCGAGGAGCGAGTACCCAATATCCCAGATAGGTACCTATAAGAGAGCATAAGGGCCCCCGAGGAGCGGGTACCCAGGTTAGTGATGAATTACCCCGAAGGGCAGAGAAGCTAGGAAGCAGCAGAGCAGCTTAGCCTTTTAGATCCTTCTCATTGAAGGAATATTTCCTGATGCCCCTTTTTACATATCTTAGTTAACTAGACCCAAATATGGTATAAAAAAGATGTGCAAGTAATTAAAAGAATATGAAAAAATGTTCCACTTGTGGAAAGTTGGTACCCAAAAGGTTAGACCAGAGACAGTTCAATCCTTGCTAACTCAGTTTGTTAGCAAACGAAGGGCAGGCTAAATACCCGGATATCGTGACGTCACTCAGAGGGGACACCCCCGAGGTTCCCGCCATGACGTGGATAAAGACGTGGGTGGCGTGTGCGCGCGCACCCTAGGAGGCCCTCAGGAAATCCATGGCGAACACCGTCGCCGTTGCCGCTCCAAGGACGTTGGAGAGAGCGGCATGAAGACTCAGCAGCAGCCATCTTCCCAAGGCTTGAGGAGAGAGAAGGAAGAAAGGTGATGCACAGAGGTCGAAGCCGTCTGACACCGATGGACGCAACATTGCCCACCACAAAGTGAAGATATTTCCTGTGCACTCTGGAAATATCGATGTGGGTATAGGCGTCTTTTAGATTAAGGGAGCAAAGCCAGTCCCCCCCTTCACAGGAGAGGAATCAGGGTGCCCAGCGAAACCATTTTGAACTTTTCCCACTTCAAGAATTTGTTCAAGGTTCTCAGGTCCAGAATAGGCTGTTCTTTGGAATCAGGAAATACCTGGAAGAGAACCTGCTCCCTCATTGCTGTGGTGGAACTGGCTCGACTGCCCTGGCCATTATATGAGGGCAGAAACCTCTGTCAAGAGTACCTCCTGATTCACTGAAGGGCCCCAAAAGGGACATGGGGGAAAGAGTCCTCAGGACACTCCGAAAGTTCAACCTGTACCCACAATGGCTGATGGACAGGACCCAGTGGTCTGAGGTGACGGATGGCCAGCTGTCTGCAAAGAACCGCAGCCAACCTCTGAGCAGAGGGCCTCCCATCGAGGGCACAGGTAGCTGGCTTATACTCCCTCTCAGCCTTGGCGGGGGCTTTGCTGGGGTGCCGGCTGAGTCCTAGGGGCTCGTTGTTGCCTTGGGGAAGCCCTGGGACCAGCCTGCTGAGACCTCGCCCTGGTCGCCAGCAGGTAGTATTTGCACAGGCGTTAAAAGGGGTGCCTCGGCCCCTGCCATGAGGGCTTCTTGCCTGAGGACTGTGGGTTTGAGGTGCTGGCCGAAAGATGCTGGAGGATCTCATGATGATCCTTCAGCTGTTCTATTGCCTCCTTAATCCCGTCCCCAATTCGAGCTGGGGACCCAGCGGTGGAGAAGACAGCATGGCCCTGGCAGCCACTGGATCCTCCTTCCCCAAGGGCATCAACGACCCCAATGCAGAGGTCGAAGGACCGGACTTCCTGGGGTCGAACAGCTTCTCCATCTAATCTAGGCACATGCAGCGACCCTTAGGGGTCCATCTGGGCACAGAGGGGGCACCCCCTGATGTCATGCGATTCCCCAAGGCACAAGACAAACCTCATGGGGGTCAGTAATGGACATCGTCCGAGGAAACTGGGGGGCAGCAGTGAAAGCCCGACACCATGTCAAAAAACAACCGATGGGCAGCACCGGGGAACAACACTGTTAGGGATCGACCACAAAGAATGCAAAACTCACCGCGATGCCCACTAATTAGGGCCAGGACAATGTCAGGGGACCTGGCATAGGAAAAAAAACAAGAAAAAAAACTCAAACATGGAAATTCTCTGAGAAAAACAGCGTGAGCTACACATCCGCTAGACAATAGCACCACAGAAAAGAAGAGACTAAAGAGGGACCCCCATGTGGATGCAAGGATGGGGCATGCTGGGCATGCTCAGTTGTGCCAGTCAAAGTTCTGCCCCCCCCCCCCCCCCATATTTAGAAGATGGTGTCTTCACTATGAAATTACATCTTCATAAACAAACATGCCTAGACAAATGATAATTTTAAGAATGAAGTGGCTACATATTACAGGACCAGATATTTTTAGTAACATGTTATAGTATTTAGTATCAAAATTATATGCGGAAGAACATTTTCCTTTCTCCATCTACCTTATTAAATGTAAAATTTAAACTTAAAAACAAATACCATATTACTTAGAGCTATATCGGGTACTCTGGGCTTCTCTTTGATCATTACAACTAAGGTTGCAATCATCCAAATGCACTTAGCTAGAATACTCTGGAAGCGAGATGGTGAATAGATACACAAACACGATGACAAAACAAAAAGACCATATAGCCTATCCCATATGCCCATCCACACAAACAATTCAATGTTACAATCCGTACCACTCCCTCAGATTTCCTGTGTTTATCCCATGCTTTCTTGAATTTGGATGCAGACTTCTTCTCCACCACCTCTACAGGGAGTCTTGTCCCATGTATCCACAATCCTCTCTGAAGAAATATTTCTTTAGATTACTCCCAAGTTTACCCCTTTCAACTTCATCCTATGACCCATTGTTCTATTACATCCTTTCCTTTGAAAGAGGACAACCTCCTATGCATGGAAACCTTGGAAAAATGTAAATGTCTTTCCTATCCTTCCTTTCTTCTAGGGTATAATGTTTAGATCTTTAAGTCTATCCCATATGATTTAGAATGAAGATCACTGACCATTATAGTAGCCACCCTCTGGACCATCTCCAACCATTTTATATCCTTTAGAAGATGCCAGCTTTAGAACTGTACATGGTATTCCAAATGAAGTCTCACCAAGGGCTTATAATCAGGCAATATCATCTTTTTCCTGCCAACCTTACCTCTCCCTATGCAGCCACTCATTTTTCTGACTTTGCCATTGCATCCACCTGTTTGGCCACCTTAAGATCATCAGATAATACGAACACTCAAGATCTCACTCTTCTTTTGTGCTTTTATCCCTTTTAGTGTACCTCTCCCCATTCCATTATCTATCTCATTCACTGTGCATCTTCTAAATCCTTTAGATGGGTTGGGCATGTTATAACCATCATAGAAACATAGAAACATAGAAGTGACGGCAAAAGAAGACCAACGGCCCATCCAGTCTGCCCAGCAAGCTACGCAGTTTATCCATTTTTTTCCCCCTTTTTTCTCCCTCCCACCCATCTCTATTGGCTTCCAGCACCCTCCGGCCCCAATTCCCTTCCACCCCTCCACCAATGCAGAGAGCAGCGCAATCCTAGTGAACATCCAGCTCAATCAGGGGTAGCAACCGCCGCAACCAGCAGGCCATACCCCTGCCCCTTACCCACCCCTGTTTTGTTTGCTTGTTTGTTTTTTGTTTTTTTTTTTTGAGATGGTAGCCCTCCATCCTTCCGCTCCGTGAAGGTGGAACACCAACCACTGGCCACTGGCATCCCGCTCCGTGAATGCCTCTGTGGCTACTGCCGCTCCGTGCAGTGTTTTGTTGCATGAAAGTGGAACACCAACTACTGGCCACTGGCATCCCGCTCCGTGAATGCCTCAGTGGCTACTGCCGCTCCGTGCAGTGTTTGCTGCCTCCTCTCTATTTATGCCCACTAGACTTGATGGATCCACAGTGTTTATCCCACGCCCCTTTGAAGTCCTTCACAGTTTTAGACTTCACCACTTCCTCCGGAAGGGCATTCCAGGCATCCACCACCCTTTCCGTGAAGAAATACTTCCTGACATTGGTTCTTAGTCTTCCTCCCCAGAGCCTCAGCTCGTGACCTCTGGTTCTGCTGATTTTTTTCCTACGGAAAAGGTTTGTCGTTGTCTTTGGATCATTAAAGTTTTTCAAGTATCTGAAAGTTTGAATCATATCACCCCTGCTCCTCCTTTCCTCCAGGGTGTACATATTTAGATTCCTCAATCTCTCCTCGTACGTCATCCGATGAAGATCCTCCACCTTCCTGGTCACCCTTCTCTGTACCGCTTCCATCTTGTCTTTGTCTCTTTGTAGATACGGTCTCCAGAACTGAACACAGTACTCCAGGTGAGGCCTCACCAAGGACCTGTACAAGGGGATAATCACTTCCCTTTTCTTATTCGATATTCCTCTCTCTATGCAGCTCTCTTCTGGCTTTTGCTATCGCCTTGTCGCATTGTTTCGCAGACTTCATATCATTAGACACTATCACCCCAAGGTCCCTCTCCTGCTCCGTGCACATCAGCCTTCCCCCCCCCCCCCATCAAATACAGTTCATTCGGATTTCCACTCCCCATATGCATGACTTTGCACTTCTTGGCATTGAATCTCAGCTGCCATATCTTCGACCACTCTTCCAGTTTCCTTAAATCCCGTCTCAGTCTCTCCACTCCTTCCGGCGTGTCCACTCTGTTGCAGATCTTAGTGTCATCCGCAAAAAGACAAACCTTACCTTCTATCCCTTCCGCAATGTCGCTCACAAAAATATTGAACAGGACCGGTCCCAACACCGATCCTTGCGGTACACCACTTAAAACCGCTCTCTCTTCAGAGAAAGTACCATTTACCATCACACATTGTCTTCTGTCCGTCAACCAATTTGCAATCCAGGTCACCACCTCGGCACTCACTCCTAAGCTTCTCGTTTTATTCACCAGTCTCCTGTGCGGAACTGTATCAAAAGCTTTGCTGAAATCCAAGTAGATGACATCGAGTGCTCTTCCTTGATCCAATTCCTTGGTTACCCAGTCAAAAAAGTCAATCAGATTTGTCTGACAGGATCTTCCCCTGGTGAATCCATGTTGCCTCTGGTCCATCAATTCTCCGGACTGTAGATATTTCACTATTCTCTCTTTCAGCAGTGACTCCATTACTTTTCCCACCACTGAAGTGAGGCTAACCGGTCTGTAGTTACCAGCCTCCTCTCTGTTCCCACTCTTGTGAAGCGGGACCACCACCACTCTTCTCCAATCTCTCGGTACCACTCCCGTTTCTAGGGATCTATTGAACAGGTCACACAGCGGACCCGCCAAAACATCTCTGAGCTCCCTCAGTATCCTTGGATGAATCCCATCAGGCCCCATGGCTTTGTCCACTTTCAGATTCTTTAGCTCTTCCCATACATTTTCTACTGTAAAAGGATTTTCATCTATTCCACTTCCCTCCAGTTTCTTGTTGTGTAGAGATGGTCCTTCACCAGGGTCTTCTTTAGTGAACACAGAACTGAAGTATTTGTTTAATATTTCTGCCATATCTTCGTCTCTCTCCACACATTGATCATTACCACCTTTTAATTTCACAATACCACTATGGACTTTTCTCTTTTCGCTGATGTATCTGAAAAATGTTTTGTCACCATTTTTTATCTCCCTGGCAATCCTCTCTTCCGCTTGACTTTTTGCCAACTTGATTAATTTCTTTGTCTCCCTCAGTTGAATCAGATATTCTTCTTTGTGTTCCTCCCTTTGGGATCTTTTATATTTCTTGAATGCTGTTCTTTTAGCTTTAATTTTGTCAGCTACCTCCTTTGAGAACCAGATAGGTTTCAATTTTCTTTTGCTTTTCTTTACATTTCTAACATATAGAAACACAGTATATACAAACAGATAAGATTTCCCTTAATCACAAAATTTAGTACACAAGATTGTGTAGATCTACAGTTATAAAGTCGCAGAGAAAGGGGTTGGATGAAAAATACTATATAAATACAAATATCCAAAGCCAACCTCATTCTTGCAGGTGCGCATGCATGTCCGCTGATGGCTTTTCTTGGTAACACACCGATGTTAACTTTTAACAGGCATGCAGGAGCAAATGTGCGTGGATTCGTCAACCTGCATCCAGAGACGCATCATTTTATAATACATACGCGTATATGCGCAAGTTATAAAATAGGCTGAACGCGCGCATATCCCGCATTTACTGCGTAAGTGGGGGAATTTTACAAGGGACACATGCCAATGCTATTTTCCATTTTCTCACTTCAATCCATTTCACACAGTTTAGGGATAGGACTTGCAAACCCCACTTCCCCTGTCAGCTCCAACCCTTAAAACCCCACTGACTTGCCTACATTTTTTTTGTTTTAAAAGTTACACGCCATCAATAGCAGAAGTAAATTTATGTGGCAGGGGACCACAGCATGCGCAAGGACGCATAAGTATTTATATGCACATTTCATGGCCAGACCCCATCTTGACCACACCCATACTCCGCCCCTTTTCAGAAACTTTTTACTTGTGTACATAGCGGAATTATGCGCGTGCTCCAGTGTTTTGGTTTTTTTTTTAAATCAGCTTGGCGAGTGCCGGTCCAACTTGTGTGCATATCTCCCAGTTTTGGCACACACAGGGCTTTTAAAATTCATCTTTAAGTTACCATCATCCATGTTCACTATCCTTACTGTAAATTTTTAAAGCAAAGTCATGCATAGGCATTAAAATGCTTATCTTCCAGGAAAAAGCCATAGCTTATGCATCACTCGTGATTCTCAGTCGCCTGATTGATTGTGGATGTTCTATGAACCATTTTAGCACAATAATACTCATTACATAATGTAGATGACTAAAATGGACACAGTATTAAGAGGCCTTCAATTCTGTCTTGTACAGCCTTTGGTCTGCTTAAAACACACTTTGGTGCAGCCAAAAACAGATGCTAATCAAGAATTTTTAGCTATTCTGAATAAGACAATGCATGAAACACTCCACTTGAGCTTATTTCCAACCAACACATGTATATTGCTCACAAATGTAATGACATACTTTAAAAACTCACTCTTTACTTTCATTAATGCATTGATATAAAAAATGCAAACAGAAAAATTAAGATGTAGATTTATTCAATATTTGATCATCCCAATATACCCACAGGTCATCTGCATAATGAAATATGTTAATATTCTAAAGTCGTTATAATACCTATTGCAGTTACAGCATGCTTAGTCTTGGGTGCCCACATAAAAGTACATAACGTTAGCAAATCAGAGAAGCACAAAATGACCAAAAAAAAAAAAAAAAACATTCAAAAAAGGTAAACAATTAAAGTGAAATCAAACTGCATTATTTATTTTGAAACAAATTTTAGTTCTAATTTTACAGTGCATCAGAAAATGTTATTGGATGAGAAAAATTTTGAGCACAGATTAGAAACTGTATAATCACTGGCATTTCAGAGATTTAAGGATCACAATTTTTCTTGCTCCAGAACAGAATAAGCATTGTTTGCACTGCTCCGGGGGTTGTTCAAAGATGTCTTTTTTTAAATATGATTGAGACATATTTTCCATACCAATATAAAGAAGCTATAGTCAGACTGTACATGCAAAAGGGAACGGTTTCTCCATGTCAACATTTCAGTGCATGTTATTTGACTATAATTTTGGGGGAGGGGGGGGAAGAGAGGTTTTCCACCGCCCAAAAAAAAAGAAAAACACATCATTCTGAACACTTTTAAAAGTATCCTTCCGCTGTAATGTGGTCCCACTGTTTGCCTTCAAAATAAGCAGAGCAAGGTCCAGAGAGCACAGATACTAAGGGTTTTATTTTAATGGTTCTGGAGACCTGCCATGGCTCCCCAGACATCTGTGCTACAGACCGCTCTCTTTGCCTGTGCTTGAGGGCAAAAGGAGAATCCATGTTAAAGCAAAGATATATTTTAAATACCCTTAAAAAAAAAAAAAAAACTAGGCCACTTTTGCCATCCTTATGGCTCAAGCCACAGATCAAGAAAACTTGAGCATGACCTGCTTGTCTTGCAGGGCCAGCAAACCGTGGGTACACCACAGACTTGACACGCTGGAACCTGAGGAGAGAGGGTAGATAGCTGTTGCTAAACTGACATTTGCTAACCAAAGAGTGGCACTGATAGTCTTTAAGGAGATTTCCTTTCAGCTTTGAAGGTCATCATGAATTCAGTGTTAACCAAGGCATGCCATGCTATCTGGAGTGGAGAGAGGAAAACTGAAATAGAATTAAATAACCTAGGCCACTTGGGGTGAAGTAATCTAATCTGAGGCTGGAAAGGAGTCTGAGTTAAATAGCTTTTAGAAAAGGTGAGCCAAATTCAAAACATTTTTACAATACTATTTAAAACTTAAGCAGAGACTGTACAGAAGGCCAAGTATGGTCTAACTGGGCAATAATGAAAGAAATGCAAGCCATCTGGAGCCCACTAAAAACTTTTAAGCTGCAGACTTCTAATACATATGACCTTCCATTATCCCTTTCCCAACATGAAAAGTAGTTCTGGCGACATTGGTCCAACATAGAAAAAGGTAAGTAAACCAGACTAAGCATGCATAGGCTGTGACTACCAACAGATGAGAGGACCGGTGAATACCAGGAATTCTTTATTCTGCACAAACCATCAGAAAAAGCCCAACTCAGGCCGAGTTTCGCTCACCGGTCCTCTCATCTGTTGGTCACTACTTGCAATATTGGACCGATTTCCGGTTTGCTTCTTTAGGCTGTGACTACAGCATGAATGAAGAGCAAGAATTCAAAAATGACTGCCTTATCTTCATTTTCACATTGCTCCACAGGCTTCAATGGGGATAACCAAATACATACAAAACTGTTTGGTATACTGCAAAAAAAAAAAAAAAAAGGTATTGCTTAGTAAATTGTAAAAGGAACTGCTGGCATGCAATGGTAGTATGTGTCATAATATTGGCACACTCAAATAGAATTAGGTTTCACTGGTCAAAATTATTTTACATTTATATTATATCCACTTTTTGCAATAACCCACATGTAATGTTTGTAGGACCCGCAACTCTATGAATTTGTTTATCATTCAAACTCATACATTTGCTTTATTTATATAATCACTTAATTTTTTTTATTTTTCAAGCTCAAAACAATTTTTTCTTAAAAACTAATTGAACTGAAGCTGCCACACTGAAAATGTTTATCCCCACATAGGTATATCGTGGCAAAACATTCAACAGAGCAAAACGCTTCTGTGGTGCTTAAAAGACAGAAGTTCTTAGAAAACAAACTCCAAATTTATAGAAGCAATACTCATCTGTTTAGTTGGAAAGAGAGTCCCTTCAATTCAACTGGAAAGAGAGTCCCGACACGATCGTGTTTCGGACCAAACGGTCCTGCTTCAGGGGAGACCGCTCTTCAGAGATTAAGCTTCATATCCCGCAAAACAAACTTCAGTTCTTCTCCATTCTGTCAGCAAATTGCTTTCGTGGTTAAATCAACTGCTTTCCAATGCGGTCTGGATTCAGAACCGCGGTTTAACAAAAAACATGGTGGATCTTTGGCTTTATTTGCTGGAACCAGAAGTATCTCTACATCATCATAAGTCCTCAACCAGGTCGTGGCTAACAGCGAAGTGCAAAACAGTAATGTCAATAACTCCAAAAGACAGAAAACCAAAAAACAATAATACTACTTCATGATAGGAAAAACTGTATTGAAGTCCAAGCAAAGTCTCAAAAAAGTCTGAATACCAAGCTGTAAAAACACAGGAGAACTATGCATGTCCAAAAAGGGGGTCTCAACAAAGTCCGCTGGGCTGCAATAGAAGGAGGTGGGGCTAAAGCAAACCTAAAATCGGTCTTTAAATCAAAGAATACCAGTTTATCTTTTCATTAAGACCTTGTGGATGCACAGATTGAAGTTTAAAGATCCAAAAATGCTCCCGGCGATTGAGGCGGGCTGGAATATCTCCCCCTCGAGTATTCATCTGAAGTTATTCCAACACCGACCAGCGCAAATCTGAAAACGTATGTTTGGCTTGCATGCAGTGTTGAACAAGGGGGTTGCTGGAATACGCTGGACAATAGGGCGTTTTTTGTTGTGATTGATATAATATAGGCAGCCAGGACATCACTCGCTCGCATCTGCCCTTTTACAATTTAAACAAGACTCAAACAACAAGTTGGATTTAATAGGGCCGCAGCTTTAATACAAACACATGGAATACCCAAGCCCAGTAGATAGCATTAGGCAATGTCCAATAAACATCAGCCACCACCCAGCAAGATGGTCAGCACCAACCGCCCGGCTAGCAGTTCCAAAGCCTTAAACAGAGTTCCGAACCCCGCCACCTCCCAGCAAAGAGCCGAGCCAGTGGACCACTGCCACCACCCAGCATGGAGCCCGTGCTAGACAACTGCACCCAGTTGTCAGCAAATACAAGATGTAACATGAATGAAGCTTAACAAATACAAAATATGAACTGTGGCGGCTCGGGCCATCTGCCTCAAGTACAACTCCCCCCCCCCCCCCCGGCGACAGAACAACCCCTTTTACAACATCAACAGAGAAGGACGGGTGGGAGGGAAGCAACCATCAGCTGCTGCGAAGCCAGGCAACTGAGGCAACTGGTGAAACACAGCCGCAGAGCACCTCCCCCTCCTCCTACTACGTCACAACTACTGGCCAATCAAAACCAGCCAACATATTTTAAATTCTGGACCTGACGAATCCCGGGGCTTTACCGCCCGCGCCTTGTCATCACCTGCTCCTTCACCCCCCCCCCCCGACCTCTATCTCACCCGCTGCATGACCTATCACCCCTCCCACCCACGAAAACCACGAGTCTCAGGGACAGCTCCCTGAGTGAACCTGGCGCCACATTACTTTGGTTGACCGGACATGAAGTCCGGTTGACCTCCCAAAATGTTTACACCTTCTCCATCCTACACTTTCTTTATTCTTCATCCTTTACTTACTAGTATCCTGTCCATGAAAGGAGAGCCTCATTTGGACCAAGCAACACGTTTCCCCTTAGACACACCATGTAATCTTTAACTGCTGCACTACTGTCGTGTCCTCAACTCCATTCCACATATCAGTACAGGTTGGCAAGACCAAGAGCAATGGGCGCTGAAGACTTCTTTGCTACCTACAAGAGCTCCATCACTGCATCACCTACCCTGTATCATCAGTAGTCATGTCATAACTCTACTCCTGCCACCTTCTAAAATACACCCATCACACATAGGAAGCCCTGCTCATTGACTTTCTTTCTTTTTTTTAAAGAAATCTATATAGTGATACTACTACACACATTAAGACATGCTGGCCTTGAATAAAAGAATGGACATATCTGGAGATGAAGAGTGACAGCTACCACTCTTACTTTCCCCATTTATCAAATAAGTTTTGTACTAGGAAAACATGGCATTTATTTTAAAATATTTGTTAATCATTTTAAAGATTTCAATATATTTCCCAAAGAGATGTACAAAATTAAAACATCAAGTTACAATACATAAAAACTACATAAAACTAAAACAAATCTAAAACAACAGCACAACTGGAGGATTCAGCTATCATTAAATGCACTGTAGGAATGCATCACTATAGGATGCATTCCTACAGTGTAAGATTTGCAACACCAGATAAAGACCCATAAAACAACAGAGCCTTTTATGGATGCACAGCATAATATAAAAACACTTGCTATGTGTTGATGGCATTGCTCAACTGACCATAAGCATAGTAATGTCAGCCAGCAATTATGATTACTTTTATTTCTAATCCTATGCACAGCCGCAGGCGGTTTACAGCAAAACATACACATTATCGTCACTGATAGAAGTTATGCAGAAAATAGTAAAACAAAATACAGTAACAAAAGATTAAAATTCAGTCAAACTATTAAACCCTAAACTTAAGACATCATACAAGCTGAGACAGGAATATGAATCAAATCGTAAGTCTGTCCACTAGGCCATCTACTGGGACACCAGCAATACACCCTGGAGGGTTTTCTTTTCTACTCATGTAAAAGATAAGATGCAGGGCTCTGACTGTTCATGTTATCAAACATTGTTGATATGTCCATTGTTTACTATGGTAAAAGTAAGAAAAAAAGATTGGATACAAATAATATTATAATGCTTGGTACAATGTATATTAATGATTGGTTTCTTCTCAGTGTTTTCCAGACTCACCAGTAACATATCTCTGAAATGCTGCTCATCAGGTGCCATGAGCAAGGAACCCTCACACCAAGGTATGAGCCAGGATACACAATTCTATCCCCTCTGCCTAAAGCAGTACACAGGGCCAGAAAAGGAGCAATGGAGGATCCTGTATGACTATCCAATGAGTATCTTCCTTTGTATGCCTGTTTAAATCCTTGTTGGATTCTGAGTGTGTGGCAGAAGGGATACATTGATATAGTCTCATCATCTATAATTGTTATCATGTTATAATGTAAAATAGGGCAGCACTCGCCCTATTCTCTCAGTTACCTGGAAACCGATGTGATATCTCGATTGAATGTCGGTATATAAAATAAATAAATAAATATATATAAGGCATGGAGTTTTATGCTGTTTATGTTTGTGTGTGCCATAGTTCAATGTCTACTATTACTGTATGAAATAAGGTAGTGTGGTCACTGTGTTAGACCACTTCAAGCATGTACAAAAGGGTTAAAGGCAATATCTTTTTACTCGATTGACTAATACATTTCTCCTAAAAGGTAATCAAGAAATATATTTTCCAATAAAAAGGTATCACCTTATGTTTTTGAGCAGTTACTACCCTTAACAGAACACAATGGGATATCCTGCACAGAGTGGCAGTTACTACCCTCAACAAAAACAAGGGGGTAACCTGCATGGAGTGGCAATCACTACTTCTGCTTGCTGGGCAGACTAGATGGACCGTTTGGTCTTTTTCTGCCATGATTACTGTGTTACTACGTTTTATTTCTATTTTTATTTCTATTCTATTTCTATTTTTATTTCTATTGTGTGGTCTATTTCTATTCTATTCTATTTCTATTTTTATTTCTATTGTGTGGTCTATTTCTATTCTATTCTATTTCTATTCTTATTTCTATTGTGTGGTCTGTTTTCTGATGTGGTTACAACCACTCCTCATATTTTCTATTGTCTCTCTCCTTTTCTGTAGACTTTAACTTTCTTTTAAAACTGTGTCTTCATATTTCATATTGTTTCTGCCCTCCCACTCTGGCACAATGGGAGTCATCAACAGCATCTTTTTTCATTTTTAAATGGGCAAATTATTAACAACCCTTCCAACCACCTGAAAATAGCAAGGATTTTATTTAGGAGTGGTTTTGATAGTCTTCATGGCTAGCAATGCAAATGTCTCCAAGCTACTGAGATATGGGTGGTAAGGATATTTCAACTTGGAATGACTGTCTGGTGGCACCTACATTTATCAATAGGTATGTGAGAAGAACAAGGCGATATAAAATAGACATTTCATATGCCTATTTACAAGTGATGAAGCACACATACCTGTGTAGACACTCTAAAACCTAAACACACACATCCACACCATTCATTCACATCATGTTAAAAATACATATTGCAAAATTGCACAAATTATAATTCACAGTCCTTATATATTAAATGTTTAAACTGTAAGTTTCCATGAATCACAAGTATGAATTAAACATTTAGGCATTTAAACATATTCAATTTCGAAATCATCAATATTATCTAAACATGAGTACTAGATTTAGAAAGCAAAATTGCTTTTCAGCATCATTCCAAGCTGTCTCTCAGCATGAATCCTTTTATAACATGGGTCCAAAAAAAGATATCTTCATTTCACCTTCCATGAAGGCTTCCTCAGGGACTAAGTGAGATCAAGATAATTCCACTTCCTTGTCCATTCCCTACAATCATGGAATGATACCATTACTTATATATCAATATTCAAAAAGGAATATGCTCAACTCTACTTCAAACCTACCTCATGTAGATACACAGTAACACGAGATCCAATCTGTGACTGTTGTAATATTGACCACAAACCTCTCATGAACACACACCAGTCAAAATAATTACAAATGCGTACAAAAAACACACATCTGTAAACAAAATTAGAACAAAACATTATAAAACTATTGAAATCATGAACAACCACCACCGAGTATCTCACCAAATATATGAACTGTTGAATTCAACTTACTGCGTCTCTTCACAAACTCAGTAAGCTCGACCACTATCTCCACTGGATGTGTTAGTTTAGGTTTTAGAGGGTCTACACAGGTATGTGTGCTTTGTTGCTCAAATAAATGTTATACACATTTGTTATGTGTTATCTCTCTATTTTTTGTGTATGGAGTAAATGATTAATAGGGAGTTATCTTTAATACGGTTGACCCTCTGTATTATTTTTACCGTGCTGGTTACCAGGTTGAGGGAAGGAAATGGAGGATATGCACTCCTATACTGAACAGGCTGCCAGTAGTATTTTAGCCGGATTTCATCTGTTTGATCCATCTGTTCCAGATGAGAGTACAGGTAGTTGGGATAATTACGCTAAAAACCGGAAAAAGGTTGTGCAGATGGAATTACATGCGGCTACATTAGTCGAATACTGCTATGTGAAACGTATTCCACGTGGTCTCCGCATTAATAAGCAACCTACATTATTTACTGATGATGAAATTTTTGTCCAGAAATGGAATTCTATTCTTAATAAATGCTCACATGACTTAATGTTATTGATCATTGAGAATACTAAGAATAGAATTGATGAGATTAGAAAGGAAATTGATTCCGAATTAATTAAAATTCAGGAAGAATTACCAACTGATTCGTTACAGAGTCATATGAGTGAATTACAAACCCAATTGGAGGAATATAAAAAAGAGACAAAACAAGTAAAAATCAGTAAGTTTCGTAGAGATGAACGA
The DNA here is from genome assembly GCF_901001135.1 of Rhinatrema bivittatum. Taxonomy (NCBI): domain Eukaryota; kingdom Metazoa; phylum Chordata; class Amphibia; order Gymnophiona; family Rhinatrematidae; genus Rhinatrema; species Rhinatrema bivittatum. The sequence goes on from NC_042620.1 coordinate 98,445,889, forward strand.
GACTACAATGGTGGATATGTATATCATTGGATGCAGACGAATAAAAAACAGAAATATTAAAAAAAAGGTGATGTTTCCTCCTCCGATGACTCTTCTGAGGATTCGGATGGACAGCAAAAGCAGAAGGATAGGAGGCAGGTGCGATTTCTGGAAGGAGGTAATAGTGACTCTTATGACTCTGTACAACAGTCTAATTCTAACTCTAATTTTTTAGATCAGCATTCCCACGGCAATCGCGGCACACGAGGGGCCAGGTTTCAGAAAGGCAAAGCCAACGACTCCAATTACAATCTGCGCCGGTAGATGGTAACATAACTTGCACTTCGGATATTTCAGTATTTAACTTGTCTGACAAATACTCACTAAGTCTATGTTGGAACTTCTTAATAAAGGTTTTTCCTTTGTCCCCACATGTAAATTTGATTCTTTTCTTACTCGTGTTGAGTTATACAAGTTCTTTAGACGTCTCCACATATGGGAATATTTTTCGGATGAAGAAGTTAAATATGAGAAAAGAGGGCTATATAAACCATCTAAATGGATACCGCCAGTTGCTCCTAGTCATCTGTTGCAAACTTTTCAGACTTTGGTTCTTTTAGATGTGGGTAGAATTGATGATCAAAAAGAGTTTTTACAGTATAATTTGTCTAAGGAGCAGTGGAGTGCTATTAATCAATTACGAGATGATACTTCCATTAAGATTACATCAGCCGATAAAGATATTGAACACTTCCGATTATGATAGGGAAGTATATAGAAAATTATCTGATGATCAGTCTTATAGAAAATTGGATTTTGATTTTACTCCAGATCTGCACCGACAAATAAATATTCTACTTGATGCAGCTTTGCAACATAAAATTATTTCCAATAAGGAACATCGTTTTTTACAAGTCTCCTTTCCTGTTACAGCACATTTTTATGTTCTGCCTAAGATTCACAAAACTCTTGTTAACCCACCTGGCCGTCCTATTGTTGCCGGGATTGGCACAGTATTAGAACCTATTGCCAAATTGATCGATCATTTTTTGCAACCATTTGTAATGGCTACCTCCTCGTATGTGAAGGACTCCACTGACTATATTAATTCTTTGTCAGATTTATCAGAAATTCAGCCTGATTGGTTGCTGTTAACAGCTGATATAACTTCGTTATACACAAGTATTCCTCAGAGAGCTGCTTTGAACATCATTAAATTGGAGCTTTCCAAAATGGAAATTACGGCACGTAGACTGAATTTTTTGGTCACCATTGCTGAAATTACTTTAACATCTAACATTTTCAGTTACAAATCGGATTATTTTTTGCAGATCAAAGGGATCCCTATGGGGTCACCCATGGCTCCAAGTGTTGCCTGTCTTTATGTTTCATATTTTGAAGAGTCTTTTGTTTACAGTTCTCCTTTTTTTCAGGATGTCAGATATTGGAAACGTTACATTGATGACCTGTTTTTCATATGGACTGGGAATGATGGTGATTTGGATTCTTTTTTGTCTTTTCTTAATGCTAGTGATCCTAATTTGGTTTTTACATTTACCAAGAGCAAGAGATCTGTCACTTTTCTGGACATGAATATACAAGTCCATGAGCAGAGACTTATAACCAGTGTTTATAGAAAGGCTACTGATCGTAACTCCCTGTTACATTATCATAGTTTTCACCCCAAGTTGCTTAAGAATAATATTCCTGTGGGCCAATTTTTACGGTATCGAAGGTTATGTTCTTCCACAGCTGAATTTAAAATTCAAGCTCAAACGTTATCTGATAGGTTTATTGCTAGAGGATACACTAGAGCCACTGTTAGGAGGGCATACAAACGGGCATTATATTCTAATAGGGAGAATCTTTTAATTCAGAGCCCCAAAGAGAGACCTACCCGTATGATCTGTACTATTCCTTTCTCTACAAAATTAGCGGAAGTTAAAAAATCTATTTTGAGACACTGGCATATTCTAGCTTCAGAATTATGCTTTATAGAAAGACCTATTTTTGCTGTTAAAAAATGCCAATCATTACGGGATAATCTGAAAAATAGAGATGTATTTGTGGAATGTACCGATAGTCATGGTCAATTATCATGTGGGTCCTGTTCGGTGTGCCCCCTTGCTCTTGTTTGTCAGTTTTTCCATCATCCTCATTTGAAATATTCTTACAAAATTCCAAATTTGTTTACATGTAACACCAGTGGCGTGGTGTATGCCATCATATGCCCCTGTAATTTAATTTACGTGGGACAAACTGTTCGGCTAATTCGCCTTAGGATTATTGAACATCGTAGTTGCAGTAAGTCCTTGCGTGCACATGCTCCTTTAGTTGATCATTGGGTGGAGAAGAGTCATGCTCCCAATGATATCCGATTTTTTGTTATCAAACAAATTACATTGAAAAATGAAGGGGATTTATCTACGGTTCTGAGAAAAAATTGAACAGCGCTTTATTTTTAAGTGGCGCACTATGTCTCCATTGGGTCTTAATGGGCCAATTGAATGGAGTGCTTTTTTCTGAATCAGTGGTGTTGTATGAAAATTCCCCCCATGTTTGGTTATTAGCGTATGTAGCGGGAGGTCCGCTTAAAGAGAAAGATCTTAAAAAACATTTTTTAGGTTCTGTCTGCAGACGTACGGGGAATTCATCCCCTGGTGGATTACTTTTGTAGGTTTGAGTTTCCCGCTTTTGCGTAATTGGCGTGACATCGTCATATAGCGGGAGTGATCGTGACTGATTGCTTCGACTATATAAAGTTTGGTAGATTGAGGCATAGGTAACGTTTGATTCTTGGCGGAATATGACGTCGCATCCGGTCACCTGTGAGTATGGCGCCTTTGTTGAAATTGAATGGAGTGCTGTTTGAAACAGGTATTGTTGTATTTAGTTACTTTATATATGTTTTCTTTGTACAGAATTTGCTTTTGAAATGGTATCATTGGAATAGAACTTCCGACCCAATAGTGCAGCGCTGTAAGCGAGCACCCCCATTTTTTTGCGTTTCGTACTGGGTGAGATAGTGGTCGAGCTTACTGAGTTTGTGAAGAGACGCAGTAAGTTGAATTCAACAGTTCATATATTTGGTGAACTTGGAATGATGCTGAAAAGCAATTTTGCTTTCTGTATCTAGTACTCATGTTTAGATAATATTGACGATTTTGAAATTGTATATGTTTAAATGCCTAAATGTTTAATTCATACTTGTGATTCATGGAAACTTGCAGTTTTTGGGTACTTGCCAGGTTCTTATGGCCTGAATTGGCCACTGTTGGAAACAGGATGCTGGGCTTGATGGACCCTTGGTCTGACCCAATATGGCATTTTCTTATGTTCTTAACATTTAATATATAAGGACTGTGAATTACAATTTGTGCAATTTTGCAATATGTATTTTTAACATGATGTGAATGAATGGTGTGGATGTGATCGTTTAGGTTTTAGAGTGTCTACACAGGTATGTGTGCTTTGTTGCTCAAATAAATGTTATACACATTTGTTATATGTTATCTCTCTATTTTTTGTGTATGGAGTAAATGATTAATAGGGAGTTATCTTTAATACGGTTGACCCTCTGTATTATTTTTACCGTGTTATTTATAAGTGATGGCCATAAGTTTATTGACCAATATGATTTTCTTTATCCTTGTTTTGCTTTTATGCTGATATATGTTGTATGCCAGTGCAAAAAGTTGGAAAAAACTTACAGGGTGCTAGGAATAGGTGTTTTCGGCTCTGGGTCTTGAAGACCACAAACAGATCTGGTTTTCAGGATGTCCACGAAGAATACGAATTTGCACCCAGTTAGTCTAAGAATAAACTTACATTTGAAAACCAACACTGTTTGCTGCTCTTAAGCAAATACGTTGAGAAATATCGGTCTAAAACAATAGTATAATAATATTTCAGTTCTCAACTAGTTAACTCACTGATGGCAAACTCCAATTCTCGAGTGCCACAGATAGGCCAGGTATACAATGGAGGCAATGCAAGCAAATCTCTCCCATGCATATTTGTTGTAGATATCCTGAAATCCTGCCCTATCTACCGTATGGCACTCAAGGACTGGAGTTCGCTATCACTGAGTTAGCTGGAAGCTAGACGTACATCTCTGAAGACTTACAAATAGGTCATAAGATGAAGCACCATTATCAACTAACATAGGCAAGAAGAAAAGATTAAAAATGACAACACAAACACATTTTCTTATATATGTTTGTCAAAAAATAAAAAAAACAAACACTCATTTTTCAACTCCCTTCTCCCCTGACAACTGCATACTTCTTGGGCCTCAAAATGCTGCAAGCTGAGAAAACTACAGAGCCATAAAATGAAACGCATCATGTCTTTTTTTCCCCACTAGTCATATTATGGGAGCATTCAATATGGGAACCCTTTCAACAGAGGTCTAGTTGGCACATATGACAACAAGAAAAAAGTGCTGAATTTAGAGTTCTGAGTTATGGTGTTAATGAACTTCACATTTCTTTCATACATACCACCACAGGGAATATAGCCTTTAAAAGGATCTCACACCAAGATTGGAATTTCATACTGAAGGGTTCATGTGTTAGCTGTAAACCTTTAGAACCTTAGCATAGGTGCCACCTGACCCATTTCCAAGCAACAGAAAATTGCTTGCAAATTTCAGGACTCTAATAATGTAAGTTATTTGATTTGAAAGGTTAAATGAAAGGTCTTCCACAAAGTAAACTGTTGGAACTACTAAATCTCTTTTGCTCCACCAAGCTGAAATATAGTTTTTAAATAAGTATTTTGGTAATTTAATTAAGGATTATGTACTCATACACCTGGTAAATCTATATTAATTAGCATAAACTCATTTTAGTTCTGCTATGTTAATAGCCGTGCTAGATCTAATGTATTCAAACATTATACACAGCTTTATGTTAAATAATGGTGCATGCAAAAATGCAATATTTATGTTATTATGCATTCTTTGTGCACAAGGTAAAGAATGGATTAAGGGGGAGACTCTGTCTGTCGATTCTACACCCCATGTATAAAATCACAACTGGCAATCGAGAAAGAGTGCAGATAGATACACTCGTACACATTAAGTCCATCTATTTGCATGCAAGTCTGCCAGAAGAGTACAAAGGGCACACATACAGAGAATGCATTGGAAACTTATGGATACTCCAAGAAAAAAAAAAAAAGTACTTCTTTTCCACCAAATTTCTTTTCATCATTAAGATTAAATTATTCTTACTTGCTCGTTTTTTCTTTTCCTGCTAGACCAGTCATTATGTATGGAATTTCCCTCCTGCACAGCTTAAGGAGACAGAGGACACCTCTTATGACTTCACTCTGGGTATAAGAGGGATACGGTCCTAGCTCAATTCAATAGCCTACTGCTAGAGACTGTGACTACCCACAATACCCACTTTTTTTTTCTGTAATATGTTATATGGTCCAAATGAATGATCCAAGCGAGAAAAGAGGTACTATCATCGACAAAGGGAACAAGCACCCTAAGAAATAACAGTGTATTTCATGATCATATCCTTCATAACTTTGTGTTCCTAGGTGGCTTCTGGACTGGTTAAGAAACAGTCAAGGAAAAAGGTTATCAGGTAAGAATAATTTAATCTTTTTCTTCCTGCTAGACCAGTCATTGTGTATGGGGCGGGAAGAAGGCAGGGCAGTTTAATGATCCTTGTTTTAGCATCTGCCTTGGCCTGTATGACCAGTCTGTAATGTTTTAACATGAGTGCATCACCTTCCACTTGTCTACATTAAATTTCATCTGAGAATCAATACAACTGACGGTTGGAAGGAATATGGATTGAGTCACATGAAAAGTAGATACTACCCTGGGCAGGAAAAGATGGAATCAAGTGAAAGGTAACCAAATCTTGCAAAATTACTAGATAAGGATGTCTGCCATCTCTGCAGGACAAGGTGTGCAGCTCTGAGATGAGTGTAGCTGAGCATATTGCTACTAATGAAGGAGGTTTTCAAAGATAACTCTTTAAAGAATGTCTGTTTTACTGGCTCAAATGGCAGTGTCTGACCAAGGCCCTTAGCGGAGAAGGGATCACTACTCCAAGCACAACCTAACACATACTAAGTAGTGATCTCAACACATACTAAGCTCCAACCAGCTCCGCTCCTTAACATCCATTGTCTCCTTGCAAATCTACATGAACTAACCTCTCATCCTCTCGACTTAAGCACCACCTCCAAAGCTCTACTATCTAGGGATGTGAGATCGAAAATATCGTCTGATGATATCGGAGGGGTCCCCGAACCAGATAGAAAAACCCCATGAAATGTTTCGTGGGGTTCTCTTATTTTGTGGGGGTGGGAAGAAAGGGCACTTAAAAATAAACCCCAAACCCACACCGACCCTTTAAATTTAATTCTTTCGCATCCCCTCCCAACCCCGCCCAAAAATTTTTAAAGTACCTGGTGGTCCAGCAGGGGGTCCCGGGAGCAATCTCCCACTCTTGGGCCATTGACTGTCACTAATCAAAATGGCGCCGATGGCCCTTATGTGACAGGGGCTATCGGTGCCATTGGCCAGCCCCTGTCACATGGTAGGAGCACTGGATGGCCCGTGCCATTTTTAAAGATGGCGCTGGCCGTCTATTGCTCCTACCATGTGACAGGGGCCGGCCAATGGCACGGATATCCTGTCACATGCTAAGGGCAAAGGGCCATCGGCGCCATTTTGATTAGTGGCAGCAGACACCCCGAGAGCAGGAGATGGCTCCCGGGACCCCCGCTGGACCACAAGGTACTTTAAAAAAAATGTTTTGGGGGGGATGCAAAAGATTACATTTAAAGGGTAAGGGTGGGGTTTTTTTTTTCAGCACGACACATCCGATTAAAACAGGTAAGAACCGCGGGAACAAAGATTTCCCATGGTTTTTACCCGAACTCGATACCGGAAACGAGTCCAGTACCGATTCACATCCCTACTATCACCCTGTAGATCTTCAACTTAGTTTTTATCCCACCACGTAGGTTCCCTTGTCGGACTCAAATTCCATCTTGTTTTCTAAGTTTCTGGATACATATTACCACTAAGATGTTACGACGCCACAGTGGATGTTCTCCACTCAGTCTAAAGTTCTCTAAGTTACTGTTTCCCTGTTATAACGTTAACAACAATAAGACATCCTAGTCATATTATTCATGAGTTATAATGTAAACCGATGTGATATACCCCAATAAATGTCGGTATATAAAAACAAACAAACAAATAAATAAATAAGTCCCCAAAAATTCTCCAAACCCTGATGCAGGTTATAAAATTGGAAAACTTCTGTGATTTTAACATAGTTGAAATTGAGGCTGAATAACCTCTCTTTTGCATGTGCACCCTTATAGGGCCAAGCCATAAGAGAATGCAGAATGATCTTCCATTGGCACAAGACCTTGCCAGTGATGGGCCCCACTTGTCTGACAGATCCAAAGGGATTCCGTCCAGGAGTCTCACCAGATCCACATACCAGGGCTTCCTTGGCCAATCTGAAGCCAGTAGGATGACAAAGAACATATTGTTCTCCACCTTCTTTATTGTCTGGCCTATAAGAGGCTATGGTGGGAAGATATACAGCGGGTTGAACTTTGACCATGGGCACAAGAGTGCATCTATGCCTCTGGACCATGACTCTGCTATGCGACTGAAAACCATGTCAGCTTTGGCATTTGCACGTTTTGTCATTAGGTCCACATGTGAGGGTCCCCACCAACTGACTATCATCTGAAATGCTTTTGTACCCAGTGCCCATTCTCCTCAGTCCAGCCCGTTCCTGCTGAGATAATTGGCTTGAAGCTTCTTCTTCCGTGCTATATAGACTGCTGAAAAGTGTAGATGTTCTTCTGCCCATTTAAGCAGCCAGGCTACTTCTTGTCCTTGCCTGCTGACGTATGTTACTACCGTGGCATTGTCTGAGAAAACCCAATTGCATTCCTCCTTACTAATGGGAAGAAACACTGTAAATCCAGCCTGATGGCTCTTGTTTCTAACCTGTTTATTGAATAAGATATCTCCTCTCAATCAGTGCCCTTGAATTAACTGGCCATGGAAAAGTGCATCCTACTCCTTTAGGCTTGCATCTGTTGTGACCACTACCCGGGTGGAAGGTTCTAGGGTCATCCCTTTCTGGAGGTTTGAGAGCTGAGCCCACCCATTCAGGTTGCTCCTTACTCTTGATGGGACCTAAAGCTGGTGCTGGTAGTCCTGAGAGGCAGGCAACCAGCATGACAGCACAGCTTGTTGGAGGAGCCACATGTGGGTCCTTGCCCATGAAACCATGTTTAGTGTTACTGCCATAAGGCCTAGAAGGTTGAAGTAGTTCAATACTCTGGATGCCTCCTGATCATGAAACACTAGCACCTAGTCTATTAATTTGGATATTTGGGTTGATATCAAAAACACCCACCCTTGTTTTGTGTCGAAGCGGGCTCCTAGGAATTCCAATGACTGTGACAATTCTAAACTGAAAAATTCACTACCCAGCCTAGCTGCTAGAAGTGGAGGAGTACTATTTCGGAGGCCCAACAATTCTCCTGAGCCAACTTGGCTCTTATAAGCCAGTCATCTACATACAGATCTACCATAATACCCTGCATATTTAGGGCTACTGCTACCAACACCATGACCTTGATCAATGTCCTGGGGGCTGTTACTAGGCCGAAAGTCAGCACTTGGAACTGAAAAAACTTGCCCAATATGCAGAACCTTAATAAGTTAAGATAGGACACCTGGATGGAAATATGGAAGTAAGCTTCCACTAGGTATTCTCCTGGCTTTACTAAGGCTATCACCTACCATAGCATCTCCATCTGGAAGTGGGGGACACATATCTGTTGACCCTTTTTAGGTCCAGCACTGGTAGGAAAGACCCATGTTTTATTTTTGTAACCATAAAATACATTAAGTGCCATGACCCCCCTCTCTTGTTGAGGAACTGGGACAATTGCTTGTAGGTTCTGTAATTTTGTTAGTATCCTCCCAACTGACTCTCTTGGGAAGCACAAGGGGAGACCACAAAGATCTCTCGGACCAGCTTTTTGCACTCAGGGACATAGCCCTTTTGTATAATGTTTAAAACTCAGTGCTCTGTGATGATTCGGTTCCACTGAGTAGTATATTAGCAGGCACCTCCCTACTGGGACTATCTCCAGAGGGAGCACTGGAAATCAATGAGCTGAATGGCTACCACCTGCTGCAGGCGGCTCTGCCTTTGTTCTCCTTGCCCTACAAAAGGACTAGATCCTGCTTCAGGTGTCTGAAGGGGTCCACCTCATAGGCTTATACTTGCATCAGTCTCAGAAGCTTAATCCCGTGAAGTTTTTATCTTTAGGAAGCCTATAGGGTTTTGAGTCCCTCAGATCCTTCACTAGCTTTTTTAGATCTTCTCTGAAGAGGAGATTGCCCTTGAAAGGCAATTTACATAGGCAAGAGTTTGATGCCGAGTCTGTCGCTCCATTGTGCAGCCATAAAACTCTCCTGGCCAGAGCCCTGGAATACATTCTTAACAGGTCATATACATTGTCATCCAGGAATATTAAAGGCTGATTCCAGGCTGTGTAGAAGCCGTTGGACTCAACACAGTGCAGCTCAGGCCACACAGCCTCTGCAAATGAAGGCTGTTGCATTTGTCATAAAGGCCTGTTTAAGGGTTGCCTCTCTTTTTCTTTTTGGAAGTTCTTCCCTGCTGAAACAACCTTCTACCAGAATGGTGGTCAGGCATGTAACTGCCGAGACCAAAGCATCAACTTGGGGGATTCTGAGGTGGCTATTTCTCTCCCCCAATGACAGGGGGTAGATTTTATTTAAAAAAAACTCTACCCTCTTCAGACACCCCCCCCCCCCCCCCGAGGGATATCCCATTCAGAAAGTGCCTGAGGGAGCTATGCAAGCGGTATGCTTTCAGTGGCTTCCTAATACCCTGGAGAACAGGATCCCCTTTGCTTGGGTCTTCCATAAGAGTAACTGACATGCTTAGGGTAGCCAGTACACTGGAAATGAGGGCTGCCAGCTCCTCCTTCCAGAATAGGCATACTATTTATTTATTTAAAAACTTTTCTATACCATCATTCAGTAAATTAACCATCACAATGGTTTACATAAAGGCACATATAAAAATAGAAATTAATTAGGATAGCTAAAACATTCTAAATGTGCCAAAAATACGCAGTAACAGGATTCTTTCAATATAAAACTGTTTGTTAAGTATTGATTTTGTTAGGTTGAAGTTACTATTGCAGTTCATATATATGGGAAAAAAAGAAAGAAACTAATCTTAAGTGTATTTAAAGGTGGGAAAGAATAGGAAATTAAAAACTGTATGTTCGGTGCTAGGTTATGCTCTTATTTGCTCTCTTCATTCTCTTTGTAAGCAGCCTGTTTAAAGAGCCAGGTTTTAAGGCTTACTCTGAAAAGTTTGAAGTTTTTCTGCAGTCTTATCTCCAGAGGCATTGAATTCCATAATGTGGGTCCTGCCAAAGATGGTGCTCATTCCCTATGGTGGAGTCTTCATCTGTTGAAAACTCCCCCTCATAAGAATCCTCCGAAAAGCCCCAAGGTGAATCTCCATAAGACCATAATACTTCCCTGGATGTATGGGAGCTTGAATGTCCTCTCGAAGGGAGCTCTGGGTTTGACCTTGGCTTTTTAACTGCTGCCCTTAGGGGGCAAAGGTCATTCCTTAGGGCCTCAAGGGTACTAGGATGTGTAGGAACCTGCATGGCAAGATAGGCTTTGGGCATTTCCAAAATAAAATCTGGGGCAAAAGTTCCCTGCTAGGGATCTTCATAGTTCCCTTGGGTCTTTGGAAAGAGTGAGCCTCCCCCATATCCCATATTGGGACTGCCCCCTAACAAGCCTGCAAAGGAAGGAAGAGGATTCACTTTCCCTGATGGGCCAGGGCTGTTTATCACCCGTAGCAACTGATTCTGCTCTCGACTGCTCTTCCCTAGCTTGATGGATTGAGCTATCATCTATTATTTTCTCCTTTCACAGGCTGGGCTGAAGGAGCTCGCAATGTTGGAGACCTGATTAGCCCTGCAGATAGATAATTTTCTCTCTCTAACATGTCTGAAATGCTCTCTCTCTCACTCTCTGGGACAAAGGTCCCACTGGGAAAATCAATCCCTAGAAGCTGTTGTCCCAGGAACAAAGACTCAACTAGGCTGGGGCCACCCTGGCTCTGGGAGTTTACATCCTCTTTACATATCTGAAGTTACCGGAGACAGAAACTACTGAATTGGACTAGGACTACATCCTCCTTATAGCCCAGAATGAGATCATAAGAGGTGTGTTCTCTTTCTCAGTAGGGAGAGGGAAACCCCATACATGACGATTGGTCTAGCAGGAAGAAAAGGGAAAACACATTTCAGATTTTTTTATTTTTTAGGATTTCTACCATGCATCTTTTTATAGCAACAGAATCTCTTTTGCTGTAAAATGTACATTTGCAGAGCAGCTGGATAGTCAGAGGAGCACAAAGATTAAAATACATCTCCAAAGCCAGACCTTATGGCCCAGCACTTTGATGTAGGTAAAATGGATTTGAGTTCCAGACCTAGCTACTATGCAATAGTCCGGTAGGGACCAAGTATGCCATGAAGACAATGCTATCAACACCTGAAAGTGAAAAAAATCCCAGCTCTTATTTTATTTATTTATTTAAATTCTTTTACTATACTGATACTCAAGAAGCGGTCTTATCGAACCGGTTTACAATAGAACAGGGGAAACCAATTAACAACTATATAGAAGGTAAAAAAGTTACACCAAACAGGGAGCGAAAAACATGGGACCTGGAGGACAGGAAAGATATTTTAAAACGATAACAACTGAAGAGTGGTAAGATTACCACTTACTTAACTAAACTTACTTACTTAACTTAAGTAAGATTACTCTTACTTAACTTAAGTAAGACTACTTTTACTTAACAGCAACACCTACTGTCTTTAAAAGTACACTTGTATATAATTCCAAAGGACTCTATATACCTCTGCCATGGTCCTGATATCTTAAAAACGATAAAGGGGATGGAACAGCTCCCCTATGAGAAAAGGCTGAAGAGGTTAGGGCTGTTCAGCTTGGTGAAGAGGTGGCTGAGGAGGGATATGACAGAGGTCTGTAAAATCATGAGAGTTCTTGAACGAGTAGATGTGAATCAGTTATTTACACTTTCGGGTAATAGAAGGACTAGGGGGCACTCCATGAAGTTAGCAAGTAGCACATTTAAGACTAATCGGAAAAAATTATTTTTCACTCAAAGCACAATTAAGCTCTGGAATTTGTTGCCAGAGGATGTGGTTAGTGCAGTTAATGTAGATGGGTTCAAAAAAGGTTTGAATATGTTCTTGGAGGAAAAGTCAATTAACTGCTATTAATCAAGTTGACTTAGGGGTAGATTTTCAAAGGGTTGTGCACGTAAGATACGCGCGCAACCCCTGCCTCCCCTGCGCGTGCCGAGTCTATCTTGCATAGGCTCGGCAGCGTGCACAAGCCCCGGGACGCGCGTTAAGTCCTGGGGCTTGAAAAAATGGGCGTTCCGGGAGCAGGGCACCGGCCCAGAGGCCTCTGGAACAGCCACCGGGCCGGGGGATGGAGAGCCGGCAGGCGTAGCTTCTTCAATAAAGGTCAGGGGGGGTTTAGTTAGGATTGGGGGGCGGGTTAGATAGGGGAAGGTGCGGGGGGAGGGGTGGAGGGAACGGAGGCAGGCTGCACAATTGTGCACCCCCCTGCGTGCACCAACCCTGGATTTTATAAAATGCACGCAGCAGCGTGCGCATGTTATAAAATCTGGCCCTTAGGGAATAGCCACTGCTATTAACTGTATCAGTAGCATGGGATCTTCTTGATGTTTGGGTACTTGGCAGGTTCTCGTGGCCTGGTTTAGCCTCTGTTGGAAACAGGATGCTGGGCTTGATGGACCCTTGGTCTGACCCAGCATGGCAATTTCTTAAGTTCTTACTATTTTCCCAATGCTTCAGAATTATAAAGGTGAGTGAGTATGGGGAGAGGGAAACAAAATAAGTCAAAAAGGACATAACATAAGAAATGCTATACTAGGTCAAACCAAAGGTCCATCAAGCCCAACATCCTGACTCAGACAATGGCCAATCCAGGTGACAACTACCCAGTAGGACCGCAAAGAACAGATCTAATCATTCTTGCTTATAATCAATGGCTTTCCCAAGTCTACATGGCTAATAATGGTTTATGGACTTTTCCTCCAGGAACTTGCTGAAATTTTTTTTAAACCCAGCTATGCTAAGTGCTTTCAACACATCCTCTGACAAGTTGCACAGTTTAATTGTGTGCCAAGTAAAAAAAACACTTTCTCCAATTTGTTTTAAATGTACTGCCTATTAGTTGCATAGAGTGTTTCCAAGTCCTAGTACTTGTTCCCTCATTGAACCCCACTCAAGATTATCCCAATGGTACTGGTATAATGAAGGATTGCATTAAATGAGCTCTAACTATATTGCAAAACTTTCATGGTATAACGTATCCTATGTGCCTACCCGCAGAAATTACATTTTTACCAACAAGACCAAAGTAGACAGATTACAACTAGAACCGGCATTCTGTCTGTGCAAAAAATTCCTTTGTATTGATCTTTACACTTCAGTGGTTTTGCAGCTGTTCAGATCCTCTACAGGTCTTACTCTGCATGCCTACAAAGTATACACTGCATGAGTTAGATGAAATAAAATATACTAAATACACTAGGTATGAGCCTTGCTAGGTTTCCTTGAGGGTGTTTTTCAGTATTCTATGTAAATAATAAACTGGCTCATGCAAATTATGAAACACATCATTACTAAATTTAAGGAAACACTACTTAAATTCACTCAGCACTACAAAGAATAAAAAAATTCCAAGTAAAAAAAAAACAAAAAAAAATAAAATAAAATAAAAATAAACACACACAAACCTAAAGTAGACCTTCAGCATAACCATGAACCATGGAGGAGCTCCACAGCAAAAAGGCAGATGGTCCCCTAGACCAGCGGTTCTCAAGCGGTGCGTCGCGTGGCTCCCGGTCCCTCCCGCTGCTCGTTCTTCCCTGCTGCCGTTGCCGCCGGGCTATCAGCACGTTCAAGCCCAGCGGGAACGGCAGCGGTGCAAAAAAAAAAAAAAGCTGTGGCATCCGCGGCTGGCCTTTTCTTCTTCCCGCGCCTGCATTCCCCCCCCCGGACCCGGAACAGGAAGTGGTGCGCGGGAAGAAGAAAGGCCGTGCCGCAAGAGAACCCACGCCTCGCGCGCCATCACGCACACATGGGGAAGCGCTGCTGCGGCCGTATGGCCAACCGGTCTTCCTGTTCGGGGGGGGGAGCGGAAGCGCCGCGTGCAGCTTCCGCTTCCTCCCCCCAATGCAGGAAGATCAGCTGCCTCTCCTGCTGCCACCCGTTCTCCTGCTATCTTCGGGCGTCGGGCCGTATGGTCCGTCGATCTTCCTGCTTGGGGTGGGGGAGCGGAAGCGTCGCGCACAGTTTTCGCTTTCTCCCCCAAAGCAGGAAGATCAGCTGCCTCTCCTGCTGCCACCGGCCTCCTGCTATCTTCGGGCGTCGGGCCGTATGGTCCGCCGATCTTCCTGCTTGGGGGGGGGGGGTAGGGAGGAAGCGGACGTTGTGCGCTGCGCTTCCGCTACCCCCCCCCCCCCCGACAGGAAGTTCGGACGCCCGAAGATAGCAGGAGTCTGGTGGCAGCAGGAGAGGCAGCTGATCTTCCTGCTCTGGGGGAGAAAGCGGAGGGGAAAGGAGAGAGCAGCATGAGCCTCCCGCGATCGATGGAATTCTTCCTTCTTGGCCTGCGGGGGCTGGAGGAGCAGCTACCGTTTGTGCTGGGGGGGAGAGGAAGTGAGTGACAGAAAGAGAGAGAAGCAGCCAGCCAGCCTGTGTGTAAGTGAGAGAATGTGTGTGATTGAGAGCCTGTGTGTAAGTGAGAGAATGTATTTGATCGAGAGTATGTGTGTGATTGAGAGAAACTGGTCAGAGAGCTGATGTATGTGTATATGTGAGAGACAATGAAAGTGACTGCTCAAGGAGATGACTGATGTGTATGTGAGAGTGTGAGACAGTCAGGGATGTGTGTGTGTGTGTGAGAGAGAGAGAGAAAAAGCATGGAAGTGAGAAATCTGGGTATGTGAGAAAGCATGGGAGTAAGAAGCCTGGTGTTGTGGGGGTGTATGTGAAAGAAAGCATGGGAGTGAGAAGCCTGATTATGTGAGAGAGAGCATGGGAGTGGGAAGCCTGTGTGTGTGCATGTATATGAGAGAGACTGGTTGGTAAGGTGACGGTGTGACTGGTGTGTATATGAATGTGAGAGAGAGAATGTGATTCAGGGAATGAGAAGCCTGTGCACGTGGAGAGTGAGTATGGAAATGAGAGAGAGACTGGGTGTGTGTGTGTGTGTAACAGAGAAAGTGATTATGGGAATGAGAAGCCTGTGCATGTGAAGAGAGTGAGCATGGGAGTGAGAACCTGGGTGTGTGTGAGACACAGCATGGGAGGGAGAAGCCTGTGTATGTAAGACAGAACATGGAAGTGGGAAGCCTGTGTGTGTGTGTGTATGCATGAGAGAGATCAGGTGACGGGTGTGTGTGAGAGAGAGAGAGAGAAAGTGATTATGGGAATGAGAAGCCTGTGCAGGTGAAGAGTGGGCATGGGAGTGAGAAACCTGTGTGTGTGTGAGACACAGCATGGGAGTGAGAAGCCTGTATATCTGAAAGAGAACATGAGAGTGGGAAGCCTATGTGTGTGTGTATATGCATGAGAGAGATCAGGTGACTGGTGTGTGTTTGCGTGTATGTGAGAGAGAGAAAGAAAGTGATTATGGGAATAAGAAGCCTGTACATGTGAAGAGTGAGCATGGGAGTGAGAAAGCTGGGAGTGTGTGAGATACAGCATGGGAGTGAGAAGCCTGTATATCTGAAAGAGAACATGGGAGTGGGAAGCCTGTGTGTGTATGCATGAGAGAGATCAGGTGACTGGTGTGTGTGTATGTGGGAGAGAAAGAAAGTGATTATGGGAATGAGAAGCCTGTGCATGTGGAGAGAACAAGCATGGGAGTGAGAGACTGCTGAGTGTATGTGAGAAAGAGAAAGTGATTATGAGAGTGAGAAGCCCATATATGTAAGTGGAACACGGGAGTGGGAAGCCTGTGTGTGTGTGTATGGCATGAGAGAAACTGTTCAGGAAGGTGACTGGTGTGTTTGTCAAAGACTGGGAGATGATTGGTGTGTGAGAGACAGAAACTGGTCATGGGGGCATGACTGGTATGGTGTGTGTGTGTGTGAGAGACATGGGCCCTAAGGAAGAGGACCATGAGTATAGAGCTTAGCCACTACTGCTGCTTCTGGTGTGTGCTACAGCCTGCATGGAAGAGGAGTAGGAAAGCTGCTGGAGGGGGTAAGTAAAGGTGGCTTTTTAAGTTTATTTTTCTTGATTGACTGCTATTTTAATTATTTAATATTATGTGATGTGTCTGCTTTTTTTGAAATATTTTATTGGTGTTTGGAGAATTTTTAATAGTTTTTATGAGTTTTTAATTGTTGGATGTTATTCTGTTCATAGTTGTTGTGAAACATTTATTCTGCTTATTAGTATAGTTTTACAATTATTTCTGTGTGGGGATCTATAGCTGCTTGCTAGTTCTGTTTTCCTAATAAGAGGTGTATTGGTTTTTAGGGCCTGATTTAATATTTGTAGTGTTGCCTTTTCATAGATAGGGTTGCTCCTGTTTGAGTGTATTCCATAATACAGGTGTAACTGTGTGTGGATTAGTTTATGTGCATTACTACAGATCCTGGGAGTATGTTAGGTCGGTTCTGTGTCTGTTACAGAGATATTTTACTAGCATGTAAGTGTTTTATCAGTCTTATTTGTTGCGTTTTCTCAAGAGGACATGCATTGGTGGTAAACTGCTGTCTTTTCATAAGTAGGGCTATTGAGCCTGAAAGTAGAAGGAGTTTGAGTTGCTGTTACTGAGATGACACCAGAACCAGAATATCTTTTTTGTAGAGTGAGTTGAACGGGGAATGTCATAATTCTGCTTTACATCCATTATTGTGGATCAGGGGGGTTCCCGTGGATGCAAACTGTACATTTACATCCAGCCCTGTGACGATCATGGGTCAGTGTGTCACGCATGTGAGAACCATCTGTCAGGTGTGTCCCGACAGAAAAAAGGTTGAGAACCACTGCCCTAGACCACATTGGGTCTGAGTAGAAGAGGTGGCTCAGCAACAAAGGGCTCTTCTGCGCCATGAACATGGATAGCACTTGAACCGGGGAGGTCTTGTCCTTCCTCGTTATCGAGTTCGGCTCTTCTCCACCAAAAAGACCACACCTTTGGTGATGAGAAAAGGCCTCAGAAGGGATCCCTCATGCCTCTTAGGCACTCTTCTCTGTGCCACTGTTAGTGCCTCATGTCTATGTGCTACACTCAACCTCTGACCTGAGATGGATCCAGGAACTGGCAGCACACCCAATTTACAAGAGAGTGTGAGGAAGAGACATCTTGCTTTGATTTTCTACATGAAGAAACCATCAATCCTCACTCCAAGATGAAGAATTTCTTTGCTGCGCCTGGTGCAAAGCCTCCATTTTCCAGGAGCAGTGTAATGCCTGTGGCTACAACCTACCAAATTTGTTGCAGCTGGCAGTTGTGATCCAATTCCAAGCAACAATAGCAAATCAAATGACATGTGATGAACATCTTGTGCCCACAAATGCAGGCCTTGAAACTGCTGACCATGTTCTTCCACATTTTTTTTTTTTGCAAACCAGAAAGGTTCTGTTGAGGGGCTGCCAAGGCAGAGACTTGAAAAAGAAAAAATGATGCAACAAGGCAGAAAAACTAAACCAAGAAAAAACACCAGAAAATAAGTTTGAGAGAGAGAGACTGGGGTCACATCCATACGGTAGCTCAGATAAAGTATAACTGAGGGACTCTTGAGGAAGCACAGGCTCGCAAGGACTCTCACACTTGCTCAGTAACCTCTTACTGAGCACTGTGCTCAGAGTCCATGTCAGTGCCGTCAGATGAGGTCGTCCACGTATCATGGCTAATTCATGCCTGCTTGCTGAAGGAGCAAAAATATATAATCACACAACACACCAGATTGGGATTCTTTTAAACAATAAATCCTTTCCTGGGTCGCTTCGTAAATGCATTATTTGGCACACAGTACATCTGTAACAGGTGAAATACATACCGAAAAATAAAAAGGATAAGAGAGAGTCAAATTCCATTCTGCACATTGATGAAGAAATCCTTAATGACTCCCTAGCAAAGGTTCTCTTTGGAGTGGGAACCCTCCCTGGGATTTCCTCTTACTGGTACCTGAATTATTTAATGCAAATCTGTTCTTCAAGTAGAAGAACTTCTCCTGAAGAAAAGCAGATGAGTTTCTGTTGAATCCCTTTTATGCAGAAACTAACATTTTTCTTTTGAAAGCCAGTCCTCCCTCTGAATCTCAGCAGAAAAAAATACACCTTTTAAACAAACACACTAGGTAACTTTTAGTAGGACCACAAACATAGAAGCGACTCATTCATCACTCTCTACCTCTGGGTTTTCTCAACCTCATGATTCCCATGGAACTTAAGACGCTCTCACTCCTAGGTGCCAGAGTTCTTCTCCTCTCAGCCTAGAACAGGATAGCAAACTATAGTAAAAGAGTTTGACTGAGCTAGGCCTGGGGAGGGCAGGGGACGAGACAGGACATTAGACCATTTTAGTTTTGAAAGTTGTTTGCATGCTTTCATGGGGGCAAAGATGGCATGAAAGAGTGCACTAGGACTAGAACCAAGGCTATATTTATTTATTTATTTAGGACTCTTATATACTGATATTCTTGTAACAAGTTACAAATCACTTCGGTTTACATTATAACAAAAACCTGTGCAAAAGAATGCATTACATTAAAACAAGGATGAGCAAACTTGGATCAAGTAACATGGTTTAACATGGGGATAACTGGAAGAGATCGTCTGCATAAAGAACAGAAAGCTAGAGATGTTGTTCTAGTGGCGAGCAGCATAACTGACTCTGAGGTATAAAAAGACTACTTTATTACTCTACTCTATGTACTCTACTTTATTTATTTACTCTACTTTACTATATAGAACATTGCTCCTTCCACTTACCTCTTTTTTTTTAATAACTATTTTTTTCTTTTGTGCTATATATAGGTTTTTTTTCTTTTGTTTGCTCAATATTTTGGATTTTGCCATTTCTGCATTTTTAGGTGGGGGGGAATAGGCCTTTGGTTTTTTTCTCTTTTTTGGGGAGGGGCTCATATTTTAGCTGCTTTATGTTTCCCTTCCAACAATCCCTTCTCTCTTCTGCACTCTTTGCTCAATATGGCCCAAAGGCAGAGACTCTGAGCAATAAGTGAATCTTCTGCTCTCCATAGCCAGGCAGCTGAGATCCCACTGGACTGCACCAGGATTCTACCCTGGCTTTATACTGCCTTCCATTAATAGGTGGTAAAAAAAATGACAGGAACAGAGGCTCACAAAAACCTTGGGCTACTCACCATGTTCTGTAAAATTGAATGAATGTGTAGCAAATCCTCCGGGTCTGGCCAGCAGATGTCACTGTCCCCATCACTAGAACACACTTTGTGATGAGCCATCCAAACTGCTCAGTCCTCCCACCTGGAGAGTCTGCATTGGATCCCTGAAGACTATTTAGCCCAGCCATGTTAATACACCACGGGGTTCAGTTTGAAGAAGCAGTCAAGGAATAAATATGTATTTTTTCCACACTCTGACGGGGCCTCCCAGCTTCACCAAAAGGAGTTTATTTTAGAAGTGATACCTCTCAGTGCACTCCCTGCCTGAGGGTCCTTCTTATAATTTACATAGAGATAGACTTTTAAACCTGATATCCTTTAGGGGCAAAAAAGCTCTCACAAGAGGACCAAAGACCTGAGAGCTTACTCTAAACCTTAGGTGGGCAAGCACCAGTGATGGATCCTGCTGCAAGAGACAGTAAAGGCAGAAGAGATATCAAGTTTAAGCTTTAAATTCTTTTTTGTACTTAAGAAGATGATTTTGGATCCCCCTTCCCCACTGGGATGTCAGAGCAGAGAATTTGCCTGTTCCCACTAACTTTCCCCCAACAGAAGTTCTCCAGAAAGATCAGAGTATAAGGATGAAGGAATCTTTAAAGAAGGAAAAATAAGAGCAGGAGATCCCCTTCTTGATCTCTACCAAAGGACCAAGTCAGGCTGGGTATCTGAGAAGATTATGTCTAAAAGGTAGGATTTTGTAGTAAAAGTAGGGGACACCTCCACTAGGATTCCCACACAGCCGCTGGGAGAGTTTGTACATTTAAGATCACCATGGACTCCACCCAGAGGTCTGGTAAAAGGACACTTACCCACCCAGAATTAAACCTGAACCATTAATCAGATGTAAATTCACACTTCTGGATAATGGACTTTAAAATAAAGTTTACTCATTAATATTCCTAAACACCCAGACCTGGTTCCGAGTTCTTACAGCCTCTCACCTTATGGGAAGCACCAAATGACTTAACACACAATGGTGACCTTTTCTCATCGCCTGGGCCATAAGCGAGAGTTTCCCCTCATAAAAAAAAAAAATGTCGTTGTCTCCCCCCCCCCCCCCCCAGGGATTAAGAGTCAGCACTGGATGGCATGGTTAGCTGGAGAAGCCCCAGAAGAAATAAATTTATGTGTCTTTAGGAGGAACAATCCTCCAAAGAAAAAAACAAAAAAAAGTTACAAATTTCATTTATCAAAATTTATCCATCATTTAACACAAATACATCTAAACAATTTACAATTAAAACTCATAAAAAACATAAATAACATAAAATATACATATAAAGGACAATAAAACAAACAAATATAAGCCACACATATAAAAGGAAGTCAAAAAAGGGAAAGAAAATCTTATGAAAAGTATTAAGAGAAAGCCTGCTTCAGCATAAAGCTTTTTTTAAAAGTCTACATTTCTTAAGGCAGTCTTCCAGCTGAAGCTCCCTGGGTAATGAGTTCCAAAGGGTTGGTGCAGCAACTGAAATGGCCGATTCTCTTGTAACACTGAGGCGGGCATGGCAAACAGATGGAAGACCTTGTTGAGATGGTACTTGTTCTCGCAAGGGTTTGTAAATTTTTAATATAGCATTAGACCATGAGCGAGAATGAATACTTAACAGCTTAAATATAGTCACACAAATTTTATAGTGAATTCTTTGTTCTATCGGCAACCACTTCAGCTTTTCAAGAACAGGAGAGATATGTTCAGAACATTTGCAACCTTTAATCAGTCTTGCAGTACAGTTAAGAAGTTGTAATTGATATAAAGAATTAGACGGAAGACCAAATAAGAGACTGTTACAATTATCAATGTGGGGAAAGATAATTGCACGAACAATGAGAAGAAAAACATGGTAGTGTAGTAAATGACGTAAGCCAGACAGAAACCGCAGTTTAAAGAAACCACTTTTGATAGTAGATTTAATATGGGGTCGAAAATAAAGAGCTGAGTCGATCCATACGCCTAAACTTTTGATAGGTGAATTAATCGAGAAGGTAGCATTTTCAAAATATATAGTGTCAAGAGAAGGCTTGAGGTGAGGCTGATGAATTAAAAGAAATTCAGTTTTGGAGATATTTAAAAAGTCTGTTTTGGTGGAGCCATTGTTTGATAAAAGACAGACAAAAGTGAAGGTGTTCAAGAGTTTTGTCCCATGTAGGTTGTAAACAGATCTAAAATTGAATGTCGTCTGCATACACTTTATATCCATCAGTGACAGTAGCAAGCAGTTTGGTGATTAGTACTAAGTATAGATTAAATAATACTGCAGAAAAGGCTGAACCTTGTGGGTCACCAGATTTTAGTTGGTGGAATGTGGAAAATTGACTATTAAATTTGTCTTGTTGTGTCCAATTACGCAGGTAAGATAGGAACCATTTTAGCACATTTCCAGATAAACCACATTCACATAGTCGAAAGCTTCGAATGCTGAAGAGATAACTAACGAGGCAAGTAGAAACTGTTGGCCAGAGTCAAGGCCACATCTGATGGAATCTACGAGTGATACTAGTAATAACTTGGTGCTCATAGAGCATCTGAAACCGAATTGATGAGGATCAAGAATATCATTATCTTCTATGAAAGCCGTAAGTTGATGGAGCACGACAGATTCAATAATTTTAGATAGAAAAGGCAAAGATGAAATAGGATGGTAGTTAGAGAGTTCAGATGGATCTAGATTAGATTTTGTTAAAAGAGGTTTGATAACTGCTCTTAAGACAGTCAGGAACACAACCAGAGTGAATGGATTTATTGATGATAGTGGTTAAAGGGACAATGGAGTCTTTACAGGCTTTGAAGAGTGCTACAGAAACACTGGCAGCGGGGACAAACAATATTATTCATGAACGAAATGATATTGGAGATCGAGACAAGAAGTATCATCAAAGGAAGACCAAGACTTGTCTCAAAGTGGCTGAAACACGAAACCAAGGAGTAACCCGGGCAAAGGCTAAGCTAATATTTTCTGTTTTGAGAGAGAAATATTTTAAAGAAAACTTCGGCAGAAAGGTTATCAGAAATAGAGGTGCAAGAATTGGCCTTGCTAGTTACATTTCTTGCAAATTAAAATAAAGCATGAGTATTGTTACCTCATGTCTTAATTTTGGCTGAGTAGAAATTTTTCTTCCCTTCAACGGTATCTGCTTGAAACTTGGCAAAGATCTGAAGTTGGAGGCAGTAAAAGGTGAGGGTGATTTGCACCATAGATGCTCAGTTTTCCTAAGAGATGTACGAAGGGAAATAAGAAATGGAGTAAGCCAAGGGTAAGATCGTGTTTTGGTAGAAGTGACAAGTCTAAGCGGTGCAATATTATCAAATACAGTAGAAACAAAATTAAGTCAGCCAGAGATAATATCATCAAGGTCATTTAAAGTCAAATAATCTAAAACAGACATTAGATTATCAGAGAATTTAGAACTATCAATAAATCCTCTGTGGAATTTGGAGGTAGGAGCTTTGGAATCACAAGAGTTCTTGGGTAGCAATATAAGAAAACTAATCAAAAAATTATCAGACCAAGGTAATCAAAAGCATGTCTGAGGGGAGTTGAGTACAAGAATTATTCACAAAGATAAGATCAAGCATGTGTCCCAGGCAGTGAGTAGGGATGTT
The DNA here is from genome assembly GCF_901001135.1 of Rhinatrema bivittatum. Classification (NCBI taxonomy): domain Eukaryota; kingdom Metazoa; phylum Chordata; class Amphibia; order Gymnophiona; family Rhinatrematidae; genus Rhinatrema; species Rhinatrema bivittatum. The sequence continues at coordinate 98,469,061 of NC_042620.1, forward strand.
AACCAGTTGAAAACAGCCTAATAATGAAAGAATGTGAAGAAATACAGCGCAATTGCTAGACTGGAATGTAGCATTGAAAGGCAAGTTAAAATCACAGAGGATAATCATATTATTCAAATTAACTTTAGCAAGGAGTAATTGTTCAAAGAAAGGAGACAGGTTACCGTGCAATAATTTAGGAGGACAATAAGTAAGACAAACAGAAAAACCTGAGTATACATAAGTAGTAGTTCAAAGGAAGAATTACATCTGAGATTTTCAAATTTGGGATTCCAAAATTCTTTATAATGGTAAACAGCTCCACGTGAGACTATATCACAACATTTCTAGTCAGACATCCCAAAAAATTCAGACTAGCAATGAACATTCAACAGTCACCGCCTTTTCAAAGAAAACTATGCTATTTTTATAGCACTACTAGATGTACACAGCGCTATAGATTGATAAGTATTCACATATAGTAAGTCCCGTCCCCAAAGAGTTTATGTAATCCCTGTGGCTAGGGGACTCTTCAACAGGACACAGGGGGTACATTCTACATACTGTCAATAAAAATGTTGTGAAGTCATATTTTTAATCTCTTCCCTGGTGTAGAGTCCTCTATCACATATGAGGGAGGTGGGGCGGGGAAGGTTCACCTCCTGGGCCCTAGTTTTCATCTGTCTTTTAATAGATGCTAATAATGAAGTTAGATACAGTTTTGATATTCTAACATAACTTTATTGAAAAGTCAAACAAACAGGAAAAATGGCACTTTCTACAAGTCCATCCAAGACTTTACATCCAGTGACTTTGTGTCTAGGTGAAACTGTGATCCTTTGGCCTATCCCTTATCCTAAAGCTGAATATAAAGTCTCCCTGGGCAACTTGGACTATGATATTCTTTTCCCTCAAGGACTCCCATTACAATACCTGGGATCCACAGTTCATCATGGTATTCAACTTTTTTCCCCTCCTCTTCACTCAAGTATCAAATGGGCACCTTTGCCTCAAGTAGCTGATAACAAGCACCTAGTGGGCGATTCTGCTTCTTCTCTTTGGAATTAGTAAGGTATCCACTTCTTCACGTGCTGGTTGGGCAAAGAGATGGTTCAATTATGTTTTACCTGCTAGCTTTCCTTGAGTCTTGACAGCCCAGTAACCTATGGGATTCTCCCTCCTGCCAGCAGTTGGGGTTAGAGTGTGAAAGCTTCCTGTCTCATGTCACTACCATAAAAGGCTGGCCCAGCAGAGGGGAAGTCAGTAAGTTTTTTGCCAAAGCGTGGCTTGTTGCTTTTATTCTTTTATCCCCTTGGTTTTTTTTTTTGTTGGGTTTTTTTTTTTTTTAAATTTAAGGAGACTTGTCAGCTCATTACTCAGCCTGCACCTTTGTCTTCCCAAGAGTGGCATTTTCCCTGGTATTATAGGACACTTGTTCCCTACTTTCTGCAGTAAGGGATCCAGGACACATCACAAAATGATAGAAAATAGTAAATGGAGAACAGTCTGCCTTTGCATTTAGCTATGCTCCCTTGTTCCCCAATGTTTTAACTTATTTAAACTCTGTTCCTTTATTCACATGCCTGTTTATTTTTTTCGTACCTGCGGGATCTAGACTGGTCTGTCAGGACTCGAGGAAAGACAATTGCTGGTAAGACCTAAATTGAACCTTCCTCTTCGTCCTGCCAGACTAGCAAACTGAGGGATGTACCTAAGCTGTACTTGCCCCAGGTGGGACCAATAACAAATCTCGTCTCCTCCCTTACTTGAAGGTGTAAACTATAGTGTTTGTAAAAGGTTTGAACAGATGACCACCCTGCAAACGTCCCTAGGCGTAACTGCTCTGTATTCTGACCAAGACGCTGTTTGTGCTCTTGTAGAATGCTCCCTTAGCTCTTCCAGCACTGGTTTGTTCTTATATAGGCTGTTGCCAATGTCTCCTTAACCCATCTCGCGATTGAGGCTTTGGACACTGCCTGCCCTTTTCTGGGTCCTGTGAACAACAGTCTGTCTTCCTAAAATCATTGGTCACTTCCAGAGGCATTTGTGAACATCTAGGAACCTCAAATCTCTGTGTTTTCCTACACATTCCGCATTCCTAAATCCAGGAAGAGAGATGGGGTGATTGAGACGAAATTCTTCTTATACCACCTTGGGTAGAAAGGTGAGTATCAGTCTGACTGTCAATATTTCCTTTGAATAGGATAAGTACAGATCCCTGCAAGACAGCGCATGCAACTCCGAGATCCTTCTGGCTGAAACCAGGGCCACTAACATCGCAGTCTTTAGTATTAGGTCTTTCAAGGAAACCTCCCTGATGGGCTCAAAAGGCACTCCGACTAGTATTTTCAGTACCAAGTTCAGGTCCCATGGTGGTACTATGACCTTCCAAGGAGTCTCACCTGCTTTGCTCCCCTGAGAAAGCGTACCACATCTGTGGTAGCAGCCACCAATATTCCTCTGCATGGCCCTCTGAACACGCAAATCGCTGCCACTTGCACCCTCAATGTATTAACTACTAGCCCTTTGTCCAGCCCTTCCTGTAGAAACTGCAAGATTGAAGCAATCCCTGCTTTCATCGGGGCCAACCATCTACTTTTACACCAGGCTTCGAAAACTGTCCAAATGTGGCTATATGTGGAGGAGGTAGACTCTTTCTAGCCTTTAGTAGGGTCATGATTTATTGGACCAAGAATCCTCTTCTGTTAAACCTTCTCCTTTCAATAGCCAAGGCGTACAAGAGAAATGTTTTCCAAATTTGTCATTACTATTGGCCCCTGCTTGAGGAGTGCTGCTATCCCTTTGAATGAGATTGGCTTTGCCTTTTTCAATCTTAACAGATCTGCATACCAGGGACGTCTTGGCCCGTCTGGCACTATCAGGACCACCCAAGCCTGGTTGTTGAGAAATCTTCCTGACCACCTTGCTTATCATCAGCAGGGGAGGGGGGGAATGTATGACATCTGACTTGGTGGCCAGGGTTAGGACAGTACATTCACTCCCCTGCATCCCTGTTCTTTCCTTCAGCTGAAGAACAGACTGGCCTTGGTATTCTTTTTTGACAACATTAAATTCCACTGTAGGGTGCCTGTGCACCCATTATGAGCACAAATGCCTCTCTGACAGCTGCTATTCTCCTGGGTCTAGCTTCCGTTGACTGAGGAAATCAGCCTGAAAGTTAACCACTCCTGCTATGTATCCTGCAGAGAGATCCAAGAAATGCCTCTCTGTTATCTCCATGATGAGGCATGCCTCTCTTCCCTAGGGCTGCGCTCTTTGTGCCCCCTTGCTTGTTCACATAAGCTACTGCTGTGGCATTGTCCGAGCGGACTTGGACCACTTTGTTCCCTTACTAGGCCAACCTGATTGCGCTTAACTCTAATAAGTTTGTGGAACTTAGAACCATTTGGTGTGGTCAGGCCCCCTGAGCGTGGGCTCCCCACCCCTGACAACTCGCGTCTGTGGTTATTATTGTCCACTGCGGGGATTCCAGAGGGACTCCTCTAAAAAGGTTGTTCAAGTCTAGCTACCAATGCAGACTCTGCCCGCTTTGGTATGTCAGTGGGAGACTTGTCGTACTGTTGACTTTGTGGCAACCAGTTGTACAATAGATGCCTGTAGGCAGCGCATGTGCACTCTCACCCATGGCACTACCCCAATTACCGCTACTATGGAGCCCAGGACCTGTAGATATTGCCACACATGGGAGTGGGGCTTGTGATAGGGCCTTCCTATCCTTCTGTCTGTTAGATACTTTCCCTAACCTGGTATTGAAAAGTACCACTAAGTACACTACGGTAGCATCTGAGACGGCTGAAACTGGCTCTTTGCTCTGTTCACCATTCAGCCCAATTTCTCCAGGACATGAACTGTTCTCTCTGTCAGCCTTCTTACAGGGAGTCTGCTCTTATTAAACAATCATCCAGGTAAGGGTGCTCTTTGAGCCCTTCCTTCCTTAAGAAAGCTGCCACTACTACCATCACTTTTGTAAAGGTCCAAAGGGGAGTACCTTGAATTGGTAACGCTGACCTGTTATCTCAAAGAGTAAGTAGCACTGGAAATCTCTCCTATTAGGAATACAAAATATGCTTCTGACAGATCTAAGGCTGCCAGGAATTCCCCTCTCCTTATGGCCACCTTTGCTGGAGCCAGTGATTCCATGCGGAAATGGAGAACTAACAAGGCCCTGTTTACTTGCTTTAAGTCAAGCACTGGCCAAAAGCTTCCTTCCTTTTTTGGCACTAGGAAATAAATGGAGTATACTAGAGATGTGATTCGGCCGAACCTTTCAGTTTGGCCTTCATTATCGGCCTGCCGCAGGAAATTTCATTTTCCCACGGTTCAGGCCGATTTTATTTCGGCTGCCCCCCGAAACAAAAACCCGAAACCCACCCCAACCCTTCAAATTTAATTACTGCACCCCCCCCCCCCCCCACCCTCTCCAAAACTTGCCAAAATTCCCTGGTGGTCCAGCCGGGGTCCCGGGAGCGATCTCCCGCTCTCAGGCCTTCGGCTGCCAGTAATCAAAATGGCGCCGATGGCCCTTTGCCCTTACCGTGTGACAGGGGCTATTGGCCGGCCTCTGTCACATGGTAGGAGCAATGGACAACCGGCGCCATCTTAAAAAGTGGCATGGACCATTCATTGCTTCTACCATGTGACAGGGGCCGACCAATGGCACCAATAGCCCCAGTCACACGGTAAGGGCAAAGGGCCATCGGCGCCATTTTGATTAGTGGCAGCCGATGGCCCGAGAGGGGGAGATCGCTCCCGGGACCCTGCTGGACCACCAGGGAATTACGGCAAGTTTTTTTTTTTTTGTTTTTGTTTTTTTTTTGGGAGGGTCACAATTAATTAAATTTGAAAGGTTGGGTTTGGGGGTTTTGTTTTTTTTTAATGTGCCCTTTCTCTCCCCCCAAAAAATGATAAGAAAACCACACGAAATTTCGTGGGTTTTCTTATTGTTTCGTCGCCCCCCCAAAACACGACAAAATAGGAAATATCGTCTATTTCCTATTTCGTCGCAAACGAATGCACATCCCTAGAGTATACCACTGTGCCTTCCTGACCAGGCGGTACTGGGATAATGGCTTGCAGCTGAACTAACCTGTCTAACGTCTGCATGACCGCGTCTCCCTGCTTAACTTGTATGGCGAGGGAATGAAGAAATCTAAGGGGAATCTCAATTCTGGGCGATATCCTTTATTTATGTTCAGGTCCTTTGTTATTTTGGTGCACGCCTGAAAAGATCTGTAACCTGTCCCCTACCTGGGGAATCATGGAGCAGGCCTGCTTCCAGTCATTCTGCGGCTCAGGGGTTCCCTTCCTTTGGAAATCTTCTATTCCCCCGAAGGGCTGAGATTTGCCTGGGCGAGAGATCTGGCCTCTACCGCCCCTCTGTCTGCACTCCCTGTGCCACTGTCTCCAGTTGCCTCCCCATGCAAAGCCTCTGGGCTTTTCTTCTGGTAACCTTTGGGGCCTCAATCCTCCCTAGTCGATGACCATCTTTTCTAGCTCTTCTCCAAACAGAAGCCTCCCTTTAAAGGGAGCTTTCCTAACCTGGTCTTGGACGCTGAATCTGCCGCCCAATTGTTTAGCCATAAAAGCCGCCTAGCCATGACCTCTGTTTCTAACTTCACTGAAACTCTAATAAGGTCATACATAGTATCTGCTGAAAAAGCTGCCGCAGATTCCATTAGGGCTGGCCCCGCCCTATCCTCCGAGGATCCTGCATCTTCAGGACCTTGGATCTCTTGTTAAGACCAAATTAAACGGGCCTTGGCTACATAACATCCACAAATAGTGCCTGGAAGACACAGGATGAAAGCTCAAAACCTTTTAGTAACGTTTGCATTCTCCTATCCTGAGGGTCTTTCAGGACTGCTACAATTTCTACTGGTATAGTCGTTTTCATTTCTATTGCTGAGATCACCACATCTGTTCTAAGCAGATCTAGAAGCTTATCCTTATCCTGCTGTTCTATTAAATAAAGCATCTGCATAGTTCTATAGCTTCTAAGCCTAGCTTCGGGATCGCTGACAGCATATACTGGGGTTGCTGAATGGATAAGAAAGCCTTTGCAAGGTTTCCTAATCCCTGTCCGAATGGGATTTCCCTTCATTCTAACTTTGGGCATTTCCTCTTTCAGACTTAGGATCTGCGAGACTTTTGTGATTAGGGTTCCCAGCTCATCTGCCCTAAACAAAATGCACCGCTGAGTCCCTAGCCTCCGGTTCTTCCTCACCTACAGTCTCTTTCTGGGAACAGCCCTCCTCCTCCTCCTTGAAATCCCCCTGGGGTTCCATCTTGGAACTACAATCTTCCCAGACTGAAAGTGGCTTGAGCTTTTCCCCTAAAGAAGCAGCCTTATTCTGCTTATCTTTCATCTGGATATAGGATTGGTGCACAGCCAAGATAAAGTCAGAGGGAAAAAAAAAAAAAATCAGTTCTAGTCACTGATGCTGCTTGCCTGGGGCTGCCCCATTTTCCAAAGCTGCAGAGGAATGCCTTGACCACCCTGAAACTTGTGCCAGAGGTGGAGGAAAGGATGCACTTCCTGGCGGGCACTGTTCAGCTGGCCTAGCCTCGCCCCCTTCCTCCACCAGGGTCTGCTTTTCATCATCACAGTTGCGGCAGAAAGAGTCAGCGATGCTAGGGACCCACTGGGCTCTATACCTGGCACACATCCTCCCCTTGTCCATACTTGGGGCAGGCAGCGATGGCTTGCGCCAGGCTGCTTCTCTGCTTTTTTATTTTTTTACTCACAAGTAGGCAACTTCGTCGGAAAGCCAGGAGACCAAAACAATTGTTTGCCCTGAGGAGGGAAGATCAGACCTACGGAGGTTGTCATCCGCGGGGTCCCCACCCTGGCCCAGACTCTAGGGAAAGTGACCTTAGGGAAGGCCGTTACGCCCTAGGGCCTTTCTTACACTGCTGGACCAGTGATGTCTGTGCTCTGTCCCATCTGCTGGAGGCAGAGACTACAGACTTCCCCTCTGCTGGGCCAGCCTTTATGGTAGTGGTGTCAGAGAGGAAGCTTTCGCATTCTGCCCCCCTCTGCTGGCGGGAGGGAGAATCCCACAAGTTATTGGTCTGACAGGAGGAAGAGGAATCACTGAATTAGGGAAATCATGGCTAAACAAATAGCTCCACTTACTCCAATTGGGATGGAAGGGTAGCTGGAAACTTAATCCCAAAATGAAATCAGTTTCTCATAAAAAGATATTTAAAAATCACTTAGGAGTAAATCTATTACTCATTGGGAATGAATTTAAGATTTTAAAAAGCCTCCCACCCTAAGATTTGGGGCTTTACTTTACAAATTAACAATCTATAAACAGAAAAGTTCTTTCCTTTCCAAAAGCAAACTCAAAATCCACCCAGACTACTAGATAGCACCTGCTTTTAAACCAGGAGAGTCAGCTCTTGGCAGCAGCCTCACATGGGTGTGCTTTAACAGACATGGTGCATTCCTCTCTCCTCCTCTAAATGCATGACCCTTCTACAAGGCCATGTCTTTATAGGGATCCCAGTGGGTCCAACATTTACAATCCAAGTGAGTACCAGAGGCAACCAGAAATAAAATGACTTGCCCAAGGTAACCAGTAGTATGCAATGGGGAGAAGCAGAATTTGAGCTTGATTTCCTGGTTCTCTAGCCACTTCATTAACCCCAGGTCCAGCCTTCTCACACAAAGGGTATCATTTATTAAGTCTTTCTTCCTGTTCTGTCTCTATGGCAAAAAAAAAAAAAAATAACCTTACCAAACTGGGCCACAAGTACTACTTTGAATAAGACAATGCCCTACCTTATACTGTAAATGTAACAAAAAAAAGAAAGAGAGACACACCGCACTCTCTCATCACCGTGGTTCAGTTTGTGATGTCTCGGACCCTTACAAAAGCTGTTTATTCTACTAAATAGTGAGCAATGGAGCGGGCTTGTCCCGCACCGCTAGCCCTAACCAGGGGAGAGGCGCGCGCAGGACGGGTCCGGCGGGAAGGGAACGAGAATCGCGTGGATGCTGGAGCCAATGGGAGGTCACCAGTGATTCAAAATTGCGGCGCTCCCATTGGTTCTCGGCAGTTTTCTGAGGCAGGATCAGTTCGGGCGGTTGCTAGCTGCAGGAAGGGCGCGCGAGCTGAGCGGGGCGGATTTTCAGTCATCCCTCCCTCCCACTTGTTTTGGAAATGTATGTTTTATTGCAATGTGATCTCAATGTTGTCGCAGTGGAGACGGAAAACCAGAGCACAGGTTTAATCTGTATATAAATTGTTCGATAATTGCTTGGGGGGGGAGGGGGAGCGAGTCTCGTGCAGTCGGGGGGGGGGCTGCTGCACGATAAGGTCAAAAGAGCTAGGGGCTAAAGCTCATTGACCTCAGCTTACCATCGCTGGGACGAGGTGGGGTAAGTAAGGGGGGGGGGGGGCGAATTGGCTTAGCACTGGGACGTGGGGGTGAATAACACGAATATGAGCGAATGGGGGTGGGGAAGGGGCAATTGGGCTGACATGTTGTCAGCCACATGTTTATTGTGCAGGCTCGGGCTGCTGAAATATACTGCGGCCTTTTTTTTTTAAACGCCAACATGTGTCTTGTATTACTTGAAGGGAGGAGGGGTTGGCCATGCCAAGCGCAGGTCTCGACTCCCTGGTTATGAAGTTTTAAAACTGTAGCAATATAGACCCATAGAGGGTCACTACAGCATTGATCAGCTATATTGAACTGCAGTTTTTGAAGGTCTACTTTAAAACTACCAGCACAATAGCAATCAGATCATTACCTCACTTCACAAACATTATTGAAATAATAAAACTATGTTGTTGGAACACAAGATTTCAAGTGTGTGTTTTGATTTGTTTTTGTTTTGCTACCTTTTATGCTGGGAGATGATATAATACACTCAAAAAAGGATGGATTGGCCAATCAAGATTGTCAGCTTGGCTCTTAAAATCATATTATTGCCGATCCACTTTTTAAAAATATTGTACACTGCCCCCCCCCTCCCACCAATAACCATCCCTACCACCCCACCCACCTGCCCCCCTTTACCCCACCTGCCCCCACCCCTTGCCCCGGCAGTTCCCTCTCTGCCCCTGTACATAGTTAATTCAACTCTGAAAATAACATATTCTGTATAAAGTTATGCTGGTATGCAAATTATATCGTATTACTATCCTGTATAACAGTTATATGTACTTAGCTGGTAATTCAATTAACATGTTACACTGTATCATGTCGGTATAAGGCTGGCCTTAGACATCTTGTTATATGTAAACAGATGTGATATGTCAAAACGAATGTCGTTATAGAAAAATAAATGAAAAATAAATAAATACATGTATATAGTGTGGATTCAACAGTAAAACCACGACATTTGTGGACACTAATAAAAACTGTATCCTGAACAGAACTATGGGGAGGGAACAGCTTGACAGTGCCAGTCCCAGCTCTGCCACCTTTCTTAGGGCAGAGGGGGCAAGGGGAAAAAGCCATCTTGAAATGCAAAACTGGAAGCATGTTGGGAAGTGGAGAAGCTCCCAGCCAGTTGCAGGATAAAACAATTGACAATTGCACCCATGGACGTTTATTTAAGATTAAGGGATACATGCAAAATATTTTGAAATGTCACAGCAGAAGGAAGGCGAGGTAGTTAGAGAATCATGAACTAGAATAGATGGCAGGGTAGGGGCACCTCCAGGTTGATGATGGAACCGATAGAAGGGATAACCAGCTGGGATAAAATGCCCATGTGCACTCACTCACAGTAGAATACCCTTGACCTCAGACCATAGAAAGTAAGAACATAAAAACATGCCATACTGGGTCAGACCAAGGGTCCATCAAGCCCAGCATCCTTTTTCCAACAGTGGCCAATCCAGGCCATAAGAACCTGGCAAGTACCCAAAAACTAAGTCTATTCCATGTTACCGTTGCTAGTAATAGCCGTGGTTATTATCTAAGTCAACTTAATTAGTAGCAGGTAATTGACTTCTCCTCCAAGAACTTATCCAATCCTTTTTTAAACACAGCTATACTAACTGCACTAACCACATCTTCTGGCAACAAATTCCAGAGTTTAATTGTGGGTTGAGTGAAAAAGAACTTTCTCTAATTAGTTTTAAATGTGCCACATGCTAACTTCATGGAGTGCCCCCTAGTCTATTATCTGAAAGAGTAAATAACCGATTCACATCTACCCATTCTAGACCTCTCATGATTTTAAAACACCTCTATCATATCCCCCCTCAGCCGTCTCTTCTCCAAGCTGAAAAGTCCTAACCTCTTTAGTCTTTCCTCATTGGGGAGCTGTTCCATTCCCTTTATCATTTTGGAAGCCCTTCTCTGTACCTTCTCCATCGCAATTATATCTTTTTTGAGATGCGGCGACCAGAATTGTACACAGTATTCAAGGTGCGGTCTCACCATGGAGCGATACAGAGGCATTATGTCATTTTCCGTTTTATTCACCATTCCCTTTCTAATAATTCCCAACATTCCGTTTGCTTTTTTGACTGCCGCAGCACACTGAACCGACGATTTCAATGTGTTATCCACTATGACGCCTAGATCTCTGTCTTGGGTAGTAGCACCTAATATGGAACCTAACATTGTGTAACTATGGCATGGGTTATTTTTCCCTATATGCATCACCTTGCACTTATCCACATTAAATTTCATCTGCCATTTAGATGACCAATTTTCCAGCCTCACAAGGTCTTCCTGCAATTTATCACAATCTGCTTGTGATTTAACTACTCTGAACAGTTTTACATCATCTGCAAATTTGATTAACTCACTTGTCGTATTTCTTTCCAGATCATTTATAAATATATTGAAAAGTAAGTGTCCCAATACAGATCCCTGAGGCACTCCACTATCCACTCCCTTCCACTGAGAAAATTGTCAATTTAATCCTACTCTCTGTTTCCTGTCTTTTAGCCAGTTTGTAATCCACGAAAGGACATCGCCACCTATCCCATGACTTTTTATTTTTCCTAGAAGCCTTTCATGAGGAACTTTGTCAAACGCCTTCTGAAAATCCAAGTACACTACATCTACCGGTTCACCTTTATCCACATGTTTATTAACTCCTTCAAAAAAGTGAAGCAGATTTGTGAGGCAAGACTTGCCTTGAGTAAAGTCATGCTGACTTTGTTCCATTAAACCATGTCTTTGAAGGGAACCAAGGATGGCGCTGGGGGTAATGTGGCTCCACATAGGCCCTCCCAAATCTGGAAAGGGTGTAAATTCTTCTAATGACCTCCAACCTACAGGATTTGCAAGTAAGCGATTTGTTTTCTGGCCAAGATCCAAGTGAGAGCTAGGGTAGGACAGAGATCAAGCCAATAAGTCCAACAGAAAAAGAGCAATAGGAATTCTGCTAGACAGAATGACTGTAGTTTATGCTCGCACAAGTAACTAATCTAATCTATTCTAATAATTTAGTCATAAATACAGCTGCAGCCCTGTTTTATACAACCAGTGGTGTGAATGACTTTGTTGGTACTTGGCTGTTTGTGAGTATTAAATTTACAGGAAGCTGCCCATATTAACCCATAAGTTACTGGGACACTCCATTGCTAGCTCGAAAAGTGATTTTTGATTTATTTTTTTTTATATATATGACAGCATATTCTTCACACCTAGCCTGCAAGACTAAGGCACACAACTTTATGCATATTTTCAGATTTATTCCCAGTATGATCAGCCAGACTATTTTCATTGCTGTCAATTAAGGCTTTTTCTATATTTCTTCCTTTTAAAAAATGTTTGTAACACTTCTCAGTGGCCTATATTAATTGTTTTTTCTCTAAATCTATGACCCCTCCATGTATTGTTCTTGTAAATATTTTCTTGTTGCTAATTTTACTAAGGTAGCTCAGCCATTAACATTTATGCCATTATCCACTCTCATATATTTAAGCATTATGTAGTTTTAGATTTCAAATTGGTCAACATATTGTAGATTACATATAAAGTATTACATAACTGAATCCTAAAATATTAAAAGTAAGAATTTGGTAAAATGGTACACTAAAAACAAAACCAGAATGGGAAGACAGTTACATAACACAAGCTAGAATTCTCAGGGTGTTCTGATTTTTTCTCCCAAAATTTTATTGTATCAAAAATTCTTTACTGCCAGGTTTTCATAACCACCGTAGGCCAGCGCCTCGCTGTCATAAAAGCTTCAAGACAGAACAATATTCAAAAATTCAACACATCTTGATCTTGGAACTGCCCGCTCACTCTGTTTCTTAATGTCAGCAGTTATGAAAACCTGGCAGTTAAGAAAATATGTTGAACTTTAATTCAAAAGCATACTGCATGAAGATAAGTACTTTTTAAAAATAATCAAGAAAAGTGAAAAGAAAAGTATATATTTTTGATACAATAAGGGCCGGATTTTAAAAGCCCTATGTGCGTAGGGGGTGTTACGTGCACCGGGCCTATTTTAAAAAGGCCCGGCAATGCGCGTAAAGCCCCGTGACGCATGTAAGTCCCGGGGCTTGCAAAACAGGGTGGTCCAGAGACCTCCGAGATAGTGGCCATTTGCTGCTGGGTCAGAGGATCACATGCCGGCAGGCGCAAAAGGTAAGAGAAAGGTCGGGGGGGGGGGGGGGGGGGAAGGTCAGGCTAGAGAGGAAGGGAACGGGGGAAAGCAGTGCAGCTCAGTGCACAATTGTACACCCCCTTGCGCGCGCCGACCCCCGATTTTATAACATGCGCGTGCACCTTTTAAAATCTACCCCTAAAATTTAAGGAGGATATGAAGGCTTTTTGACCTATGATTAAGTTGCCAAAGCATGTTTTTATGTTTGTAAAAACAATAATGAATTGTGACTTTGAAATTTTTCTTTAAGAGCATGCTGGTTTACAACAAGCATACTGTCTGGAACAATCTGTGTGTCATTTGTAATCCATACAAATCTGCAGACTTTTTAGGGGGTCAAATACTTTTGCAAGCCATTGCATATATAGATATAGATTTTTTTTTTTTTTTTACAAAGACTTTTTAATCAACTTGTCTACAGCTAACCCAAGGTGGTTTACAATATAAAATTACAAGTATAAAAATTAATTTACACACACATATAAACACACTACAAAATCACCTATGAGAAAAATGGTATGATTACTGACACTGAGCCTGATATTTAAAGCTACTTAGTCAGATAAGTAGTGACTTATCTGGCTAAGTGGAAGCCACTGAATATCCAGCTACATTCAGCAGCTGCCACTTACAGGTCGATACTGTAACGTGCGGTTGAAGATTTCCCGTCTGTAACGTGCTGGGAGCGCACAATTCGGACGCGTAAGGCGATTCAGCGATACAGTCTCCAGTTTCACGCGTCCTTAGCGCTTCTTAAAACAGACGCATAACCCTTTCCGCACGCAGCATGTATATGATATGTAAATGAACGAATTAGCTGTATAATGAAGGAATTAGCTATTCCCCTCCGATACTGTGACGCTCGCTCAGATTATCTCCTTTGTAACCCGCTATTTTGCCGCGTCCTTAACCTGTTAGTTTACCGCTACCCTCTACTTGGTGTTAGTGTGGTGTTCGAAAATTAAAACGGGAATAAAGTGTAAAAAATGGTGTAAAAAAAGTGTAAAAACATTGCTCAAGGCGCCGAAATCGCATGGGCATTCATTCGCTGCCGGCGGGGGCCGTGCATTCATCCAGGCAGAGGGAGCCGGAGGCCGCTTTCGCTGCCGGCTCCCTCTGCCTGGATGAATGCACGCCCACCCGGCTGCCTTGAGCGCCGAAATCGGGAGGAGAGGAGAAGGGAGAAGGGACTACCGTAGCAGGCCCGAGCCTTGCTACTTTTTCGGTTTTTTTTTTTTTTTGCTTCGGGAGGAGGGGACAGGACTGGGGCTGCACCGGAGACCGGACGGGGCCAGGGCAGGTAAGCCAGGACTGGGGCTGCACCGGAGACCGGACGGGGCCAGGGCAGGTGAGCGGGGGCTGGGGGATAGTTTGCCGAGCATCGGGGAACATAACTGTCCACTTCCTGGTACCTGTCATTTCAAATGTCATTTGAAATGACATTTGAAATGACAGATACCAGCGCGGCCGTGAAGCGTTAGGCCTGCGAACCCAGGATACTGTATAGGCGCTCTATACAGTAAAATGGGTTGCGCGGGCCTAACGCTTGCCTAAGGCTTCGCAGCCGCGGCATGCATTTGCATGCAATTAGAAGAGAGTATAGAGCGGTAGGTGAAGAGAACTGTGCGTGCGGGGAACGAGGGTGCGCCTGACACTGCCGCACTGTTTCTACCGTGGCCTTAGAGTATCGACCCGTTAGTTGGATAAGCTATTTATCTGGCTAAGTAGATAGCCAAATAAGTTGTGGGTGGATCAGTGCTGCACTACTTAACCAGCAAACAGAGAAGGTAAGTTTTACCTGGCTAACTTAGCGTTTTCTTTTAAATATTGACCTCATATTGCAGACTACATACAGAGGTAGATTTTAAAAACATACTTGTTCGCGAACAAAAGTACGCTGGATTTTATAAGATACCCGCGTAGCCACGCGTATCTTATAAAATCCGGGGTCGGCGCGCGCAAAGGGGTGCACATTTGTGCAACTTGCGCGCGCCGAGCCCTGCACGCGCTGCCCATTCCCTCCGAGGCAGTAGTAACTTACGCACGCCGGCGCGGCAGGCCCCGACACAGGCCAGGGCACACGGCCACGCCCCCGGACCGCCCACATGCCCCCGGACCGCCCACATGCCCCTGGACATGCCCCCGACCGCCCCTTTTTGCAAGCACTGGGACTTACACTCGCCGCCAAGCCTATGCAAAATATGTTCGGCGGGCGCAGGGGGGGGGTTTGGGGTAGGTTTTCGGGGGGTACGCTCGTATCTTATGCGCGTACCCCTTTGAAAATCTACCCCACAGTATATTATACATACAGACTATGCAAAAGTGAGCCAGCTACAATCAGTATTACTTTACAGACTGCTCTCAAACCTCATATTTGCCTTAAGTGTTTTACTTATAGGTATAAAAAGGTATAAAAAGGTATAAAAAGATATAATTGCGATGGAGAAGGTACAGAGAAGGGCTACCAAAATGATAAGGGGAATGGAACAACTCCCCTATGAGGAAAGACTAAAGAGGTTAGGACTTTTCAGCTTGGAGAAGAGACGACTGAGGGGGGATATAATAGAGGTGTTTAAAATCATGAGAGGTCTAGAACGGGTAGATGTGAATCGGTTATTTACTCTTTCGGATAATAGAAGGACTAGGGGGCACTCCATGAAGTTAGCATGGGGCACATTTAAAACTAATCGGAGAAAGTTCTTTTTTACTCAACGCACAATTAAACTCTGGAATTTGTTGCCAGAGAATGTGGTTCGTGCAGTTAGTATTGCTGTGTTTAAAAAAGGATTGGATAAGTTCTTGGAGGAGAAGTCCATTACCTGCTATTAAGTTCACTTAGAGAATAGCCACTGCCATTAGCAATGGTTACATGGAATAGACTTAGTTTTTGGGTACTTGCCAGGTTCTTATGGCCTGGATTGGCCACTGTTGGAAACAGGATGCTGGGCTTGATGGACCCTTGGTCTGACCCAGTATGGCATTTTCTTAAATGTGTGATTAAGGGTGCGGAAGAATGAGGAGAGAAGGGGAGTTGCTGATTCAAATATCAACCTGTTTTTTTTAAGTCCAATAATGCCCTTCAGAATGTATAGTTTCACAATATATGCAATGAAGAAAACACTCAGATTCTCCTGACAACACTATTCAGAGGTATGTACTGTCAAACCAGACAACTTGAGTGTTGTGATGTACACATATTTATTGTACAGTTATCTTCCAGCAGTGGTTTCAGAGCACAGAACTGTAAACCTGGGGGTTTATGGTTTAAATATGCTATCACTACTATTTGGACGAGCAAACCACTTAAATCACAATAATATTTTAAGCTCTTTGGCGCACTAACATTAAAACCAGGTGAATTACTTTGTACATCTATGTGCACATGTCAATATATAGCATTACTAATTTCACAGTTTGGTTTGGTGGAAGATGACTATCTATCCATGAAGTTCACCCTTTTATCAGTTACTAACATTTGGCCAATTATTTGCTGTGAACTTCTAGAGCAAAACAAAAATTATTACTTGTGGAATTTAAATTGTTTATATTGCATAACAAAAGGAAATTCCTTATTCATCCAAAGGAAGCAATCACAGCTATTCTTGGATTGCTGTACATGGTATTAGAAAACTGGTTGATTATACTTGTATATAAAAAGTTTTCACTTTTAAGTCAATACGCCTAATTCAATAAAGATTTTGTCCACAGACTCAAAATGGGAAAAGTCATTTTTGAATAAGGCCCAAGGATTCTTAGCATTCACAAAGACAATCTGAAGGGCCAACAGGTTTTGACTTGCAGTCAGGAAATACCATTCTACCATACTGCAAGTTACTATCACAGTACTTGCAAAATACATTATGTAAAAATAAAAGCCATTAACTATTATTGCACAGTAGCTCCAAAATTACACTTTTCTACAGTATAAATGTATCTATTTGAGCAGATAGCATGCATATTCTATACAAAACAGTTCGTACACAATGTGATTTGAAAGGCAATATTAAAAATCAAACATTTCTAAGTTCTTTGATCAAGAAGTCACAACAGATCTCTCTAAATATATTTCAATGATCTTTCCTTCAAGCTTTTAAAAATCTTATGATCTACCATCTGTTCTCAATTCTGTTTACATAGACGTGTCCTTGAAGCATATTATTTGTTCTTAAAGTAATTTTCTTACACTAACACTTTGTATGATATCAACACTTAGACCCTGCTAAAAAAAAAATAAAAAAATTAGCCAATAGTCCAACATGCATGATGTACCAGGAATTACGGCCCATTTTCTCCCAGCTAGTCATTTTGATTTTAATATGACTAAGAGGACGGCTCCCAAAATACATGGGGCGTGAGAAATGGTATGTTATCAGTAGTACTAAGACTTGCACAACACTCAGGACAGTTTTATATCTGGAAACCTCACGTTTTCAGTTTTTTTTCCTCCGGGGGAGTAGCATACAAAAAAAAATAGCGTCACTACAATTTCGTCAAAATACATTGCATTAAACCAACCTAAGGGAAACACTACTTTTACTTCACCTTTGGTGTTTTCAGGGAAAACCTGTGTTCTTGATATTAGCAAGTCTGTTCTCTGTACTGGTTTTTTGTTGTTTTTTTTAAAGCATCCAGATAGCATATCCCTGACCAGGAATGTAGTCAGGAAACATAATCATTTACAGGTATTATTTTGCCATAAGCGAATCTATGCCCAAGAATCACGAGGTGTTGATCTTCCCGGGATCCAACCCTAGAATTCAGAGTTCGACAGAGCTTCGTTTCAACTAAATAAAGTACCTCACTTGGAAAACATCTGTTTTTCCCAAACGTCACTTCATGCCCCTAGCTACCCAGACCCGGTCTCTTTGATGTGTTTCTCGCTAATGGCGGGAGCAGTTCACTGGAAAAGCGCCGGGACCATGGGTCTCCCCCACTGCGCAGATGCCGGGGGGGGGGGGGGGGGAGTTTCTTACCGTATGGACAGTGAAGCTGCTTGAGAAGCCCAGCCCGGCTCATCCATTGCCCTGAAACCCCGTGCAGCTTACTCCTGCCCAGGCCAGCGTCCTCTGCCGCCAGCTGCACACAGAAAGAAACAAACAAGAATCAGATCCAGGGCAGCAGGACCTTCCTCCTTTCACCTGTTCAACCCTCCCTTCAAGACTTCTCACCCGACGCCAGCGACAAGGGCAGCAAGAGCCATAAGACGCCACGACTCCGCTTAGCCCGGGCCGCTATGGCCCTTCTTCCCAACCACACCTTAGCAAACTTTCGGGAAGGAAACTTGAAACGCTAACCTTTCTTCCCTCCGCGGCAAGAACAGAGTCCGTCTGTTCGCCTCCGTGCAGCTTGCCGACCTCCTCCGGTCGCTGTCTCTCACGACCGCGGCTTTCAAGTCCTGACTTGACTCACTAGCGTCTGAAACTTTCCCCCTCGTTGGGTGCCTTTCTTTTCCCACCTCCCCGGCCCAGAGCAGCGCTGACGGGACCGTTCAGCACAAGCTCCTTGGTGCACCAAGTCCTTACCTTGGAGGGGTGGGGGAAATCACCCCTAGCTCTGAAGCTAAACGTAGGCTTCCGCACGCTGAATCCAATGCCCGACCTCTCCCTCGCTCTCCGAGGGAATTCTCTGATTTTTCCACCAATTGGCAGAAGGTGGGAGGTGGTTGGAATGGAAGCGGAGCAGCTGTCACGGGACGAACTGCTTCATTTCCACCGCTAGGTTGACGAGAGTGGGGAGGCAGGGCTTGGGTAGAGTGCGCCAGGTACTAGGACTGGGAAGAGACCGGCAAGGTGCAGGGTTCCCCCCAGGCCAGCAATAGCTGCACGTGCGCAAAACCAGAATCCGGCCCAGAGCTTGTGCGCGCGCCGCAGTCCCCTAAGTGATTTCTGGCGTCCTTCCCGCTCACCCCCTTGTTACTTACCGTTGCCTCAGGTTTTCTAAGGGTTCATCCTTTTTTTTTTTTAATTGAAAGATTTTAAGTGACTTTCTGAAACGGGTATGTTAAAAACATACCATACAAGGTACACCGTGAGAGAGGTAATAGGAAGTGAAGGGAGGGCGGATGTTACAGGACAGAACGTCGCTGCTCTCAGCTCAGCAGCGCAAATGCAGTTTTAACTTTGAAAAACAAAGAACAGTAGGAGAAAACGCTTCCGTGAGAGGCGGGCATTCGTAAAGCTGCTACCCAGTCAGCTCTGCCTGCCAAGGAAAGATCATGCCCCGGGGGAGGCAGGCCGCTCTTTCCTGCTTTTCTGTTCAGCTTGCTCCTTCGTAGCTGGGACCCTAGGCATCACCTAACGTCTGTTATCCACAACAGTTTACTTTTTTTTTTTTCTCATTTCAACTAATTATTCTGTAGCTGTAACTACACAACATGCGGCAGAGTGTTAACTAAATTGCATACATTTTTAATACGTTTAAATAGATATTAAGGGTTTCTCTCTATTTACCTTTTACAAAGAAGTCTTTGTGGAATGGTTGGCCAGGTTTAAGGAGGCTGTGCCTCTTGAGGCAAGGGCCGTATAACTGGGCAGCCGTGCTGTAGACAAGGGGAGGGGGTGGGGGGGCACAGCCCAAGGGTGTGCGGGGCTAGGTGGGGAAAGTTGCGGACAATAGGATTAGTGGGCCCAGTGCAAAACGGAGCAGGAGCCAATGAGACAAAGAAGGCGGCGTCTCTCGGAGCTCAGGTACTTAGAGGTAGTGGGGGTGGGGGGAGCACATTTGCAGCCTGGAATCGAGAGCAACAGGCTGACCTCAGCACGGCTGTGCTACAAACAGTTTTGCTTTTACTTTCACTTTGCCTCCAGCACGGCTGTGCTGTAAGAGGAGCAGATCAGCTAAAGGAGCAGGAACGATTTCTTTGATTGCATCATTGGGTAAAGTACAAAGATTTTGTGGCTGATAGGCAAAATGTTGAGAATATTAATGGTAATTTTGTGCTGCTAAGGTCGGGAAGGTATGCTCACCCCCTCTCCCCTTTTGCATTGAGCTGGCTCTGCATTACCAGTACTTTATTTAATGAAAAGGCTTTGAATGCATGGCTGCTTCTGCCTGGAATGTTATTTTATTTAAGGAAATGCCTTAGCACATGGCTGGTTATATATATTTTAACTAATATATATTTAGTGAACCGCCATGGGCACATGGCCACACTTTACCTGTTATTATATATATATTTTATGAATGCATGGCTGGCTTTCAGCACAATGCTTGCGCTGCATGTTGCTGTATTTATTGAAAGGGCAGCGAGTGCAGGGCTGGTTATCTTTCACTTGTAGCCTTTTAAGAAACGCCATTGAAGGGGTCTGCACATGGTGAATACATAGGTGGTTAGAGCACATGGCTGGCAGTAGCAGGCTTGGTAGCTCAGTGGTTAGAGCACTGGTCTTGTAGGCTTGCTTTACTTTAAAATCGACGTTTTCTATGTATTGCTTTACCCCTCGCTCTCTAAATTGCTAGGAAGTGGGCAGGCTTCATGTCTACCATGCTACCTCAACAACCTGTGGATGTGCTTTGTTATACCTAAGTAATCTGACAATTAAAAAGTAGCCAGCATCCCGTAGTTGGGAATTCTGATGATATGTCTATGGGACAGCGGTACGGCATTTGAGTGCTCAGCCAGGTTAACAGGATGTTTTTTATATTAATCCTAAAGGGGATATTTAGTATTCGGTTACCATGTAAAGGGACAGCTGTCCCATGTGCGCGTTTATACTGAATTATAAGGGGTACAGGACCCTCAGCTTGATATGATTTAGGCTGCGCTATGCAGCTCTATACAAAGTAAATTAAAATATTAATGAAAGGTCAGCTTACATCTTAGCATGGTATTGTGGTTCTTATTGTAAGGGCTTGCCAGCAGAGGTCAGCACATGGCAGTGGCCATTTTGGAGGTCAGCACATGGCAGTGGCCATTTTGGAGGTCAGCACATGGCAGCGGCCATTTTGGAAGGTCAGCACATGGACTTTCAGGATTTTCTTTTACTATTACTTTTCTTTTACTCCCCATCCCCCCCCCCCCCCCACCTTCCTCAGCTGCCCCCACCCCCATCCTATTCCCGTCCAGTTTGGGATCTAACCAATTTATATGTCTACACAGCATGTCTACCAATCAGTTTCCTATGGCTTCCGGCCCGTCCACACTTATGCCGGACCAGGCTCAGGCTCCAGCCAAGAAAACTGCAAGAAAACTTCGCGGCAACGCCAGAGGTCGACAAAAAGAATAAGACACAGAGGAATAAGAAGAGAAAATTAACAAACAGACGACAACCACATAGCATCAGCCATTTGGGCTGCTATGTTCCGGAGCAGCCCCCTCCACGGGGCACCACCCCTGTAACACCGACCCCTGCAGCACCGGCACCGACACAGGCAGCACCGCCACAAACGAGCTACAGCATGGGAACCAAAGGAGAGCTACGGCGGCTCATGGACCAAACCTTGGCAGCAGCTGCTGTCCATGGCACGGACAGGGTGAAGTCAATGCTGGCTGCGTTAACGCCTACCGACAGCCCGTCCCCCCCTGCAGTATGGCTCAGTGCCCATCGGTCCACAGCAAGGTTCAGCGGGCAGCACCAACAGTTCAGCTGGCAGCGCCCATCCACCATCACGTGACCAGACAGCTGTCGGGCAACACGGGCACCCGCAAGAAGGTCAGAACTGTGAGTACCCTGATCTAAACCTGGGCCAGGCTAATGCGCAGGTTCCCCCAACACAGCCCGGTTACCCACCGCTAACGCAGGGCAGCGAAGTGTGGCTGGGGCCACAAGGCGCTCCTAATGATACTTTCGCTGCTATGAAAGCAATTTTTGATACCTGGCACGGGCAGGGTAATTCTAACACAAGACCACCACAAAACCCTGTTACTCAGGAAACAGGGCAGTCAGGACAACACATGGGGGAAACTTTACCTGTGCCACAAACCGCAGCTACAGCCGTTGGAACAACGGTGTGTCAGGTAGGGACAAATGGGCATCATGCAGCCATGAACATCAATAACGCTTCACAATACACATGTACCGTTGGCTCACTAACTGCGCATGTGTCAGAAGCAATAAAAGAGAAAATATGGCGCAGTGAATATGTTGATATATTCGAGTTGCTCAGGAAAGAGGGGGAGGGTTCTGATCCCAAATGCCACGAAGCGTGCAAACTATCAGCTAGGGACAAACCCTTCATCGCTAGAACGCTAGCAAATTGGTCAGCAGGTTTCAGAATTCTGTCAACCATTATAGGCCAGAAATACCCTGAAAAGTGGTGTTCTTTATTCGCTTACCAAGATGTTATTTGCGGTGCTTATCGCACTTATGGCGGTACGGCTTGGTTAGAGTATGATGAGCAGTTCAGAAGGAATATGGCTGTGAACCCCAGTTTAGACTGGGATCGCAAAGATATTGATCTCTGGCTCTCAAAAATCACACCTTACAGACCGGCGCAGGAGGTCATCCCTGGTTTCACTGGTAATGCATACCATCCGAATACATGGTTAACACCTCGCCAACACACTTTTCCTGGTAGATTCCCATTTCGCCAAGGTCAGCCCTTTCGTCAAGGGCAAAGGTTTGGTCAAGCCACTAGATTCAGGGGCGGGGGGGCTCCCATCTGTCGGCTGTTCAACTCTGGTTTTTGCAGATTCGCTGCTGCCTGCAAATTCAGGCACGCCTGTATGGGATGCGGTGCAGGCCACCCTCAGACAAAATGCACAAGGGGCGGTACCATCCCACATACAGAGCACCATTAAACTCATCAGAGCACCGACCCCCATTAACATACATAGCTTACAGGTCGGTTTAATGGGTTATCAGCCCCAGGAGGCAAGATGGCTATACGAAGGGTTTTCCCAAGGCTTCCGCATACCTTTCATGGGGCCAGAAACCGCCACAGAGGCTAAGAATCTGTTATCTGCAAGGA
Source organism: Rhinatrema bivittatum (assembly GCF_901001135.1). Classification (NCBI taxonomy): domain Eukaryota; kingdom Metazoa; phylum Chordata; class Amphibia; order Gymnophiona; family Rhinatrematidae; genus Rhinatrema; species Rhinatrema bivittatum. Next base: position 98,491,565 of record NC_042620.1, read on the forward strand.
AAAATGAAGAGGTCATAGCACTAAAGATTAAAAAAGAAAGCGACATGGGTAGGGTGGAAGGCCCATTCAATGACAAACCGCTACCCCATTTTAGGATTTCCCCTCTTGGTGTGGTTCCCAAAAAAGAGCCAGGGGAATTCCGAATGATCCACCACTTATCCTTCCCAGAGGGGGGTTCAGTGAATGATTACTTGGACCCCGATGCATGCTCGGTTGCCTACGCCTCATTCGATCAGGCATTAGACATGGTGAGGCATTGGGGACAAGGCGCATGGTTGGCAAAAGCCGACATTGAATCAGCCTTCCGCTTGCTTCCCATACATCCAAGCTGCTTCCATCTGTTAGGGTTTCAATTCCGAGGTAAATATTACTTTGATAAATGCCTTCCGATGGGCTGCTCTATATCTTCTGCCTACTTCGAGAGGTTTAGCACATTTGTGCAATGGGCGGTAGAGCAGGACATCGGGAAAGGAAAAATCATACACTATTTGGATGATTTTTTGTTTACCGGCCATAGGGACACACAGGCCTGTGCGCAAGCCCTCGAAGCATTCACCCGGAAAGAGGACGAATTAGGTATTCCACTAGCCAAGCACAAATCAGAAGGACCGTCACAAAAATTGTCATTTCTCGGTATCGAAATTGATACTCTGCAAATGGTCACACGCCTACCACCCGCAAAGCTAGAAGCGTTACGCGCCAACATATCTATTACTGAACACTCACGCAAAATCACGCTAAAACAAATGCAGTCACTCATTGGTCATCTTAACTTCGCTTGCAAGATCATGCCCATGGGTCGCCCCTTCATTAGAAGACTGTCCCAAGCCACAGCTGGTATTCACAAGAGCCATCATTTCATTAGAATCACCAAGGAGCTCAGGGAGGACCTCATAGTATGGAAAACATTCCTGGGGGAATATAATGGACGGATGGTTTGGAGGGACCCAATCATGACCAATAGGGAATTGCAACTCTACACCGACGCAGCGGGGAGTGTGGGATTTGGGGGCCTATCTGGCCGGCAAATGGTGTGCGGAACGATGGCCAGTCCAGTGGGAAGCCAAGGGTGTGCTCGGAGACATCACTCTTCTTGAATTGTTCCCCATTGTTGCATCAATACACATGTGGAAATCATGTTTCCACAATAGAAGAGTGGTTTTTTGGGCAGACAACATGGCGGTTGTTCAGGCTATAAATTCGCTCACCGCTCACTCCCCCAGGGTCATTAGGCTATTGCGGGATTTAGTACTGCTCTGCCTGCGCATTAACCTGGTCTTTAAGGCTAAGTACGTACCGGGGGAGGTTAACTGCATCGCTGACGCATTGTCTCGTTGTCAGTGGTCTCGTTTCAGATTCCTGGCCCCGGAAGCAGAGCATCAGCCATATCGCATCCCTCCTTGGATTTGGGAATTAGGGTGCCCGGGATCGGCTCCATATTGAGATCGGCTCTGGCAGAGAGTACTTGGAGAGCATATTCACGCGGATGGAGCTTGTTCCAACAATTTTGCCAAACAAAAAACACACAAGTTCAGGGAACAATGACAGAGAGAAATGTAGCAGAGTTCTTACTCCACCTCAAGAACTCAGGTGTATCCAGAGCACAGGCAGGGCAACACGTAGCTGCTATTGTTTTCGTCTCCAAACTATGGGGTATAGGCACCATTAGCAACTAGGGATGTGAATCGTTTTTTGACGATTTAAAATATCGTCCGATATATTTTAAATCGTCAAAAACCGTTAGGGCCACGATACAATACCAATTCCCCCGATTTATCGTCAAAAAATCGTAAAAAGGGGGAGGGCAGGAAAACCGGCACATTAAAACCCCCTAAACCCCCCCCCCCCCAAATGCCTTAAATTACCCTGGGGTCCAGCGGCGGTCCGTAGCTAAATCGGGGGAAGGGGGAGGGCAGGAAAACCGGCACACTAAAACCCACCCTCCTGAACCCCCCCAAATGCCTTAAATTACCCTGGGGTAGAGCGGCGGTCCGAAACAGCCTCCTGCTATTGAATCGCGTCGCCTTCAGCCGGCGCCATTTTGCAAAATTGCCGCCGCAAAATGGCGGCGGCCATAGACCAACACGATTCGACTGCTGGAGGTCGTTCCGGACCCCCGCTGGACTTTTGGCAAGTCTTGTGGGGGTGAGAAGGCCCCCCCAAGCTGGCCAAAAGTTCCTGGGAGTCCAGCGGGGTTCAGGAAGCGATTTCTTGCCGCGAATCGTTTTCCGTACGGAAAATGGCGCCGGCAGGAGATCGACCGCAGGAGGTCGTTCAGCGGGGGTCAGGCCATACGGAAAACGATTTGCGGCGGGAAATCGCTTACGGACCCCCGCTGGACCCCCAGGAACTTTTGGCCAGCTTGGGGGGGGCCTCCTGACCCCCACAAGACTTGCCAAAAGTCCAGCGGGGGTCCGGAACGACCTCCAGCAGTCGAATCGTGTTGGTCTATGGCCGCCGCCATTTTGCGGCGGCCATTTTGCAAAATGGCGCCGGCTGAAGGCGACGCGATTCAATAGCAGGAGGCTGTTTCGGACCGCCGCTCTACCCCAGGGTAATTTAAGGCATTTGGGAGGGGGGGATTTAATTTAAAGGGTCGGGGGTGGGTTTTAGTATGCCGGTTTTCCTGCCCTCCCCCTTCCCCCGATTTAGCTACGGACCGCAGCTGGACCCCAGGGTAATTTAAAGCATTTGGGGGGGGGGGTTCGGGAGGGTGGGGGATTTAATTTAAAGGGTCAGGGGTGGGTTTTAGGGGGTTTTAGTGTGCCGACTCACGATTTTAACGATTTTCACGATACTTTACACACCCAAACGGCAACAATACGATTCCCTCCCCCTCCCAGCCGAAATCGATCGTAAAGACGATCGAGGACACGATTCACATCTCTATTAGCAACTCTTTTCTCATTAAAAAGATATTAGAGGGTTGGCGGCGACAAGCACCAGTTAGAGGGGACACCAGAAAGCCTATCACACCGATGCTGCTTCAAGCACTGGTAAAAGAGCTCCCCAGCCTAGTTTGGGACAATTATGAGGTTAAGCTATGGACTGTGGCTTTTTCACTAATGTTCTTTGGGGCATTTAGAAACAGTGAGTTGATCCCGAGGGCAAAGGTTACCACCAGGGCATCGGATGGGGGTCTCCCGATAGAAAACATAAGGATGGTTAAGGAGGCAGTACAGATCTTTATTAGGCGAGCAAAGAATGACCAACGGGCAGTAGGTCGTTGGATTACGTTATACCCCGCTCATATGGGGGAGATATGCACCGTAAGGGCCGCAAGAGAATACCTCAAAGTATGCCCGCCGGGGGGGGCCCTTACTAAAATACAAAGATGGCAACGCGCTATCGCGTTACCAGTTCATCAGTATACTGCGCAAAGGATTGGAAAAAATAGGGGAAGACGCGGGCGATTATCACACACATTCATTCCGAATAGGTGCAGCATCCTTTGCCTGCAGCAGCGGTTTAAACGAAGATCAAATTAAAGCGGTAGGGCGGTGGAAATCCGGTAAATTCAAATCATACATCCGGCCCAATAAACATACGGCCCAATGAACAGTTTCACTTGGAAATATAAACGGCATATATTTAACATCCTGTTCCCCATAACCGTTTTATTTTATCTATCATAGACTCGTCAGCTGGGAGATCGAAAGTGATATGGATCATGGGGCACTCCTACATTTATTGGGCGCACATTAGAAACAAGAAAAAGACCTCCAGCGATTAGATGGGCATACCGCGTAGCAAGGCCAGCATATTCTGGCTGGGCAACCGAGGGATGAGGTGGGTCCAACTAATGCCTTGCATCCTCCAATACGCCAGGCAATTACCACGGCCTGATATTATCATCTTTTATTTGGGAGGTAACGATTTGGTCGCAGTCAAGAACATTGACCTAATAATCTCTATCAAGAAGGACTTGACTGCAATTAAGGCTATATGGCCAGACGTGGGATTGGTGTGGTCCCATATTATCCCCCGATTGGTATGGCGGGACGCGAGGTCGCATAAAGCCATAAAAAAAAAAGGCGGAAATTAAACAAAGACGTGGGGACCTGGTTGAGGGCAATAGGGGGCTACGTCATTACACATGAGGATATTTCTCACACATGCCCAGGCATGTATAGAACAGACGGGGTGCACTTATCAGATGTGGGGGTAGATATCTTCATTCTCGCTCTGCAAACGGCCACAGCAGCTTTAGTTAATTAGTGGGGGTAGGAAACAAATAAGGTTTTACTGTTTCCTACTTTGGCAGGGGCCCTCACCGGAGCGGAGCATAAGGACATGTGTCGCTGCATAGGGGGGAATGTTTTGGTGAAGCACTTTGCATAAGGGGAAAGCGGGGACATGGATACAACTAAGCATGGCGGAGACCGAGATAATGGCCGGTCTGGGGGTGGCCCAATGAAGGCCTGGCATAAGCAAGAACTGCAGCCCGCAAAGCCAGGGGTGGGAGGAGGCGGCAGAATACTGCACGGAGCGGCAGTAGCCACGGAGGCGTTCACGGCGCGGTCTCTTTGATGTGTTTCTCGCTAATGGCGGGAGCAGTTTACTGGGAAAGCGCCGGGACCATGAGTCTCCCCCACTGCGCAGATGCCGGGGGGGGGGGGGGGGTGTTCTTACCGTATGGGCAGTGAAGCTGCTTGAGAAGTCCAGCCCAGCTCACCCATTGCCCTGAAACCCTGGGAAGAGACCGGCAAGGTGCAGGGTTCCCCCCAGGCCAGCAATAGCTGCACGTGCGCAAAACCAGAATCCGGCCCAGAGCTTGTGCGCGCGCCGCAGTCCCCTAAGTGATTTCTGGCGTCCTTCCCGCTCACCCCCTTGTTACTTACCGTTGCCTCAGGTTTTCTAAGGGTTCATCCTTTTTTTTTTTTTAATTGAAAGATTTTAAGTGACTTTCTGAAACGGGTATGTTAAAAACATACCATACAAGGTACACCGTGAGAGAGGTAATAGGAAGTGAAGGGAGGGCGGATGTTACAGGACAGAACGTCGCTGCTCTCAGCTCAGCAGCGCAAATGCAGTTTTAACTTTGAAAAACAAAGAACAGTAGGAGAAAACGCTTCCGTGAGAGGCGGGCATTCGTAAAGCTGCTACCCAGTCAGCTCTGCCTGCCAAGGAAAGATCATGCCCCGGGGGAGGCAGGCTGCTCTTTCCTGCTTTTCCGTTCAGCTTGCTCCTTCGTAGCTGGGACCCTAGGCATCACCTAACGTCTGTAATCCACAACAGTTTACTTTTTTTTTTTCTCATTTCAACTAATTATTCTGTAGCTGTAACTACACAACATGCGGCAGAGTGTTAACTAAATTACATACATTTTTAATACGTTTAAATAGATATTAAGGGTTTCTCTTTATTTACCTTTTACAAAGAAGTCTTTGTGGGATGGTTGGCCAGGTTTAACAATCCATGTGGAAAAAGTGTAGAGAAAGCCTGCAAAGTCAATTTGCCTAAGGTTTTAATTTCCTGCAACTTAAGGAGAAGGAAAAAAAATCTCCACGGAAAAAGATGAAAACTATGCGAACGGTTTCCATAAGATTTTGCTTTCAGAACCACCAAGCAAGCCAGTTGAAGGAGAGAGTAGACAGTCCCGGTTTTTGAACTAGAAGAAATGAGGAAAAAAAAAAAAGATGAATTAAATCGAAAGGAAAACATTAACAAATTGTCTTGTATATCACCAAGATGCTTGTTAGGGGTGCTGGCGTCTTTAACTTGGTTTCTGTATCTTTTTTAGGTGTGCTTATAAACAGGGTGATCCAGTACCGAGCGGTAGGAAGAGCTGCGTTAGTGCCTACGGCACCCGCGGTTACCGCCCGCACAGTGCAGCTCACCTACCGCTCGATCCTGAAGCCTAATTATATGTAAATGTAAGCCGCGTCCGAAAAGCCTTAGTCCCGCGCAACCCAGGATACTGGATAGAGCGCCTATACAGGATCCTGGGTGCGCGGGCCTAAGGCTTCACGCCACGCTGGTATCTGTCATTTCAAATGTCATTTGAAATGACAGATACCAGGAAGTCTGGTCCGATCGGGTGCAAAAGTAAGTTGCTTCGCCGCTGTCAGTGTTCCCCCCCCCCCTCCTCTCGGAGCAGGGAGCGAAAAGCAGCCTTGCTCCGGGAGGGGGGGGGGGGCGACACTGACGGCGGCGAAGCAACGCAGAAGCAACGGCGAAACGACTTTTCAGTGTCCCCCCCCCCCCCCTCTCGGAGCAGGGCGCGAAAAGCAGCCTTGCTCCGGGAGGGGGGGGGACACTGACGGCGGCGAAGCTTTCCCCCAGCCCGGACACCGGCAAAACTTGCTGTTTTGCAGCCATGAGCCACGAGCAGGAACGCGAAGATCTGGCTCCGATAGCTCCTCCCGACAAGATGGCCGCCTGCACGGGGAAAGAGTACAATTGGCCGCTCAAGACGTGATGTCGTGATGTCACGTCTTCAGCGGCCAATTGTACTCTTTCCCCGTACAGGCGGCCATCTTGTCGGGAGGAGCTATCGGAGCCAGATCTTCGCGTTCCTGCTCGTGGCTCATGGCTGCAAAACAGCAAGTTTTGCCGGTGTCCGGGCTGGGGGAAAGCTTCGCCGCTGTCAGTGTCCCCCCCCCCCTCCCGGAGCAAGGCTGCTTTTCGCGCCCTGCTCCGAGGGGGGGGGGGGCACTGAAAAGTCGTTTCGCCGTTGCTTCTGCGTTGCTTCGCCGCCGTCAGTGACCTCCCCCCCCTCCCGGAGCAAGGCTGCTTTTCGCGCCCTGCTCCGAGAGGGGGGGGGGCACTGAAAAGTCGTTTCGCCGTTTCTCCGCCGCTGTCTTCTGGCTTCGCCGGTGTCCGGGCTGGGGGAAAGCTTCGCCGCTGTCAGTGTCCCCCCTCCTCCCGGAGCAAGGCGGCTTTTCGCGCCCTGCTCCGAGAGGAGGGGGGGACACTGAAAAGTCGCTTTGCCGTTGCAGTCTCCGTGGCAGCCCCAGTCCGGACATCGGAGGGGGGCTGCAACGTTTTTTTCGCTTTTTTTTTTTGGCTTCTGGAGGAGGGGAGAGGACTGGGGCTGCCACGGAGACCGGCACCCATGATCGCGGCCGGGGCAGGTGAGCGGGGGCTGGGGGGAAAGCTTGCCACCTACCCTTACCCATGCCTCTACCGCCTGGGTCAGGGTAGGCGGTAAATTTGCAGGTTAAACGCGCGACAAAACGGCAGGGAAAGGTAGCGTTAGTCGGGGCGCGGGTTACGGGATGCTAGGGGAATAGCTAATTGGCTCGTTTGCATGCAATATCGCGCTAATTCGCTCGTTTGCATGCAATATGCATGCCGTGGGCGGAAGGGGTTACCCGGGGAATTTAGGACGCGGGTAGGAGTAGGTTAAAGGGGATTCGGGATCGCAGGAAGGGCTAACGCGGCCGAAACGTGAGTTAGAAGCGGCTTAGGAGCAGGGTAAACACGGCCGCACTTTACAGGATAGGCCTGAAAGTTTGATAGATGAAACCTTAACACCAAATTTGGTGTAGCTATGATGCAAATCGGTTCATTTTAATCATATCACTCTACTGAACATTTCTATAGCACTACACGATGTATGCAGCCCTTTAAAAACAACATATATCACCTATAATGTTGACAGTGGCATAGTGAGGAGGGGCAGGGGGCTAATGCTCCCGTGCATAGGTTTAAGGAGCGGTGCAACAGCTTCATCTTGGAGGGGTAGGGCAGCAGGAGAGAGGCCGCAGGGCCACCATCAGCACCCAACCCACCGGCAGCCGAAAATAGAGAGGCTGCAATGTTATTTATCTGCGGGGGTGGGGAAGCGGAAGCTGTGCGTGCCTGTGGGAAAAGTTATGCAAGGGGGGGCACAACTTCCGCTTCCCCGGCCCCAGCTCAGGAAGGCTGGCAGACTGATGGAGCTCATCCCACCATGGCCTGAAGTTAGGAGGAGGTTGTGTATGTGAGAGCGTATGTCTGTGTGAAAGCTTGTGTGTGTCTCTGTGAGAGCCTGTCTATATGTCTGTGTGACAGTCTGCTTGTGTATGTGCGTCTGTATGTGTGTGAGAGTCTTTGTTTCACATGTAGGCCCTTACAGGCATGCAAACACACATAATTGTGAGGGAGTGAACCTGTGTGAGAGCATAGGCATGTGTATGAGAGAGTGAAGTGTGTGTTTTTGGGTAGGTGTGTCTGGGAATGGGAACCTGAATGTGAGAGCCTTGTGTGTTTATGTGGGAATGTGAACCTATGTGAGCGAGCATGTAAAAGTGAGAGCCTCTTTGGGGGGTGGGGGGGATGGGAGCCTCCATGTGAGAAAAATGATGTGAGAGTGGGAGCCTGTGTGTGTGAATGGGAGACTACATGTGAGAGACAGCCACTGGTGTAGGCAAGGGTGGCCTAGGCCCACCAAATCAGCATTGCCAGCGCCTGAGAAAAGAGGCCCTGTCTCAGGGCCACCACAGAGTCATCCTGCAGCAGCCCAAGAAGAGGAGGCCATGCCGCAGGATTACCATAGAACTCACCTTTCAGTGGCCCGAGAAAAGGAGGCTCTGCCGCAGGGCTATCAAGAAGCTCATCCCAAGAAGAGGAGGCCTTGCAGCAAGGAGGCCCAGAAAAGAGGTAGAGGCCCCAACAGTGCATATATATATGTGAAAGAGAGCATGTGGGAGCCTGTGTGTGTTTGAGAGAGGACCTGTGCATGCGTATGAGGAAAGAAGCTAGGATGAGAGAGAAGAAACAGAATAAAAGAGACCCTAAGAAAGGAAGTGGGAAAGACAGACGGGGCAAAATAAATACTGGGAACTTCCGATTAGAAAAATAAGATCAGACAGCAAAGGAAAAAATATAATTATTTTGACTTTCAGTGATTGACATATGCCATCTTTGAGATTGGGAATGTGCATTTCTTATATATTGGAATTTTGCTTTGTTTTTGTTCAGTATTCCACTGTTCGCAGGGTCTGGTTTCTCAGGCTTTCCATTTCAAATTTTGTCTGCATGTTTCTGTTTCTAATTTGTAGTCCCATATTCTGTATTAAGTAACAGTCAATCTTTGTAGCAGTCCAGCTTGTTGTTTACCCACTAGGGTCTGAATATAAGAAATGCCATCCTGGGTCAGACCATGGGTTCATCAAGCCCAGTATCCTGTTTCCAGCAGTGGCCAATCCAAGTCACAAGTACCTGGCAAGTACCCAAACATTAGATCACAAGCTAATATTGCTTATTAATTACCGTAATAGTTTATGGATTTAACCTCTATGAACTTATCCAAACCTTTTTTAAACTCAGTAACACTAATTGCTGAAACCAAATCCTCTGGCAATGAATTCCAGAGTTTAACTATGCGCTGAGTGAAAAAGAATTTTCTTCGATTTGTTTCGATTTGCTAACTTCATGGAGTGCCCCCAGTCCTATTATCTGAGAGAGTAAATAACCGATTTACATTAACTTGATTTTGTAGACTTCTATCATATCCCCCCTCAGTCGTCTCTTTTCCAAACTAAACAGCCCTAACTTCTTTAGCCTTTCCTCATAGGGCAGCCATTCCATGCCCCATATCATTTTGGTCGCCTTTCTCTGCACTTTCTCTAGTGCAGCTATATCCTGTTTGAAATGCAGTGACCAAAATTGCACACAGTATTTAAGGTGCGGTCTCACCATGGAGCGATACAGAGTCATTATGACATCCTCCATTTTATATTCCATTCCCTTCCTAATAATTCTTAACATTCTAACATTGATTGCCACAGCACACTGGGCCGACTATTTCAATGTGTTATCCACTATGATGCCTAGATCTCATTCCTGGGTGGTAACTCCTAAGATAGAACCTAACATTGTGTAACTACACCAAGGGTTATTTTTCCCTATATGCATCACTTTCCACTTGTCCACATTAAATTTCATTTGCCATTTGGAAGCCCAATCTTCCAGTCTCACAAGGTTCTTCTGCAATTCATCACAATCCGCTTGAGATTTAACTACTCTGCATAATTTTGCGTCATCCGCAAATTTGATCACCACACTCATCGTACCCCTTTCCAGATCATTTATAAATATATTAAAAAGTACCAGTCCAGGTACAGATCTCTGAGGCGCTCCACTGTACCTTTTTCCACTGTGAAAACTGACCATGTAATCCTACTGTTTCCTGTCTTTTAACCAACTTGCAATCTATAAAAAGACATCCCTTCCTATCCCATGGCTTTTTAGATTGCTTAGAAGCCTCTCTTGCGGGACTTTGTCGAATGCCTTCTGAAATTCCAAATACACCACATCTCCCGGTTTACCTTTGTCCACATGTTTATTCACCCCTTCAAAAAAATGTAGGAGATTTGTGAGGCAAGACTTCCCTTGGGTAAATCCATGTTGGCTGTGTTTCATCAAACCATGTCTATCTAAATGTTTTATAATTTTATTCTTTATAACAGTTTCCACGATTTTTCCTGGCAATGAAGTCAGTCTCACCGGTCTAGTTTCCTGGATCACCCCCGGATCTTTTTAAAATATAGGGGTTACTTTGGCAGTCTTCCAATCTTCAGGTACATCAGATGATTTTAATGATAGGTTACAAATTTATACTAATAGTTCTGAAATTTCATTTTTTAGTTCTTTTAGAACCCTGGGGTATATACCATCTGGTCCAAGTGATTTACTACACTTCAGTTTGTCAATCAGGCCTACCACATCTCTCAGGTTCACGGTGATTTGGTTCAGTTGATCAAAATCATCACCCATGCAAACCTGGTGTATTATTTGCATTGCTTCCTTTTCATAGATACGGTTGCTGCTATATGGGTCCTGAGTTACTGCTGTTATGGTATGCCAATGTTCTAGGTGGTGGTGTTTCGGTTTTTTTTTGTAGGGGATTTGAGTTATTTCATAAAGTGTTTGGCAATGGAGGAAGTACGATATGTTTTGCTGTTACTAAAGTGACACCAGAATTTGAACTTTTTTTTTAACATGTTCTCGTTCAGTTCTGTACCAGTTGCAGATTTAAAATTCTTATGATTATTATGAATATTGCTGTTTTATTGTAGTTATGATATTCTCTGTGTTTTGGGAAATAAGATTCATAAAATAATACATGCATATTTGTTTTATTCTGTGATTAGAGCTGATGTTTCTCTTAAGTGTTCTTTGTTTACTTTTTATGATATTGTATATTTATAAACTATAATAAATTAATACATAATACAATTTTTAATATTGGTAAGTGCTTGAAGTCTAATTAAAATATTTTGAAGCGACACTCAGGATTCTTCTTAGAAATCCATTGTCATGTATACTCTAAGGCATTATTTAATTGATAAGAGTACAGCTGTTTGCGTACTGCCCACCTATGTTAACCTTGGGGAACCCTTCCCCCCCAAAAAAAAATTCAGTTCTGACTACTCCACTGGGCAGTAGGCTCTTGCGGGTGGGGTTCAATAGAAGTGAGGGGAGACTGTCTTTCTCAGGTGACTGTTTTGGCCTTGATTTGTGGTACTAGAGCGGGGAGTGCAGTACTGCTGCGTTTAGCCTGGCGAGAGGGGACGGCATAGGTATCGGAATGGGGTGAACTACCCGAGATTGACCCCCACCAAGTTTTCTAGATGTCGGATCCTCAACACTTTGGCCAGGCCCACAAACCACTAATGCTGGCACTGAGAAACTTTTGCCCCACATGCTGTTGACAACAGTCTCTGTTAATTTCTTTTTTGGGGGTTTGTATTAGTGTAACTTTTTGTAACCTTAAGCATTAATACAAGAAGGATGGAGAGGGTTGCCCAAATGCATTGGTCCATGGGCACCAGAGACCCTTGCTATGCTGCTGAATATTCTCCACCACTTGGTTGTGCACACATAAATTACATTATCCTGATGCTTTTCTTTAGGAACAGAGCTGCCCCCTTTTATGGTCGGAAGGACTGGCTTTTCCCCTGATCTTTCATGGGCTACACAGCCTTTAAGAAAAAAAATTACTTATGCATTCTGAGGCCGTGGGTGTGTGTGTGGGGGGGGGGGGGGGCTCTGTTATGATTCAGTATTTATTTAAAGAGTTTTATATACCGTCATTCGGAAACTTCAAAGTAACGCCATCATAAATGTTTGTGAATGTATGCACAGAAAAGCAGTAAAAACTGCTTTTCTGTGCACCCTCCCACTTAATATCACGGCGATATTAAGTCGGAGGTCCAAAAAGTTAAAAAAAAAAAAATTTAAAATCAGCCCGCGGCTCGCCGGTTGAAAACCAGACACTCAATTTTGCCGGCGTCCGTTTTCCGAACCCGTGGCTGTCAGTGGGCTCGAGAACCGGCGCCGGCAAAATTGAGCGTCGGCTGTCAAACCCACTGACAGCCGCCGCTCCTGTCCAAAAAGAGGCGCTAGGTATGCGCTAGTGTCCCTAGCACCTCTTTTTACCGTGGGCCCTAATTTAAATAAATTAATTTACTGAATCGCGCGCACAGGAGAGTGGCCTGTGTGCGTGCCGGGAGAGCAGGCGCTCTCCCGCGATTTTTACTGTATTGGCCCGTTTGATAGTTGCCACATTTGATGAATACACTTAAAACGGTATTAAAAAATTATAAAACAGGTTAAAGACCCATGGTTATATGATACACAGTACAATTTGACCTTTTTCTGCAGATAATCAGGGCTGAATTAGCGATGCTTTCTGGGAGTACCCCCTGGCAGTTCTTGACGAGAACTTCTAGCAGCTAATTTTTGGCTGTTACACGTCTGCGCAGTGCTCTTCCCGCCCAGCCCAATGGTCTCCTGCCAGTTTTGGTTTTTTTCCCCGCGCGCAATTCGGATGCGACTTGTATACTACTCCTGCCTTTCTCTTCTTTCCTCTTAGTCTGAGAGCCCCAAACAGCACTTTTCAGTGCAACATATGGCCCCGAAGCCCCCCAGTTTTAAATTTTGCTGTTGCGGCAAAATTATGTCTGCCACGGACGGACATAAAACTTGTTATTTTTGCCTCAGGTCCAATCATGACATGGCGGCCTGGTACGATTGTGGCAGGGCCCAGCGACAATGGGCCGTGAAGATAGCGCACCTGAAGGAGAGTGCCCGGGACCCATCAGGTTCCTATGCCCCGCAATGTTCCACTCAGTCTTCCCCTTCAAGGACAGTGAAAATAAACTTGGGCAACCACCTTCCAAGCAGGCCCATAAAGCCCCATCATCCAGCTCTTCCCGGGGCCGGGATGCATAGTTGGTGTTGGGAAAACTGTCGTTGGTGCAGGGAGATGTGTCGAACCGAGACAGGGATCCAGCATGCTGAACTTTGGTCGACGAATGACGTTCACCTACTCATCCGATGCACGGCGAGATTCACCAACTCATCATGGTGCTACGGGTGATACACCAACGAACCCAATGCAGAAACAGGCAAGGTAAACAAGAAGACCCACCACATGGCTTCTGAGACATCGGTACGTAGAAAACACTGAGCCCCGAGTCCAAAGCAGGTATCTTCTCCATCATTACTGATGTGTTTGTGGCATTGTGGACCCTTGGTCGCAATGGAGATGACTCCGCCCACAGGAGGAGCCCTGTGGGGAACCACTGCGATAGGCTGAACTCAGCAGACACAGTATGGATAGAGTCTTTATTGTACTGCTGTAGATAGATGGTGAAGGCAGGAAGGTAAGGCACTGATCCACGAAGTGCCAGTATGTTCAACAGGCTCAGAAGTATAGTCTCACCCAGATGTTCATGATAGGCGGGAGTCTGCTGTGCGGATAACGCCATGGCTGGTGGGTGGAGCTGGAGCACCGGATCGTAGAGGTACTCGCTGGAATGAAGGCGTCTTCCTGGTGGTAGAATGGTGGGACCGAAGGTCCGAGGTGCAGGATATAATGTCAGATAGGCTCTCGAGGAGCGAGTACCCGGGAGTCCAATATCCTGAAAGTAGAAGAGGGAGAAAGACCCCCGAGGAACGGTTGTCTTTAGTTAGTGAAGGCCCGAAGGGTAGTTGGAAGCGAGAGACCCCTGAGGAATGGGTGTCTAGAGCTTCTACTGGAGCAAGGCCCTTGGAGTGAAAGCGGTGTCTAAATGTGCAGCTTAGAGCAGTCAGAGTAGCGAAGCAAAGTCTTTTCTAACTCAAGGTGGTAGCGGAAGCAGAGGCTAGATATACCCGGAGGTACTGATGTCATGCGGTGGGGCCGCCCCCGAGGTTCCCGCCATGATGTGTATTTGAGCGTAGGAGATAGGCCACGGGAGTGAGCATGGCGGAAAGGGACACCCATGCTGATTTGGAAACGCCGAGACCCTCGGCACCGGAGGCAGCCATCTTGCCCAAAGAGAATGGAGAGGAGAAAAAGAGGTAAGGTAGAGCGATCGCAGCCATCTGTGACAGACAGATGCAACAATTACCCATACTACTTTCAGACTATTCAGCTGGTTCAGAGGAGGAAAACCAACCTCAACATCTACACTCTTCTTCTTCTGCCTCCGCTTCTCACGATGACAGGTCAAGTTGCTCCACGAAAAGGTTTTCCACCTCCAGACATTCGTCTCAGTCGCCTTTCAGGCCTCTCTCTCCCTCCGAAGAGGAAAAGAACTACTGGACCTCCCAGAGAACTCCAGGGGGTAGCCTCACAAACTTTCTCCCAGATCACTGGTCTCCTCCAGACCTTCCTTGATTTGATGGTCCATGCTCAACACCCCAGGTCCCACTCCAGTATTTCTGGAGTGGACTCAGATCGCTTGACACCTTCTCCTCAGCAATCAGATCATCAACAGCTGATTCCTCATGGTAGCCCAACTTTTTAGATCAGCGGAAATTCCTTTTCCATTTCCCTGCTCTTCCACAGGGATACCTTCTGACCCCCCTGGGTGGGTTGCCGGAGCCGACATCTCCATCCGAAGATCTAACTTATTCTAGATTTCTTGAGAAACTGGGCTCTGTATTAAACCTTGAAACCAAAAAGAACCTAGATCCACGATCGGAGGTGCACAACCTTCTCAAGATATTCGACACTCCAGCTGAACCTACAGCATTTCTGTCTCACTCAGTACTCAAAGCAGTCATGGACAAAGCCTGGGAGACCCCATTCTCCATGCCCGCCATTTCTAGGAAGACTGAGCTGAAATTTAGAATGCGTAAATCTCATCACTTTGCTGCAGTACAACTTCCACATGCTTCCATTGTTGTGGAGTCGGCCATGAAAAAGGCCAGGAAAAAACATTTGTATTCAAATACCTCACCAGGCAAATACAGTCAGTACCTGGATGACTTTGGACAAAAGGTGTTCCAAGGATCAATGTTAAACGCCAAGGTGCAACAGTATCAATTTTATACCTCTACAAGTGTGTACAGCGTTTAAAATCTTCTGAGGACCAACCATCTGGCTCAGACCAGCATGAGCGATTGGTGAATGATTTAGAAGAGGGCTTGTGTCACTTATTACGCACTGTCTATGAGGCCTTCTACATATCTGCCTGGACTTCTGCAGCCGCTATTGCCGCAAGACGCATAGCTTGGTTACGAGCAAGCGCAATCCGTGAAGATGTCCATAACAAGCTTGTAGATCTCCCCTATAAAGGAGATAATTTATTTGGTGATAAGCTTCGCAAGACTGTATCACAACTTAAAGAACAAAGTGTGGCAGTATCCTGTCTTACCTTCCAGGATCTATCGGCCTCCAGATGTTGTTACCCATTCTACAGAAGGCCTTTCTATCCACAGCACTCTTTTATAGGTCGTACCCTCCATACTGCCCTCCTCCCTATGTTGCCCAGAGGCCTCAGCCTCCCCAAACACAACCTCAACCGGGCAGACCCCGAACACAGCGCACACCCAAGTCAACCCCAACTCCTGCTCCAAAAATCCCAGTGCCTTTTTGATCCCTCTACAGCCACAACTACCGCAAATCGTAGGAGTCCGACATTCATTTTGCATCAGCATGGTAACAGATTACATCCAATCGGTGGGTCCTTGGCATCATCCGGAACGGATACCATCTGAACTTCAAGACGCTTCCCCCATTACCACATGTAATAGCTCCTTCATGGGGGACCGACTATCCCCTCCTCTTGCAGGAGATTGGGCTTTTCCTGGACCAGAGATCTATATGGGTAGTACCCCGCTACCAATGGTCCCAGGGATTTTATTCACAATACTTCCTCATACCCAAGAAAATGGGGGGCTTGAGACCCATCCTCGACCAGAGTCCTGAACAGATTCCTCATCAAGGAGAAATTCAAGATGACTTCTTTCAAGAACATCCTAAAATACCTGCACCCAAGGGACTGGATGTGCTCACTGGACCTCAAAGATGCTTATGCCCACATTCCCATGCACCTCTCTTCATGGTGCTACCTATGCTTCCAAGCTCAAAATCAACACTATCAATATCAAGTACTTCCCTTCGGCCTATTCTCTGCGCCGAGAATTTTTATCAAATGTCTTGTGGTAGCTGTGGCCCACCTTCACAAGCAAGGCATAACACTCTTCCCCTATCTCAATGACTGGCTGCTGGTAGCCCCAAATTGTGACCTGATTTACAGTCACTTAGAGTCCTGACCTTCCTGGAAGATCTAGGCTTCTTAGTCAATTACAAAAATTCTCAACTAGAATTGTCACAAATAATACAGTTCATAGTAACTCTAATCAATACCCAACTCTGCAAAGCCTTCCTCCCAGAACAAAGAATCCATACCTTTCAATCCCTAGCCAGGTCAATAAAGGATCTACCACATCCCACTGCACATCAATTACTGACCCTCTTGGGTCACATGGCAGCGGCCACTTATGTAATACCTCATGCTCATCTACATATTTCATGTCTCCAGTGAGGCTTAAAATCCCAGTGGTCTCAAAGTTTTCACCACGTCTCAAAAGATACTCCTATCTCGTTCCATGATCAGGGACATTGACTGGTGGATGCACCTAACGACTCTCAACTCAGGTGCACCATTCTGTCATCCACCACATCAGATTGTACTGACCACAGACACTTCAATGACAGGCTGGGGAGCCCATGTCTTACATCTGAAGACATAAGGCCTATGGTTGATAAAGGAACAAACCTACCAAATCAATCTGTTGGAACTCAGAGCCATGCGCTATGCTGTCTACACCTTCTCAAAGAATCTTCAACACAAAACAGTCATGGTTTACATGGAAAACCAAGTCACCTTGTACTATATAAACAAGGAAGGAGAGTCAGGTTCCAGGACCCTCTGCAAGGAATCCATACTGCTGCTAGAATGCGTGCTAGATCACTCAATGCCGCTACAGGCAACTTATCTCCCGGATGTGAAAAACTTCAAGGTAGACAAACTCAGCCGCTTCTTCCACCCTCACAAATGGGAGCTCAATGACAAAGTGAAGGCCTACATCTTCCGCCACTGGGGCATTCCTGCGATAGACCTCTTTGCCACGGAACAGAATGCAAAGGTACCACAATTCTGCTCCCTACACTGGAGCAGTCACAAGCTAGCTCAGGACGCCTTCTTTATGCATTCTCTCTGATCACCCTGATCAGACGGGTACTTCAGAACTGCATCTCGGGCAACCCTGGTATGCCTACCTGATCAATCTCTCCATACATCCGCCCATTCCACAGGAACAAACCAGGCCTTCTATCACAAGAACAAGGAACATTATTACATCCCATGCAGAACTCCCTCCACCTGACAGCATGGAGATTGAAAGGGAGGCACTGAGCCACCTCACCATCATTCAAGACATACAAGAAGTCTTGATAACTGCAAGAAAACCTTCCACAAGGAAATATTATGCTGGAAAGTAGGCATGATACCATCATTGGTGCATAGCAGAATCCCTAGACTCATTCCGTTCCTCACTTGTGATTTAACTACTCTGAATAATTTTGTATCATCTGCAAATTGTATTACCTCACTCGTCGTATTTCTTTCCAGATCATTTATAAATATATTGAAAAGGAGGGTCCCAATACAGATCCCTGAGGCACTCCACTGCTCAGTCCCTTCCACTGAGAAAATTGTCCATTTAATCCAACTCTGTTTCCTGTCTTTTAGCCAGTTTCTTATCCACGAAAGGACATCGCCACCTAGCCCATGTCTTTTTACTTTTCCTTAAAACCCCTCATGAGGAACTTTGTCGAATGCCTTCTGAAAATCCAAATACACTACATCTACTGCTTCACCTTTATCTACATTTTTATTAACTCCTTCAAAAAAGTGAAGCAGATTTGTGAGGCAGGACTTGCCTTGGGTAAAGCCATGCTGACTGGGAGGGTGAAAGATGCTCTGGGAGAGGAGCCTTAAGGAGACGGGTGGGCCTATGTCCCACTCATCCAAACGCAGCTGAGGTAATAAAAGGGAAGAAGGAAGTGTGTTTTCCTCCCTTATGGGCCGATACAGTAAAGTCTGCGGGAGAGCGGGAGAACGCCCGCTCTCCCAGCGCATGCACAGGCCACTCTCCTGTGCGCGCGATTCAGTATTCAAATTAGGGTCGCGGTAAAAAGAGGCGCTAGGGACACTAACGCGTCCCTAGCACCTCTTTTTGGACAGGAGCGGCGGCTGTCAGCGGGTTTGACAGCCGACGCTCAATTTTGCTGATGTCGGTTCTCAAACCCGCTAACAGCCACAGGTTCGGAAACCGGATGCCGGCAAAATTGAGCATCCGGTTTCCAACCCACGGGCCGACTTCAAATTTTTTTATTTTTTTTTTAACTTTTTGTAACTTACGGGACCTCCGACTTAATATTGCCATCATAGTAAGTCGGAGGGTGCACCGAAAAGCAGTTTTCACTGCTTTTCTGTGCACTTTCCCAGTACCCGGAGAAATTAGCGCCTACCTTTGGGTAGGCGCTAATTTCTGAAAGTAAAATGTGCAGCTTGGCTGCACATTTTCCTTTCTGAATTGCGCAGGAATACCTAATAGGTCCATCAACATGCATTTGCATGTTGCAGGCGCTATTAGGTTCGGGGGGATTGGACGCGCGTTTTTGACCCCTTACTAAATAAGGGGTAACGCTAGCGCATCGAAAACACGTGTCCAATCTGTATCGGCCTGTTAGAGTGGCCACAGAGGAAAAACAAGAGAAACACATGAGCAAGAGAGAGTATTCCAGAAGCAAAGCTTTAAGGAGGTAAGCCTGTAAAAGAGAAATATTGGTAGATGATAACTGGACCCTTTCTAGATAAGATCCCAAGTAGTTTTGCAGTGTTGGATTGGGGCATTGCAGTTTCTAGAGAAAGAGACACTCTGCGGGTAAAGGGATTGACTCTATTGGAAGTGATTGACACTGCCCCAGGGGAGGCAAGGGAACACAGCACTAGTAGGGCAGAGACATTTAGAGAATGTTTTTCTTATCCTTGAAAGATTAATGAGCAGCAAGAAAAGTTTTGAACTGTCATGCAGTTTTACAAGCCAGCATTATGATAAAGTATTTCCAACAATGTTGAAGGATGGAGCTGTGTGCCTTCAGTGACTCTGGACTCGTAGCCGGGAGCATGTGTTTTTGGCAAGGTTTTAAACTTGAGTTGTGTTAATGCATTTGGGATTTTTACAATAAGGTAAAACTGACATTCTCAAATGGCCATAGAAGTGGCCTGGAGGCCCTGGGCAAACTGGTTAGAGTCCTGAATGTGTTGGTGTCAATTAACAGTGGCTGTGAGAGTTGTCACAACATTGAAAACACAGTGGGAGTTATTCTGTGACTAATACTGAAAACTGAGTTTTTCCAGAATTTATAAACTGAAATCCGCTGTGGGGAA
This sequence comes from Rhinatrema bivittatum, assembly GCF_901001135.1. Taxonomy (NCBI): domain Eukaryota; kingdom Metazoa; phylum Chordata; class Amphibia; order Gymnophiona; family Rhinatrematidae; genus Rhinatrema; species Rhinatrema bivittatum. The sequence goes on from NC_042620.1 coordinate 98,511,229, forward strand.
CAGGAGGGAGAAGCTTAGTCTGTGTTCTGATGAAAAAACAAATGGAGAGTGGGGACTTAACACCGGGTATAGGTGTCGAAAAAGCCCTGGTTCTGATGGATACCAGTGCTGGAAGAACTCAATTGACCTCTAATACCTTCAGGGTAGTTTTAATCCAATCCAAGACCATCGATTTACCACTTGCCAGAAATTTGGAAAGCTATTCTTTGTTTAGAAAACTCCCTTTCATTGCAGTATATTTTAAACACGTCTCTACTCCAATAAAGAATTGAAAAAGACACAGGCATCTATTCTTTTTATTTTCCTAACGGCTTTTTCAGATTGCCTACCTTCTTGTTGCAAATTAGAGAAAATAATACCAAGCCTCAGCTCCAAGAAATGCAAGTCAAAGACCATGAAAAGAAGACTGTTGTCTTGGAAGAAAAGGTTGAGAAACTCCTAGAAACTGATTTGTTCTAAGCATAATGTGGTCTTTCAAAATAAACTTGAGAATATAGAAAATGTCATTCTGAAACGGGACATAACATTTACCAACTTTCCCAAGGTGCCAGCAGCTCCAGCTGCAGATTTATTTAAAAGATATTTTATTGAAATGTTGAAGAGATCCCCTTCAAGGGGGCACTCTTTCACCCAGGCCTAAGGAAGGAACCCAAAGCCAAGACCTTCAGCTATTGTTTGATAGTCTAGCTGTGTCCACTAGTGAAGCTAGAGGAAGAAATTGCTTCAAGTACCTCCTTGATAGTTAATTTTTTTTTTTAATCCTAAAGTTAAAGAGCGTTCCCTGATATGGCCAGTCAGCCCAAAAGGAAAGGGAATTTTTTAGGATTTAAAACCTAAAGTGCTATAATTGGGCATTCATTAGTTTTGTTTCCATGTAAATACGGTATATTGTTTTCTTTCAGGATGCTCAATATATTTGCTTTCAGTTTGCTCAGTTATCAATGTGTAGGGATCCTATCAGCTCTCTACTATAATTTAAACCAGAATGTACCATTGGTGTGGAGTTAAAGCAATAGTGTGGGTGTTGGTTTCCCTATGTGAAAGAGATTCATTGATATGTTCCCCTGCTATATAAATTCAGGCCATTATCGTAGGGTATGGATTCCTTATTTCTTTTCTGGAGGCAGCATATTTGGGTTCTATGATTTTTTTTTTTTTTTTTTCCTATACCGAGTTGATGCCTCCATCAGTCCTTTTAGTTGAATGTGAGTTTCTTTCCACCTTCCTGATACATTTTTCTAGTTTTACATTTGGATATTTGTTTTGAGTATCCATGCCATGGCCAGTGTCCCCTTACCACCGCCACTTGGGTTCTGCAGGCTTTTCTGCCTCCTCTGACGCTGCATCCCACATGTTTCCCTAAGCATGTATGTACACACTCTTCTGTCTCTTTAGTGGTCCTCAGAAGGAAACATGGCAGTGCAGCCCGATGATGTCAGCAACCCAGCATATGTAAACGCCAGCCTCTCAGCTGATTGGCGCCTAGACAACAGGTAAGCCTGTGCTTCGCAGCTGGTGTTGGGTGCCGCATTCCTGCTTCTTGCCTTGCCTTGTTCTTGTCACTCCTGTTTGAGTGCCCTCCTATCCCTTTCTTGGTCTCTGTTCCATTTCCCACTGTCCTGTCTTCCTTATTCTGGACTGACTCCCTGATCCCGAACACTGCCTGGACCTCAACTCTGCCACCTGCCCTGACCATTGCCTGGCCTCCTCTCACCTCCAGCCTAGCACCTTTTTCCAGTCCTCCTGCTGGCCCCAGATCCCAAGGGCCCAACCTGTGGGGAAGAGGGATTGCTCAGGCAAAGACCCAGGACCTTCCAGACCTTGTCGTTGGGTGTTTCGGCTACCTCTGTTGGGGCCTGACCCATGCCTCCACCTGTCAGGTTGTACCAATTCGGCAGTGGTTCGAGGGCTCACTTTCTCCTTCTGTGACAAGGAGGAGCAAGGGTAAGAAAGAAGTTGGACTGGACCCCAAGATCATCTACTGGAGAAGCGGAGTCACCGCATTATCATTCTAATACCAAAGGGCAGAGGAGGAGAATGATTGGTGCCATTGTGAGGAAACTGAGTTCAGAGGAGAAAACTATCAGTACATGGAGGAGGTAGAAGATAAATGAATGTGTAAAATGCATTTCATCTTTAATATTTCACCAACATTGAGAGGGAAGGAACAACTTGCCTTAAGCCAGTGGGACAGGAGAAACATCACTTTATCAATTAAATTAATTGGCTTTACCATCTAAACATTAAATAAGACTTTGAGGAGTCACAAATTTATTTAAAAATGAACAGATGTAAACACTCTTTTACATCATCTTACAACTTATTAGTAAAAGTATTGTTGGAAACCACCAAAACATCCAGTGTGCTTCACTGATTAATGGCTTTAATGCTCATCTGTGCTGTTATCACTGCCGTTTACAAAGACTTTACACTGGGATTTAAGTATTGCAATGCAAAATACTTTGAAAATAATCTTTCCCATGATATCTTTTAACATTCTGGAAGTGTACTACTTAAAACCGTTATTTGGAGTATGGCCTCTGGTATCACTAGCTGGGTACAACCAGCTCAGGGGTTACAAATGTTTTTGAGAACTGACTTTGTCTAAAGTGTATTCTAGTATTCTGTCTGTTACCTATACAGACTTTTGAGGATTTAACAACATGTATTTTTATTCGCATTAGCTTATGTTTTTGGCTACTTCTATCATCAGATGTACTAAAGAATTTTTCCCATTGTGTGGCAATGGGAAAAATGCTTGGTGTATATAGGGCTCTGTATCTTTTTCTTTCCTTTTGGAATGGTTTATTTATTTTCCCTAATATTAAGGCTTGGATCCTCTTGCACACAGAATAGGGTATTGAGAAGTCCATATTCAGTGGTGTGGTGAGTGGCAAGTTACCCAGGTAACCATAACTGAGATATTCAATAACATGTGTTTCTTGCTGAATATACCTGGGTAAGTTTAAAGCTATCTGGGTAAGTTTAGACCTGCTCTCTACCACAGCCAGACTTACCTAAATAAACTTAGCGGGTAGCGCTGAATATTGGCGCTACCTGGCTAAGTTTAAGAAGCGACCCGCACCACCACCTTTTTTGCAGGTATGTTTCAGCCAGGTAATGACTTTGCTAAAAAAAAAAAAACTTACCCGTTCAGCAGGAAAGGAGATTCAAAACCTCTGTGTTTATCCAGCTGTCTGAACTTAGCTGGTTAAACCCCTTTCAACATGGACTCTGAATATTTTCACTTTTTCCTATATTGTTCTTTTCCCTTTCATTGATTATAATTATTGTATATTTGTGTCACTTCATTACAGAGATTTTTCTTAGATTTAATTAATATTTAGAATACAAATAACATTTTAAAAAAATGAAGATGGGAATTAGTCCTGCATTGATGGGCAAGTGTTAGATAAAGAGATCCAACAATTAATCACATAAACATTATATGCTTATGTGAATCCAAATAGTATAAATACATTTTGACAGAAGGATGACGTCGGCATAGTTTACTTAGCTTGAGAGTTTTAAGCACTGCTATTATAAATCATTTTTAAAGGCATTAAGCTACTCGGGGGGGGGGGGGGGGGGGGGGGGTCTTTAAATGTAGGAGGGTCACAGGTGTTGCCACAGGGGCTAGTTTCTGAGCACCTATCCACTGTCAGAAATAAGCGTGCAGGCAGAGATTCAGAGAAATTGAAATATACTTTTACATTGGTTATAGACTGGGATTCTCTATAGATTCCTTCTTATAGGTTTTTAAAATGGAGAATAAACCTGTCTTTGCAAATAAGAGCTTTTCTTGTTTGCTAACACACAGGCACATTTTCAAAGGCGTTACATATGTAAATGTAACATACTATAGTAGCAGTTTTTAAAATCCATTTACCCACATTAAGTGGCACGTAACACGGGTAAAACATATTGTAGCAATTTTGTTTTTACTTTTTATTTATTGAATTTAACAATAACACCACTAAAGTGTCAATTATACAGAAATTAGATTACAGAGAATAAGAAAATTTAAAAAAATTGTCATACAAGAAAATGGTCAGTTCTCATATAAATCTCTATATAGCCACTGTAAATGGGAGAATCATAAGAAAATAGGAAGCATAAAAGACAAATTCAGTAGAAATTTACATTCATTTCAAAGCAGAACTAATTAATCTAATTGGTGATATTAGTGGTAACTACAGCAATTTTCGCATCTAAAAAATTAAGTTAAGCCAGGTCAAAAAAAAATATATTGAGCATTTTCATATTTGATTAGGCATTCACATGGAAAATGATGAAAACTCCCCATTCAAACTGAGTACTTCTTGCCTCATTTAAAGAAATAGTTTATGCCTAATCTGAGTTTTAAAAAGCTACATCAGGAAAATGCCAAATGTTTTTGTCCCATAAACAAGAAAAGTCGCATTACAGAATCTTTATCTAATTCGAAGACAAATTACACTAATAGGGTGGCTCTAGAAGATACTTCATCTTGAGAGTTTTCCAAAAACGCAGTTAATTCCAACTTGTCTATATTTAACTGATCTTTTACCACTCCGTTTTGAACTCTGGGACTAGTGACACGTTTTTTCTGAAGAAGATGATAAAGCGATGGTATAGCTTATGAGAGCAAGTGAGCAACTTCAAAATTTCCCTCAGATATTTCTTCAAGAAGTCTCCAGGATCTATCAAGGAAGTTTGTGGAAAGTTCAGAAACCTAAGGTTCAAAGATCTCATCTTATTTTCTATAACCTCCATTTGGTAATGTAATTTATTATTATCCTTTTGCAAATCCAAATTCCTAGATTGAGCTACTGCTAATCTTTCTTCATGGACAGATAACTCTTTCTCATGTGTGTTTTTTTTTTTTTTTTACAGGATTGTTCCACCATATCCAATTGATCTTTGTGTTATGACTGTCGCTGCCCGACGTCTCCACTCCACCCACCTTACCTATTTTGCAACTCCTCCCGTGGTTGATGGATGTCTGGCTGCCGTGGCATCTGCCTGCCGTCCTCTCCGGTGTCCCTGGTCCGGCTTGACAGCTGCATCCTGCCATGTTGTCCAGGTACCATAGGGCGCGCACGCCATGCAGCCCTGCTTCTTATTCTCTCTTTGGCGCGAACCTCAGGGGCGTTTCCCTGTGATGACGTCACACATCCCGGATATAAAAGCTTACACTTTTTGCTAGCTAATCGAGTTAGCAAGGAACTCCTTACGGATGGGATTCGCTCTCCTTACCTAGCTACTCTGCGTCTCCAATTTTTGGACTTTATCCTAATGGGGTACCCGCTCCTCGGGAGCCTCTCATTTCTTTCAGGTCGCTATCAGGAACCGGTACTCGCTCCTCGAGGATGCATGTTCCCTGATTCACTGCCTGAACTTATCTCTTCTGCTTGGAAGAAACCGCTGCCTACATCATCAGTGAGTTACCAACTTTATTTCCTCAGAGCTGTTCCCTGGAACCAGGTACTCGCTCCTCGAGGGCCTGCCTCTATTCCAGCTTCTGTGTTACCTTCCGGGAGAAACCGCTGTGTGAGTAACTTTACCAACGACGCTCTATACCAGAACTCTGTGTATGTTCCACTGTACTCACTATCTCAGTTTTCTCCACTACAGCACAGCCATAGAGGGAATCGCTGTTCCGGTACCCTGAGGAACCCTATGCCCAGCCGGGCCTCATCTCTACTCACTACTGCCACCTCTGGTGGCTTATCAACTCTGTCTAATAAAAGATATAACTCTGTGTTGTGTGTCCCAAAGCTGAGCCTGACCTGTGGCCCCTCATGGGACTTCCCCCCATGGGCGTGGTCAGCTGCTACAGTGTCCAAGGGTCCACCCAAAACCTTACAAACAATAACACTTTGTTGTGTCTCAAAAAATACTCTATGCCTCCCAATCTTTTATAGAGACGAGTTCATATTGCTAATAGCATTCTAAATAAAATTCAAGAGAGATCTCACCAGAACTCCCACTGCTGCTGGCCCAAGGCCAGGGTTAACAGGAGAGAAATGAAGCAGCATTGGCCCCAGAGATAACCCCGTTTCTACAGAGACTACGGAGGTTGATTGGACATCCAGGCAATGCCAGAGGTGGCATTGCCTGGTCTTCCCTCTCTCTTTCCCCAGCAAGTGAAGCAGCCGCTTACAGCTTCCAAACCCCCGGGAACTCAGCTAAACGTCCTCCACTAGCGGCACAGCTACTTCCGGGTTGGCTGCAAACATGGGGTTCTCCATTCCCAAGAAGCCAGCAACACGGGGGGGGGGGGGGGGCGTTTGACCACAAATCTGGGCTGAGAGGAACCTCTGTCTCGGACTGGGGCGAGGCTTCCTTCTCTGTCCCGGTAGCAAGAGGCTCAAACCTGGGTGATGAGGCAGATAACTCAGAGAATGCAAACTGCCAAATAGATACTTGAGTCGAAGGGGGACGAATGCCCCCTTTTCTTCCCCATTCTCAGAAAGAAAAAAAAATGGCAGAGCTCAAAATTCTGCTTCCAGCCTCTAGAACACCGTTTTAGATCCTCACTGTAGCAATTTTCAATAGCCCATTTACATGGGTAAAGTGAATTTACACATGTAAAAACTGTGGAAATGCTTTTAAAAATCAGGCCCTGTATTCTTAAATGCAGTTGTTTGTGATTAAATAGTTACCTTATTCCTTTCTGCACGTGCTTCATGCAAAATGATGGATGAAGCAAATTGTATTAAAAAAAACAAACAATTCCATGGCATCTTAACTGCTCTTTTTGTTTGTTTTGGCACAGGCTACAAGGCCAGAGACTCCATTTCAAGTATGCTGTCTGAGACAAGGTGCTTGAGCCCAGCAAGTATAGGAAGATGGTCTCTGCTTATACAGCAGCAGCACCTGCCAATCATAGGGCCATATGCACTAAAATGTTTTTCCCATTTTATGTTTATGGGGAAAATATGCTTAGTGTACCTGGCCCACAGAGTGAGGCTGAGAGATACTTTCAAAGGAGATTTTTCAGCAGCCCTCAAAGCTGGCACACTTTCTAATTGGGTCTGGGACTGTGGATGTTAAAGATGAAAAACTGGAGAATAAAAAGTATGATGTTATGATTGACATTGTAAATGTAGAGTACCTCCTATGAGTCTCTTAAACTGCCAGAAATGCAATATGTCACAGGATTATTAAGTAATGCCCACTTAGTAAAAACACTTTTTAAACACTATTACATTATTAATGTAATGCATTATTTTTGGTATTTCCAATCCATATGCTTCAGTTAATAAAATATTGGTTGGCTTTTATGCCTGTGTATTCTATAACACCCAAATCTCTTCATTGGCTCCTTAATTTTTATCTGTTTGTATGATTTAGCCCCAAGCTAGGTATTGGCTATTACCACATCCTGTTTTTCAGATCATAGCAAATTCCATATTACTCTAAGGCCATTGTTTTAAAACATTTATGATGCAATTTCCAGAAGTTTAGAGCTAGGTCTTTTTGCAAAGATGCAAACTGGAATATCACTAAAGTTGCCACCTCACCCGGGTCATCCTGAAGAGTCTTATCCAGTCCTGGTTTTACTCTATGGCAAAAACAAAAAAGAAGAGAACACATCAAACCTATTTCATTACTCTTGTTCTAATATTAGTATGAACACAGCATCAGCGAGATAAAGGTGCTTAATATTACATGTATGAAGTGGCCATTCTGATTTCCCTAGCACAGATTCCCAGCTTTTTTCAAATGGCAGATCTGATTTCAGCCTCCAAAAGGTTTGCAGCCCATGCCAGCCTGATTCCCCAACAGTTCTCTACCCCTTCCTTCTTTCCCTCTGATCTTCTCTGAATCCCCTGACATTCTCTGAACCCCCTGATATTCACTAGTTTGCCCTTTCTCTATGCCTGAATGATGGCCTTATTCTCTGCCTGTATGATAGACCCTGACTCTCCTAAGCACATTATGCCTTATCTATCTTATCAATGGTTTTATATTTATAATTGCTGCCTGCTCTAACCTATCTTTCCAGCTGATTAAGCCCCCAAGTTCTTACTCCCTGTTGAATGTAACTTTGCCTCTTCCACACCTTTTGTTGATTTACGTTAGTTGTCACTACAGTTTTTTTACCCTGTTCGATGTAATCCGATATGGTTTTATCTATGAAGGTCGGTATAGAAAAGTGTTAAATAAATAAATCTGCTGTGACAAAGCTAAACCTAGGAGAGTTTGGACCCAGAGTGAATCAGCCGGAGTGGCACCTTATCCCCCAAAACTGAAGAGTGGGCAGAGGCCACTCCAGATCATCTGACACCATACCTGCTGGTCCTGAGGTCTCCATTGCAAGTGTGCCACTGCAATCCCTGGCACGCTGGTGCTCAGAAATGATTTACCCCTGCCTAAGTGTGGCCTCGCCCCTGTCATATGTTTGTTCTCCTCCCAGACCATGGTGATCTCTCTCTCTCTCTTTCCTTCCCACCTGATCCTTTAACGACCTCTTTCTCTACTGGACCGTGATGGTCCCCTCTACCTCTCGCTTGCTTGATCTGAGAAGGCATCTTTCTCTCCTTCCCCCACTGGTTTATGGTGGTCTTTTCCACTTGCTTGATTCTTGCTCCCTCCCCATCCCTGAACCATTGTAGTCCTTTCCCTCCAAATAGATTTACTCCTCGCTTCATCCCCAGAAGTCCTTTCCTGCTCTCCTCCCATTCTCTATTGGTCCTCTCTCCAGCTCCCTCTGCAATTCCGTCCTTCAGCCAGAGGGTCCTGCCTTCTTCCATATCATCCTTTTCTCATTCTTAGCCCCACCTTTCTCCCTTCCTTATTCCTCTCTCTTTCCGCATGCTTTCAACCCCTGTCCAACAAGGATAGCAAGGGCAGCAACAGAGTGCATGTGGTAATAGTAGATTAGATGCTGCTTGGGGTGCTGATCGGTCAGCTCTTCTCTAAATATTCCCCCCATCTGGCAGTGGGCCGTGATCAGTAGTGCTCTCCTGCATGCAGCAGCCGCAGTTCAAACAGGGATCATGATTGGTCATGATTCTTTTCTTCCTCTTGGTGTCTATAGCAGTGGCAGATAAAACCTCTTCTTCAGGTATCTGTAGCAGTGGCGGATCAAGCAGGGACCACAATTGGCCTGTTTTCTTCTTCCCCCATGTTTGACTGGGGCTAAAAGAATACAGGCACCAAAGGAATAGCAGAACTTTACAAGACTAATTTCCTAAGTGTATCAATCCCTTTTGACGGACCCCCTGTGATAGTCTTGTAGTCCGTGGATGAGAAAACCTAATACAAAAATAGTATTACTTCTCCATGAATGCAGGGTCCCTATGTATCTGCGGCAGATTTTTCAAGATTATGCAGCAACTTAGGGATTCTGTGGCAGATTTTTTAAAAATCTGTGCATTTATGCTGTCAATTTGCATAAATATTCACATCTGACTATATGCAAAAAAAAAAAAATTTTATTGGCAACCATTCATAGTGTTTGTTTTTAAACAATATTAAAACTATATGCACAAATAAAAATGTACCAGGTACAAAAATCAACAATTTATCAAGTTAAGATATGTTCAACTTTTAATTGAAATGTCCGTTTTTGTATTGAAACATTGCAACCATCCTTTTTATATTTTCTTGAAAAAAGTTCTTGCCCCCTCGCCAACAACTCCTCCCCCCCCCCCCCAGCCCACTCCACTCAAACAGTTAAGAGTTATGCATTTATAACAACATTTTTCCTAGCATGTAGACAGATGGACTCAGGACCAGTGGGTTTATGCTCCCCTGCCAGCAGATGGAGGCGGAGCAAGCTGAGGTCACAGTAAATATAACCCTGCAGTAACCCCAGCCTGCCAGTATTCTCCGCCTCCAGCAGATAGTGGACATTCATCTCCCTATGGGATCGCTTTGAGCTTTTTGAAAGGAGAAATTTGAAATTAAGGAAAAGAAAGCCCCGCTCTCCTGTGATGATAACTAAAGGACCCTCCCCCAGTTGAGAATTCCTGAGGCGATTTCCATGGTCCCTCAGAGGTGTGCCTTGGTCCGGTAGCTGGGTGTCCCGGCGTGGACTTTGCTTCTAGTTCAGCTGAAAGGCAGTGGGTGCAGGAGGCTGAGCGTGGTGGTGATGGCAGATGCCCTATCCCCCCAAAGCCGGAGACCATCTCTGTACTCAGCCAGTAAGCACTGAAGTTTTACCTGAATCAGAGACAGTTAGAGGGGTTTCAGGACTTCCTCCAATCTCCATTCTCAGTGCGCTGTGTTGACATTTGTTCCCACTCCCTTTTGGGTTGGGGAACTGGGCAGCGTGGCGGGTTGAGCAGGCCCCGGTGGGCTAGGCCGTGAACTTAGGCTTCTTTCTTGCACGTCGCATGGTGGATTGTGGCAGCCGTTTTTGTACGCTCTTGTGCATGTTCTGCTGCCCTCTATAGGCCGGTGTGCGTAGTGTGTCAGCTGTGCGCATGTGTTGAGCACTCAGGTTTTGGGCATGCTTTTTATGTGCACAAACATTTTTACACGCTTAAATTGGCGCACATGTTGTGCATGCTCCTTGCCGTGCTTTCTTCTAGGTGCTTATTATTTGGGCGCATTTCATTTTTTAGAACGAGCTGTTCTGACGCATGTTTACCGCAGTGATGGTGCTAGTAAGCAAGAAGCCAAACGTCTTCCTATTTGTGTTGCCTGTCATATTAGGGTTTCTGAGCCTGACCTGGCTTCTAACCTGTGTCAGCGCTGCTAAGACACTCAGGGAGAGTTGTCTTCCTCGGATTTCGCTAAGTTTGGTTCTTCCCATTTCTATGATGGATTGGTCACAGCCTTGACTGGGGGGATGCCAGATCTTGGTTCTCCCTTAACTGGCTCCTCTGCTGGCAATGGCAGTTCTGTGAGACCAGCTCCAGTTCCTTCTGGGGCTTGGTCTGGACCTGGCTGCTTTTTCTTGGGTGGAATTATTTCAAGGCTTACAAGCCTTTCCTCAGGTGCAGTCCTCCACTTCCCCCATTTCTGTCCGGTCGGGCCCTCAGCCAGTGGCTCCTCCCTCTTTCAATCCTATGCTTAAGTGCCGGGGCTCGCCTCTGCTCCCTGCGGATGTTCCCAACAGGAATCAGGATGGCACTGATGATGAAGTTGATCCTGATTCCCTAGAAGATGTGGAAATTCCTCCAGGACTGGAACCATATCGAATCATGATGTGGTTCTTTCATAGAGATGAACTGCCGGCCCTGATTTCCCAGACCTTGAAACAGCTGGGTGTTCCTGATTTGGATGCTATGTCGGAGCCGAGGAAGAATCCCATTTTGGTTTCTTTACCTAAAGCCTCTTTTTTTTTTCCCCAGTGCTGAATTGCCATCCAGGAATTGATTGATCTGGAATGGGGTGCCCCAGAGGCAAATTTTAAAGAGGGTCAGACATTTGAAGTCCTGTACCACCTGGATCTGACTGTGAGAGAGCGTTTGCGTTTTTCCAAAGTGGATGCTTTGGTATGTGCTGTGTCTAAGTGGACAACTATCCCCATAGAGGGAGCAGCGGCCTTGAAGGATGTACATGATAGAAGGATTGAAGCTATTCTTAAGCAAGCCTTTGAGGCAGTAGTGATGAATTTACAGATTGCCTCCTGATGCACCCAAGTGGCGAGATCTTGTCTGCTTCTTTCTCAGGAGGTTGAGTCTGGAGGGAATTCCAGAGCAGTTATGGAGCCTGCTGCCACCTTTTTAGAAGATGCAGGCTGTGATTTGGTCCTGATCTCGGCCAGAAGAGTGGCTTTGGTGATAGCAGCCAGGCGTCAACTCTGGTTGAGAAATTGGTCAGCTGACCCAGCTTCCAAAACCAGTCTTACCAGATACCCTTTAAGGGCTCGCTCTTGTTTGGGAACAAGTTGGAGAAACTGGCCAGTAAGGATGTGCATTTGTTTTACAACAAAATAGGAAATAGAGATGATATTCCTATTTCATCGTGGTTCAGAGGGCAATGAAACGATAAGAAAGATAACCAGATAAGTTTATCCGACTAACTTTAGGACAGCTCTATGGAAAGATCAGAGTTAGTCAGTTATGTTATCCACCTAACCCTGGGGCCGATGCAATAATGTTCGCGGAAAGCGGGCAGAGTTGGAAGACAGGCTATATACATCAGATAAGGTAACTCTATGAGAAATCAAACATACAGTATCATAATAGGGCGATACCGTCTTAATATACAATATCTTAGCAATTATTGTAATGGTTTTATCGTGGAGTAGGGGAGCCCAAGGAGAAGGGCGTTACAATAGTCTAATTTGGTGGGAATGGTGGCTTGGATCACTGTACGGAAGTCTTGCGGGTGTAGTAGGGGTTTCAGTTTTTTTAAGACACTGAGTTTGAAAAATCCATCTTTAAGTATGGAGTTAACGTATTTTTTCATGTTTAATTGTTGATCGAGGATGACACCAAGATCCCTGACTGATGATTGGGCAGTGGTGGTGTAGAGATTCGGATCATTAGACAAAGGGGGGGAGGGGGATAGTGGGAGGAGATAAATAGAAGTTCTGTTTTATTGGTGTTGAGTGTCAGTTGGAGGTTGGTGAACAGCGAGTTGATGGCTGCCAGGCAGTCGCCCCAGTGGTTTAGAGCATCAGAGATAGAGTTGTGGATTGGTATAAGGATCTGAACATCATCAGCATAGAGGAAGAACTTTAGATCAGTGAAGAGTTGGCATAGGGGGGGTAAGGTAGAGGTTGAAAAGGGTGGATGAGAGTGATGAGCCTTGTGGGACACCCTGTTGCAAAGGGTGTGAAGCAGATATGGATTCTCCAAACATAACAGAAAACTTTCTGTTCAATAGGTAAGATTTGAACCAGGCAAGAGCAAGGCCAGCAATGCCAATGTTTTCTAGGCAGGTAAGAAGGAGTTTATGGCTAATGGTGTCAAAGGCCGAGGAAATATCTAGAAGTGCGAGGAGGTAGTTGTGCCCTTGACCCATACCTCTGCGGATGTGGTCGGAAAGGGTGAGGTAGTGAGTAGTGATTCCGTGTTGAGATGTTTGCGGAAGCCAAACTGGGCTGTATGGAGGATCTTATGATTTTCAAGGTACTCCATGAGTTGTGAATTAACCACCATTTCCATTAGCTTGTCTATGAGTGGAAGGTTAGAAATGGGGTGGAAATTGGCAGGATCTTTCGGGTCTAAGGAGGGTTTCTTTAAGAGGGGTTTGACTACTGCATGCTTGAGTGTGTCAGGTACGGTGCCATGTGAGAGGGAGCAATTGATGATGTCCGCTAAGGTACTAGCTATAGCGTTAGGGATGACCAGAAGGGCTTTGGGGGGAATGGTGTCGCTAGGATGGGAGGCAGGTTTAAGTTTTTTGAGGATGTTTTCAATTTCTTTAGAGGTGGTGAGTTCAAGGGCATCCATTGCAGGGTAGGACGTGGCAGGAGGGGAGGGCGAGGAGGGAGGGGTTGGGGGAGGGTGTGAATCTGGAGAGAAGGGCTGCGATTTTACTTTGGAAATATGTGGCAAGTTCCTCACATTTAGAGGCTGTGTCGGAGTTGGGAGAGGTAGAAGTTGTGGGCTTGGGGAGACTAGAGACATAGGAGAATAGCACTTTGGGATTGAAACTGTAATCGTGTATTTTCTTGGGGTAGAAGTCTCCTTTGTGTTTTAGGGTAGAAAGTGTAGCTTGTAGAGCTGTTTTGTAGCTGGCAACGTGTTGTGAGGTTGGGTCCTTGTGCCATTTTCACTCTTTTTTGTCTGAGGATGTTTTTTTGGGATTTAAGATCAGCTGTGTACCAAGGCTTTGTGGGTTTGGAGGTGGGATTAATGACTCGTTTGGAGATGGGACAGAGTTTGTTGGCTATTTCACCTGTGATGTTGTTCCAGGAAGCTAATGCTGTGTCAGGATCGGAACAGATTAGGTTGGGTAGGGAGGTCGTGAGTGCAGCGGCTAGATCATCACTGGGGCAGGATTTTCTGGAGATTATGGTGGTGTAGAGTGGTATGGGGGCGTTCGAGGAGAGAAGGCCTTCAATAAGGAAGTGGTCGGACCAAGGGACTGTGGTGCAAGTAGGTGTGGAAGGGGCGAGGACAACAGAGTTGATGAACATCAGGTCCAGCGTGTGTCCAGCTTTGTGTGTGGGAGAGGTTATAATCTGATTAAAGCCTAAGGCGTGGAGGGATTTAATGAGGGTTTTACACGATGAGGAGGGAGATGGAGAATCTACGTGGAGATTAAAATCTCCAAGGATAATGGAAGGGATATCAGTGTTGATCCATTCCACAATGAATTCAATAAGGGGTGAAGGATTAGATTCAAGGTAAGCAGGGGGGGCATATACCAGACAGATTTGTAGTTCAGCTGACCTAAAGAGGCCTATTTCAAGCTTAGGAGGAGTAACTATGTGAATGGTTTTGAGGTTAAGGTGCTTCTTGGCTGCGAGGAGGAGGCGGCCGCCTCCTCCTCTAAAAAATCTGCCACAGAATCCCATGCGTGCATATGTGCTGGAATTTTAAAACATGCATGCAGCTGTGCGCATATGATTTAAAATACACCTACCGCGCATATGTGTACTCCTAATTTTAAGTGGTTACTTGAGCAAGTGTATTTTGCATATCTTGTTTAGGACTTTCTCGACTTTAATGTGTGCAGGTAAGCAGATTTTAAAACATACTCTCATGAAGGACATTCCCAGTTTTAGCAATTAGTCTACCAATTTGCCCAGTCCACCTTGAGGTTATCCAGATTTCTCTGGTTCTTCAGCCTGCAGTCCCCCCAGTTGTTTCAGACTCCTCATCCCATTGTTGAGGCCTAAACAGAGATTAATGCAGACATACACCTCATGAAGAGCAGAAGCAAATATGTGCAGCTAACAGCCCACTGCGCGCTGTGGTTGCCAGATTTAAAAAATGGATTTACACACATAAATTTTTGCTCCACCCCAGAATGCCCCTGACACATGCCAACTCTGCCCCCCCCCCTTTTTTCTTTTTTACTTGCACACATGCCATATATGCACGTAATTTGCAGCTTTTAAAATACCTGTTGATCAGATGCGGTCCACATATGATCCTTTTAATGCGAGCAACACTTGACATGGAAATTAAAGACTTATCAGTTTGATTTGCTTAGAACTGAAAGATGCAGGAAAGAAATGTTATTCAAAAGTCATATTTCTGGAGGAGGTGACGTCAGCGGGGATGATGGAAGCTTGAAGAGAGAGCTCCTCCCGACGCTGTGCAATAATCTACATTTTTTGCTGTAAGCAGCTAAGCTACTAACCTGTTCTCTACAGAAATTGATCACGGAAGGTAGTCAGATGCCATTCCGAAAGAAACCGATGGATTTTAAAAAGTACTCCTATCGCAAAGCAGAGAAATCCTCCGAGCACTCACTGCACAAAATGGCAGACGCAGCAGTCGCGGAAGATAGCGGGCCTGAATTAGAAGAGGAGCGGGTAGATATATTACAGGATGACGCGATTCCTACCAGAACGGAATTTCGCAAGTGGTTTTGCGAGCTACGGCTTGATATAAAAAATTATAAAAGAGACATTATGGCAGCCATTACCGATATGAAAGAAGATATGGGTGAAATAGGACGGCGAATTGATGAAGCTGAAACACAGATGGAGTCTCGAGCTGAGGAGCTGAAAAACATGGAAACTGATATGAAAAGTCTACAAAATTCATATGATGACCTGGCTTTAAAGCTTGAAGATTTGGAGAATAGGACAAGGCGTAATAATTTGCGCTTCCGATGCATACCTGAAAATAGTGAAAATACTAACTGTGAAATCATAATACAACAATTGTGCGCGGCCTTATTTCCAGCTGGGGATAATAACAGCGACAGCTCGGCTGCTCCAGTTAAAATAGATAGAGCACATAGAGCGCTAGGGCAAAGACAACAAGCCCAAGCTAGAGACATTATTGTCTGCTTTCACAATTACCAGGACAAAGAGAGGATCTAATATTTGGCCAGAAAGCAGCCCACACCGCAATGGAAAGGATCTACTATCACCATCTACGCAGACCTGGCGGCCAGCACACTACGTAAAAGGCAGGAAATGTGACAGTTACGGCACTTCTCAGGCGGGAAGAGACACGATATCGCTGGCTGTATCCGTTTGGTTTGCAATTTGCAAAACAAGGGATTACATATCGTATCTGGAACTTGGAGGAGGCGGCGAAGATCCTGGCAGAGGCCGGATACTCTGAACAGAATATCAAAACGGCGACGCCACCTCCAGCGGTAAGGAGGATGGAACATCTACGATGGCAACGGATAGCTCGTGGAGAACGTCGGCTGACAAGGAATTCCCTGAGTCCGACTACATCTAAGGATGACACTTGAGCGAGACGGATTTCTTATTTGCTCAGTTCATTTTCTTTGAAGTTTTCCATGGCTCCTGAAGGAAGAAGCTAATTATTGCCTCATGACTTTTCAAAGTTTTGACTGGTTGCTATTTTATTATGTCGGTTTGTTGTTATGGTAATAATCTGATACTAGAGAATGTATTCTAGGCTGGTTATCAGTGCCTTCTGATGGGTGTTTGTCGCACGGCGTTGGGAGGGATAGGAATCCCTGTTGATATTCCTCCTAAGCAGCATGCCAATCTTCCCTACGGGGTTGATGGCTTCGGGGGGTTCATGGGGGAGGGGGAGGGGAGTAGGGAAATGTGTGGGGGAAATAGGGGCACTCTAGACCTAATATTTTTTGTCTCTAATGGGAAGGTTACTTTCAGTAGATGTTTTGCTACAACTAATCGAATACCCAGATATAAATGAGGGTGAATATTGAGGGAGATCCAAAGTCATTTTTGGGGGATAACCCAGGGACTTGAGCTGCATCTGTTAAGCAATTCAGGATCCATATTTACTTTCAATGAATGATATAAAAATATTATCGTTGAATGTTAAAGGCCTAAATTCAGGTTATAAATGCAAATTAGTGTTTAATGAGTTGCAACGGCAAAATGTGACCATTGCCTTAATATAGGAATCTCATCTCAAAGCTCAACATTTAGGTTTAATGAGGTCACTGCAGTATCCTATACAATATTGGACTGCAGTCAGGAAGGACTCCAAATATGCAGGAGTGGGTATTTTTAAAAAGGACTTTGTTTTTGATGAGATTAAGTGTGTGAGGGCACCAGATGGCAGATATCTTATTTTGGTATTATCTGTCGGGGGTAGCAAATATAGTCTGGCCACTGTGTATGCCCCTAATCAGGGACAGGGAGTATTTTTTCAAAATATGAGTAAGGTCCTACAGAACGCAGTAGAAGGACATCTTATTATTGGGGGCGATTTTAATATAACTCTCGATCCCTCAGTGGATAACTCACGGGGCTCGGCGATCTCCTCCCAGAAAGACCAGAGGCCCTAAAATATTTAATGGGGGATTTTAATGTGGTAGATGTATGGCGAACAAGATATCCTAAATCAAGGAACTATAGCTATTATTCACGTCCACACAATACCTACTCCCGCATAGATTTGATTTTGATGGACAAAGGTTTGCTTAATTCGGTCTCTTATATTGACATAGACCCGATAACGTGGTCTGACCACAGCCTAGTGTGGCTCCGAATGTCTTTTCAAGCTCTGGATAGAGGTTAGTTATATTGGAAACATAATGAATCTTTACTAGACGACAAGGAGTTTGTGCAATTTATGGAGACTGTTATTTCAAATTATCTAGACGACAATGACTCAGGGGATGTATCTAAAAGCACATTATGGGAGGGACTAAAAGCGGTCCTGAGGGGGCATCTGATTGCTCGGGCGTCCTTTCTCAAAAAACGCCGCAATCATGAACGGTTCCTTTTATTGGCTCGGGTGGGAGCGGCGGAGAAGGCGCATAAACAATATCCTTCTCCTGGGAATTGGCGGACACTTCAAGCTTTAAGAGATAGATTAGCTACCTTAGATGTGGCTGCCATAGCTTTTCAGATGGAGCTTCTACAACAAAAATGTTTTGAAGGGGGTGATAAAGCGGGGAAGCTATTGGCCCAAAGACTAAGATCACATCAAACCCAAAATAATATTATTAAGATTAAAGATGAACAGGGATCCATCTTAACGGAAAGTAAGGACATCCGACAGAGGTTCATCAGCTTTTATACTAAGCTTTATAGTAAAGATTTACAGATTGACGAGACACAAATAGATGAATATGAATAGATGAATATGAAGAGGAGTGGTGTTACCAGGTCCCTCCGACACTCATTGTGTGGGGTTGGAGAAAGAAATTTCTATACTTGAAGTAGAGCAGGCCATCAAACATCTCAAAGTGGGGAAATCGCCTGGCCTGGATGGCTATACCGCCAAGTTTTATAAGACTTTTCGGAAACAATTGGTAGTCCCTCTTACTGCAATGTTTAATTCTCTGAGAGTGGACAGGGTTATAGCGCTGGCAACGAATATGGTAGGAATCACTATTTTAGTGAAACCAGGGTGTGATCCCTCTCTTTGCGGTTCATACCGTCTAATATCCTTAATCAATCTTGACCTGAAAATACTGGCTAAAATGTTAGCGGAGAGACTGAAAGGAGTGGCGGAGGATCTCATTCACCCTGATCAATCGGGATTTATCCCAGGGCGAATGGCTTCGGATAATGTGAGAAGGGCGGTAGACTTTATATGGTGGGCATGACATCAACATGAACCTGCACTATTGTTAACTATTGATGCAGAGAAGGCATTCAACCTTGTCCATTGGCCCTATTTGTTTAAACTACTGTACCACATGAAATTTGGGCCCTTATTTATACAATGGATCTCAAAACTCTATGACTCTCCTCAGGCATGCTTAAAAGTGAATGGGAGCTACATGGGACTTTCCCGGAACAGAGGGGGACACGTCAGGGATGCCCCTTCACTCCTCTCCTATTCGCACTCTTTTTGGAGCCTCTAGCTTTCAAAATTCGCAATAATCCCCAGATCCATGGTCTGGATATTGATGGCCTATCTTCTAAAATGGCTTTATTTGCCGATGATATTCTATTTACTATCTCTCACCCAATGGAATCTATGCCCAAGATAGTAACGGAAATCTCACGCTTTAGCCCCATTTCGGGGTTCTGTATAAACTGGGACAATTCGGAAATTCTTAATATCAATGTTTCACCTGATCAAGCGGCTCTCATAAAACAAGGATATGCTTTTAAATGGCCACCACATAAGATAAAATATTTGGGTATTTATCTGGGTACAATGGAGGACCTTTTTCATTTAAAGTATACACCACTACTAACTAAAATATTTAAAGAATTGGAAGAGTGGGACAGATATCATATTTCATGGTTGGGGAGGATAGCGGTAGTAAAAATGAACATTCTACCGTGCCTCATGTATCTATTTCAAACACTCCCAATAGCTGTATCCCCCCGTGACTTGAGAAGATGGCAAGCTAGGTTGCAGAAATATATTTGGAAGGGACGGCGTCCTAGAGTGTCCTGGATCATTTTGTATAGATCTAAAGGACAAGGGGGGCTAGGTGTGCCAAATTTAATTTGGTACCATGCGGCAGCCCACATCAGAAGCCTTTTAGATTGGCATAAAACCCCATTGGCTAAGTCATGGGTACAATTAGAGCAAGCAATGGTGGGGACTATGCCTCTCACTGCGCTACCATGGCAGCCCCGAAAATCGTGGCTCCCTGTCAATATGTTATCTTTACCTGTTCAGACTACGTTACTGATGTGGGATAAGTGGAGACAGAAATTTATTTTTTTTACTCTGGATTTTCCTCCAGGGATTGCCTCCCCAGCATTTGTGATCATCCATGCTGAGCGTTCATTGGATTTGTACATTACTCTAGAGGAATCTACTGTGTTATCCTCTTTTACTTCGTCATATGTCAACTCTGTGATGATTCAAGCCTAATCGAGTGGCTTGTAAGCCCCTGAGGCAGCTCTTTGAGCGAAACTCGGTCAGAGTCGGGCAAGCTTCAATAAAATCTGTTTTACACCGATCCATCTACGTGTTTTCTTTGTTGTCCCCAGCATTTGCTGCATGGAAGTCTAAACAGATCTCTACCATAGCTCTTATATGGGGTCCTAAGGGGATTCTTACCTTTCCGGAACTCTGCCTTAAATATAATTTGGCTGTTGGTGAGCAGTCTCATTACTTACAGCTCCGACATTATTTATCTTCTTCCCAGATACGGAACAGTGTACAGCAGGGAGTTACATTTTTTGAAGGGCTTTGTAGGGGTGCAAATAAAGTATCTAAGGGTATTTCTAAGCTATACGGGTTTCTCAACTCGGATTTACGACAGAAACCTCATTTTGTAGTGGCATGGGAAAGGGATCTTGATGTAACAGGGGATTTGGAGGGCTGGAAGGATATTTATCAAGGAATGGGCAGGGGACTGATTGCCTCTGCATTAAAGGAAAATTGTTATAAGCTTCTCTATCGATTGCATATTTGCCCTGCACACTTAAATAAACTCTATCCCACCAAATCCGGGAGATGTTGGAAGGGCTGTCAGCAGGAAGGAACTTTTCTCCATATGTGGTGGTCCTGTCCTCAGATTCAGCAATTCTGCGGACAGGTATTTACCTGGGTAACGGAGCTGTGTACTGATATTACAAGCTATCCTGCTTGTCGAGTTTTGTTATACGCTTCCGAGGCGTTGCAAGCTTTGTCACATAGATGTCTGGATTACTATATATTTATTGCAGCACGCTGTCTGGTGGCTAAATATTGGGGTACCCCAAATGTACCCACTTTGACGGAGGTGCAGAAGAAGGTATCCCTCATATACAGACTTAGTAACATATCAGCATGCAAACATGGGACTCTTCAAGCGTTTCAAAGGCTATGGGATCCTTATGTTACCTGGCAGGCTAAAGTGTCTGTTTAGAAACCTTACTTTGGGGGTACCATCCCTCTAGATTCCTTTAGCTTCGAACAATCCGTAAGTGTTTGCAGGAAGGCAGATCACTGACTGGGGTGAGAGAAGGGTTATAGAGTTCTTATTTTAGATTTTTCTATTTGATGATTATTGAGCTGCTTTGCATTTCTTTACATTTCTTTGTATTTTCCCTGTTCTTTTTTGATGGATCAGGTCGATAGAGTGTGTGTGGGGGGGAGGGGGGGGGAGAGGGTTATAGGGGAAGGATAAGGGGGGAGGGGGAAGAAAAAGGAAATGAGTGTATTGCATTTATTGAAGATTTGATGCAGTGTTTGGGTATCATGAGTTTATTGTTATATGACAACTAAGTTATTACCATGTACACAATTTGTATGAGTTGTAGTGTTTCTTACACTCAATAAAATACTTTAAATATAAAAAAAAGTCATATTTCTGTTTTCCCAAACCTACACCTATGTACTCAGATACAAAGAAGATATTTTATGACCATAAATGAGCACTTTTTTTTATATTGCAGCTGTTGCTTTGTTTCAAATTTATTATTAAACTAGATTTGTGTCAGTGTAAGTTTGCTTCTGGTCTACAATCTAAAGAAAAGGGCAATTCATGAGGGTAAACGAGGCCCCTTTATCCTTGTGCCTAGACAAATCAAGGGCAAATCAGTCAGTCACAACAAATGTATCTGTAATGCTGTTAATCATGGGATGCAATCCCATCCATGTTGGATAAATTGCCATTGATGTGAATCAAGTACTAAAAGCTGTGCATGCAATTGAAAGTCTTGAGCCCCATATCAAAAAATCCTTGGCAGTTACATTCTTCTCCTGCTTGTCAAACTGAGCATTTTTCGATAGCAATGTAAACCACTGATAACGTTTGCTGCATTTTTTTTTTTTTTTTTTACAGTAAGGCAGTTTTGCATAACATTTTCTTGTCTTTAAATTAGCCTGTCAGTCTTCAAGTAACTGACAGAGGAGATAGAGACACTTCAAGTAAATTAGACTTCCTGTTCTCAAATGTAGATTTCAGAATGCAACTCTTTGGGATTGGTTCATTGCAATTATGTTTTTTATCTTGTACAGTAACAGCACAACATAAATACTATTATTTAATGGTAAAGGGATCCCACCATGAACTTCTTTAAAATGTGAAATCTCTTTTTCAACTTCTAATGGATTTTTTTCCAAAATCCCTGAGCTATGTTTAATATGCTCATTGTTATTTGTCTATGTATCTTTCTAAATATTTTAGCTACTTAAAAAAACCAAACATGTTTACTTGGTATTTATTCTCTGGAAATTTCAAAGCGTTTTCTGCTGCTAGTAACAGACTGCAGTGATACAGTGTTGTAAACTACTGTGGGTGGTCCTATAGGACTGATAAGGCGGGATACAAGTGTAAGGATAAGATAAGACATGAGGAGCTACCCTGGAAGATAGCAGTTTTAAATGTTTATCATCATTACCATACTGTAGTATCCGTGATTAAAATAAAAATGTTTTTTTCATGCTCTTTATTGAAGTAGAAGTAGACATTATGAACTTGACTCAGTCTGAAGCTGGAAAGAAGGCTGAAGTGAACAGCTAATCAAGAAGAATGTCAAATTTAAAAAAATGCTTTTCAAATAATGCTTTTGAAAATCAAGTCCTAACACACTTAAAACTAGGTTTTACATTTGTAAAATTGCTACAATATATTCCATTGAATTGTCAATAGGTTTTAGCCAGGTTAAGGGCACATAATGTGGGTAGATGATGTTTGAAAATTTCTATGATATGCTATATTTACATGCATAATTCCTTTGAAAGTAACCTGTATGTGAATATTAGCAAATTGGGTGATAATGAGTACATCATTTATTTATTTATACACTAGCCATTAAGCCCGAAACAACGGGCTACATTAAAATTTTTATTTTTCGTTCCGTTATTGGACACTGCACCCTTCTACACTTCCTCTCCCTCACTCCCCCTTTCCCTCACTCATTCACCTCGGTCACTCATCCTCCTCCCCCTCAGTCACTCACCCTCCTCCCTCCCCTGCCCCCACTCAAACTCCCTTACCTAAGTCTTACTCACCCTCTTTCTCCCACTGCCTCCCTCCCCTCTCACTGAAACCCCCTTCCCTCACTTACCTCCCCCCCTCCATTCTCCCTCCCACTCACTCCCCTTCCCTCAATCACTCCCCACGCTCTCTCAATCCCATCCCTCACTCTCATCCCCAACCCCTTCCCTCTCCCTCAGCCCTCCTCCACTCCCTCTTTTCCCTTCTCCACAACTTCTTACCCTTCCCACTTACATCCCTTTTCCTTCCATCCCTTCTCATCTTCCCTTTTCTTCCCCTCTCACCTCATCCACAACCCCTTCCCTCTCCCTTTTGTTCTCATCAGCTCGCCTGCCACCCTACTCTTGCTGGACGGTGCAGACACGGAGACAGGAAGTCTCCGGGGGTCCCTCCCTTGCGCGCGCCTCACCACCGGGCTAGTTGCTGGCCCGCCTGATGCTCGCTGCCGCTGCTCCTCCCACATTAAATTTTTTTTTTTCGGTCCGAGGTCTCTAGGGGTCTATCCCTGATGCGTGCCTCACCACCGGGCCCGTTGCTGGCCCGCCCGCAGCTCGCTGCCGCTGCCGCTGCTCCTCCCCGCCGCTGCCTCCCAGCACCATCTTTACGCTCTGCTGTGACCGACGTGCTCTCCCGCTGTGCATGTGCAGTAGAGCTGCTCTCTACTGCGCATTTGCGGCACGTCGGTCCAGGCTCCCTTATAGGTATGATTTTATATACCATCTTTCCAAATGCAGATCACAATGGTTTACAAAAGTGACATTCATACAATTGATCAACATAAAGGGGTCAGATACTAGGGATGTGAATCATTTTTGAACGATTAAAATTATCGTCAGATAATTTTAAAATCGTCCAAAATCGTTAAGAGTGCACGATACAATACAAATGCCCCCGATTTATCATCAGGGGCATTTGTATTGTATCGTTAAATAGGGCGCGGGAAAACCGGCACACCAAAACAACCCTAAAACCCACCCCGACCCTTTAAAACAAATCCCCCACCCTCCCGAACCCCCCCAAAATGTTTTAAATTACCTGGGGTCCAGTGGAGGGTCCCGGCGTGATCTCCCACTCTCTGGCCACGGCTGCGTTAAGAGAAATGGCGCCGGTGGCCCTTTGCCCTTATCATGTGACAGGGCAAAGGTAGCGCCGGCGCCATTTTGGTTCCTGGCTCCCGACGTCACGCGTGCAGGAGATCGCTCCCGGACCCCCGCTGGACCCCGAGGGACTTTTGGCCAGCTTGGGGGGGCCTCCTGACCCCCACAAGACTGCCAAAAGTCCAGCGGGGGTCCGGGAGCGACCTCCTGCACGCGGGCCGTATTGCCAATATTCAAAATGGCACCGGCGCTACCTTTGCCCTCACTATGTCATACGGGTCGCCCCCCCAAGCTGGCCAAAAGTCCCTGGGGGTCCAGCGGGGGTCCGGGAGCGATCTCCTGCACGCGTGATGTCGGGAGCCAGGAACCAAAATGGCGCCGGCGCTACCTTTGCCCTGTCACATGATAAGGGCAAAGGGCCACCGGCGCCATTTCTCTTAACGCAGCCGTGGCCAGAGAGCGGGAGATCGCGCCGGGACCCCCCCCCCCCCACTGGACCCCAGGTAATTTAAAACATTTTGGGGGGGTTCGGGAGGGTGGGGGATTTGTTTTAAAGGTTCAGGGTGGGTTTTAGGGTTGTTTTGGTGTACCGGTTTTCCCACCCTCCCCTGATTTACGATTTTTAACGATTTAAAAAAAAACCAAAAAACACGATGATCAGATTTCCCTCCCCCCCAGCCAAAATCGATCGTTAAGACGATCGATCACACGATTCACACCCCTATCAGATACTAATTGACTAAAGGTTTGGGACATCATGCTAGCAGTCTAGAAATTCTATTTCACTAAGTTTCACATAATCATTAGTAGGTTGTCTTAAGATCCTTATAATATCTCATTCCTTATTATCTTTGTCCTTGTTATTGTAGTCTCTGCATTCTGATGTTTTTAGGAAAGGTTATAAGCATTTTTGAATAGCCAAGTTTTCAGCTCGCATTTGAATCTCTTTCTTTTTGGTATCAGACATAGCATCTCAGGTAGAGAATGCCACAGTTTTGGTATGGAAAACACACAATCTCTTATTTGCATCAGATGTATATTCCGTATTGTATGCACAGTCAATAGTCCTTTGTTTTGAGATCTTAGTGTTTGTTGCAGTGTGTATGATTGTAATGTCATGCCTATCATTCCAGGGTTATCGGTATGTCTGATTTTAAATATTCATGTTAATACTTTATAATAGATTCAGGATTGTACTGGCAGCCAGTGCAATGATATCAGTGAGGTTGTAATGTGATCAAATTTCATTGTTCCTAATAAAACTCTTGCTGAACCATTTTGTAATAACTGTAATGGTTTTAATAGACTTGTAGGAAGGCTGAGTAATAGGGAGTTGCAGTTAAGTTTGAGAAAATTAGTGTTTATAGAATGGTATGGAAGTCTGTGAAAATTAATAATGGTTTCAACAGATATAATAAGCCCCGTTTAGCGTAGCCTGTTTCAATTAATTTATTTTCATGCTTCTTCATTGTAAGATTTTCATCTGTCTGGATACCTAAGTCCTGTACTTGGATCTGAAGCATTTGGAGCCCACTACAGTCCAAGCTGTGGAATGCATTAGTTGTGTCATTAAAATATGCATGAACTTGACGATTATCCCTTTTTATATATGCAAAATTGCTAAGGTCACATCAGTCCCCTTACAGAAAAAAGTGGAGAAATCACAATGACCATGTGCAGGCTGTGATGTCAGTATGAACTAATAGCAATTAGCCCAAAACTCTTCTGAAATACATGTTCTTCCAGGCTCCATAAGAATCAATGGAAATCTCCAGCACGCACAGGCACAGAAAAAAAATAAATGCTTATTATGGCCAGCCAAATCAGTAGTGCTTTAGTAAACTGACGTGCATGAGGCACGGCTGACATAAGACCAGCATGTGTTCAAATCTAAAGAAAAACACTTTTCCCCCCATCTATGCAATATATATTCTCCATCCTTCACATGGCATTGGTCTCTCTATGATGGGACAGCATTCACACAGTTTTCATTTACATAAGTAAAGAGGACATAAAATTCCCTGTTCCTTACTAGTGTGGAATATATCTTCAGAGATACACAACCATGATGCCAGAGAAGAGGTGATTTGTTTTTTTTAATCACTCTCTATTGAGAGATGTCTAAGGTTAACTGGATTTAAAATGTCAGAGGAGCCCAGAAAGAGCACATAACATTCTCCTCAGGCAATTCAGAACTCAAGGTTGGAGTGCATGGAGTTGCAGGAGAGAAGGTGAGTGCTTGGAGCAGCCATCAAAGCTTCAAGGTGGAATCCTGTTCAGATTTCTACTGAGGGTTTCTTGATCAACTGTGATTCATCCAGATTTCTGAATCTTGAGAAGTAGAAATACACTTTGTAGTAGAGAGAGCTCAGGGGAGTGTGTGTTTTGCTGCTGTTGAGGTGCTTCACCCAGGAGATAGGTAGCAGGAATTTCTTCTATTTCAAGAGAAAGTCTCAGAGGATAGACATTGGAGAGAGAAAGATCAACTGCCCTGCGTATACATTGGAGAAGGTGAAATTGTCAGCTTGATTTAGGTAACCAGTAAAGGGAACTCATAGCCTATAACATCTCTAAAGGGTATCTTTAATAGGAATCTGGGCCAAAGAAAAAGCCCCTGTGTGGTAATGTGGCCAGTTGTGGCTTAGAAAACAGTCAAGAGAAATAAGGAGGCAGACTGGCTGTTTCCGTAGGTGCAAATTTATTTACAGTAAGAAAGCAAAACAGAAAACAAATGCAGTTCACCTTGCAGAATTGATAGCACTCAAATATTACATATAGCAGATCTTTACATAAACTGGGTTCCTGTCTGCTCCCTGGGTCCTCTCTAACCCTTCTGGGCCCTGGCTCCTTATAGTATGCTGAAGGGAGCCCAGAATCCCTTGCAGGGCTAATCAAGGAGGGACAGGCTGGATAGCTGTGGCTGGTCCCTTAAGATAGTTTGAGGGAGTTTTCTGAACATTCCCTCAAATACCCTCCCCCTCAGCTCATCCTTATTCGGATGAGCACCTGCCTGTACCAGGAACACCACTCTGGATGGGAAATTGCATTGATATTTTCCTTTCCTGCCCTATGTTGTATTTTATAGATGAAGGGCTGTATGGTCAGAAACCATCTCATCACCCTCACATTGGACTCATTTTTGTTTATCCATTGCAGCAGTTGGTGGTCCATTGAGTGTGAACTGCCATCCCAACAGGTTGTACTTTTAAGGCCCACTTGGCCACCAACGCTTCCTTCTTGACTGTTGATTAACACCTCTCCCGTGCATCAGCTTCTGGCTAATCTATGCCACAGGATGTTCTTGACCATTTGGACTAAGACTGCTCCCAAGCCTACTTCTGAGGCTCCAGACTTCACCGTGAAGGGTTTGGTGAAGTCTGGACGTATCAGGAGCAGTTTGGAGCAAAACACCTCTTTCAGAGCCTGGAAGGCCTTCTCTGCTTCAGCTGACCACTGGACCTTCTCTGGTGCTGTTGTTAAACAGCCTTGTGAAAGACTCTGCCTTCTCTGAGTAATTGGGGACAAACCTTCTATAATACCCTGTGAAAACTAGGAATGCTCTCACTTTCACTTTTGTTTGCTGGTCTGGCACTCGATTGATCATCTTGCTCTTCCGGGTCTGTGGATGGACCTTGCCCTTACCCAGGGTGTAGTCAAATACTAGACTTCTTGCCCTCCTAGCAAGCACTTCATAGGGTTGGCCATCCTCAGACTGGTTAGCATGGCCTGAAGTTGGCTTAGGTGTGTCTTCCAATCTGGGCTTATACCACAATGTCAATGTGTACCCTTGATGTGGGTGGAGCAGGTGGTCAACCAAGCACTGAAACATTGCAGTGGTACCATAGAGTCCAAAAGGGATGACAGTGAACTGGAAACGTCTCCCTAGCATCAAGAACACAATCGTCTCTTTGGCCACTGACAAAAGAGGCACTTGCCAATACCCTTTTTTAAGGTCCAAGGTAAAGAAGAACTGGGGTGATTCCAGATACTCAATCAGCTCATCCAGTCAAGGCATTGGATATGCATCAGATTTTGAGACTTTGTTGATCTTTTTAGAGTCAATGCAGAACTTTATGTTCCTATCTGGTTTCGGCACCAACACTATGGGTGAGGACAAATCAGTGTTAGACTCCTCACCGGAGCATCTCCTTCACTTCAATCTCAATGACGCTGCACCTGGGCTCCAGAATCCAATAGGTTCAGTGCCACGCAACAACTCCAGAAGATGTAATGATGTCATGCTGCACCAGGTAGGTATAACCTAGTAGATTCTTGTTTTGCTTCAGCAGCTGTTTTAAGACAGCTCGCAGTGCAGTGGACAGCTGCTCTCTGAAAGGAGTCTGGGTTTAGTCCACTTCAGGTCCAACCTCTGCACCGAACACTTCTTCTTGTACCACTCCACTCACCTGTGGAACCCACTTCTTCAGAAGGTTTATGTGATGCATTACAGTTCTCTTTCATTTATCTGGCTGGGCTATTTTGTAAGCGACAGGCTCTGTTTTCTCCAAACTTCATAGGGTCCTTGCCAATGGGCTAACAGCTAGCTTTATGAACAAGGGAGGAGGACAAGGACGCGGTCGTCCGGCTGGAATACTCTTTGTAATCTCGGGCTTGGGTAGCCTGAGCCTTCTCTAGGCTAGGCAGGCCCCTCCCCATCTTTTTTTTTTTTAGGTGATTCTGCACTCGGAGAATATAATCCATGAGGTTGTGCCCAGGGTTCCATTCATCTTCCCAAGTTTCCCAACCTATGTTCAAGATTCTCTCAGCCTCCTCCCATACAGTAATTCAAAAGGGGAAAACTCCATCAAGCTCTGGAGCACTTGTGGATTGCAAACAGCAAGGAGTCCCAGTTCTTGTTTTCTTCATCCACAAACATTTCCTCAGCATTTGCTTGAGGGTCTGGTTGAAGTGCTCAATGAGGCCATCAGTCTGCAGGTGATGCATCAAGGTGTGCAGAGTTTTATTTACCTTAAGCAAGATGCAGAGTTGTTTCATTACCTTGCACAAGAGCGGGGTCCCCTGATCCATCATGATCTCCTTGGGCAGACCAAGTCATGAAAAACTTTCATTAGGGCAGTCACCAGTGTTGGGCCTTCATGTTCCATATCGGTACTGCCTCTGGATATCTTTTGTGGCGTAGTCCAGAATGACGAGGATGTACTTATTTCCTCAAATAGATCTTTCTAGTGGCTGGGTGAATGGAACCATGAGACCTCAGCAAAGAGAAAAAAAAATTCTGTAGAGGATTTTTTTTTCCTGCTGCGGCTGGGAGCTGCTGCCTGTGCTTCCCACTTAGTCAAGAAAAGTCCAACACTGCCACCAAATGTGGTAACATGGCCAGTCGTGGCTTAGGAAACAGTCAAGAGGAATAAGGAGGCCGACTCTGGCTGTTTCCTTGGGTACACATTTATTTACAGTGAGAAAAAAAACAGAAAACAAATGCAACTCTCCTGGGCTCCTGTCTGCTCCCCAGGGCCTCTCTAACCCTTCTGGACCCTGACTCTTTATAGTAAGGTGAAGGGAGATTCCCTTTACCCAGAATCCCTTGTGGGGCTGATCCTTAAAGAGGGCCAGGCTAGATAGCTGTGGCTGGTCCTTTAAGGTGGTTTGAGGGAGTTTCCTGTACACTCCCTCACACCCTGTTGCAGGTGACTGTTGTATGTCACCTGTGTATGTGACTGCACCATTTTTCAATTTCAATATTTCAAGTGTAACCCCTGGGCTGAATTCCTCTTTAGGAGTCCAAAGGCACATATATAAATCCTGGGGTTCTAATTATATTCAATTCCCATACAGTCTATTAGTCCCATGTTCTCCAGAATTCCCCAGTTGAGGGGGAGGGGGGTAGAAAATACTTTTTCAGGCTCAGGGCATTGATTGTTCACAGTCTCCAAAGCATGGAAAAATAAACACAATGATAAGGTTTCAATATGCTGTTGCTGATAGGTTTTTGTGAAATGGCATATAGTACTGTTTACAAATCTTTTTTTTAACATAGTACATAACACAAACAATACTGAGAATAATTCTGTGACTATGCAGTTCCTTTCATAATGTACTTTCCAATTAGGTTCCTCCCAGTGATAGGGGTTGTTTTAGTTTTCAAGTTTCCTCCTAGGGAATCATTGAACTGGCAGGATGATGGATCAAATTCAGTTCTCAATTTACAATACTTTTGGTCAGATGTCTTGGCATCCAGTCTCACATGTCTCTGGTTCCTTTCACTCCTTGTTGTACCTGATGGGTTCCATTCCAATTCCTTTCCCAAATATCCTTTGGACATCTTAAGTGGATATATATCAGTAGGATGCTACTCTTCTTCTGCTGGGTAGTGGTTAGCAGTCCAAGCCTTGGTTGGGTAATTGAATCTCTCAGATGGAGAGGTTCAGTACAGTCCAATAGTACAAGACTAGTTAACCAAATCCAAAAACAGAAGGAAGGGTGAGTTTCCTTAAATAAATCAAAAAATGAAAAATAAGTTCCTCAAAACAAAATCAGAAAGAAAAGAAATAGGTAATAAACAGAAACATTCCTGTTTCTTTCCAAACCAAATGCTCACTAGGGATCTCTGCATTTTGTAGAGGCAGGCAGAAACTACTGCAGCAGCCCATAAGGGGGAGATGGAAATAAATGGGATTAGGGATGTGAATCGGGCTTCGGACGACTGAAAATATCGTCAATATTTTCAAAATCGTCAGAAATCGGGGGCTCCCCCAAAATGATAGGAAAACCCCACGATATTGATCGTGGGGGTTCCCTTATCGTTTACCTGGACCACCAGGTATCCTTTACAGGTACCTGGTGGTCCAGTGGGGGTCCCAGGAGCAATCTCCCACTCCCGGGCCGTCGGCTGCCACTAATCAAAATGGCGCCGATGGCCCTTTGCCCTTACCATGTGACAGGGTATCCGTGCCATTGGCCGGCCCCTGTCACATAGAGAGAGCACCAGATGGCCGGCGCCATCTTGTGCTCCTACCATGTGACAGGGGCTGACCAATGGCACCGGTAGCCCCTGTGACATAGTAAGGGCAAAGGCTATCAGCGCCATTTTGATTACTGGCAGCCAATGGCCCAAGTGCAGGAGATCGCTCCCGGACCCCCGCTGGACCACCAGGGGCTTTTGGCAAGTCTTGGGGGACCCTCCTGACCCCCACAAGACTTGCCAAAAGTCCTCCAGGAGAGGGAGATTCTTGGCAGTGGGGGACCTTAAGGCGAATATACTAGGCAGGGGAATAGAGGTGGAGAGGGATATGCTGCTGAAAAGGTGGATGGGAGAATCTGCTTAATAGTGTTTTATATTCTTGGCTTCTGTATACCCAAATAAATTCCGATATTTACCTAGAAAAAATAGTCATTATTTTTCAATTGATTTTCTCCTGGCTTTGTTCTTGTCATAAAAACCCCAATAAATTCCCGGGAAAAATGAACAATAAAAACTGAAAATAAAAGTCCCTAGAAATACCTAAGCATCTTAGAGTCAGCATGTAACAAGAGCTGGAGCGAAACGATCTGGAACACTGGTGCAGGCCATGAACTGAAATCAGCAGGTAGGAAACAAGGCTGGAACTGCAGGTCAGGAACTAGATTCAAGGAACAGGTCATAAGCAGTAGCAGAACTAGTAAACACTGAACTGGTAGAACTCCAGATAGGAACTGAAAGACTGGAACCACAAGATTGAAGTGACAGACTGGAACCAAAGTTGTGGTACAAACAGTTTGGAGATTCAAATCCAATAGCAAGAGGGCGAGGCAGCCTTCAAGTTGTTGCATACAGCTTCATGTTCCTCTATAATCCATTTTGACTGAGGCCAATTTCTGATACCTAGAGATGTGACTTTGGAGGCTACCCGAAGTAGTAGTCTTCTCTGCTGCTTCCCCTTGCTTCAGCTCCCTAGCTGGTCTGAGTGTGAGGACCTCTGTCTTGAAATCGGAACAGATCCCAGTTCAAGTCCCTGCTTGTGTTTCACCCAAGCAGGAACCCCATGGAGCGTATGACAGCTCCACTGCTCCCAAAAAAGCCCACAAGACCCATGAAGGTTTGGAAAGGGAGTTAAACATACACTATGCAATTCTCAACACCTGTATTGTTGTCAATCCTACATAATTTTGCCATCCCTTTCCACACAGGCCAGCAAAGCTATAGATGGATCCTTATCTGTCACTGCCAGGCCTAGATTTGCTAATAGGCACACAAAGCCTGTGCCTAGGGCAGAACAAATCTGGAGATTTACTGCCTCCCATCTGCTCTCAATCTCACTCAGCAGAGATCATCCCTTTGCTTCCTGTTTCATTTTCTCCCCTTCCAAGCAGCTGCTGAGAACATGAGGGGGAGGGCTGACACCAGTGCAGACAAAGCAGATCAAAGAAAAGCTGCTCTGCTCCTTAATCCAGCCCTTCCCTCCTACTTTGTTCAGAGAGAGGAAAGGAAAAAGAGGAACATCACCAACAATGCCTTGAGGCCACAAAAACCTGATTATCAGATTTAAACAATCTTTATTAGCATGACAAATTTTACCTATTGACAAAGTTAAAACGGACCACATTTACAAATAGTAGTAACATTAAAATAAAATTACAAGGTACAGAAAGGATACTGAGGGCAGTTCTCATGTTTGGGTGTTGTTCCTGTTGTCTCTGGTCAGCTGCTTTAGCTGCTATGTGAGATGACCAGGCAACTTTATTAGGCTGGAGGCAGAAAGCAGACTGATTCCAGCCTTTCTTATGCAGTATTCAGTTTATTTAAATATATTCAACATACAATCAACACAGTGTCTACCTTCTAGCAGTACCACGCCCAGGTTTTAATCGGGATAGAAATGTATATAGGAGCTGCCTTTCCTAATACTACTGCTTATCTCTAGCAGGATTATTTACAGCTTCATTTAGGTCAGCGATGTATGCAGGAGTTGCCACCTTCTGGAGACCTGGGCCTGGCCTCCTGATCCTACCTGGGCTCTGATTCTTATCCTCCCAAGTGGGGTTCTGCCCACAGAACTCTTCCTGCTTAGCAGGGTCTCACCCACAGAGTTCTCTCCCTCTATGGGATTTAAGGTATCTAGCCTGGTCCCACACACAGGTTAAGGAGGGATAGTAAGGCCACTCCTTCAAATACCCTTCCCCTCAGCTTGAACCCATTTGGGCAAACTTCTTCACTCACCCTGGATCCCATCCAGGAAAGTGGCTTCTCTTCCCAATAGGCTATTTTTGGACTTTCACCAGCTAGACTCTTGGTTGGGGCTATAGGGATGTGTAGCCCATCTCTTGCTAGGATTATCCCAAATATGAGTAATACAGCCACCCATTGTGCCTTTTGGACAGTGTCCACCCACAGTCTGTCACGAGTCCATTTTCCACTCCGTGTTCCATACCTCCTCTGGCAGGACTCTTGGGACTTCACGGGGATATTGCTGTGATGGCTTCTTTTCTCTCTCTGTTTTATCTACGGAATCTTCTGACTCCTCTGCACCATCTCCACTTGTTTAAACAGGCATACTATTGGGACTTTGAACAAAGAACTTACTTATTGATACTTCTGATGGCTATGGATTTATTTTTATGTGTTGGTAACTCTCAGTAATTTAATTTTTTATGCTTGTTTTATTTGTACATCGTCTAGTGTATTGTTTTAGGTGATTCCTAAATCTGAATAAAGATAAAGATTACCTCCCTCTGGTCCTTTTGCAATGGTTGGATTTGGGCACTCTATAGTGCCTCCCTCTGGACTCTTTTTAGCACCTCTCTGCCACACTGCCTTCCACAGGCCATGCTATACTGCCTCTTCCTGAATAGTCTATGTGTTATACAAGTGGACCCTTAGACCGAGGGGGAGTTGATGCTACCTTTGGGAAGGAGCCCCACACCATCAGTAGGCGAGGCTGGTGAAAAGCAGAGGCCTAGCTGGAGCTTTACCACTAACAGCCCATGTTCCCCTTAGGTTGATCCCTCAGGTGCCAAGGCCAGATGGGCTTAGGTGGGGCCTCTGCAGCGATAGAAGTCCTGTTGTAGAAATGAAGCTGGTGTGCAGGCCAAAGTCAAGAATAACAAAATAGCTCAAGTTGAGGGTCAGGCAACGGCCAAGGCTGGTGGCGTAGCTCATGAACTAGGTTCAGGAAAGGACCGTGGCAGATGGCATAAAGCAAAGGTCAGAATCCGGTCCGAAGTCAAAACCAAGAGCAGTCCGAGGGAAGGAGGAGGAAGTCAAGGAACCCAGAAACTCAGGCAGGCAATTCGCAATCTGAAGAGAGAAGACCTATTGCCAAGGCAAAGGCTGAATGCAGGGTCAAGTCTTATATAGATCTAGGGCAATGATGTCATCATGGGGGGCCACGGAGCTTTTCCCGCCACAGGCTCTTTAAATATCTTGAGGAGATGTGCGCACACGTGCCTAGGAAGTCCGATGCAGGAGTGGAAGTTGGCGGCGTCCTCCTTTCGCGGAGAGGGAACGCAGAGGTACTGGCAGTGTTCAGAGCTGCAAGGAGACAGCGGTGGTGTCGGTGGCTCCCTGAGCGCAGCAGCACTCAGGGCCTCGAATATGCAGAGCTGCAGCGGCAGCAGCTCCCTGCCGTGACAAGGGAGCCTGGGACTGTCTTCACGGGAGTGTTGGGTGAGTGAGACTGGCCACGGTGTCCACGGCCAGCAAGCGTAACACTGTATTGCCTCTTGTACCTGACCATGCTATACTGCCTTCTTTAGGGCAATTTGTAAGGCTTCCACCCCCCCCCCCCAGCTCTCTGGAGCAATAATCACAGGTGCAGTCAGCTGACTCTCATTCTCTTTTCAGCTGTGTCTGCCTTTGTAAATTAATCTTTTTTCTGCCCCCTGTTCCAGTGCTGTGTTCACTGGTTCCTCTCCAGGCTTTCCTATTACAGTGTCCACAGGTTTTTCTCTGGCTTCCGTTCCTTTGCTGCTTTTACATTCCCTTTCAGCTTTGTCCCTCTGAAGGGCAAGGTACCCGTCATGTGATTCAGGGGGCTGCCTTGCTTCCTCAGCTTCCAGGAACTGAGCCCTTCTCTGGGTTTACTTCTGGTAGACTGGCAGTCTTTCACCGTTCCATTGCGTTCTCCCTGGCGAGTTGTCTCAGTTCACTCTCCAAGTGGGTCTTCTCAGCTGCAATCTTATGTATTTCAGCCATCAGCTGTAGCCATTTATATCTCTGAGCAGCTTGGGTTTCGGGGAGTGGGTTCTCTGGTTCCACTACCTTGGCTTGCTTTTGTGCCATATCGCTTCCTTTAATTGAGCTACTTCTTTTGCATACTCACTCTCCTTTATTTCTAGTTTCAGTGTCTCCACCCGCTGGTTCAGGTTTTTCCCCTGCTCTTGGTTCTTTTACAGGAAGCCTTCCCTATACCCAGACTTTCTTGTAATTCTGGTACCTTGGCTTTCAGCTCTTCTACCTTTTAAGAGCACTGTCCTTCAGTACAGGTTCTTCAGCTCCCCTTGCCCTCATCACATGGAGCTCTTCAGAAAACTGACTGACCCTCTTTTTTTTTTTTTAGCTCTGTTTGGGCTTGTTCGCCCTCCTGAAGTTTAGCTTGAAACTCCTGCATCTTTCCTTCAGTTTTCTTCCACTCTTCTGTCACCATTTCAGAGACTACGCTGATTAGTGAAATCTCTCAGAGACTGGGCTAACTGATCCCACTGTTCCCTAAACCTCCAGTCTTACTTTTTCCCATAAAGTCTCTGCCAAAAGGATCTCCCCAGACACCTTGCCCTTATATTTTCCTACCTCTAACTGAGGATCTAGCCCTATAGTTGAATCCTGTATGACAGAGGATATTCTCTCTTCCTCTATCCCTTCAGCAAGCTTACACTTCTTTTACTTCCACATTTTTAAGTCGAAGCCTTTTTGGTTTATCATACTCTCTTTACATCCTGTTCTCTTTCCTGTGTTACTATCCTTAGCTCCAGTAACTGTGGGGGGCCTAATTCTGTCTGGTCACCCTTGGCTTCTTCCCATGTACCCACATTCCTTTCTGTAGCTTCACTGTTTACTGGGACAGACACCTCAGCGACTTCCATTTCCTCACTCCACTTCATATGTAGTGTTTCCAGTGGGGCCTTAGGACAAGGCCCCCTTTCATGGGCCCCCTCACCACAAATCAAACAGGGGAGACAACCTTCAATACATTCAGGCCCAGCTTGTTCAGTTGGACCATTATCAATGCCACTTTCAACATAGCATTTCCCAAACTCCCATGTACCTGCCTCTGCACTTGCACAAGGACAGGTTCCTGCGGGTCATCCCCTGAACCTCACAGTGAACACTCCAGCCCAGTGTTACAATGGTTTTCCACCACCATATCTAGTTTTGGCAGTGCTTATATTTATCCCCAATGTGGCTCTGCCCTCCTGAACCTTGGGGACTGACTTTTGGGGTCCCTTTCAGTGACTGCTCCTGCTTTAGCCACTTACTTTTTCCCCCTTGGGATTCCCCACAGATCCTTTTGAAGCCCCCTTAGATTCTACTTTTACAGCAGGTCCTGGCTTTCTCTCCTGAAGAGAGGCAGTGTGCACATCGTGCTCCTGCAACAGAGATTACAAACCTTTATTTGTAGATATTTTCATTTGCTTAGCTTTATAACTTTTACATATTTTAGTTCAGTTTGTGTTGAGGAACCACTCCTTACTTTTATTTAGATTTTATTTCATTTATTTAGCCTTTTATTTGTTTGTTTTGACTGACTCCAGCTTCTCTTCCTTTCCCTCATTCACTTACACACACATACACACTTTTCTTTGTTTTTGGGTGAAGTTTTATTTAGACAGGGACAGTTTTTCAGGGACCCACGAAAAAAAAAAGAACCGCAGGAAAAACAAAATTTCCTGCAGGGGCCTGAAAACAAAGCCCGAACCGATAGAGGTAAACAATGCACATCTCTAATAATGACATCTCTGCTGTTGCTGGGCACAATACTCTTGGCAAGCACTGTTATCTGCTGGGGCAGAGACCCTTTTTTAGGGGTCCCTTTAGTGGCTGGCATTACTACGCCAGCCACGGAAAATGCAATTCCTGCCTCAGCTCCTTCCACCACTGAGGTAGCCATTCTGGCCAACACTACCCTTCCTTTCACCTCAGAGGTGGCTGCGTCGCTGGCCTGAGAGACAAGTGGTGTCCCTACTGCTGCAGAAATTAATAAAACACCTCAAGCAGCGGCAGGGCACAATAAAGACAAAGCTCAGAGCCCAAGTTCCTCCCCGGTCATTGCTTCCACGTCTGCTGCAGTCAAACTGCAGCAAACAAGATCCTATGTGGCGGCGGTGTCAGGTGCAGCAGCTGGTGGCTCTGCCAGGGGGGATGCAGGACTAGCACAACAGCCAGGATCAGGCAGTAGAGCCCCATGCCCAATAGAATATGTCACCTACCTCTTCCACGGGCTAACCCAGAGGCATGGGGTAAGGTGTCCAGCAATGTGAGGGGCAACTATCGAGGACCACATCATGGCACTGCTGATGTGGTGGGTCCTGCAGCCATTGTGGCGGCTGGTAGGATGTATGGAAAAATAATATTTTTCCTCCGCATGCTGACCACCACACATACGGCAATTTTAAAGGGCATAGTGGTGGAGGGGGTCTTTGTACCAGTTGAGCCTCTGGAGGTTCCCGGAACCAAGGTGGTATTATCAAATGTGCCACCCTATATTCCTGAGACCGTAATAATGGGTCATCTGTTCACCCTGGGGGAGGTTCGCTCTCCCATCACTGTGTTACCCCTGGGGTACAGGCACAGGACTATACTCCATGTCCTGTCCTATAGACTGCAGGTGACCATGAAGCTGCCTCAGGGAAGGGAGGAAGTGGAGGGCTCTTTTATTATCCCACATGAAGGGGCCCCACACACTATCTACTACAGCACAGAGGAGGTGACGTGCTTCCTGCAAAGTATGCCCCAAGGCAAAGAAAGCCAATAAGTCTGCCGCCCCCGAGCTGTCCTCCTCTGCTGCCCCTTCATCTGTTGCTGCTACTAATACCTTGGCAGCTGCAAAGCCCTCCACCCCAAACTCCACCTGTACCTCTGGGGGCCAAGGTCCTAGCATCCCTATCACCTCTGCTAGGACCCGCCCAATTGACACCACACAGGCCTCCCCCTCCGCCGCCAAAATTGCAAATGACCATCACCCCAACATAACTGCCAGTGTTGAGGAACAGCAGGCCTTGATAGGGAGGCCCTCCAAAACCATCTCAGAGGTCCCCAGGAACATCACAGCCCTACTACTTCTAGCATGCCAAAAAAAAGCTACAAAGAAGAAAACCAACAGGGCATGAGTGACAGTGAAAATGCAGTCTCTCCACTCACCATCCCAAAGAGGTCTGCTCCTCACCCTAGTACTGTTGAGGCAGCTACCCCTGCAAATAATACCTCACAGGGAACAGCCTTGGATGAGAATGAGGCAGCTATCCCTGCAGAATTCACCTCAAAGGGGACTTCCATGAGTATGTGCTAGTCACCTCTGCAAATTCTAATTTGCAGGGAATTGCCTCAGATGAGAAACTGGCAACCAACCCTGAAAAATCCAACTTGCAAGGGACTGAGGGTAATGTGGCAGCCGCCCCTGCAAATTCCTTTGTGCAGGGGACTACATCTAATGAGAATATGGCTGCCACCCCAATGCAACCGCTATCAGCAGAAGACTTAGCCGTCCCCCCAATTTCAGCCTCTAGAGATTCGGCCACTGCCGAAAAGATAATGGGGTGGCTAAAGGAAGGAGAACAAATGTCTTCCCTGTCAATATCCAGACCTGAGTACACCCACATGGAGGAAGCATCTACCCCTCCTGACCCCTTCCATGTCACCTCTCCCCTTGACAACACCTCTGCTGGAGGAACGAGGGAAATGGAGGAGCCAGGGGTGAACTGAGTGTGGGATAAATGCACAGGGGAGGAAAAGCCTGCTCCCAAAGTCAGGAGGAGGATGTTGGTCCCTTATAGAACAAGAACTCTGAATCGGACTCTGATAATCCAGGCCCAATTACCAGCAAGGACTTGGAGAAGAGGCCTGAAACATCAGACCCCAAAGCAGTTATTCCATCAGAGGCCCGAACCCAAAAACATCAGCTCTCATGGGCCGAGCAAGTCCCTGAGCAGATCTTCTTTGGTGAGATCCTCCCTCCACCATCATGGCTCAGAGGGGCAGAAAATCTTCCTCCTGGTGGAACCACCCCTCTCTCCAACCACCACCAGCTGGCCCACAGACCTCTGAATCCTAGGCTGCTGAAAAGTTGAGGGAGCCCCCTCAGGGTTATCACCTGGCCAGAGTGGTGAGTCAGGTCTGTCTCCAGTCACAGACACTGAGGTCGAGACAATCAGCGGGGAAGATTTACCCTCAGGAGAGGTGTAAATGGAGGCAGTGGCTAAGGAGGAAAGGGTTTCCAGACTCTCAGTGACCCCAGACTTGGCAATGGAGACCAGCTCCGCTGAAACACCAGAGGGAGATGAAGAAACACCTGCAGTCTCCTTAGAGTTGCTCCTCCTCTCACTAGCCATTCTCATGAGGTCCCAGTAACAGTGACCATAACCCCTGCGGAAGAGCTCCTGGAGATGGTGCCTGTCACTTTGCTGGAAGCTTTCTCCTCAGCTCTAGAGGTGCCATACCAAGCCCCTCCAGTTTCTGCCGCAGGGGAGTCCATGGGCCCCTCACAATCAGAGACACCATCTCTGGGCAGTGAGGGACCAATTAAGATTAAGCTGAGGAGGAAGTCTCTCCTTGATCATGGGGAGAGCTTTGAAATCCTCAGCAGTGGTGAGGTAAGGGATGATAAGCAGCCAGATGTAGGTAGTGCAGAGACTGCACACTCTGAGGCTCCCGTCATCCTGAAGCAGGAGATCCTTCAATTTCTGGAGGGGAACCCTGCATCTCAGAAAGAAGGAGCACTTGGCATTGGAGAAGTGGATAGATGAAGAGTTGCTGCGGCGATCGGTCTGGGCTATTCTCTGAGCCAACCATCGGGCCAAACTGTTCGGGATGGCCAAATTTGTCCGTCTCCATAAGTTCTATAACAGCCTCAAGCTCCTCAAGTAAGGACTTGAGAATAACATCTGCAGAGGATGGCTTTTAGCGTAGGCACACACAATGTCAACAGCTGTGGGGTGGGGTTTCAGAGACTCCAGGTACTCAGCTTCCTGCGAGGGTAAAAGTATGCTGTGAGCTTCCTCCATGAGACCCACACCACTCCGGCAGATAAGGCCAACTGGCTGCTGGAATGGCACGGCAGTGTCTTCTTTAACCACCTCACTGCTACATCTTGTGGGGTGGTGACACTGTTTGCAGAGACCTTTCAGCCTGAGGTGTTGTATGTGAAGGCCGCCATGCCAGGAAGACTGCTGCATGCCAGGGTCTGGCTCGAGGGTGGAATTGTTAATTTTGTTAATGTATACACTCCGAGCGCAGGGCCCAGTAGGCAGCAGTTCTTCAGCCAGATGTTAACCTGTCTTGATAGCTTGGATGTCGACGAAGCTATGGCACTTGGGGGTGATTTTAACTGTACCCTCGAGGCCCTGGACAGGAACAGCCAGGAACCATACCAGGGCTCATTGGCTGTCCTGAGGGAGTTAGTCTGCTGCTTCTCCCTGGTTGATGTCTCGTGAGAGCATCACCCTGAGTCCTCCGACACCTTCACCTTTGGCAGGGTGAGAGAGGGGGCGGTGTCCCAATACTGAATTGACAGGCTCTCTCTCTCTCTCTATATATATATAGCCACTTGATGTCACAAGCCCTCTCCAGTGCTATTAGACTGGTGCCGTTCACGGATCACAATGCGGTGACTGTGATGGTAGGGTTGGAGTCAGCGGAGCCTCGATCAGCCTATTTGCATTTTAACAACTCCTTACTGGAGGACCTGGGCTTTATGACATTGGTTCAGGAATTTTGGGATTTCTGGTATGGCTACAAGGCAGACTTCTCCTCACTGAGTCAGTGGTGGGATGTGGGGAAGGTCCATCTCAAAATCCTCTGTCAGGAGTATGCCAGAGGTGCCAGCAGGAGGCATGATGCTGGAATCAAGTATCTAGAGGGGGAAGTGCTCAATCTTGAGAAGTGCCTACCTGTGCTTGGGGACCAAGATCTGCAGAGTCTGTACACTGAGAAGTAGCGCAGCCTCTGGGACCTAGTTGAGCATCGGAACCAGGGGCCTTACATCAGGTCATGTATCCAAATCCTTGAGGAGATGGATTGTGGCTCATGTTTCTTCTATGGGTTGGAAAAGAGAAGGTGGACCAAGAAGCAGATAGCATGCCTGCTGTCTGCGGATGGGTCTCTCCTTAATTATCCGGAGAGTTTTTGATCCAGAGCTAGAGAATTCTACTTAATGCTCTTCTCTCCAGATTCCACTGACCCAGATGCCTGCAGGATTTTATGGGATGGGCTTCCTACTGTCAGTAAGGGTGACAGGAAGCGACTGGATTTATTTATTTATTTAAGTTTTTTTATATACCAACATTCAAGACGATAGACCCATCATGCTGGTTCACAAGAAACAGGGGTGCGATAATAATAAACTTTACTTGGTCTTGCCGAGCTCTTTGAAGTGCTAGGTCTGATGCCCTACAATAAGTCTCTGGGCATCAATGAGCTGATTGTGGAGTTCTCACATCTGGAGTGAGCTAGGACCTTGTTACACCTGCCGCCCTCGGCAGCCCCGCGGTGCGGTCCTCTCGCCTTTTCAGACGGACTCCAACAGCTGGCTCCTCCTCGCTGGCGGTAGCGGGTCGCCAGCTCCGACCTTGGGTTCCTTCTGGTGCCTCCAGCCCTGCCACGCTACCCAGTGTTGCTAGCCAAGTTGTCCCTGCTCATCAGGCCTCTCCGCATGGCCCGCGGAGAGATGCCACCATCAGCGCCACGCCCCTTCCTAGGCACACGCGCATCACTGATTCTTTAAAGGACCTGCGGCGGGAATCTGGCCACGGACCCGGATGCTGACATCAGACTCTTCAGTGTATATAAGCTCAAGCCTTGCTCCATAGCGTTGCCTTTGCAACAGGTCTCCTCATACTCCTCATACTCATTGCTATTCCTGAATCATCTCATCTTATGTTCCTGTCTTTCTGGTTCCCAGTTCCTGTTCTCCTAGTTCCTATTCATCTATGTGTTGGATTGACTCTCTGGATTTGACAATCGCTACGCCTGACTACTCTTTAGCTTCTCTCCGTCCCAGACCTCTGCTACGCCTAACTACTCCAGCTTCTCTCCTACCCCGGACCTCTGCTATGCTTAACTACTCTTCAGCTTCTCTCCAAACTCAGACCTCTGCTACTCCTGACTACTCTTCAGCTTCTCTCCAGCCCTGGACCTCCACTATGCCTGACTACGCCTTATTCTCTGTGCCCTGACCACTGCCTTGCCTGACCATGCCTGCCTTCTTTGTGCCCTGACCACTGCCTTGCTTGACTACGCATGCCTTCTTTGTGCCCTGACCACTGCATGCTTGACTATGCCTGCCTTCTCCGTGCCCTGACCATTGCCTTGATTGACTATGCTTGCCTTCTCCGTGCCCTGACCATTGCCTTGATTAACTACGCTTGCCCTCTCTGTACCTTAATTACTGCCTGGATTGACTACGCCTGCCTTCTCCGTGCCCTGATCCTTGCTTTGCACGACTACACTATAGATTGTCCTGAGTCCAGAGGTCTACGTTGCTTGCCACAACTTCCACTCACAACCGGCTCTGAACCTAGCCTGTCAGTGACGCCTTTCCTCATCTATCCTCTGGATGTGGACTTTCTAGGCTTAGGCCTTCCTTTGCTTGGGTGCCTCCAGTTCTCCATTGTTCCTTTGGCATCTGATCCTCCGTACCGAATCCAGTCCAGGATAGAACTATGCCATCTACAGACTGCTGTCTCTGGGCTGAATTACTATTTATCTCTAGCTAACCTCAAGGCACACCTAAGTCCTGCCAGCCCTGGCACCCAAAGGCTCAACCTGAGGGGAACAAGGGCTGGTATAGGTGAAGCTCCAGCGGCCTCTAGCTTCAGCTCACTCCACCTGCTGATGGTGGGGACTCGTAGGTCCTTGCCTACAGGTTGTGTCAACCCCACCTCCAACGCAACAGACCTGATCTCTTGAGGGTCCTAGGTGAAGCTCTCAAGACCAGGCAGTTACTGCTATCATGCCACCGCACAGTGTTAACACTGATACCTAAGAAGGGGGACCTGTGCAACATGAAGAACTGTCGCCCGATCTCGCTGCTCAGCACAGACTATAAAATCATAGCCAAAGCCATCTTGCATCATCCTCTTTAAGGAGGATAGGTGGATCCACCTTCCTGCCCTCGGCTGCCGGATGTTTATGCTATTGTCCTCCTGCATGGCTGAATGTTCCAGAGGTTACTGATAAGTCTCAATCCAGTCCCTAGACTATTGTTATTACACTCTTTGTCTGAGCTCAGTGGTTTCCTGTTAGCTGAATGCTGGAGTGGTTGTCTGGTAATCAAGTTTTTGTTAGTGGTGTGCATACATTTTTTGTTAGTGGTGTTTCGTTTTTGGGTCTGGGGTGGGCCATTTTGGTCCACTCCCCAGATCAGAAAATGTTTTTTGTCCCAATTTCATGTAAAAAACAAAATAAACAAACAACCCCCCCCCCCACCGCCCCTACCCCTTCAAATTTAATTAAATACAATCCCCCACCCTCCCGACCCCCCCCAAGACTTGCCGAAAGTCCCTGGTGGTCCAGCGGGGGTCCTGGGAGCGATCTCCCGCTCGTGGGCTATCGGCTGCCAGTAATCAAAATGGCGCCAGGCAGGGACTTTTGGCAAATCTTGGGGGGGTCGGGAGGGTAGGAAGGTTGCATTTAATTAAACTTGAAGGGTTGGGGAGGGTTGGGGTGTTGTTGTTTTTTTTTTTTTAGTAGATGTGCCCTTCTTCCCTCCCCATCTGATGGCAGTGCAGGGGTATATATACCGTGACATCAGCTTTGCTCCGTCTCCATCTGCTGGTAGAGTGCATAACCCACTGGTTGTGGACCAACTTAACCTCTTTAAAGAAAAGGAAATTATCAGGTAAGTAGTAATTTCTCCTTTTCCAAGTTTCTCTATATGCAGTAGACCCTTCAAAGTCAGTGTTCTGCACGCTAATTATGCTACCAGTGGATGTATGAATGCATTTCCTGGGGGTTTGCTCTAGAAGAAGAAGATATGCACTACATCAGACGTGTAGCTGCATATTCTTCCTTCTTTCTTGCTTTGCATCTCCAACTTTCTGGGTAGTCTGTGAGACACCCTGAATGATTGTCCTTTTTTTTCTCAGCCTAACCCAGATGTACTTATGCTTTGCTTCTGGGAGCAATGGCAGGAAGAGAGGAAAAGACCTCTCAGAGTTGCACCCACCCTCACAGAGGCTCTGGGACATGCCTGAATTCACCCTTTTATGACAGAGGATATTTGGTCATTATTTGCCTAGTGAAGGCCCAAAAGTGTGTATAGGTAGCTGGGGAGTGTGAATCAAGCCCTGTATTTGTAGTGCAACACCAGAGTTTAACATTTTAGCACACTCAAAAAATCCTAAACATAGAGTTTCCCAAACACTGGGTCATGACCCCAAATAGGATCACAAGACAAGGGCTGTTCCCTCCCTACGTGGATCTCCACTCCCCTTCCTGCCAGACCTCCATTCCAACCTGCAAATGGAAGCAGTGTTCACTGTGGGGCCTGGGAGGATATGCTAACTCACAGGCCTTGTGCCAACTGCTGCTGCTGCTGCTGCCACCTCTACCTCCACTGCTACTTTCCCATTTTGGGTGAACAGGGAGGAGGGTGAGGGTGACACAGGGTGGATGAGCAGAGGACTGTATTTTGTTTAGGTCATCGTGTGGATTGTGTGAAATTTCAAGTGTTAAAATGGGATCGTGCTGGATACAAATTTGGAAAGCACTGCTTTAGCATTACCATAAACTCCCCCCTCCCTTTTTTTTTTGTTTGTTTTTAATTTACAAAACATTGTATTGAAGAAAGAAAAGGTACAATACAGACTTGACATACATG
Organism: Rhinatrema bivittatum; assembly: GCF_901001135.1. Lineage (NCBI taxonomy): Eukaryota > Metazoa > Chordata > Amphibia > Gymnophiona > Rhinatrematidae > Rhinatrema > Rhinatrema bivittatum. The sequence continues at coordinate 98,556,164 of NC_042620.1, forward strand.
AAGCTCTGATGCATATCAAGCGAGATATTAAGAACAATCACGATAAACAACAAAGTTTTTGCTTTGTTTTTCTTCCCCCTTCCCCCCCCCCCCCCCCCATCCCTATACAGTAGAAGACATCATGAGAATAAAACTATATATTTAATATAAGGTAATGAACCATACTACCCTCAATCAGGTAATATCACCCAGCAATCGTGTACCTGCTTAATAATTTCAGAAATAATTAATTACCTCACATCTGGCTGTGAGAGAAAGGTGTAAGTATGCAAACACTGGATACTGTTTCCTTTTTGGTCTCTATTCTGTAAAAGTCAGAGGCATGCAAAGGAGTACATTTGTAAGATGAAGCAAAGTATCTTATGCAAGCTTGAGAAAGAAAAAGTGCTTTGCACTGAATATCCTTAGATACCTGCTCATATATGCTAGTCAGCAATTTTGGCAGACATGAGGCCCTAGTGCTGATGTGGAAGTGACAGTACATTTCCACTGGCATTTTTGAGTCATGGTTTTTAGCATTTCTTAATGTGCTAAATATGCATTCTGGCATGGGCATGTTTCTAAACCACATGTGTCTCACTTTGAGCCAGATTCAAACATTACAGCTGACCGTGCATCTGACTTTACTTAACAAGAAAACCTAAATCAGCCAGTTGATGTGACCAATACAGGCATTTCGAATGAATAAATCTTTATGTAGCTGGGATCATAAAATATTTAAATTTGGCCATCTGTTTTTGTGTCCATACATCTAATATAAAATGACAAATATGTATCTGCTGAAATCGCATAGGAATCCACATTCAAATGATTAATTTTACATTAACTGAAGCAAAATAAAATCTTTTAATTTGCATCCGTTATTTTTGTGGCAAAGGATATTTTAAGTATCTGCCACATCAGAGAACAGTCAAAGTTAAAAAACTGAAAAATTGGGAGTCTTTCTTTGCCGATTATCATTATCTTTGCTTGCTTTTCTGTAGACAAGAAGAAATGGGGAGAAGACTGGATTTTTATCAAAATAGTAAATTCCTTTGCATGTTCAAGGAAATGAGATGTAACTTGCTGAATATTGCCTGGAGTTCTTCTGAAAACAGTTCTCATCATGTTTATTTCTGTTTTTAAGCTCTGACATAGCAACACCTACTACACCTATTTGGCTTGCTACATGAAATCAGGATTCTTTTAATTTGAAAAACAGCAACAGGACAAAACTAAATATAATTCATGACTGAATCTTGCTAATTTCACAACTAAAAATGTGCTCTAATTCAGGGGGGGTGTTTAACCTAGTCCTCAGGACACACCTAAACTAGACAAGTTTTCAGGATCCCTACAATGAATATGCATGAGATAGATTTGCACACAATGGAGGCAATGCATGCAAATCAATCGCATGCATATTCATTCTGGATATTCTAAAAAATCTAATTTGATAGGTATGTCTTGAGGACTGAGATGAGAACCATTGCTCTAACCTATTCTAATTAAATTCTGCAGAGGTTTTTTTTCTCTATCAGTCCCAAAATGTGATCCATGAGGAGTAGCATAAGGATTAGTGAACCAAATGTGTATCCTGCTGACTTGTCTCAGAATTTTGTCTGCTTTTCATAAACAATGATTGAATCTTTTTGGGGGGAGGCTAAGTCAGCTGGCCCAGTTTAGTGTATGCACACTGTTGACTACGAGAATGGAACCTGTGGCCACCACCAATTACTGCTGTTCCTACTGCTTCTGGCATATATTATGCTGTCACTCAGTGCCCTGAGCCTGGTCCTTCCTTCATGCTTCCGGAAGCACTTCTCAAGCTCAAGCCAAAGAGCTACCCACTTACTCCAGCTGCATTTCCACTAGCATGGATCAGAGATCTAGGGCCACAGCAAGGAAATATATTTTTGAGTAGTTTAGCTTCACAAAGTTTTTCATATGCATCACTTGTGTTGTTTTTTAAGTGCCAGTATTAATCTGGGTCATATCAAAATCTGAGTTTTAGAGGTTCCTCAGTTTCCTGGCCTGCCCCAAATAGAATTTCCTGCATGAGATACCTCAGATTTGTCTAGTACCCCCAGGTATTTGCAAGGAATATGATGCAAGAAGATTTCTCATTATTTTTACAATAGCCATTAACAAATATTCAGAACTATTGTCCATGCTTCTAAGAATCACCATTGTCTATACATTGTTCACAAGCTGTGTTAAGATTTGAAGCCCAAGTTAAGTAAGGGGTTGTTCATTGATCTTGACAAATTAAAGCAAACCTGCTCATATGTAATTCAGTCATAATTAGGCAGCAGTAATTGCAAAGGGAATAGCCCATTGCATAGTATTCCTTCCCTCACTATGGTTTAGATAGAGTTTGATTTAATTCTCAGCAAGCTCACTGAAAACTGATAGGGTTAGGGAAAATAGGAATCATTTTTTTAGCCACACCTACTGACCAAGACTGCAATTTCAGTCAAAGTATTCTGAAGGGGAATGTTTTGCTCTGGGCCTACTCTTGGCTAAGATCCAAGTGCAGTCTAACTTGTGAGCTGAGGATAATCCCTTATTGGCCTTTTTATTAAGATTAAGAATCTGTAAAATATGGGAGATTAGTGCTTTGCCACCTGCAGGGCTGACCTTAGGAGAGCATGGGGCAAATCAACCGTAATCAGGTCTTGGAATGCTGACATTACAATGTTGGGGGATGGGGCTGCTATGGCAGAGTGAGGGCCTCCAAAGTGCAGGATCCAGGGTGATCACCCCTGTTCATTCCTTCCCTCCCCGTGATTGGCCCTAGTTACCTAACCATGGGTTAGGTAGCCATTGCCAGAGCAGGATGATTAAACCTTATGCGAGAAAATCCTCCCAAAAACTTTGTATATAACAGAAACCAATAGTTACTTCCTTCAGTGGTGAGGCTCAAGTCTCTTAGATGGTGATGGGGCACCTTGGGGGGATGGGACTTTTCTCTGGGGAGGTAGCCTCATTAGTCACTACCTGAATGAGGAAGGAAAGGCTTCAGAGGACACCTGGAGAGAAACATAAGTAAGAGAGAACTTTTTACAATAAAGTCAAATTAGTGATTTTATTCAGAAAACATTTTATTATAAGCGAGGAATGAAGGCACTCCTAAGAAACCTTAGTACAATTATTACATTTGTCTACATTTGAAGCTTACAATGTCAAGTTTCTGAGACTGGAAAATGTTCAGATTTCATCTGAGTGGAAGCATGTGTTCCTAAGAAGACAGCTAGATGTGTATTCGTTGCCTATAGCTTAGCTTGTGCTTGATAATGTGTGTCATAATTTAAACAAGCACAATCTGTATATTTTTGTGTAGTAGCAAATATGTCAAGTGCTTTGTCCAGCCCAGCCCTTGAACCCTTTCTGGATTTATTTATTAATTAATTAATTTATTTAATTAAGGGTTTTTATATACCGACATTCATCAGGGATATCACATCGGTTTACAGTAAACGTGAAACTGTGCATAATATGCGCTTGACAAATAACAAGAGAATAGGTACATATGAAACAATTAACAGAATAAATGCCTAAATGAAATATGTATGAGACAAAAGCAGTTGAATATAAAGGTAACTTATGTACAGAGCAGTAGGGTTATTTACAATTACTTACAAGGCTGTTCAATATGGGGACATCTTAAGAGAGTGTAGCCGAGGAAGATGCTGGGAGTGTAAGGAGGGTAGGATTAGGTGTACGCTTGTGCATGGCTATTAGGTGTACGCTTGTGTATGGCTATTACTACCAAGTCAGCAATGGTGCTCTATAAAGTATTTTGCAGAGTTGAAAAACTGCTTTTGCAGGATGCAGATGTGGCAGATAGTGCAATCAGAGTAAGCTGATACAATGTGGAAAATGCATGTTTGTAAGATTCTAATTAACTGAAAAACTGTAGAAAAAATATTTTATTTCAACTCCATAATTTTGCATTTCCTTAACAACTGTTTTAATTGCCTTAGTTCTATATTTGAATTTGATTAGCTTCCTTTCTAAACTGAAGTTCAAGATGAGTTACATTTCAGGTACAGTTGGTATTTCCCTGCCACAGAAGGCTTACAGTCTAAGGAGTGAATTTTCAAAGGAATTAAAGGTATAAAAGTAGCATATATTGTAGCAATTTTCAAAAGTCCACACACAAAACATTTTGAAAGTTCAGCCATATGGAGTGAATGTTCAAAGGAAGTATGCATGTAAATAGCAGTTTTCAAAAGCCCATTTACATGCTTAAAACCTTTTGATAACAACTTCCTTACGGGTCGATACAGTAAGGCCGCGGTAAAAACAGTGCGGCAGTGTCAGGCGCACCCTTCCTCCCCGCACGCACAGTTCTCTAGACCTAGCGCCTGATACTCTCTTCTAATCGCATGCAAATGCATGCCGAGGCTGTGAAGTGTTAGGGAAGGGTTATGCCCGCGCAACCCATTTTACTGTATAGGCGCTTAATACAGCGCCTATACAGTAACCTGGGTGCGCTGGTACCTGTCATTTCAAATGACATTTGAAATGACAGGCACCAGGAAGTGTACAAAGTGTAAAAAAACAAAAAAACAAAAACCTGTGTGTTATATAAAAAATAAAAAAAAAATTTTAAATACCTGTCGGAGGGCCGTGGGTCCAGGCGGTCGGTGGGCAGGCAGGCGGCGGCGAGAAGCAAAAAAAGCGGCATCCGGGATCCGGGGGCAGCAGCGGCAGCGGGGGGCCAGCGGGATCCGGGGGCAGCAGCGGCAGCGGGGGGGGCAGCAAAGAAGCAAAAAAAGCGGCATCCGGGGTCTGGGGGCAGCAGCGGCAGCGGGGGGGCAGCGGGATCCGGGGGCAGCAGCGGCAGCGGGGGGGGGCAGCAAAGAAGCAAAAAAAGCGGGATCCGGGGGCAGCAGCGGCAGCGGGGGGGGGGGGCAGCAAAGAAGCAAAAAAAGCGGCATCCGGGATCCGGGGGCAGCAGCGGCAGCGGGGGGGCAGCGGGATCCGGGGGCGGCAGTGGGGGGGGGGCAGCAAAGAAGCAAAAAAAGCGGCATCCAGGATCCGGGGGCAGCAGCGGCAGCGGGGGGGCAGCGGGATCTGGGGGCAGCAGCAGCAGCGGGGGGGCAACGGGATCTGGGGGCGGCAGCGAGATCCGGGGGGCGAGTAGGAGGCGGCGTGTTCGATCGGGCGGGTGGGTAGGTGGCAAAAAAAGATGGCCACCTGCACGGGGGGAAGCGTGCAATTGGCCGCCAACGTTTGGCCAGGAAGGGCCAGGTCCCGGACCTGGCCCTTCCTCTTTGGCAGCAGTAGCAGTTGCGTACGCGCTCGCACTCCTGCTACACTCCCAGGTTCCTCTGGCAGCTCCGCAGCCTCCTCTGGTCCCAGTCGGGTCTCCCCACGTGCGTTGAGGGGAGACGCCGCCATCACGTAGTTCCAGTCTGTCTGCCTTAGGCTCGCACATGTGCCTTCCCTGACTTTAAAGGGGCCACGGCAGGAAACCTTCCCTCGGCCTCGGATGATGACGTCTCCGGGCCTTGCTACTTAAAGCAGGTTCCGCCATTTGGTCTTTGCCTTGGCAACAGGTCTCTACACTTCCAGTCATGTGCTTAGTTGCTGCTCGTTCATGTTCCTGTTCCTCTACCTTAGTTCCAGTCCTGTGTTCCTGTTCCAGTCCTTGTGCTTTAATTCCAGCTTACTGTTTCCTGATTACCCTTTGGATGGATTCCCTGGCTTAACCATCACTTGTTCCTGACCATGCTTTGGACGAATTCTCTGGCTTGACCCTTGCTTGTTCCTGACCACGCTTTGGAATGGATTCTCTGACTTGACCCTTGCTTGTTCCTGACCACGCTTTGGAATGGATTCTCTGACTTGACCCTTGCTTGTTCCTGACCACGCTTTGGACGGATTCTCTGGCTTGACCCTTGCTTGTTCCTGACCACGCTTTGGATGGATTCTCTGGCTTGACCTTTGTTTGTTCCTGACCTCGTCTTGGACGGATTCCCTGGCTCTGACTTCAGTTTGTACCTGACCTTGTCTCCAGCTGCCTGCCCTGACTTCAGCAGGTTCGACGTTTGTCCTGCTCCATAGGATGTCAAGGGACATGGGCAGTCTAGTGGGTTGAGCAGCTTCCTTAGGCTTTTCACTGTGTGTCATGTGGTAGGCCGCAACAGCATTTTGCATGCTTTCTAAGGCTGCCCTCTACAGGTTTGTTGGTCTAGCATGTGCATCTAGCTGTGCGCCCAGTTTTTGGATACACTGTTGGCCTTGTAGTCTGTGCGTCCACGTTAAGTGACACTGTAGTGGCCGCTTGCCTTTCACTGCGCACAAGTAGTACTGTGCATTTAAGTTTTTTGTATGCTTATTTTTGGGCGACTAGATCGAGCATGCATTAAAAAAAAATGGCTAGATGCATGCCTCTGGCTGCTGCTCAGCACACTGTTGGCCATAATAGTGCCTGTGCCTAAGAAGCCTAACTGTCTTTCTCTTTGCACTGCTTGTCATATTCGAGCGTCTCAGCCAGGTGTGCCCGTTAATTTGTGCCAGCACTATTTGGAGGCTCAGGGAGAATTGTCTTCCTCTGATTTCACTAAGCCTAGTTCTTTCCAGCCAGATATGGGTCTGGGTAAAGAGGACTCAGGTGGGGTGCCCAATTTTGGAACTCCCTAACTGGTTCTTCAGCAGGGGAAGTGAATACACCTCAGGTTCTCCTGGTCTGGATATTTCAACTATTTCATGGGTATAATTTTTCCAGGGCTTGCAATCCTTTCTTCAGGTGCAATCCTCAGCCCTTTCCAATGCTTCCAGAGCAGAGGTGCAGATAGGATCCTTGCCTCAACCTTCTGTCAAGCACCAGAGTATTCCTAGAGTGGCAGTGGGACCTTCGGATAGAGATTCGGATGGCACATATGATAACGCCGATCCTAACTCTCTTGAGGATGGTTAAATTCCTCCCGGATTAGAACATATAGAACTATGTTAAGGTTCTTTCATAGAAATGAACTGCCAGCTCTAATTTCCCAGACCTTGAAAATGCTTGGAGTTCCTACGGTAAATTCAGCATCTGAGCCAAAGAGAAAGCCTCTTGTTTTTTCCCCATAATGGAGGCCATTCAAGAATTGATAGATCTTAAGTGGGGCACCCCAGAGGCTAATTTCAAAGGGAGTCAGGTTTTGGAAGGCCTGTACCCTCTGGTTCCAGTGGTAAGAGAGTGCTTACGTTTTCTAAAGGTAGATGAACTTGTGTGTGCAGTCTCCAAGTGGACCACTATTCCCGTGGAAGGAGGAGAGGTCTTGAGGGATGCTCATTATAAAAATATTGAGTCTATCCTTAAGTAAGCATTTGATGTGGTGGCAATGACCTTGCAGATTGCTTCTTGTTGTTCCTTGGTGACTCGCTCTTGTTTGCTTCTCTCCCAGGAGGTTGATGAATCTGGAGTATACTCCAGAGCAGTTATGGAACCAGCTGCTGCCTTCTTGGCAGGTGCAGGCTGTGTTTTGGTCTGCACTTCAGCCAGAGGGCTGGCTTTGATAGTAGTGGCCAGGCATCAGTTATGGTTGAGAAACTGGTCAAGCGAGGCAACCTCCAAGGCTAACCTCATCCAATTGCCCTTTAATGGCTTGCTTTTGTTTGGCAGCGAGTTGGAGAAACTGTCCAGTAAGTGGGGTGAATCTCTGGTTTCTCGTTTGCCAGAAGATAAAAAGTAGGCTCAGTGCTCCTTTACCACAAGAGGTCATGCTAGAGTATCCAAGTGTTTTTGACCCTATAGAGGAGCGACCTTTCAGAGAATTTGACCCTTTGGTAACTCTCAGTCCTTTCATCCCCAACAGCCCAGAAGAGGCGCAGGCTAGAGTAGTAGAACCTCCTGAGCTTTCCAATGAAGGTTTGCTGACCCGTCCCCAGGAACAGGAGATAGGAGGATGCCTCTCTCTTTCATCAGAGGTGGGCTGAGATCACATTAGATCTGTGGGTCCTGGAAGTGATATGAGAAGGATATGAGATGGAGTTTCGCAATGTTCTGTGGGATGTGTTTATGGAGTCTTCCTGCCACTCCCTGCAGAAGAAACAGGCAGTAGAGGGTACATTGGCAAAGCTCCTCAGTCTGAGGGCTGTGATCCCGGCGATATTCCATTTATTTCATTGTGCCAAAGAAAGAGGGCTCTTTTGTCCCATCTTGGACCTCAAAGGCATCAACCGTCATCTGCGAGTGAAGCATTTTTGCATGGAAACATTGCACTCAGTGGTAATGGCTGTGCAGTCGTGGGAATTTCTGACCTCTCTGGTTCTGTTTGAGTCATGTCTCCACATTCCCATCCAACTAGAACATCAATGCTTCCTGCGGTTCACAGTTCTTGGATGCTACTTTCAGTTTTATGTGCTGTCCTTTGTCCTGGCCACCACTTCCAGGATAATGGTAGTAGTAATGGCAGAGTTGAGAGAGGATGGAATCCTAGTACCCTGTATTTGGATGACTGGCTGATTCATGCCAAGTCGCTGGAAGAGAGCCGCCTGGTGACTCACAAGGTGATTTCCCTGTTGCGGGAACTCAGCTGGGTAGTGAACCTAGCCAAGAGCAGTCTTTAGCCTGCTCAGTCACTGGAAAACCTTGGGGTTCAGTTCAAAATTAAGCTGGGCAAGGTTTTCCTATTGGAAGCTCAAATTCAGAAGTTGCTGGTGCAGCTCTATCTGTTGATGAACTCTCTGCGCCCAACTATGTGTTTTACCTGCAGGTACTTGGCTTAATGGCGGCAATCCTGGAAGTGGTACTGTGGGCAAGAGCGCATATGCGTCCTCTGCAGTGCTCCCTGCTGTCTCGGTGGACCCCGCAACCTTATGAGTGTTTGATTCAGCTATATTTGCTGATGGAGGTCTCCTCCTAACTGCAGTGGTGGCTGCAGGTGGATCATCTAAGGAGGGGAGTCTCCCTAACCCTACCGGACTGGCTAGTACTGACAACAGATGTGAGCCTCCTTGGTTCGAGAGCTCACTGTCAGGAGCTGACAGTGCAAGAATGCTGGAATGCAGAAGAGTCTCTCTGGAACATCAATTGGCTGGAAGCCAGGGTGGTTTGGTTGGCATGTTTACAGTTCGGCAACAGGTTGAAGATCGATCGGTCCGAATAATGTCAGACAACGCAATGATTGTGTTACATTTTCGAGGTGTTTGGTGGATTCTTAGGGCAACAGTGATAATGACTCCCATGGGGAGGAGCCCCGCGGGGAACTGTAGCACCAGGCTAGACTCAGATGCACAAACACAAAGATAATAACTTTATTATGCAGCTTGTAGAGTTCACCAGAGGTGGCAGTAGAGAGGAAATTCTGTAGCAACAGTCTGGGATCCTCTGCGGAGGAGATCCATCCCACAATGGTGGTGTAAGGCTCTGATGCAGGTATTCAGTGAGGAACTGTAGGTGAGACAGACTGGAGATGTTATTACTCACTCTCTTGTAGCTGTAATGATAGAGTTCCCAGCAGGCAGAAGAGTTGGTAGCAGGCACCAGGATAGACAACACAGGCCCTCGAGGAGCGAGTACCTGGATTCAGGATAGGCACCTGGAATTAAAGGGCCCCCGAGAAGCGGGTACCCAAGTTAGTAGAACCCCAGAGGGTGTAGAGAGCTTCCAGTAGCAGCGAGAAGCAGCAGAGCAGCTTAGACCAGACGTATCCAATCCTTGCTACTCAATGGTGGTTAGCAAATGGGCAGGCTAAATAGTCGGAAGCAGTGACGTCAGTCGAGGGGGACGCCCCCGAGGTTCATGCCAACTGCAATAAAGATGTGAGGCGTGTGCATGCGCACCTTAGGAGGCCCTCAGGTAGAACATGGTGGGATGCCGCGCAATAGCTGCTCCGGGGACACCAGAGAGTGCAGCAAGGAGATGCATTCCCGCGAGGCTGGTGGAGAAAGCAGAAATAGAGGTGAGGCATGTAGGACGAAGCCGTCTGAGTCCGACGGACGCAACAGATTATGGTTTACATCAATTGGCAGGGAGGTACCAAGAACCAACAAGTGTCACTGGAAATAGATCAACTTATGGAATGGGCAGAAGTGCATTTCCAGATGATCTCGGCCTCACACAAAGCAGGAAGAGACAAAGTAAGAGCAAACTTTCTCAGCAGGGAGAGTTTGGATAAGGAGAGTGAGTGTTATCAGATGAGGCGTTTCAGCTGATTCTGGGCTGCTGGGGTCTTCCATTCCTAGACCTCCTGGCAACTTTGTGCTATGCGAAAGTTCCATGATACTTTAGCTACAGGAGAGATCCGAAGTCATTGGGGATCGATGCCTTAGTGCAGGTGTGGCTGGAAGACAAGTTACTGTATGCCTTTCCTCCCATGGCCCATGTTGGGCAGATTGGTTCGGAGGATTGAGCACCATAGAGGGATGGTGCTCTTGGTAGCTCCAGACTGGCCCAGGAGACCTTGGTAAGCAGATCTACGGAGGTTCCTGGTGGATTCGTCTCTTCGAGTTCCGGCACACAGGACCCTGTTGCCGCAGGGACCTGTCCTTCTTGAAGATCTGACTCGATTTTATCTTACGGAATAGCCCTTGAAAGGGCTCGCTTGCTGAAGCGGGGATACTCTGCAGCAGTGATTTCCATCTTACTGATAGCTAGAAAGTTCTCCACTTCCTTGGCCTATGTGTGGGTTTGGAGAGCGTGTGAAGTCTGGTGGGAGGATCAAGGTTCTCTTCCTTCCTTAATAAAGATTTCGCTCATTTTGGAATTTTTGCTGGATATCTTGAATAAAGGCTTAGCTCTCAGTTCCTTGATGGTGCAAGTAGTTGCTCTTGCCTGCTTTGGGGGTCAGGTAAAGGGTGGCTCCTTGTCAGCTCATCCTGATATGGTCCGTTTTCTGAAAGGAGTGAACCATCTTCGTCCTCCCTTGCAGTTTCTGGTGCCCCTTTGGAGTCTAAATTTGGTATTGGATTTCTTGGCAGGCCCTATATTTAGACCACAGCATATCTGTCCTTGAGGTTACTGATCTTGACTGCAGGCGGTGTTCCTTGTGGCAATTTGCTCTACGTGTAGGGTTTCTGAACTCCAAGCCTTGTCTTGCCATGAGCCTATCCCTCAGGTGACTTAAGGAGCAGTACAGCTATGTACTGTTCCTTCCTTTATACCGAATGTGGTCACTAAGTTTCACTTGAATCCGTCCATCTCCCTGCCATCTCTGCGACCCTTGGATGTCAAGAGACATATAGTCAGGTATCTGGAGGTTTCTGAGCCTTTCCAGAAGTCGGATCGCCTGTTTGTTCTTCACAGCTGTACTAGACAGGGAGAGCCAGCCTCATGTGCTATGATAACTTGCTGGATTAAGGAGGTTGTCACAGCTGCAAACATGGATGCAAGGAAGCCATTACCTAGTCAGTTTAAGGCTCATTCCACTAGGGCTCAAGCATTGATATCCCCTGTTAACATTTGCCGAGCTGTGACATGGTCCTCCTTACATACCTTTTCTAGGTATTATCATCTGGATGTGTAGGCCCAAGAGACTGCAGCCTTTGCACTTGTGGTTTGACTGGTTCGTGGGCAGCATCCCACTCTATTTGGAAGTAGCTTGTTTATATCCCACTTGTTCTGGTTTCATCTGATTGGACACTAAGAAATGAGAAATTACTTCTTACCTGATAATTTCCTTTTCTTTAGCACACTCAGATGAATCCAAATGAATGCATTATGGTCCTCTTGTGTGACTATGTGTTACAGGGATTACTGGTAAGTGTTAATCCAGTCCCTAGACATATCTATACATTTATTTATTTTATTTTTTTTAAACTTTTCTATATCATCGCTAAATTAAATACCATTGCAACATTCTCTTCTGAGCTCAGTATTGGCTGAGTATTGAAATGATTCCTTGTTTTTAATCAAGAATTTTGCTACTCTGTGATATCACTCATATTTAGTATGTTTGAGAGCTGTTGCTTACCTCCTGACCTCCAAAACACAGGACCGTAACATAAAAATACTCTAATTGTTTGTCATCTCTCTTGCATTTTACTATTTAAAACTGTTCTTTTCATTTTCAAAATTCCACATGGACTTGCCTTTGCTCTTAGGCAATGACAATGTGGATACTTCAGTGCTTAAGCGCCCATTAAAAACAGTTTTGCAAGTGTGCAGCTCTCACAAATCTTTGGTTTCCCTGCACTCTCTCCATCATTCCAAAGCCTTGAACTGCAACTTTCCTTGATTTCTCTCCTAATTGTCTCTTTCTCTCCTAATCAGCTCCTTTCTGGAGCGTGTTGAGAGAGAGCTGCATTCAAGTTCCAGTGACCACTTCTAGTCTTTCTCTACAAATGTGCTTCCTCGTTAAAGTGGAGCCATGCACCTCAGCTAGCTGATCCCTTTATTTTATTTATTTTTATTTATTTATTAAGCTCTTATATACCGTCGTTCAGACTGGCCATCACAACGGTTTCCATGTATAAAACATAAATAACAATAAATTAAAGAGCAATTATTCCTAAAATCTAATACCTAAAAACAAAATAAGATACAATAGGCAAATAAAACATAATAAAATACAATTGTATAAAAAATGTAAAAACTTAATTAAAATGCTATAGATTTCTCCTTTACAGTTATTAAGAATTAAGTGCTTCATATTATGTAACAATATATAAGATACATAAATGATATAAAATAGCTCTTAGTCATTCCCTCCAAATGCGGTTCCAAAAAGCCAGGTTTTCAAAATCTTTTTGAATGATTTTCTTTCTGCTTGGGCACGTAACTCAACAGCCATTTCATTCCATATTTTTGGGCCAGCGATGGAGATACTTCTCTCTCTCACTTGACTAAGATGGGCTGATTTAACTGATGGTATTGTTAGCATTCCTGTATTGGCTGATCTCACATTTCTCTGAGGTTTATGTAACCTAATTGCTGTGTTTAACCAATCTGTTTGTTCTCCATAAATTATTTTGTGTAAAATACAGAGTACTTTATACTTTATGCAATATCTTATGGGTAACCAGTGATGATTTTGCAGTATAGGTGTGATATGATCACTCTTTTTTGACCCTGTTAAAATCCTAGCTGCAGCATTCTGTAAAATTTGTAAAGTGTGTATTGTAGACTCTTAAAAAAGTATACATCAGGATTTGGGTACCTTTGTGAAATAAGTGAATATAATGTCATTCATACCCAAGTTTTTCCATCAACAATCTTTCAGTATGTTTTAACATTGCCCTTATATCCAATCATCTTTCTCTATGTTTTTAACAACCTTAAAGCTGTTTTAAAATATAACATTCAGGAATGGATTACATAATAGATTTCTTTAAATTTGGTTTCGTGTACTCCAGTAAACAATGATGTAATCAATATGCAACAGTCTATTTCTTAGTGAATTGAGGTTTCATGATAAATTACGCATGGGACTAAAATGTCAAAAGCATGCTTGGAGGCTGACTCGATGGCTTGATGGCAGTGTTGTACACTATCACGTGCGAGACAGAGACCCAAATTTGATTCCTGAGCCTAACTTCTGCTCATCAGGATAGTAGGCTTTGGGACCTTGTAGATGCAGTGTTCACAGCTTTTGGTAGATGGGGAACAGGGCTTTTTTTCCTGAAGGTATTTAAGGGTACTAAGTACCTGCACCTTTTATTCCCTCTGCATTTGCCCTTGGGAAATGATAGGAGAGGAGGGGCTAGATTAGGCAGCAGAGTAGTATCGCATGCAATAGCAAAAGGGGCGTGGTTTGTGCAAATATTCATTTTATCACAATTTGCGCTAATTACCTATGCGAAGAGCTAAGTTAGTGCAAATTGCGATAACATTATCAGACTTTGTGATAGGAGCCAGACCTGTTGTATTTCCCACATATAACCACTGGAGGGGAGAGAGAAAGAGAGAGAAAGGGAGAGAGAGAGAACAGTGGTCTCTTGTGAACATTTGATGACCCTCGGAGTGAGGAAACTCACTCCAAGATGATATTTGTGCAATGTTCTCTCAACCTAGCTTGAGCTTGATGTTACCCAGGTAGAGGTTGAGAGAACATTGCACAAATATCATCTTGGAGTGAGTTTCCTCACTCCGAGGGTCATCAAATTTTCACAAGAGACCACTGTTCTGTTTGTACATCTAACATTGAATGTCAAAGGGGCCCCTAACTCCCTACACTGATACCTAACTCTCACCTCGAGTTCCTAGGTGGGCCTACCATAGGGATACAAATACCTATCTAGGGAGATGACATTATAGCCTCTCTCTCTCTCTCTCTCTCTCTCTCTCATCCCTGAAGGTTAGATGCTTCAATTCATCTAAATAGGCCTTGCAGAAGACATCACACAAGGCAATAAAACCTTACCACCCAGTCACAGCAGCTAACACAATTCAAAAAGGTTGTTAAAATCAGCATTAAGTCTGTGCAATAGCTCTCCTCCTGTTTGCATCACATATACAATATGGTGCCTTCACATGCAAAAAAGCCTTAGCACATTTTGATAAATGACCCCCTTAGTTCTTTATGCTGTCTGCTCTAGTCTCACATTCTCAGCTCCTGATCTCTGCAAACTGCTGTCCGGGAGGAGCTGGACAGAGCAGGAAACAGAGGGTTGTTCTCTTCAGGGCGCTGGCCAAACACTAGGGCATCAGACTTGTATACTGGGACAGGAACAGAATCTGTCCATACCATCATTCTGTATCCTGTAATTTTAACTACTGTTATTAGCACTATTGTATAATTTTTCTCTTAAGAACATAAAAACATGAGAATTTGCCATGCTGGGTCAGACTGAGGGTCCATCAGACCCAGTATCCTGTTTCCAACAATAGCCAATCCAGGTCACAAATACCTGTTAAGATCCCAAACAGTCGGGCGGATTTTCAAAGCCCTGCTCGCGTAAATCCGCCCGGATTTACGCGAGCAGGGCCTTGCGCACCGGCGCGCCTATTTTCCATAGGCCGCCGGCACGCGCAGAACCCCGGGACGCGCGTAGGTCTTGGGGTTTTCGGAAGGGGGCGTGTCAGGGGCAGGGCCGAATGACGCAGCGTTTTGGGGGCGGGGCGGGGCGTTTCGGGGGCGGGCCCGGGGCATGGTTTCGGGCCGGGGCGTTCCCGGGGCATGGCCGCGCCCTCCGGAACTGGCTCCGGGTCCGGTCTCGGCACGCCAGCAGCCTGCTGGCGCGCGTGGATTTACGTCTCCCTCCAGGAGGTGTAAATCCATGGATAAAGGTAGGGGGGGGTTTAGATAGGGCCGGGGGGGGGTGGGTTAGGTAGAGGAAGGGAGGGGAAAGTGAGGGGAGGGCGAAAGAGCGTTTCCTCCGAGGCCACTCCGATTTCGGAGCGGCCTCGGAGGGAACGGAGGCAGGCTGCATGGCTCGGCGCACGCCGGCTGCCCAAAATCGGCAGCCTTGCGCGCGCCAATCCAGGATTTTAGAAGATATGCGCGGCTACGCGCGTATCTTATAAAATCCAGCGTACTTTTGTTTGCGCCTGCTGCGCAAACAAAAGTACGCGATCGCGCAGTTTTTCAAAATCTACCCCAGTAAATATAGTGCTAACAGAACTCGCTTCTTACTTTGAGAAAAAAATTTCCAACCTTATAGCTCCGCTCTTTGCATCCAATCTCCAGCCCCCTCCACCTTACACCCCCACCTACCACCAGGCAACAAACTTTGAAGCATTCGAACCCACTTCTTCCTTGGAGATAGAAACCATGCTCAAGAAGATGAAACCCTCCTCTCACCCTTTGGACCCTATACCTTCAAAAATACTCATATCCATCCCAAAAACTATTGCTAAACCTCTGGCAGAAATCATCAATTGCTCTTTATCACAAGGTTTAGTACCAGACTCTCTAAAACTTGCCATTCTCAAACCACTATTAAAGAAACCTAACCTGAATCCAGCTGATCCCGCCAACTTTCGCTCTATAGCTAACCTACGGTTTATCGTTAAACTCATGGAAAAAATTGTCAATAATCAACTCACAGAATACCTCGATGAACACAAGATCCTTGCCTCCTCTCAGTTTGGATTCCGCAAATCGTTAAATATCGAATCCCTCTTAATTTTTCTCACGGACACCATTCTCCTGGGCCTAGAAAAAAGACAACCATATCTTCTCGCACTTCTAGATATTTCTGCGGCTTTCGACACTGTGAATCACTCAATGCTCATAGATCGACTCTCAGACATTGGCATCACAGGAACTGCACTCAGCTGGTTCAAGTCGTTCCTTAGCAACAGGAACTACAAGGTCAGAATCAACAACAAAGAATCCCATCCGGTCAGCTCCACCCTGGGAATCCCACAAGGATCTTCTCTCTCCCCGACGCTTTTCAACATTTACCTTCTCCCACTCTGCTACCTACTTGCCAGTTTAAAGATAACTCATTTTATCTACGCTGATGATGTGCAAATCCTCAACCCAATCACGGATCCCCTTTCCAAAACCCTCAGTTTCTGGAACAGTTGTCTACAGTCTATCAACCACCTCCTCACCAGCTTCAACTTAGACCTCAACAGCAACAAAACTGAGATCCTTATTATCACTCAGGATGACAAAAATGGGGCAATCAACAAACCCCCTACATCCCAAATGTCTGACACCTCCCAGGTGAGAGACCTCAGTGTAATTCTGGACAATCGTCTAAACCTAAAAAAATTTGTCAATAACACCACAAAAGAAGGTTTCTACAAATTTCAAATTCTGAAAAAGCTGAGACCCCCTCCTCCACCTTCAGGACTTCAGCACAGTGCATCAATCTATCATCTTCTCAAAAATCTCCTCTCCTTCTCGAACTCCCAGCTAACACCACTAAACCCCTTCAGATGTTACAGAACTCCACCGCCAGGATCCTGACCAACACCAACAAAGGAGATCATATTACTCCCATCCTTCGGAACCTTCATTGACTCCCCATCAAATTCAGAATTCTTCACAAAGTCCTCACTATGATGCACAAATCCGTGCACAATCTAACCCCTCTTGATTTAAACATTCCTCTTTGACTCGTCCTCTAGACCAATAAAATCTGCTTACAAAGGCACTCTGTATGCCCCCCAAGCTAAGTCCTCTCTAAGGAAACGCGCCCTTTCGACAGCAGGTCCCCCACAATGGAATGCTCTCCCCCGGATATCCATCAGGAACTGTGCCCACTGACCTTCAAAAAAAAGCTTAAAACGTGGCTCTTCAGACAAGCATTCCCCTAAAGGATGATCGTTCTCACACCCAGGACAGGAAAGGCCGATCATATGGACTTTTGATAGGGCCTCTCTCCTTCTGGCAGGCCTGGCAACTCACTAGCTCTCTTATATCTGTTATGTTATCACTGACCGGTGTAATATGCTACCCACTCTTCCTCTTATCATGGCCCCAACCTCCCTTCCCCAGCAAAAGCTTCTCAATTCATTAGAGAACCAGCAGTCTCTTAGATTCATGTTGTAATCATCTGGGTTACCTAATATTAACTTCCTCTTCTGATGTAATCCTTCTGCTAATCTTCCATTAGCAATCTCCACCCCAGCACAGTCTAGATCCTCATCCTCCTCCTTGCCACAGAAGCAACTCTGAGTACCTCAGAGAAGGTGGCTGTCATCTCGGTTCTGTTTCATTTTTTGGTACGATAGTTAATAGAGATGTGAATCGGAACCGGAATCGGTTCTGATTCCGGTTCCAATTCACATCGTGTTTTTTTTTTGTCTGGCCCGATCGTGGTTTTGTTTATCAGCTGCGCCCGAGCCGATAAACAAAAAACCCACCTGACCATTTAAAACTAATCCCTTAGCTTCCTCCACCCTCCCGACCCCCTCAAAACCTTTTTACAGGTACCTGGTGTCCAGTGGGGGTCCCGGGAGTGATCTCCTGCTCTCGGGCCGTCGGCTGCCACTAATAATAATGGCGCCGATGGCCTTTGCCCTTACTATGTGATAGGGTATCCGTGCCATTGGCTGGCCCCTGTCACATGGAGGGAGCACTGGATGGCCGGCGCCATCTTTAAAAATGGCGCGGGCCATCCAGTGCTCCTACCATGTGACAGGGGCCGGCCAATGGCACAGGTACCCTGTCACATGGTAAGGGCAAAGGGCCATCAGCGCCATTTTGATTAGTGGCAGCCGACGGCCCTGGAGCGGGAGATCGCTTCAGGGACACCCACTGGACCACCAGGTACCTGTAAAATGTTTTTGGGGGGGTCGGGAGGGTGGGGGAATCTAAAGGGTTAGTTTTAAAGGGTCAGGGTGGGTTTAGGGGTTATTTTTGTGTGCCGTTTTTCCCGCCCTCCCCCAAAACGATAAGAGAACCCCCACGAACAATTTCGTGGGGTTTTCCTATCGTTTTGGGGGAGCCCCCGATTTCTGACGATTTTGAAAATATCGTATGATATTTTCAGTCATCCGAAGCCCGATTCACATCCCTAATAGTTAAATTGTATGTTAGCTGTTTGTAATTAACTTCCTGGGCCCTTGTTCGATGTAACCCCTGTTCTATGTAACGTTTTTCCCAATTAGTTGTTTCGCTGTAAACCGATTTGATATGTATTTTCACATGAATGTCGGCATAAAAAAGTTCAAAATAAATAAATAAATAAATAAATAAATAAATGACTACTTTAAGGTGAATTTTAAAAGCCCGGCGCATGCCAAAATTAGGGGATGTGTGAAGAAGTCAGGCTTACACACAGTGACCATATTTTAAAATGCGCCCATATATGTATGTAAATGCCACAGAGCTCACATCTCAAAAATTTCCAAAAACGGGTGGAACATGGGCGTTTCGGGGATTTGCCATGAGATGCGCTCATAAATACTTATGCATTCTGGCATGCATTGAAGTCCCCTGCCACATAACTTTACTTCTGCTGTGGATTATATCTAAGTCAGAAAATAAAAGGATCGAGCCATTTCTGAGAGGTTTAAAGGGTCTAGAGAACTGAGGGGAGTGTAGGCTATCAAACCGGGAAAAGGGGGGGGGGGGGGGGGGGGGTAGGAAGAGTTAGCTATTAACTAGGAGAACAGGTGGAAGAATTGGGAAACTGGGAATGGTGTGGGCATGTGCCCCATTTAAAATCCCCCAATTTACACGGTAGAAGTGGGATTTGTGTGCCCATGCGTGTGCCCAGTTAAAATGTGGTGCACGAGGTCAGGCTGTTTTATAACATGCATACATGGACACATGCAAGCTATAAAATAGCAGCGACCCTAGGCGTGGGCCAATGCATGTGTGCAAATATGTGCCCACATTCTGGTTTGAAAGTTACTGTCCCTATGAATTACTTTGGCAATACATTTACAAATTTTGTCATGACAAAATTTCCTAAATCTAAATCTGAGAAAAGTGCCAGTAGTGGAGGGAGAGGTGAAAGAGAAAAAGACCAGTGGGGGAGGGGATGGGAGAGAGAAATAGAAAAAACCACTAATGATGCCCCTCTCTCTCAACCTTCCCCCATCAGTATTCTTCCCATGCATGATGGTGGCAGAAGAGGCACCAGCAGATAGAGCGTTACTCTTGTATGCTTCCTGCCGGCAGGAGAGAGAATAGGAAGAGGGAATGAACACGCCATGAATGAATGCTGAAGCCAGGGCTACTGTGGGGTTGCAGGACAGTGGGCAGTTTCCCCAATTCTCCCCCTAAGGATGGCCCTGCGTCTGAGTACTGGCACCTTTTCTTCTAGCAAAAAAGCACTGAAGGAATTCCTAACTATCATAGAACAACAATACTTTGCTAAGGGTAGACTAGACTTCTGTTGGTTTCCACTGGAAACTGTGGGTCTTTCCGCTGCAATGAGGAGAAAACCTAGGTAGTTGTAAATGGTGCCCTTACTCCAGGAAGGGTCACTTCCATTTGAGCTGAAAGCACAAAGGAGCAGCAGGAAGCTGCTGGGCCAAAAAGAAAAAAAACATATGTGTGTGTGTGTGTGTGTGTGTGTATCGTGAGACAGCAAGAAAGTAGCACATTTTTTCATGTGCTCCACCCATTATCTTTGCTCTCTGTCATACAGTCCTGACTGTAGATCTCTGTACCAAAGAACAGGCTTCCTCTTGCTTTCATGCCTTCACTCTTCTTGTGCCCTTTCTTTGGGAAAAAACTTCTACCTGATATCCAAGAGGCCCTTTCCCTGAATATTCTTAAAAGGAACATCAAAGACACACTTATGTGTACTCATGTACAAGTTATTCAGATAAATGCCGACTTTTAAATATTTTGGGCACTTATCTAGCTAAATTATATCCAGATATCTCATTAGTCAGCTCAAAGTAGGATAATGCAAGGGTGTTCTGGGGGCATTTCTGGGAATAGTTAGCTTAGCTAGATACGTAATCCAGCTAAATCAGAGTTAGACGGACAACATATCCAGCTATTATACCATAGAGGTGCCCTAAAGTTAGCCAGATAAACATATCTGGCTATCTTTAAGATTGTTATCTATATTCAATAGTATGGCTGCACCGTTGAATATTCCTCCAAAAATTTAGCTGATAAGTCTATCTGGCTTAGTTTGCAATCTGGCCACTGACTGAATATGGATCTCTTTGTATACTTCAGATCATTTCCATTAAAGAATATATTATGTATGGTTCTTCACTTGTTGTATAGTAAGGTGCCCTGTATAGAGTGATAAATACTACAGAGAAATAAATACAAACAGCACAAAAGGAAATGTAAAGAATACTTTTTAAAGCCATTGTTATGGATAAAACAGTTTACTCAGAGAAATGAGCTATTACAAAATTGCCTGCTTGATTTACATATAAAAGTATGCATGTAGAACCTGTCCGCGCGTGAACAGAGGCATTCCTGGGAGGAGGAGTTTGCACTTACATACATAATTCTGCATTATCAAAAGTATGTGCATTTTTTTGTTATGTTTACTGCTCACGGGACCGTCCCACAAGTGATTGCACTTGCTTGGGCCCTGGCAGTTAGATATTGCTACTCCTCACGGCAGGTAAACACCGCTGCTCCTACCTCATTCCTAGGTGCTTGAGAGCAGTGTGCACCAGCTTATGAAGGATTCACGGTGGGAATTTATGTTCTCGGCGCCTCACAATGATGTCAGAGTGCTGGGTATTTAAACTCTGGCTGTGCAACTAGGAACCACCTCAGTATCAGATCGCCTAGTTAGATTACAGCCTGCCTTCACACAAGCCGGTCTTCAGCCTGCCTTTGCCCAAGCTAGTTTTGAGCCTGCCTTCGTCCAAGTCAGTCTTCAGTCTGCCTACATTTTTGTCTTCAGCTTTAGCCTCAGTCTTCATTTTGCCTTCATCTTTATCTTCAGTCTTTCGCCTCAATCTTCAGTCTTTCATCATCTTCATCTTCAGCCTCAGCCATAGTCTTCAGCTCATCTTCAGCCTTAGCCACAGCCCGTCTTCATTCATAGGCTCAGCCTTGTCTGGTCCTTCAGCCTCATCTGGTCTCCAGCCTTCACCTGCTCTTCAGATCTGACCATTGTTATAGATTTCTGGAACTTGTCATAGCCTGGCCCATGTAAAGATTTATTCGCCCATCGACAGCACAGACTGTAGGGCTCTACCCTCAGTGATGTGTCAATTGCACCTCGCAAGAGGGGCTTATGCTCACATCACTCACAACAGAATACTGAGGCCATGAGCTCAGTGAATTTGTTTCCACAATGGGCCATTGCTGTTTTGGCCACCCAGATGCAGGAGCACAAGACTGAACTGAATGATCTCCTGAACAGGTTCATGCAACAGACCCAGCAACAACTTGATCAACTAAATCATTTTCTACAGATCTTGCCTCAGCTTTTGTACACATTACAAACTCAGCTTCCAGGTCCAGCACCCATGCCAACTCTGGTGAATCCTGCAACAGTACCCATCCAGACCGGAGAGCCCATGTTAGAGCTCCTACCACCTCCAAGGTATGGTAGTGATCCTAAAGGGTGTAGAGGGTACCTCAACATTTGCAAGATGCATTTGGAGCTACAGCTCACTCATTTCTTTTCTGATCATATCAAAATTATGTATATCCTTTCCCTGTTGGACGGTCCTGCTCTTGCCTGGGCTTCTCCCTTGTGTGGACAAGATGACTTGCTTCTTAGGAATTTGGATAACTTCACACAACAGTTTCATCTGATTTTTTGACCAACCTTGGCGCATCTCATCCACCGCCACAGAGCTTCTTCTCATTCACCAAGGCACTTGCACTGTTGGCAAGTGTGCAGTGTAATTTCGTACTCTAGCCTCTGAAATGACAAGGACTATCCAGGAAAATAAATCACAAATTGGCAGCTTGGGACCTTTAACCGTACCTAGAAGCACTTATCACTTTGGCCATTTGGATAGATTTGAGACTCCAGGAATAAGCTCGAGAGAAAGAGGCCTCTTACTGAACCATTCCTATGGCTTCTAAGCCTTTGAACACTCTCAAGTTGACCTCAGAGCTTGTGAGGGTGGCTTTCATCAAAGAACCCATGCAATTGGGTAGCATACAACTCTCATTGGATGAAAAACAGAGGCAAAGATAGTTTAACTTCTGCCTTTATTGTGTAGCTCAAGGACATTTTATTAGCCATTGTTCTGAGAAACTGGAATTCTCCATAAGGAGAAGTTTAGTTGGAAGAGAAGTTTTCCATTATCCTGTTTCTTCCCCACAGTTAATGATACCAGTATGCCTCACCTTTGGAAAACACTCAGTTCAAACTAAAGCCTTAGTGGATTCTGGAACTGGGGGCAACTTTATTCAGGAATCACTGTCTTGCCAGTGTGGTTGCTCTAATACCAGCTTGACCACCCCTTGTGTTATTTCCTCCATTTATGGAGAACCCCTACCTGGTTGCGTGACTACAGTTCTATGTGCTATCTAAGACATCCAGCCCTTTTGTACTTGGACTACCCTGGCTTAGACTCCATCAACCATCTACTGACTGAAGCTCTTACGGATCCACCACTGGGGTCCATCTTGCCAAGAGCATTGTACCACCTCCTCCTCATCCCCAAGCACTTCACTCCAAACCATGTTACCTGAAGTACAGGATTTTCTACTCTAATATACGTCCTGTTCCAGCTTAATTTATGAGAAATGTCCAAGAGCTCTAGCGTCTTACAAAATTGCTGACCACTCCAAACCTCTGAACTCCATCATCATGGGGATAGAGACCACTGCTAAGATAGCAGAGGTTGTCCTCTTTTAACACAATGATTTCATAACCTACAAGCTGTAATGCTCCTTTAGTTCTTTCATTTATCTTGCTACTCAAATGGAAATTCTGGAAAACCCAGCAAAGGCAGACTGATTTTCAAAAAGAACAACTTTTTCATCAACTCTGGTGCTAGTCTTGAATTATGAAGGCTTCTAATTTTGCCTAATAAAGCAAATCGGAAGGTGGTCCCACGTAGCCAAGGCAAAAAAACAACAAGGGGACAACCTTATACCGTGGAAAGATTTATTAATATTTAATTACAGAGCCCGACTCCGGCCGAGTTTCACCAATTAAGGCTGCATCAGGGGATGACTTCTGATGTCAAATGAACCTACACAAATAGATTCTTTTGTCAAATTTCAATATTTTGTAATGTCTCAAAAGCAATGAGGCAGGTCCTCGTATCGCTATTTTTTAGCGATACGAGGTTGTCCCCTTGTTGTTTTTTGCCTTCTAATTTTGCCTGCCATTGAGAAGTCTTGTTCACTGGGCACGTTGGTTCTGGACTGGAAAGATAATGCTGACACACCTTGGCCAGACCACGGACTTGTGTGCCCAATATGTCAGCGTATTTTTGGCCATATCCTTGATGAACTCTGTTAGATAGCATATCATAGAAATTTCTTCTGGGATCTCCTTTACTGGGGTGGGAAGCAAGGATGGATTTATGATTTTGCCGAACCTACGCACTTTTGAGGCTTTCACTCCCCTATCTACTATAAAGGTCTGATAAGGATAGCAGAGGGCTGTTCTCTGCTGTATCAAATTCAGCAGAGCTGAAATGTAGCAAATCTCAGCCAGCCCGCTACCCCTAAATGTTTGCACCCTAGGCACAGGAATAATAAGTGCCTATTGACAAATCTAGGGCTGGTAGGGAGAGGTTCTCTGTTGACAGCTGCTTTTGCTATGGCCTTCATCAGGAGTGACAGTTTTGTGGGGGCAACATGGCTGTGGTATATTGAGATGGGAAAGGAAGGGCAGTGCTTCTCAACCGGTGTATTGCAACACACTAGTGTGTCGCCAAACACCGGCAGGTGTGTCGCGTCTCCCGGTGTCCCACTGCCTGTTGCACTTCCCTTCTCCCTTTTTCCAGCCCCTGCGGGCCAATTGAAAGCCTCCTCTCTTCCTACCCCCATTGCCCAATGGGAAGTCTCCTTCATTCTGCCTGCCCCCGCGCAGGCCAATCGGAAACCTCCTCCCTTCTACCTACCAGTGGGAGTAGGAAGAAGGGAGGAAGCATTTGATTGGCCACTGAGGCAGGCATCAGCATGCCCGGGGGTGGGGTGAATAGTTGAACTCTGACGAAGCAAGGCCGCCACAGCCCGTGGTGGTAAAGAGGAAAGCCGACCCCGACCAAGGCCACCATGGGGGCCCATCCCTGTGGTGGCGGAAACCCGACCCCGACCAAGCAAGGCCACCACAGCCTGTGGCGGCGAAGAGGAAAGCTGATCCCGACCGAGGCCACCATGGGAGCCAATCCCCGTGGTGGCAAAGAGGAAACCTGACCCAACCAAGTAAGGCTGCCACAGCCCGTGGCAGCGAAGAGGAAACCCAACCCCGACCGAGGCCACCAAGGGAGCCCAATCCCGTGGTGGCGTAAAAAGAAGGCCCGCCGGAGTAAAGCCACGGTGGAACTGGAGCCCATCCCTGCAGTATAGAAAGAATACATTTTTGGTGAGAGCTGGTGTGTCTGTGTGTAAATGAGTGCCTGGGTGAGAACTTGTGTGTGTGGGTGTGAATGAGTGCCTGGGTGAGAGCTGGTGTGTCTGTGTGTGAATGAGTGCCTGACAGAGAGCTGGTGTGTCTGTGTGTGAATGAGTGCCTGGATGAGAGCTGGTGTGTCTGTGTGTGAATGGATGCATGGGTGAGAGCTTGTGTCTGTGGGTGTGAATGGGTGCCAGGTCGAGAGCTGGTGTGAATGGGTGCTTGGGTGAGTGCTTATGTGTGTGGGTGTGAATGGAAGCCTGGGTGAGAGCTTGTGTCTGTGGGTGTAAATGGATACATGGGTGAGAGCTGGTGTGAATGGGTGCTTGGATGAGAGCTTGTGTGTGTGTGGGTGTGAATGGATGCCTGGGTGAGAGCTTGTGTCTGTGGGTGTGAATGAATGCATGGATGAGAGCTTGTATCTGTGGGTGTGAATGAATGCATGGGTGAGAGCTTGTGTGTGTGGGTGTGAATGAAAGCCTGGATGAGAGCTGGTGTGAATGGGTGCTTGGTGTGAGCTTGTGTGTTTAGGTGTGAATGGAAGCCTGGGTAAGAGCTGGTGTGAATGGGTGCGAGAGCATTTGTGTGTGATTGAGAGCTTGTATATAAGAGACCATGAATGTGATTGAGAGAGAGACTGGTCAGGAAGTTGACTAGTGTATGTATGTGAGAGAGAGACTGGTCGGGAAGATGACTGGTGTGAGAGAGACCGAGACTGGTCGTGGGGTCTAATTGGAGGTGTGTGTGTGAGTGACTGGTTGAGAGTGCTTATGAAGAGGACTGTGAGGACAGCACTTTAGCAACCCTTGCTGCTTCTGGTGAGTGCTATTGGCCTGGAAGGGAAAGGAGTAGGAGAGTTGCTGGAGAAGGTAAGTAAAGGTGGCTTTTTAAATGTATTTTTCTTGATTGACTACCATTTTAATTCTTGGGTATTATGCGATGTCTGCTGTTTTGAAATATTTTATTGATATTTGGACATGTTTTAATAATTTTTATGAGTTTTTAATTGTTGGATATTATTGTGTTCAGCAGCTGTTTTGTAACATTTTTAGTATAGCTTTACAATTATTTCTGTGTGGGGCTCTATAGCAGCTTGACTTATTCTGTTTTCCCAATAGGAAATGTATTAATGTTTAGGGCCTGGTTTAATAGTTTTATTTCTTAGATAGGATTGTAACTTTATTTATTTATTTATTTATTTGAAGTTGGGTTTTTTTTTACTGACATTTGTAGGTACATCTGTTTTAATGTGTTCCATAATAGAGGTGTAACTTTGTGCATGTTAATTTGTATGCATTATTGCAAATCCTGAGAGTATGTTGGGTGCTATATTTCTCTTTCCATTCTCCAGGTTCGCACTGCATGCGAGTGGCTTTTTTGGTTTTCCATTCCAGTTTCTGTCTCCATATTTATAATTTGTGGATTTTCTGTATTTGGTGAAGGGTATGTGACCGAGGTGAGGTATTTAATAGCATTTAGGCATTTGTATCAATCTTATTTGTTGTGTTTTTTCAATAGGATATGCATTAGTGGTAAATTACTGTCTTTTCATAAGGAAGGCTATTTTGCCTGGTAGTAAAAGGAGTTTGTTTTGCTTTTACTGGGTTGTCATCAGAACCAGAATATCTTTTTTGAATGACGAGTTGTACAGGGTAATGCCCTAGTTCTGCTCTGCACTCATTGCTGGGGGTTGAGGGGATTCCTGTGGATGCAGAGTGCATGTTTACATTTAGCCCCATGATGGTCACATGTTCAGTGTGTCACGCATGTGAGAACCATATGTCAGGTGTGTCCTGGACAAAAAAAGGTTGAGAACCACTGCTCTAGGGTGGCCAATTTTTCCTGTGTTACTGCACCTGGCACTTCTGTTCACACATCCTAGCTGCCAGTATCTTCTTCAAGTAAGTGAGATGCTGGAACCAGAGGGGAAGACTTATTTTCCCAGTGGATCACAAACTGTAGCAAGCATGTAAGTATTGTTTTCTATTTGAGATTTCAGACTCTCTTGCACCTGCTGCTACAAGGAGTCCACAAGCTGGAACACCTCTATTTTAATTCCCTCTTGCTCATGGAAACCTTCTAAATTTTCCTCCAGAATATTTACTGTGGGGATGACTCCACCCAGGGGGTACTTCTGGAACTCAGATCTTCTGTGGCATTCTTGAAGGACTTCAGGATTTGTATTAGCTATCTCTTAGTACACAATCATGATGCCCCGGAGTCAATGCACACACATCTCCATTTCAAGAGACAGGTCATGAAGGGATATGTGCTGTTCCACTAACCTCTACAGCATCAGATAAATGACATTCCATTGGGTGACAACATCTTAAATCAGATTCTTATGATGCATCCCAGATTCTTCCTGCTTTTCATGGAGAAGTTGCCCACCCTTCAAGATGAAAATGCTCAATATTTTCCTGCACTTCTCTATCAGGTCCTTCAGGATTGGACTCACATGGTCCTAGGGCCCCAGCCGCAGGATATCTTTCACTGACAGGCACAGCAAGTGTGCAAAACAACATACCCTCTGATAGCCCCCATCTTCTACTGCCCTTATATTTTTTATATTTATTTATTTATTTAAATTCTTTTAATATACCGATGCTCAAGACCAGGTCCTATCATACCGGTTTACAATAAACTAGGGGGAACCAGTTAACAGAGCAAACAAAAGTTACATTATAACAGGGAATGTGGAACTAGGCTGTTAGAGAAAAGATAGTTTAAACAAATTCTAACTGGAGAGATAGTCACAAACGTCCTTGCATGAATAGTCTTGCCTCTCTGATCTAGTTTCCAGCATCTTTCCTATGCCCGTTAAGATATTTCATGAGATATAGGTGCTATCCATCACTTGGGTGTAAAGCACAGCCCCTGCCTTAGCTACCTTCCACCAGTATGCCATCAGGAAGAGGAAGGTGTGCATAGCATTTGTGGTGATCTAGATGTCACTAATGGAATGCACGCTACCTCCTTCTTCTTTGACCAGCTGCATTAGCATGCAACTATGGCACTGATTGTACAGGGTGGGGATAACCTGCCTATTAAATGTGGTTCTGGAGGGCACTTTGTAATTGAGTCCTAAGAGGTTAATTAGATGCTTAAAGCCCAGGTTCTCCACTATCTACAGGGGCTGGTCATCCAGGGCAATCATTTCCCCAATATACCTCATTACTACTTTCGATGCTGTCTACTTCTTGCCACAGGACAGAGATACAGACCACACCCAATATCCTCTATGGTGGTTTGCCACTACAGATGCAAGGCAGTGTACTGCTGACCTGCACCTGACTTGTGGAAGGGGCTGTGGGGTCAGCTTGGGGAACAGTTTTTCCCTTTTAAACCCTTTTGCTATTGCTTCTGATTTGAGTGGCACTGGGGATCCCCAGATTATTTATGCAGTTCTCCCTCAATGCCAATGCTAGGAGATGGTGTTTCTATAGGTGATGCTGCATACCATCATTTGTCAGATTCCCCAGTAACCCCCTTGACTGATTGCCTTACTGCAATGAATATATTGAGCAAAATTCAAGTTCTTCCTCATTTTAAAGTGCCTCCAGACCAGAGATGTCTTGCACAATCTCCTCTCTGCATCCATGGGGATTGCTGCGGATGTTGGCACTGGAGCTGAGATTGAGGTTTGACTATAAGGCAAAAAGCCAGAAGAATTCCTCATGCTTTCTGTCTGCACTGCCTTCTCATCCTGGAGGTTGCTCCCAACACCATCAGTATCATCTACCTCCCCAATCTCTTCAATGAAAGCTAAGACATTACTGACTAGTGCTCCCAAACTGTTTTCAGTTACTAGCTTTTCAATATTTTCTGATTCAGGAAATCCCAAACACGATTCTTCCTCAGAATCAGTTTTCAAAAATATTGCCTCCATTACCACAGAAGTAATAATCATGGAGAAGCAGGGTGTTGCACTTCTGCTGTCCCTGTCAATGTTCCTACCCTACTAATGCCAACCTTCAAAGTCTCTCCCGCCTTTTGTCCCTGCTCCAAAGAAAGAAGCACTTGTTTGCCCAATTTCAATTTCTTATGGCTTGAGCTGGCTTCCACTCCATGCTTTTTAAGGCTTAAAAAAAATCTCTTATTTTCGGGGCAGGACTCCCTTTTTTTCTCACTGCTGCTAGTACTACTTGTACTTCTGACAGGCTTGGCTGGCTCTACAGCAACACCCAATCCTCTGCCTCTGTTACTTTTCTGTTTGCTGTTGTTCCCTCCTTTCTTTTCCTCACAGTGGTATGATGCAATTGGAAGTGGCTACTAGGGGTTTTGATATTACAATATATTTTATTGATACTATACCAGCACTCACATGTACAACTCTAATACTGAATGAGCATCTGTCACACATACTCAATCAAGTTCACAGACTGAGTTCACTTCAGTGCTTAGCAAGCACAATGCCAACTTGCCAAGCAGATTTATCATCTTAGTAGTGACACAAACTTAATCTCTGTCTTTCCAGGGCTATTCCTCAAAGTGTGTGTAAAGGAGTCATGTCACCCAAACACATACATACATACATACACACATACACACACACACACACACACACATACACATACAATATATGTTTGTGTGCACACTGCTGATTGACTCCTTTTGCACACACGAAAACACTGTTAGAAAATAAATTGAGCAGACTGGCAAGGCTGCACTTCACTTCAATCTGTCTGCAAATATTCAATGCAGTGCACTGTGCAGTGTTATACAGACACAAAAACATCAGTGTTCACTGACACTACTGTATCTCCAGTCTACTACCCTACCCCAATGAACAGACAGAAAGTAGTACATTTGTGTCTCTGGTACAATGAGTGAGAATACTGTGACTACAGCAGTGAATATAAAAAACCCCATTTTCCAATGCCAAAATTCTTCTTTCTTCTTTTTTAAAGCTTTTCTTTGAATTTAAGAATGATTTTGAAAAGACAAGCTTTCTCTGCTACATCAGTTAGAGAAAATGGGGTTTCTTTATACATGCTCAGACCTTTCAATGAGAGGTGATGGGACCAGATAGGATATATCAAAGGGTACTAAGGAAAGTTAGAGATGTCCTGGCAGCTTCACCGGCTGACCTTTTTCATGCTTCTTTAGAGTTTGGAGTATTTCCAGAGGCCTGGAAAAGGGCAGTTGTGGTTCCTATTCATGAAAGTGAAAGTAAGGAGAAGTCTGGGAACTACATGCCAGTTAATCAGATCTCTGTGGTGAGCAAACCAATGGAATTGCTGCCAAAACAGAAGATAGTGCAATTTTTTAAATCCAATGGATTTCAAGATCTGAGGCAGCATGGTCTTACCAGAGGTAAATCTTCTCAATCAGTTTCTTTGATTGGGTGACCTGAGAGTTGGATCAAGGGAGAGCACTAGACATAGTGTACTTGGATTTCAGCAAGGCCTTTGTCATGGTTCTGCACAGAAGACATATAAATAAGTCATGTGCCCTTGATATGGATCTTAGAGTGACCTACTGGGTTAGAAACTGGCTGAGTGGGAGGTGACATAAGGTAGTGGTAAACTGAATTTTCTCTGAGAAGAGAGTTGCTACTAGTGGTGTGCCTCAGGGATTGGTCCTTAGACTAGTTCTTTTCAACATTTTCAAAATCTGTAACAGAATGGACAGCCAGGAAGGAATGGAAAATATGAGAAGGGATCTAGTGAAGCTTGAGGAATGGTCTAAGGTCTGACAGCTATGATTTAATGCTAAAAAATGTAGAGTAATGCATTTATGATGCAAAAAGCTAAGGGAAAAGAAAAGTATTGAAGGTGCAATTTTTCTAAGCACAAAGGAAGAGCAAGATCTGGGGGTAATTATATCTGATAATTTTAAGGTGGCCAAACAGGTGGATAAAGTGATGGTAAAATCTAGAAAGATGCTTGGCTGCATAGAGAGAGGAATGATCAGCAGAAAAAGGAGGTGATGTTGCCCCTGTATAGGTCCCTGATGAGACCTCATTTGGAATTTTGTGTAGATTTCTGGAGACTGCAATTTGAAAAGGATATAAATAGGATTGAGTTGGTCAAGAGGGTGGTTACTAAAATGGTCAGTGATCTTTGTTCTAAAGCATATGGGGATAGACTTAAAGATCTAAACATGTTTAGAGAATATATGATAGAGACATTCAAATGGAGATTTTCAATGGAAAGGATACTCTAGAATGAGGAATGTTGGGATGGGGTTGAAATAGGGGTAGACTCAGGAATAATCTTAGGAAATATTTTTTTACAAGAAGGATGGTGGATGTGTAGAACAATCTCCCAGTGGAAGTGGTGGAGATAAAAGCAGCATCTGAATTCAAGAAAGCACAAGATAGATTCAGCAAATCTCTAAGGAAGGGATGAGAATTAGAATGCTAAATTAATTGGATAGATTGGCAGAATGGATGGGCCATATGGTCTTTTTCTGACATCATGTTTCTATGTTTCATATGGCAGCTATAGGCTAGTTAAAAAAAAGACTCACTTTGATTTGTCCTCCTTCTTGTCTACTTGCCTACTTTTTCCACCTTTTTCCAGTCCAGCTGCTACTTCACACATGCAATTACCAGTCTCCTTGCAGCTTTCTCACTCAGGGGCGGATTTTAAAACCCCTGCGCGCGTAAATCCAGAAGGATTTACGTGCGCAGGGCCCTCGCGTGCGTAAATCCGGAAGGATTTACGCGCGCAGGGCCCTCGCGTGCCGGCGCACCTATTTTGCATAGGCCGCCGGCGCGCGCAGAGCCTTGGGATGCACGTAAGTCCCGGGGCTTCCTGGCGGGGGCGTGGCGGGATGACGCGGCGTTTAGGGGGCGGGGCGCGGCGTTTCAGGGGCAGTGACATGGGCGTGGTTTCAGCCCGGGGGCTTTCCGGGGGCGTGGCCGTGGCCTCCGGAACAGCCCCTGGGACCGGACCACGGAGCGGGGCAGCCGGCCGACGCGCGCAAAGTTACGCCTGCTTTCAGCAGGCGTAACTTTGCCGACAAAGGTAAGGGGGGGTTTTAGATAGGGCCGGGGGGTGGGTTAGGTAGGGGAAGGGAGGGGAAGGTGGGGGGAGGTGGGGGGAGGGCGAAGGAAAGTTCCCTCCGAGGCCACTCCGAAATCGGAGCGGCCTCGGAGGGAACAGGCAGCGCGCGCTGGGCTCGGCGCGCGCAGGTTGCACAAATGTGCATCCCCTTGCGCGCGCCGACCCCGGATTTTATAAGTTACGTGCGCCTACGCACAAGTATTTAAAATCTACCCCTCAGCACTTTTCAATGTGACATACACTTCAATGGTAAACATAAACAAATGAAACAAACACTTTTGTTTAAATTCATGGGCACCCTCCATTTGTTTTGGAGGTCCATGAATGAATTAAAAACAGTCCATTTATTTTATTTTACCCATTCATTTCAAACAAATGCACATCCCTACTAAGTAATTACTCCATGCTACTACATCTGCTTGACTACATTCCAGTAAGAACCTAGTAACCGGGGAAGGATTTAAAAGCCACCCACCAACCACTGGTTACTATTAGTTATGTTTATTATTAAAATGCTTAAGGCACAAAATATTTCTTTTTTATATACTTATGTAAATGTTTGCTCCTGCATGGTATATTCTATGCAAACTAGAACCCAGACTTAACACAAGAGCCAACAGGTTATGATAAATGAAATCAACGAATCACACATGCTTCAATACAGAGAAGGATTCAAGCTTGCAACAATCTATTCATCATCCCTCTGTTTAAACAGTGCATCTAGTTCATATTAGATCAATTTATCCAGGTCGCACAAATGTACCATGTTTGTTTATATTATGCGGTCTAATCAAAGAGACCCATTCTTCTCTCCTCTTCCTGTTCTACTTCCTCCACATTTACTTGTCTCTGATGTAAGGAAGTTACAAGCTTTAGGATTCAAGTGGCTGATCTATTATAGTCCTACTTTGTCCTTCCTCAGTCAGCAAAGCAGAAACTGCCAGACCAAGTTGTTAAGTGTTTCTTTTTTTTTTGTTTGGTTATTATTACTCTCTGTTTTGCGGATTTCCCTTTCCATAGACAGAGAACATAATGCCTGCAAGAGTTTAACCATTGATGTGATACTGGTGGAAACATCATTTTCAACTAGGAACCTTCATTTTCTGTTTTTATTTTGCCTAGAAATTTCAATGTTATAACAAAAGATGTCACATAGGAGAAAAATCAGTGAAAAAGTCATTTTTCCACTGATTTCTTTTTTATTCTAACATTGAAATTTCTCAGGCAAAATAAAATAAAAACTGAAAATGAAGGTCCCTTGTTACAACAGAGGAGACAGATTTACACATCCTCTGGCCAGCTGTGTCTTTTTCTGTAGGTTTAGCTTTTCTGAGTATTACTTATAATGCATGAAACTGGCAGAGTTGCATCATTCCTCATGATAGAAACAGATGTTCTTTATAACACTGAAGAATGTTTTAGAGAACAGACACTGCTGCTACTTGTTTGGCAAAGAACATTGCAGTCTGCATGTAATTTTTCTTTAAGGGTTACTATGTATGTGTCATATCACAACAAAGAGAAAGACAGAATAAAGTTTTCATAATATTTAATGTAGGGGCAATTTTCATAATGTAGGCAGCCAGGACTACCTCTTTCCTCTGCCCTTGCCCTTCACAAAATAACCACACAATAAATACAGGATAACCAAATTGGAATCAACAAGGCCACAGCTTTATTTAACAAACCAGCTGTGCCCGAGCCAAGCTGTATCACACCCCCCCCCCCCCAATTAGGAACTCCATAGAGACCATCCGCCACCTCCCAGCAAGATGATCACCACTAGGTCACTTGCCTAGCGATTCCAGCAATGGTCAACATGCACAACTCCTGCCACCGCCCAGCAAGGGGCCGAAACCTTCGACCCCCGTCACCGCCCAGCAAGGAGTCACGAAGGGACAACTGAACCCAGCTGTGCCCTTTTGTGACTTCAACTTGGCACCTGCCAAGCCATAATATCAGCCAGCATGAGGCTGCCCCCCCAAGTAGGCTCGGGCGACCCACCTCCCCCCACAGCTGCGACACAAACTTCCCCTATATATACACAAGAATAGTAACTAGGGCGGGCGGGAGGGAACATCGCTCGAGACGGCAGAAAAAGAACAAGGGGGAGGAGAGCACAGCCAGCACCGACCATCAGCTCCTCCCCTTGCTGCCACCTCAGCACAGAAACAGCCAATGGAGGCGTGAAGCCCCCAAATTTAAAAATAAATGCAGGGGTGGTTCCCGAGGGAACCAGGCTGTGGGCATGCGTGAAATGACGCTCCACCCAGGGAGCTATCCCCTTCATCCTCCCCCCACCTCCCCGTGACATCAGTGCTCGCGCCGGGAGAGAGGCTGGCACCACATTAGTGCGTGCTCACGCACACTAGGCCCACTCGCCCGGCCATAATGTAGGCAGCCAGGACTATCTCTTCCCTCCACCTTCACAAAATAACCACACAATAAATAAATACAGGACAACCAAATTGGAATCAACAAGGCCGCAGCTTTATTTAACAAATCAGCAGTGCCCGAGCCAGGCTGTATCACCCCCTCATTAGGAACTCCATAGAGACCATCCGCCACCTCCCAGCAAGATGATCACCACTAGGTTACCTGCCTAGCAATTCCAACAATGGTCAACATGCACAACTCCCGCCACCGCCCAGCAAGGGACTGAAACCTTCGACCTCTGCCACCACCCAGCAAGGAGTCATGCAGGGACAACTGAACCCAGCTGTGCCCTTTTGTGACTTCAACTTGGCACCTGCCAAGCCGTACAATCAGCCAGCAGGAGGCTGCCCCCCCCCAAGTAGGCTCTGGAGACCCGCCACGGCGCAGGTTGGGAACCGCCCTGCGACCCCCCCAAAGATGCGGCCCCAGATTCGCATTACAACAGTTCCTCCAAGGCCTCCTGAAATGTGTTCAGAAATAAATCCATGCCTATGAAGGACAGATGAACACCATCCTGTCTGAATATCCTCGGTTCCATCTCCCATGACCATGTATGTCTGATGTGAGAGCCCCCTACCCATCGTAACCAAGAACCAATCTGCTGATTGGCCTTCGCCCGACTTCTCCACCATCTTAATTTACTCTTTTCAGCAGGCCTTGCTATTATGTCAGACCAAAAAATCATGGTACTTGGTGACAAAATAGATACCAACATCAGGTCCTTGCGGACCATACTAATAAACTTACGACCCAAAATTTTACCCCAGTCATTTCCCCCAAGGTAGACAATCAGGATCCTGGGCTGCTCAAAACTTTCCAGGGCCCAATGCAAACAGGGGATCAGATCATTCCACATCATTCCTCTGTGTCCAATCCAGCAAATCCATACCCCCTTGTCATGCAAGTCCAAATGAACACCATATGGGTGGCTGCATGCATGCCGAAAAGCTCGGGCGATAAAGGAGTGCCCCAGAATCCAGACCTACCGATTCGAGCATGTGCCACCTGCAAAGAGAGTAAAATTAGTATCATGTCTACTGCTCCCCCTGCCCCAACTGGATATATCCCTTAAAGACCTCAGACTGCCATCTGCCGATTGAACGAATCATTTCTCCAGATAAACCAGATCTGGCTGCTCAGGTTACCGCACCAATTCTGAAGCAATGCATATCAAAGTTCTTAGCCTCTAAACCCAGACCTGTTAAACAAGCTTTTAGTACCAGTTCACTGAAACTTGGTCAAAGGCCAGAAGTCCTGTTGAATCAGGAAATGACTGCCTGCCGGACGAAGGCGGGAATATATCTGCAAATTATGCACCGGGCAGGTAGCCAAGCCACCAACCGCCCGAAGCATAACCGAATTGCCCCATCTCGCCTGGTCAGTTTTAGACTTAGGAATATATAATATTACGAAATCAGTACCCATTGTTACGTTTTTGTTAAGCAACCCCAAACATTTGGCACCCTTTGTAGCTATAGCCACCAGTTCACCGATTCGGAAGGCCCCAAAAAAAGCCAGGACGAAAGCCGCCCGGAACAGCAAGCTCTCGTAAGCGGATGTACAGCTCCTGGATAATATATGTCAAAGTTGAATCAAAAGGTCATCATCCATCAGTACTAGGTATCAGACTTCTCAACCAACCGAGTAACACCCGACAAATTACAAATCTCCCCATTGGGAACTCCCAACTGTGAGCCCGCATGAAGAACGAATATCCCGTTAACTGCCTTGTCACTGCTGATTTAGATATCCCCTCTGATCTTGCTTTCTCGATGAACTCCAACAACTGTATGTTAGAGATGGGCCCCAACGCCAGCCTGCAGACACAAGGAATGATACCACCTTACAGGCACCATTCATATAGCTTGTCCAAGTGGATGGGGCTAGCGACGCCCGCAGCAGTCTCCATGCCTGGGGGAACCAAAACTCCAGAGGAAAGACAGGACGGCTGCTCCGACAGGGTCCGCCTTCGGTGCAAGCTGGTGAAACAAATCCCATTTAGCACGAGAAAGAGAATCCGCTAGACTGTTTGCTACTCCTGATACATGTCGAGCCCAGATAGTGATATTTAATAGAGATGTGAATCATTTCCGGAATTGTGTTCATACTAAACTGCGGGAAATCTTCGATTCCTGTGGGACCACTTTTTTTTTCGGCTTTCCCGAGCCGAACAAAAAAAAAAAACCCACCCCGACCCCTTAAATCTCATTATTTAGAATCCCCATCCTCCCGACTCCTCCAAAACTTTTCTAAAATACCTGGTGGTCCAGAGGGGGGTACCGGGAGCGATCACCCACTCTTGGGCCATCG
This sequence comes from Rhinatrema bivittatum, assembly GCF_901001135.1. NCBI lineage: Eukaryota > Metazoa > Chordata > Amphibia > Gymnophiona > Rhinatrematidae > Rhinatrema > Rhinatrema bivittatum. The sequence goes on from NC_042620.1 coordinate 98,592,706, forward strand.
GCTGCCAGTAAACAAAATGGTGCCGAATGCCCTTTGTCCTTACCATGTGACAGGGGCTATTGGTGCCATTGGCTGGCCCCTGTCACATGGTTGGAGCAATGGACGGCCGACACCATCTTTAAAAATGGCACGTAATATACACGCATAACCCTTTGAAAATCCACCCCATAATGTCTTATATCCAAGACAATCTTCAAGGAACTTCACAATCACATTACCATTATTGTTAATCAGTAGCCCTTTAGAAAGGTCTGATATAGGAAGATTCAATGACTGGCTAAGAGTCACATACTAGGGGTAAAATTTAAATTATTTATGGAGTCTGTATATAGCTCAAATTCAGAAGAGAAGCCTGGATGGGCAAGTAAGATTGGCTGATTAAAGCCTCTTGGTCAACTTAGCCCTGATGAATGACTCCATCTGGGCTATGTTATTTTGAATCAATCTATAATGTATAAATAATTTTGGGACTGATGTGGTAAAACTCTATTAAATTAGAAGTTCCACACAGAACTTATGGAGCCTACCTTTTGGAATGTGTTTACTCTAGTGTGCATGCACCTAAGTGGATCTGGAAAAAAAATAACTGTATACAACTCCTCTTCACCCCTCCCCCCCCCTCATTTCTCCCTGAAATCAGTGGGAATTTTGATATAGATCAGATGTAAACCAAAAAGTTATAGTGTGGCATAGATGCAAAACACAAAAGTTATTAAATGATATGATTACATGTGTGAGTTTATGGAAAAAGTGGATCCCATACATATGACCTTATCATGAGCCACATGGACAACCTGACATGTCCTATGTGGGTTGGATGCAAACTAAAAGTTCCTTTAGGGAAAGACAATTGCATGTGTGTATATTCATGGAATAGATGCATTAGAAAAAATACTTTTGTCAGAATCCCGATGTCGTTCCAGATATGTTATGATATTTTGGTGTGGATTGGATGGAAAACAAAAATAATATAAGATGCCATAATTGCATACATGTACTCAAAGAATATGTGGATTCCAACCCCCCCCCCCCCCAAAAAAAATAAATATATATATCATGTCATGATCCTTATGAATTCCCTGACATATCTTAAAACTTTGATGTGGATCAAATACAGAATGGCTGCAAAAGAAAAATGTTATTAGGGATTTCTTTTCTTCGGTGTTTACTGAAGAGGATGTTGGGGAGATACCTATTCCATAGACAGTTTTCAAGGGTAATGGTTCAGATGAACTGAAACAAATCATGATGAATCTGGAAGATTTAGTAGTCCAGACTGACAAACTGAAGAGTAATAAATCACCTGGACTGGATGGTATACACCCCAGGCTTCTGAAAGAACTAAAAAATGGCATTTCAGACCTATTTCAATTAATTTGTAACCTATCATTAAAATCATCCATTGTACCTGAAGATTGGAAGATGACCAATGTAACCCCGATATTTAAAAAGGTCTCCACGGGTAATCCAGGAAACTATAGACCAGTAAGCTTGGCTTCAGTACCAGGAAAATTCATGGAAACTGATATAAAGAATAAATCCAAAGATTTAGACATGGTTTAATGGGACATTTATTTATTTATTTATTTAGGGTTTTTATATACCGGCATTCGAGAACGCAGTCCCATCATGCTGGTTCACATTAAAACAAGTGTGCATCGTAAACAAAACTAAAACAATGGTGCGGAAAAAGGCAGTTACAAATAACAGGGAGATTAGAACTTGGCGGAGAGAGAAGAGAAAGGACAGGTTATTAATTCAAACATGTAACGATAGTGTAAAATAATATAAAATTCAAACAAGAAGGTTAGTCATGGTGTATGTGAAGGTAAGGATTGGCGTGGAAGGTAGATCAGTTTGACATAGCATGGATTTACCCAAGGGAAGTCTTGCCTCACAAATCTACATTTTTTGGAAGGGGTGAATAAACATGTGGAGGAAGGTAAACCGGTAGGTGTGGTCTATTTGGATTTTCAGAAGACGTTCGACAAAGTCCCGCATGAGAGGCTTCTAATAAAATTAAAAAGTCATGGGATAGGAGGTGATGTCCTTTTGTGGATTGCAAGCTGGTTAAAAGACAGGAAACAAAGAGTTTTCACAGTGGAAAAAGGTAAACAGTGGTGTGCCTCAGGAATCTGTACTTGGACCGATGCTTTTTAATATATTTATAAATGATCTGGAAAGGAGTACGATGAATGAGGTGGTCAAATTTGCGGATGACACAAAATTATGCAGAGTAGTTAAATCTCAAGTGGATTGTGATAAATTGCAGGAGGACCTTGCGAGACTGGAAGATTGGGCTTCCAAATGGCAGTTGAAATTTAACATGGACAACTGCAAAGTGATGCATATAGGGAAAAATAACCCTTGCTGCAGTTACACAATGTTAGGTTCTATCTTAGGAATTACTACCCAGGAAAGTGATATAGGCATCATAGTGGATAATATATTGAAATTGTCAGCTCAGTGTGCTGTGGTGATCAAAAAAGCAAGCAGAATGTTAGGAATTATTAGGAAGGGAATGGCAAATAAAATGATGGATAACATAATGCCTCTGGATCGCTCCATGGTGAGACCGCATCTTGAATACTGTGTGTAATTCTGTTTGCCGCATCTAAAATAAGATATAGTTGCACTCGAGAAAGTACAGAGAAGGGTGACTAAAATGATAAATGGGCATGGAATGGCTGCCCTATGAGGAAAGGCTATGGAAGTTAGGGCTGTTCAGTTTGGAGAAGAGATGACTGAGGGGGATATGATAGAGGTCTACAAAATCATGAAAGGACTTGAACAAGTTAATGTAAATCAGTTATTTACTCTCTCAGATAATAGGAGTAGGGGGCATTCTATGAAGTTTGCAAGTGGTTCATTTAAAACAAATAGAAGAACATTTTGTTTTACTCAGCATATAGTTACGTTCTGGAATTCATTGCCAGAGGATGTGGTTACAGCAGTTGGTGTAACTGGGTTTAAAAATGGTTTGGATAAATTCCTAGAGGAAAAATCCATAAACTGCTATTAATTGTTAAGCAATAGTAGCTTGAGATTTATTTAATGTTTGGGTACTAGAGATGAGCTTCGTTTTTTCGTATCGGGACGTATTTCGGTTTGGGCGCTTCGTCGAAAATTTTGTTTTTTGGTGGATCATTTTTTGTTGGTGCGGATCAGGAAAACGAGTCGGAAAACATCGAAAAAAAAAATGAATCGGGGAAAAAAAAAGAATAAGAATAAAACCACCCCAACCCTTCAATTTTACTTTCTTACAACCCCCCCCCCACCACCATCCCGATCCCTCCCCAAGACTTACTAAAAGCCCTGGTGGTCCAGCAGGGTCCCGCGAGTGATCTCTCCCTCCGGGCCATTGGGCTGTCGGGCCTGCTATGAATCAAAATGGCGCCGATGGCCCTTTGCCCTTACGATATCACAGGGGCTACCGGTGCCATTGATCGGCCCCTGTCACATGTTAGGAGCAATGGACATCTGGCGCCATCTTGTGCTCCTACCATGTGACAGGGGCCGAACAATGGCACCGGTAGCCCCTGTGACATAGCAAAAGCTATCGGCGCCATTTTGATTCGTAGCAGGCCCGACAGCCCAATGGCCCGGAGGGAGAGATTACTCGCGGGACCCCTCTGGACCACCAGGGCTTTTAGTAAGTCTTGGGGAGGAATCGGGATGGTGGGGGGATTGTAATACAGTAAATTTGAAGGGTTGGGGTGGGTTTTTTTTTTTTTAAATAAATGTGCCCCTCCCCCCTGCACTAACTTGAAAAACGAATTTTCCCCGAAGTTCGGGGAAAATCCGTTTCATGGTTCAGATCCCCCGAACCACTACAAATTAGGCAATTTCGTTGAAATTGCCTAATTCATGATAAACAAATGCACATCTCTATTGGGTTCTTGCCAGATACTTGTGACTTGGCTTGACCATTATTGGAAACAGGATGGACCCTTGGACCCTTGGTCTGATCCAGAATGGCGTATCCTATGTTCTTATGAATGACAATTGCATGCGTGTATTCAAGGTATAGGTGGATCCCCCCAAAATTACCCCTGACAAAATCCTCCTGTCTTCCCTGACATACCCTGAAAATTTGATGTTGAGAAGATACCATGGGGAAAATTATTAGATGGGGACAGACAGACTGACACCCACATGCAACACCCATGAAGAGTGATTGCATAAGCTTCCCTCCTTTTGGAAAGCAGGTAAAAATGGATTTTAAAAATTTAGGTAATTTTTTAGCGTATACTATAAAAATTAGGTTTACTACCAATCTAATAACTAATGATATGCATAGCACACATGCAATAAAAAAACATGATAATGTTAAAATTAGTACCAAAAAGTGTGCTAACATAAAAAAAATACATAAAAATTGGTGTTAAGCTGCCAGAAACCAAAAACTTAATTGCAACTCTAGAGTTATAGATAAGATTTTATATTAGCCTAGACAGGCTAACACAAGCCTGATGGGGCTCCCACTCAGGCTAATAAATCTCTAATAATGCTCTCAATCCCCAATCCTATGACTTATCAAATAAAATAGGTAACGGGCTGCTATTATCTTAAAAACAAAAGGGAGGACCACTGCGCCTGCTTAAAGGACCCTGATGGATGACCGTCTCCCAATGAATAAACCTCCATGAGATTAAAAGAAAACCCCACCCCTGCTGAAATAGGGCACCCCACGAGATAGCCTTCTGAGGACAGCTTCCACTGAGAAAGGACTCTTCCAAGTAAATCACTAAATTTCAATTTATTTGAATATGAGTGCATTAAGGTGTAGTGAAGTTTGCTTATCAGAAGTTAGCACATTTTATTTTGGTGTGTCAACATCGTAGTAAATTAAAAGTAAAATAGTGCATTTTAATCAAGTGTGTTAAACATGGACTAATGTGTGCACTTTTGATAACACTTATAAGTTCATTGGTCCATTTGAAAATAATTTTTTTTAAAACATTGTTAAAGTGTTCTAAAGTAATTTCCAATACATATTATTGTGTGCCTCTCTTCTCACCTCCTGCTCTGACACTTAAAATACCTAACCAATTCAACTCAGGCATCCATGTAGGGAGACAAACATCCAGGCATGGTAGGAAGGCATCCAGGTCTATCTGCATGTAGCTGCAAGATGGAGAAAATAGGATGTTGCAAAATCAGGGTTATTAATTTCTGGCAATGCTGAACAAGTCCTTTAATTTTTCTCCAGCTTTTTCTGTATTTGACTCATCTGTTCAAGCAGTGCAGTGCATAGGCACATTAATAACTGCATCTCTATTTCCCACCTAGAAGCTGTGACAATATTCCTAAAGTGCCTTGAGAAGCACTTTAATTGAAAGGCTATATAGTATATATTACACACACAAAGAGGGTCAAATGTGTTTCTTTTCATGAGTAAGGAGGAGCAAAAACTAAAAATAGTTTTGAAAAACTTGTAATTTTTTTACCTTCTGATTAAAAGTTGCACCATAGAATTTAATGCAAAATCTATCATGCCAGCAATCAAAATCTGATGAAAGTTTTTGTAAAAAAATGGAAATCAGTGTAACACCTAGCAGAAATGGGGAAACTTAGAATTAGGAAGAATGGGTGAGAAAGGTAATGATAGATCTACAGCAATGTCTCAGTGAAAAAAATAAAGACTTACACAAATATTTCTAATTTTATTATATTTCTATGGCAAAAGTTTGCAATAAAGGAAATCCAAAATACTTATCATGTTTACAAAGCATTATGCTTCCACATCTTGAATCTTTGTAAACTTTTTTTTTGTTACTTCTGCTCACAGCTGCACTTCCCAAAGAGTCTCTAAATAGTTATAGATGCACTAGATTCCCTGAGGGAAAGGATTATGCAAATATTCTTGGAACAGGATTTTCTTTCCCTGGAAGGCATTCCATGGAAATTAAAAAATAAAAATGTTCTTGCATGCAGAATTTACCTCAAAAAGCCATTAGGGTAACCTAAAATACTGGCAGCTGCAAACTTCACCAGGTAATTAAATGAGCATATATCATTGTGGGAACAATAAATAAATGATTATGCGCAATTTTCAAATGCATTCTGCGTACATCATTTAAGAAAAACTGTCTCATTCTTCAGCAAAGAAAAGTAGCAGAGTTTCACAAAGCTGTCAAACTTTACATATCAAACTCAGATTTGGTGTGGTTGATATTGTTTTGTTTTTCTAAAAATAAAACAAAACCCGAGACTGCAAAATGATTTACCAAGTCCCCCTCCCTCACCTTTGCCCTCCCCCTGTGGACAAAGAATAGGGAAAACAATTCTTAGTTGTAAATCAGGCCCTAAATGTTATTCTATGCTTTCCATAACTTATTCATTGTGCAGATTTTGCAGTGCTTATGAATATTCAATAGCTATTCACATGACAGCTTGCTCGAGGTCAAACGAGAATTCCCATTGCCAAACTGGTCTCAGTGAAGAAAAAAAATGACTAAAGAAAAATTGTGCTTATTCTGATTCTCATTTTAAAAAAAGACAGTGGGACTGATAAAATGTGTGTTTTATTATGTATATATTTCTGTTACCTGCCTAGATTTGGAAAGCAGGATAGAAATCTTTTAAAATAAATAAAAAATGTGTTGGGGGAATCTGACATTTAGCAAATAATTTTTAAAATTTCCCATTTTAATATCCTGAATTTTATTTCTGTTTTGCAAAGCTTCTGAGAAAGCTTCATGCTATTCCCTGGCAGCTTTCTGAATCTATATCAACCTGGTGCAGAGCCTTATCAAAATCCCATATTGGCATCAAGCAGAGATATGTACGTGGCACAATCAAGTGAAGAGGAGACAATTCAGGGAAGGAGGAGATTTTTAAAAACCTGGGTATGAAAACAATAAAAATTCAGTGAAAAAGTGGATATGATTGTACTTCTTCAAAATGCCTTCATTGGAATCAACAAACAACTGGCAAACTGGTACATGAGCAGGATGCCAGTTTAACTTCTAATTTCCTATTAGGTCCTCATCAGAATTGTTGACTATAATTTTGGGCAACTAAAGATTTTCATATTCTTTTCCTTCTCTTTTTATACATGTAAATATATTTTCTATCTGCTCAAAACTATTGCCTTTCAATCTGGTCCGGTAAGGTATTTTGGGAAATGATTTAAATTAAAAAAAAACAAAAAACAACCTTCATTATAATTATCAAATAACAGTTAATTGAACAGGGGGTCAGTTTAGGTGAAAATGACCATGAAGATAACTTTCAAATAGATGCACGTGGTGGCATATATGGGCACAAGCAGACCTAAGCAAGTATTTTATAACACACGCGTATGATATACATGCATTTTATAAAATATAAAGTGAATTCTAAAAGCCAGGCACACACCAAAATTGGGAGATGGGTGTGAACCTAGCACATATGTGTGTCTACCCAATTTTATAAGCCGTCCATATGCGCAAACAAGTACTGATGTGCGAACATTTAGCATTGGGGAAAAAAAGTGGAATGTGGGCAGGGCATGGGCATGGGCATTCTGAGGCAAGGCCAAGCAATATGCACACCCCCAGGTGTATTTCAGCACAAAGTTACTTCTGCTATGGATGAAGTGTAAGTTTAATAAAACAATTTCCAGGTATCTATGAAGTATCTGAGGGGTCTGGGTTAACTGGGGGGAGGGTAGACTAAAGAACCGGGGGTGTTTGGAGGACCTAGCTCTAGACTGGGCAAACTGGTGGATGAACTGGTGAAACTGGTTAAGGCCTAGACGTGAGTCTGTTATAAAATCCTGTCACGTGTGCGTCTCAAAGCCGGCTTACATTGCTGTGCATGCCTAAGCGTAAAATTAGGAACATACATACATACACCAGGGCCATTTGATAACATGCATGCAGGATATAAAATTGCTAAATATCTGGCCGTGAGCCCATATACTGTTTGAAAGTTACCGTCTATGTGTATCTCAACTCCACAACATAGGCGTGTGTATAGGCTTCCGCACAAATATATGCAAAGAATTGAAACCGCATATATTAATGCACTGAACACATATATTTTTCCTACCTATTTTAAATGTATACACTCAATATTTTATGGGTTAAAGTAACATAGGACTTACTTGCTTAATCCCCGATTTACGCACGTAAGTCAGCCAGACATGCACACGTAAATGAAATTAACCAGTTTATCAATTAGTTCACCAGTTTGCTTAGTCCCTCTCCAGATCATCGAGGCCTGTCTGGTCCCTCTCCAGATCATCGAGGCCTTCCTGCCAGTTCATCCAGACCTCTCACTCAGTCTGTACTACATAATAAAAACATTTAATAACACTTCCGCCAGATAATTAGAAGGTGTAAAAATATGCTAGTAAGTTAGCAAATGTACGTGCGTGTCTTTTAAAATAGCAAGTTACGTGAGTAAGTTCTGGCCCTGCCCAGGAATGCTCCTTCTTCATCCATATTTTACGCGCGTATATACGCATGTGAAAGTGAAAATATGAGTGTATTTTTGACTTTTATAAAATACAAAATATGTGTGTAGATGCTACTTACATGTATATATGCTCATTTTTACACAGGTAACATTTTGAAAATTCACCCCATACCATTAAAAATACCTGCTAGACACACCAAAATTATTAAGTTAGAAAAAAATTGTCACTTAATTAAACCTACTAATTTGGTACAGTGGATTCAGGCATTCTCTAGCAGAGCATTGCCACAAACTGGCCCCTCTGCTACTTTGTAGCTGAGACCCCCATTAAGTGTGATCACGCTAATCACATCCATACTATTGCTATGCAGTGCAATATCCCCAAAATCTCAACAACAGCTTACCAAGTCTCCCAATGTGGTCCACTTCCAGCCTGGTATGATGTATCCATAGAGCCCTAAATAAGTAATGGTTTGGGTATGCCTACCTCCAAGTCCCTGCATGGCTATTAACCAGCCAGCAGCAGGCAGTCCCCTGCCATGTGGTTTGAATGAGGTGGGGACATGACACTGTGTGGCACATTCATTCATTTGTTCTCTCCAATGAGGTAGAGTAGAGGGTGGAGAGAGGCCAGGACTGATGCCATGGTATGAATATACACCACATCCTGAATCTACTAATCTGAAAAAATTGGCTAATGGGTAAATTAGTTTTCTGCTGATACAGATGATGACTGTGGGTTTGTGATGTAGTGTTGTTTCACTATCTTAATGTCTAAATATGTAATCTCTATGTGCTTAAATATCATAGAAAGCTTCCAGTTTGGATCACAAGAATTCAACCATGTTAAAAATGACTGTAAAGAAGAAACTATAGAGTTTCATACTAGAAAAACATCATCAATGGATCTAAACAATGTAAAAATATATTGAAACCACTCTGATTGATCCTAAAAGCATTGCTCAACCTGAGCCATGTATAAGTTAGCAATATCAGAGGTCATAATGGCCCTCGTTTCAGAACCATGTAAATACAATTTTTGATCAAAACAAAAATATTTCTGACAAAGGGCAATTCTCACTAATTCCACAATAAAATCCACTGGAACTTTGTGTGGATAAGTTCTTAAAGCTAAAGTATCCATATTGACCTGTAGTGCTGCCTCCTGCAGGATACTAGTAAATAAGGCTTCAGTGTCCAAATTAACTAATATGACATCCATGGGTATTTTGCTCAATTCTTTAAGAATCCTCCACATGTGAGATTAATCCTCTGTAAAAGACCTTGACTGGGAAACAGTTTCAAAAAATGGTCTACAAAGATCGCTAAAAGTTGCAAGACAGGACCCTTGGAAGATGCAATGGGGCAAACCAGAGGTTCCAATAGAGATTTATGTATATTTGGCACAGTGTGCAATAGGGATGTGAATCGTTTTTCAACGATTAAAATTATCGTCCGATAATGTTTATATCGTCTTAAATTGTTATAGAACACGATACAATAGAAATTCTAACGATTTATCGTTAAAAATCATTAAATCGTGTTAGTGCGCACTAACTCGAGTTAGTGCGCACTAACTCGATTTAGTGCGCACTAACTGAAAATGATACAAATAAACACTTTCCAGGTCACTGAAGGTCAGTTAGGAATGAATATGTGTTCCTATTGGCTGGCTGCCCTCTTATCTATTGATGTTACCAAGGTTACCACTGAGGTGATGGTTGGGGGGATGGGAAATGGAACTGGAAACTAACGAACACCAACAGAAAATGAAACAAAGTGTTCACACTTCCCAGGTCAGTAAAGGTCACTTAGGAATGAATATGTATGTATGTATTCCTATTGGCTGGCTGTGCTCTTATCTATTGATGTTACCAATATGGTTGGGGGGATGTGAAATGGAAACAGTTGGAAGTTTGACAAAAAAAGTAATGTAATGATCAGCACTCACGTGACTAGAACTTGTTTGTTTATTATTTTTGTTAGCAGGCACCTGAAATGCTAGCGCATGTTGAATTTGCCAATCACTGTGCATTTTAGAAAGGTGGTCCTGGCTGGAACTGTACACAGTTCAAATATATGTAATTGATTGTTGGTAAGTGTATTTTTTAAGTAGCCACACTGGCACCAGTATGTTTACTTTTCCTCCTACTTAACTCACTAGCTCAGCTTTGTAAGAAGGGCTTCTCTGCTTGTGTGTTGTTTTTGTTTGGTGTGAGGAGAGCAGAAACATCAGATCTTTATTCAATCTACTACAGTCATCTCTTACAGTGCCCTATCCCTATTAATACCAGGAGTGTTGTGATCTTCCTGCACACAGTGCCCTAACCCTGATACCAGTCTGAGACAGCTCCCTCCCTGCATTACTAGTGAGAGGCTGGCTTCACAGACAGGGGGGAGCTGCCTGACCCTCACTCCTGACTTCCCCCATGTCCCAGCTAGTGAATGGTGTGTGGGTGAGGGGGGGGGGGGGGAGGATGGTGAAGTCTGAGACAGCTCCCTCCCTGCATTACTAGTGAGAGGCTGGCTTCACAGACAGGGGGGAGCTGCCTGACCCTCACTCCTGACTTCCCCCATGTCCCAGCTAGTGAATGGTGTGTGGGTGAGGGGGGGGGGGGAGGATGGTGAAGTCTGAGACAGCTCCCTCCCTGCATTACTAGTGAGAGGCTGGCTTCACAGACAGGGGGGAGCTGCCTGACCCTCACTCCTGACTTCCCCCATGTCCCAGCTAGTGAATGGTGTGTGGGTGGGGGGGGGGGGGAGGATGGTGAAGTCTGAGACAGCTCCCTCCCTGCATTACTAGTGAGAGGCTGGCTTCACAGACAGGGGGGAGCTGCCTGACCCTCACTCCTGACTTCCCCCATGTCCCAGCTAGTGAATGGTGTGTGGGTGAGGGGGGGGGGAGGATGGTGAAGTCTGAGACAGCTCCCTCCCTGCATTACTAGTGAGAGGCTGGCTTCACAGACAGGGGGGAGCTGCCTGACCCTCACTCCTGACTTCCCCCATGTCCCAGCTAGTGAATGGTGTGTGGGTGAGGGGGGGGGGTGGATGGTGAAGTCTGAGACAGCTCCCTCCCTGCATTACTAGTGAGAGGCTGGCTTCACAGACAGGGGGGAGCTGCCTGACCCTCACTCCTGACTTCCCCCATGTCCCAGCTAGTGAATGGTGTGTGGGTGAGGGGGGGGGGGAGGATGGTGAAGTCTGAGACAGCTCCCTCCCTGCATTACTAGTGAGAGGCTGGCTTCACAGACAGGGGGGAGCTGCCTGACCCTCACTCCTGACTTCCCCCATGTCCCAGCTAGTGAATGGTGTGTGGGTGAGGGGGGGGGGGAGGATGGTGAAGTCTGAGACAGCTCCCTCCCTGCATTACTAGTGAGAGGCTGGCTTCACAGACAGGGGGGAGCTGCCTGACCCTCACTCCTGACTTCCCCCATGTCCCAGCTAGTGAATGGTGTGTGGGTGGGGGGGGGGGGGGGAGGATGGTGAAGTCTGAGACAGCTCCCTCCCTGCATTACTAGTGAGAGGCTGGCTTCACAGACAGGGGGGAGCTGCCTGACCCTCACTCCTGACTTCCCCCATGTCCCAGCTAGTGAATGGTGTGTGGGTGAGGGGGGGGGAGGATGGTGAAGTCTGAGACAGCTCCCTCCCTGCATTACTAGTGAGAGGCTGGCTTCACAGACAGGGGGGAGCTGCCTGACCCTCACTCCTGACTTCCCCCATGTCCCAGCTAGTGAATGGTGTGTGGGTGAGGGGGGGGGGGTGGATGGTGAAGTCTGAGACAGCTCCCTCCCTGCATTACTAGTGAGAGGCTGGCTTCACAGACAGGGGGGAGCTGCCTGACCCTCACTCCTGACTTCCCCCATGTCCCAGCTAGTGAATGGTGTGTGGGTGAGGGGGGGGGAGGATGGTGAAGTCTGAGACAGCTCCCTCCCTGCATTACTAGTGAGAGGCTGGCTTCACAGACAGGGGGGAGCTGCCTGACCCTCACTCCTGACTTCCCCCATGTCCCAGCTAGTGAATGGTGTGTGGGTGAGGGGGGGGGGAGGATGGTGAAGTCTGAGACAGCTCCCTCCCTGCATTACTAGTGAGAGGCTGGCTTCACAGACAGGGGGGAGCTGCCTGACCCTCACTCCTGACTTCCCCCATGTCCCAGCTAGTGAATGGTGTGTGGGTGAGGGGGGGGGGGAGGATGGTGAAGTCTGAGACAGCTCCCTCCCTGCATTACTAGTGAGAGGCTGGCTTCACAGACAGGGGGGAGCTGCCTGACCCTCACTCCTGACTTCCCCCATGTCCCAGCTAGTGAATGGTGTGTGGGTGAGGGGGGGGGGTGGATGGTGAAGTCTGAGACAGCTCCCTCCCTGCATTACTAGTGAGAGGCTGGCTTCACAGACAGGGGGGAGCTGCCTGACCCTCACTCCTGACTTCCCCCATGTCCCAGCTAGTGAATGGTGTGTGGGTGAGGGGGGGGGGGGGAGGATGGTGAAGTCTGAGACAGCTCCCTCCCTGCATTACTAGTGAGAGGCTGGCTTGACAGACAGGGGGGAGCTGCCTGTCCCTCACTCCTGACTTCCCCCATGTCCCAGCTAGTGAATGGTGTGTGGGTGAGGGGGGGGGGGTGGATGGTGAAGTCTGAGACAGCTCCCTCCCTGCATTACTAGTGAGAGGCTGGCTTCACAGACAGGGGGGAGCTGCCTGACCCTCACTCCTGACTTCCCCCATGTCCCAGCTAGTGAATGGTGTGTGGGTAAGGGGGGGGGGAGGATGGTGAAGTCTGAGACAGCTCCCTCCCTGCATTACTAGTGAGAGGCTGGCTTCACAGACAGGGGGGAGCTGCCTGACCCTCACTCCTCCGGGGTATTGTGATCTTCCTGCACACAGTGCCCTATCCCTGATACCAGGGGTGTTGTGATCTTCCTGCATGCAGTGCCCTATCCCTATTAATACCAGGAGTGTTGTGATCTTCCTGCATGCAGTGCCCTATCCCTGATATCGGGATGTGTGCAAGAAGATCACAACACCCCCGGTATCAGGAATAGGGCACTGTGTGCAGGAAGATCACAACACCCCCAGTATCAGGAATAGGGCACTGTGTGCAGGAAGATCACAACACCCCTGGTATTAGGGATAGGGCACTGTGTGCAGGAAGATCACAACACTCCTGGTATTAATAGGGATAGGGCACTGTGTGCAGGAAGATCACAATACCCCTGGTATCAGGGTTAGGGCACAAGTTCTAGTCACATTGACTGATCACATTACTTGTTTTGTCAAGCTACCAACTGTTTCCATTTCCCATCCCCCATATACTGTCAGTAGGAAACTTGGTAACATGAATAAATAAGAGGGCAGCCAATAGGAATACATATTCATTCCTAAACTGACCTTAACTGACCTGAAAAGTGTCAAATTGTATCATTTTCAGTTAGTGCGCACTAACTCCCAGTTAGTGCGCACTAACTCGAGTTAGTGCGCACTAATCGGAAAAAACGATTTTTAACGATTTTTTAACTAAAAAATCGTGCCTAAGACGATTTTCTTGCCCTGCCACACGATTTCTATCGTTAAGACGATATGGAAAACGATTCACATCCCTATGCAATACTGGAATTTTCGTATGCGAAGTTATTAGGGGCTGTAAGGCTCGGCTAGTTAGCCAGAAGAATATATCTGGCTAAATAGCAGGGTATATTTAGGATATCTTAAAGTTAGCCGGTTATATCTAACTGGCTAACTTTAGGACATTCCTACAGCCCGACCAGAGTGAGCCGCATAAGCTAAGTGGCTAACTCAGAATATCGGAGTTAGCTTCTTAACATATGAGGCTAACTCCACTCTTCCTCAGAATGCCTCTTGCCCACCCATGGAATGCCCCCTTCTTATTTAGCAAAATTCTAGTTGGGTAAATAGTTACTCAGCTAGAATTTAGTTAAATAAGGGCTAAATATAGCCAGGTAATCCATTTGGATGGTTAACTATTATGTTATCCATCTAAATGGCTTTTGAACATAGACCTCCAGGGTTTTGGCTTCTCTAGATATTATAAATACCACAGATTCAGCCTCCATGACCAGTGTAGAAATTAATGTTTATAGAAAAGAAGAAGGATCATCCCCAAGTTCCCTATAATGTATATTATTGCCTAAATATTATTTTATCTTGGCCACATACTGGCTCTTAATCTGAATGACTTTATCACCCCCCTTGTCAGGCGGTTTAATAATTATGTTCTCATTGTTTGCCAAATCTCGGAGTGCCCTTTTTTCTTGCTTATTCAAATTAAAAAATGACCTTAGTGAAGATTGTTCTATAGTAACCAGATCTTGCAACACTAACAGCTGGATTTTAGTTCCCCCTGTGCACGTAAAAACCCTGGGTTACGTGACTGGCTGGGTTTTGCGTGCGTCGCATGTATCTTCAAAGGGGCCCGGCCACATGCATAACCCCTGTTATGCGACAAAGGGCCAGGCCCAGATAAAGGGGCGGTCCAGGGGGTGGGGAAGGGCAGGTCTGGAGGCTGCTGGTACAGCGGCCATTTGCTGCTGTCCCGAGGAAGGGACTGCTGGCGCTCGTAAGTTGCTACTGCTCCAACGGTGCTACAGCTCCCCTCACCCCCCTAGGCCCCCACCGAATACCCCATTCTTAACTCTATCCTCCTAGTTTTCAATGTACATTATCTATATTTATATTAACTATAATCCTCATGTACGCTAATTATAATTGTATTTAACTATGTTTTTATGTTAACCCATATGTACAGTATAACCCTGGTTTCCCACACCCTCTAATCCCACTCCCCCTCCTCCCCGCCCCCTCCTTCTTCACCCCCTCCCCTGTTTATTGTATCAGGTTCATTGTAAAGCCCTGTTGGCTATTTTATTGTTCTATGGAAACCGATGTGATGTTTTCCTAACGAATGTCGGTATACAAAACCTTCAAAATAAATAAATAAACAAACAAATAAATAAATAAATAAACGGTGCAGTAAGCAACAAAATAAAAAAACTAAAAGGTAGAAGAAAAGGTTTAGGGGGTGGGGAGGAGAGGGGAAGGGGAAGGGAGGTTAGGTAGGGGATTAGGGAAGTTCCCTAATAGGAGCGGACTAGGCAGGCAGGGATGCATTGCCATGTGAAATTTTTAGATTTCTACCCCCTCCCCCCCTTGCACGTGCCGCTCGGGATTGCAAAATCTGGCGCGCATGTGCACGCGGCCCAACAATTTTATAACATGCGCGCTTCTTTAAAAATCTGCCCCTAAATCTTTAAACATGGCCACATAAGGGTCCATGGGGCCAACTGGAGCCCAGCGTGACTTGGGTCAAACTACAGAACCACCCTATTGTGAGAAAAATAATTTGATTTATAAAGTTCTAAAAATATCTATATAATTGATTCTGACATTTAAATGGATTATATAACTGAATAGAAACATATGATAAGCCCTTATTAAAGACCTGTACTTAAAAAGATGTTCATTCTTCACTCAAGAGATTAATTACTGCTGTTTCCATCTGATCTGTGATTCATTAGACATCTTAGCCAAGATGTCTCTTCATGTAATCATGGTGGACTTTTGCCATGATAGCCATTTTCTGTGATGTTGACATTAAGATAATGAAGCAACAAAAACATTTTTGGGTACTACTACCTTGCAAACCCATTCGTATTGGCTGAAAAAGAATTTACCCATTAGCGCCAATTTTTACGGACTCATAGACTTTGATCTGATGTCACAGAATTTTAGATCCAGGATCATATTACAGCACAGAAATGTTTACACTGTGGGGATATCTGTCATCTGTAATAAAATCTGCCTTCAAAAGGGCTCTGTTTGCCAATATAGATTTGTTACTGCAGTATAAACAACTAGCAAAAACAGTGAAACATATATGTGCTTTAAATTATATTAATAAATCATCTGCGATGGTTGCATCGATTCACAGACATTGGAATATGCTACAGTTATATCTAATCTTTAATGGCCCACCAATTATAGCTTTCATGTGGGGTCATAATTTGAAAGGGATGGTGGTTAAATCTGCTTTTCCCATAAGATCTCTATTGCTGCGGGGATGGGGGGACGGGGGGGGGGGGGGCGGGGATTTGTCCATGCGATTCCTGCTCCTTATGCAAATAACCATTCCAAGGAAATGTATGGACACATCTTATGTGAAGACACAAAATTCCTTTACGTGCCAGAATGTCATGCTCAACTTTTCAATTAGTATATGCTATAGTCTATCCATGTCCAAAAATATATGTTGGACAAAAAATAATATATGTTGGACAAATGGATCTGTTAGAGTGATTCTAAATGAACATAGAAGCTGCATAGCCACTGGTAAAATGCAAATACCCCTTCTACAACATTGTACTGATTCTGGAAATCGTTTTGTGGAGCTACAATGAACTATCATTGAACAGGTTTTTGTACATTGGAGGAGAGGTAATGTACAACAAAACTAATTATAGAGAACAATTTGGATTTGTACCCTTCAGTCAGCACATCTGGGAGATTTAAGTGATGAAACTGAGTGGTACAGTGCTATCTAATTTTTTTCCACGCCTTGAATTTTGGCAATAATATGGAGTTCCATGTGGGTGCCTAGTGACTGGGCGACTGGTATCACATGACAAAGAGAATAGGTTGTTTAAGCCCCATTTGCTGATGTATCTAGTTAATATTGGGTCAAACACATAGCAGATGAAGCACATAATCATGAGCATTTGAAACTCATAGGATATTCTTTTTTTTGCAATGAATTAAAAAAAAACATTTTTAGTCAGCATTTGCACATGTAATGGTTTCTATCGCAGATTTGTTCATAAACTTTTCTATTCTTTTTGTTTGAGAGCAGTTTGTCCACTTACCCCTTGAAGCAGACTGGATTTGAAATATGGTCTTGTGTGAAGGTTGCATGTTTGGAATGTTTAAAGCAGCATATGGATTTTTACAAGGAAGGTAAAATTGATTATATTTCTAAAAGAAATATGTAAATTACTGGGATTATACCAAAAATAGGACACAAATACTTTTAACAGTGTCCAGAGTGTTGACAGGTATTATGGTCTCTGGTCCCATATAATGTCATTTATGGATTGCCTCAGAATATTGGGTATGTTTCTTAGGCCTGGATTCTCTAAGGTGCGATCGCTACCGGATTTCGCACCAAATAACTACACCTTTTATGGCGCGAAACTAGCGGTGATAAGGAATCTTACCTTTTGCTGCCAGTGATGTGTCCGCAGCAACGGCCGCGGTGCCGCCCCGACACCTCCTCTTCCGGGGCCGACTCCGCCCAGACTCTGCCCCAAGCTAGCTATCGCACGCAAAAAGGGACTTTTTGTGTGCGATAGCGCTAGAGAATGATCCCCTTAGTGTCTCTCCAGTATAACTGTTTGGTATGATATTTGTATTTCCATAGTATGAATGGCAGCCATGGATTAGGCCTGGTTGCCTCTCTAAAAAATGTATGTGATGCTTGCTTATCTTCACTATATGTCAGAATGAGGACTATTCCAGTACTGAGAGGTTTCTGGGCAACAGTGTCACCTAAGATTGATAGGTGATTCATTTCTTAAAGGGTGGGTCTGTTGGAGTAGGACTATAAAGAATGATGCCACATGTCACTGGGAGCAGACTAAGGAGACACAGAGGAACTGATGATATGAAGAGGAGCCTGGGAGCTGAGGCAGTACAGGGCCTGTCTTCTGCCTCAGGGTTCCTAAGTGATTGGTGGGAAAAGGGATGCCCCTATCCTGTGGGATTTAGCAGGGAGATTCAATCCTAAGGCAAAGGAAAAGATTTGTTCTTGGAAACAGCCATCAGGGAGTAACTGGAAATTTGGAAATGGTCTTGGAGGAATCTGAATATAAAAATACTTTTTTAAAGACTTCTTAGGAGCTCAGTTTTGAAGAGTGATTGACAAGTAGCATAAGAATTGTGTCTGTTGTATATGCTATTTGAGATAACTGGAAGACTAGTATTCTGGAATGCATTTCTTCTCTTGGACTATGTCTTTGATTTCAGTGTCTGCTGATCTTGAGACTTTTAGATTAAAGTTATATTTCTTTGAGGGACACATCACCTGGAGGCATGAACTGTTTATTTTGTCCAGTGTGATCCTCTTATGTCCCTTTAGGAGTATCCTGGCCCACTTCACAAAAACCATTAGAACATAAGAACATGCCATACTGGGTCAGATCAAGGGTCCATCAAGCCCAGCATCCTGTTTCCAACAGTGGCCAATCCAGGCCATAAGAACCTGGCAAGTACCCAAAAACTAAGTCCATGTTCCCCAACTGTGCAACTAATGGGTCAGTGCTTAGCAGGAGTGGGAAGTGTGTCCCATTCTTAAGGAGACGTTAAATATAAAAAAGAATTCAAATGAAAAGGAGATCTAGGAAGAAACTTAAAAGGGGATCCCATACAGCTATGAATCTGGCAAGTTCATATTTTTGAGCAATATAATGCTGTTTCAAGTAGGCAGAGTTCTAAGGCTACCATACTAGTCTTACAATTAATCAAACAAGTCCAGAACAATAATGAGCAGGGTAGTTTTCAAAAGTCTTTTACATAGGTAATTATCAATTTACCCAGCTAAAAAGGCTTTTAGAAAACAGCTGATCCTCGATGAGGTTAATAGTACGTATACTCACACTTTTCCTTTCAGAACTGGTGCAAAGTCTGCAGGTATAAAAGCCACGAATGTTGCACCAATGTGGGTAGTTTTGAAGATTGTCCCATATGCAAGTCTAACTATGCAAGACAAGCACAATACTTTCAGAATCTGAGGAACAAAACAGGTAAGGAATTAATTTATTAGGTTATGATGTTAAATGAGAGAAAAAACTGTAAAAAAAAGATATGGATGAAACTGGGTACAGACACAGCCATAATTAATATAGGTTGAGGTTTGACAAATTTGAAATGGGGATAAGTCAAAACATTTTTTTCGCCAGTGTTTAAGGATTATGCCGCCATCATCTTGTAGTCAGCAGGAGCTAAATTTCGTCATGCTTAAATGAATGTCAGATGTTCAGCTGGATTAAGCACAGCATGCGGTGTATTTGTTTTGTTAGAGTGAAGTAGACAGAATGATCTCACTTGAAAAGTTTGGCATCACTTGCTGCCTATAATTTATTCAGATCAGTACATTTGCTCTGAAAGGTAAGGTATAAAAGGGAATGAAATAGGTGATATGATCAGAAATTTGATGCTGAAAGTAAAAAAAAAAAAAGATCTTGTGAGTGCTTTTTATTTTGATAAGATGAGCATTTCTTAGTTTCTTTATCATGCGGAGCAGTTTGAGCATTCTTATTCCAGAGCGAACTTCCTTCTTCAAACCTTAAAAGTTAATTTTAATTACCTTACGTTGACATGAGATTCTTTTCATGAGAACTCTTCACTTACCGCTATGATCATTTTTTTTGTAACTGTCTCAAACCTTTTCAGACATTCATTCTTTTATTTATTTATTTTTTTAATCCCTTTAAGTTTTATACAGACTGGGAGATCAACATGAGGGACCATTTTTCGAATACAGAAAGTCCTTGACTTAAGTAATTTCAAGCTGCAACGATTCTAAATTGACACCCATTATCCAACTCATAATAATTGTTTTGACTTTAAGACTCTGGTGCATTTCCCAACAGGCATACATTTGTGTGCTGATGACCAGAAGGCCTGGTGAGGTGATGTCCGTAGGAAGAATACCAGGGTCTTCCTCTCCTTAAAACAGTGTCTGTACAATGTTCTGTAGGCATGACTTGCCACTTTCCTCTTCAGTCAAAAAAAAGTAATGCTTTAAGATGTGTCTATACTTTTTTACAGTGCTATATATTAGATTCTGGGTTAGTTTGATAAAAACAGGGTATTGGGCCAGTGCTGGAACCAGTACCCCATTGATAATATTGTTCTCATGGGGCAATTAGTTTCAACCTACATTTCAACTTAAAACGTGGTTTTTAGGGATCAATTATGTCTTAAGTCTGAGGACTTCTTATATAGGCTCTCTTAGTTTCAAGGCTTTGCACATAAACATATTAAAGTAGCAATGTAAAGAGACACAATTGTAGATAGTTCATTTTAAACAAAAAAAAAAAGATATCACATTCTGTTTCAATTTTTTTGTTCTTTAGGAGATATTGGTGGTAGAAGCTAAAGGTTTTCAAAATCTCTTGCAATAGCCATTCTCATCATAACAAATTTAAGTAAATTGGGAAGAGGAGGGAGTTTGCTGCTCTAACCTTATCAGAACTCATATAAGTGTTAAACTGATACAGTAAAAGACAAGATGGTGGCGTAAGATAGATCGGAAAAACGCTCTCTCTGCAATTTCAATTTCTTGTTTAAGATGCCAGCTAAAAGAAAGAGTAAAGTGCGCTCTTACCCCATCGAAGCCACTATGACCTCAACGCAGATACTAATTATGTCCTTCCGAACTACTCCGACCTTGGAGAAGAAGGGCGATATCCCCGCTGTGGAAAACCTCGTGGGTGCGAGGGAGCCACCAGGGGAGGTAACCTTAAGCCCTCCATACCTTCAACCTCCTCAGGCCCTGAGATTGTCTGGTTCCTCTTCCTTTCCCGCAGCGCCAATGGATGACGTCGGTCAAGCGACTGCGGAAGGTGGGAGCTCAAGAGAGGATTTGCCCGGTCAAGGAACCGCGTTCCCGCAGGCAGAGGATCTAAACAGCGTGGGAGTTGGGGCTTGTTTCCTGACCTCGACGCCAGATGGAGAACCTGGAATACGGGAAGGAGCGTTGAGAATGCCCAGGACAGCAATGGAAGAAGAAGACTCTGCCCATTTGGAAGACATGGGTGAGTCTTTTCAGATTCCACCTAGACCTGAGGTTGTAACGCTTGAAGCGTTATGGGACTTAATGGTCGGCTTGGGCCAGTGTCACAAGGAACAAGGGACAGAAATGAAGTGTTTAAAGACTAAAATTGAAATACTGGAGGAAAAAGTGGAGAAACAAGCATCTGAGTTTAAGGAACAAATTGAGAAAGTTGAATCTTCAACAGTTAAAAATTCAGATTGTGTAACTAAACTTATAAAGGACTTTAATAATACTAGCAGGAGGTTAGAATATTTAGAAAATTATAATAGGAGATTAAATTTGCGCCTGTTAAATTTCCCCAAAGTCCTAGGACAAGATCCGCTTATAACTCTGAAAAAATATGATAGAAATTCTACAGTTTGAAGATCAAAAAACTCCTGTTGTGAATAAGTTGGTATTTTTGCCTGTATCATCAAATGTGAGAAATATTCAAAATCAGCCAGAGGCTGGAAAGTTCTGTAGAGGAAGTTTATGAATGAGGAACCCTGTTAGTAACCTTTTTTAATGAGTCTGATTTGAGTCAAATAATGCAGAGATCTTTTTAAAATATCTCAGCTAGTTTCTTTTTCTCAGCAAGTCAGAATATACCCTGACTTCACTCGAGTTACTCAGGAGAGACAGCATGAATTTCTTGCTCTAAAGTCTCAAGTAATATCTCTTGGTTATAATTTTTCACTAAGATATCCATGTAAATGCTTAATTAGAGCGCATAATGAATCCTTCATTTTTTTCATATCAGAGCAATTGAAGTCTTTCATTAACGCTAGGAATATAAATACCCAATCCTTAGTTAAAATCTAATTTCTGAAGGTATATAGTAATAATAAGGTACGGA
Organism: Rhinatrema bivittatum; assembly: GCF_901001135.1. Lineage (NCBI taxonomy): Eukaryota > Metazoa > Chordata > Amphibia > Gymnophiona > Rhinatrematidae > Rhinatrema > Rhinatrema bivittatum. Next base: position 98,614,785 of record NC_042620.1, read on the forward strand.
TACGTAAAGCCTGTTTATATATTAAGTTTCTTTGTTAACTCCCGATGATTCTGTCCCCTCCTATACTTCTATTACCTTTATTGTGGGGGGCATGAGTAAATGACTAAACTAAGGATTTTTGTTAAAATATTTGGAGTATTTCTTGAATGATTATTATTGCAGATTATCATTCCTGATAATTATGTATTAAGACATATACTCATGTATCTCTGATTTTTCTGTAAGAGTTATTACTTAAGGGGGTAATTTTCAAAGGAGTTACGCATGTAAATGTGACATACTATCGTAGCAATTTTCAAAAGCTATTTACTCGAGTAAAGTGCACTTACTTGAGTAAATCCTATGGACAATTCAATGGCATATATTGTAGCAACTTTGAAAAGCCCACATACTTGAGTAAAGTGTATTTACTCGAGCAAAAACCAGTTTTGCTCGAGTAAATGCTTTTGAAAATCTGGCCCTAAATGTAGATGAAAATGAATAAAAATTAAATTAAAAAAAACCTGAAAGTAAAAAAAAACATTAGCTGGCATGCATTGTATGTGAGAGTCCCCTGCTTCTTGCTCCAGGCAGCAGCCTGCAGGGAACAGGAGAGGAAGGGGTGATGCTGAAGTAGACAGAGCACACAGCAGAGAAAAGCTGCTCTGCTCCCTAATCCAACCCCTCCCGTCCCTTTCAACAGGAGTAGAATGGATGATGTAGGAGTAGACAGAGCACACAGCAAAGCAGAGAAATGCTATTGTGCTCCTTAATGTATTATGCTTTAATTTTCTTGGCAGCAGTAAAAAAAACCAAACATCTGCCCTGCAAGATGCCGGTTAGTTGAGCTTTCCAGTTTGTTGAATGCCAGATAATCTATCGATCTTTCTATCTATTTGTCTATCGTTTATCTATATATCTATCAAAGGTTTGTTCTGGTCAGATGGTCATGTCAGTCACACTGTCATGTCTGTCTGTGGCCATCAAGTGGCGCCCAGAATAGTGGAATATGCAATGTGCAAAGACAATATGCTCTGTCTGCAAAACACTGTGCAAGCACACAGAGGTGCACACACACATGGACACAGGCACACAAGTACACATACATGCACACACAGGCTTCCCCATATACAAATAAGCAGAGGAACCCATAGGCAGAGGAGCACACACAGGTGCACACACATACATATACACAAGCTGTTGTTGACCAGACAACCTGAGTAATTCCAGGTAATGTTTGCTAATGTGCACTGTTTGAGAAGCTCTTTCTCTCACACTTCCACACACAGGGACAAGCAAGCATACACACACACACACACACAGAGGCAAAAACAAACATGCACAAGTTTACATGAGCATGCACACAAGCTCGTAAAAAAGTACACTCAAGCTCACACAAGTGTGCATGCAAGCTCACACTAGCATGCAGAAGTGCATACAAGCTCAGACAAATGCACAGAAGCCCAGAAAAGCTCTTGCAAATGTACAAGTTCTTGCAAGCTTGCAAAAGCATGCACAGGCTCCCAGATGTGCACACACTGGCTTGCACATGCACACAGGCTCACATGCATACACACATACAGGCAGAGGTATCCACACACAGGTACAGCCCTCCCCCCCCCCCCCCCCCCCCACACACACACACACTACACAGCTGTTACAGACCAGATTACTAGAACAATGCTGGGCACTTTTCACTACTGTACTTCTAAAGTTTTAAAACACCACAGCTGAAGGCTGAACACATCATGGAAGATAGATTAATTTATTCTAAAATAATATAAAAACATAAAAAAAGACAATATTAGAAAATAAAAAATTAAACCTGGAAATAAGAGTCAAATAGTGTTGCACTGTTGCTTTTACTTATTTTGTTAACACATTCCGACTTTTCCTAATGATACTACCTACTCACAGAAAAATTCTTCATATGGCAAATGACTCTCCTTGGTGATGTCAACAACATCTGGATGTGATAGAAGTGATATCTTCTTTTCCCTAACTCACATGAGCTAAGTCAAGCTGCAGCCATCATCCTGGGGATTAGCTTTCCCTCTCTGTGAAGGGAAGCAGACAAGTTGTTAGTCAAAATACTCAACAGGGCTTCTAAACCCTGCACTTTCCCCTTTTGCTATTCTAACTTAAAACAGGCCTGCAAAACTTCATATTTTCAAAAAGTACATAAAAGTGCAGTGCTATCAAACCATATGATTTGTAACACAGAAATGCTAATTACGTACATTCAAAATGGAACTTTATCTTTCTTAGCTGGTTAACCAATTCATGATTAACCCTTTATTACAAATAAATGGTCAGTCACTTTTTACCCATATTGCTATTCATAGGAAAGGATTTTTCTCTGTGATAAAATGGAAAATATTGTTGAACTTCATGGAATTCATCATTGCCTTTCTAAAGTATTATAATTATTTATTAATCTTGATATACCACATTTCTAAAATAATCACAGTGGTTTAACAATAAATAAATTACATCATCAAAAAACTAATATTAAATGCTATAAAAAATAAAATAGAATAAAGCATTAAATAGACAATACACATATGTATATGTTAAATCAATAATATTCAGCATCAGCACAACAGCCCAGCAGTCCAAACATAAGATAAGATCAAGGTAACAGTAAATTAAAATATTTACCTTTCCTTATAGGACTATCTAAAGAACCATGTTTTCATCCTCTTCCTACATGTCATAAAATTAGACTCCACAGGGATCTCTATTGGCAAAGCATTCCAAAAGTATAGTGCTTGATATGAAAAAGCCTTCTACCTGGTCAATCCTAGTCTGATGATGATGGAATTCTAAGTACTTGTTGCACTCTAGATCATAATTTGAACTTTACAAAGGTGATAATGACAAGTACAATTTTATACTGCCTCTTTTTAAAAATAATATTTCTAAATAATATATACATCACAAAATGAAAGAAAATAAAGATGCATAACCAAACCAAGTTACACAAACTATTAATGCCGAATCTAAATGAAAAATATAGAACAGAGATCACAGATTTGGTTTCTTCTAATTTGGAAGCTTTTTTTTTTTTTTTTACCTATTTCTTTGTTAGATACTCCTTTCTATATTGTATCTTTTATACAAATGATTGGAAGTGCTTTATAATCGCAATTAAAATATAATATTTGAAATGCAAAATGTAAAATTCAGTGTCAGCATATTTCATTTATAATGAACCAGTGACTTTAAAAGTAAAATAGATTAAAATATGATTTTATTTACATATTTCAAATGTTTATTTTCTGATAATCTAAAATGGTTTGTCTTGGCAGAATACAAAAACATTAAAATACAATCTTTTATTAAAATAATTGTATTAATTGTTAACTACTATTAAAAATAGGAAATAACAAAGCAATTGTGACTGGACACCCTAGTCCATCACCATATGCCCTAGTACCATTTCCAGAGATGCAATATCTTGAGCTATTCATCCCCTCTTGCCCTCTTCCCACCTAGGAGAGCCAGGATTGGGTACTCATGCCCTTTATAAAAAGCCGTTTTGTGACTAAAGGTATGGCTAGAGTCAGTTCCAGAGCAAACCCAGGACATGAAAGATATAGACTCTTTGTCCCTCCCTGTTGGGGCTTCCCTGCCTCACCAGTTTTCCTTTTTGAAGGGGGTTTCACTCTGCACAACCTACCAGTGGATTCTAGGTATTTAGTTTCAGTAAGGAAAGCTTTTGTCCTGAATCCTTTTAGAAATGGGACTCCTTGATTGAAGACCAGTGAGCCCATTCACTCCCTGAATGAGGCAACCACCTGTGACAGGCTTGGCTGTGTGAGGTGCGTGAAGGCTGGGAGAACTCTTTTGTAGAAGGGACTGTGTTTAACCCTGCTCCTTTGAAGAAGGTCAATCCTCGCTGGCTGGACTCAGAGTACAGGTGCTGAAGACCAGTGAGCCCATTCACCCCATGAATGTGTCAAGCACCTATAACAGCATGAACACCAGTCTAGGAAGATTTTGACTAAAAAGTATTCTCTTTTGTTGTGAGGAGGTTTTTAAGCCATCCCTCACTGGGAACTTGGCTGGACCAGCAGGTTCCTAACCTCAGACTTTTCAACCTGAGGAGTCACCTTTCAGAAGAGCTAAAGGAATCAAGTAAGAACCTTGAGACTGCCATCCGGATCTCCAACAACATGGGATCAGGATTCAGGGTTGGGTGTTCAGGAAGATGCTGGAGCATCAGATAAGACTGTTCTGAAATGCTAGAAGGGGACTCCTGTCATAGGAATCCCGGTTAAGCCACTGAGAGAGCTTTAGTGCACTCTTCACATCACCAGTTGGGAAGTTTGAGCAGTTTGCTGAGGAAGAGGACACCTACCCAGACTGAAACACCCTAACTGTACAAAGAATGAACTGTAACTGCACACTTATTTAAAGATGAACTTTAATTTGAATTTAATCAATCAGCAAATTATTATTTAATACCCAGTGCCTGGTCCTGCTTGTTTTGTTACAGCATCTTCTTCCAGGGGATGCCACAGCTAACAACACACACAAGGGAAATCACACCACTGTCTGGGCCATAGACGAGAGCCTCCCCCCCCCCCCCCAGAAAAGAATCCCCTCCTAGGGATCAGGAGTCGAGTTTGGGGTGGAGTTAGCCAGCTGGAGCAGCCCCAAAGATTATAGATTAGATGTGTGCCCTTTGGGTATCACCATTCCCGAAAAAGGGGTTACAAATATGACTAGCCTTGATCACAATTTCTGGGAACAAGCTCCATAGCTCAATTATGTGCTGACTAAAAAAATAGTCTCTTAAATTTGCTTTAAATCTGCTACCCAGAATGTACCCTAGTCCTAGTACTATTTGATAATACAAAAAACTGTTCCCTCTCAGCCCATTCCATACCACTCATAATTTTTTATAAATCTCTATCATATCCCCTCATACCTCTATCATATCACTTGACTCTTTGAATTAAAGAATGTTACTATGTCACTTTACTTTAACAGTAAGACCAGAGGACCTTACATTAAATACATAAGATGAAATGTCTTTTATTTTTTAAACCATCTCCAAATGTCACATCAGTCATTCAGTTCACCATGCAACAAGTCCATCTAGTTGTAAACGAAAATGAAATAGATGAGGACAGAAAGGTAATTTTTAGTCCTTGGCCAGTAGGATGATCTCCTATTGACTTATGAAGTGCGTGTTCTTTTTAAACAGTCTAAATAAGTATAACAAAAAGATGCCGGTATTTGTATGCTCTTCATGTTCTCAGGCACTTGTTAAAAAAGAATATGCACCGATCCCATCTGGTGGTAAAAGGAAAGAAGTGCACAACCTGCCACTGGGTTCTAGGTATCTAGCTTTAGTAAGGAAAGCTTTTGGCCTGAATCCGTTTGGTACTTGCACTCCTTGATAGAAGACCAGTGAGTCCATTCACTCCCTGAATGTGGCAAGCACGTGCGATAGGCTTGGCTTTGTGAAGTGCGTGAAGGCTGGGAGAACTCTTTTGTAGAAGGAACTTGTGAAAGGGACTGTGTTTAACTCTGCTTCTTTGAAGACGGTCATCCTCGCTGGCTGGACTCAGAGTACAGGGGCTGAAGACCAGTGAGCCCATTCACCCCATGAATGTGGCAAGCACCTATGACAGCATGACCAGTCTAGGAAGATTTTGACTAAACACAGTATTTCTCTTTTGATGTGAGGAGGTTTTTAAGCCACCCCTCCTCACTGGGAACTTGGCTGGACCAACCTCAGACTTTTCAACCCGAGGAGTCACCTTTCAGAAGAGCTAACGGAATCAAGTAAGAACATGGAAACCCCCATCCGGATTTCCAACAACATGGGATCAGGATTCAGGTTTGGGTGTTCAGGAAGACACTGGAGCATCAGGTAAGACTATTTTGAAAAGCTAGAAGGGGACTCCTGTCATAGGAATCCCAGTTAAGCCACAGAGAGAGTTTTAGTGCACTCTTCACATCACCAGTTGGGAAGTTGGAGCAGTTTGCTGAGGAAGAGGACAACTATCCAGATTGAAACACCCTAACTGTACAAAGAATGAACTGTAACTGCACACTTATTTAAAGACAAACTTTAATTTGACTTGAGTCAATCAGTAAATTATTATTTAACACCCAGTGCCTACTCCTGCCTGTAGTTGTTGTAGCTTCTTCCTCCAGGGGATGCCACAGCTAACAACACACACAAAGGAAATCACACTACTGTCTGGGTTATGGACGAGAGTCTCCCCCCATAAAAATAATTCCCCCCCCTCCCCAGCGATCAAGAGTCAAGCTTGGAATGGTCACTTAGCTGCAGCAGCCCTGAAGGTTATAAATTAGATGTGTGCCCTAAGGGAATCAATAGTCCCAAAAAAGGGGTTACACAATTATAAATTACCATATCACATCTATTCCATAAAATATATAAAAAATAGACATAGTATAATCTATCCTACCTACATAAAATAATAGAGGGGGTGGGAGAAAAAGAAAAAGGAAAAATATCAAGAAAAAATCTTTGAGAAAGATCTGAAAAACATTATTGTAAACTTGTCTTAAATTGGTATACAGCATCACAAATGTATGTTTGTATCTCACACCAAGTGCCCTTACTTTTAACAAAAAAGACTCTAAATGAAGAGGATCTGAAAAACTAAATGTATTATTCTGATAGGTAATCAAACAGCTACATGGAAATTTAAAAAAAGGTGGCTCCAAGTGCAAGCACTTTCTGCTTCAAAAGGAGAAATTGCTTTCTCTGAGACTGCGTTGCTCGTGACACATCCAGAAAGACTTGAATTTTTTGGCCACAAAACAAAAAATCTTTGTTCCTAAAATATTTCCTAAGAACAAAGTCTTTGTCCTGTTCAGCACATAAAGAAACCAATAATGTTGCTCTACTTGGAATATTGTCAATCGAGGCCTCTAAAAATGTGGATATAACTGGACTTACAGGGGAAAGAATATCCAACTCCTCTTCATTCTCATTCAAAACTCTTACCCTCCTAGGAAGATATTTAAGCCCTGGACAATAGAGGGATTATCTCTTCTGATATATTCAAAACCTCTCTCACACACACATTTTTTAAACATTTCCTGAGCTGATAAAAGCCTAGTTATTGGAAATTTTAAATAACACAAATTTCTAGCTCTTTGAACATTTTCCAAGGTCTCCAATTGATTATGTGTAATAAACTGTCTTTAATAAAAGATATCTCAGTAGTTTTGCAAGGAAGTCATCTGAGGACACAACATAGAAACTGAATTCTCAAGTCCTTCCGAATGCGATGCATGACATGTGCTTCCGACTTTGATCATGTCTCACTTGTGAAACTACAAAGTTGGGAACTGATTGAAATATGGTTTCTCTAAATTAGTGACCATCCTCCACACATTTGTGAGAGTCACTTTAGTTGGTTCCATAATTTCTTCAGGAATTCCAGCAATCAGAGAAATAACAGATGGTAAAGGAACTATTATCCACTCAGAAGGATTACGCTCTAACATTGAGATTGAGTTCTCATTGGGAGCACTACCAACATTTTCCCAAAGCCCCTCTTCACAATGTGTGGACACTGTTTAATAGGATTTTAACTATTATAAAGTTTTACTCTAATATATGACTAATCTTTTGGTCGTAATAGTGGCTGGTTTTCACCTGGACTCAAAGAAGCCCCCAAAAGAGAAGTTTCTGTACCTAAGTCACATCTAAACTGATCCTCTAAACAACAAACATGAACATCCATATGTCCCTGAATCAAAATGGGAACAGGAAAAGTTACCAGCAGTTTGATCTTCTTCTTCCTCCCCATCTAGTTTTAAGGGTGTACCCTTTTGGTGCGCGGCTTTGTTTATACATCACAGAGCCCTTGCTTGGAGAGAAGGAAAAATCCAGTTGTTCATGATTATTCAACTGGAGGAAGCGAGGGAAGGTGACAGTTCCTCCTCGTCCCAGTGGGAATGGCAACATACACCAACAGTGCTTTCTCCTCACAGTGTTCCTCCCCACCAAAAAATACAATCTTACCATAAAATATGTATTGAATTGCAGAAGTAGTATAAAAAGCAGCAATAATTGTGGCCAAGGTTGCAGTGTTGGTATAGTTATATATAGTAACAAAGTAAATGATGGCAGAAAAAGACTGAGTAGATGAACAAATAAACTCTCAAACTCAGCCCTGGGTCATCTTCCTATTCCCATATCTTTTACATTAACTTTCAACTCCTTTCCTACTACTGACCTCCATATCAGTCCCAAGTATGCTAGAATCTATTAAACTGGTCTTTACTACATTTACTAGTAGGCCATATCAAACCCTGCCATTTTCTTCTATGCTTTTTACAAAATCATCACTGAATCCAGCATGTCTTATTACCATGTTTTATAATAATCCACACCGCTACCACAACTAGTAAAGTCATTGTCTCCCCATGCTCATTAAAGTTTGGATTTTAACCATGGTCATTTTACACAGATTTCCCCAGTGCCTTCACAGAAGCTCTAAGCAGTCATAACATTAGTTAGGGTTGTAACCACTGCTCCATGGATATTACCCCAATGCCTTCTTGGAAACCTAATGCCATCTTGTCACTGCTATTTGGGTCATAAATGCCTATCTGTGCAGGTTACTCCAATGTCTTCTTGGAAGTATAGGGTCATAATCATCGCTCCTTGCAGGTTACCCCTTAGCTACCCCCATTGTCTCTGCATGCAATATCCATTTACACTTGCTTAAAGCTGTTTAAGCCTTCACTGTAGGGCAAAGTAAGGAAAATTTCAGCAAAGGGAGGATCTAAGGGTGTAGAGTGTTTTTTGATTGATTTTCCTGGTCCATCCCAAAATGAATTGGTCTCTGCCTAAAATTTATATAGGTGTCTCAATGAGGCACTAGAGGGATTCATTGACCAGAGGAGAAAATCAAGTGGCTGTGGTTCTCCTGAGCTCCTGGAAGGGGAAGGGTGGTTCGCACATCCTTTCTCCGCACATCTTTTCTGGAGAGTATGTTTCTCTTCTTTAGCCGGTTGGAGGGAGCTTCAAGAAGGACTCAGAGAGAAGTGCATAGGGGAGTAAATATTCTGAGCTCTTGAGGATAGAAGCTTGTTCTCATGGAGTGTGATCCCTTGGGCTGTGGCATGGTTGATGCAGTCTAGCAGCCCATGCTGATAGCAGTAGACACGCTCGGGAATGAGAACTGGGCTTCACTTATACCAACCCCCTTTCCCTGTGGGTTGGGCTCTTCTATGCTGGGGGCTGCCAGAACTTAGGTGACAGTCCCAAGATGAGCAGTCAGGTGTCATCAAGAATCAGGCCAAGGTCAAGGCAGGCAGAAATCAAGCAGTATCCAGATTCAGGCACAGGTCAAAGCAGGTGGAGATCAAGTGGAGTCAGAATCCAGGCTAGGGTCAGAGTCCATGAATCAGTCAGAGAGAGATTAGACAGACAAGGATGAGCACAGACAAGACAGTGCCAAGACAATAATGACAAGACAGGCGAGACATGGACTGGAAAGGAACAAGGCAAGGCAGGAAGGAAGGAGCAGGACTGGAGACAGACTGAAAGGTAAAGCTGGGCAAGATGAGAAAAGGAGCAGGAAGCAGAATGACAACTGATGCTGCAGGCAAGACGTAGGCAGGAGGACCTGTTGTGAAGGCACTCTCTGGGGGTGTGGCAAGGGTTTAAATACCCCACTGCGCTGGCATCAATAGAAAGTGCTGTTCTCCAGATTCCTGCCACAGGACCTTCTTAAAAGGATCAGCATTGGGTGCAAGGGAAGATAGGGTGAGTGAAGCTGGTTGTGGGACCGTCCCACAAACGGCTAAACATTACACTTGTCCTTGCTGCATTGTTCATATTTGAGTACTTCTTTTTATGTGAAAGAAGAGGATTTTAAGTTTAATTTGGAGTCCAAAAGAGAGGTAGCATAGAGGAAGTCCTAATTTGTGCACTTTTTACTCGAGCAACCTGAGAAATTTCCTTCTTGTAATTTGATTTTTTCCTCTTTTGCCTGATTGAAAATGTCTACCATTTCATAAAAACATAGAAACATATAAATGATGGCAGAAATGGATCGAATGGTCCATCCAGTCTTCCTAGCAAGCTTGTTGTCACACTAGCCACGCCATACAGGTCTCTCCCATAAAGGTATCATTAGAGGATGAGAACTGCCATGTTGTACAAGTTACCCTCATACTTAGTTTCCCAAACTGATAAAGTAAGGGCCCTTGGTTGCTGTCTGAGTCCAGTTCCCCGATATCTCTAGTCATTGAAGTAGAGAGCAATGTTGGAGTTACATCACAAGCAAAAGGCTTATTGATTAAGGGTAGTAACTCCTACATCAGTAAGTTACCCCCATGCTTATTTGTTTTCCCAGACTGTAAAATTCATGTCCTTATTGGTTGCTGTCCGAAACTAATTCCCCTTTACCTCTTTTCCCCCTGCCATTAAAGCAGAGAGCAATAATGAGTTGCATTAACAGCATGAAGGCTTTTGGTTAAGGGTTGCCCTTCTCTGGACTACCTCCATCCTGTCTCTGTCCCTTTTAAGATACGGTCTCCAGAACTGAACACAATACTCTAGGTGAGGCCTCACCAAGGATCTGTACAAGGGGATTATCACCTCCTTTTTCTTACTGCTTATTCCTCTCTCTATTTAGCCCAGTATTTTTCTGGCTTTAGCTATTGCCTTGTCACATTGCTTCACCATCTTTAGATCGCTATCACCCCAAGGTCCCTTTCTTTCTCCATGCACAACAGCCCTTCATCTCCTTTCACATACAGCTCTTTTGGATTACCACACCCCAGATGCATGACTCTGTATTTCTTGGCATTGAATCCAAGCTGCCATATCTTTGACCACTGTTCAAGCTTCTTTAAATGTCTCATTCTCTCTACTCCTTCCGGCATGTCCACTCTGTTGCAGATATTAGTACCATCCGCAAAAAGAGAAAATTTACCTTCTATCCCTTCCGCAATGTCGATCACAAAGATTTTGAACAGGACCGGCCCCAACACCGATCTTTGCGGCACTACGCTTATCACATTCTCTCTTCAGAGTAGATTCCATTTACCATCACACACTGTCTTCTATCGGTCAACCAGTTTGTAATCCATGCCACCACTTTGGTGCTCACTCCCAAGCTTCTTGTTATGACCGTCGGTCGCAAACGGTTGCGACCACGTCTACTCACGTCTTGTAATGCCCTGCTTCCCTCTCTGAAGCTGCTCACAGTGGGGGCTAGCTTTTACCGCTGCATATCTCATGGTTCCTCGTGGCAACTCCATGCCTTCCTAGGCGCGCGTGCACACCACTGGCCATCTTTTGAAGTTGCTACGGCAAAAACCTCAGGGGCGTCCCTGACTGATGACATTACTGGGTCAGGGTTTTTAAGCACCTCCTTCGCCCCCTGCTAGCCAACTTGGCAATGAGTTCCATCACTACTCTACTAGCTCCTGTCTCCTGGGACCTATGGTGACTGTCTCGGACCCTTCTTGGACTTTGGACCCTAGCTCAGGTACCCGATCCTCGGGGGCCTGTGTGCACTGTCTGTAGATACCCAGTCTCCTGGCCTCCTCCGCTCCTTGGGCCAGCCCTGCACCTTCCAGGAGTCCTATCCACCGGCTTCCTGCTCCTCGGAGTTGCCTCTGGGAATGCTCTCATCACTTGGGAGACCTATCTCCGTGCTTCCCCTCTCCTCGGGGCAGTGCCTACGTTCTACATCTAAGACTGTCTGAGCTTCCCTGCTCCACGGGGCAGTACCTATGTTCTACATCTAAGACTGTCTGTGCTTCCCTGCTCCTCGGGGCAGTGCTTACGTTCTACACCAGAGACCATCCGTGCTTCCCCGCTCCTCGGGGCAGTGCCTATATTCCAACACGGTGATTGCTGACACTTCCCTGCTTCTCGGGGTTGTCTACGTCATTACCTAGAGACCCGACTCAGGCTTCCCTGCTCCGAGGGTTAGCCTACATCATCACATCAGTACCTTCCTCGCTACGCAGCTCCACCCCTCGGGGTTACCTCTGCAGTATATCTACTACCCTTCCTGCCTCGTGCTTCCCACTCCTCAGGCCTGACTAGAGCCACCCTCTCGGAGGTCTCCGCCCAGGTACTGCTCTCCAGCCCACCTGCTTACTGTGGGGTTCCTCACTGCTATGTCTCTCACCCACTCCTCGGGACCTCCACACGGATTCTCTCCCAGAGCACCAGCTGTACCTGACCTCACCTCCCCACAGGCAGTAACAACTCTCACCTCGGGCCAAGGGTCCACGAAACCCAGAAAACATAACACTTCTCATTTTATTCACAAGCCTCCTATGCGGAACCGTATCAAAAGCTTTGCTGAAATCCAAGTAGATCACATCGAGTGCTCTTCCTTGATCCAATTCTTTAGTCAAATTTGTCTGACAGGACCTTCCCCTGGTGAATCCATTCTGCCTCGAGTCCAGCAATCCTCCTGATTGTAGATAGTTCACTATCCATTCCTTCAGCAGAGTTTCCATTACTTTCCCCACCACCGAGGTAGGTTAACCGGCCTGTAGTTTCCAGCCTCCTCTCTTCTCCCACTCTTGTGAAGCAGGTCCATCACTAATCTTCTCCAATCACTCAGCACCACTCCCATTTCCAGAGATCTATTGAACAGGTTGTGCAGCCGGACCCACCAGTACATCTCTGAGCTCCCTCACTATCCTGGGATGAACCTCATCTGGCCCCATGGCTTTGTCCACTTTTAGTTTTCTTAGTTCTTCCCATAAAAACTCTTCTGTAAATGGAGTTTCGTCTACTCCACCTTCCTCCAATGTCTTGTTAACTAGTGATGGTCCTTCTCCAGGGTCTTCTTTAGTGAACACCAAACTGAAGTTTTTGTTTAATATTTCCACCTTATCTTTGTCTCTCTCCACACATTGATCCTTTTCACCTTTCAGTTTCACTAAACCACTTTGGACCTTTCTCCTTTCTCTGTTGTATCTGAAAAATGATTTGTCACCTCTCTTTACCTTTTTTGCAATCCTTTCTTCCACCTGACATTTTGCTTTCTTGATTTCTTTCTTAGTCTCCCTCAGTTTCACCAGATATTCTTCCTTGGTTTCCTCTTTTTGGGATCCCTTTATATTTCTTGAATGCTCTTCTTTTTTATTTTATTTTATCAACCACCTCCTTTGAGAACCAGATAGGTTTCTTATTTCTCTTGCTTGTTGCATTCCTCAAAAGGGATCTCCAGTCTATGTCCAGCGGATTAAAATCTCCAACAGTCAACACTTCTCCCTTCTTTCCCACCTTTTGGATGTCTTCAACCAGATCTCTGTCCAGTTCTTCCATCTCAGTCAGAGGCCTGTTCCCACAACAGTAAAAATGGATGTACCATCATCTTTTTTTTATAACGGCCCATAATGCTTCTTCTCTACCCCATGTTCCTTGCAGTTCAGTTGCTTGGATATTGCTTTTGATAAAGAGCTACTCCTCCCCTTTTCTGTGCTCTCTATCCTAACAAGTAATAGCCCGGAATGTTAGGAATTATTAGGAAGGGAATGGTGAATAAAATTGAGGATGTCATAATGCCTCTGTAGCGCTCCATGGTGAGACCACACCTTGAGTACTGTGTACAATTCTGGTTGCCGCATCTCAAGAAAGATATAGTTGTGATGCAGAAGGTACAGAGAAGGGTGACCAAAATGATAAAGGGGATGGAACTGCTCCCCTAGGAGACTAAAGAGGTTAGGGCTGTTCAGCTTGGAGAAGAGACAGCTGAGAGGGGATATGATAGAGGTTTTTAAAATCATGAGAGGTCTAGAATGGGTAAATGTGAATCGGTTATTTATTCTTTCGGATAATAAAAGGACTAGGGGCACTCCATTAAGTTAGTATGTAGCACATTTAAAACTAAACAGAGAAAATTATTTTTCACTCAACGCACAATTAAACTCTGGAATTTGTTGCTAGGGGATGTGGTTAGTTTAGTTAGTGTAGCTGGATTTAAAAAAGGTTTGGATAAGATCTTGGAAGAGAAGTCCATTACCTGCTATTAATTAAGTTGACTTAAAAAATAGCCACTGCTATTACTAGCATCAGTAGCATGGGATATACTTAGTTTTCGGGTACTTGCCAGGTACTTGTAGCCTGGATTGGCCACTGTTGGAAACAGGATGCTGGACTTGATAGACTCTTGGTCTGACCCAGTATGGCAATTTCTTATGTTCTTATGGCTGTATCCCAATCATGAGAATCCATGAACCATGTCTCCATAACAGCAACAATGTCCAAGTCTGCCTCCACCATTAAGGCTTGCAGGTCTGAGATTTTATTGCCCAGACTACGAGCAATTGGCTTATAGCTTTCCAGCTTCTCTCATTCAGGTTACTGCTTTTCTGGACTTGTTTTGTGAATTATTCAGCTGCCTTTTGTTATCCCCTTCACCCATTTCCTTTGTATTTGTATTTGGGGGTGACATTCCAATGTCCTTCTGCCACCCCCATCATCTAGTTTAAATGCCTTATGGCATAGGGCTTGAATTCATCTCTTAGGATCTTTTTTCCTGCCACATGAAAGCATTTAACTATAGTGCTTCTCTAGAAAAGAGTTTCCAGATTAGTGCCTGAAATGACTGAGTCACCCAGCACAATGAGCTTTTCTTATGGTTATTGATTGTATTATGGAATTTCTGCGTGCATTGGGCTTCTTCTTTTTTTTCAGATACCACTTCAATCTACATTGCCAGAGCTTCTTCATTATTTAATACAGAGAAGGTATTTCGTATTTCTGTCACTTGAGGGAGCGTGGGTCTCCGCATCACAAGTCTTACTCTACCAAAGCTCACTGTAATCCATTTGTTCTTGGGTTTCTGTACGCTCTGTGTAAGTGTGTGTGTGAGGGCGGGGGGGGGGGGGATACAGGTGGGCTGCACACTTGTGAAAAATGGTGACTTTGGGTCACAGGTCTTGTCCTACCTGAGCCCATGGTAAACCATTTTTTTCTGGGCTTTTGGGTTTTTTTTGATAATGGGGAAACAATGCCTGAATACTGTAAAGCGGGTGAGGATATCTTGGTAGTTATTTATTGCAGCTAATTCACTTTTAAGGTAAGCCAACTCCTTTTTCATGGAAGAGAGTTCTGAACAAATGGGGCAAGCTCTAAGTTTCCAGATGATTTTTCTCAAGATAAAGGCTCCACAATTGTTACATTGGATAGTCCTCATTTTGCTAAACTGAATTGATGGAGAACATCTAAGGAATTGCCAAATTATCAAATTTTCTTGTTTCCAATTATGTATCCAGTAGGGATGTGCAGAGGGACGCCATACATTGCATTCGGGATTCGTATTCGTCGGGGGGCAGAAACGTTGCATTCGGCAAGGGGACCCCTGATATGTACATGCGTTAATTCTTATTCGTTTCCTGCTAAAATTGAATTAATCTTGGTAGTTGCTGATACTACCCTCCTGATCCCCCCTACCCTCCTGACCCCCCCCCCCCCGACAGCCCGAGTGCAGGAGGTCGCTCCCGGACCCCCACTGGAC
Source organism: Rhinatrema bivittatum (assembly GCF_901001135.1). NCBI lineage: Eukaryota > Metazoa > Chordata > Amphibia > Gymnophiona > Rhinatrematidae > Rhinatrema > Rhinatrema bivittatum. The sequence continues at coordinate 98,630,270 of NC_042620.1, forward strand.
TTTTGGCAAGTCTTGTGTGGGTCAGGAGGGTCCCCCAAGACTTGCCAAAAGTCCCTGGTGGTCCAGCGGGGGTCCGGGAGCGATCTCCTGCACTTGGGCTGTCGGCTGCCAGTAATCAAAATGGCGCCGATAGCCTTTGCCCTTACTATGTCACTGGGGCTACCGGTGCCATTGGTCAGCCCCTGTCACATGGTAGGAGCACAAGATGGCACCAGCCATCCAATGCTCCTACCATGTGACAGTATCTGACCAATGGCACCGGTAGCCCCTGTGACATAGTAGGTCAAAGGCTATCGGTGCCATTTTGAATACCGGCAGTCGAGGGTGTGAGTGCAGAAGATGAATCTCACAACCCCCGCTGGACCACCAGGGAGTTTTGGTAAGTCTTGGGGGGGGGGGGGGTCAGGAGGGTGGGGGGTTTGTTTAAATTGGCTCCTTTAGACGGCTGAATAATTCGGCGAAGATTCGATGTATTCGTGGGGAATCGCGATACGTTTCGCTTCCCCACGAATACAATGAATATGGCCCTATACGTTGCTGATTACAAATACGTAGGAAATGAATGCACATCCCTAGTATCCAGGTAGACTATATTAGAAGAACAAACCTGGGGTGGGTGGGTAGAGGGGTAGGGTGGAAAGAATTAAACAGTTGGCACCTTCTCCTGCAGTGCTCTGGCTGCCTCCTATTGATTGGAGCAGCTTCTCCCAAAGACAGGCTGCTTACAGCTGCATGAGGTGCTTTTCTTTTGCCCCAAATATCTTTAAATTATTCCAACAATTTCCACTGCTACAACTCTATAACAATATTCCCCACTCCAATGCAGTAGCCTGAACTTTGCTGAGACACAACAACAATGCGATTAAACTACACTTTCAATACTAGGTAAAGAATTGTTTTCCTGTGCTTTTCTATTTTTGTACTGCTTTACTTGATTTTTACTACAGTAAAGTAGTATTTTGTTTTGGACACAACCCTTGATGTGTGGACTTGTTTATTGCAAGAGTGTGAGTGTGATCCCTTTGGACTTTACTGCTTTGCTGTTGCCCATGGAAGAATCCCGATCCAAAGTTGCGGGCAGGTTTTCCTCAACCTCTGCAGTATCTGAAGGTAGCCCCTTGCCTATTTCTGGGAGAGCATGGAAAAAGGGGTTACACTTGGAGTTCCCAGATTCAAATCTTTTCCTGATCAATCCAGCCTTTCTTTCAAACTAGGCAAAAATAGTGCATACTGTACTGGAGCACTGTAATTGAACAAATAATAAAGGGCATTGGATAGAAGAGTCTGTTATAAAACCTCAGGACCAGGGGTATCCATTACAGCTCCGCCAGTGGGAGGGCTGTCCATAAATGGATACTCCCTTAATTATTTATCTAACTGCATTAGGCTGTTACAGTACCTATTAGTAAACCTAGAAGTGGTCTGGGTTACAAAAACAAAAAAATATTCTACTGAAATTCATATTTCTAGTTTTTTTTTTGTTTTGGCAAATAGCACGTGCCCCTCAACGAAATGAAATTGAGATGCAAAATTCTTCCCAATGAAGCAAATTATTTTGGTTTGCATGTGCTTAAAATATCATTGTTAATGTTCTCTTTTCATATAAGTAAATGTTGCGTCCGTCGGTGCTAGACGGCTTTACCCCATTTGCCTCATCTTGTTCACGGCTCCTCCCGCTTACCTAGGAAAGATGCCTACCGCCGCGTCTACAAGCCAACCTCTCCGGCATCCCCGGTACGGCTATGGTGCAGACTCCCGCCATGCTCCTCCCAGGTACTTACTAGGGTGCGCGGGCGCGTGCCACCTACATCTTTATTCCAACCTTGGCGCGAACCTCGGGGGCATTCCCCCTTGCTGATGTCATGCCATCCGGGTATATAACCTATTCTAATTTGCTAGCTCGTTGAGTTAACAAGGACTCGAATCCATTCCTGTCTACGCTACTCTGCCGCTTCTGTGCTGCTGCTGGAAGCTCTCTCTCTGCCCTTCAGGGTAACTGCTTACCTAGGTACCCGCTCCTTGGGGGCCCTCTGCTTTATTTCAGGTGCCGAACAGGTACTCGCTCCTCGAGGGCCTGCTCTCCCTGCCTCGGTGCCTGCATTATCTTCTTCAACCTGGTGGAATCGCATACCTACAGCAAACATCTAGTGAGTACTCTAACTCTCAGTCTATCTCATCCACAGTACTACCTTGCTGGGAAGCCTGCTTTGGAACCTCCCTATACCAACGGGGTGAGAAGGGCTCCCTCTGCCGAGGTCCCTAAGACTACTACTACCAGACTGCCTCACTACTGCCACCTCTGGTGGTACTCTTCAAGCTGTATAATAAAGAACTAACTGTGTTTGTGCATTCTGAGTCTAGCCCAGTACTGTGGCTCCTCACGGGGCTCCTCCCCGTGGGCGTGGTCATCTGCTACAGTACCCATTTATCCACCCAAACACCGCTTAATCATAACAGTAAAGAAATAGTCTTTCTAAAATTCCATGAATATTAGCAGGACTGTGCAACCTGTTAATGCCTTTTTGACAATGTGATTATTTCCTGGAACTATCATGGCCAACTCCTATATTTTAGAATCATGTAGAACAGGGATGTGCATTTGAAATGACAATGATAATGTCAATGGCATTGTCTATGTCTATTCAAGTTTTCAAAATGAAATAGAAAAAACATGAAATGTCATGTTTTCCTTCTATTGTTTTTAGTGCATACTATATGGAAATAATGCACACTAATTGAAATAGAAATAGTGTGCAGTAACACCTGCTCAGCAGAACCAGTTTAGCAAGCTTTCTCTGCCAGAAGTGCTACCGCAAGGAAATTTTTTCTGTTTTGCTTAATCCCTTCAACAAAGACTTCTATTCAATTAATGTTAAACTTAAGGAAAGTTACAAATAAATAAAGGTTTTCTTTTCTGACCTGACAATTTTTTCCATTTCTTTTGGGCTTCCAGCTCAATTGGAATCAATCTTTATAATCTGGGTACCATGAAACTCCATTTGCAACTACCCAGAGCAGGGTTCCCCTTAATTTTATATTTCCCTTCCACCAGTCTAGTCATCATAGTGGCAGTCCTTGGCCAGGGGCTACAAGCTATAGTTCCTTCTGGAATCCAGTTAATAGGTACCAGACCATAGGGTAGCTGGATCAGTAACAGCAGGCTACAATGCCCAGAAATCAACTGGGTTGGTGCCAGCTTGTTGCTGAACAGGTGGCATTCACATTATGTAAGCTTTAGATCAAGTGGACTTAATTTCCAGTTTTTTTGTGCTATGGTTCCAAGTATCTGCCTAGAGATGATTGATCTGCATTTTAGTTGCAGGGAGGTTGTTTCTGATATGAAAATATTCAATGCTATTTGTCCAGCTAAGTTTATTTATAACCAAACAGCAGGATTTGAAAATCCCACTGCACTGACCAGACCTGTGATACCTGGATAGCTTTTTATCTGGCTAAAAGGTTATCTGACTAGCTCAGGGTCAGAGCTGGGGCATTCCGAGGCAGAGCCGGTTATTTGACTAAGGGGCTCGTTCACTAAGCCGTGTCAGACCTTTACTGTACTATAAATGTTGCTTTTTGCTCAGTAAATGGCCTAATTCAGGGATAATGCAAGATATTTTAAACCCCATCTTAATCTTAAATGTTCCCTGTAAACCGAGGTGATGTATAGCTATACGTACCTCGGTATAAAAGATTCTATAAATAAATAAATAAATAAATAAATAAAAATCTGACTCTATGCAAGAGTCAGCATGTAATGGTAAATGGAACCTACTCTGAAGAAAGAATGGTGTTAAGTGGAGTGCCACAGGAATCGGTTTTGGGACCGGTTCTGTTCAATATCTTTGTGAGCAACCTGGCGGAAGGGATAGAAGGTAAAGTTTGTCTGTTTCCAGATGATACTAAGATCTGCAACAGAGAGGACACATCTGAAGGAGTAGAGAGAATGAAAAGTGATTTAAGAAAACTTGAAGAGTGGTCAAAGAAATGGCAGCGGGGATTCAATGCCAAGAAGTTCAGAGTCATGCATCTGGGGTGTGGTAATCTAAAAGTGCTTTATGTGTTGGGTGGTGAAAAACTAATGCACACGGACTGGAAGAGGGACCTTGGTCTGATAGTGTCAGATGATCTGAAGATGACGAAGCAATCTGAGAAAGTGATAGCTAAAGCCAGAAGAATGCTGGGCTACATAGAGAGAGGAATAACTAGTAAGAAACAAAAGGTAATAATGCCCTTGTACAGGTCCTTGGTGAAGCCGTACCTGGAGTACTGCATTCAGTGCTCGTTGCCCATATCTCAAAAGGGATAAAGTCAGGAAAGAGGTTGTCCAAAGAAGAGCAACCAAAATGGTGAGGGTTTAACATTGGAAGACTTATGAGGAGAGGCTAATGAATCTGAATATGTATATCCTGGAAGAAAGAAGGTGCAGGGGAGATATGATATAGACCTGCAGATATCTGAAAGATTTTAATAATGCAGATTGGCAAACCTTTTCCGTTGGAAAGAAATCAATAGAACTAGGGGACATGAAATGAAACTCCAAGGAGGATGACTCAAACTAATGTCAGGAAATATTTCTTCATGGAGAGGGTGGTGAATACCTGGAATGCCCTTCTGGAAGGGGTGGTGAAGATGAAAACAGTCAAAGAATTCAAAGGGGCATGGGATAAACACTGTGAATCCCTAAAGGCTAGAGGTTAAAAATAAAGAAAAAAGAGTGCATGGGGGTAACTTGCTGGTGTGGCAGTTGCTAACCTTAAAAAATAACAGTATCAAGGCTTAAATCAACTCCATCATTGCTCTTTGAATTGGAATTGGATTCAGACAGCAACGAACAAGGGCCCTGACTTTTACAGTTTGGGGAACAAATAAACTTGGGGGTAACTAGCTGTGGAGGTGTTTACTACCCTTAGGGGTAGATTTTTAAAGGGGTGCGCTAATTTTATCACATGCGTGCTCATGTTTTAAAATCGGGTGGCCACGTGCACAATCGCACCGGATTTTATAATCCACATGTGCATGTGTGTGCGGCGCACTCAAGGGGGGGTATACTTTTGCAAGTCCTCGCAGCAATGCAATCAGCATTTCCCCAGTTCCCTGTACCGCTGTACCAGCCCCCTCCAGCCCGCCCCGCCCCCCAGCCCGCCCCTTTATCTGGGCCCGGCACTTCGGCGCATAACAGGGGTTACGCGTGTGGCTGGGCCCCTTTGAAGATGTGCCCGGCCACACTTGTAATCCCCGTTTTTAAAGCTCACAGGGGATTTAAAATTTGTCCACTTATCACTAAGCCTGATAATTTTGATGCAACTCCAACATTGCTCTCTGCTTTCATAGCAATGGTTAAGGGAAATTAGATTCAAACAACATCTGGGGGTCTTGACTTTTACAGTCTGGTAAACTGATAAGCATGGGGCTAACCTGCACAGTGCAGCAGATACTGGCATAAGCTTGCTGGGCAGACTGGGTGGCTCATTTGGTCCTTTTCTGCTGTTATTTCTATGTTTCTATAAATGAGCTAATCATCTCTTAAATACTCTAAATGATGCAAATTAATACAGCTTGCCAAAAAAATTGAATGCTGCATTGATTTTAAGTTAGCTACAACTTAGATGTACCTCAATTCCCCCAAGCACATCGGGATGTTAATGCACAGGGCCATGTCTTAAAAGGGACAATGGCCACAAGCTAGCCTCCTCTGAAAGCAGTCAAAAATCACCGGGGTCCCCACAGACCCCCCTTGTATCTTCACATTTCTGGAGGTAACCCATTGTCAAAATATAAACCTGCACCAGGTCCCCATCCCTCTACCACATCTTTCAATCAAAAAATCCAGGCCCTGGAGGCCAGGATCCCAACTCTGTATCCTAGCTCAGTCCTGGACCTCTCTTACTCACAAAATTAGCTCCTTGTGGTCCAGTGGGGGCCTGGAATGCCCCTAGGATACAGGCCTGGAAACTCTAGGGGTAAAGGCTGGGTGGTGCCATTTTGAAAAATGCTGGCTGCTTGGCCCAGAGCCTAAGAGGTGCTCTAAGCCCCAAATGGGCCACCAGAGCTAATTTTGTGAGTAAGGGGGAGCTCCACAGGTGGGCTAGGGTTGGCATCCCGGCCTCTGTGGCCTGGATTTTTTGACTGAATATGAGGGGTAGGAGATTGGGGAGGCAATGCCTGGTGTTGATTTATAGATTTTATTTTTTTAATATTTTGACAACGGGCCACCTCCAGGGGCAGCAGTGGGAGTGGTGGATGGTCTTTGGAAATCCTTGTGTTTTTTAAATACTTTTTTTGGGTTTTGGGGGCTTATTGGCATGGTATTTTGTTCCCATGCTATTTAACTATGAGGAAAAATACTATGGGAATCACAAAGCAGCAGGGCCTGTTTCCATGGATTTGTGACTCCTGTGGTATTTTTCCCAGATGTTTCCCATGTGATGGGGTAAAATCTGGTCAACATAATTTTCCAAAATGGTGGTCACCAGACCTGGAGCTTGAGGGCTCTCCAGGCCCCCACTGAAAACCAATGATTATTCTTTGAGGTACGGAAGTGTTTGGGGGGGGGGTGCTCACTAGACCTCAAGAGTTTTCTTTTTTGGTTGGGGGGAGGGAGGGGCCACTAGATTTCATAGATGTTGATAATTGGCAGTGGGGGATGAGCTGACAGAGAGTTACTTGAAAGATAGGCTTGGTTGGATGGGGGAATAATTTTGTTAAAAGGGGCAGGGTGTCACCAGATAAACATTTATTCATTATAGCACACTGTTGATGGTCGCCACCACCTCGGAAGGTGATAGGAGAGCAGGCAGAAGTATCAAAAGACCCCCCATGGGGCAGGATTTAAGCATGTTTTTGGGGGGCGGAGGTAGTTTTAGGCTGACTGGACCTTTAAAACAATGGCAGCCCAGTGAGCAGCAGACTGCCTTCATGTGTTTTAGAGGCTCCAGCTGTGTTCTTTTTTATGGCATGTTTCTCCTGTGCTCAAAAATTGTGTGGCATGACCACCGCAATATTTTGCCAAGATCACCATCCCCCCTCACAATAAAATATCACAGCTTTCTAAATGACCCTATAAGGGTGTACCTGAAGCAATGTAGAGTGAAATAAAAGGAGCAGTAGCAGGATTTGAACCTTGACTTCAAACCTGCTGTTCTAGCCACTAGGCTACTCCTCCACTTCTGAATATATTACTATGAAACATAATCCTTGGTTGAGAGACAGGTCTCAGCAGACAGCATATAGAGGGAATGAAAGATATAAAGATCATGAATGTAGATAAGAATTTTGGAAATTGCATAGGCATTGAGTAGGAAACATGATAAGGGGGATGAGGAGAAAGAAAGAGATGGTTAAGGTTGGAGGGGAAATGGATTGATGTGCACAAAATGGGTTGAGAAAAGCCAGGATTGGGATTGATATCTCCAGTTGAGAAGAGGAGGAGAAGGTGAGAGTGGAAGTATGATAAGAGTGATGAAGAAGATGAGGTACTCTTAGGAAGAGGTGTGATGACTGGATGAGAGAGAGAAACCATTGGAGCATGAAAGCAATGAATAAGGCAAAAGAAAGTAATATTGAGGAGGTGGAAAATGTAAAGAAGGGGGGATGTAGGATCAAAGTTTGGATTGCTTGAATGGGGAATAATATTGGGAAAGGTGGACAACAGGAAGCACAGTGGACAACAGGAAGCAAACAAAAGAAGAAATAATGTTAACCTGAGGTAGCTGGAATGTTTTGTTGGCGAGGTGAAATGATAGCGTCCTTCTGAATTGATGTGGAACAATTTTAGTTAAAAATTAGAGTGACCTAGGCTTCTGTAGTATATAAAAGAAGTATAGGGGGTCCTTTTCAAGTAAGGGGGGAAAGATTATTCTCCAAGGATGTCCATTAAAAAGCCATCGCACAAGGAGGAGAAGTCCATTAACGGCTATTAAATTTGTTAATTTAATAGGGAATAGCCACTGCTATTAATTGCATCAGTAGCATGGGATCTTCTTAGTGTTTGAATAATTGCCAGGTTCTTGTGGCCTAGTTTGGCCTCTGTTGGAAACAGGATGCTGGGCTTGATGGACCCTTGGTCTGACCCAGCATAGCAATTTCTTATGTTCTTATGACTATCTCCAGATGCTCTTACAAATAAGATAATACACACAGGTATTGTGGTTCCCAAAGAAAAGTCTCATTGCTTGGATAAAGTAGAACAAAATAAATATTTAAACTCTATTTACATTCCACCCAATGAAATATATCAAGCAGATGTTTAGTTGCAGTTAAATAAATGAATAGCTCCAGTAGTTTGTACAATAAGAGGTCAATTTTAAAAGTGTTGTTACGCAAACATGCCCACATATACGCGTTTGTGGGCTGTGCACATGCAACATGGATTTTAAAAAGCCGTGAAGTACACAGCTATATATCCATGGACGCATCAAAAATAAGAGGGCCTGGGTGGATCATGGGCATTCCAAGTTTATATGTGTAACTCCATATTGTAAAACTAGAGACTTCAACATGCGTCGGCTTGTTATCCACATAACTTCACTGCCGCTCCAGATGAGGAGCAAGTCTGTAGATCTTCAGTTTTAGGGATTACAAGACAGGGTGATGGATCTGGATTAGCTGAAAGGTGTGCAGGATGAAGAGCCAGAGGTTCTTAAAGACCTCAATATTTATTGAGCAAAGTGGTAGACTAAGCATGTTTTAAAATCCACCTACATATACGCATAAAAGCTGGCACATTCCTAGGAAAGATACACAAAGTATATTTTCTTGAGCAATCTCTTAAGATTAGGCACATACATATGACAGAGGTTATATTTTAAAACATATGCATGCAAGTGCATGCATGATTTAAAATTGTACCGTATCTTTGCTCATGTGTGTATGGGTGCATGCATGCTCATTTTAAAATTGTTCTGTCAATTATTTACACTCTTCCCTTTTTCTTTTGTCTCTCTTGTTAGGGTACAAACTTCTTACTTTTACAAGCCTCTTAGTTTACAAGAGTACTGCTCTTGGATCACAGCAGATAAACACCACAAATGGACTCCCCCAATTAGATGGCTCCAGATCCATGCTGCGGTCTGGCAACATAACCAGTTTTCTAGGGCTGTTTGATTTATTTATTCAATTAAATATTCCACTCATAAAAGATGTTAAAACAAACAATTCATAATAAAATAGACTTAAAATCCAATCCATAGCTTCTTTTTCATTAAATGTAAATTGTAAGTTACAATTTTCTTTGCCTCAGGTTCAAGTCTTGTGATCTCTTATTGTGGACTTTGATTTGAGTTACGAATAGTTTTGGATCTTTGAATTTATGATGTATCAATACCTTTAGGTTAGTACAAATTACTATGATGTATCTCTATTTTCAAACAAGAAGTATGTTTCTTGATTATATTTGTTAAACTATATAAAAATAAAAAAAACCCCAATCCATATAAGTAACACCAATCATAACAATACTAACTGAAAAAAAAAGACTGAATAGTTTACAAAACAAAAATCCAATCCATATCAGTAACACACAGACAATCTTAACAACAAAGACAGAATATAAAAATACAACGCCTGGTGTAAAAAAAAAAAAAATGAAAAAGATCAGTCTGCCGTTCTATTTGCTGTTCAGAAAACTTGGCAGAAACATCATATGAGAGCTACTTTGTAACCCTTTCATAGTGACAAAACTATTTGCCAGTGAAAAGTATTTATACTTCAAAGGCCAGGTTAAAAAAAAAAACATGCTTTAACCGATTGCCGAAACGTCAAAAAATTTCATTCTGCACACATTTTGAAAGGAAGAGTGTTCCAGAGAAATCGTACTTGGTAAGAGAAAGAAGATACCCTCATGTGGTCTAATCTGATAACTGTTTGGGGGGGGGGGGGGGGGAGGCATAAAACATCTGTCTGGGAAGAGTGACAAGTTTGTGATGGGGAATAAGGAATCAGGAGTTTGGAAAGGTAAAGAGGAGAACCACAATGCAGTGTGCAGAAATTTAAAATCTAATTTGATAAATGATGGGTAGCCAATGTAAATCCTGTACAACCGGGGATACATGGTTAGATTTTTTTTAAACCAGAGCTAACTTTGGCTGCTATGTTCTGTAATAGATGTAAAAATTAAAGTTGGTATTGCAGAAGACCTAGCAAGAGAGAATTGCAATTGTCTATTTTGGAAATGACAAAAGCATGGACCAACAGTTTCAAATAATAGGATTCACATACTGGCCTTAGACAGTGAACATATTGAAGAAAAAAAGAGACTTTTGCACAATGCTAGAAATGAAAGATTCCATGGAAAGTTTTGAGTCAAGCTGGACACCCAATGTAGTAATAGTATCCTTCAGAGGGATAGGAATACCAAGCATATAATGGAGAAACAAATTGAATAGATTCCCGATGGTAGACCCAATAAAGCCTCTGATTTAGAGGGGTTGACTTTGAGTTTGTGGGTGGAAAACCAGTCAGCTACTTACTAAAAAAGCATTGACTACTGAAAGGAAATACACATTTCTGGTTTCAATGAAAGCAGTGTTCTGGATTGTTCTGGATTTTGCTTGCCCGCTGCCTGCCTCGACCCTGGACTGGTTACTGGATTCTACTTGCCTGCTGCTTGCCTTGACCTCAGACTGGACACTAGATTCTGCTTGCCCGATCCCTGTTTTGACCTCAGACTGCCTCCTGGCTTCTGCCTGTGCCCGCTTGTGTCTTGGGATACACCTAAGTCCTGCTGGCCATTCAGGAGAAAAATAATCAATAAATGATCGCTCTATAAAAAAGTAAAAGAAGACAAAGAGTCAGTAAGAAGTAGATCATTTGCTGAAGAGACTATAAGGTTCAAAGTGTGACCAACCTCACGGGTGGTACCAGAAATCCTGTCAGAGAACCAGTAGCCAGGGCTGGTCTCTGAGGTAGCCCTCCAGCCACTTCAAAAGCCCTTTCAGACTGTAGACATGAGAGCCCCTGTGCCACAGCACAACCTTAAAAACAAAGACCACAAGGCCTGGGTTATAATCTGCTCCTCTAGAGGGGAGGAGTTTGCAATCTGTTATAATCGGCTCCTTCAGAAGGGAGGAGTTTAGCAATCTGTTAGGATCTGCTATGCTGATGAGAGGAGCAAGCAGATGAGAGTTAGCAGTCTGTTGTGCTCAGCTCCTGAAGTGGGAGGAGTGAGCACTCTAATGTAAATAGGTGAATCCTTGGGCCAATGGCAGATGACAGTGCCTCCGGGAGGATATCCTGAGAGGGTCCACTGGCTAGACTTGGGTATGGAGACAGACACAGACAGTTCTTTATTAGACAGGTTAGTAGAACCACCAGAGGTGGCAGTAGTGAGCAGATGTGCCTGACAGGGCTGAAGTCCTTCAGATACTGGAACTGCGATCCCAGGGTTGCTGAGCTGAAGAGAGACTATAGATAGTGAGTAGACAGGTTATGCTATATATATAGCCGGTAGTGGATGACACACTCACGTAGATTCTTAAAGAGGCTCAGTAGCTGGGAGGAGTTAGGCCCTTGAGGAGCAAGTACCTGGTTCCAGGGAAACCTCTGAGAGAGCAATGGTAACTCACAAATGTCTGTATCTGCGATACCTTCCAGGCAGTAAAGAATCTTCAGAGTATTCAGGAACATGGACCCTCAAGGAGCGAGTACCGGTTCCTATCTGCAATCTGAAATAGAGAAAAGAGAGTAAGGCCCCCGAGGAGCGGGTACCTCTGGTAAGTCCGAGGAGGCAGAGTAGCTTGGAAGAATTCGTATTCCTTGACCAAGTTCGATTTGTAGTCCTTGCTAACTCAAATTGTAAGCGCAAGTGAAGACCTTTTATGTTGGAAGCAGATGACATCAATATAGGGGGACGCCCCTGAGGTTCACGCCCTTGCTGGTACATACTTCGGAGCGTGCGTCCTATGTCATCAGGAACATGGCGTATCCGCAGTGTTGAGCTGGTCCGGGGACGCCGGGGAGAAGCGGCATGGAGATGCCATGGCAGCAAGCCGTCCATCAGACCCGGAGGGAGTTGCCACAGAGGTAGAAAGGGTGGAGCGAGGGCGAAGAGCAGGCACGAACGCAACAGCCTGTGCCACTGGTGGGTGAACATATCCATGCATAGGACAGGCAATGACAAGGAACCACTGAACCAAGACTGCAGCAGCACCAAGCTGGAACCAAAGAGAGAAATGGAGCCAAGCTGGAGACATGGAACGAAGAACCAGGCTGAAAATCATAGTAGGCTGAAGACAGGAGACCAGGCAATGGCAAAAAAACAGACAAAGGCTGAAGACAAGGATCTAGATAAGGACAAAGAGCCAGGCAAAGTCCAATACAAGGACCAGGCGGGCACTGAAGATCAGGATGGGCTGCAGGCTGAAATAAAGACCAGGAACTCAGGAACTCGGAACTCTGGGACTAGGAACATGGCTCTACAACCAAGAGGACTCCGAAGACTCAATCCAGTGAAGGCAGACCCAGCACAGAAGACCACCAAGGACTTGGAACAGAACAAGGACAATTGAAGACCACATGAATTAGAACCAGACTGAAGACACCAAACAGGGGACCAGGAACAGATGACCACAGGAGACCAGGAGCAAGAGAGCTTGCAAAGGCCCTGATGAAGAACTGAAGAGCCCTTTTATAGGGCAACTGGAGGATGACATCATCAGAGGGGGCTACGGCCTTTCCTGCCATGGGCCTTTTAAAATTAGAGCAGAGGTGCACGTGTGTGCCTAGGACGGCAGCATGCCACAATTGGGATGGTGTTGCGTCTCTCCAGTCGTGGGACACAGCAACCAGGTAAAGGCAGCAAGGGAAGGTCGGCGGTGCTCTAGGCTACTTCAAAGAGCTGAGCTGGCATCTAGCCAGGAGTGGGTGAGTGAAGCTGCTTGCAGGACCCCTTCGCGATCAGTAACTCTAACAAATCCATTGTGTTAGTCCTAGATCAGAAGTTAATGATAGAAAATTCCTATCAGATGAACTGGATTATCAGCATGAATGTTGAAATCACCTAATATGATCAATTTGTTTTATAAGAAGTGGAGATGTCTGCCAAGAATTCCATTGTTTCTAAGAATGAGGTTACAAAGGGATTGGGTGATTGTAAATGAGAAGAAAATTAAGTTGATAGATAAAGAGGAATGGACTATGAGATACTCAATGTGCTTAAAAGATCTAAACTCAAGTTCTTTTAATTTTAAGGTTTTGTCAAAAGCAATAGCAACCCCACCTCCCAGATGGTGATTCCTACATTACTAAAGAAAGGAGAAATTTGGGGGTATGCCTGAACAAGACAAAAAGGTGTCCACTTTTTTTCAACCAGGTTTTGGTTAGAAACAAAAAGAGTTTGGAAGAAACAATGGCGACATGATGCGATTTTTATCGCGAATGCCGGTATAGAAAAACTTAAAATAAATAAATAAATAAATTAATTAATTAAGTCATGAATATGGTTATATTAAGATGTAAGGATCTAACATTGAGTAGCCCACAAGGAATAGGAGAGCTTAGTAATAGATCAGGTAACTTAAGCATAGGAACTAAAATAAGAGATGAACAGAATGATGGGGGTGAACGCAATGAAAAGAACAGGAGTATCTGCCTCAACTACAAATGACAGGAATGGAGGACATGAAATGAATAAGGGAAATGAGGTGCAAAAAAATAGAAGAGAAAGCATTACAGAGATAGAAAAAGTGATAGATTCTTATCCAGAATCCAAAAAAGGAGGAAGAGATAAAGAAGAAGAAAAGGAAAAAAACCAATGGAAACGAGAAAAAAACAGAAACGAACAGGACCTGATACGACTGAGACCTAAGCAGAACTATAATAATATGTGCATATCAATAATATGAACATATACCAGTAAAAGGCAAAAGCTGCTTGATAAATAAGAAATTATTATAAAGATACCAAATACCTGAACTACATAAAAGTAGGGAACCTTAATCAGAGCTAAAAAATTAAAATTGAACCTAAAACCAGATAATTAAATGTTATTACATTTTCTAGTCTAAAACACCATGTTAATAGTTTCCATAGGTCAAAATACAAATATTTCATCACTCATTTGGTCCCTTATGCCCACAGCTACTAGACATTCCTCCAGCAGATGATGGGTATTTCAAACTTGAGAAGCCTGCTTCTGTGGGGCTGGGGAGGGGAGGACTGTTAAAGTTTCATAAATGTTCTCATGATTTCTCTGGCATAGTGTGACGCCAAGGAGCTATTCTTCTCACAGCTTTATACCACCTTCTCCTGTCTCTGGGGAAGCTCTGCACTTTATTTCCTCTCTCTACCAGGAAATGTTCTAAATTGAAATCTTCTATAGGAGACTCTATACTCCCTCTACTGACAGAAGCCAAGTATTGCACTTTCTAAACAGGTACTACAAGATAAGAAGATATAGGAAGAACATAAGAAATTTGATGCTGGGTCAGACCAATGATCCATTGAGCCCAGCATCCTATCTCCAACAGAGTCTAGGTCATTTGAAAGTACCAGACAAAACCTCAATAGGAAAGTCTGTTTCATGTTGCTCTCTGCAAGAATTAAGAGGTAGACAAACCAAAGTCTCTCTGGCTAATACTTTATTTATGGAGCTGTGCTCCAGAAATTTGTCCAAATCTTTTTGTTTTGTTCAGTCTTTTTATTTAAGCATAACAAAAGCAAGACAAAAACCATTGAACAAAAACATTAAAGTGCACAGGAGGATAGACTGTTTTAAACCACATGACAGAAGTATAGGTATCATATTACAGTTACTAGTCCAAATCTTTTAATTAAACTCAGTTATATGTGACCGCACCCCCAGTCTGTCACTGTATGCCCTAGTACCATTTCCAGAGATGCAATATCTTTAGCTATTCATCCCCTCTTGCCCTCTTTCCACCTAGGAGAGCCAGGATTGGATACTCATGCCCTTTATAAACAACCATTTTGTGACTAAAGGTATGGCTAGAGTCAGTTCCAGAGCAGACCCAGGACATGAAAGATATAGACTCTTTGTCCCTCCCCGCTGTGGTCTCCCTACCTTATTAGTTTCCCTTTTTGAAGGGGATTTCATGCTGCACAACTTGCCAGTGGATTTTAGGTATTTGGTTTTAGTAAAGAAAGCTTTTGACCTGAATCCTTTTGGAATTTGTATTCCATGACTGAAGACCAGTGAGCCCATTCACTCCCTGACAGGCCGATACAGTAAAGTGCGGCCTCGGTTAGCCTGCTTCTAACCCGCTTTCTACACACAATTTGGCTGCGTTAGTCCAACCCGCGATTCACTATCCCTTTTAGCACATCCTTACCGCTTCTTTAAATCAACGGGTAACCCTTTCCACCCACGGCATGTATATGAGATGAAAACGATCGGATTAGCTATTCCCTCCCATTCAGTAACGTGCGCCTGACTATCGCCTTTTTAACCTGCAGTTTAGCCGCGCGTTTAACCTGTTAATTTACCGCCTACCCCTACCCCTGCGTTAGAGGCAGGGGTAAGGGTAGACGGCAAACTTTCCCCCAGCCCCCGCTCACCTGCTCTGGCCGCGTCCATGGGTGCCGGTCTCCGGGGCAGCTCCAGTCCTTTCTCCCCTCCTCCCAAAGCAACTTTAACCAAAAGAAAACCTAAAAACCTAAAATCCTCTCCTCCCGAAGCGACTCGACATGTAAAGTATTGTGAATAAGTGTAACCAAAGTTAACTTACTTTTTCTTTCTTTCAGCCCTTTCAGCCCTCTCTGCCCTCCTCCGGAGGCGTGTGCTGCGGCTCCTTTGCCTCCCGGGGGCAGCCGGCGGCGAAAGCGGCTTCCAGCAGCCCCTGCCAGCGAAGACGGACGAACGCACACCCGTAGTGCACGGGTGCTCAAGCCAGCGAAAGCACATGAACGGGCGTGCGTGACGTCACGGCGCACATTCATACGTTTCGCTGGCTTGAGCACCCAAATTGATGGGCCCCCAAGTCAGCGAAAGTGTATGAACGTGCGCCGTGACATCACGCACGCGCGTTCATTTGCTTTCGCTGGCTTGAGTGCCCGTCAATTTGGGCGCTCAAGCCAGCGAAGCGTATGAACGTACGCCGTGACGTCATGCGCTTCGCTGGCTTGAGCGCCCAAATTGACGGGCCCCCAAATCAGCAAAAGCGTATGAATAGGCGTGCGTGACGTCATGGCATACGTCACGCACGCGCGTTCATGTGCTTTCGCTGGCTTAAGCGCCCGTCAATTTGGGTGCTCAAGCCAGCGAAGCGTATGAACGTATGCCGTGACAGCCGGCGCCATCTTGTGCTCCTACCATGTGACAGGGGCCGACCAATGGCACCGGTAGCCCCTGTGAAATAGTAAGGGCAAAGGCTATTGGCACTATTTTGAATACTGGCAGCCAACGGCCCGAGTACAGGAGATGAATCCAGGATACTCCCTGGACCACCAGGGACTTTTGGCAAGTCTTGGGGGGGACTCCTTACCTCCCCAAGACTTTGCCCTTTACTATGTCACAGGGGCTATCGGTGCCATTTTGAATACTGGCAGCTGACGGCCTGAGTGCAGGAGATCGCTTCCGGACCCCGGCTGGACCACCAGGGACTTTTAGCAAGTCTTGGGGGACCCTCCTGACCCCCCCGACGATAGCCTTTGCCCTTACTATGTCACAGGGGCTATCGGCGCAATTTTGAATATCAGCAGCTGATGGCATGAGTGCAGTAGATGGATCCCGGACCCTCGCTGGACCACAAGGGAGTTTTGGCAAGTCTTGGGGGGGGGGGTCAGGAGGGGGGGGTTTGTATATAGATTAGATGTGTGCCCTTTGGGTATCACCACTCCCAAAAAAGGGGTTACATATACGATTAGCCTTGATCACAATTTCTGGCAACAAGCTCCATAGCTCAATTACGTGCTGACCAAAAAATCGTCTCTTAAATTTGGTTTAAATCTGCTACCCAGAATATATCCTAGTCCTAGTTCTATTTGATAATACAAAAAAGTGTTCCCTATTAGCCCATTCCATACCACATATCATTTTTTTTTAATAAATTTCTATCAAATTCCCTCATACCTCTATCATATCACATGACTCTTTGAATTAAAGAATGTTACTATATCACTTTAACAGTAAGACCACAGGGCTTACATTAAGTTCATAAGATGAAATGTCTTTTATTTTTTAAACCATCTCCAAATGTCACATCAGTCATTCAGTTCACCATGCAACAAGACCATCTAGTTGTAAATGAAAATGAAATAGATGAGGACATCCTTGGCCAGTAGGATGATCTCCTATTGACTTATGAAGTGCGTGTTCTTTTAAACAGTCTAAATAAGTATAACAAAAAGATGTCGGTATTTGTATGCTCTTCATGTTCTCAGGCACTTGTTAAAAAGAATATGCACTGATCCCATCTGGTGGTAAAAGGAAAGAAGTGCACCTAAGGAAAGATTACAGAGCTGTTTTTGCCTGGTAAGTGAAGATGATGCATTTAAATTATAGGTTACCTTGATTTTTAGCAACATACCAAAACTGTATATGTTTTAGATAAATAGACTTTTATTTGCAATGAACATAAAAGCTTCATCTAAGCTTTTATGACTGAATCTGGAAAGGGTGATGGATGCTTGGAATGCCCTTCCAGAAGAGGTGGTGAAGACAAGAATGGTAATGAAATTCAGAAGGGTATGGGACAAGCACAGAGGATCCCCAATGGCTGCTAGTGGATGGAAATGAAGAAATGGGGTAACTTCTGGTACGCCTAAAGTTAACATTTCTGCATGGCAGAACTACATGGAGCAGCAGTTACTACCCTTAAGAGAAGGCATGGAAGGGTGGGTGTAAGTTGCATGGAGCGGCAGTTACTACCTTTAATAGAGGGCATGGAAGGGAGTAACTTGCAGGGTGCGGCAGTTACTTCTCTTAAAGGAAGACATGGGAAAGAGGGGGTAACCTGCATGGAGCAGCAGTTACCCTAAGCAACTTAGGGGGTCAATTTCAATAGCTTTCGCACACTTGCGATAGGGTGATCGGGGCGGAGTCAGCCCCGGAAGAAGAGGAGTCGGGGCGGCACCGGCACCGGAGCCGCGGAGACATTGCTGACGGCGAAAGGTAAGGACCCTTATCGCCACCAGTTTTGCTCTGACTGCTGGCTTTCGCAGGCCCCCCCACCCCCGGTACCTCGCAATTCACTATTCTCTGCGAGAATAGTGAATCCAGGTCTTACTGAGCAGACTGGATGGATCATTTTGCTCTTTATCTGCTATCATTAACTATGTTATTATATGTCACTATGAAACTACATATTTTAAATGATGGCACAAAGTTCTACAGCTCTAGTATAAACATAGTATATCAACTACAATCATTGCTACCATATGTTTCCCCTTACAACTTCTTAACAGTAGTGGATGCAGCCCTGGATTTATAAATAAGCACCCATTATGCCTGTGCCTAGGATGGCAAATATTTAGGGGGCAGCAGGCTGGCTAAGATTTGCTGCCTTCCAGCTCTGCTGAATCTCATTCAACAGAGTTCAGACCTCTGCTACTGGGTAACAGAAACTTACAGGAGATGTATGTTGGGGGGGGGGGGGTTGTTAAAAGCACCAAAATCCTAAATCTGTCCCTGAGTGGGATGAAGTGAACACAATTTAGTAAATGCCAGCAATTCTAGGCAACTGGGATAATATAAGAGATTATTTGATGATGGCAAGAAAGAACGCCCAAGAATACAGCACTGTAAGGGTCACAACTAACACCATCTAATAAGATTTAAAAAAAATATCAAGATGACAGTTATATCCAAAATCACAAGTTAGCATGCAGAATCAAGGACATTTTAAAGTAATGTATTCCCTTTTTTTCACAAGAAATGTATGACTATACATGAAGTAAGATTATCTTATTGCTTTACAAATAAAAACACATAGCAAAAAGTATGTGTGGGGTGCATCCTGTTTTAGGGGTGTGTACATGTGTTTTTGTTTGTGGTAGGTTTTGTTTCTTTTCATTTAAACCATAAAAAATGAAACAAAGAATGAATGACATAAAAAAACAAAGTAAATAAAACTAAAGAAACCACAAAACAAAAATGTTGGACACCACCAAAGAAGAGGAAACAAACCCTCCCAGGCCTCTTCTTCGACCTCCCTTTGACCCGCCTTAACCTTCTTACCATATTTTTGTTTCTTCCCTATATTCTTAACAGGTAGTGGTCCTTTCACTGATAGCTGTCAGTAAAGGGACCAATTATTGCCCGAGTGCAGTGAATAAATTAAAACTAAGTGCTAGCAGCTGTCAGAGCTGTCAGCACTTAGTATTCTACAGAGCAGGAGGAGATAAGTCCCTCTCCCCCTGAATTAGAGGTCCTGTTGGAGTTCAAGAATGGGGATGGGGTGCCTGGGAGGGGGTAATTTAGCACACTATTTTTTTAAAGGTAGGGGATGGAGAGTGATAAGTATTGCTTGGTCACACTACAAGCATTTTACATATTTGTGTGTCTGGAGGGGGGCCACTGAGCCATGGATACTTTTTAAAGCATTTTGGAGAGGCAGAAGGGGGCTACTGGCCTAGGCTAGAATCATTTTACTTTACTTTTGGAGGGGTTAAAGTTATGAGTTTATGTGTGCCCATGCTGCTAATTCTTTTTTATGCAATATTCAGTAAACTGGGGTGCAGAAAAGTTACCTAGATAATTTTATCAGGGCATCTTCTCCAAAACTATTCAGACTGTACAGTTAGGGGCTGAATATCAGGGACAAGATAGCTGGATAAATTTAACTTGCTAACTTTCCCACTCACTGAATATTAGAATATTGATCAGTAAGCTTTTTTCCCATAGAGACAGAATGGGAGAAAAACCTTAGGGGTGCATTTTATAAAAAAGCTCGAGCACATACTTTTGTTCGTGCACCAGGCGCAAACAAAAGTTCGCCGGATTTTACAAGATACGCGCATATCTTATAAAATCCGGGATCGGCGCGCACAGCCCTGCGCACGCTGCTCGTTCCCTCCGAGGATGCTCCAAAATCGGAGTGGCCTCAGAGGGAACTTTCCTTCCACCTCCCCCCACCTTCCAATCCCTTCGCCTACCTAACCTACCCCCCCAGCCCTATGTACACCCCCCCTACCTTTATTCCCAAAGTTACGCCTGCTTGAGGCAGGTGTAACTTGTGCGCGCGAGCCAGCTGCTGGAGCGCCAGGTTCCGGTCCGGGGGCTGGTCCGGAGGCTGCGGCCATGCCCCCTGGAACGCCCCCGGGCTGGAACCACACCCACGGCCATGCCCCCGGAATGCCCCAGTTGATCTCTTTCACACAGTCTCATTCCCCAGGGCCTGGTTCTTTTACTGACTGGGAGGGGGACGGGAAGGGACGGATAAAGGAAGGCCCTTCCAGGGCCCAAGGTGTCAGGGGTTATACTGTTTCCTTTCCCTGGGAGTGGTTATACCTTTCCTGTCCTTTCTGTGAGATGGGAATGGAACACAAACAACACAGAATACTTTGGGTGAGTGTCCCAAAATAAACTTTACTGAAGGTGTATTCTGAATGGAAATTGGCAGAGCTCTCATCAGTTCTTTTTCCATTGATGGCTTTTACAGTTCTTATTGTCAGTATTTGTGCAAGGATCTTGCTAGCTTTTCTAGTACAAGGAACACCCTCCCTATCCAGGGCTAGGATAAATGAGGATCCCAGGTGGTCAGGGATATCCTGATCTGAGCTGGAAAACCCCCCACTCCAAACTGGATAGAAAAAATGGAATAACAGTATCTGCACAAAAATTACAGATTTCTCTCTCCCAGGGATGAAGACTCTAAGTGGGGGGGGTCCTCAATTGTAACTTGATATTGATCTTACTCATGGCTATCCAATGACTCTCTCTCTTGATCTCTTCTGACTTTTCCCAAATCCCATGATGGAAAGTAGTCACTTGGAACATGCAGCCCTTAATGTTCCTCCGGAAGGGCAGGAAGAAAGGCAGCAAAACTCTTCCTTCCTATAAGTTCTTCTCTTCAAAATATCCTTTGCCAAAAACCAATTCAAATCACCAGAATGTCAATACAGTGGGTCACCACCATATCTCTGTCCTCAAGGATGTTTCAGAGGGGCAGATCTTCCATTTCCTGGGCTCCCCAGGGAAAGGTTTCCCCATGACCTCCCTTCAAGCAAATGTTCAAAAATCCTGAAAAGCAATTTGAAAACCATTCAAACATCCAAGGATTAGACTGCAAGGCAGCTTCCTGACCTTGCCCTGGGACTACTTAAGCCCAAGAGTAGGCATCAAGAACCAACACATGATTAAACTCCTACCTCCTCCTAACTCCAAAATCAAACAGCACTGCCCCCATAGCTCTCAGAAGAGAGCTGTTTTATACTTTACCAAGAAGATGGCCACCCCAGCACTCTCAAGGGGAGGGGCTGTTTATGAATGGTGCCTCCCCTTAATCACCAGGTGTCAATACTCTAGCTGAAACTATGAGTTACCAGACTTCATGGTAATGTGCCCAAGGGGGCCATTATATAAAGTTGATTTTTTTTTTTTTTTATCTATGATATCAACACTGTACAGTAGGTGCAAGCCTACTATCTTTGTATGGCTCTTTTGGGATCCCTACTAAGGAGCAACATACATAGTGATATGGTAATGACAGATAAAGAACAAATGGTCTATCCAGTCTGTCCAGCAAGCTGCTTATGGTTGTAATTGCTGCTCCATGCACTGTGGCTTAGTAGTAATGCAAACCACCAAAAAGAGCACCACTTTGGTCCTGTATGTCAAATAATAATAAAACAAAAGGAAACCGCCTATAAAGTATTTAAATTCAGCTCTACCATCAAAAACTAAAGGGGTGTAGTTTTATCCATGTGGAAAGAAAAGGTCTGTTAGTGCAGCATCAGCAAGCCTGATGACATGTTCTTAACCACAGAAGAGCCGTCTGGTCTATTAATCATTTGCGGCTTTGACCAACAAAAAGCTTGATAGAGTATCAAAATAAATTTTGTTATGAAAATGTAATACGTCCATCTGTCCTGAATTGAACTAGCTGGCACTCTTAACCTGACAGCAGCCGTTGTTTCGCTACAAGGCACGTAGCTTCCTCAGGGGCGAGTGGTAACATTTATGAAAGGTATCTCTAATGGTAATAAAACATTCCATTTCAATCAGACGTGTAATAGATAGAAAACATTATAACTTAGCTTCCTATTGATGGAGAGACAACCTTTTCTGTTCGGACGCCGAGTCTCACAAGAATTCTCCAGGAGTGGGACAAAGACCACATAAAACCAGTTGTCAGAATTAAATAGCCCGCGTCTAAATTACATAGTGACATCATGACGTCCAAGTGTTATGACGCCTAGGCAACAGACAACAATGTATTACAAAAAAGGGAAGAAAAGAAGAAAATCACAAGAAGACATGCAGATCTAAGGCTGTATTTAACCCGGTAGGATTTACTGTATCCAGACAGTAGATCCAGCGCTGTTCTGCCTGCAACAAAACAGCATTGAAATTGCCTCCTCACCATGTTGGGTGAAGTTGCTCTAGTACACACACTTTTAATGTATCAAAGGAATGAGACTGCACTAAACAATGAGCAACCAATGGTGCAGTGAGTCAACCTTTATTCAAACAAGAGTGATGCTCTATAAGGTGGGTTTTCAGAGACTGTTTGGTCTTCCCAACATACCAAAGATTGCATGGACCTTGTAAAAGATAAATAATGCCTGTAGATAAACAATCTGTCTTGTGTTTCAAAACCAGAGTGAAATTTAATCTAGAAAAAAATATAGCAGATGTCTGAATCATTATGTGTCAAACCGAGCAGGAGCCACATGCTTTATGTGAACCTGTTGAGGTAGAATGATAACGTATGGAGGAGTCGGAATGGACCAACTGGTCTTGTAAATTGGTCCCTCAGGTGTATGTAAACCTTGGAGTATCATGAAATTCTTGATGTAACTGAAGAATGTGCCAATTATTAAAAATGATGTTTTTCATTTTATGGATCATTGAAGAGAAAGGTAATAGGCAAGTTAAAATGTCGTTAGTGTCAATTGAACGTGGAAAGAATAGTCATTCCCTATGAGAAAACTTGGCTCTGGTATAAGCATGTTTAATGCAACATTGTGGATAGCCTCTGGCTTGAAATCTTGCACTTAAGAATTTAGCTTGTTTCTGGTAGTCTGTCAAGGTTGTTCAAAGGCGTCTAATTCGAAAAAATTGACTGACGGGCAAATTCTCTTTTAAAGAATGCGGTTGAGCACTAGAAAAATGCAAAAAGTTGTTGCTAGTCACCGGTTTCTGATACAAGGTCATGATGAATCTTTCTGGTGTCTTAATTATTGTTATGTCCAAAAAATGAATGCTGGTAATTTGAATGTCAGCTGTAAATTGTAGATGGGAATTACATCCATTCAACCAAGTTAGAAATTGTTGAAAGATCTTGACCATATCGGACCATAAAAGAAAAATATCATCTATGTACTGTTTCCATGCTACAATATATTGTGAAAAAGGATTGTTAGTGTATATCCACCAGTCTTCAAAATGTGCCATATATAAATTTGCAAGTTCCAGGGTCATGGTGGCCCCCATCGCTGTTCCACAAATTTGTTGATAGAACAAGCCTTCAAAGGCAAAAAAAAACTTTTTGTCAAGGCTATCTGTAGTAATGACTGAAGGAACGATGATGGAATCCTTTGGGGTCATGGTCATGCTTCAAAGAAATCATACAGAGCTTCAACATCAAGAGTGACCATCGTCAATTTGGAGGTATCATCTGTGTATCCTTCAAGGAACTGTATCATCGCTTGAGAATCTCTAATGTAAGATTTTTGAATGCTTACATGAGGTGCCAAAAAATGGTCTACAAACTTAGACAAAGGTTCTAAAAGGGAACCTCTGCTCGAGACGATTGGTCCTCCAGGTGGTTGTGTAATATTCTTGTGTATTTTTGGAAGAATATAAAAAACTGGAACTCTAGGAACCTTTTTCAACAGATATGAAGCCTCATGGGATGTAAGAAATCCTATTTCTGCGCCTTCTGTGACTACTATTTCAATTTCTTTTGACAGTTCCTCAGTGGAATCTGTAGCAAGAGGTCAATAAAAATTTTCATCATGAAGTAACCGTTGTACCTCAGTGGTGTATTGAGTTCGGTCCAGCAACACTATCTTGCCTCCTTTGTCCGCAGGTTTGATTATAAGGTCTTGGTAATGACAAAGTGCCTTCAAGGCTAGAGCTTCTTGTCATGTCAAGTACGAAAAAGACCATGTGTTACAAAAATTGGAACGCAAATCTTGCACGACTCTCTGATGAAAAGTAGAAATGACAGCATCTGGTGGACCTGGAGGAAGCCATGTCGATTTATTTCTTAAAATAGATAGAAAATACATTAAAGAAGCCAATTAAAGAATATACTAATTCCTTCAGTGCTTCACTTTAATTAAGGTTACTGAAAGTTATTTCAATCATCTAGACCAGTGATTTTCAACCTTTTTTGAGCCGCGGCACACTTTTTACACTTAAAAAATCCCGGGGCACACCACCAACCAAAATGGCACAAAATGACACTAAAACAGTACATATTATACATATGTTTAAAATATAGATTCTAAATGTATCTATACTCATTCAGTGTGAAACCTGGGCCTGTTTCGATGAACACAAAAGGGATATCCTGGCAGGAATGGTGGAAAGACACACACGAAGCTCTTCCTCAACAGTTCTCAGTCTCTCCCTGTTTTTAGTTTTTATGGCAGTCAAGCTTGAGAAGCCCAGCTCACATAGATATGTGGTTGAAAATGGGAGCAATGTCAAAATAGCTTTGTTGGCCAGAATGGGGAACTCCTTGGCAACAGATAACCAAAAACTGTCTAAAGGAAGATCAGCAAACTTTAGCTTTAAACCGCGATCTTGCTTCAGTTCAATGAGTTCCTCTTGCTCCTTTAAAGTCATGTCCTTTCCAGCAACGGATAATGAACTGTATGGGTCCCTAACCCAGTCAAGGCATTCTGTGAAGGCTGAAGAGAAATAAAACGACAATTTCTCCTCAAGAGTTTTCAAATGTCTGCCAATCACCTCGCACATTGCAGCAGTGTTGCCATCATGCAGTTTCTCGGTGAGCGGGAACATCTGAAGGTTGCCACCCTGAACATGTTGTTGCCAGAGCTGCACCTTTAAATGGAATCCATTCATTTTATCAGTGCTTGTAAGCAGGTTTTCATTTCGGCCTTGCATCTGTGTGTTCAGTTCATTCAGATATTGAAATATATCAGCCAGGTATGCCAGCTTTGTACACCACTCATCACTTGCAAGCAGCTTTGAAAAATCGGACCTCTCGTTTGTCAGAATATTTTAAGTTCCTCTCGCAACTCATACACACGGGCCAGCACTTTGCCGCGTGACAGCCACCGGACCTCCGTGTGGAGCAATAAGATTTTATGTTCCGCTTCCATTTCTGTACACAAAGACGCAAATAAGCGACATCGCAAAGGTCGCATCTTCACAAAGTTCACTATGCGCACAACATCATCCAACACAGGAACTAGATCTGCTGGTAAGGTCTTTGCAACGAGGGCCTCACGGTGCAAGAAACAGTGGGTAACAAGAACATCTGGGTTTCTTTCTTTAACCCTACTTACAAAGCCTTTGATGCGCCCGACTATGGCTGCGGCTCCATCAGTGCAGACACCTGTGCAGTTTTCCCATGTAAGCCCACTTTTATCAAGATATTCCGATGTGACCTGGAATATTACCTCTCCTGTTGATTTTTCTGGCAGTGCCTTGCAAAATAGGAAGTTTTCTCTAATGGCTTCTCCATCCACAAAACGCACATTGGCCAACAGCTGACAATGTCCACTGATATCCGTCAACTCATCAAGTTGCAAGGCAAATTTCTTACTGATGCGCACCTTTTCCAAAACAACTGTTTCAATGTCAGCAGACATGTCATCAATCCGTCTGGAAATTGTGTTATCAGAGAGAGGCACTTTAGCTATCTCTTTGGCTGCGTCAGGGCCAAGCATCTCATTTACAATAGCTTTACAAGCTGGTAGTATTAATGTTTCTGCCACAGTGTGAGACTTTTTTGATTTAGCTATGAGTTCAGCAACAAGGTAGCTAGCTTTGAGGGCTCTCTCATTTGCCTGTGTGCTTTTTCTCAAAAAAGTTGCTTCTTTCTCATTGTTTGTACGTAAGCGTACAAAATACTCCATCGGCTTGTTTTGAATGGAAGAGTGTTTCGTTTGGAGATGGCGTTTAAGCTTGCTTGGCACCATGGCGCTATTGGATAGCTTCTCACCACACACCAAGCACAGTGGTGTTGGTGCTGTCGCATCCCCAGTGAAAGTAAATCCAAATGAAAGATAGCTTTCACTGTATTGCCTTGAGCTCACCGTCTTGTCTTTTTTCTTTTGTCGACCTCTCATACTAGGGCCTTCATCTACGTCAGAATTGTGTCCAGGGTCCTGTTCGGCATTTGCCTTTTCCATTCTCAAATACTTCTCCATCACTGCTGAGATAGTGTGCGCAGCCACACACTAAAATAGAAGAGTATTACATTATCTGCCACACTTAAAGGACCTCTGCCAAGCATATACTGCAATATAAAGGGGTACAATGAGAAATACTATGGTCATGAGGCCAGAGTACAAGTACCAGCTCGGTGATGTCATTAAGTCGCGCGAGCGTTCAAAGCTCGCTCATGTGTTATTGTACACGGCTCCTACACTGTAGGAAGCGTGACTGCGCATCGTAGGGCAGGGGTCAGGAACCTTTTTGGCTGAGAGAGCCATAAACGCCACATATTTTAAAATGTAATTCCATGAGAGCCATATAATATGTTTAAAACTAAATATAAGTAAATGTGTGCATTTTATGTAAGATCACACTTTTAAAGTACAATAAGTCTCTGAAAATATTACACCAGGCCTTAAGACACCAATACATCTCCTATTAGGAAAACGGACCAAGTCAGGCTGCTATAGAGTCCTACACAGAAACTACACGCCAGCAGAAAACCTCACCTGAATCACGTGCTGTCCCTCACCTAACATAGAATAAAGAGACCAAAACGCATAACAAGAAGCATACAGAAAAAAATGAATTGGAAACTGCAACAAGCCAGAGTCTCTGTATGCAGTGTAACAAAGGAAAAAAGAAACATCACCCATCCTTATAAAACAAATCAAGAAATATAAAATCATCAGCAGTAAAACTGTACTAACAAAAAGAACATATTTCGAAACAGCTAATGAGTGGAATATCCAATAATTAAAAACACATATAAACATTTCCAGATACCAACAAAATATTTCAAAATAGCAGACACAAAGACTCAGTAATGAAAAATAATAAGGATACAAAAATTTTTTTGCTCTGCATACCTGGGAACGTTTGATATCCAGGTGTCCTGAGATTGTTCTGAATTAGCAGGAGGTGGGGTGGTTTGCTTGGAACTTTCTCCTCTCTCAGTCACATACCAGCGCTCTCTCTCACACTGGCTCTCAATGACACACCTATACACACATGCTCTCAGTACTCACATATACACATGTTTTTTCTCACTCACTTATATAGGCTCTTAATTACACATTTACACACATGCTGTCTATCTTTTCACGCTTACACACACACAGGCTTTCAATCACATAAATACATGCTGTCTTTTTCTCTCACACACAGACTCTCATTCACATGCTTACAAACATGTCCTCTCTTTCTCTCATTTACACAAAGGCTCTCAATCACATACTCACATGCTCCATCACCTAAACCAGCTCTCAATCACACACAGACACACATGGTCTCTCTCTCTCATTTAAACACAGGCTCTCAATCACATACTCACATGCTCCATCACCTAAACCAGCTCTCAATCACACACAGACACACATGATCTCTCTCTTACTTATACACACAGGCTCTTAATCATACATACACATGATTTCTCTCACACACAAAGGATCTCAATCATACACACATACTCTTTCACACAAACAGGTTTTCAATCACAAACTTACACATACAGGTTCCCAAATGGTAAACTTACATTCATGCTCTCTCTCTCTCTCACAGGCAGGCTCTCAATCACAGACATACTCTCTTTCACATGTACAGGCTCTTAATCATTCACATACATGCAATCTCTCACTCTCACACACACACACACACACACACACACACACACAGAGGCCCCCCCGCGGCCCGGAAGAGGAAGTGGAGAGTATCGGGTGCCTGCGCGGCAAGAAGAGGCCACGCTAGTGCGCTCGGCATCGGCCCGAAGAAAAGAAGACTGCAGCGCGGCTCGGAGGAAAATGAAGAGGTTCAACCGCGGCCGATGGGACTCCGCCTCCGCGAGGGCTGAAAATGAAGAGGTGAGCGTTGGGAGGAGGCTGCTGCTGCTGCTCGCGAGTTTCCGGGGTGGGGGAGAGAGAGAGTGAACTTCACTCTTACACATACACTCTCTCTCTCCCCCACCCCGGAAACTCGCGAGCAGCAGCAGCAGCCTCCTCCCAACGCTCACCTCTTACTTACAGCCCTCGCAGAGGCGGAGTCCCATCGGCCGCGGTTGAACCTCTTCATTTTCCTCCGAGCCGCGCTGCAGTCTTCTTTTCTTCGGGCCGATGCCGAGCGCACTAGCGTGGCCTCTTCTTGCCGCGCAGGCACCCGATACTCTTCACTTCCTCTTCCGGGCCGGGAGGGGGGGCGAAGAGAGCATGCCGGTGCCGCTGACTCCAGCTGTCCTGCCGCGTTCCGCCCGGGCTGACAGCATTTTAAGCCCGGGCGGAGGAGGACCGGGGAGCAGCTGGGTCAGTGGGAAAGTGTGGCGACTGTCTGCGAGCCAGATGCAGCCCTCAAAAGAGCCATGGGTTCCCGACCCCTGTCGTAGGGGAACAAAACACAGGGGGCACTATAGTTTGGGGAACTTTCCCCGCGGCACACCCGACCATGTGTCGCGGCACACTAGTGTACCGCGGCACACTGGTTGAAAATCACTGATCTAGACAGTGCCAAAAATGATCATTCCTGATGGCTATTGTAAGCAGGAGGGAGGGGGTAGTGGTGTTAACTTTTATGTAATTGTAATGTTAATCCCAAGGACCCCCTTGGGCACTATTTTCTCTGACATCACCAGCAGAAGATAGGTACCCCAGATCAGAAAAAAATGGTCTGGCTACATGTGCTTTGGCAGAAGCAAAGCAGCAGCTGAGAAAGAAAGTAGCAGAGAGAAGGAAGCAGAAAAAAGAGAAAGAAAGCAAAGAAGGAAAAAACTGCTGGAACAGGACAGATACATAAGCATTGCTCCTGTCATTCCATAGGACCTGCTTTAGTGCCTAAAAGAAGAAGATACTACAAAATAATAAGTATATTTGGTTTATTGCATATGCTGACTACAGAAGATAAAAATAAAAAATCCTGTTCTGCTGAGAGATCCAAAGTTTATCTTTGGGAATCTCTTAAAGAAAGAATCAGGAATAATTTAACAATTTATCTCTGAGACTGTGTGAGATTGAATTTTACCAAGGCCAGACAGTGGTAAAGGCTGCAGCAACTTACAACCTCAGAGACTATAAAATTTTACACAGGCCAAGAGTTGAATTTGATAATAGTTAGCAAAGAAAATCCAAGTTAAATGGAAAATCAACAAAGAGCTACACCTGTCTCATATTTATTGTGCCAGGGAAGGAAGGTGCTGCAGATACAAATAGTGTGAATGCTACAGTTAGTGCAACTGCTGCAAAAGACACTAACCATCTTTTTATTCTCTCCACACACAGAGAATAGGGAAAAGAATTGCTTATCCTTTTTTTTTTTTTTTTTAGCCAGAAATACACTACCAACAAGTCTTCAGAGCCTCATTGAGTTAATACTGCTTTAAGTACACCTTCTGAAGATTGTCATGGAGAAATTAGTCCCTCCCCATAATTAAAACATTGGTAATACATTTGTATTGCCCCCTTGACTGCTTAACTCACAGGTCATTCCTGGATCTGGGACCAACCTGGTGGGAGCCCCCCCCCCCTACGGCAGATTCTTCAGTTTTCATGTTCTTGGCACCTGGTGTCTCCACCTGTGGAAGAAGGTATTAGTGGGTGGGATTTCCCTCCCTTCAACCCAGAAAAACAAATGGGAATGTGAACAAGACTGGCAGTATGTACAAATATATACAGGTTTATTAGACTATACAAGCATATACATTTCTACATGACTATGTACAGTGCTAATAAGATATCACACAGCACACTTATCTACTCGTGGTTAATAGGCTCAGTCTACACAACTATATATATTTCTACATGGCAGCTAGAACATTTAATATTGGCAGTTTGGGGTTGTTCTCCTCCACAGTACACCACCAAATAGAATAGAAAAGACCTCTCACATTCCTGCTTACTCAAGTATTATTATCCTCCACCTTTTATCCCAAGTCTCACCCATGTGAACAAATGCAACTGGGTTGGTGGGTAGGGTTGGCCTGGGGGGGGGGTCCTCTGTATCTAAACCATCTCCTTCTGTTCCGCTGAGAGGTTCAGGCCAATGCTGGGGCCATGCCATCTTGGGGGGCACAACTCTGCCTCCCAGTCTGTCGCTGGGGTCCATGCCCTCCTGGGGGACCCAGCTGCCTCCTGGTCTACCACTAAGGTCCATGCCCTTCTGGGGGACCCAATTCTATTTCCTGGACTGCTGCTGGGGTCCCCTTGCTCAAGGGGGACCACTCAATTTCTTGATCTGCCACTGGGATCCCCTCACTCAAAGGGGGGCCACTCCACCTCCAGCCTGCTGCTGACCTTCAGTTTTCCTCCCTTGTTAAGAAGGTTTTCCCTGGTTTGGGTTTACAGCTGCACTAGGCTCGTGGCTGTTTTAGCATTCAGTGGTTCTGGCCCACCACCATCTCAGCTTTCAGTGATTTTATCTCTGCTGAGCTCATGGCAAGTCATGTGCTGTTATCCAGCCTGGTTTTTGCTTTATCTATTATCTGATCCTGTATGGGTGATCTCTCAGCTAAAAGTCCAAAACCAAAGCAAGACTACAGAGAGAAGCCATGTGCATGCCCCTCTATCCTGCCTGGGCAATCCCCTTCTCTTGACTGGGGACTCTGTACCCATGCATCTGAATACCCTTGTTAGTCAGGGTGAAAATCTGTTTGCTTCTTAGGATTGTTTGCCAGTACATTTCTCTCATATATCCCTTTCCAAGTCATAGTTCTGTAATTTAGGAGTTTGAATCCTCTGATTTTTTAATGATATTTCCTACAAAATTACCAGCAGATGTTCAGCTGGCAGTGACATGCAAATCCCCTACCTGAATATCTGATTAATCTATTCAATTGTCAGTTAAGTACCTTCACACTAAGGGGTCTGACAACCTTTTCAATTTCATTCTGTGTTTCCTGGGCTGGCAGCTGGAGTTACATAGTTGCATTGTCCTCCTTTTTTTTCTCTGCTGCAATTCACTTAAATAGTTGCATGTTCAAACCTCTGTCTCCTGAGAGCGGGAGTTTCACATTGGAAAAAGAAAATCTACAAACACAGATCTAACATCCACATAGATGGCAGGACCTGGAAAGAACCAAAATACAAGATCAAGATACTGGAACCAGCTAAAAAGAAATCAAGCTACAGACTTTGAGCTAAGTATATTTGCACCACAGCCTACAGTCTAGCTAGACCAACTCATAGGAAAGACACAGGTTCAAACAAAGAGTGTACACTTATACATACAAAGAAAGAGACAACTTCAAGTCAACTCTAAGTAGATAAGGTTTATTAAACACCTTAAAATACTTACAGAATACTTATTTGACAGTTATTCTTGAACAGTCATTCTTGATTGAAGGACAATGAACATACTGCCATTTCAGGAGTAGTTATTTCTTTAGTATATATAAAAACATCTTGTATCTAAAAGAAATTTTTAGTATTTTTATCAACATTGTTTATGGTTCTATGCATTTTATTGCTATTCTTGTTAATAAATCTTGTTTACTATAAGCAGAAGAAATCCAATCATTCAGTACCCTTCCCACCTTTCCCTCTTTTACCTCAGCTCTCCCTCCCTATGTGCAGGAGACGATATTGGGTAGGGTCTAGTCAATTCACTTTCAGCACCCAGTTGGAGAGAGGGCTATTACTACTCCTGGAATACTGTGTACAATTCTGGTCGCCGCATCTCAAAAAAGATATAGTTGCAATGGAGAAGGTACAGAGAAGGGCAACCAAAATGATAAAGGGGATGGAACAGCTCCCCTATGAGGAAAGGCTGAAGAGGTTAGGGCTGTTCAGCTTGGAGAAGAGACGGCTGAGGGGGGGATATGATAGAGGTCTTTAAGATCATGAGAGGTCTTGAACGAGTAGATGTGACTCGGTTATTTACACTTTCGGATAATAGAAGGACTAGGGGGCATTCCATGAAGTTAGCAAGTAGCACATTTAAGACTAATCGGAGAAAATTTTTTTTTCACTCAATGCACAATAAAGCTCTGGAATTTGTTGCCAGAGGATGTGGTTAGTGCAGTCTGGGTAGCTGGGTTTAAAAAAAGTTTGGATAAGTTCTTGGAGGAGAAGTCCATTAATGGCTATTAATCAAGTTTACTTAGGGAATAGCCACTGCTATTGCATCAGTAGCTTGGGTTCTTCTTAGTGTTTGGGTAATTGCCAGGTTCTTACGGCCTGGTTTGGCCTCTGTTGGAAACAGGATGCTGGACTTGATGGACCATTGGTCTGACCCAGCATGGCGATTTCTTATGTTCTTAACTAGCCAGGATTCCCTGGGCCTGCATTTCCTGGGCAGTATACTACCTTGTCTAATTCAAATTACAGTACAGAACTTTATTGGAAACTTTGAAAAAAATATGTATGAACCTTGAAACAGTTTAGAAGAGAAAAATGTTCACAGGGGTGGGGAGGATGGAGCTCTAGACATTACATAACGGTGCTGCATGTGAACACGCTTCTGGAGGAAGCTGAAGTATATGGCCTTTGACTGAAGAATTGTCATTGCAGTGGTTGGACAATATAGAAGGTGAAAGTTGAAAAAACAGGGGAAAAGAACCTTGAATAATTGCAAATGAATACACATGATGCTGTTGCCCAGTAAAGGCCAGTTCTGAAATATTTGTGTGTGTTTGTGTGTGTGTGTGTGTATATATATATATATATATATATATATATATATACATGTAGAGAAAAAAATATGTTAAAATATTAATACTGAAATATCTCACCTTGTATGTTACTTGTAATGACATACCCACATGTAGCAAACACCACATTGACAAATACAGCAAATGAGAAAGATATATGGGTAATGTGAGACCTGTTACTTGTAACCTCCTCTTTAAGAGCCCTTCCAGAACGCAGGGGT
The DNA here is from genome assembly GCF_901001135.1 of Rhinatrema bivittatum. Lineage (NCBI taxonomy): Eukaryota > Metazoa > Chordata > Amphibia > Gymnophiona > Rhinatrematidae > Rhinatrema > Rhinatrema bivittatum. The sequence continues at coordinate 98,663,592 of NC_042620.1, forward strand.
TCACAGCAACGGTCCCTGAAGCCACTCTTATTCCCGGTTCCCCTTCCTTCTCCAATTTACACCAACAGTCACAACAGGCCACCAGAGAGCTGGGGTTCTTCCGGTGGGAAGGATGATAAATATCCATGTCCCGAGGTTCACATGGGTAGGGCACTTCAAAAAGTTTCACAAGCCCTCCTTAGTTTCAGTCACAGATTTACTCACTCTTAGATGTCCTGGCTTGTGGCTTCTTTGGATTCAAAAGAAACAGGCTGGACATTTGGCATCAGTGTTCAAAATAATAACATTTTACTACAACCAAAGAAAAATCATTCAAAATCCAATTCACAAAAAAAAAAAAAAAAAAATCTTCAGATGATGCACAACAAAAAAATCACAAGTACCTTTTCCTCTCTCAATGCTGCCAACATTGAGTCAATCTCCCTTTCTGGTGATGGAAATTCCAAAACTCATCTCCTTCCTCAAGTGAGCAGGGATTTGGTGGTAAAATATTTCTCCCAAAACAACTGGGAGAAACAAACTCTTTTCAAAAGGAAAAATACTCTTTTAGTGCAAGACTCTGCTAAGCCTCCTTTACACTGTTCTGTAAGGGAAAGCAGCTCCGTATCCTACCCTTTCCCAGGCAGGGGTGACTGCCTTCCTGGGTAAGAATAGGTCTCAAAAATAAACTTCTCCAAAAGACAGAAACCCCTCCAAAATCTCTTCTTCACGTCCCAGAGAACAGTACCCCCCAGGTCCGTGGGGGGCCCTGGACAAGGCAAAATCCCTAGCCCTACCGATTGAGCTGTAAGGCCTAAAAAGGGTCCACTCTCTACTCTTCTTTCCCTTCAACAACTCCTAGCTACACCAGGGCACCACCCACATTTACAGGGGAATGCTGACCCATCTAGGGTAGCCTTAGAGATAGGTCTTTCAAAAGCTGCAATTAACCCTAAACTTAAGTAAAGGCAGCCTGACTAATAAGCGATTGAAGATCCCTTAATCACTTTTTGTAGGATCTTCCAAAGATCTGTAAATTAAAAAGCTGTTGTACTGGTAAACGAACACCGCAACAAAGAGTAAGAATAGCTACACGCACTAATGTTGTTTTTACCATAGCAACAAACAAATGAGTGGTGGCCAGACTTATACAGCATAAAATGTTTGTTGTCTCTCATGTGATTTATTCCCTATGTTTGTTTTTTTTTAATCACAGAAACTAGGGATGTGCATTTGCTTGAATTTTAACAAGTGTTCTCATTTTGTTTGTTTTTAAATTGAAATGGAAGAAAGCAAGCAAAATGTTGCCTCATTTTAGCTTGTTTTGTTTTAAAGATATTTCTACCACTGTTGCCGCAAACAACTCTCCCCCCACCAAATCCCTCTTACATATTTTCCTTTCTTCACGGAACAGGAGTGATCCCTGGTCACTCTTACCCTGCTGATGGTTACCTTTAGCAATGCTGCCGGCAGATTGAACCTGCTGCCATTTTTTATTTCTTTCATACTAAATGGTGCTGTCAAGGCCTGACCTAGGCTATTTTGTGTGAAAGAAATTAAAAATGATGATGGCCTCAGTCTGCCAGTGCTATTTCTATTCATAGCACTGGCAGGGCAGGAGTAACTGCAGATCACTCCTTTACCATGAAGAAAAAACCCCAAAAAACAAATGATGAGGTGGGGGAAGGGCATGAGACTGGAGGGGATTCCAAAGTTTTTTTGTCCTCTGATGGGACTGACATTTTTTATTTCTTCTGTTTAGTTTTTCCTTTCATGCTTTCATTTTTTTCATTTAGCTTTGGCTTTTTTTTTTATTTTAAAGAAATGAAAAGAAATGAAACAAATAAGAAAAAACCAAACAAACAAATGTCTGTCTGGCTACACCCCTAAGAAACTCTGTAACAAGATGACCTGCAAAACATTTCCAGAAATGTCTTACCCAAAGAACACAAATGAGTATTCTCTAAAACTTGCCTCTTTGGGCTGGCTGGCAGAAGTGGCTCTAGCCTATTTCAGGTCTGGGGAAGCTGAGGTCGGCTACATTCCCACTCAACCCCACTGCAGCCTTGCTGTCCGCTTCTACTCAACTCAAGGTATAAGTAGGAAGCGTGCAGGACAGCCCTGGGCCTGACTCCTTTCCAGTGAGACAGTAGTACTCCCTTATGGTGTACACTCACAGTCCTCAATTATTCCATGAGTTTACCAGAAAAGGGTGGAGGTGGAATGCCAAGGGGACTATCAGTGCATGCAAAAAAGGGAAAAGGCTTTGCAGGGATTGCTAAGCATACAAAGCACACATCTGGACTTCATATTGGGGACTGAATTCCATGAGGAGATGCTATGGATAGCATCTCTTGAAATTACAGAGTTAGGAAGAAATATAATGAAGTGTAAACATACAGTCAAAATTAAAACCCAGCTCTCTTTTCACTAAAGCATTTGGCAAGCCTTAAAAATGAAATTCTGTGAGTACACATACCAAATGATAAGACACCCAACAGCTTGGCAATGAATTTGTTTTGCCAAATGCTCGTGGCTTTTGTACATGTAATCTCTTTAAAAGAATAATTAAAGTGATGAAAAGAATGCATCTCAATGCTATAACTACAGTCAAACCAATAAAAAAGATTCCCCCTCTCATAAAACTTGGAGCGTTATGAGTAATACATTGCTCAGTCTGTCTGTTAGTATGTGAGATATACTGGTTGCATGATTTAAACATAAATATGATTAAATCAAGATACTTACATTGCATCTCTATCATGAAAGTGTATAATTTCTCGGGTAGTCATTTATGTTAGGATACATTTTTGCTATACAATGATTGTTTTCAATGAATTTTTGGAACAGCTTGTGTATGTGTTTGGTATAGTTTGTTATTATTGCTTTAAGTTAAGGCAGGACTATAAGGCTTCACAGTGTTTATCAACCTCTGATCCCAGAAATGTGAAACCTCATTGGGATGATGGGGCTTTGGCTGAAATTAAATATTTGCTGGACTTTTATATGAAGATGATTGCTTTACCTGTTCTTTTGAAATACGAATGGGTGCCGGATTTAATTGTCAGAAATACTGAGCTTATGAATCTGTCTTTATTTCCAGTACTGTAGATGATTTAAAATGTTTGTAGCATAATTGTTTATCAGCCAACAGATATCTCATTGCTTGGGATATTGTTTTTCTCCATCCACGCTTATGAATCTTAATGTTCTTCCAGAAGGTTCAGCATGATTTGGAGTGTGTTGGTATGGCATATAATACTCAAGGAAACAAGTTAATGGTAAGGATGTGCAAATTAGCCTGAACTGAAGATGTACCAGGTAGATTTCAGCCAGATTTGAGCTTGATACAATCTGTGGATTTACAAGAGATTTACAGGATGAATTTACTGGATTTATTTCCATGGATCTTGACAAACTCCAAGAAAATCTAAAACAGATCTGAGGAGAGACATTTATCTGTTAAAATCCAAAGTAGATGTCTCTCATTTTTGTATATTTGTAAAGGGATGACACTGCCCTCTGCAGCCTACATACACTAACTGAAATGAAAGGAAACAAATGTCATAACATCCCTAGTAATTTTACCTGAGTAAATTGGCTCTCTGAAAACTGCCTACCCCTTAACTAGGTAAAATTACTAGGGATGTGATGTTTGTTTTGTTTCATTTCAGTTACTGCACACTAAGGGGAGAATTTTAAAAGTGGGCTACGTGTGAGCAATGCGTTTTTTAAAAGCCACAAATTATGTGCAAAAATAAAGGGGTGGATTTGAGGTGTGTTGGGGTGTTCCAGGGTGGGACCAAAATTTACATGCATAAATTCATATATTAAATCCAGTGGCCGCAGCGGGCTATTAGCCACGCAAGTTTACTTCTGCTCTTGATGAGGTGTAAGTCTGCATACATTTCTGTTTAGGCTTAAAATGACTAGGTGAGGCATCTAAGTCAACTGGGGGTAGTGCAGGCTGAAGAACCAAAGGGGTCCTGATGACCATGAGAAGTACTGGGCAAATTACTGGACTAATTGGTAAAACTCGGAATGTCCTATATGTGAGCATGTTTTAAAATCCACTTACCTGTATGGTTAAAGCTGACAAAGTCCTAAGGAAGATTCGCAAAATACATTTGCGCAAGTAACCACTTAAAATTAGGAGCACACATATGCATGGCAGGCGTATTTTAAATCATATATATGCAATTGCTGCCTGATTTAAAATTCCAGCATATGTCCGCTTGTGTACCCATATGTGCATGTATGGGCATCTGTGTGCTCATTTTGAAGTCACTGTCTAAGACGATAATCTTAAAAGAAAAGTGCACAAGCCTATATTTGAGCATATTTGGGCTTGTACCCAAATGTGCATAGATTTTATAATTGCAAGTATATGCGCAAAATCTAAAATGCGTGCAAGTTGTATGTGTATGTTGTGCACAAATTTTGACAATAACTTTCATAGACGCGCACAGGTGCACGTTGGCCCGCACCCAAGGACATGGCTATTTTATAACATGAGCATTTATGTGTATGATTACTATAAAATAGTCGGACAGCTGAATTCTACTTCATCTCTCATCCAGCAACTTTACTGGAGAGTCATCTTTAGAAGTGGATTTGGATGTACCCCAACATCACCACTTCCGCTGAAGCCTCAGTGATGTCCATAGCAGCTACTTATAACTGCTGAATTCTACTTCATCTCTCATCCAGCAACTTCTACTGGAGAGTCATCTTTAAAAGTGGATTTTGGACGGACCCCAACATCTCCACTTCCACTGAAACCTTCAGTGACCTCCACAGCAGCTCAATCCATTGCTGCTGATATCATCAATAACACTCTGCAAGATTCTTCCAAATCTCATGATCCATCTGTCATCATTGCAGAAGATGACTTGGACATTAAGATCAAAGAGATTGGATGTTCGTATCAGAGGCAAGACTTTTGAATACCTTCTGATTTGGGAAGGCTTCGGCCCCGATTTAATCTCTTGGGAGCCTCAGACCAATATTTTGGACAAAGAGATGCTTCATCAGTTCCACCTCGCGCATCCTTCTAAACCTAAGCCTGGTACCCGAAGAGATCGCCCTTTGAATGGGGGTACTGTTGCGACCGCCGCTGCTCGACATCCTCACTCCGCCCTCTTTACCTCTGTGGTGACTCCCTCCAGGTCTGATGGATGGCTGACTGCCGCTGCGTCTCCATGCTGTCTCCCTCCGGCATCCCCGGACCGGCTCGACGTTGCAGATCCGCCATGTTGCCTGAAGACCTAGGGCGCACACGCGCGCTCTGATTGAAGTACCAGCAAGGGCGCGAACCTCAGGGGCGTCGCCCTGAGATGACGTCATCCGCTTCCAATATTTAAAGGTCTCTATTTCGCTAACTGAGTTAGCAAGGGGTTGGGTATGGGAATGTGTTTCGCTACCTACGGACTACTCCCCCCAAGCTACTCTGCCTCCTTGGACTTACCAGAGGTACCCACTCCTCGGGGGCCTCGCTCTTCATTTTACTTTCAGATTACAGATAGGAACCGGTACTCGCTCCTCGAGGGCCCTTGTTCCTGGACACTCTGAAGATTCTCTACTGCTTGGAAGCTATCGCTGCTACAAACAATTGTGAGTTACCATCACTCTCTCAGACTTTACCCTGGAATCATGTACTCGCTCCTCGAGGGCCTAAGCCTTTCCAGCTCCTGAGCTTCTTTGAGATCATACGTGAGTTTTGTCATCTAGTTCTGTTCATGAACTCTGTCTACTCTGCCTTCTCACTTTCTACAGTTTTTCAACAGCTCAGCCATCCTAGATCGCTGTTCCAATACCTGAGGGACTACAGCCCTGCCGGGCATATCAGCTCACTACTGCCACCTCTGGTGGTTTCAAAAACCTGTTTAATAAAAGAACTAATGTGTGTCTGTCTCCATAATCAAGCCTAGCCGGTGGTCCCTCTCGGGATATCCTCCTGGGGGCGTGGTCATTTGCCACCGGCCCAGGGATCCACCCACAACTATATCAGATTCATTACAGATTGCTACTCCTTAGCAAGACGATATCTGAGACACTACAAGATTGCTGACTCCTCCTTCTTTAGGAGCCATTCATAACAGATTGCTAACTACTATATGATTGCTTCTCCCACCAGACAGCAGATTTCTAACAGATTGCTAACTCCCAGCTCTAACATAGAGCTTTTCTAACAAGTATGGAGGTCATAGTAGCAGCAACAGTGCATACTAAACTTTGTATTCCTATTTCTCTGTATAGATTGAGGACTTCAAGAAGGCAGCTCAGGAGCTGTGATGAAAACATTGGGGGTGGCTGAACTGATTGTGTGAAAGGTGTGATGGGGCCGGAGATAAGTTCATGACATGGCCATCAAAGAGATTTGAATAGTATTGGCCTTCTACTCTACAAAACTCTGTCTCTACCTTGAGCTTCAACCAAACCCTCATGCAAAACAATTTGTCCTTTGCATTTCTCTGGGTCATGGGCAGCATGGTCATGAAGCATTACTTGTAAAGCTCCCTCAGGCCTAGTATGAAACTCTTGAGGGTGTTAAAGACAATTCCTAAAAATATTACCAGGGAAAGTATATGTCCCCTATCCTAGAAATATCCATACACTAGGTGTTGCATCATGGTCTATGATGCCTTGCTATGTATACCACACCCCAAATGCTAGTACCATGACACAGGGTCTACTTCCGATCCTCTATTACTAGCTAGGCACCATGTAATAAAATACTTCTGTTGTTCCACAGCTAGGAGCACCTTCCTTCACCTACACCTTTTCCAGAAAAGGAATTCTCTCTACCTGCTTGTATGATCATTCAAGAAGAAATGAGACACAAATTTTGATCTCTTCACAGAAGAAACCAACTCGTTATTGTTAGAGAAAGAAAAGGGAGATGACGATGAGGGCCCAGACCCTCCTGCAGCTGATGCAAATGTTGCACCACTGGGTAGCAGCAGGCAGCACTACCACCATCTTCACTACCACCACCAGAGGTGGACTGAGAGGTGGCAGTAAAGTCACTACCCCTCCATCACTATCCATACCATGGGAGGCCCCAGGCCAGCCTAGCTGCCAACCCTCTCCCCTTCCTGGTAGGGCCTCCTCCACATTCTGCCCTGGAACCTCAGGACATAGGTCCTCAGCTGGCCAGGGAGACAATCACCCCCCCCCCCCCAACATATCCTGCAGTCTTCAACAGAGCTGCCATTAGGTACTGGAACCTACCTCCCTGGCCAGAGCACATGTTCCAGGCCAGAAGCCAGTGTCTCAGAAAGCTTTTAGACAGGGGATGCAGATGATTGTGGAGAAGTTACAAGGGTGTCAGAGCTAACCTCAGGAGGCTGGTTGCAATGGTGGAGTGACTAGCCAAGGCTCAAGAGCTTCATAGCAGCTCTTGACCTGATGGGCCTGAGGCCACCACTACTGCCACCAGCTCCCTAGGCCTTTAGGTTCTGGTCTCTCAAGGCACTCAGACCATTTTTTTCTTATGTACAAGGTTAACTCAGTCCCATTTTATTTTTTTTAAATTTGTACATAGCTTTTTAATAATTGAAATATTTTACATTTTGATAAAAATGTTTTTTTTTATTAATCAATTTAGTTGTGTGTATTATTTGCTGCATGCTATGGTTAATTTCCTACAACAGTAAGGTCCCTTTAAGGATATCCTATAGCCCCCATAGCCCATGCATGTTGCTTTCTATGTAGGTTTGGCCACTAATTATTATCCTCCTCCTATCTACTCTTATAGCTGCAGACCGTTATGTTATAAATTTTAATATATTGGTTTAAACAGCATAAAGTCAATAATGCCATCTACAATATTCTCGCAATTATATTTAAAATATTCCCCTATTTTCAAAAACCACAAAGAACAGTTTAGGCACCATCTGTCACAATGTGACACAGATACACTTTAATACACCATTATAAATTGCATATGGTGTCAACTCAGATCCTTTGAAGGCCCCTTTTGTTGATGGGTGGGACTACTATCCAACAGAGGAAGAGGTAGTTTTGGCTTACACATAAGATTTACCATACTTAGTGAGACCAAGGTCCATGAAGCCCAGTTCTCAACAGTGGCCAATCCAGGTCACATGTACCTGGCAGGATCCCAAATGGTAAACAGATTCCATGCTGCTTATTCTGGGGATAAGCAGTGGATTTCCCCAAGTCCACTTTAATAATGGTTTATGGACTTTTCCTCCAGGAACTTGTCGAAATCTTTTTAAATACAGCTTTCTAACTACCTTAACCATATTCTCTGGCAATGAAGGTCAGAGCTTAATTCTGTATTGAGTGAAAAAGAATTTTCTCCAGTTTGTTTTAACTGTGTTACTTGCTAACTTCATGGAGTACCCCCTAGTCCTTGTATTATCTGAAAGAGTAAATAACCAATTCTCATTTACCTGTTCAAGTCCTTTCATGATTTTATAGACCTTAGCCATCTTTTCTCCAAGCTGAATAGCCCAACCTCTTTAGCTTTTCCTCATAGGGGAGCCATTTCATCCTCGTTATAATTTTTGTTGCTCTTCTATGTACTTTCCTTAGTACAACTAGGTCTTTTTTGAGATAGGCAGACCAGAACTGCACACAGTACTCAAGGTGCAGTATCACCATGCAACAATACAGAGGCATTATGATATTCTTAGCTTTATTCATCATTCTGTTTGCTTTTTTGACAGCCACAGCACAATGAGCCGACAATTTCGATATATCGTCCACTATGACGCTTAGATCTTTTTCCTGGTAGTAACACCTAATATGAACCCTAACATCATGTAATTACATCATGGGTTATTTTTCCCTATATGAATCACCTTGCATTTGTCCACATTAAATTTCATCTGCCATTTGGATGCCCAGTCTTCAGTCTCGCAAGGTCCTATTGCAATTTATCGCAATTCACTTGTGATTTAACTACTCTGAATAATTTTGTCTCATCTGCAAATTTGATCATCTCACTCATCATACCCCTTTGCAGATCATTTATTAGGGATGTGCAGCAGGGATGGATTTTTCCCATTCGGTATTCGTATTCGTCGGGACCCAAATCTGTTGCATCTGTTCTTGGGGACCCTGATCCATTCATTAGTTACATATGTATTCGTTTCCCAAAAAAACCCCATCCCAACCATTTAAATTTAATTAACTACAATCCCCCACCCTCCTGACCCCCCCCCCCCCCCACCCAAGACTTGCCAAACGTCTCTGGTGGTCCAGCAGGGGTCCTGGAGCGATCTCCTGCACTCGGGCCGTTGCCTGCCGGTATTCAAAATGGCGCCAATAGCCTTTGCCCATACTATGTCACAGGGGCTACTGGTACCATTGGTCGGCCCCTGTCACATGGTAGGAGCAGCAGCAGTAGTGAGTATTGGATGTTGAGCCCGGCTGGGCAGGTCTCCCACAGAAAGCTGGAAAGTGAATCCTCTGCTAAGCTGTGCTGTAGTGGAAAGAGACTGAAAGTGTTGAGTACACAATAAGAAGCATTCAGAGTCCCAGGTAGAATTAGGAGAAGCTCCGAGACAGGGAAAGCAGGCCCTCGAGGAGCGACTACCTGATCCCTTAGAGCAGAGAGACTCAGTTGTATTGTACTCACGTAGCAGTAACAGAGATTCCACTAGACGAGAGGTCTGGCACCGGAAGAGAGGGCAGGCCCTCGAGGAGTGAGTATCTGGTTCCAGTGAAGCAGTACTGTGGAATAGATGGTAGTTGTACTCACAGATGGAAACTGTTAGTGAAGTCCTCCAAGTAGAAAGGTTTGAAAATGTAGGCAGCGACTCAGGGAACATGGGCCTTCGAGGAGTGAGTACCGGTTTCCTGATAGCACCTGAAAGAAGCAGAAGAGGCCCCCAAGGAGCGGGTACCCCGTTAGCAACCCCGAAGAATGTAAGAGTTCCAGATAGCGCTCGAGTGGCAGAGCAGCTTCAGTACGGAGAGCGAATCCCATCCATAGAGTTACCATTGCTAACTCGATGAGCTAGCAAATACTGTAGGCTAAAATATCCGGGCAGCATGATGTCATATCAGGGGGATGCCCCTGAGGTTCGTACCAACGTGGAAATAAAGATGAGGGCGGCATGCGTGTGCACGCCCTAAGGTACCTTGGAGGAGCATGGCGGGAGGCAGCACCAAAGCCTTCCGGGGATGCCGGAGAGGACGACAAACGGATGCTGTGGCAGCCAGTAGTCCAAGGTGAGTGGGAGTAGCTGCAAGTAATGAGAGGTAGGCGGGGTGAAGCCATCGATGACCGATGGTCGCAACATACTCGTTCAAGACCTCTCATGATCTTAAAGACCTCTATCGTAAAATTTTGATGCCAACCAAGTAACATATGGAAACCAAATCCTATCAAATTTAAACAAATTATTCTTCTTTGTTGCTGTGATTTTATTTAGCCTATAAATCTTATGTAAGTGACTAAGAACTGCCTGTAGTGAGGGTGCCGACTTCCACTTCCAAAATAGCACAATCTCACAGTGAACAGCCAAGAACACTTGTAGGAGTAATTTCTGCAAAAAACAATTATAATAATATCATTAAACCAGTGATATCATGAATCCATGAGAAAATCCTCTTCCAAAAATGTTATCACTTCACAAGCCCACCAAATATGGTAGAGACCCCACATTATCACATTCCCTCCAGCATTTATTGTCAAACAAAGGAAACATCCTATGCAAGTGTTCAGGCATATAATTCCAGTGAAGAAGAATCTTATAAACATTTTCTAATAGAGAAGCAGAAATGAAGCATTTTATAGTATATAGGAAGCAGAGATCCCACTCATCCTCAAATAATGGATCCCAATGTCCCTGTTTTTGTTTGGGACATTGTTTGGGACATTGTTTTGTGTGGGTGGATACTTGGGCCGGTGGCAGATGACCATGCCCCCGGGGGAAGATCCCGAGAGGGACCACCGGTCAGGCTCAGAGTTTGGAGACAGACACACACTAATTCTTTTATTAAACAGTATATTGAACCACCAGAGGTGGCAGTAGTGAGCTGGAAGCACCCGGCTGGGCTGTAGTCCTGCAGATACTGGAACAGTGATCCCAGGATGGCAGAGCTGTAGAGAAACTAAGTATAGTGAGTAGGCAGGGTATGCAGAGTTCAGGAATAAAACCTTGATGGTAACTCTCACACAATAGTCTCTTGAAGCAGCCCAGGAGCTGGAATGGATTAGGCCCTCGAGGAGCGAGTCTTGGTTCCAGGGAAAGCTCTGAGAGAAGGATGGTAACTCACTGGTGTTGTAGGCAGCGATGACTTCCTGGCAGAAGTGGTATTCAGAAGCAGGTCCGAGAATGTGGGCCCTCGAGGAGTGAGTACCGGTTCCAGACTGCAACTTGAAAGGCAAAAGAGAAACGAGGCCCCCGAGGAGCGGGTACCCCTGGTAAGTCCAAGGAGGCAGTGTAGCTAGGAGCGTAAGAAACTTTCCTTGCCAACTCGATTAGTTAGCGAATTCAGAGACCTTAAATATCCGGTGCGGATGACACCATCTCAGGGGGGCGCCCCTGAGGTTCGAACCACTGCTGGTACTTGAGTTGGGGCCGCACAGCGCGCTCCCCCTTAGGCTTCTGGGAAACATGGCGGAGTGCAGCATCTTGCTGGTCCGGGGATGCCGGAGGAGGATGGCAAGATGACGCCGCGGCAGCCAAACATCCAACAAGCAAAGAGGAAATCACCACAGAGGTAAAATGGGCGGGGTGGAGATGTCGCAACAGTCCCTCTCCCATTTTCTAATATATGATAGTGGATCTTCTATTTAGTAAACCATACAATTTCCAGATCATTTATAAATATATTAAAAAGCATTGGTCCAAGTACAGATTCCTGAGACACTCCACTGTTTACCTGACTACTGAGAAAGCTGAACATTTAATCCTACTGCCTGTTTCCTGTCTTTTAACCAGTTTAAAATTCATAAAAGGCATTGCCTCCTATCCATGACTTTTTAATTTTCTTAGAAGCCTCTACTGAGGGACTTTGACAAATGCCTTCTAAAAATCCAAATACACTACATTTACTAGCTCACCTTTATCACATATTTATTAACCCCTTCAAAAAAATGTAGCAGATTTGTGAGGCAAGATTTCCCTTGGGTAAATCCATCCTGGCTGTGTCACATTAAACTATGTCAATTTATATGTTCTGTGATTTTGTTCTTTAGAATAGCTTCCATGATTTTTTTCAGCATTGAAGTCAGTGTTGCAATCGTCGCTGCCCGACGGCTTCACTCCACCTACCTTTCTTTTTCTGCGACTCCTTCTGCTCCTTGTGGATGTCTGGCTGCCACGGCATCTGCCTGCCGTCCTCTCCGGCGTCCCCGGACTGGCTTGGGCACTGCCTCCCGCCATGCTCCTCAGGTACATTAGGTTGCGCGTGTCACTCGGCCCTCATTCTTATTTCCTCTATGGCGCGAACCTCAGGGGTGTCCCCCTATGATGACGTCACGCTGCCCGGAGATTTAAGCCTACTTTTGTTTGCTAGCCGTTGAGTTAGCAAGGGATTCCTACGGATGGGATTCGTTCTCCGTACCCAGCTACTCTGCCTCCAACTTCTATTGGACTCTTTTCTGCTAGCGGGGTACCCGATCCTCGGGGGCCTCTCTGCTTCTTTCAGGTCGCTATCAGGAACCGGTACTCGCTCCTCGAGGGCCCATGTTCCCTGACTCGCTGCCTGTGTCCATCTCTTCTTCTACTTGGAAGAATTCGCTACCGACACCATCTGTGGGTACTACTACCATCTACTCCTCAGAGCTGTTTCCCTGGAACCAGGTACTCGCTCCTCGAGGGCCTGCCTCCATTCCAGCGCCAGTGTCATCTCCTGCGTGAGTACTTGTCAACGAGTCTCTGCTTCCAGGGATCTGGTACTCACTCCTCGAGGGCCAGCGCTCCCTATCTCGGGGCTTCTCCATACTGGGGACTCTGTGAATGTCTTGTTGTACTCATTCTCTCAGTTCTGCTACCGGAGGAACCACTGTTCCAGCACCCTGAGGAATACTAGCCCAGCCGGGCTCCATCTACCGGAGGAACCACTGTTCCAGCACCCTGAGGAATACTAGCCCAGCCGGGTTCCATCTTCTACTCACCACCGCCACCATCGACTGCAGGAGGTCGTTCAGCGGGGGTCTGGAACCCTCGCTGAACGACCTCCTGCAGTCGATCTCCTGCCGGCGCCATTTTCCGTACGGAAACGATTCGCGGCAGGAGATCGCTCCAGGGCCCCCGCTGGACGCCCAGGGACTTTTGGCCAGCTTGGGGGGGGCCTCCTGACCCTCACAAGACTTGCCAAAAGTCCAGCGGTGGTCCGGAATGACCTCCTGCGCCGAATCATATTGGTCTATGGCCGTCGCCATTTTGCGGCGGCCATTTTGCAAAATGGCGCCGGCTGAAGACACCACGATTCAGTGTGCCGGATTTCCTGCGCTCGCCCTTCCCTCGATTTAGCTACGGACCCGGGGGTAATTTAAGCTACGGACTGCCGCTACGGACCCCCAGGTAATTTAAGGCATTTGGGGTGGGGGATTTAATTTAAAGGGTCGGGGTGGGTTTTAGGGGGTTTTAGTGTGCCGCTGGATCCCCAGGTCATTTAAGGCATTTGGGGGGGGGGGTTCGGGAGGGGGGGGGATTTAATTTAAAGGGTCGGGGGTGGGTTTTAGGGGGTTTTATTGTGCCGGTTTTCCTGCCCTCCCCCTTCCCCCGATTTACGATTTTTTGACGATAAATCGGGGGAATTGGTATTGTATCGTGGCCCTAACGATTTTTGACAATTTAAAATATATCGGACGATATTTTAAATCGTCAAAAAACGATTCACATCCCTAATATAATCTGTGTTTGTGTGTCCAGAGCTGAGCCTGACTGACCTGTGGCCCCTCATGGGACTTCCCCCCGTGGGCGTGGTCAGCTGCCACAGTGTCCAAGGGTCCACCCAAACCTTACAAAACATAACAGTCAGGCTCTCAGGTCTATAGTTTCCCAAATCATCCCTGGAGCCCTTTTTAAATATCAGGGTTCTGTTGGTCCTCTTCCTGTGTTCAGATACAATGGATGATTTTAATAATAGGTTACAAATTATTAGCAATAGGTCTGACATTCCATTTTTTAGTTCTTTCCGGACCCTGGGATGTATAAGATCTGGTCCCGGCAATTTTCCACTCTTCAGTTTGTCATTCTGGCCTACTAAATCTTCAAGTATCACCATGATTTGGTTCAGGTCATCTGAATCATCACCCTTGAAAACTATCCCCAGAATAGGTATCTCCTCAACATCCTCATTAGTAAATACTGAAGCAAAGAATTTATTCAGTCTTTCCATAATGACCTTATGCCCTTTAACCCCTCAATCATCTAATGGTCCAACCAACTTCCTCGTAGGCTTCCTGCTTTAGATATATTCTGACAACAAATTCCAGAGCTTAATTATGTGTTGTTAAAAAATATTTTCTATTTGTTTTAAATGTGTTACTTAGAAACTTCATTGAATGTCCCCTTGTCTTTGTACCTTTTGAAAGAGTAAACTGATTTGCATTTATCCATTCCATTCTGCTCATTATTTTATGGACCTCTATTGTATCTCCTCTCAGCCATCTCTTCTCCTAGCTGAAAAGCCCTAATCTCTTTAGCCTTTCCTCATAGGGGAATTGTTCCAACTCTTTTATCAATTTGGTCATGATTCTCTGTACCTTTTCTAATTCTGCTATATCTTTCTTGAGATATGGTAACCAGAACTGCATTACATCTCAAGATGTAATCATACCATGGGGAATACAGAGCATTATGATATTCTCTATTTTATTCTCCATTCCTTTTCTAATAATTCCTACTATTCTATTTGTTTTCTTGATTGCCACACATATCGAGCAGAATATTTCAACACATTATCTACGATGATGCCTATATAATTTTCCTGAGTAGTGATTCCTAATATGGATCCTTACTTCATGCAGTTATAATTTTGATTGCTCTTCCCTAAGTGAATCACTTTGCACTTGTCCACATTAAATGTCATCTGCCATTTACATGCTCAGTCTCCCAATCTTGCCATGTCCTCTTGTGATTCAACAACTGAATCCTCTTGTGATTTAGCAATTGAATAATTTTGTGTCATCTGCAAATTTGATCACCTCACTTCCCATTTCTAGGTTATTTATAAATGTTAAAAAGCAGTGGTCTCAAAACAGATCTCTGGAATACTCCACTATTCACATTTCTCCAATGAGAAAATTTACCAATGAGAAAATTTACCATTTAGCTCTATTCTCTGTTTTCTATCTTTTAACCAGTTCCCAAGAAGTTCTCATAAGGGACTTTGTCAAATGCTTTCTTTAAATCCAGATACACCATATCAATTCTCTCACCTTTATCCACCTGGTTATTTACACCTTAAAAAAATGTAGTAGATTGGTGAGGTAAGATTTCCCTTGATTAAATCCATATTGGTTTTCACCCATTAATTTTGACCATCTATATGTTCAAAATATTGTGCTTTGTGATGGTTTCTATCATTTTTCCCAGAACTGATTTCAGGCTTACTGATCTGTAGTTTCCCGGATCACCACTGGAACCCTTTTAAAAACTGGCGTTATGTTGGCAACTCTCCAATCTTTTAGATACCTGTATATGATTCTAAATATAGTTTACAAATTACTAATAGAATATCAGCAATTTCATTTTTCAGTTCTTTCAACACTCTGGGATGTATACAATCTGGTCCAGATGACTTGCTTGCCAATTTGCCTTATTACATCTTGTAAGTTCACTAAAAAAAATTTCAGTTCCTCTGAATCATCACCTTTAAATATCATTTCTGGCATTGGTTTCTTCCTTATAATCTTCTTCAGTAAAGACTGAAACAAATAGTTCATTTAGTCTCTCTACTATGGCCTTGTCTTCCCTAAGTGCCTCTTTTATCCCTTGATCATCTAATGGTCCATCACAATGTTCAGCAGTGGGATCAGTGGACAGATGACAAGCAGTTGAGCCAGCACCCAGCAGGTGCAATAGCAGGCAACTAGGCAATGATGTTTAAAAGGAAATGTTTGAAGGAAATATCTTCTCCTAACTTCATCACCTGACCACATTTACAACTGCAGTGATGGCTGAAACGTACGTAATGGTGATGTCAACATATATTCATGTCTTGAAAAAGGTGTTTTGCTCAGCTTTAAAACATATCAATGTAATTCATGACTGAAGATTTGTTCTTTCAATAAGAAGAGTACCACTTCTGGATTGTTTTATAAAAACAGCATTGCCATTTTTTTAGCCCAGCATTGACACATTTTAAGGACTACACACTAAACTCACAGTAAAAGGCTAAGTACCGTTAAAACTGAAAGATACTAGCTACAAATATTTTGCTTTTGAAGATGGGCTTCCAGATTTTACTTCATTGGAACTGATTTTAAAAGTTAACAAAAGCATACAATATTTCATGAAAGATTTGTTTTTGATAAAGTCATCACAGGGATATTAGATTGCACAAACAGAAAGGAAAGTCATACCACTCAATGTGTTACAGCTAAGACATGCATACTGTAACATAAATTCACTAACATTGCTAAGGTGGCGCTACCACCCCTAATAGAGATTAATTTAAAAAGAACACTATCGTGTTACATTTTAACTCTGTTGACAATTTAAACCTGCAAATACCATAGTAATGAGTTCATTACTCTTTGCCATATTATTTAGAAAGGTTCATTAAATTTACCTTGGCCGGGTTGCTGAGGCAAATTTAACAATATCTTTGTGTTGGAACATTAGCAGTTAAATTGAGGGGGGGGGGGGGGGTGCAAGGAGAGAAAGCCGAGTGGCTGCCAGTTGGGGAGAGTTGCAGTGGCACTTTCGGGCCCCTCCCACTGTTGCCATCAAGAAGGCCTGATTCCTCTATTTAACACCTTCTCACAAGGCACTGACCAAGAGGAGAGCCGAGTGTCTGCCTGTCGGGGAGAATTGCTGTGGTGCTCTTGGCCCCCCTCCCTCCCGTTTCCCCCCTCCATCCTTGTGATGGAAGGCTCCTGGAGCCCAGGCCCCCATCATTTCTTCCATGTATATCTGCTGGCTCTGAAGCAGGGAATCAACCCCTGCAAAGAAGCCTGCATTTATTACTCTGGATGTACTATGGATAAATCTGTTTCCACCAAAAATAGATTCAGTGTTAAATACCATGAGTGCTTTGTCTACTCAGGTTAACCAGTTTTAATCTTTGATTAAGGAGCAGAGTTTGAAAATTACTGAAATTGGGAGTAAGTGTTCTAGTTTATATGAATTGACTATGGCCTTAATTAAAGATGATAAATTGAACCTCAGAAGTTGGAAAATTTAGGGAACTATGCTAGAATATTTCAATTTAAGGCTTCCCGATTTTCCCCACTGCTCCATATCATCTCCATTGGAAATGTTGAAAACATTTTATATGGAGTATTTGTAGGTTTCCAAATAAACTACAAAGAATCTGTATCAGATAGAGAGAAAGTAATTTCTTCTGAAAATTTGGGTAAATTTCAATCGCCATCTGATTCACTTGATGCTTCTGGGTTTTTGGAGCAGTCACAGTCAGAGATCTCTATTAGAGCTACATTATTGGATACTTTTGTGCAGGAATTAGGTAAGCAGTAGACAATGAAATTGTGTTTTCATTTAAAAGATATGTCCTTTTATGGTCAAAAGATAGCTGTATTTCCTGACGTAGTCAGTGAGACACAGCAGAGAAGAAAATAGTTTCTTCAAAAATGTCAAAGAGTGACTGCCTTTGGTGCAAGTTTCTTATTGAAATTTCCATGTAAATATGTAGTGAAATTGAAGGGAGTTAAATATAACTTTTTTTTATCCAAGTCAACTGGAAGGTTTTTTACAGAATAAGGATTTATCAGCTGATGCTGTGTCATAGTAATAAGCCAATTTCAATGTAAAAATGTCTCTGGTATTTTCAGGGTTTCTTTTTTTTCATTTTTTAAAATTTCTCCCACAGTTGTGAACCAAATAATTGTGAACTAAATAATTTGAAAAGGTTTCTTGTTTTATATTGTTTCTTTAAATGTATAGGGTATACAGGCACATCCGCCGAGTCCATGGCCTTGCAATCTGTTATGGAGTCTCAATTTAGTGGACCCTTGGGCCGACCTGCAAGAGACTGGGAAAGGTGTTCAATATCTCTGGTAGGCTACAGGCCGGGAGGCAGATGTTCAGGCAGGACGAAGAGGTGCTCTTCACCCTGGAAGCTGGTACTCCCCTGGGAGGAGCCCATAGGAGCCCAGCCGCTGGGACTTAGGTGGCTTCACCCTTGGAAGCCGAGGCCCCCCTGGGAAGAGCCTGTAGGGGCCCGGCCGCTGGGACTTAGGCTGGTTGATGATCAGGACTGAGAACTGGAACCAGACTAGAACAGTAGACAGGAACTGTAGCAAGACTCAGGTACTGGAACCAGGCAGGAACTGTAGCAGGACTCGGGTACTGGAACCAGGCAGGAACTGTAGCAGGACTCGGGTACTGGAACCAGGCAGGAACTATAGCAAGACTCGGGTACTGGAACCAGGCAGGCAGGAACTGTAGCAAGAAAGCAGGAACCAAGCAGATACTGTAGCACTGTAGCAGGACTCGGGTACTGGAACCAGGCAGGAACTGTAGCAAGACTCGGGTACTGGAACCAGGCAGGAACTGTAGCAGGAAAGCAGAAACCAAGAAGGTACTGTAGCAGGCAAGCAGGGACCAAGCAGGTATGGTAGCAGGCAAGCAGGAATCTAGCAAGTACCAAGGCAGCTCACTCCGGGGCACGAAGCAACAAGGAACCAGAAGGTAAACCCGTTGCAAGGCAAAGACTGAGTGTCCGCGGCCGGCTTATCAAGGCCGCGGCGTCTGACGTCAGGAACTGGGTGGAGTCACCACTGGCGGGAAACGGCCTAGAAAAGCCCCCAAGTGGCGCGCGCCTAGAAGCAGGGCATCCATGGGAGGCCTCGCGGGGATGCCGCCGAGCAGGCTGCAAACTTGGCCACCAGAGGTGGGAACAGGTCCAGGAACATGGAGGCAAGGGTCTGGTCGTGGCACTCGCGACCAGAACTGTAACAGTACCTCCCCTCTTACGCCCCCTCTTAGCCAGTCCCGGTTTACTTGGGTGGTCCAGATGGAACTGCCATAATAAGTCCTTGTCGAGGATGTTACGGGCAGGTTCCCATGAATTATCCTTGGGTCCGCATCCTTCCCAGGCAAGCAAGTACTCCCATCGTCGTTGATGGAACCGAACGTCCAAGATCTCACGTACTTGATATGTAATATCGTCTGGTACTGAAGGATCCGATGGTTCAGGAGCCCAAGAGTGGTATCTCGACAAAACAAGAGGCTTCAGCAATGACACATGGAACACGTCATGTATGCGCATAGAGGGGGGTAGGCGTACTCGGTACGAGACTGCTCCCACTTTGAGAAATATGAACAGGGTAGCAATTGTGCAGAATCAGAGTACTGGCTCAGCACTGCCCCCACGGCCACATTGGAGGCATCGACTTCCACCACAAAGGGCCGGCTGGGGTCAGGATGATGAAGGCAGGTGTCCAACAAGAATGCTTCCTTGAGGGCCTCGAAGGCTTGGCAGGTGGGAACAGGCCAATCCACCGCATTGGCCCCCTTTTGAGTGAGGGCAGTCAATGGGGCCACAATACGGGAATAGTTAGGAATAAAGTGACGGTAGAAATTGGAAAAGCCGAGGAAGCGTTGCAATGCTTTGAGACCCCTCGGCCGAGGCCAATTCTTAATTGCTGCCACTTTCTCAGGATCCCTTTGAAAGCCTGTTGCAGAGATTATGTAGCCCAGGAGCGGTAGGGACGTCTTCTCGAAACTACATTTTTCAATTTTCGCATACAGACAATGCTCCCTAAGTATTTGGAGCACTTGACGGACGTACTGACGGTGTGATGGCAGGTCCTGGGAGTAGACTAGCACATCGTCGAGGTAGATGATTATGCAGGTGTTCAGAAGGTCCCGTAACACCTCATTCATAAGGTGCTGGAACACCGCCGGAGCATTACATAAGCCGAAAGGCATCACAAGATATTCGTAATGCCCGTCTCTGATTATTAAAAGCGGTTTTCCACTCGTCTCTGGGACGAATTCTGACTAAGTTGTAAGCACCTCGTAAGTCCAACTTTGTGAAAATCTTCACTCCCTGGAGCCTATTGAGGAGCTCCGGGATTAGCGGAAGCAGGTAACAATCCCACTTGGTAATGGAATTTAGGCCTTGATAGTCTATACACGGTCTCAGCGAGCCGTCCTTCTTGCTGACAAAGAAGAAGCCTGCCCCTGCAGGCGACTTGGATGGGCAAATAAACCCCTTGGCCAGATCCTCTGAAATATACTTGGACGTGGCCCGGGTTTCAGGTAATGATAAGGGATATACCCTTCCTCGGGGGGGGGGGGGGGCATAGTTCCAGGTAGCAGGTCTATACTGCAGTCATACGGGTGATGCTGCGGAAGGACCTCCGCCTTGGTCTTGGAAAAAACATCCGTGAAGTCCTCATAAGGTGCAGGAGGACCTAGGGCAGAGTGCATCAACGGGAGTCCAGGAGCCTTAGGCATTTTCATACAGTTGGCCAGACAGAAAGGGCCCCACTTGACAATCTGTAGGGTATCCCACTGAATCGTGGGCAAGTGCTTCTGTAACCACGGCAACCTTAGCACCACAGGGTGGCTATCTCCTCCGAATGGATCGCCCCGGTGCAGACAGTAATGGGTGCCGTGGACATCAGGATAGGTCCTGGAAGGAGCATCCCCTGGATGTAGGTAATTCGTAACTGGACCTCCCGTCTATGCGTAGGAATTCGCAACTGGGAGACTAAGTCCTGCAGGATGAAATTTCCCCCAGCTCCAGAATCCAGGAACGCAATCGTCTCAATGGACCAGGGTAACAGGCACGGTACATTGAGGAGCTGTAGCACAGCCTAGCTCCTCCCGACCTCTAGGCTTTGGCATTTTCCTGCATGCTCCTGGCAGCGTGCCAAGAATTGGCCCTTCTGACCACAATACAAGCACAATTGCAATGAGCGGTGACGTTGCCTCTCTTCAGCAGACAGCGGGGCCCATCCCAGCTGCATGGTTTTGCTGGTGGGAGCATCTGGACGAGAAGTCTTAGGAGAAGACGTGAATCTCACCGACACAGAAACAGGACTGTGGCGGGAGGAGTGCTGCTCCTTGGCCCATTGTTGTAGGCGGCGGTCAATGCGGGCAGCCATCTCTATCAAGGCATTGAGGTCCTCCGGTAGATCTCGGGCAGCAATCTCATCCTTTATGCGTCCGGAAAGGCCCTCCAAGAAGATGGCCTTAAGACTACCATCCTGCCAACCTACTTCTTAGGCTAACGTCCGGAATTTCATAGCATAATCTGCCAAGGAGCGAGCCCCCTGACGAAGCTGCAGCAGTTCAGATGTAGCCGTAGCTACCCGGGCCGGCTCATCAAAAGCCTGTCGGAAGTTCAAGTTGAACTGCTGTAAGTCAATTAGCGAGGGATCATTGTGTTCCCAAAGGGGAAAGGCCCATATTAAGGCTTTCCCGTCAAGCAGGGACAGGATAAAAGCCACTTTCACTGCATCCGAGGGGAACTGCCGAGGCAACAGAGAGAACCGTACGAAACTTTGGTTATGAAAGCCGCGGCAGGTCCTTAAATCTCCAGCATAGCAAGAAGGTGCCGGTAGCTGAGTCACAGAAGAGCTGTGTCCCTCGGGGACCCCGCCAGCAGGAGGCAAGGACTCCAGGCGAGAGGACAGGCATTCCACCATGGCTGCCAGGGTATCAATGCAGCTCTGGTGCTGTAGCATCTGCCGGGCCATCCCGGACAGATCCAAGGGAGCGGGCACATCCGCCGAGTCTATGGCCTTGCAATCTGTTATGGAGTCTCAATTTAGTGGACCCTTGGGCCGACCTGCAAGAGACTGGGAAAGGTGTTCAATATCTCTGGTAGGCTACAGGCTGGGAGGCAGATGTTCAGGCAGGACGTAGAGGTGCTCTTCACCCTGGAAGCTGGTACTCCCCCGGGAGGAGCCCATAGGAGCCCAGCCGCTGGGACTTAGGTGGCTTCACCCTTGGAAGCCAAGGCCCCCCTGGGAAGAGCCCGTAGGGGCCCGGCCGCTGGGACTTAGGCGGGTTGATGATCAGGACTGAGAACTGGAACCAGACTAGAACAGTAGACAGGAACTGTAGCAAGACTCGGGTACTGGAACCAGGCAGGCAGGAACTGTATCAAGAAAGCAGGAACCAAGCAGGTTCTGTAGCACTGTAGCAGGACTCGGGTACTGGAACCAGGCAGGAACTGTAGCAAGACTCAGGTACTGGAACCAGGCAGGAACTGTAGCAGGAAAGCAGGAACCAAGCAGGTACTATTGGAGGCAAGCAGGGACCAAGCAGGTACAGTTGCAGGCAAGCAGGAACCAAGCAGGTACTGTAGCAGGCAAACAGGAATGGAGCAAGTACCAAGGCAGCTCACTCCGGGGCACGAAGCAACAGGGAACCAGAAGGTAAACCCGTTGCAAGGCAAAGACTGTCCGCGGCTGGCTTATCAAGGCTGCGGCGTCTGACGTCAGGAACTGGGCGGAGTCACCACTGGCAGGAAATGGCCTAGAAAAGCGCCCAAGTGGCACGCACGCGCGCCTAGAAGCAGGGCGTCCATGGGAGGCTTCCCGGCGGCGCAGCCCTCGCGGGGACGCCGCCGAGCAGGCCGCAAACTGGGCCACCAGAGGCGGGAACAGGTCCAGGAAAACGGAGGTAAGGGTCTGGTCGTGGAGCTCGCAGCCAGAACCGTAACAATATATATATATATATTGCTTTTCGAATATTCAAGGTTCTCTTGATTCTGTTAGTTTAAGAAACCAAACCAAAAAGCAGTTAAATTGTGGGGCGAGGTAATGTCCTGGACATTCTCCTAACTCATGAGTCAAGCACTTCCCTCACACTGAAGACTCCACCTCTGGTGTCCAGCAATTCTCTCTCAACCCAAAGGCCTTCCCATCTGCTTAAAGCTTGGATACCCAAACCCCCAACTTCCGAAGTCCCTGACCCTCCCAAACCTGCCACAGTTCTAGAGCCTCATCCAAACTCCCTCTCCCCTGGACCAGGGAGAAGTGGTAGCAGGAGGAGAAAAATGGCCTACCTTGTTCCCCCCACTTTGTTCGTTCTGAGCTAAATGGCAGCATTAGAACCTCTTGGTTTGATATGCACATTGCATGCACATTCTGGAGACTTTCATGGTGGTAGTGGGGAGTGGTCCTCAGTTATTGGAGGGAGTCACTTGAGGGACTGAGAAGCTTTGCGTGGGCAACTGGATGACTCCAAAAGAATCCCCAAATTGTTAGTCCTCCTCTGCCTATTCCAAATCCCTGCAGCTCATGTTAATCGGGTCCATATCTCTAGGCTGGTTAACACAGGCTGCAGGGTTCATCACAATTTAACGTAGCCGTTTTAACAGGGTTGTAATCTACATTTTATTAGTGTGGTGGATAACATGTTAAAATGGACAGGAAATGCATGTTAATCTTAAAGTGGCCTAGAAGAAAGATCCCATAGTCTGTTTCTTTTGTTTTCTTCATCAGTCACTAGATGGCAGCATTTGACTTTGTTTGTTTGTTAAATGGCTTATGGCTGTCAGCATCAAACAGGATGATTCGCAGAAAACAAAATGGTCAGCACTAAATATCAACACTGACTGGCCAAAGTTTGATCACACCCAAGGAATGCCCCCAGTACTGCATCTTTTTGTCTGGCTAAATTTGGTGTGGGCACCGACTTGTCTGCCCAAAATTTAACGTTGTGTGTGTGTTGGGGGAGTGGGTGAAAGAAGCAGGGGTGAAATTTCAAACTAAAGGTTTTGCCTGGTTAACTCCCAAACAGATCGATACTCTAAAACCGCGGCAGAAAGTGTGCGGCATTGCCAGGCGCACCCTTCCTCCCCGCACGCACAGTTCTCTTGACCTAGCGCCTGATACTCTCTTCTAATTGCATGCAAATGCATGCCGCGGCTGTGAAGCGTTAGGGTAGGGTTAGGCCCGTGCAACCCATTTTACTGTATAGGCGCTTAATACAGCGCCTATACAGTAACCTGGGTGCGCTGGTACCTGTCATTTCAAATGTCTTTGAATATTTACTCTTAAGTGTTTGGACTTTTATAGTTACAATCTTTATTTGTATTAGTTAATGGGAATAAAAGTGCATGCTTGTACATTTAAACACACATTCTAGGGAAAAGCCTTGTTTTCTCCCTATCCACAAAGGGCTATATCAAATAAATAAATGCTGTATAGGCAAATATACTCACACAATTAAAGATGTTATGCATTCAGTCTAGAATAGAAATATTAGCTCCAGTTATTAGGTGGCGGTCAAGTGTATTCTGCCTTAAACTGTCTGTATCTGTTCATAACTGCATGCTGCAGGAGCTTTCTCTGACTGTGTATTTGAGTACAACATGGCTGTCGGAAGAGGCAAACAAGATGGATGGCTGCCTGTAGAGCGGTGCCACGCTGCTGCTGCTGCTGCTGTCATTACAGTGCCACGGAAACTCAGCTCCTTCAGCTCCACTTCTGTGTGGCCTGAAGGGGACCACTGGTGGCTGCATCAACAGAAGAGGACTTCTTCCCACCCACATCATTGGAAAGGAGATGCCCCTTCCCTGGCACTCAGCAATACCCCGTCCCCTCCCAGGAGCACTATAAAGCACTCTGACACTCCTGCTTAGCACCACAACAAATCTGTATTAATTGTATCTCTGTCTCTCCTCAATCAATCTAGGTGTCAGCATAATAAGACTTCTTGTGACATAAACTAAACAAATGTTTTGATGGCTTAAAACTTGAGATAACTTTAATCATCTCATTTTGTATTCTTGCCTATTTTTAATCTATTATTATTGTAGTTCTTAGCGTATTTTATGAAATTAAAATGCATTTCTGTTTTCGCTTTTGCCTGTCTATCCGTCCCATCTGTGACACTGATGTCAGGGATGACATCACAGGCAGGATTATCAGACAGGTAGGCAAAAGTCAAAACAGAATTGCTGAAACCATGCCATTGAATTGAGCCTCAGGGTTGGCAGGAAACCCAGGTCCTGCCAACTGAAGAGAACCAGGGGCCACTAGACTAAGCCATGGGGTTGGCATGACCTTAAGCCCTGCCAACCAAAGATGACCTAGCAATAGTGAATCTGAGCCGTGGACTTGGCAGGGAGCCCAGGCCCAGTCAGCCAAATAGGACCTGGTGCCAGTGAAACTGATCCATGGGCTTGATGGAGAGTCCAGGCCTCACCAGATAAAGAAAAGGAACGCATGATGGTGGCTGAGGTGGGAGGGGGAGGAGAAGTGAGAGGTAGGGATGGGATGGAGAGAAGAGGAGAGAACATGGATTGGAGGTTGTAAGGAGAAAGACTGTGCTCCACCCCACCCCCTCCCTCATCACTTTACTGAGCCACGCCACACAGATTCTCACACTTATCTCCATCCAGCCTCTCACAGACATATACACTTGCATCTAACCCCCTACCTATCCCCATTCCTCCACTTCCACTTCCACAGAGCAAGAACAAGACACCTACACACCTGGAGCTTCTATAACATGCAAGTCATGGAGCCATAAAATGTGCTCTTGAAGTTGCCATGCAATTCTAAACTTGTTTAAATGTAAAACATCCTTATTCCTCCCATGCCTCCCTCCCTACTAATCTATCTTTCTCTTCCTTTCCACTCCTAGTCTCTCTCTCATCGCCATCATCCTTCCCCAATCCCCAGAAAAGGGCTCACAAGTTTGCTTTTCTCGACCCCTGACAAGTCTTTCTACTTCTTTAACTTATCAACAAAGACCTACAAATAATTCAAAGCAAACTTGAACCATGTGAATTTCAGCCTGTTTTGTTTGATAGAACTTGTTGATTTTTCCCACATCTGATGTTTATGAAAGAATTTGGGCAAAATTTAAAAGATCATCAAAAAGCTTGATTTGATGTTTCAAACAAAATTAAATGCAAATCTTATTTATTTATTTATATTTATTTATTTTGAATCTGCTTTAGAGTTCTTCAGAAAGGTTTGTTGAACCAAACTGTATGACACTTCAAAATGTTTCCAAACTGAATTGTTCAACAGACTTCTGAAAAAAATTGTACATCCAATGCTAAGGCAGGCTGGAGAACCTCAGTCTGTGTTACATTTGCTGGCTGTGGTTGCTACACACTGATGTGGTAGCCCTGCAGTGAGAAAATATTGGCATCTCTCCAGTTTCAACTTATGTTTTTTGTGCATATGAGCTTGGAGCATCAGCTAGATGCTTTCTGCTCTCTGCTGGAGGTGGAGGGTGGTGTCAGGACCATCAGGAAGAAACTTGGCGTTAGATTAGCTCAGATTTATTTTGGCCTCTGGAGGCTGGACAGTGGGAAATATCTGAGGTTTTACTGAACAGCAAATGTCACAAAAACAACATATTCATGAGGTATTAAGCAGAATAAATGATATTAGTCACAAGTTGAAAAAAATGTATTTGGAGTGTGCAGAAGGAGGAATCACCACAGATGTCAGATTTGCACCCTTCTCGCTGCTTATAAACACCCAGTCAACAAAATAAATAATATATTTTATTCTCCTCCCAGAGCCCTTGGACATGAACATATTTACACATACAGTTTACACTCCACCTCCCTCTCCCACAGACACTCCACAGACACCCCTCTACTTACAAATCTAAGACCAGGTTTTCCAATACAACAGTTCATATCAGAACTAATGTCATGCAGCAGAAGTTCAAGAATGAAATATCCAGAAACAAAGTATACTCTTTGGCAATTTACAGAGGGCCAAGACGGTGCATAGGGGGTAGGATGTAACTTCATGCATACTTGTTCTGTGTAAGATGTTTTTGCATTTCATGGTCGTATTATGCATGACTCTGCAAGCAAGCAATCTTTGGGGCCGATTCAATACAGTGCGCTCAGCCGAGCACTCTGTATAACCCACAGTTGGACATGGGTAATTAATAGGGATGTGAATCGTTTTTTGACGATTTAAAACAATCGTCAGATATATTTTAAATCGTCAAAAATCGTTAGAGCCGCGATACAATAAAAATTCCCCCGATTTATCGTCAAAAAATCGTAAATCGGGGGAGGGGGAGAGCGGGAAAACCGGCACACCAAAACAACCCTAAAACCCACACCGACCCTTTAAAACAAATCCCCCACCCTCCCGGGTCATATGACATAGTGAGGGCAAAGGTAGCGCCGGCGCCATTTTGAATATTGGCAATACGGCGCGAGTGCAGGAGGTCGCTCCCGGACCCCCGCTTGGACTTTGGTCAGGAGGCCCCCCCAAGCTGGCCAAAAGTCCCTGGGGGTCCAGCGGGGGACCGGGAGCGATCTCCTGCACTCGTGACGTCGGGTGTCAGGAACCAAAATGGTGCCGGCGCTACCTTTGCCCTGTCATATGGTAAGGGCAAAGGGCCACCAGCGCCATTTCTATTAACGCACCCGTGGCCCGAGAGTGGGAGATCGCGGGAGATCACACCGGGACCCCCCCACTGGACCCCAGGTAATTTAAAACATTTTGGGGGGGTTCAGGAGGGTGGGGAATTTGTTTTAAAGGGTTGGGGTGGGTTTTAGGGTTGTTTTGGTGTGCCGGTTTTCCCGCCCTCCCCCGATTTACGATTTTTAATGATTTTTAAAAAAAAACAAACATGATGATCAGATTTCCCTCCCCCCCAGCCAAAATCGATCGTTAAGACGATCGATCACATGATTCACATCCCTAGTAATTAATCCCCTCATGCAATAAGGGGATGAGCGCGTCTACAATGCAGATCCAACGCGGAGTGAATCTAATAGCGCTCATCACATGCAAATGCATGTGATGAGCGCTATTGGGCATTCACTCCCGATGTAAACAAAAAAAAATGTGCGTCTAGGATGCATATTTTGCGATCAGAAATTAACGCCTGCCAGGAGCTGGCATTAATAGCTGAGCGCTCATTAACCAGTACAGAAAACAGAAAAAAAAATGCTTTTCTGTACTGCCTCCTACTTAATATCGTTGCGATATTAAGTAGGAGGAAAAACTAAAGTAATTTTAAAAAAGTGCCGGCAGTCGGGTGCAGGATACGGATGCTCAATTGAGAAGCGTCCGTTTCCTGAACCCCTGGCTGTGCGGCGTTTAGGAAAACCGGCCCCGATAAACTCGGGTGCTCCTTTGCAAGGAGGCACTAGGGGCGCGCAAGCGTCCCTAGCGCCTCCTTGCTAACACAACCCCCTAATTTAAATATTGCATGGCGCCCCCAGCGCCTGGGGGCGCGTTAAGAAAGCAGGCACTGACAGTTCAGCGCCCGATTTCTGCGCCAAAATATTGCATCGGCCCCTTTGTGTTATCACCATTGAAGGGCTTGTGATGCCTGATGCTACAGTTTTCTGGATGTAACAAATAATTGATTCAATAAGTCTCTGTACTTGCAAGCAACAGGAGAAGCTGTTTGCCTACTCCTTTAGTCAATGTCTGATTGCTAGAAACCATACAAAGTATGATCTGCTGGGTATTCACATTCTGAAGAGTAACAGACACTTTTCCTTTTCAATGGAAAACATTATCATGCAGTTCATCAATATACTACTTTACAGAAAGCACCACAGGATCTTTTCAGATTGACTCCAGCCCCATAAAGTAATACTGGAAGTCAATATTGAAAGTTTACCACTGTGTATACTACTCATCGATGGAATACAAATAAAAGAATCTGAAAACTTTTGGTATGCCGTATATGATTCTTTCTCCTGAAATTCAAAGGAATACATTTTTCCAACATTTTGTCAGCTTTAAAAAGAAGAAAAACTGAAAAGAACCTTTTGCATATCACTTAGATTTAAATATGTTGAAGCTAAATCAAATTGCCCATAATATTGTTGAATCCGTGTATGTATCACATACCTTCATATTAAAATCTCAATAATTTTCAAAGACTAATCACATATAAACTTATCTAACATAGCGACTGCCCCAAACTGCTAATGACTGGAACATAATGAGATAGTACACTGTTTAAGCTTGATCACTTTGTGCATTTTTAATGGGGTTTTTTTTGTTTTTTTTTACAATAGAGGAAGCTTTCTATCCTCCCTTAAGACCTTTGTCTCTTAAATCCTTTCTACTCTCTTCCTCTTTTAGGGCTAGAGGACTACTAATGGTTATTCTCTTAAAAGGAATTACAAGAAAGAAATCATTTACAGCTAGCCTATAATGAAAATAAAGTTATGAGCATGACTAAAGACAGTGGGCAGATGCTCTGTGATGAGAGATGTAGCTGAACTGGATCAATAGCCTCCATTACCTTCCTTGTAATGCTTTGTCTAAGATTTAGCATTGGGTGTTGAGCTGCTAGCACTCAATCTTCTTTGAAAACAATTCTGTTGTTCCTTCCCCTCTATTCTGGTAGATAGTGCATGACAACCTGTTAGACTTTAATATTTCATTAGCATTTGGGACTACAGTATTTTCGTAGGTTTTGATGAACACATTAAATACATCATTCCCTTTTCTATTTATAAAATATATTCATAGTTAACCGTGTTAGAAATGGAAATTATAAACTGTAAAATGAATTCAGTTACTATTGTAGGGAAGGAAAATGCTGCTTTCCAACCGGTGCAAATGGTGACTGTACTGGAACAGAAAAGACCCTGTAGTCGTCAATGTGCATATTTTACATAGTTCCATTCAACGTTACTGTCAAGTGTCAATAAGAAAGCAGTTCAAAACCTCAAAGAAATTAATTAGAATACAATTCATATTATTATTTATGCCAATTAAAATTATTACATCAAACACATCTTGACATACGAAATGTAAAATATAGTTTTTAATATAAGATTAAACAAATAGGTTAAAAAGAAGTTAAAAAAAAACTGCTGCACTGCATTAAGCATACTTATAACAGCATGAAGATCCATTTGTTGGTATTTTTTGGTTAGATGAGTCATCTACAATGCTAAATGAACTAATTATTCTGTAGTGCAGGAGTGGCCAACTCCAGTCCTTGAGAGCCACAAACCGTACAGGTTTTCAGGATTTTCACAATGAATATGCATGAGATACAGATGCATATAATGGAGGCAGGGCATGCAAATCTCTCATGCATATTCATAATGGATAACCATGAAAATCTGGCCTGTTTGTTGGCCACCCTTGCTGTAGTGCACTGGCATCGGAATGGGATGGGGCACTGGGACCATGGCCCTGCTCAAATCTCGCCCTTCCCACAGAATTGCTGTGGGAAATCCAGGGCCACGTCAGGCAGGCAGCAGTTGTTCAACAGCAAGACGACAGCAGTGGTTAATCAACCAAACTGTCCACCATTGGAGCTCTGGGCCTGACTGCTACTTTGAACCAGACAGGACTCTTTACAGTGGCACAGGCCAAATCAGCAATCGGGTCAGGTAACTGAGAAAGAGACACGGCCCAAGGCACTGTCACTTTTTTCCTCTTCCATTGATCAGCGTGGGAGAGAGGGGAAGAAAGGAAGAGAGAAAAGGGTGGGGAGGGGAAGAGACAGAGGTGGGTACAGGAGGGGGGGGGGGGGGAGAGAGAGAGACCGGTGGGCGGCAGGGGGCAAGGTGAAGAGGGCACGGAACTTGGTTGGCATGGCTCCCCAACCTAAAAGGCGTTTTGCTATCCCTGCTGTAGTGCCCTGATGATTAAACTTGGCTATATCTGTAGAGTACCCTATTTCAAAAAGTAATATTCAGATTGAATCACTGTAAAGTTTTTCTGTTTAAATAGATAACTTGTTAGCATATCTTTTGTGAAAAGGGTTTTTTTTCTTTTCTCCTTTAACATATAGGAAAATATGGGCCTAGAAAACACCAAGAAAACTGTGATACAGAAAACAAACAAGAACAAACTAAGAATTGATCCCAGTCCTAATGTCAGTTTGTTCACAGGGAAATACTGTCTGAACTGATTTTAAATATTGTGACCCTTACTTTAGAAGAAGCTGCAAACAGGGCCATTCATTACTGCTAGGCAAATTTTTTTTTTTAAGTTTCTTTGTTTTTAAGCCTTAGGATCTGCATGCTTGTAGCCATTGTGCCTCCTCTTTGTTAGTGATAAGAGATATCCCAAGATGCATCTGTCTCAGTGACCTCAAAGACCTGTTTCCTTTGCAGAATGAAAGCTGTAGTGCTGATGAACAAGTATTACCAATGCTAAATGCTAATGTAACTCCTTGCTGTAGTGCACTACATTCTTCATTATCTTGGCAGGGTTTCACTGCCAGCCTTGCTTACACGAGCTTACCAGGGAAAACACCAGCAAGAGATACTGTTGCCACCTTATAAATTAGACAGAGTACTTACAACCTTCCTTAGCTGCTTCTGAATTTTTCCTATAACTGATCCCTGCTGTCTGCCTCTCAGATACTTTGATCCATAATCACAGCCTCAGACTGCACTTCCTTTCTACCTTCCGCTGACTCTAGGCCTTTTTTCATGGAGGAGACTTTTCCAAAGAAGCCAGATTGCATGCATGAATTAATTTTTGTTTACCCTTTTATGTCTCTGCGGATCCACCCTCTGCTGAGTTAATAAGCTGACTATTTTAAGGTGGATTCTGAGGCAGGGCCACCAAATATGGGCCTTGCTACATGCATGAGCTTCTCACAGTACTGTGACATCACAATTGCCCAATCTGTGCAACTGGAAACACGAAGATACTGATTTACAGGAAATGACTGCCAAAATGATAATTGTTGGTCATGTACAAGGAAATTAAAAATGCATAATTTAAAAGTCAGATTCCAGGTAAGCAAATAAAGTATTTACTGAAAACACATTTTGACAGTACTTCTCCTTTTATAAACCTCCAGAAGGACCAGAACAAGTGGGAACAATTTCACCAGAAACTTTGAGGAAAATAACCAAATACCAATAGGTTAAGAATATAAGACAGTACCATGCTGGGTCAGATCAATGGTCCATCTAGTCCAGCATCCTGTCTCCTGACATTGACCAATTCAGGAGACTTGGAAATAGCCGGCAGGTGGAGAGATCCATTCCCTGTTGCTCACTATCAAAAAAGTTGGTGAAAACCAAGTCATCCTGGCCAATAATTGGAGCGGTCCTCCAGAAACTTGTTGAAAACCTTTTTTGTAAACTCAACTATACTATTTGTCTTGACCACATGCCCAAGCCACAATGCGGCAGTTTAATTGTGCATTGACTGAACAAAATATTTTCTTAAATTTGATTTAAATCTGCTACCAGTTAGTTTCATGACGTGTTCCATGGTCTAGTACTATTTGAAAGGGTAAATAAACATTTCCTATTAACTTGTTCCACACCATTCATGATTTTATAGACCTGTATCAATTTCTTCTCCAAGCTGAAGAAATCTATCCTGTTTAGCCT
The DNA here is from genome assembly GCF_901001135.1 of Rhinatrema bivittatum. NCBI lineage: Eukaryota > Metazoa > Chordata > Amphibia > Gymnophiona > Rhinatrematidae > Rhinatrema > Rhinatrema bivittatum. The sequence continues at coordinate 98,695,986 of NC_042620.1, forward strand.
TTCTTTATAAGAAACCCATTCCATACCCTGTGTCATTTTTGTTGCCCTTCTCAGTTCCTATACTAAGTCTACTATATCTTTTTTTTTTATTTTAGAAGGGGTGGCCAGGACTGCACACAGTACTCAAGGTATGGTCTCACCATAGGTCTATGCCAAGGCATTATGATATTCTCTGATGATCTGAAGGCAGTGAAACCTTGATACAAGGTTTCACTGCCTTGATACAAGGGGGTGGCTAAGGATCCCTGTATCCTTAGCCACCCCCTTGATACAAGGGGGTGGCTAAGGATACAGGGATGCTGGGCTGCTGGGCTGCATAAAGAGAGGCATAGTCAGCAGGAAAAAAAGAGGTGATAATGCTCCTGTACAGGTCTCTGGTGAGGCTTCACCTGGATTACTGTGTTTGGTTCTGGAGATTATTGTTATGCCCGTCGGTCGCAGACGGCTGCAACCTCTCATGCTTACCTCTTTTTTCCCTGCACCATTGATCCTGGGAAGAATGGCGGCCTCTGCCAACCACCGCTGACCTCCCGGGATGGCATGGGTGCTGATGACTGCCATTTTGTTTATGGAATCACCTAAGGTGCGCGCGTGTGCGTGCGCACAAGGGCCTCCTTTGTACACATCACGGCGGGAACCTCGGGGGCGTCCCCTCCCGATGGCGTCAACTTGCTGCTGTACTTAAGCTGACTGGCCCTCTGCTACTACGAGTTAGCAAGGAGTTCCCTCATTGCTGAATCCACTCCATTCTCGAATTTCAGTTCGTTTCTCTCTTGGCGTGTGGACGCTCTGGGTATCCGTTCCTCGGGGGCTCTTTGTGTTCCTGGCTATCCGCTCCTCGGAGGGCCTTCCTGCCTTGGACTACTACCTGTCCCGCTTCTCGGGATACCTTCCTGGAACTCCCTCTTGTGAGTCCGTTCTACAGACTTCAATGATACTAGCTTACTGAAGCTTCTCTATGGTGTACCCCAGTCCCCGGGCCACTACCATCCCTTTTTCAGTTGAAGTGGTTCCTATATACCCTGTGATGCAGGGTAATGCTGTTCCAGCTATGAATTCCACTTCCAGGTTCCTGCACCTCTGACTACCTCACTAGCACCATCTACAGTACAGACATCCTTGGCATACCCCGCATCGCAGGCCACTACCGGATCTGTATTCTGAGGTAATCTCTAATCATCTACAGGGATATCCTGGCGTACCCCGCTCTACAGGCCACTACCGGATCTGCACCTCTGAGGTAATCTCTATTCGTCCGAGGGGACTTCCTGGCATACCCTGTGCTGCGAGCCACTACCGGGCCTTCGCTTAAGTGACATCACCCTAGGTATACCCCCATTGCTCAGAACTGCATTTTACATCTCCCGCTCTGCGGGCTCTGCCTTTCTTCCTAATAAAGTCTCTGCCTAACAGTTGTGTCCTGCGCTCCTGAGACCGTGCCTGCTGACGGTGAGGCCCACAGGGCTCCTCCCTGTGGGGGGGGGAGACACCTCTCACCTCAGCCCAGGGTTCACATCCATACAAAAACATAACAACTGTGGGCTGGATTTTAAAAGTCCGATGCGCGTAAATCCAAAGGGTAGCGCGCGCACATGTACACCCACGCGCATTCTTTTAAAGCCTGCCCCTATATCTATAAAACGTTAGAGATAGGATGGAAACAGGGCCGATGCAAGAGCATTTGGCACCCTAAGTGAACCTTCGGTGAAGCACATGCCCCCTTCCCCTCCGCCCACTTCCAGTTGCCTATTGGCAGTAGCTTCAGCACAGCACTCCCTCCTCCTGGCAGTAGCGGCTGCAGCTAGCACTTCCTTTCTTGGCAGTATGGGCTCTGGCATAGCACCTTTTTGAGCGCCATTATGGCAGGTTATGCTGCCCGCCCCCCCCCCCCCAAATTTTGGTGCTCTAGACAATCGCTTAGTTTGCCTAACAGAAGCTCGGCCATGGATGAAAGTGGGCCAGAGAAAGGTGACCAAAATGGTGTGAGGTCCGTATCAGAAGCCATACGAGATGAGAGTGAAGGACCTGAATATATATACCCTGGAGGAGAGGAAGACAGGGGAGATACGATGCAGATTTTTAAATACTTGAAAGCAATTAATGATGCACAGGAATCAAATCTATTTCAATGGAAAGAAAGCTGTAGAACTAGGGGACATAATAATAGGAAGCTCCAAGGAGGCAGACTCAGGAACAACATCAGGAAATGTTTTTTCATTGAAAGGGAGGTGGATGCATGGAATGCCCTGCCGGAAGAGGTAGTGAAGAAGACAAGAACAGTAATGGAATTCAATAAGGCATGGGATAAACACAGAGGATCCCTTGGGGCTAAAGGATGGAAATGAAGAAAAGGAGAAACCTATGTTTACTGAAGTAACCTGCACGGAGCGGCAGGCAATTACCACCCGTAAACAGCTACTACCCTTATTTTATTTTACTTATTTATTACAAGTTCTTCTAATCCACATCTTCCACAATCTTCAGTGCGGAGTGCAGTTAAAACACACATATTCAGTAAAACAAACAATAAAACAATTAACTGAAATATTAAAACAAAGCTCATAATCTAATTAACCTTTAACAGAAAGCATGGGGCAACCTGCATGGAACGGCACTTACTACCTGTAAAAGAAGGCATCCAGGTAATCTGGAGGGAACGGCAGCTACTACACTTAAATATATAAGAAAAAAAACTTGCCGGGCAAAGTGGATGGACCACTTGGGTCTTTTTTTTTTTTTTTTTTTTACCAATATTTACCATGTTACTATATTCTCTGCTCCTTTCTGAATAATTACTAACATCATATTTGCCATTTTTTTTTTTATCACTGTTTCACATTGAGCTGAGGATTTTAATGCAAATTACAATTCTAGTAGCTTTCCCATTTCTTCCCTCAGAACTGGCAAACAAAACCCCTATCTGACAGGCTTACTTATATTCCCTTTGGAAGCAAGCAGGAGGAGCCAACAGGAAAAGCGAACTGAGCATGCTTTAGATTCCTGTGGGTAAGTAACTTTCTCAGGCTATTTAGCCAGTGCATTTTTGGATTTCCATGCACATTATCAGTTATATTTTTTTTTATTGCACCCATGCTAAATCTTTTTCATCGATCAATAGGTGGCACTTTAGCATGCATGCTAAGCTTTTTCAGTGCATTTTTTATTACATAATCTCCAATATGGGAAAAACACGTTAGTACATCTGGCCCCTAGTTGCGATGGTATCCTCCAATAAAGGCTAGCAGTAAAGGGTGATAGGCAAAAAGGCTTGCCAAAAAAGGCGCCGAGAAAAAAAGGGTGCGATTTATGAGGGCACACCACAAAAAGGCTTGCCTTAATAGAGGCAAGGATTGATAAGGGCGCGCCCGTCACCCTTTACTGCTCACTGCCATTCCTGACACCCCTCCCCCCGCACCCTCCACTCAGTGATCTAGGAGGGTCGAGTGTGTGTGTGTGTATGTGTGTGGGGGGGGGGTGCTGCAGAGCCGCTAGAGGGAGGTCCGTGGCATTACATTAACAGCGGATGTAGCAAAGGACAGCAGCTAGAGGGAGCTCCGCCAGCGCTACATCAACAACGGACCTAGTGGAGGATAGGTGATAATGTGAGCGGAGGACAGCTGTTAATGTAGTACCACAGACCTCCCTCTAGCAGCTCTGTGGCATCCCCCTCACTCGGCCCGAGTGAAGGGTGCGTGGGTGTCCTGGATCTCCGAGTGGGGGTGCAAGGGGGTGTCCTGGATCGCTGAGTGGGGAAGGAGCGGGTGTCCTGGATCGCCAAGAGGGGGATGCGGGGGGAGGGGTGTGTGTGTGTATCCTGGATTGCCGAGTTGGGGGGGGGGTGCAGGGGTGGTGTCCTGGATCGCCGAATAGGGGGTGCGGGGCGGTGTGGGGAACAGCAGTGAGCAATAAAGGGCGACGGGCCCGCCCTTATCAATCCTCGTCTCTATTAAGTCGAGCCTTTTTGTGGTGCACCTTCATAAATCGCGCCCTTTCTTCACGGCGCCTTTTTTGGCACGCCTTTTTGCCCATCGCCCTTACTGCTAACCCTTATTGCAGTAAACCAGTTGCGATGACCTTTTCAGATGTGCTTCACTTTGCACTTGTCTGCATTAAATGTCATCTTCCATTTAGGTGTGCAATTCCCCAATCTCACAAGGTTCTCCTGCATTTCTTCAGTTTGCTTATATTTAAAAAATGAATTCCTTTCTCTCATCTGCATATTTGATCACTTGTTGCTCCCTTTCCCAAATCATCACTAAATAAATTAAACAGCATCGTCTCAGTACAGATGCCTGGAGCGCTCCTCTATTCACTTCTCTCCATCAGAAAAACTGAACATTTATTCTTACACCGTTTCCTATCCTTTAAACAGTCCCACAACTGGACATTGCCTTCTAGGGATGTGCAGGAGTAAAAATTTTGTTTAGATTTTTGTTTCATTTTTTTTTTTTTGGGGGGGGGGGGGGGGTTTCCAAGAATTTCTTTTTGTTTAATGTTTATTTTGTTTCTTTAATTTTGAAAAAGCAAATAAATAACCATAATGCCCTCCCTCAGAACCTTTGAGCTGTGGTCACCCTGAGTTGCTGTTGATTAGCAGATGGCGGGGGGGGGGGGGAGGGGAGGAATGGATCATATGTATCAGCTTTCTTTCTCCCACTCTCTCCCCATCAGCTTTCTCTCTTCCACCTCCCACCCCAGTTTCTCTTTCTTTCTTCCACCCACCACCATTACCTGTCCCCCCTCCAGAGATGATCCCAGCATACTTCCCCTTCCTCTCTCCATGACCCCTGCACTCTCTTTGCTCCTACCCCCTATAAGTCTCAGCTCCATGACTTATGCATCCTCACTGTACCTTTAGCTGAGTGAGTCCCAAATCCTGGAATCACAGCTGCAGACTGAATTTTGTGTGCATGTTGCAGCCCCTCTCCAGTTTCTCCCCACATACAGCTTACAGTGTCTGTTCCAGACTCACCCCACTTTTCCTGTTCTCTGCACGCTTAGCAAGGAAGTGGAGTGGTTAAGCTGTAATGAGAGAGGCCCTGAGATTTTTAGTGTTTCCCCTGAGACTCTGCAACTCATGCAAATTCCTTGAGTCTCAGGGTGAAATCCTGAGAGTTCCCAGCTATTTCTATGCCCATCACCCATCCCTCCCACCCGAAAAAAATACTGAGGCCAGGATCCTCCCTGGCCCCCACTTACCGGTCCAGGGGGAATCTGTAGATGAGGCCTCAGCCTTGCATAGACCTAGGATGCAATAGATCGCTATGATCTCGGCCTAGGCCCTAAGCAAGGCCCAGACTTGGAGGCCTGGTCCCTTTGCCTGAGCCTTGGCCTAGACCATAGCCAGTTGATGCTGATGTTCAATGCTAATCAGCTAAATTTAGCTGGGCAATCCCTGCCACGCAAATAGCAGTCCTAAATCCAGCTGGTCAAATTTTGTGAGTAGTGTCCCACTGTGTTTCTGATATAAGGACCTGGCTTGAGGTTGAAGAAGCATGTTTGTTAACACCTGCTGCTTAAAATCAGTGTGGTTGCTTTCCTCCCTCTTTGTCTGTGTGTGTTTACAGAGCCTGTACTTCTGACCCCCTGGTGGTGCTATCCCTAAAACCTGGGGTGGATTATAAACAGAACTGAACTATTAGGAAATAAATTTGTGCCAAGATTACTGGGAGATGTGTCAAAAGGACATTACAGACTGTACATCTCCACTGTACATCATGGTAGTTAAAAAAAATTGTCTATTATTTGACATCCCTTAAGGAATTACTAGATTGTGTCATTGACTACACCATATGCCTACTTTCTATATTTCAGCACCAATTACTTACAGGTTCCTCATATTTTTTCAGCTAACTCTGTTATGTGTTTTCTGTTGATGCTCAGACAGACCCTGCTGTACATTTGATTTGTCCTTTGTGCTCCTTGTAATCAAGTTATGTCCCTTCCTGAAATGACATTATTACTGTTAGAGCTTGATGCCTTATATTTATAATTGTGTTAAGCCACTTGAATTTTTGTAAATTGATAGCTTAAAAACAGAAAAAGAGCCAGTGCCAGGAGTATCCACCTCTATGGGTTATTATGGCAGTATAGAGATCTATGCAGTACTATAACTTGTAGTAAAATGAATTTCTTCATATTATAATACCATTAGCAATGGCTCAGAGTCAGAGTACTAAGTACCTTCCAGATACTATCAAAGTACACAGAAATAATCAGAACACTTGACTCAGTTAATGCATGGAAATTGTTATATGGGCATTTGGAGTTCTTAACTAATTAAACAAAAATTGCTACTTGAGGTTAGATGTGGTTCAGCACATTCAGTACCACTGAAAGGAAAAAAAATATTACATGTCACATGATTTTTCCAAGCCTACACTCCATTGCTTAAGTAGAGCAATTTTTATTTCTGACAAACAAAAAGTAAAGAGAAAGATCTTATTTGAGGGCTTCAATGATGAAAGTTAGGCAAGTGGCATTGGTTGCATTAGGCAGGATTTCTTGAACTTGTTGAATGTCAATGATTACATTGAACATGTTTTCTTAAGATAGACTGTATGTTTAGGTAACATACATTATAGATAACTATGAAGAATTCAAATCTAGGGAAGGTATATTTATCTGCACACAGGGCAATGGTTTTGAAACTTATGGGACGGATTTTAAAAGGGTTACGCGCGTAACCCTTTTAAAACCCACCTGCGCGCGCCGAGCCAATTTTGCATAGGCTCGGCGATGCACGCAAGCCCCGGGACGCACGTATGTCCCGGGGCTTGAAAAAAATGAGCGGGGAGTGGGCGGGGCAGGGGCGGGACCGAGGCCTCTGGCACAGTGGTCCGGCCAGTGCATGCAACCTATGCCTGCCCAGAGTCAGGTGTAAATAAAGAAATAAAGGTAAGGGGGGATTTAGGTAGGGCTGGGGAGCGGGTTAGATAGGGGAAGGGAGGGGAAGGTGGGGGGGGGCGGAGGGAACGGGGAAAGCCATCGGGGCTCTCCTAGGGCTCGGCGCATGCAAGGTGCACCCCCTTGCGTGCGCCGACCCCGGATTTTAGAACATGCGTGCGGCTGCACACGCATGTTATAAAATCGGGCGTAGATTTGTTTGCGCCAGGTTGTGTGCACAAATCTTCGCCCATGCATAGATTCTAAAATCTGGCCCTATGTGTATAGTGGCTCTACATGCATAATTTTATCTGCAGTGAAAAGAGGCATTCCTAGGGGTTAGGTTTGGGGAGGGATTTGCACTTATGTGCATGCTTTGCAATTTTCAAAAGTGTGTGCATAATTTTTCACAGAGCAACCACCCGCACAAAGTTTTCCTGGGATAATTCTCAAAGTGAAAGTATGCACATACTTTCACTTTGAAAAATTGGTGTAAAGTGTGAAGGTAAAAAGTACTCACACACTTTGCACCAGTGCGGCTAGTTTCAAAATTACTCCCAGGGACGGTAACTTTTAAAGTGACACGCTGGAACACATGTGCGTGCATTCAATTCATTGGCCTTGCACCCGGGGATGTGGCTATTTTATAACATGCCTGCATGTAAGTGTGCATGTTATAAAATAGCCGGGCCATGCGCACATGTGCACTGAATTTTATGCCTGTGTGTGCATATCCTGCTTCAACCACATAAGTGGAGTTTAAAAGGGACACATTTGTCAGTTTTACCAGTTCTTTCCCAGTTAGCCCATTTAACAGATAGGTCCTCAAACCCCTCCTGGCTTGGTAGCCTGTATACCCCCCAGATCCTTTAAACCCCTCCAAAATGGCTCATTATTTTCTTTTTGGACTTACATGCCATCCATAGCAGAAGTAAAATTACACAGCAGGGGGCCTCAACGCACACCAGATCATGTAAGTATTTCCTTGCAAATTTCTGGTTAAAATCCCAAAATGCCCGTGCCCCTTTTTGAGAAGTTTCAAGTTGTTCGCACAGCGGCATTTACGTGTGTATCTCGGCAGCTTTTAAAATCCGTTTGCCGTGAGCCAGACTGAATATTCACGTATTTCCTAATTTCGATGCATATTGGGCTTGTAAAATTCACTTTTATACTTTTGGTTTTCCAGTGATGCAGAAACTTGTTCAGTTGGCCCAGTTATATACACAGAGGCCAATATTCAAACCTCGTTCAGCGCTATTTAGCCGGATAAGTGTAACTTATGTTGGCAAGTAGTTGCCGCTGAATATGAGCCTATGTTCAGCGGCTGCTACTTAGCCACACAAGTCACTGAAAAAGCTAAAAAATTAGCCACATAACATGTAGGCATGTAGTGGGCGGAGCAAGTTAGCCATACAAGTTGTGTGGATAACTGCCGATATTCGATCTTAGCCGCATAAGTTATGTGTACTGTTAGACGTCCCATAGAGCAGGCCTAAACTTAGCCGGTTATAACGTCTACATGCACCATATATACATGTATACACATGTATACACCATATATACACCATATATACATGTATATTCAGTGGCTTAGCAAGCATGCTGCTGAATATATCTTGTAACTTAGCCTGATCAGTTATATCTGGCTAAGTTACTTAAATGACCAGCTTTGAATACTGACCTCTTAGAGGGTAATATTCAAATAGCCCACACAGCCTACAAGTCTGCAGGTGTGTTTTATCCACAGATTTGAACCAGAATTTTCAAAGTGGATTTAGCTGTATAAATCCTATTTGAAAATCTGTTGACGGCATATGTACCCCCCTGAGGCACAAAGTAACACCTGCTCTCGAACGGGTGTATCCTTGTGCATGTAGATTTACACGTATACTTTTGAAAACTGAAAGTATACATGTAAATTCCTTTCCCCGCCCCAACTCTACCCTTCAGAATGCCTAATGTGCATAAAATTATGCACAAAAATCATGTTTTCTGCCTATGCCCAAAATTGATTTTCAAATGGTAGTTTTTGCATGGAAACAGGGGTTTCTGCACATAAATACTTTAGAAAATTACTTTCATATTGGCCATTTTAACACCTATCTTTCTTAGAAGCACAGAATTAGAAATTAAAATGGGCACCTACAGTACATTAATATAATTGCTCTCCTTGTGAAAAATAAGCATAAATGGCAGAGATAAACATGCAGTTTGGCCAAGCATTGGCTTTACCCACATTTGAGATAATTTTTCCCCTCCTGGGTAATGAAATAAACCCATACGGTGAGATGAGCTCATCTAATTGTACTTTTTTTCCTGCCATATAAGTCAAGTGAATGTTACTCTATTTTGCTTACTTTATAGTTTTGCTTCATAAGTGGCCTTATGAAAATGAGGTGAAATACCCACAATTTAGTGGGGGGATTATGAGCACGTGAGATATCTTCTGATATGTGTGAAGATTATTGTGAAAATAAGAAATGTAGCAATTCTAGATAAGACCACAGCAACACTCAAGCACCTGGTTTTGAAAAAAGGTGGGGAAGCCAACGAACAAGTAATAAATATAAGAGCTACCGACCCACAAAATAGAAACTGAATAATGGTGTGAGTACACAAAATAATCTCATTCCATGGCAGACCTCATACGGGGCATACGTATCTAGTGCCAATTCGCAGTAGTACAGCAGCGATATAATCATTGGTCTATTGCCTGAAATATATTTTTTCAAAAATTTTTCCTCATGCATAAGTGAACAGTAAAATAGCCCATTGGCATATCGCAAAATATATCGCAAGTGAATAATAAAGTAGCTTATCTTTTCTGAAGCTTTGCAGATTGTATTTCCATCTTTTCTGAAGGTTTTGTGCTCAAAAGATTAGCGGAGACATGGGCGTGAGGACATGCACGGAGTCAAGCCCGACACGGACCGCGTTTCGGCTAAACGCCTTCTTCAAGGGCCAACAATATCTGAAAAAAACATCTTAAATGAATCAACCATTCGGCAAAGATTTAAAACTCTATTTATAAAAATCTTAAGTAGCGGTGGTACGAACGTGAAGATGAGAATAGCAACAGCATCATTGACGGTGGTAGTTTCTTTCTCTGCTAGAGGGGACGTAAACGCGCCATTTTTTAAATAGTAAATAGCCAATCAGAGTAAATGCTCCGCCCAGGAAATGACGAGCACGGAGCTTAAAAAAAATCATATCAGCGAATACCATTCGATGGCTGCATTAAGGCCATCAGGATCTGTACAGCGTAGTTGAAATATCCAACGTTGTTCTCGTTGATTGAGAAGTCTCTGGAGATCTCCCCCTCTTAAAGTAGGGAAAATGCGGTCAATGACCCGCCATTTAAGGTCCAAAAACTGGTGTTGATTGTCGAGACAATGTTGAACAATAGGCGCATTAATTTTGCAGGTATTAATACAACTCCGATGTTCTATTAATCGTGTTTTGATATTGCGTTTGGTTCTTCCAACATAGAATTTATTGCATGGACAGATGATAATATATATAACATAAGAGGTGGAACAGGTAGAGTGAAAATAAGCATTATGAGTGGTGCCAGCACTGTCAATCCATGAGGGGCCATCCAAGGATTGCACACACATTGAGCACTTGCCGCAAGCCCAGTGACCACGGGGTTCATCAGAGTCTGTAGAGGAACAGGTAGGTATCTGAGTCTGGGTCAGCAAGTCCCGTAGATTTTTACCTCTGCTGAAAGCAATTAACGGAAATTCTTGAAAGACCTGATGAGTCTGTACAATATGCCAATGGTCTCGTATGATCTTAACAACATCCTGTGCCCTAGAAGAATATCGAAGTGTGCACACCAGCGGAGGATCCAACCGACCTTCACTAGGCTCTAGCAATAACCATTCACGTTGTGCATTATATGCTCTTTTTAATGCTTTTTTAATCACAGTAGAGGGATACCCACGATGCAACAGTCTGGATGCCAGAGCTTGTGCTTGAGTACAAAACTCTGCTTTGTCGGTGCAGAGGCGGCGAAGGCGCAAAAATTGGCCAATAGGGAGACTCTTCTTTAAACTATAAGCATGAAAACTTGAAAAATGAAGAAGTGTATTTCTGTCCGTAGGTTTCTTGTAGATAGTCGTAGTAAAATGATCATTATCCAATGTGATAAAGATGTCCAAAAATGAAATAGAGGCATGATGAAATTGCATAGAGAAAAAGAGGTTGGGGTCCAGGGTGTTTATCCATTGTAAAAAAATCTCTAAATGTGCTGCATCACTGTGCCAAAGAAAGAAAATATCATCAATGTAACGGGTCCAGTTTGAAACATATGAAAATATAGGAGCAGGATACAGCAACTGTTCCTCAAAATTAGCCATATATAAATTGGCAAGGCTGGGGGCCATGGTGGCCCCCATTGCAGTGCCATGTATCTGGTTGAAAAAATGATCATTTACCAGAAAGTAATTATCACATAAAGCAAATTTGGCTAGTGTAATCAAAAATGCAGTAGGAACCCGATGAGGTCTGGGACGAGCTTCAAGAAATTTGTCTAAGATAAGAAGTGCCACATCCTGAGGGATGCTGGTGTAAAGCGCTTTAATGTCAAGGGTAACAAGGAGACAAGTATCCATGATGTGTATTGAGTCCAGCCGGGATAGCATAGATTTAGTATCTTTTACAAACGAAGCCATTTGAGGAATAAAGGGCTGCAAAAATCTATCGACAAAGATAGACAAAGGTTCTAATAGGGACCCTATTGTATTAACAATGGGTCTCCCAGGAGGGATCGTAGGATGCTTATGTATCTTCGGAAGCATATACATCACTGGAGATCTGTAACCTTTATTAACAAGGAAAGCAGCTTCTTTTTTTGAGATAAAGCCAATGGCAAAACCATCTTCAACACAGTCCTCAATCTGTTGGAGCAAGAGTGGACCCGGATCTTGAGGCAACATTTTGTAGTTACTGGTATCAGACACATGTGTCGAAATCATAGTAGTGTAAAAGGCCCCGTCCATGACAATAGTAGCGCCACCTTTATCTGCTTGTTTAATGACAAGGGAGGAGGAGTTTTTCAGTTCTTTAAGCGCCTTGTGTTGATCATAAGATAAATTAAAAATTACCTGTTCTTTGTTTTGTTCAATATGTGTAAGAGCAATCAAAATCAAATCAATGAACGTTTTAATATGAGAGTCGACTGGACCCGGAGGGAGCCAATAGGATTTAGGAGCCACAATGCAATTTTCAACAGTAGGCGGTTGCCGAAACGCGGTCCGTGTCGGGCTTGACTCCGTGCATGTCCTCACGCCCATGTCTCCGCTAATCTTTTGAGCACAATACCTTCAGAAAAGATGGAAATACAATCTGCAAAGCTTCAGAAAAGATAAGCTACTTTATTATTCACTTGCGATATATTTTGCGATATGCCAATGGGCTATTTTACTGTTCACTTATGCATGAGGAAAAATTTTTGAAAAAATATATTTCAGGCAATAGACCAATGATTATATCGCTGCTGTACTACTGCGAATTGGCACTAGATACGTATGCCCCGTATGAGGTCTGCCATGGAATGAGATTATTTTGTGTACTCACACCATTATTCAGTTTCTATTTTGTGGGTCGGTAGCTCTTATATTTATTACTTGTTCGTTGGCTTCCCCACCTTTTTTCAAAACCAGGTGCTTGAGTGTTGCTGTGGTCATATTTGATAAATTCACTCTCGATGCACTGCTATTAGTTCTGTAGCAATATGTGGTCTAATGTGTTCAGCTATTCCGATGAACAGGTTGCGCAAGCTTTGAAAGGCCCCCTGCTGTTTGATGAACCCTCCGTCCCCGATACTAAAGCAGTCTTTAATCACTACATGCGATGAGATCAAAAATGGTCTACAGTCATCTGAGACTTTAGATGACTATACCAAGAAGCTGCATGAGTTCAATCAATCAATGGAAAAATTTCGTAGTGATATACGTCAATCCAAAATTACCAAATTCAAAAGGGACGAAAGGGATTATGCAGCAGGTACCATCTTTACTTGGCAATGCCGCAAAGTATCTAAGCCACGCAAGGTTGCGTTTGCGGATTCTTCTTCGGGCTCTGATGAAGAGAATCCTGAAGCTCAACCACCTATAAATCCGGATTCTAGATATAATAATTATCGAACATCGAACAGACGCCCTGGTCGCCGTTTTTTTCGCCAGCGCGGGAACAACTGGCCAGACACGGGCGGTCGTCCACAAACCCGGTCCCAGAGCAACCGCAATCCACCGTGATTAACATCTCGTCTCAGCACCTTTCACCTGCACAGCTGTCTCTGCTTGAGAAGGGGCTTTCTTTTGTGCCATCATATCAATATGATCCTTTTTTGACTAGATGCGATTTGTTCCAATTTTTCCGGAAATTACAGTTGAAATTATTTTTTGCTTCACAACCGCCTACTGTTGAAAATTGCATTGTGGCTCCTAAATCCTATTGGCTCCCTCCGGGTCCAGTCGACTCTCATATTAAAACGTTCATTGATTTGATTTTGATTGCTCTTACACATATTGAACAAAACAAAGAACAGGTAATTTTTAATTTATCTTATGATCAACACAAGGCGCTTAAAGAACTGAAAAACTCCTCCTCCCTTGTCATTAAACAAGCAGATAAAGGTGGCGCTACTATTGTCATGGACGGGGCCTTTTACACTACTATGATTTCGACACATGTGTCTGATACCAGTAACTACAAAATGTTGCCTCAAGATCCGGGTCCACTCTTGCTCCAACAGATTGAGGACTGTGTTGAAGATGGTTTTGCCATTGGCTTTATCTCAAAAAAAGAAGCTGCTTTCCTTGTTAATAAAGGTTACAGATCTCCAGTGATGTATATGCTTCCGAAGATACATAAGCATCCTACGATCCCTCCTGGGAGACCCATTGTTAATACAATAGGGTCCCTATTAGAACCTTTGTCTATCTTTGTCGATAGATTTTTGCAGCCCTTTATTCCTCAAATGGCTTCGTTTGTAAAAGATACTAAATCTATGCTATCCCGGCTGGACTCAATACACATCATGGATACTTGTCTCCTTGTTACCCTTGACATTAAAGCGCTTTACACCAGCATCCCTCAGGATGTGGCACTTCTTATCTTAGACAAATTTCTTGAAGCTCGTCCCAGACCTCATCGGGTTCCTACTGCATTTTTGATTACACTAGCCAAATTTGCTTTATGTGATAATTACTTTCTGGTAAATGATCATTTTTTCAACCAGATACATGGCACTGCAATGGGGGCCACCATGGCCCCCAGCCTTGCCAATTTATATATGGCTAATTTTGAGGAACAGTTGCTGTATCCTGCTCCTATATTTTCATATGTTTCAAACTGGACCCGTTACATTGATGATATTTTCTTTCTTTGGCACAGTGATGCAGCACATTTAGAGATTTTTTTACAATGGATAAACACCCTGGACCCCAACCTCTTTTTCTCTATGCAATTTCATCATGCCTCTATTTCATTTTTGGACATCTTTATCACATTGGATAATGATCATTTTACTACGACTATCTACAAGAAACCTACGGACAGAAATACACTTCTTCATTTTTCAAGTTTTCATGCTTATAGTTTAAAGAAGAGTCTCCCTATTGGCCAATTTTTGCGCCTTCGCCGCCTCTGCACCGACAAAGCAGAGTTTTGTACTCAAGCACAAGCTCTGGCATCCAGACTGTTGCATCGTGGGTATCCCTCTACTGTGATTAAAAAAGCATTAAAAAGAGCATATAATGCACAACGTGAATGGTTATTGCTAGAGCCTAGTGAAGGTCGGTTGGATCCTCCGCTGGTGTGCACACTTCGATATTCTTCTAGGGCACAGGATGTTGTTAAGATCATACGAGACCATTGGCATATTGTACAGACTCATCAGGTCTTTCAAGAATTTCCGTTAATTGCTTTCAGCAGAGGTAAAAATCTACGGGACTTGCTGACCCAGACTCAGATACCTACCTGTTCCTCTACAGACTCTGATGAACCCCGTGGTCACTGGGCTTGCGGCAAGTGCTCAATGTGTGTGCAATCCTTGGATGGCCCCTCATGGATTGACAGTGCTGGCACCACTCATAATGCTTATTTTCACTCTACCTGTTCCACCTCTTATGTTATATATATTATCATCTGTCCATGCAATAAATTCTATGTTGGAAGAACCAAACGCAATATCAAAACACGATTAATAGAACATCGGAGTTGTATTAATACCTGCAAAATTAATGCGCCTATTGTTCAACATTGTCTCGACAATCAACACCAGTTTTTGGACCTTAAATGGCGGGTCATTGACCGCATTTTCCCTACTTTAAGAGGGGGAGATCTCCAGAGACTTCTCAATCAACGAGAACAACGTTGGATATTTCAACTACGCTGTACAGATCCTGATGGCCTTAATGCAGCCATCGAATGGTATTCGCTGATATGATTTTTTTTTAAGCTCCGTGCTCGTCATTTCCTGGGCGGAGCATTTACTCTGATTGGCTATTTACTATTTAAAAAATGGCGCGTTTACGTCCCCTCTAGCAGAGAAAGAAACTACCACCGTCAATGATGCTGTTGCTATTCTCATCTTCACGTTCGTACCACCGCTACTTAAGATTTTTATAAATAGAGTTTTAAATCTTTGCCGAATGGTTGATTCATTTAAGATGTTTTTTTCAGATATTGTTGGCCCTTGAAGAAGGCGTTTAGCCGAAACGCGGTCCGTGTCGGGCTTGACTCCGTGCATGTCCTCACGCCCATGTCTCCGCTAATCTTTTGAGCACAAAACCTTCAGAAAAGATGGAAATACAATCTGCAAAGCTTCAGAAAAGATAAGCTACTTTATTATTCACTTGCGATATATTTTGCGATATGCCAATGGGCTATTTTACTGTTCACTTATGCATGAGGAAAAATTTTTGAAAAAATATATTTCAGGCAATAGACCAATGATTATATCGCTGCTGTACTACTGCGAATTGGCACTAGATACGTATGCCCCGTATGAGGTCTGCCATGGAATGAGATTATTTTGTGTACTCACACCATTATTCAGTTTCTATTTTGTGGGTCGGTAGCAATTCTAGATAAGCCAGTTCTGAATGTACTTCATAAATGTAGCATCCCAATACACTGCAAATCTTGAAATGCTGAAACAACCCATTAAGAACACATTTCAGGATTAAACAAATGAAAGAGAAATGTGTAAAGAGATGAAGACCAAAGATGGCAATTAAAGTATTACAGATATGGAAAAATATGAAATAGGAGCTCTTCCACTGAGGACAAAAAAAACTGTAAGGGGATGTTTTTATCTGACATATTGTAAACCGTTGATGGAAAAAAGAGGAGGAGTCCAAAGCTTCAATTACTGAAGATGACAGGGAGGGGAGGTTTCTCAATCCATTAAATTCAGATTTAACAGTATAAGAGTCAATTAACCCTCCAGGGACTGGCAAATCATATAAACCAGGGAGAATATTGAATGATTTCTTTTTTAATCAGCACGAGCAACTAGCAATACAGTAGCTTGATTGCTCTGTTCCTAAAACAACAAAGAGAGAAAATTGAAGGCTAAGTGCTAGCTCTAGCATAGTAATCAAGAATAACATACATTAATATTTAAAGTATATTGTAAATAATAATGCTCCCAAAAAAAAAAGACTCAAGAATTTGAATAAGTTTAAGATTCTAGCAACTCTGGGTTTGATGCACTAAAAGGTTTCTCTTATTTTGCTTCTATGGCAATATACTAGGTTCTTGTGGCTTATTTTGTCCCTAAAATAGTGGTCACAATCACTATCCTGTGACTATCCTGGCAAATGCTGATTCTGCATTCTGTCCAAGCACTATCCTTTCAGTGTAGAATGGCAGATAGGGAGGAAAGAGGTTTTTTGTTGTTTTTTTTTTGCACTTTAGCTGCTATGTAGCAAGCACTATATTTAAGGCCCTCACAATCAGCCTCTACCCTTTTTGACAAGCTGATTTTATATCAGAGTTACTTACCTGCCTCATTGATTGATGCAAACAATTTCCCATTTAAATGTCCTGTTATGGCTCCAAACAGTTGCAATTAAGTGGTGCACTTTATGCTGTGCAGGCACTTCCACCCTGTTTTTAATCTGAGAATTCCTGCTCTGCACCAGGGGCTCTGATACCAGTAAACCTTCATAATCCTCAGGCAGTAGCCCACAATGCAGTAGAACTGAAGCTGTGCAAGTAAAGGAATGTAGAATCTCTAAGAGCAACCCTGTTATAAGGCCCCCTCTTGCTGGGCATTACATACACTTTGTATTGAAGTTCATATAAATCAAAAAGAAAGGTTGGTTCAGAACCAAATTCATTGTTCATTATTTCAAACTAGCTTTACCTGGCCAAGCGTTGCTGTGGCTCAGTCTGGCTAAATGGAAAAGAAAGAAAAGAGAAAGCACACATTTTGAATATGGTTAATTTCACAATGCTTGTGGGTATACAATATTTTTTGTTGTTCCATTGTCTGTGCAGATATAGAGATTGGTTCGCCAACTCTAGAACACGCAACATATAATTGTCCATGTGAGAAGCAATCCGTGTCTAGATGTAAACCGCATAATTTTTTCTACCCTCTTGGGATGCCCTGGCTAGATATGAGAAAATCCAAATCTTTTCCCCTTTAAACAGGGTGTCACGATAGTGAAAAAATAAATGAAGAATGATATCACGATCTTGTAAGAACACAAAAGAAATTAGCAAGTAGCTCTGTTATGAGATTGTAGATTCAAATTCTCCAAAAGTGCAGTTAGTTTCAAGGAAGCATTTTGCTGCATCCTATCCAAACTCTTCTTTTTCGAAGGTAAGTAGAAATTTTTTTGAACAGGAGGGTAAGCAGTCTCCTGAATAAACAAAACTTCCTTCATATATAGTTTAAACATCTCCAAAGGAGAAATGAATGGTATCTGAGGGAAATTCAATATATGCAAGTTCAAGTTCCTTGAAGTATTCAAGTTTTTGTGATACTGAAATAGAGTCTACCACTTGTTTAGCTTGAATATCTTTAACCAAAGAAAGAGAAGTCTCTAGGTTGGAGACAGCTGTTTCACATACAGACACCCGTTGATCTTGTTGCAAACATTTAGAATGAATATCCAATGTGAGCATTACCAGGGAGGAGACTGACTTTTCAACAGAAGCAAGAACAGCCCATAAACTTTCTAAAGATACTTGGTTAGGTTTAGCAAAGGCAGATCTAACCTGGAGAATGTTGATAGTGTCTTGAATCTCTCTTAGACCTACAGTGGAGTCCTTGTCAGTTACTGGGACCTCACACAAAGCTGGGACCTCACACGAAGCCAAGATGCCAAAATCTGCATCTTCTGCCATACTTCCTGTCCCCTGGGAAGACTGGTGTAGCA
The DNA here is from genome assembly GCF_901001135.1 of Rhinatrema bivittatum. Taxonomy (NCBI): domain Eukaryota; kingdom Metazoa; phylum Chordata; class Amphibia; order Gymnophiona; family Rhinatrematidae; genus Rhinatrema; species Rhinatrema bivittatum. The sequence goes on from NC_042620.1 coordinate 98,714,273, forward strand.
TAGCTGTTCCATGCTGCTGTTCATCAGCGGCAGCAGCTGACAAAATGCTGCTCGATAATTCAGGAGTGGTGTTGGGAGACCAAACCTGTCTTGGCATCTCATCTCCTGCTCAGGCGGCCTCTTCAGGAGGACAAGGCAATGACCGATCGATTGGGCTGAGGGAAACCTCAGCTATCAATGGCCGACTGCCCCATCAAGTTGGAAGCTGCAACTGACAAAGGCAGTGACGCTTAAAATTCTGGCACTGTAGTCTGCCAGGTAGCTCCTGTAGAGGGGTAGGTTCTTACAACCCCCTTCCACTTCCTCATGACACAAAAGGAGAAGAAAATGAAGCAAATATTCAGAGAAAGAGAATTTGCAGGAGCTCTAGGATTCAGTGTCTAGTCAGGAGGCCATTTTGGGCACACCCCTCCATTTAATTTAATCTTTTAATGTTTACTTTAGTTCTCTTTTATTTCCCTTCTCCAGTGGTGCTGCCTCTATGACCTGGCCCCTTTTAAGGGCTGCAGCAGTGATGATATCATTATCAGGCTTGAGGACCTGGCTGCATCCATTTTAACATGGTGGGAGCTTCCCCAAGGCTCCCTATCATTTTCTCTTGCCTTCCTGCACTGGCGAACAGCAGTGGCAGCTGCCTCGCTTCACTGTTGCCACTGTGAAGAGCCGTGGCAGCAGCCTGAATCGCTCCACTCCTTCGAAAGCTGCAAGAGGCAGAGGACAGCCCTCCATTTGCCAAGAGAGGCAGAGAATATTGTTCCGCAGTAGCCGGCTCTCTTTCTCTCTATGCCACGAGAGGCAAGGAAAGGCTCTCCCATAGCTTCCTCCTCTTTACCTGCATACAGCCTGGTCTGCTGAGCAAGGACAGCCCTTGTTCTAGCCAGCTTGTGCCAGGGGGCATGTCTAGGGGATGGGTGCCTGTCCCCAGAGGTAAAAATAAAAAACTTTATATTTTCTTTAACCTGTCCACAATTCCCTCCATTGAGGAGTGAATGTTGCCCTCAATATTCAAGATATAACTTACTCACTCCAGATAAATAAACTTTTCCTAAACTAAGATAACTTAAGAAAACACAGCTTGATAAACAGTGCCTTGATTTGGAACATATACAGGCAGAAATAATTATCTTGAGTTAAATATTCATTGAAGAAAATTGTACTAAATGATCATACCTCTTACTGCCAGGTTAGTTCACTTCCCATGTTGACTGAAGGATATAAGATAGTCATTTTTGGTTAAGTATCTTCAAATCAACTATTTAGTACATCTGATAATTTTCCTGCAAATACCTAAGCAACTTTCTTTATTGCCTCTTTCTGAAAGGGAGAAACAACTCTTCTAGCACAAAATACACATCAAAGGTTTCAGTCTCAGCTGGGACTTCAGGGCATTTGAGTGTCACTCTCTAAAGCACGGCTAGACTGACCACCATGTGTATCTCCACCCAATTCCTTCATTGTCCAGAAAAAAAATCAAACTGTTTGTCTTCTTCTGGATCCTCAACTTTTAAAGGAACTGTATTATTTATTTGGGATGGTAGCGTAGTATGGTCCCTTCCTGGTATTTTCTCTACAGGAAATGGGCGTATTCTACTTGTATCCCTGCTTTCCCCCTGGGAGACTGACTGGATGGGTTATGATTGAACACACAAATCCTGCCAGGAAAGGGAGGACTTTTCAGTTGTGCCCCTTCAAGAAAACTATCAAGGATCCTTACTTATATTCTCTCCCTCAGCCAGGGACACCAAAGCAGGAGGAACCCCATCCTGAGTTGGTTTACAACCTTGCAAAAGCTAGAGATTATTAAATTGAGGCATTGATCATCTTCTACTTTCTCTACTACATTGCTTTAGAAGGTGTTGACCTTCCAATTGTTAACAGAGTTAGGAATCTAGGGGTTTTACTGGACTCTGACCTCTCCTTCAAATATCAAATCAAAGATGTTGTGAAAAAAGTATTTTTTTTAAACTGCATATTCTTAGAAAGCTGAAAGCATATCTTGAGTTTGCTGACTTCAGAACAAAATTGCAGTCACTGTTTATTAATGGATTAGACTACTGTAATTCTCTTTTATCTAGGTCTTCACCAATATGCCTTTAAAGCTTTGCAGGTGGTTCAGACCTCAGCTGCTCAAGTTCTAACTGGGACCACATGTTATGAACACATCACAATAGTATTGTACAGTTTACACTGGCTCCCTGTTGTCTGAAGGATCCATTTTAAAGTTTTGATGCTGGTATATAAATCTTTAAGTAATAAGGCTCCACTAAGTATCAGCTCACTTTTAAAAATTTACCATTTACCTAGAGCCCTCAGATCAGCAGATAAATTGATTCTACATATCCCTAATCACTGGCTAACCAGACTTTAGGAGTCCTGGGAAAGGATGTTTTCAACAATGGCCAGGAGGCTTTGCGGAAAGATACTTGCATAAAATTCTTTAGGAAGCAGCTTAAGGCACTCTTTTTCTGAGGCATTCAGGCTCATGTAAATTTGTTTTCCTATTATTTTTCTGATAATTTTTTTATCTTGCGAGCATGGAAGCCTGCCTGGGTTGTGTTTGTGCATGTGTGTATCTGTGAGAGCATGACAGACTGCCAGGAATGGGGAGTGAGAACATGGGAGCCTGCCTGTTTTGTGTATGTGTGTGTGTGTCTATGTGTAAGAGAGAGACAGTATGGGAGCCTGCATAGGTGTGTGTGAGTAGTCTATGGGTACACTGTCACTCAAAACCGACATCAGCCAATCAGCTTTCACGTCCAGTCTAAGCCCCGCCTACTCCCCACCCACTCCCATAGAAGTGAATGGATGCAGCCCTGCCCCTGCCATGCCCATAAACCCCGCCTCTCCCACATCCACACCCCTCCCAACCTGACCACACTCCTAGCTCCGCCCCTGACCCCACCCTCGCTCCTCCAACTCTATAGAAATGAATGGAGTGGGCCCCTCCCACGCCCCACCCCAAACAAACCCTCTATGATGTCATTGGTATGATGACATCATTGGAAGTCCAACCCTCACCACACCCCCAAAACTACGCCCCCTAGAATGTCATCAGAAAAGGCCCTGTCACTTTTTAATGATGACAGAATTAATGGACTCTGGCTGTTTCTGATGATCTCACCAGAAGTATAACACAAACCCAACCCACACACAAAAATGTGCCCCCCAGAACATCATCAGAAATGTCCCCTGTCACTTTTTAATGATGACAAAGTCGGAAGTAGGTGTTTTTTTATCTAGCCCCTCTGTTTTACAAGTTACTAGCTGTGAGGTGGCTGGAAGCTTTCTCTCATTCTGTACACAGTGAAAGGGAGAAGCTCCCCCGTCCCTCCTCCCCATATTTCGATATGCATGTGCAATGGCTCCTATCCTTGCAGAGTGAAATTTGAGCAGATCTTTTGTAGTATACTAAAAGGATAATTAACAGGGTGTTGGCTGTTGGGGGACTGCAAAAGTGAATAAAACAAGGATTTAGTTTTCTTTTAAAAAACAGTCCTCCTTGATTACAGCCATAGAAAACAACCATGCACAAGCAGCTCTTAAATAAAATTTATTATGATCCAGGCACTGTAGGAAGTTTTGGTGGAATTAATCCTCTTTTTCAGGCTGCTAAAACATGTAATGAGACGGTGACCAGAAAACAAGTGACTGAATGGCTTACAGATCAAGATGGTTATTCGTTACATAGACCTGCTGGGATACATTTTAAAAGAAACAAAACCATAGTTTCAGATGTGGATGTGCAATGGCAGGCTGAGCTGTTCGACCTGACCGCCTTGTCCAGTTATAACAGCGGCTACAAATACATTTTGACAGTGATAGATATTTTGTCAAAATATGCATGAGTTGTGAGCCTAAAAACAAAAACAGGTCATGAAGTGCCCAGGCACTTGAAAATATATTTAAAGGCAGCCGTGTTACCAATATAATGCAAATATACAGAGGTAAAGAGTTTTTAAATAGCTCTGTGAAGAATTTGTTAAAATACAGAGGCGTTCATCTTTTTGTGACCAACAAAAATTTTAAGGCAGCGGTTGTGGAGAGATTTAACAGGACTTTAAAATCCAAAATGTGGTGATACTTTACATAGCACAACACTTTTCGATATGAAGATGTGCTTCAGGCTTTTATGAATAGTTATAATCACAGAAAAATACAGCCCCGCCCTATCAATTTAACAGCTTCAAACTCTCTGCAGTTCTGGAAAGTTATCTACGGCAATAACAACAAACATGAACCTGCTAAGCCATTTTGTTAAAAGGGGGATCATGTTAGATTCTCAAAAACTAGAGGGAAATTTGAAAAAGGTTATGAACAAACATGGACAGATGAGATATTTATAATAACTAACATCTTAAACAAGGGACAGAAAACAGTGTACAAGATAATGGTGAGGAAGCTGTTCAAGATTCTTTTTATCCTGAAGAATTACTGAAAGTCAACCCTCGACAGGATACAATATACCACATTGATAAGGTTCTAAAGGTAAAAGGGAGAGGTAGGAACAAGCAGTGCTTAGTGAAATTGTGGGGTAGGCCTGAAAAATGTAACAGTTGTATAAAAGCATCAGAGATTTAAGATGTTTGTTTTGAAAAGGCCTTGTATCATAAAAAAGAAAAAAATGAATGAAGGGGCATTTTACATAACGCTGCCTAGTAATGCCTCTGTGAGGATATTTCCACAAAATACCAGTTCTAATTTCATGACACAATTAGCTAGGCCTTTGGACCTACAGGGACCATGGAAGTGGGGCTGGTGGAAATACAGTACCTACACACATAGTATAATATTAAAGAAGACCATAAGTACGTTGTCACCACAGGAGAAGGAAGCATGGAGCATCACTTTGTTGTACGAAGAGGGTATTATGCAACCATTCAATGCCTAGTGAACCAAATGAACCATGACATGAATAGTCTCAAACCCATGCCATCATGAAACATTTGTGACTCCCAATATACAAAGAATCAAATTAAAGTCAGAGGACAATGCAGTAATTTTCACAGAGGGTGATTTAGCGACCATTTTGGGACAAGAAGCTAAAATGAATACGAGGTACTCGCTATGTCCAACAAATATCACGAGAGGGTTTAATACCCTATACCTGTACACAGATAGGGGCGGATTTTAAAAGGAGCGCAAATAGGCCTACTTTTGTTTGCGCTCAGGCGGAGCCGCGCGTATCTACTAAAAAACCTGGATCGGCGCGCACAAGGCTATGGATTTTGAATAGCCGGTGCGCGCCGAGCCGCGCAGCCTACCCCCGTTCCCTCCGAGGCCGCTCCGAAATCGGAGCGGCCTCAGAGGGAATCCTCTAACACCCTCCCCTCACCTTCCCCTCCCTTCCTCTACCTAACCCACCCGCCCGGCCCTGTCTATACCCCCCCCCTTACCTTTGTTGGGGGAGTTACGCCTCCCAGAGGGAGGCGTAAATCCCCGCGCGCCAGCGGGCCTCCTGCGCGCCGGGCCGCGACCTGGGGGCGGGTACGGAGGGCGCGGCCACGCCCCCGGACCGCCCCGGGCCGTAGCCACGCCCCGTACCCGCCCCCAAAACGCTGCCGACACGCCCCGAAAACGCCGCGACGACCGGGACCGCCCCCGACACGCCCCCCGACACGCCCCCTCCGAAAACCCCGGGACTTACGCGAGTCCCGGGGCTCTGCGCGCGCCGGTAGGCCTATGTAAAATAGGCTTACCGGCGCGCAGGGCCCTGCTCGCGTAAATCCGCCCGGTTTTGGGCGGATTTACGCGAGCAGGGCTCTGAAAATCCGCCCCATATTGTAGAGCACCAGCTGGTGGGAGACATTTTGTGCAGCTACTTCGCTGGGTTCCTGTTAAAATGTATAAGGACAAGTTAATCACCTTTAATTATGATAAGCCACATTATGTCTCTGTGAACAAGCAGCACATTGACACCATAACATTTGAAATAAAAACATGTATAGCAAATATTGCTTATGGCTTTATTAAGTCTTGTTGATAACAATGCACAGACTGTAAAATGGCTGATACAGCAACCATTTTATTAACTAAGGAATGGACATTGTAATGATCTAGGTGGGGGGGGGGGGGGGGGGCGAGGAGTTGCTTGGACTCAAGATCTGTAAATGGTTAATCTACTCAGGGTGAGAAAATGTATAATATGTAGTCTTTGGAGGAAAACAAGGCGCCTGGTTGATAAGCCATTCAAGAGAAAGCTCTTCACCATAAGGGTAGGGGTTGTTGTAGATAATATAGAAGTTCAACACACGATAGTTTGGGCAGTCAGTTTTGTGTTACAATACACAATATTTTTTAGGATTGCTGTGTGGGGGATGAAGGAATACACAGGGGACCATTAAATCATTGAAAGGCTTGCCAGTCTACAGTTTGTAAAGTGCCCCCAAGACCTAAAGAGGCAATGATATCACACTACATTTCATGAACAAAGGGAATAGACATTGTAATGACATAGGAGCGAGTAGATGTCTAGACTCAAGATCTGTGATCAGTTAGGTAGGGTATAGAGAATTTCCCTCCCAGTCCGCTCCTTAATTGAAGCGGACTGGGAGGGAACTGGGGAAGGCCTATTCGCAGTGCCGCATGTTGGTTTAGAAAATTTCCCCTCTAGCACGCGCGAATGCCAACCCGCCCGCATATGCGTGTGTGGATTTTAAAATCTGGCGCACATGTGTGCATGGGAACCGTATTTTATAACATGCACCTGCCGACAAGCGCATGTTAGAAAATGATCGCGGCCTTGGTCGCACGTGCAGACTTTTAAAATCTACCTTTAAGTTGATAGGAAGACCGGTTCATTAAGCAGAGAAAGCTTTCTGCACTATTGGTAATTTAGCATGCATTTTTTTTCTTCCAGAACTTATATGCAAATAAACCCAGAGGAAGAATGTAGTTTTTCTATTGGAAATTTCACAAATACTTTTAACTACACTGTAATAACTCATTAAAATTAATTTTACTAATATTTGGCAAGAATAAAACCACATGCAAAACTGTAATATTTGTGAGAATAAAAAATTTCACAAACTCCACTTTGCATGCTAAAAATGAAAATAGAATACGTGAAGCAGATTTTGTGAAGTTTTCCTCTGTTTAGCTCATTGGCCTCAGAATATGTAAATCTTATTTATTATAACGCATTCATTCTGTTTGCAAGCTATTTGCCCAGTAGTAAGCTTGCAGAATGTGCTCACTTTCTCTAACATAAGATAGACATTGTTTGCACTTTTATTCTGCCAAAGGTGCAGCTAGTGTCAGTAGATAATTTTCTAAGCATCTGCAACACTGAACATACTTTTACAAACACTTAATTATCTTAATACTCATTCATCAGTAGTAGACTATAAACAGTATGAATTAGACCCTTTTTCCACAAATACCATGACTATAGGAGAAGAGCTCCTCTCGATTATTACAGGACACAGGAAATCCTGGAAGTCTCTAGTTGAGCCAGCTAATAAGATGTATAATAGCAGAGAGGCACAGGCAACAATATGCAAACCAAGAAGAAAACCATGAAAAATCAATCTGCATTATAACAACACTACAAATCAAATGGCCCATCAAAGACAATAAATTAATTAATTAAATGGAAAGATCCATTACCTTCATGGCCTAGGCTTTATAAATAGTTCCAAAAATGGGGCAAATACCCAAAGAAAAAAAGTGACCTCTATTGTTTACACATCCCATTGAAAAATTAACCCAATAACATATTCAAACAGAAAAAGAATGATTACAAGAAATGGAACCAAAAACATAATGGAATCAGCAATATGGGTCCACAATATAAGAAACCAATGAAAACATCTTCACAATGTGAACATCCTCAAAAAAGGATGAAGAAAGTTCTTGAAAAGTGATAATGCCAAACCCCTATAAGGGGCCCTTGTTTCACCATGAAGTACGGTAGCTTCTTCAGGGGGGATATTATTCAAGATGTTGTATGTCACAAATATTACGCAGTTCATAAATACTTACCTCAGAAAAGTGACGCTGATTACAAAATGGTTCCTTGTTAAATGGTGGCTTCCTTTAAATGGCATCCATTTCATGCATGTGAGATGAAAGATGAACGTGGCATAATAATAGCAGCACTACCAGCTTCTTATACCATCTTAAAATCTACAAACATAAAATATTAGGGGCAGATTTTAAAAGGTACGCGCGTGGCCTACATTTGTGCGCACTACCCGGTGCGCACAAATGTATGCCCGATTTTATAAAATGCGCGCGCAGCCGCGCGCATGTTGTAAAATCAGGGGTCAGCGCACACAAGGGGGTGCACACTAGTGCACCTTGCGCGCGCTGAGCCCTTGGGGAGACCAGCTGGCTTTCCCCGTTCCCTCCGAGGTCGTTCCAAAATCGGAGTGGCCTCGGAGGAAACTTTCCTTCCCCCCCCCCCGTCCCACCCCCCCAGCCCGAAACCCCCACCGTACCTTCATCTCAAAAGTTAACATGCGAGCGCCAGCCAATTGCCAGCGCACGATCCCCCGGCACAGCTACTGTGCCGGAGTCCTCGGCCACGACTCCCACCCCACCCCCGGACCGCCCCGCCCTGCCCCCGTCCCGCCCCCCTGCCCACCCATTCAGAAAAGCCCTGGGACTTACATGTGTCCCGGGGCTTTACGCGCATCACTGGGCCTTTTGAAAATAGGCCCGGCACGCGTAGGGCTTTTAAAATCTGCCCCTTAATGAACTATTCAAAATTCTGAAATTCTGAAACAAAATCTGTAGAAAAAATACTTCTATCATATTCCTTTATCTTGAGAGAGAACAATGCAAAGAGCTCCTACACATAGGCATCTGCATACACCAATAGATGTAAAACATCTGGGAAAAGCCACATGGCTGCTCACAACCAATCAAGAATATAAATATAAAAAAGACAAGAAACAAATGCCGGGAATGCTATTACAAAAATGCCTGCCATTGCGCCTATAAAGGCTTTCAGACTTGGCAATTTCCTGCGAAATTGTTGCCCAGGACCAGGAGAAGCATCCAGTATAGAATGAGGCTGCCCTGTTGGAATAGCAGCCACTGTGGTTGTGGAAGCCACTGCGAGATCCGAAAACATGCCTCTCTGGACTCAGGAAACTGCATGGGACTTAAGGAACCACTGAGATACATAAAACATGCCTCTCTGGACTCAGGAAACTGCGTGGGATTTAAGGATCCACTGAGATACATAAAACATGCCTCTCTGGACTCAGGAAACTGCGTGGGATTTAAGGATCCACTGAGATACATAAAACATGCCTCTCTGGACTCAGGAAACTGCGTGGGATTTAAGGAACCACTGAGATACATAAAACATGCCTCTCTGGACTCAGGAAACTGCGTGGGAGTTAAGGATCCACTGAGATACATAAAACATGCCTCTCTGGACTCAGGAAACTGCGTGGGAGTTAAGGAACCACTGAGATACATAAAACATGCCTCTCTGGACTCAGGAAACTGCGTGGGATTTAAGGAACCACTGAGATACATAAAACATGCCTCTCTGGACTCAGGAAACTGCGTGGGAGTTAAGGAACCACTGAGATACATAAAACATGCCTCTCTGGACTCAGGAAACTGCGTGGGAGTTAAGGAACCACTGAGATACATAAAACATGCCTCTCTGGACTCAGGAAACTGCGTGGGAGTTAAGGAACCACTGAGATACATAAAACATGCCTCTCTGGACTCAGGAAACTGCGTGGGATTTAAGGAACCACTGAGATACATAAAACATGCCTCTCTGGACTCAGGAAACTGCGTGGGAGTTAAGGAACCACTGAGATACATAAAACATGCCTCTCTGGACTCAGGAAACTGCGTGGGATTTAAGGAACCACTGAGATACATAAAACATGCCTCTCTGGACTCAGGAAACTGCGTGGGATTTAAGGAACCACTGAGATACATAAAACATGCCTCTCTGGACTCAGGAAACTGCGTGGGATTTAAGGAACCACTGAGATACATAAAACATGCCTCTCTGGACTCAGGAAACTGCGTGGGATTTAAGGAACCACTGAGATACATAAAACATGCCTCTCTGGACTCAGGAAACTGCGTGGGATTTAAGGAACCACTGAGATACATAAAACATGCCTCTCTGGACTCAGGAAACTGCGTGGGATTTAAGGAACCACTGAGATACATAAAACATGCCTCTCTGGACTCAGGAAACTGCGTGGGATTTAAGGAACCACTGAGATATATAAAACATGCCTCTCTGGACTCAGGAAACTGCGTGGGATTTAAGGAACCACTGAGATATATAAAACATGCCTCTTTGGGCTCAGGGCAAAAGGGCTGTGCCACCTATTAGTGCTCCGTTGAAATAAAATGAATGCTAGAGCCCCCTTTGAAACCTGGGCTCTGGCAGGAAAGCGTCATCTGAACGTGATCTCAGCTGGTGAACTCCTCACAGACACATCCTTCAATGGCAGTCCTGAACTTTGCATCAATCCTGGCAATATTTACCACTTTCCTCACACTATTTATTTATTTATTTTTATATACCGACATTCGATCTGAGATATCACTTCGGTTTACATTCAGGTACTGCCGAGCAGCCCGTGGTTCTGTTCTGCATTATACTTGTGCCACTATCATGCTCGCTGAATAACATGAAGTCCCCAACAAATTAATAAAGGGACATCTCAGACAGCACCGCATCACTGACCAGTGCTTGCTGCTTTTGCGTGATTTCAAAATGGCTGCGATGCACCCAACAGTTATCTGCAGCCTGGCAAAAAACAAAAACATAAACAGTGCTGCTGGTCGCAGAACCCCTGCTGAAAGGCTTGGAAGACTAACTTGTATTATTCCATCCTCCCAGCAGCATTTAGAGCCCACCTTCAAAAGCTCTGCGTCTCCCTGTGCCACTGAGGGATAACATGGTGTCCTTACTGTTCAAGAATATAGGCTTCAAAGCTTTCACATGGGACAGTGATTTCTTCAATACGGATATTCATTCTCTAGAGTCAAATGAACTTTTAAACTAGTGTTGTACTGTAGGTGAACCAGGAGAATCTGTTGATGAGCTCAAGAAGATCACCTGTAACCCAGCTGACAGGTGTGATTACTTTTTCCGCACAATCTTCTTCCATCAAACAAGTCATTCTCAGACACTTGGATATTTTATCTGTCCACAAGTTTTTGTCAGATCCTCCAGCCTTTGCTTTTGAAAAGGGAAGAAACCTTAGGGATCAACTGGTATCTGCCACATTATCTTTAGATGTCACCCGTCCTCGACACTGAGGTCAATTTAAATGTGGAATGTGTTTTGTGTATTCACTTATATTAGCATTTGTTGTTTTTAGTCATCCTCAATTGAATTTTCAATACAGACTACCTAATTATTTTGATTGTGATACTAAACAGGTCATTTATGGTATTTTATGCTCTTGCAAGAAGATTTATATTGGTCAAACTAAACAGATTAGGCTATGTATAATAGAACAAAGCTGCATCCATGCTTAGAATCTCAATGCTCCACTTCTCAATCACTGGTTATCACATCATCACATACTGGATGACCTTAATTATTTTATTATTCAACAGCTCATACTGATGCATTGTGGGGGACATAGTTTGTATTTTACTTCGTTATGAACAGTGATTTATATATGTATGGCATACCCTAAGCCCGCACAGCTTGAACCATCCCCATAGTAAATATTCTGAAGAAAAAGTTAGAAGGTTTTCATGAGCAAGAGAGAATGAAAGCAAAAGTGTTGCAGAGTGTGGACTCTGTGCAGAAGCAGATGCAAGTTATACTGAAACCTGAAACAAAACAATCCTTACATGTAAAAACATAAGAACATGCCATGCTGGGTCAGACCAAGGGTCCATCAAGCCCAGCATCCTGTTTCCAACAGTGGCCAATCCAGGCCATAAGAACCTAGAGATTAAAGTACAGAAATAAGAAGGTAAGAAAGCATTGCTGGGATGTGCATATTTTTCTTCCCAGTTCTCTCATTGAGTATAGTATCGTATTAGAAGCAGAAGATGTGCAGGCAGCTGTAAGATGCAATAAAGTTGCAGGAGAATTGACATGTGAGTCATCAACCTGGAAGTGACCTGGAGGAGGTTCTTCCTGGTTTTACAGAAGTCAGAACTTTTAAAAGTTTATAAAAATGGATCTGAGCAACAATTTTTTTTTTAAAGGCAGATTCTAGGTGGGGAAGGTCTGCCTGAGCTCCCACTTTGCATCTAAAACCTCAACTGAATTTTGTCAAAATCAAATTTTTTTTTGGGGGGGGGAGGGGGGGTCCCAGAGCTCCTTTTAAAGTTAAAATTGTGACAAAATAAACATTGAGGCCAAGCTGGAGAGGTTTCTCCTGGAAGCCAAAGCTCGTCTGGGGTCTCAGAATGTGTCAAAAATACTCCAGCTACCCACTGCTACCCCAGAGTGCCTAAGGTGGATCTGAAAATCCATATTGGCCAGGGCAGAGATGCCTAACTAAATACATCCTATGTTTTTGGAGGGATTTTGTGAGGTTTCAGAGGCTATGCTCTGGAGATGAGTAGAAATGGAGAAAGCGGATCCTCTACATATTTTATTTTAATGAAAGTTTGAGTGAGAATTTTTAAATATATTATTGTGTTATAGGAAGTAGATTTTATGGTAAAGAGGGAATCTGATACACTGGAAAATACTGTGAATCTTCAAAATCCTTTCTAAATTATTTGGAAGAGAAAATTTGGATTCCCAAACAAATTTTCTCAGTGAAAGAGAAAAAATATCAAACTCTATTTTGTCACTGGAATACTGAGGAAAGTGTCTGTCTATGCAAATGAGTTGGTGACACCATTTTGTGAGCCAGTGTTGGAGGGAAAATTATGTGAAGGGGCTAGCGGACTGATACATATAAGTTTCTCACTGATAAAGAAATTCAGTGTTACACCCTCCGGCTGCCTCAACGCTTCTATATCCCAGGATCCTGCTACTGCGCTCTTGCTCCACGGGGCCTGCCTTAGCGCTTCTATATCCCAGGATCCTGCTACTGCGCTCTTGCTCCACGGGGCCTGCCTCAGCGCTTCTATATCCCGGGATCCTGCTACTGTGCTCTTGCTCCACGGGGCCTGCCTCAGCGCTTCTATATCCCGGGATCCTCCTACTGCACTCCTGCTCCACGGGGTCTGCTTCAGCACTTCTACATCACGAGATCCTGCTACAGTGCTCCCGCTCCATGGAGTCTGCCTCAGCGCTTCTACTACACAAGACCCTGCTACAGCGCTCCTGCTCCATGGAGCCTGCCTCAGTGCTCTACTCCATGGGATCCTGCTTCTGTGCTCCTACATCACGAGGTCCTGCTACAGTGCTCCTGCTCCACGGATACTGCTTCAGCACTATAGCTCCCCAGGGACTGTTGCAGCGCCTCTGCTCCACGGTGCCTGCTTCACTCTCTCCTCGAAGGCACCATGACCTCAGACTGGACTTGACCTTCGCTTCTTGCCGCCTGCCCACGACCTCGGACCTGACCTCCCTGGTTCTCCTTGTCTCATCTGGCTGTCTCTCCAGGACCAGCCATGCAGAGGCCCACCTAAGACCAGCCGGCCCCGGCACCTAAGGGCTCAACCTGCGGGGAATGTGGGCTGGTACTGGCGAAGTTCCTGTTGGCCTCTGCTTCCCGGATGGCCTCATCTCCCGACAGTGGGGACCTGCGGGGTTCAACCCCTAGAGGTAGCGCCAACCCCACCTCGGGTCAAAGGTCCACAACTCCTAACATTCAGATTCCATCTCAGCCTCAAGCTATTTCTCAAAAATCCCAAATTTTCTTTTCTACAACCTCATACAAAGATGGGGGTCGTCCATAGATCAAAAGTATATTAAAACTGGTCCTAAATGCCTCTTAGAACTATTTTTTGCTGAGGTCAGCACAGAAGCACTGATCTTCCTGGATATGTTAGGGATTTCAGTTAGTCTGGGTTTGACTAAGTGAGAGAGCAGAAGGCACCTGCCAGTTCTCTTCACTGCTCTGAAATCCCAGGAATACACAACAGTGGAGGAAAGCACATATCTCCAGTATGGTAGGCAATTTAATTGTTAATATTAAATTAACCTGGCTGCATTACGGTGAATTTTCATCATCCATTGATAACATTATAAGAGTTGACTGAAAAATTGGCAAATGTAATGTGAATAAAGTGAGTGACTTTCCAGTCACTATTCCTACATTTGGTTGTATATGCCATTGTTATGGCTTGCTGGGAAGAAATATATAATAAGTGATCTTGGCTTTCTCTAACAACGAAAGGGTTACAGTTCTCATAATATAGGAGAATACACCTATCTTCTAAAGTATGTTCTCTCCAACTGAACCAGAGTCTGTCACAGGTGATGGTTCTAGTTTACTGTAGTGGTGTGCTGCAGTTAGAAACAGACTGGATATAAGAAACTGTAAGCTTGCTTATAGCAAAGCTTATAACAGAACCCACTGAGAAATCTATAAGAAAAGAAAGGGGTGATAAACAGCAGAGCCTCTGCTAAAGTGAGAAGAACCATTTTGTTATTTATCTTAAGTGGAAACAGTCTGACACTGTGGGCCATCACTGTGCACCAGGTTGAGAATATAGGCAGAGTACACAGAAGTACATATAGGCAGAGTACACAGAAGTACAGATAATAGTGTTTTAATACTTATAACATCCCCAATATGAAAATACTTGGTGGCATCTTCTCAGATTACGTATGTAAATATACAGCCACTGGTTGTGACTACCTATTGATGAGCACCTGAACCCTTACTCGGTGCACTGTGTTAATAGTGTGAGAGGAGAGTGAAAGAAAGTGGGAAAATAATTCTCACCAGACTCGAGCAAGCATTTGAATTTAATTTCTCTGTGCTAGCTAGAAGAAGGATATTTAATTATCTTTTGTTTTCCACACTCAGCTAGCCCAGTTCCTGTTAGTTGCCACGAATAAACACTGAGGGAGCGCTCCTACTGCACTCCGGAAGATAAACGCGGTTAGTGTAGTGGAGGAACACGCTATTTTGTTATTTAAAGAGTATAGATAGGTTTCTAACTGCTCCAGAGACAACATTCCCAATTCAGCACAAGGATCTCAGTCGGGGAGCAACATCCGGGACCTTCTGGCACTCAAGTCACGCCCACGAGCAGTGTTGCAGCAAGCCACGCCCCCTATCAGCAGCAGAGGGTGCGAAGATTCATCCTAAAGAAAGTCAACTAAGTGTATACGTGCCACAAAGTCTAGCTAGACTGAAACTTTGCTAACACCACAAAGACAAGAGAGTTCAGAAACACTGCAGCAGCTGTCCTAAGTAATTGTGCCAGAGACATAAGTGAAGGACACGCAGTACAAACGCCTCAAAATTCACAGGGACTGGAGAGTTGACTGGAAAGAGAGAGAAAGAAAAAAAGGATTAAATAGAT
Organism: Rhinatrema bivittatum; assembly: GCF_901001135.1. Lineage (NCBI taxonomy): Eukaryota > Metazoa > Chordata > Amphibia > Gymnophiona > Rhinatrematidae > Rhinatrema > Rhinatrema bivittatum. The sequence goes on from NC_042620.1 coordinate 98,729,666, forward strand.
ATACAGAGCCCAACAACACAGAAAAGAAACAACACAAAACACTTGACACCCACTTACCTGCAATTAGAGTGTTGATTTTGTCCTGCTGCATCTGAACGACTGAATTGGGACACAAAGATTCACTCTCTTCATAGTAGCATTAATTACTAAATTCTTGATATAGAAAGTATAGCAATTAATACTCAGACCATACTTATCTGATTGCTTTAAGGTTTTCTTCATTTAAAATATTTGCTAATGACCAGAAACTGAAAGAAAACCAAGTTAACTGTGGAAAACTTACAGCACATTTATAATATTTTCATTATTTGTTTCTTACTGTTTAAACGTGATAATAAATCTGAGTCATAGCTCAGAATTGTAAAATTTGTATTTGCTTACATTCAATTTTTTTTTTTTTCTATTTGGGTTCTGCCTTCTCTACCTTCCCCTGGGAGACTTGAGGGGTGGGTTCCGGACCCCTATTCCTAACATTGGGAGACCCAATAAGAAGTAGAATTCTTTTTCTAACCTTTCCCCTCTGGGCAATTCCAATTTGAGAATCCTCTGATACCACCCGAAACACCATTGCTGCTCCAACGCTGCTCTGCCACCGCAGAGGGAGAGTCGCACTACGAATACACCCTGGAGAGCTGTGGGGTTACACATCTTTGCCAAACTTTGTGAACCATGGGTGAAAGGGAATTTATCCTCCAGTCCCAGCATCTCACGTACTTGTATGAAGGAGACACTGGCAGCTAGGGTACATGAATGGAAGCACCAGAGGCAGGAGAGCAGTGGGATGCAGTGCACGAAAGAGTGGCCAGCCCTTCCTCCCCCACCTCAATGCGCCAAAGCCATGTTGCCCTTACAGAGCCAACTTTCCTGCCACAGGCCAGAGCTAAAACATCTGGTAAGAGAGATCTTTTCCCCACTTTAGTAAAGAAGACCCCAGTATAAATCTCTGTGACACACTATTTAACAGAGCCCATCAAGGACATGGGCACAGATGACTTGGCATATTGGGAACACAAATCCAGTCTGGCCAGACCTGGTCAAGGTGGATCAGCATTATCATTTCTAACTAGCAACCACGATGCCCAGCAAACATGTCTTCTCAAAGGCAGGGGACATCCTGAGTCCTCATTGTTTAAGGCAGGTATCTGAGTTGATGGAAAAGTGGTCTTTTTGAAAATCAATCTTCATTTGCTGGACTTTTCAGAATTTCCATGCCAATGCTATGCCTCAGATAAACCAGCTTGTTTTTCTTGCTGACACTATGCCCAGTTGCCATGCTCCAGATTTACCACCTTGATGGTCTTGCTGATAACTCTACTTAGCTGCCATGCCCCTTGTTGCCCACCTCGCTGTGGGATGACCTGCGCTGCCTACCGCTGCTCCAAGGACCTCCGGGGGGGCTCTCTCGTTGCAGCGGGGAATCCCCGCCGGTGCTCCTAGGAGGCCTCCTCCAACCCTGCTCCTGCCATGCGACTCCCCACTTCGCAGCAGGGAAGCCATCTGATGTGTGGTCTGCGCCTGGCCCCCTAGGAGTGCCTGTGCACCACTTCCCCACATTTAAAGGGCCAGTGGCAGGAAATGCCGCGGCCCTCAGTGATGATGTGGCAGCCAGGGGCCTATTTAATCCCGGCCCTGGCAAGCGGTAGATGCCTCAGAAACAGATCTCACTCTGCCTTAGAGCCACTGGTTGCTTCGTCTGTTCCTGATCCTGCTTCGTCTGTTCCTAGCCCTGGTCCCTCAATGGTCTCTGCTCCTCATCCCCTCAGTTGGTTCTTCTGGATATTGACTTGGTTCGTCCCTGGATTCTGCTGCGTCTGCCGCCTGCCCTGACCATCTGCTTGCTCATTGACTCTTCTTGCTAGCCGCCTGCCTCGATCTCTGGCCCGTTTCTGGATTCTCCTGCCTGCTACCAGACCCGACCTCTGGAACGCCTGACTTCGCCTCCGCCTCCTGCCTTCAAGGATCGTCTTCATCTGAGACCCGTGCCCAAGTCCTGCCGTCCTCGGCACCCAAGGGCTCAACCTGCGGGGAACAAGGGCTGGTACAGGTGAACGTCCAGTTGGGTCTCCATCGCCTCCTGACGACGAGGACCTATCGGGGCCTCTCCCTATAGGTGGCACCAACCTCATCTCGGCAAGGGTCCACCGCTCCTCATAACACCCCTGATGCTACACCTAACTTGCTGACACTCTGCCATGCCCCTGATATACCACCTTGGGGGTCTTGCTGCCACACAGCCTTGCTGCCACACTCCAGACTCTACACCTTGAGGTGTTCTTGCCACTGTGGGTGACTGCTTTGCACCTCTCAATATGTCTTGGAGTCTTTGTCCTACTTTTTTTGCTGCTTTGTCCCTCTATCAGTGCCTGGGGTTTTCTGCTATCTTTGCTGTTTTCTTCCCCCTTTGGATGTTCATGTAACTCTTGGTGCCACTTTGCCTCTCTCACGCTGCATTTGGGGGTTCATGCCACTGCTATCAGTGCCATCTTTTGAAGCCTTGGGGTGTTCTTGACACTCTTGCTGCTGCTTTTCCCTCTGTTGGTAGCTTTAAGAACTGCCACTGCTGGTATCTTTTTGCCCTTTTATGATGCCTTAGGCTATTCATGCCACTTTTGGTGCCATTTTGTCACAGTCTTGGTGCCTTGGAGTTCTTGTCCCTCTTCTCATGTTATCCACCTGCAAGTTTCATTAGAATTATTTGAAAGCCCCAATTTTGATGCTCCAATTAGGCTGCATTGAGTTTAATGGGAAACAAAAAAATAAATGAAACGAATAAATAACAATTTGTTTTTCATTTGAAATTAATTAAATGAATGGAAGTGACCTACAGAACGAATAAACAAACCAAAATGAAAATTTTGCTTCTGCACATCCCTACAAACTGTTAAACAGTTGATATTGAACCAACTTGCCTGTATATGGATAAATATCTAATCCCTAAATAGGGCAGATTTTGCCATGGAAGATCAAATATGAGCAAGTAGTTTAATTTAACTCAACACACTGAAGATGATTTCAAAAGAAGTCATATTACCAGAACTGTGTCCATTGACTTAATAGTATCTATGAAACAGTAAACCACTAATTTTTTTTTAGTGTTAGAAATGAAAAAAAAAATCTATACTTTACTGAGTAGATAACATCTTTTCTCAGAACCAGACATTTCTGAAATTAGACTAAATATTACATGCAAAAGCATATGACATGACTTTCTGATACAAACATAGAGAGCCCTACTGGGTCTCTACTAAGAGGGTTATTTCATATTAGCAGGGGAATATAAGTAGATGTTTAGATAGGTTTAGCTCCCTATGTGGAAGGCCTAAATGGTGGAGTCCATAGAGTACAAAATCTAGAACCAGCATTTTGCAGTGTGGATTTTTTCTGTTATCCCTTGAAGGGGAAGAATATCTCTGATTCTGCTTCCTAGTATGTTTTAGTTTTGGAAAAGGACACTTGGGCCTCTAGGAAGGAAACTTGGGAATAGAATAGAAGAAAGGGTACCTTTTTATCGACTTTAATCGTACAAAGTTAGCCCCTTTTGAATTTTATCCACTCTTCCTTACTCATTCTTTTTCATATTTTCCAGCTAACTTCATTTTTTTACCATCTTCTTTAGTTCCCCAAATCCCAAGGACTCAAAGTTTACCAGCTAAAAAATACTTCCTGACATTGGTTTTGAGTCTTCTTCCCTGGAGCTTCAAATTGTGACCCCTGGTTCTGCTGATTTTTTTCCAATGGCAGGGGGGAACGAAGAAAAGTAGATTTATATTCAGATAACAACCAACAAGGACTGAATTGCACAGGCTGGGTAAACAAATATGCATGGGAGTAACTTGCTTATTGCGGCGGTTACTACCCCTAATCAATTAAGCTAGATACTTCACTTAGAAGCAGTTCCAGCACTGCTCTCTACATTAATGGCAGGGGTGGAAGGGAAATAGAACCAAAAGGTTACATTAATGGCGGGGGTGGAAGGGAAATAGAACCAAAAGGTTACTAAAGGCCAAGAGTAACAGATAAGTATGAGAGATAAAAAAAAAAAAGTGTGAAAGCTTGCTAGGCAGACTGGATGGGCCATTTGGTCTTTTTCATCTGAGAGACCAATTGACCCTTAGAAGGTCATTGAAGGAATGAATTTCTGTTCACTCTTAGGAGAAGTGGACGTCAGAGAAGACTAGTTAACCACGAATATATCATATGGATATTGAAGAAGGGGTGGAGAGGTACCAATCAGGTGCCAATAAGGATAGTAAGGAGTATGGATAAAAAAAATGAAATTATATTTACCTGATAATTTCCTTATCTTTAGGACAGTCAGATAAATCCAGAAAAAGTGGGTTTATGCTTCCCTACTAGCAGATGGAGACTGAGCAAACTGATGTCACAGTATATAACCTCCTCTAGTGACATCAGCCTGCCAGTATTCTCTTCAAAAGCAACTGTGGACAGACTAGAAAAAACTTGATTAAAAACAGATAACCATTTCAATACTCAACCAACAAGCAACACTGAGATCAGATAAGAATGTAATAATGCTAGTCTAGGGACTGGATTACTTATCAGTAATCCCTGTAATATGTAGCCACAGAGGAGGACTGTAATACAATCATTTGGCAGCCAAGGGAGGGAAGCTGGATTCATTTGACTGTCCTAAAGAAAAATAAATTATCAGGTAAGTAGTAATTTCTCATTTCTTAGTATCCAGTCAGATGAATCCAGAACAAGTGAGATGTACACAAGCTACTCCCTCATATGGCGGGAGGCACATGCAAAGGCTGTGTCCTCTTGGGCCTGCACATCCAAACAATAATACCTGGAAAAGGTGTGTAAGGAGGAGCACGTCACAGCTCGGCAAATGTCGACAGGGGACAACAATCTAACTTCTGACCATGACACTGCCTGAGCCCTAGTGGAATGAGCCCTAGCCTGACTAGGTAACGGCTTCCTGGAATCCATGTATGCAGCCATGACTACCTCCTTAATCCAGAGAGCGACTGTAGCCCGCGAGGCTGGCTCTCCCTGTCTAGTACCGCCATGAAGGCCAAATAGACGGTCCGACTTCCACAAGGGTTCTGTAACCTTGAGATAGCTGACAATATATCTTTCGACATCCAAGATTCACAACAAACGATACTCCACTACATCTTGCTTTCTGTCTAAGGCAGCAGGGAGATGGACTGATTCAAAAGAAACTCAGTGACCACCATCAGTAAAAAGAGAGGAACAATATGCAGTTTTTACCACCCCTGGAGCCACCAGGAGAAATGGTTCCCAACAAGACTGGGCCTGCAGGTCAGAAACCCTACACACAGAACAATTGCCACAAGAAATACCATCCTCAAGGACAACAACTGCAAGGAGAGAGTACATAGCAGTCTAAATGTAGGGCCTGCCAAGAAGTCCAATACCAAATTAAGACCCCACAAGGCAGAGAAAAACTGCAAGGGAGGATGCAGATATTCTAAATCAGGATAAGCCGACAAGGATTTACCATTCACCTGACCCCTAAAACAGGTGAGTGTCACTACCTGTATCTTTAAGGAATTGAGAGCCAAGCCTTTATTCAAGCCATCCTGTAAACATTTCAAAATGAGCAGAATCTCAACCAAGGAAGGAAGAGTTCCTCAATCCACACACCATGCCTCAAACCCTCACATAGGCCAAGGAAGTGGAGAACTTTCTTGCTCTTAGTAAGGTGGAAATCACTGCCGTGGTATAGCCACATTTAGGCAAGAGAGCCCTTTCAAGGACCAAACCGTAAGACAAAAGCGATTTGGATCTTCGTGAAGAACAGGTCCCTGCCACAACAGGTCCCTGTGTGCAGGAAGTCAAAGAGGTGAGTCCACCAGGAGGCTCTGCAGATCTGCATACCACAGTCTCCTGGGCCAATCCGGAGTGACCAACAGCACTATCCCTCTGTGGTGCTCCATCCTTCGAATCAATCTGCCTAACATAGGCCATGGAGGAAAGGCATACAGCAACTTGTCTTCCGGCTACTCCTGCACTAGAGCATCGATCCCCCAGGGCTTCAGATGTCTTCTGCAACTGAAGAAGCATGGAATCTTCACATTGCACAAGGTCATCAATAGGTCTAAGAATGGAAGAACCAGTGATCCTGAATCAGTTGAAATGCCTCATCTGACAATACCCACTCTCCTGGGTCCAGATTCTCCCTGCTGAGAAAGTCTGTTCTTACGCTGTCTTTGCCTGCGATATGTGAGGCTGAGATCATCTGGAAATGCACTTTTGCCCATTCCATAAGTTGATCTATTTCCTGCAACACTTGTTGGCTCTTGGTACCTCACTGCCAGTTGATATAAGCCACCGTTGTAGCATTTTCTGACATTATTCGAACCGATCAACCCTGCAGTCGGACGCTGAACTGTAAATACACCAACCAGACTGCTCTGCCTTTCAGGCGATTGATGTTCCAGAGAGACTCCTCTGCATTCCAGAGGCCTTGCACTATCAGCTCATGACAGTGAGCGCCCCAACCAATGAGATTCGCATCCATCATCAGTACAAGCCAGCCCAAAGGGATTAGGGAAACTTCCTTCCTCAAATGTTCTGCCTGCAGCCACCACTGCAGTTGGGAGGAAACTTCCATCAGCAGGAGAAGCCGAATCAAATATTGTTGAGACTGTGGGTTCCCCCAAGACAGCAGGGAACACTGAAGAGGACGCATATGCACCCTCGTTCATGGTACCATTTCTAGGGTTGCCGCCATCAAGCCAAGTACCTGCAGGTAATACCATACAGCCAGGCGCAGAATGGCCATCAACAGACAGAGCTGAGGCTATCAACTTCTGGTCAAACTATTGGCAGGAACACCTTGCCCTGCTTTGTGTTGAAGCAAACCCTGAAGTATTCCAGCAATTAAGAAGGCTGAAAACTTCTCTTGGCTAGGTTCATCACCCTTCTGGGTTCCAGAAACAGGAAAATCACCTTGTGTGTCACCAGGTGGCTCTCTTCTGGCAACTTGGCTCGGAGCAACCAGTCATCCAAATATGGGAGTACTAGGATTCCAGACCTTCATCATTCTGCTGCAACTACTACCATTACCTTGGAGAAGATTCTGGGAGTGGTGGCCAAACCAAAGGGTAGTGCCAGAAACTGAAAATGATGCCCCAGCACTGAAAACTGGAGAAAGCATTGATGTTCCAGTCGGATGGGAATGTTAAGGTATGCTTCTAACAGATCCAGGGAGGTCAGAAACTCCCCTGACTGTACAACTAGTATCACTGAGCACAATGTTTCCATGTGGAAATGGTTTACTCGCAGATGACGGCTGTCACCTCTGAGATCCAGAATGGGACAAAAGAAGCCTTCCTTCTTTGGCACAATGAAATAAATGGAATATCGCGCCATATTTTCTTGAGATGTGGACACTGGGACCACAGCCCTCAGACTGAGAACAACGTACTCTCCACCTCCTGCTTCTTCTGCAGGGAGTGGCAGGGCGACTCCATGAATACATCCTGAGGAACACTGCAAAACTCCATTACATATCCATCTCACATCACTTCCAGGACCCACTGATCTAATGGGTGGGTCGGCAAACCATCATTGGGAGGCTCGGGAGGTTCCACTACCCAAGTCTGCACTTCCTCTGGGCTGTCTGGGACAAACGGACTGAGACTTACTGAAAGACCGATTAATCTGAAAGGTCGCTCCTCTATAGGGTTGAAAATGCCTGGATCCTCTAGCATGACCCTTCATGTTAAAGGGGAGCTGCGTCTACTTCTTATCCTCCGGTAAACAAACTGGAGATTTGCTCCACTTACTGGCTAGTTTCTCCAACTTGCTCCCATATAAAGGCGAGCCGTTAAACGGCAACTTGTTAAGGCTATTTATTTATTTAAAATCTTTTCTATACTGTTGTTAAGATTGATACCATCACAACGGTTTACAGTAAGGCACAACATGTTGCTAAATGTCTTAATTTATATCAATTAAACAGGTGCCATAATGGTTCGGTAACATAGTTTTATAATAAATATTATTTGGTAAATGTGATAAATCATGTCCAGTTCTATCTGTATCCGTTTTTAATACAAGAATAGCTTTATAATTGTAACTTATCCTTTAGTGGTGAACAAAAAATAAAATATACACATATTGAATACGGTGAGGTGTGTGGATGTTCTACTGTCTGCACTCTACACTTCCCTGTGTTCTATTCTCCATTCTTTTTGTGATAAGCTTGTTTAAAGAAGGTTAGCCTTAGAGGTCGCATCGGCTGACTGATTTCTCAACCATAACTGGTGCCTGGCCACTATTAAAGCCATCCCTCTGGCAGAGGTGTGGACCAAATCACAGCCTGAATCAGCCAAGAAGGCTGAGACTGGTTTCATAACTGCCCTGGAATTCACCCGAGTCATGAACCTCCTGGGAGAGAAGCAAACAAGAGTGAGCCACAAAGGAACAACAAGAAGCGATCTGCAAGGATATTGCCACTCATGCCTGCTTAAGGATAGTCTCAATCTTTCTTGCATGAGCATCCTTCAAGGCCACTCCTCCTTCCACAGGAACAGTGGTCCGCTTGGAGACTGCACACACAAGTGCATCTACCTTCGGAAACACAAGCACCCTCTTACCACTGAATCCAGAGGGTCAGGCTTTATGCAAGGACACCAAAATGGGATTACTCTTCGGCTCAGACACAGAATCTATCCCAGGGATCGCAAGCATGTTCAAGGTCTGGGAGATCAGAGCTGCCAGTTCATTTCTATGAAAGAACCATAGCATAGTTCTATATGATTCTAGACTTAGAGGAATTTCACCATCCTCCAGAGAAGCAGGAATCAGTGTCATCATCCGTGCCATCCGCATCTCTATCAGGAGGATTTGCTGTTGCTCTAGGAGCACTCCTGCACCCAAGAAAAAGTCCAGACAAGGTCCCCACCTGCTCCTCTACTCTAGGGCAGTGGTCCTCAACAGGTGTGTCAAGACACACTAGTGTGTCACAAAGTCTCGGGAGGTGTGTTGCAGAGCCAGCAGAAGACTTATCTTTTCTCATCAGTCTGGGCAGAAGTATGGCAGGAAGCTGCTCTTGTTTCCTTCTCTTCCTGGCCAGTGGGAGGTTGCTTCTTCCTCCTTCACCCAAATCAAAGCGCGATATCACCAATTCCTGTTCATATGGGCCCGGCAGGACACCAACTTTATCTTCCTCTGCCTGGCCTGGCAGTGAGGCTGCTGATGCTCTCTTCATCCCATGGGGCCTGGATGTGAAAACAGGAGCATAAGGGAGAAAGGTGTGTACTCTGTAGATCCGCTGCTGCTGCCTCATCTTCCTCTCAATACTTCTTGCCCTCATCTGCTGCTGATAAAGAGGGAGGGAGACTCTGAACTGGACACATTTTTTCTGCTGGCTGGGAGTCAGGAGGAGGGGGAAATGTACTGGGCAGGAAGGTGTGGGAAGATAGGGATTCAAGGTTTTGCTGGGCAGGAAGGAATGGGGAGATAGGGAGTCAGGGATGGGCAAAGGACGTTGAGATTGCTGTGTAGGGAGAGGCGGAGGAGGGAGGGGTTGGGGTTGCTTGGCAGGGAACAGAGATAGAAGTGGAGAGATGGAAGTGTGGGGCAGTGGTTTGGGAGAGAGGGGAGTGGGGGATGCTGAGCAGGAAGGGGTAGGAAAGAGGTTGTCAGAGGTATTCTGGGTAGGGAAGAGGAGAGGGAAGGGCAGAAGGAGTTAAATGGGAGAAAAAGAGAATAGGTAAGAGGATGTGGGGAGGGGGTGTTGGGAACGTTGAACAAGGATATGGGCATGTGAAGGGATGATTGAGTAGTTGGGAGAAGTGAGGGATGATGGGGGCATAGAGTGGAGTGACTGGGTACAAGGGCATTTTGAGAATATGCATTTCTTTTCTCTTTGATCTTTGCTTAGTGTAGGAGGAAATATATTTTTGTTTCTAGTCTCCAGTTTTGCTCTGCAAGCAGAAGGTGGTCTTGGAGTTTCCATTCCAGTTTTTGTTTCCACATTTGTAATTTTGTGGTCTTTTACTCTATATTTGGTAAAGGCAGTTCTGTGTTCTGTGTGTATGCGACTGAGATGAGGTACTTTACCAGAGGTGTGGATCAGCCTTATTTGTTCTATTTTCTCAATATGATATTGCACTGGTGGTGAACTGCTGCTTTTTCATGGGTAGGGCTATTGTTGTTTCATTTCTTGGAGTTAGTGTTGTGACCGTGGGCTACAGATCCTGATGCAGGTGCGGCCTACGACTGGTGGTGAGGACATGGAGGTGTGGTCGCTAGCTCACGGGACAGCGTGAGCCCCTGAACCATGGCTCGACTCAAGGAGGAGCCCCAAGGCACACCATGGGAGGGGAGACCATGCAAGCACGGGCGGAGCAGGAACAAGCAGGACTGAAACTGAGACAAGGAACTCGGAACAGGAACCAAGCAGGATAAGCTCTCCGCTGGACGTACACGCACCAGTGAGACCCAGCAACGCAATGCTGGTCTCAGGAGTTTCCTTCCGGCCACTTGAAAGCCCTTCCGGACCCGCCACTTTGGAATGACAAGTGCGTGAGGCCAGACGGAGGCTAAGGGCAGGAACAAAACAAGGACTCGGAGCTTGGAAGGACTCAGACGAGGACTTGGAAGGACTCAGACGAAGACTTGGAACTTGAAAAGACTCAGACGAGGATTTGGAACTTGGAAGGTACAGGTGGGCACTGTTCCACAGGGTGCCACTGTTCCACAGGGTGCCCTACACAGCCCGCTGTGGGCTGGTCGCGGACCACCCTGTCCGCTTGCACACCCTACACAACCTAGAAAGTTTGGTCGCAGACATCGTGGGACGAGACAAGCGCCAGAAGGGGATCCAATCAAACGAGGCTCCAATGACCGGAAACAGGAACCGGATCCATTCGGATTTACCCTTGGGGTGGTCATCTGGAGAACTCGAAGAGCTGGTAGACTCGGAACTTGGAGCACTCGGAAACTGGAACACAGGAACATTTGGAACACTCAGAACTTGGAAGACAGAGAATTTGGTACACTTGGAACAGAGGATCATCAGGACTTCAGAACATCTGGAACATTAGGACTAGGCAATGAAAGAGCTCCGACGAGGAACAAGACCAGGAACATGAAGACACAGAACAAAGAACCATCTTGGACACATGAAGACCACGGAGGACCTGGACCGGCAGGGAAGAACTTGGACAACCATGAAGTCCGATCTGAAGGCCTCGAGGAACAGGAACTGAGCCCTTTTATAGGGATGAGGCAGGAAGTGGACTGAAGAGGACTTCCGGTGGGGCCGCGGGCTTTTTCCGCCGCTGGCCCTTTAAATATCTTGAAGAGGTGCCTGCCGGCGCCTAGAGGAAGGCCTAGGGAGGAGCAGGACCACAGACAGCGGCGACCCTGCTGCGCAGACAGAGGAGCAGGCCCCGACGGTGGCACTAGGCTGCGAAGAGAGGAGGACTCGGAGGCGTCTTCCTGCCGCATAAGATGTCCCGGCGGCGGTGCTCGGGCCACGAAGATGAGCAGCAGTGGCGGTGGCCTCCTGCCGCAAAAGGAACATCGGTGGCATGAGCAAGGCCGCGAAGAAAGCGGCAGCAGCATCTGGCCGCACAGGCAAGGCCCCGGGGAGCAGCGAGTGGCGGCAGGAGCAACACGGCAATCCAGGCCGCACCAGCCAAAGTCCAGCGGTGATCGCGGTGAGTGGGGGCCTGCTTGTGGGATGGGCTCCACAAGCAGGATCACAACCGTTAGTGCTGCTGAGGTATTGTGGGTTTAATAGACATATATAGAGTGGAGTTTGTTTGTATTATTTTACAATGCACCTGGTGGTAGAGGGAGTTTGTTTGAATCAGAATATCTTTTTTGTATGGTGAGTTGTACAGGGTAATGTCTTAGTTCTGCTCTGCACCTATGCCTACTTCTTGCATTCCCATTCACCTGTACTTCTGCCCCTCCTGGGATCACTCTTTCTCTTCTCTTCCTCCCTTCCTCCTGGGCATTGTCACCTCTTCTCTTTCCTCTACAACTCTTTCCTTTCACTTGGCCTCTTTTGTGCTCTCACTCCCCTATCATCTTACACTCATTGCCTTCCCTTCCCTGAGTCCTCTCTACCCCACTTCCCTGTGCTGTCTCCCATCCCCGCCTCTCCTGGCAAATAATGGCATCACTTCAGGGAAGGGAGAAAACTGCCCAGCCCTCTCTATCCTGCTGCATTTGACTCTCCCAGGGAATGAAAGGAGCTGGGCCAGGCCCTCCCTTCTCCAGTGGTACCAACAGGATGTTGTCAGGAGAGAGGGAGAGAGCAAGAGATGGAGATGAGGATTGCTAGCTCCCTCCCATGGTAATGGTGGCAGTTCTTTGGGGCAAGGCAGGATAGAGGGAAGCAGAGGATTGGCTGCCCGAGGCAGCTCGTATTAGGCACCTGGGAGAAAAGTATCAGTTGACAGTCTGCCCTCCCATAGTAACAAGGAGAGGGAGCAAGACTGAAGGCCAGCCCTTGTGGAGGGGGAAAAGGTAGAGCAGAGTCTGCCTCAAGATTGAAGGCCAGCCCTTGTGGAGGGGGAAAAGGTAGAGCAGAGTCTGCCTCCCTTCTTTCTCACACATAACAATGGGAGGCAGCATTATTGTTTGAGGAGCAGGGGAGGGAGGGGCGAAAGACCACAGATCCTCCTCTCCCCCCCTGCTGAGATTGATTGCTGGTGCATCATTCCATGGACATGGAGAAAAGAATCTCTTCCTTTCCTGCAGCTCTTATTATCTCATGCTGCCTGATTCGGGGCACAGGGCCCGCTGGGCCTGCATCGAGCAATGTTCCAAATGATCAGAGGCAATGAAAGGTTTAAATGTGGTAAACTTTAGTGTGGTGTTTTCCAAGGAGATGTCCCGTATTCTAGGGATGTGTCAGTCAGTGGTGATTTTCTTCCAGGTCATCAAACAGGAACCTTTTTGAACTTGTTTCTTCCCCTCCCTTTTTTTTTTTTTTAGAAAATGTGGAAGACGGAGGCTACTGCTGGATCCAATCCGGTATCTTATTTATTTAGAAAATAACCACCAGTGTCAGGTGTCAGTGCTTGCCCTGCTAGATGCACACCGATATTTTGTATGAAATCAAAGCCCTGGTAGCTCTGAAAGAGAAAGGTATATTGTTTGTCTAGATACCTATGAAATAATATAGGCTATTGCAGTTCAAACATTTTTGGGGATATTTTCTAACTGCACCCATTGCTGCAACGTTTGGAGTGGATTTTGCACATTTTCAAAGGGAAAGTAGGTGAATACATTTCTTAACCTTTTGAAAATTATCCTATGAAAACTACTTGAACTTATTTAGACCTGCTAATTTGTAGTTTTTCCAAGACAAATAACGTGTATACTTTTCCAAAAGTATATCAGGAAGCGCAAACCCTTCCCCATAAATGTTTCTTCTCAGTGCAGGTAAGTTTACCTACACAGAAGAAGGATTTTACTAGTGGAAATGTTGTTTATAATTCCTTTTTATTGTAAAAAAACAACCCTGCAAAATTTTTGCATGGAGGTTAAATACCTAGTCAATGAAAGGGTTAACATATCAGGCAAAAGCGTGTAAAGAAAAACTGTAATTTATTTGCTGGATGTTTAACTGACTACAAAGTGCAGGGTGAGGGCTTAGATCTCTCCTTAGGTCTCAGTCTGTCTTCTATAGTGTTTCCTCAAGTTAGTTCTAGTGTACCCTTCTGATTTTAGGGAATCCACAATAAATATGCATCAGATAAATTTGCATGCAACAGAGACGGTGCATGCAAATTTATCGCATGTATATTCACTGTGAATATCTAGAAAGCTCTACTGGAGGTACACGCCAGGATCGGTTCGAGAAACACTGTTTTAAAGCACTTAACTGTATCGCCTTAATTTTAGAGGGGACGGAACCAAAATGCTGTCTGTCCAAACGTTTGGCGGCGATCTGTGGCTCTTCTCCCGTGGAGCTGAGCAGGGTATGGGAAGGTGGCATATGTTTCCTTCCATAAACTGCCGGGTAAGCCGGTGGCGGATTTTAAAAAAACAAAAAAAACCCGGCACTATTTGCATAACCGGAACAGCTAAAGTCCTGCCCTCTCTCTTGCCTCGCTACCGTGCCGCTCCTGCAGCTTCTCTTCCGCAACCAAGCAGCGCCTCCTCCCCTGCCGCCGCCGCAGCAGGGGAAAGCCAGCAGGCCGCAGCACGCGCATCGGGAACGCGCTGCTGCCGCTGGGTGGCGCTGCGTCACCAGGCACGCGAGCTGAGCAAGGCTGCAGAGGACTCGGCCCGAGCTGCAGGCTTCCGGGGAAAACAGAGAATCCGCAAGTACTGCATTAGGTTAGCCCGCCCTCTTGCAGATAGCACGGGTGGGGTTCCTTGGCGCTGTGTCAATCACCGGGGTTCTGGGGGATGGCTTTATGTTTTTTTTTCCTTTCTGCTAATCAGCAATCCTGAAAGGCAAAATGATCGGGGTTCCATCTTGTTTTCACAGATGCTTTCGTGACTCGAGGAAATCGTGTTATTGTAGCATTAAAAAATTAACCGAGAAAAGTGAATAAAGGCTATTTATCTACTTGTTAAATATATGTCTAGGCAGGCGACGGATTTAACTGAAAATAATGTAATAACCCGAGAAAGGCTTTACACAACATACAATTTGAACTGTATTGTCTCCTATTTTACTGCAAATGCATATGCTTGGTTGTCATCGTGAGTGCTTCTTCCATTGATTTCTCTAATTAAACAGATTTTTTTTCCTCACTAGTCCTGATGAGTCATTTTTAATCTCTGGAGGGGTTTTTCTTTACTGCAAAAGCCTTTGTGGTGAACATTTCCCTGGTCCATCAAGACAATAATCGTTCTTCGCAGTCTGACGACGTCCAGGAGAGGATGCAAGAGAATAGACAGCACTTACATTACGGAAAGTGAATTACTGACGATCATTATGACAATGTCTTTCAAAGAAAGAAATTCCAGAAGGAAAGATTAATTCTAAGAGGAAAGTTTTCAACTGGAAATGTATGTAAATGTTTCCAAATATATGATTTAGACATCCTGTCACTATGGACAATTACTGCAATACCTGAAAAATAATCTTTTGTTGAGGATTTCAGTCATACTCTCAAATTTTAATTAGTGCAGTCAGATGTGAGAAATTGAGTGTATCAAACATTGTCTTGCAAGTCATCTTGTTGCGCTTAAAATGTCCCACAAACAAACACACAAACTAAAATAGTAATAGAAGAACTTTGTATCCGTTTCTTTTGAGTTCAGCTCTACCAGGTGAAAGTAAAGGAGTTGTTCCATTACAGGTCATTCATTCCTGTGGCTGCCTTGTCATAGGCTTGTGCTAGAAGAGTCTAAAAGACATTATCACAGAATGCTAGATAACAGCTCTTGTTTATTCCTAGGTCTCAAATCTTACCTCTCTGTTCCAAGTCATATGCAGAGATAGGGTTATCCGGCTAGTTCTGATCAGCATTAGCTCCTCCTCCTCCTCCTTTTCCTCATTCATCCTGCTCCTCCAGTCGATCGTCCAAAACTTGCTATTTTTACTTTCCAACAGCTCATCTCTATGTCCCATCTTGATTTCTTCTTTAACCTGCATTCTTCATCTTTCTCACCTCTCAGCCAGTTTATCTAAAATTCTGGTAGTAGAAGCATTCACAAGTTTTTACACTTTGATTAAGTTGCTTTACTAGATTTCATACTCTTTCCTTGCCCCTCCCTATATTTCTTTTTTTTTTTTTTTTTTTAGACATGCCCTCCACCTCGCTTTTCTCCTATCCTACCTACATTGGCGGGATTATCTATATTTATTGCTTTAGTGGCAAAGAAAAGACTGCAGCTTTATTTACAGTTTTATTTGTTTAACATCCACATAGATCAGTGGTGGGTAAACTATGGCCTGCTGGCCAAATCCATGCTTTAAAGGTTTTTAATCTGGCCCACCTATCACGTGTACGCACTCCATTATGTGCGGACCGCAGATTCTCTGACCTGCCTGCACAACGTCATCATCAAAGACCAAGTTATTGCCCTTGATGGCGCTTAGCAGAGAAGTCAGAACATCGGCATATGGCATGCTGGCGAGGTTCCCTCCCCCCACCGCCAGCAAGGAGAGATCCCGTTCATCAGCGCTGTTGGGGGGGGGAGGGGGTCCCCACCATCGAGGAGAGACAGAGACACGGCAGTGGAGCCCTCTGGAGCCCAGGCTGGCATGGCCGAAAGAGAAGAAAAAGCAGCAGCGGCGCCTGCCGGAGCCCAGTCCAGCTGGGCCGAAAAAGAAGGGGAAAAAAAAAGACACGATAGTGGTGCCCACCGGATCCCAGGCTGGTGGGGCTGAAAAAGAAGAAAAAAAGATGCGGAAAGCCCAGGCCGGTGGGGCCAAAGGAGAAGGGAGACACAGAATGGCACCTGCCAGAGGAGAAGAAGAGAGAACGAGTAGTGGGCCACCACTTCAAGCCAGGCCAGAGGGGCTGAAGAATGAACAGAAGTACAATTGTGACTGGGAGAGTGCTTGTGTGTGTGCCTGTGAAAGGTAGAGAGGAAGAGAGAGGACTGGGAGCCTGCTTGTGAATGTGCCTGTGAAAGAGAGAGAGAGGGATTGGGAGCTTGCTTGTGTGTGTGCCTGTGAAAGGTAGAGAGGAAGAGAGAGGACTGGGAGCCTGCTTGTGAATGTGCCTATGAAAGATATAGAGAGACTGGGAGCCTGCTTTTGTGTGTGCCTGTAAAAGGTAGGAAGAGAGAGGACTGGGAGCCTGCTTGTGAATGTGCCTGTGAAAGAGAGAGAGAGAGGGATTGGGAGCCTGCTTGTGTGTGTGCCTATGAGAGATAGAAAGAGGCTGGGAGCCTGCTTGTGTGTGCCTGTGAAAGGTAGAGAGGAAGAGAGAGGACTGGGAGCCTGCTTGTGAATGTGCCTGTGAAAGAGAGAGAGAGGGATTGGGAGCTTGCTTGTGTGTGTGCCTGTGAAAGGTAGAGAGGAAGAGAGAGGACTGGGAGCCTGCTTGTGAATGTGCCTATGAAAGATATAGAGAGACTGGGAGCCTGCTTTTGTGTGTGCCTGTAAAAGGTAGAGAGGAAGAGAGAGGACTGGGAGCCTGCTTGTGAATGTGCCTGTGAAAGAGAGAGAGAGAGAGAGGGATTGGGAGCCTGCTTGTGTGTGTGCCTATGAAAGGTAGAAAGAGGCTGGGAGCCTGCTTGTGTGTGCCTGTAAAAGGTAGAGAGGAAGAGAGAGGACTGGGAGCCTGCTTGTGAATGTGCCTGTGAAAGAGAGAGAGAGGGATTGGGAGCCTGCTTGTGTGTGTGCCTGTGAAAGGTAGAGAGGGTGAGAGGACTGGGAGCCTGCTTGTGAATGTGCCTGTGAAAGAGAGAGAGAGGGATTGGGAGCCTCCTTGTATGTGTGTCTGTGAAAGGGAGAGAGAGAGCAAGAGAGATTGAGAGCCTGCTGTGTGTGTGCCTGTGAAAGGTAAAGAGGGTGAGAGGACTGGGAGCCTGTTTGTGAATGTGCCTATGAAAGATAGAGATAGACTGGGAGCCTGCTTATGTGTGTATCTGTGAAAGGTAGAGGGAAGAGAGGACTGGGAATCTGCTTGTGAATGTGCCTGTGAAAGAGAGAGAAAGAAATTGGGAGCCTGCTTGTGTGTGTGTGTGCTTGTGAAAGGTAGAGGGAAGAGAGGACTGGGAGCCTGCTTGTGAATGTGCCTGTGAAAGAGAGAGAGAGAGGGATTGGGAGCCTGCTTGTGAATGTGCCTGTGAAAAAGAGAGAGGGAATGGGAGCCTGCTTGTATGTGTGTCTGTGAAAGGGAGAGAGAAAGAAAGAGAGATTGAGAGCCTGCTTGTGTGTGTGCCTGTGAAAGGGAGAGAGAGATTGGGAGCCTGCTTGTATGTGTGTCTGTGAAAGGGAGAGAGAGATTGGGAGCCTGTTTGTGTTTGTGCCTGTGAAAGGGAGAGAGAGAGAGATTGAGAGCCTGCTTGTGTGTGTGCTTGTGAGAGTGTGTACAATGTCAGGGTGCCTGGAAATAAAAAGTTTCCAGGTATGGAGAGGGGAGAATTTTTTTTTATTCTTATTAGTTTTAAGTATTGGGTGTTTGATATGCCTGCTGTTTTGAAAAATTTGATTGATTTTGGGGAAATGTTTAAAGGGTTTTTAATCCTTATTCTTAATTATTAGATGGGGGTTCTATTTGTCATCTGTTTTGAAATATGCTTTTTATTAGTATGATTTCCTCACTGTTATGATTGATTTATATTTCTTGACTTTGTTTTATGAGGAATGGTGATGTTCCTGTTTTTGTTGATTTATTGCACTACATGAGTCTGGTTTTTAGTAATTTCCAGTCCAGTTTTTTTTGTCTGCGCCTTACTATTTATACTTATGGCCTGTATTTGAGACTGAGGTTAGGTGGTCTGCTAGCTGGGAAAATTCCTTGTACCTGTTAAGTTGAAGGGTTTTCTGATTTCGGTAGAGGCTGGGGATCCGTGATTAAAGGGGCTTCCTGAGTGCTAAAAATGATGGCACTTCAGCCTGCTGGATACTGAAATGCCTACAGCAAGTGGTGGAGATTTGATTGCTGTGTCAAGGATCTGCCCCGCCTAGCCCTGCGCTGCCAAGCCTTGCTGTCCTGCCCTCGATACGCTCAATAACTTGTAATGTGGCCCCAGCACAAAAACGTCTGCCCACCCAGGGCTGGTGCAAGGGGATTAGGCACCCTAGGCACCTTCTGCCTTGCACCGCCCCCCCACCTGCTTGCATTGACACCCCCCCCCCGCCCCACCCTCGGTCACAGCCCTGATTCCAGGGGCGGGGATCACATGCTGCCGCTCCCCCACCCCCCCCCCCGTGCTGCCCACCCAAATTAAAATAAAATAAACTGTCCACTGTCCCG
Source organism: Rhinatrema bivittatum (assembly GCF_901001135.1). Classification (NCBI taxonomy): domain Eukaryota; kingdom Metazoa; phylum Chordata; class Amphibia; order Gymnophiona; family Rhinatrematidae; genus Rhinatrema; species Rhinatrema bivittatum. Next base: position 98,748,523 of record NC_042620.1, read on the forward strand.
ACAACCCCCCCCCCCCCCCCACTCAAAACTCAAGAAAACCCCTGGTGGTCCAGCGGGGGGCCCGAGAGCGATCTGTCGCTCCCGGGCTGTCAGCTGCCACTAACCAAAATGGCACCGTGGCCCCTATCCCCTACCATGTGACAGGGGCTACCGGTACCAATGGCCAGATCCTGTCACATGGTAGGGCCAATGGATGGCCCGTGCCATTTTTAAAACTTTGCTCCTTCAAAATTCTGCCACCTGACGTGGCCGCTTCACTCTGTGTCATTGGCTTGCGAGTGGTGGTGGCGGCAGCGCCCCCTAATGGTCGGCGCCTTAGGCCCAGGTCTAGCTCACCTAGTGTTTCCACCAGCCCTGTACCCACCCCTGATATAGACAACACTTTGTAAGCAACAGAGAAATCCAGCAATGCAAACCAAACAAAATCTCCCTATAGGCTTCGCTGGAACTCACCACAGAAAGAAACCCTTTCTCTTTGCTTATGCTTGGAAGGAGATCTCCCAGGTTCACTACATGCAGAAGTTTACTGCTTTCCTTTGCCATCACCTGAGATGTAGTGAATCTGCCTGTCATATAAGCAGAACAACCAGTGCTCACTCCCATTGGTATAACTGATACCATCTAGAGCTGGATGGTTCTGGAATCCTCTTCCTGGAAGTGCCTTAACTCCATACAGCTAGTTAACTTGCTGTTTCCCTGTTTAGTCCCATAATGAAACCCCATGTTTTTCATAATGAAACCCCAAGTCCCAAATTTTTTATGTCCATTTGAAGGTTGCTTCAAAAGGGCTGCTGGATGGTGGGAGGTCTCCATTGAATGGCTTATGAGGAGAAGAACCTGAATATGTTATATACCCTGGAGGAGAGGAGGAGCAGGGGTGATATGATACAGGCCTTCAGATACTTGAAAGGTTTGAATGATCCATGGTCAACAACAAACCTTTTCCACTGGAAACAATTTAGTAGAACCAGGGGTCACGATTTGAAACTCCAGGGAGGAAGACTTAGAACCAATGTCAGGAAATATTTCTTCATGGAGTGGATGGTGGATGCCTGGAATGCCCTTCCGAAGGAAGTGGTGAAGACTAAAACTGTGAAAGATTTCAAAGGGGCATGGGATAAACACTGTGGATCCCTAGAGGCTAGAGGATTGGAAGGAATGAAAAGGCTTGGGGGTAACCTACATGGAGCGACAGTTACTACCCTTAACAGAACCATGGGGGTAACCTGCACAGAGCGGCAGTTACTACCCTTAACAGAAACATGGGGGTAACCTACATGGAGCGACAGTTACTACCCTTAACAGAACCATGGGGGTAACCTGCATAGAGCGGCAGTTACTACCCTTAACAGAACCATGGGGGTAACCTGCACAGAGCGGCAGTTACTACCCTTAACAGAACCATGGGGGTAACCTGCATAGAGCGGCAGTTACTACCCTTTAGGGGTGTGCATTCGTTTTGAACTTAAATGGAAAACGCAACTTTTTTTTTTTTTTTAACTTAAAAAAATGATGAGGCGTAAACGATCGGATTTCCAACTTATTCAACATAGCTATGTTGAATACGTTGGAAATCGCGATTGTTGATCTAAATAAAAATTTAAACCCCTCACCCTCCTTAATCCCCCCCCCCAAGACTTACCAAAACTCCCCAAGCTGGCCAAAAGTTCCATGAGAGTCCAGAAGCGGACGCGTGGGGAATCACGTGACGTCGGCGTCACTCCGACGTGACGCCAACGTCACGTGGTCCATCGCGGTTCCGCTCCCGGACCCCTCGTTGGACCCAAACGGCACTTTTGGCCAGCTTGGAGGGGCCTCCTGACCCCCCCAAGCTGGCCAAAAGTGCCTTTTGGGCCCAACGAGGGGTCCCGGAGCAAACCCGAGGGGAATCACGTGACGCCGCGTCACGCCGACGTCACGTGATTCCCCTCGGGTTCACTCCCGGACCCCTCGTTGGGCCCAAAAGGAACTTTTGGCCAGCTTGGAGGGGCCTCCTGACCCCCCCAAGCTGGCCAAAAGTGCCTTTTGGGCCCAACGAGGGGTCCGGGAGCGAACCCAAGGGGAATCACGTGACGCCGCGTCACTCCGACGTGACGCCGACGTGACGTGCTCCTTGCAAAGGAGTTCAGGAATGGCGTCCTGACCCCGCTGGACCACCAGGGAGTTTTGGTAAGTCTTGGGGGGGGGGGGGGGCGGGATTAAGGCGGGTGAGGGGTTTAAATTTTTATTTGCACATATGGACATAGACTCAACTTATGGAATTCTCCATATGTCCATATTGACCGCAAATGGGACCCCCTTTCGACTTATGGACTTATGAACTTAAACTTTTGGTCTGCACATCCCTACTACCCTTAACAGAACCATGGGGGTAACCTGCATAGAGTGGCAGTTACTACCCTTAACAGAAACATGGGGGTAACCTGCATAGAGTGGCAGTTACTACCCTTAACAGAAACATGGGGGTAACCTGCATAGAGCGGCAGTTACTACCCTTAACAGAAACATGGAGTAACCTGCACAGAGTAGCATTTACTACCATGGGAAGCTTGTTGGGCAGACTGGATGGACCATTTTGGTCTTTTTCTGCCGTCATTAGTATGTTACTATGCTACTGCGGATCCAAACAGGCCCCTTGTGTCCCTCTCACATCCATTTTTCTCAATTGTCCTACTACCTACTGCTCTTAAGCTTACCTTAATTGGAGGCTGCCAGCAGGAGGAAATGGTGAGACTGATCAGGAGCCGTGGAATAACGTTTTGGTTAAAGGGGGGCCTCACTAACCAATCTCTGCCCCTGCATTGAACCTCTCTCTCCTCACCTGTCTCCTCAGCCCAATTTCTGTCCCCCACTCCCCACCCACCTATCTCTCTGTATACCTGTCCCAACCCTCTCCACCCCAGCCTTGCTCTGTCTCTCCCCTAACCCTTCCCTCTTTCTGTCTCTCTTCCATTATCTCACCCTGTTAAGCCTTTTCTGACCTCCCCCACTCCCTCATTCTTTCTCTCTTCCATTCTCTCCCCCTGCTAAATCCCCTTTCTCTTCCATCTCTTCCCAGCCTAAGCTCTGAGTTTGACTAGCATCCTATTCCTCCTGCCTCCTCAGAATTGTCTTCTGAGTTTTCATGGAGCTGTGGTAGAAGGCAGGTGGCAGGACAGGCAGACAGAAAGCAGGAGATTGCGGCAGTGATGTTCCGGAGGCTGCTGCTGTAGAATTCATTAGATCACAGCAGTGGCAGAAGATAAGAGACAGGCCTCTGGGCCTGGGAGATGGAGGCAATGGTGGGAAGAAGCAGCTCCATTCAGACAGCAAGCACTGCTGCTGCACCAGTCCAATCCAAGTAGGGCTCAAGGCACATCATCAGTCCCAGAGACATCAGAAAGGACCACACAGGCCATAGCCCAACCAAATCTGGGCAGGGCAGCATACAAATTCTACAATGTCCAGTATTCGGACACTGTAATTACCTGCATTGTAATTACCTGCACTGGGAGCCTATGCAGCTCCCAGTCACTGATTTTCGTTATTTTATTTTTTATTCGTTATGTTTTTTTATTCATTATTTTTATTCGTTATTTTTATTCGTTATTTTATATATTCGTTATTTTTATTCGTTATTTTCGTTAACAAGTTTATTGTAATGTTTATTGATTATTGTAAATGTTTATTGTAAAAATATTTTTGTTGCATATTTTCATTAACAAGTTTATTGTAAAGTTTATTGATTATTGTAAATGTTTTTTGTAAAGCACTGTTGCATATGTTTGTTCTAGTTCGCACAGCTGCAATGTTTCTGTTATCTGTGAACCGATGTGAGGTTACTAAACAAATGTCGGTATATAAAAACTGCAAATAAATAAATAAATAAAATAAATAAATGATTATCTGCTTGCTCCACCGTAGGGCAGGTAATTACAGTGTCCGAATACTGGACATTGTAGAATTTATATGCTGCCCTGCTCATATCTGGTTGGGCTATGGCCTGTGTGGTCCATCCCTTTCTGATGTCTCTGGGACTTATGATGTGCCTTGGGCCCTACTTGACTTGGTTCTCTTATTGTTCTGTGTCCTCCTTCCATTTTCTCTTTCTTAAGCTTATCAAACAATTTTAGCATTAGCCAGAGTATGTCTGTCCTGCACATTCACTTTAATGGCAGATTCATATGGGCTGATACAGTAAAGTGCACTCAGCCGAGTGGACTGTTTAACACGAGGTTGGACGTGCTTTTTTGATGTGCTTCCAATACCCCCTTATACTGTAAAGGATTTAGCATGTTGAAAACGTGTGTGCACTCCCCTGAAACTAATAGCGCTTATCACATGTAAATGCATGTTGATGAGGCTATTAGTTATGCCCCTGGGATATAAAAAAAAAAAAAAAAAGTGCAGCAAGCCTTATATTTTATGCTCAGAAAGGGCAGGCAATTTCTGAGCAGCCTAAAAAAGTATACAGAAAAGCAGAAAATACTGCTTTTCTGTACACCCTCCGACTTAATATCCTAGTGATATTAAGTCAGAGAAACCAGAAATGTTAAAAAAAATGTATTTAAAAAAAAAAAAAAAAATAATAATAATAATCACTAATAATAATAAATAATTAAAAAAAAGTGTGCCAGCCAGTCAGGTTAGGAAAACAGATGCTCAATTTTACCGGCGTCCGTTTCCTAACCTATGGCTGTCAGCAGGTTCGGAAAACCGACACTTGTAAAATTGCTGTTGTCCCTAGCACCTCCTTTTTAGCGCAACCCCTCATTTAAATACAGGACTGCGCATCCAGGGGAGGTGCATGATTGAATGGCTCTTCTCAAAGGAAAAATACATATATTTGCACCTACAGGAAGAAAAGGCAACTGAGAAAACAGCTCACTGTGAAGTTAGATTTTTGAATTTTTGCTCTTCAGTTATTTGAAGGAGAGATGTGTAGTATAAGAGCAAATTAGTCATAAAAAGAAATGTTGATTAGACTGAATGTCATTAAAAAGAATGACACCCCACCCTCATTTCCATTTTGTTTAAAATTCAATTTTATTTTTAGTAGACTCTTAATTCTACAGAAATATGCTAAACTCTGTTAAACTATATTTAGTAGATGATAAAGACGATGGAATGTGCATCCACCAAACATATGCAAGCTGAGTCCTGGATGATCTCTAACCAAGACCCTTAAGTACCTGAGAAGATAAGAGACAAGGTTCTTCTAGGACAGCTAATAAGGCAACAACTTTGTATGCGTTGTTATACTCTTTGTAATACAGCTCTATAGAGGATGTATGTGCATACATTGACACATTTTATGTTGCAGAGCTGAGCTGAAACTTTCTGGATACCAGAACAAAAATACACAAAATACTAATGATTTTTACGTTAAAAGAAAGCCTAAGGTGTGTTCTATTTAGTAAATCTGCTTAGTAAAGAGAAAAATATCGCCAGTAGATTGTACTACAAAATGTAGGAAAATTCATTTTCAATGTAGGTTTAAAAGAATAAGGTTTGAAGAAAGACCACGGTATCTAAGTAATAGAAGTTCTATCACTGAGGGTTACCATATTGCATTCTTCTGTGGGAAAAACCGAGCCTCTAACACAGAATTTTTCAACCTGGGTCCCATGGAACTCAAACGAACGGCAAACTCAGAGGAGAGACCTGCCTATGTGGGGATGGGGTCAGCTGGTGAAGCCTGTGGAGATTAACTCAGGGGTGAGGATGGGGGGCACTGAGGGAAGATGGTTGAGGCTGGAGGAGATTTCTAAGGGTGCTTCATTCTGAGGGAGACCCTGCCCTATATGTTCCACAGGGTCCTCCTCCTCCTCCTCTCATCTTCCCATGCCCTCCTGAGGGTTCCTTAACCCAGAAAAGGTTGAAAACAACTTTTCTAACATATCCATGAGATGAGAGGACACAAACCTCAAAGTCATGTTATCAATAGAAAACAGCTTTTTTTAAATTTCATCACATTTTTGTTGGGGGGGAGGGGAGGTCATTGCAGCACTGTGTTCCCCCAAATGTTTCAGGCCCTAGTGCTAGGGCTGTTCAGCTTGGAGAAGAGATGGCTGAGGGGGGAAGATATGATAGAGGTGTTTAAAATCATGAGAGGTCTTGAACGAGTAGATGTGAATCGGTATTTACACTTTCGGATAATAGAAGGACTAGGGGGCATTCCATGAAGTTAGCAAGTAGCACATTTAAGACTAATCGGAGAAAATTCTTTTTCACTCAATGCACAATTAAGCTCTGGAATTTGTTGCCAGAGGATGTGGTTAGTGCAGTTAGTGTAGCAGGGTTTAAAAAAGGTTTGGATAAGTTCTTGGAGAAGTCCATTAACTGCTATTAATCAAGTTGACTTAGGGAATGGCCTGTGCTATTACTGGCATCAGTAGCAGGGGGTCTTCTTGGTGTTTGGGTACTTGCCAGGTTCTTGTGGCTTGGTTTGGCCTCTGTTGGAAACAAGATGCTGGGCTTGATGGACCCTTGGTCTGACTCAGTATGGCAATTTCTTATGTTCTTAAATCAGGCCATCCATCAGTATGACTTTCCTACCCATTATTTATTTATTTTATTTAAACAAATTTATATACCGTTTTCCAGTAAAACTTACTGACCAAAGCGGTTTACAACAACAGGTAACCTTGAACAGTTAAAAGGTTAAAAATAGTTTACACTAGAAAATAAAAACATAAAATGAAATAAAATAAGTATGAATAAAAATACAACGTATTAAGTGATCAATAAAAGAAATGGTGACGGAGCAGAGATTGGCCAATTACATTTAAAATTAAAAGCAGGAATAAGTAAAAGTAATACTGTATAGTTCAAACATAATTAGCCTTATTTAATTAACTAAGATATTTCTAAATCTTTGAAAGCTTCCTGAAAGAAATTAGTTTTTAAAGCCTTCTTGAACTCCTTCCGGCTACTTATTAACCTAAGCGGGTCTGGCAATGCGTTCCACAATATAGGGCCAGCAACCGAGAAAGCTCTGTTCTTTGTTATGCTAAATGCCGCATTCTTTACTGAGGGGATTTCCAGTAAGTTTTTACCTGTAGATCTTAATTCTCTCTGTGGTTTATAGATATGTAGTGTGAAACACATCCAGGTGGAGTCAGTGTTGTTCAACAGAAAGAGCAAATAAAAACAAGCAGGCAAACTACACCTATGGATTATATGCATTATGTGTCGCAGAGTGTAAACTCCACTTCCTTACCATCCCACTTCCTTACCACCTGGTGAGAGACCCTTTTCCCTTTCAAGTTTTTTTTTTTAATTAGCTTAAACAGTCAGGTCATAAATTCTTTCTACATTTGAAATTATGGTGCGTGGAGTCTATTGTAGTTTATAGGAAGGTAGCAAAGAGTAAGCATAGGAGGTACAAAAACATTCTTCATTCATTTTGCATGCACTTACTCAAGTCCCATAACTCTTTCCTGTTTCCATGCTAGCTGCAGTCTTACTAGGCCCCAACAGCAGTGGTGTCTCTCTGTAGAAGTATTATGTTTTTTGTGTGTTTGTGGGGTGGAGAAGTTAGGTATGGAAGGGAGCAAGCCAAAGCAACATTTCCACATGTCATACACACCCCCATGGCATGGGTCTCTGCCTTTTCTACATGCAATACTGCTGTGCATCTTTTCATATCATTGCTACACAGATTGCCAGGGTCCCAACAAGAGATTTGGGGGCATAGGACAAGCTGTCAATTTGATGGTCTTCATCATCACCCATATAAAATGTAAGGTAAAGAAACTAAAGATAAACATTCAAACAGCTTCAGGCAGGAAATTGGAGTATGTCACAAGCATGTAACCTCAGTCTTATCCTCTTTAACATTTACATCAATGAATGTTTTCCTGTCTTATGGCTGGATGCAATATATTGATGTCAGAAGGTCTGAATGTAGAATTTGATATCACTGTAGGTGCTGGATGCTGGTTCTTGCAGAACATTTGTAATTCACAGGAGAGCACTAGAGGTTTTGACGTATTTTTATATTCCTTCATCTTGGCTGCAATGGCTTGCAGTCTTCGCAGCGCTAGTAAAAAACCCTGTTTGGCAGGTCCAAAACATATCACACAGATCCAGATGCAGCTTGGTCCACATTGTAAGGCTCTAACACATAATAAGCTCATGGAGGCAGGAATCTGCTTTATAGTAGCTTGCTACACTCCCTCCTCACTTAATTGGGGAGTGTGTCTTCACGTCTCTGAAAAGGAAATGGGTTAAAACAACCTCTATCTAATACAATTCAGTGACTAACTAATGAAACAGCAGCATTAACAACTTTCACTTTATCAAATCAGTTCAAAACTAGAGTTCTTTTTATTCTAGCCACTATCCCCCTCGGGAGGCTATTGGCTTAAGAATTACTGAGGCTACCTCCAACACATCGTAAGTGAACTTCTGTACCAGTTTAATCACCCTTTTTCCTAATAATTCTTCCCCTCTACCACCATTTTCCAACTGGGGATCATCCTGTGTACCATTGCTATAGCAAGGGGTGCCAAGTGCTACCTGAGGTGCCTTAGTGGGTGCATGAAACCCCACCCTCCCCACTCATTAGCTCAGTCAAAGGTTCGGCGGTCTTTGGTGCTGGAGGTTCACCCGGCTCATCAGGGGTGGCCCTAACAAATTCAGACATAGGCAACAAGGAGGTTCTTGAATTGCTGCAAGAGGGGGGTTAGCAGGACCCTCCCCTGTCTGAGGGCATGGTGCCCCCAGTGGTTTAACTGATGGTATTTGAGCGAAAAGCCTCACCAACTTGATGGGATCAGAACTCTTCCTTTGTGAGAATGTAGCAGAATATCCCATCTCTGATTGATAGTCCTCACTGTCTGATGGTTCTACTAATTGGTCTGGGGTAACCTTTGTGCTCAAAGATGCACTACCTTGTTGGCCCCTCAGTCGTCAGAGTCTCTATGGTTGGGGTGCAGATGAGGAAGCAGTGTCAAGTCAGGGCAATAACATCATCTGCCCTAGGGGGAGCAGGGGATTCCAATATAATGTTCTTTCAGGGCCTTGATCATTTTCTGGCCATACTCGGTAGACAGGTAAGTTTGGTAACTTGGAGAAAATGAGATATGGTTCTATATGCCACCAATTGACCAACTATGCTTTCCTGTGATATCTAATGCTTTCACTAGTACCCAATCTCCATCACTCAGTTCATGTTTCTTAACATTGGCATCATGATTACTGGCATTTCAGCTTCCTGCAGCTTCAGAGGCTGCCTAACAGGGCATGTTCAATTGCTTCTTCAAGACTCTGGTGTAGGCAACTGGGAAAGCAGTGACAGGTGCAACCAGGAAAACTATTGCTTCTACCTCGTTGGGGGTTGACACAAGGCTTTTATGCCATCCTTTGGCACCTGTATCCATTGGTCTGAGCCAACCTTACCGAGAACCCTTCATGAGAGAGCATCAGCATCAATGTTGGCTTTACCGGGACAATAATTTAAGTCAAAGTCATATGTGGCTAAAGTGGCCAGCCATCGGTGCCCTGTTGCATTGAGCTTAGCAGTGGTGAGTATATAGGACAATGGATTATTGTTTGTGCACACAGTGACCTTGGCATCATATAGGTAATTATGAAATTTGTCCACTATAGCTCATTTTAATGCTAAGAATTCAAGCTGATGCACTGCGTATTTTTCTCAGATTCAGTTAGTTTCCTACTGGCTAAAGCAGCAGGCTGCATTCAATTGGAGTGCTCTTAGTATAGTACTGCGCCAAACCTCTCCAGGCTAGTGTGCAAGATATACTGCAGATGGCTGTCAGCAAAAGCCAACATAGGGGCATGCGTTAGTCAATAAATGATTTCTCTGAAAGCCTCTTCACATTCTGTGATCTATCTGGTACTGAAAGGTTCAGAAATCTTAAAATACTTAATTCCTGAGGCAGGGGCCTTGTCTTATCTTTTCTTTCTGGAGGATAACCGCTTGTAAGATCTGTCAAGGGTCATATTATCAAGGAATAGTTCTGAATAAATCACCTGTAGTAGCCTCAAAATCCTAAAAAGGATCTCAGGAGCTTCAAATAGTTAGGCCTTGACCACGTAGCCACCGCTGCAATCTTGTCTGGGTCAGTAGCGATGCCCTTCTCCGCAACAATATGCCCATATATTTTACCTGAGGCAGGCAGAACTGACACTTGTTCAGAGAAAGTTTGAGCCCCTGAGCTTCCAGCTGTTCCAGGGTCTTCATCAGCCTGGCCTCATGCTCTTCTAATGTCTTTCCAAAGACAATGAGGTCATATAGGTACACCAACAATTCCAGGAGATTTATATCTCCCAGTTTTTTCCATAAGTCACTGGAATGTACTCAGAGCTCTTGTAACTCCTTGGGGAATCTGCTTGAACTGATAGAAATCCAAGGGAAAGATGAAGGTGTTTTTTTATTCTTATCACTTTCTTTCATGGAGATCAGGTAATATTCTCTTCTTAGATCTAACACTGAGAATCATTTGCTTTCTGTCAGACAAACTAGTTCATCATCTACACTCGTCAGAGTGTACTGGTTTGGAATAGTTCTTTGTTCAATGTCCAGTAGTCTAAGCACATTTAAACTGCCCCATTCTTCTTCCTAGTGTTATTGTTTGTAAGGTTTTGGGTGGAACCTTGGACACTGTGGCAGCTGACCACGCCCACGGGGGGAAGTCCCGTGAGGGGCCACAGGTCAGGCTCAGCTTTGGGACACACAACACAAAGTTATATCTTTTATTAGACAGAGTTGAGAAGCCACCAGAGGTGGCAGTAGTGAGTAGAAATGAAGCCCGGCTGGGCTTAGGTTTCCTCAGGATACTGGAACAGTGATTCCCTCTATGGCTGTGCTGAGTGGAGAAAACTGAGATAGTGAGTACAGTGGAGCATACACAGAGTTCTGGTATAGAGCCTCGTTGGTAAAGTTACTCACACAGCGGTTTCTCCCGGAAAGTAACACAGAAGCTGGAATAGAGGCAGGCCCTCGAGGAGCGAGTACCTGGTTCCAGGGAACAGCTCTGAGGAAATAAAGTTGGTAACTCACTGATGATGTAGGCAGTGGTTTCTTCCAAGCAGAAGCGATAAGTTCAGGCAGCGAGTCATGGAACATGGGCCCTCGAGGAGCGAGTACCGGTTCCTAATAGCGACCTGAAAGAAATGAGAGAGGCCCCCGAGGAGCGGGTTAGGATAAAGTCCAAAAGTTGGAGAGGAAGAGTAGCTAGGTATGGAGAGCGAATCTCTTCCGTAAGGAGTTCCCTTGCTATCTCGATTAGCTAGCAAAAAGTGTAGGCTTTTGTGACGTCATCACAGGGGAACGCCCCTGAGGTTCGCACCAAAGAGAGAATAAGAAGCAATGCCACGCGGCGCACGCCCTATGGTCCCTGGACAACATGGCAGGATGCAGCGCCCAAGCTGGACCGGGGACGCCGGAGAGGGCGGCAGGCAGTCGCCGTGGCAGCCAGACGACCATCAACCACGGGAGGAGTCGCAAAAAAGGTAAGGTGGGCGGAGTGGAGACGGGCAGCGACAGTCATAACAGTACCCCCCTTCAAAGGGCGGTCTCCTCTGCGGGTACCAGGTTTTGGCTTCAAAGGATGCGCGAGATGAAATTGATGGAGCATCTCTTTATTAAGGATGTTACCCTGAGACTCCCAAGAGTTTTCTTCAGAGCCGAAACCTCAAGAAAGAAGGTATTCAAATGTTTTGCCTCATCTTTGGACATCAAGAATAGCTTTGACCTTATATTCTAGGTCATCTTCTGCATTGATGACAGGTGGTTCCTGAGTCTTGGAAGAGAATTCACTGAGTATGAGAGGTTTCAAGAGTGAAACGTGAAAAGTGTTGTGGATGTTTAGTCTGGGTGGTAGATTCAGACTGTAAGTGATGTTGCCAAGACGTCGGAGGATTGGAAATGGTCCAACGTAGTGAGGAGCAAATCGAGTGGAGGGTAACTTCAGTCTGAGATGTTTGGTGGATAACCAGACTTTGTCATCAGGTTTGAAGACAGGTGCTTGAGAATGATGAGCATCATAAAACTTCTTAGCTCGGTCACTCGCTTTAACTAGCATGTCTTTCATCTGAGTCCACAGATTATGAATTTCATCAGCAGTAGATTGAGCTGCAGGGGACGTCACTGAGAGCTTCAGTGGAAGTGGCGATGTTGGTGAACGTCCATATACCACTTCAAAAGGTATTGATCCATTTGATGTTGCTGGATGAGAATTGATGGCGAATTCAGCCCAAGGTAACAGTTGAGCCCAATTGTTCTGATGGCAACTCACGTAGGCCGAATGAACTGTTTTAAGGTTCTATTCATCTGTTCTATTTGGCCATTTGTTTGCAGATGATAGGCTGAAGTGTAGTCTAGAGAGATGTTGAATAGTTTGCACAAGGCCCTCCAGAATCTTGCCGCGAATTGGGATCCTTGGTCTGAGACTATGTGTTTGTAGGCCGTGAAGGCAAAAAATTTGTGCGAGATGAAAAGCTTCACAAGACCCAAGGCTGAAGGTAAGCCAGGCAGCGCCACAAAATGGGCCATCTTGCTGAAGCGATCGACTGTTACCCAGATGGTATTCATTCCTCCAGAAAGGGGTAAATCGACTACAAAGTCAGTAGCGATGTGTGACCAGGGCTGTTCCGGAGCTTGCAGCAGTTGCAGCAATCCCCACGGTTGGCCAGAAGCAGGTTTGTGTTTGGCACAGTTGGTACAAGATGCCACGTAGGATAGTATATTGTTTTGATAGTAGGCCAACAATAGAACTTTTGGAACTTGAGCAGGGTGCGGCGTTGACCAGGATGGCCAGCCAGCTTAGAATTGTGCGCCTAAAAGAACACTTTCTTCCTGAGATATTTAGGCACAATGGTTTTACCAGTGGGTACAGAATGTGTAGTCGCTAAGATGACTTTCTTCAGGCCAATTATGTGCTGAGGTACTTCAGGCACATCCTCCGAGAGAAAGGAGAGTGGCAAAGCATCGGCTTTGGTATTCCTGTCTCCGGGGCGATATTTAAGCACAAAGTCAAAGCTATTGAAGAATAAGCACCCTCTAGCTTGTCTGTGGTTAAGACCTTGCACATGGCGGAGATACTCTAGATTTTTATGGTCCGTGAATATGGTTATTTGATGTTGAGCGCCTTCGAGCCAAGGCCGCCATTTCTCGAATGCTAGTTTAATAGCCAAGAGCTCTTTATCTCCGATCCCATAGTTCTTCTCTGCTGGGGAGAAACGTTGTGAGAAGAAGGAGCAGGGACGTAAGGATTTGGAGTCTCTAGTTTGGCTCAATACAGCCCCCACACCGACATCCAACGTGTCAATTTCTACGATGAATGGCTTGTTGGGGTCAGGATGACGCAAGCATGGTTCCGTGGAAAAGGCAGTCTTTAATTTCTCAAAAGTGGAAATGGCCTCCGCAGACCATTTTGAAGCGTTGGCACCCTTGCGGGTCATTGCGGTCAAGAGCACAGTTAAAGAAGAGTAGTTCTTTATAAAGCTTCTATAGTAGTTGGTAAACCCCAAACATCATCTCAGGGCCTTCAGGCTGGTAGTTTGGGACCAATTTTTAATACGCTCTAATTTTTGAGGGTCCATCTGGAAGCCATCTTTAGACACAATATAGCCAAGAAAAGGCACAGAGTCTTTATGAAATTCGCACTTGGATAGTTTGGCGTAGAGCCGGTGTTCACGGAGTCTGCATAGTACTTGCTTGACATCCTCTAGATGAGTGGGCAAATCCTGAGAAAATATCAGGATATTATCCAGGTATACCACGATACTCTTGTACAACAGGTCCCGCAAGATGTTGTTCATTATGTTCTGAAATACAGCGGGTGCGTTGCACAGGCCGAAGGGCATTACTAACTACTCAAAATGGCCGTCTCGAGTGTGGAAGGCTGTTTTCCATTTGTCGCCACTGCGAATGCGAAATAATGTTAATCTTAATCTTAATGTTAATTTATTTATATACCGTCAATCTGTAATACAATCTTGGCGGTTTACAATAAAATCAAATTTTTACAAATACATAAAAATCTATTTATAAATACAATTCAAAATCATATAATCATGTGGTACAAATAAAACCTCTATTCTAAATTTCCAGAAACCTTAGATCTGTTTTCAGTTCGTTGTTATTTTTTTTTTTTTTATTTGTGACCGAAAATGCAGTGCTAAATAACCAGGTTTTCAAGCCTTTTTTAAAAAAGCTTGGTATTTGGTTCCATTCTCAACTACTGGCAATAGTGTTCCATAACCTTGGGCCCGCCACTAAGTTGTAGGCCCCCTTCAGGTCAAGTTTTGAGAATATTTTGGCCCCCCTGAAGCCGGTCAAACAGCTCTGAGATTAAAGGCAGGGGGTAGCGGTCTTTAATCGTGATCTCGTTCAGACCTCGGTAATTGATACAAGGATGTAAGGTACCGTCCTTCTTCCCCACAAAGAAGAAGCCTGCACTGGCTGGAGACTTCAATGATCTAATAAACCCCTTCTGTAAATTCTCCTCGATGTATTCAGACATAGCCTTGCTCTCAATCACTGAGAGTGGATAAACACATCCTTTAGGAGGTTCAGTATTGGGTTTCAGTCTTATGGCACAGTCATAGGACCTATGTGGAGGAAGAATGTCAGCAGCTTCTTTGGAAAACACATCACCAGGGGTGGATTGTGGGAAAATAGTGGCCTGGTTCCAGGGAACAGCTCTGAGGAAATAAAGTTGGTAACTCACTGATGATGTAGGCAGTGGTTTCTTCCAAGCAGAAGCGAAAGGTTCAGGCAGCGAGTCAGGGAACATGGGCCCTCGAGGAACGAGTATCGGTTCCTGATAGCGACCTGAAAGAAATGAGAGAGGCCCCCGAGGAGTGGGTACCCCGTTAAGATAAAGTCCAAAAGTTGGAGAGGCAGAGTAGCTAGGTACGGAGAGCAAATTCCATCCGTAAGGAGTTCCCTTGCTAACTCGAGTAGCTAGCAAAAAGTGTAGGCTTTTGTATCCGGGATGCATGACATCATCACAGGGGGACGCCCCTGAGTTTCGCGCCAAAGAGAGAATAAGAAGCAGGGCCACGCGGTGCGCGCGCCCTATGGTACCAGGACAACATGGCGGGATGCAGTACCCAAGCCGGACCGGGGATGCTGGAGAGGACGGCAGGCAGACGCCGCGGCAGCCAGATGTCCATAAACTGCAGGAGGAGTCGCAAAAAAGGTAAGGTGGGCGGAGTGGAGAAGTCGGGCAGTGACAGACGTAACACCTAGCAACCACTATGAGGTAGGCATAGGGATTTTTGATTCTTGTATTATTCCAGCAGCCAACAGCTCCTGTAGATGCTTTTGAACATCCTCAATGTCGCCTGGGGCTGGTCGCCATGACCTTTCACAGAAAGAATTGGTGTCATGCAGGGGTATGGGGTGCTCTACTCATTTGGCCAGCCCCACATCCCACTCAGGTGTGGAAAACACTTTGCCATACTTGGACAGTTGCTGAATTAATTGTTCTTTTCGCTTGGGAGGATCAGTGAGTCCTGAAAGTTAAACAGCGAGGAGTCAATTAGTGGGCTGGGGCCCCTCTGCAGGGAACCTCCTACTGCTACGGTGTCCACAGTGTAAGCTCAGGCTGTCTCATAGCCCTTGTCCAAAGTGATCTCTTTTTTGAATTCATTTCACACCCAGACCTTCAGTTGGTCACCCTTCAAACTTTGGGTGGGTATAACCCCTTGTTGAACTAGCAGGCCTCCTGGCAGCCAAATATTTGGGGAGGCTTCCACCATTTGTGTCTTTTGCTCTGGGTAGAGCTCCAAGTGGCCAGTAGCAGATAGGGTAGCCCCAGGAGGGGGAAGCACCCCAAACTGGACCCAAATCTTCAGTTATTAAGGAGTTTGACCATGCTTCCTGGTAGTAGGCTGCTAGGCACAACAGTTGTAAGGTTAACACATTGGCATAGTCGGGCCTTGCCAACTCTTGCCATCTCTTAGCCAGCCAGTGGAACAAACTGGTATTGGTTCCAATGATGAAGGTTGTCTCAACCTTTAGCCTCAGAGCACACCAGTGCCAACATTGTAACAGCTTCTCAGATCCCCATTACATTTTCCAGGAATTCTACATCCACTACATTCCATAGATGGTCATCCTCTCTATGGGCTGTATAGGTAAGTGTCTCAGATGAGCATCATACCAGTAGTCAAAATTGATGGTAATTTGTGACCCACTGTCTAACAGTGCTTTCACAGGGTGACCCTCCACCTTTACGGTCACTATAGACTTGGGTCCAGGCAGCCCTTTTGGTAGGTGGGAAGCCTCTGAATGAGGGTCCATAGGATGTATGCTGGAGCTGGTAGTATCATGGGGCCTCAGCTGCTCCATTAATCATGCCCCTCTGAAGTTTCCCACGTGCGAGGAGCACGTGACGTTGGCGTCATGTCGGAGTGACGCGGCGTCACGTGATTCCCCGCGCGATCGCTCCGGGACCCTCGTTGCACCCAAAAGGAACTTTTGGCCAGCTTTGGCTCGCAAAGGAGTTCAGAAATGGCGTCCTGACTCCCTGCTGTACCACCAGGGAGTTTTGGTAAGTCTGGGGGGGGGGGGGGGGGGGGGATTAAGGAGAGTGAGGGGTTTAAATTTTTATTTGCACGTATGGACATAGACTCAACTTATGGAATTCTCCATATGTCCATATTGACCGCAAATGGGACCCCCTTTCGACTTATGGACTTATGAACATAAACTTTTGCTCTGCACATCCCTAATGTTAAGGTCACAATGGTTTACAAAAGTAACATTCGTAGATATAAATCAATAAATAATAGTACTAAAAGATGGTGCTTGTAGAGTTTAATAAATAATGTAAGCCACCATTGAAGGGATATAAACTATTGTTTGCATGGTCACATAGACAGCTGAGTGATTTAGGCTCCAAGGGTTCCCTTACATTTAAGTTGTTAATTAATAATAATTTATAGGGATGTGAATCGTGTGATCGATCATCTTAACGATTGATTTTGGCTGAGGGGGGGGGGGGGGAAATCTGATCGTCTTAGTTTTTTTGGTTAAAAAATTGTTTTATCGGGGGAGGGCGGGAAAACCGGCACTCCAAAACAACCCTAAAACCCACCCCGACCCTTTAAAATAAATCCTCCACCCTCCCGAACCCCCCCCCAAATGTTTTAAATTACCTGGGGTCCAGTGGGGGGGGGGGTCCCGGCACGATCTCCTGCTCTCTGGCAATGGCTGCATTAATAGAAATGGCGCCGGTGGCCCTTTGCCCTTATCATATGACAGGGCAAAGGTAGCGCCGGCGCCATTTTGGTTCCTGGCTCCCGACGTCACGAGTGCAGGAGATCGCTCCCGGACCCCTGCTGGACCCCCAGGGACTTTTGGCCAGCTTGGGGGGGCCTCCTGACCCCGACAAGACTTGCCAAAAGTCCAGCGGGGGTCCGGGAGCGACCTCCTGCACGCGGGCCATATTGCCAATATTCAAAATGGCGCCGGCGCTACCTTTGCCCTCACTATGTCATATGGGCCGACATCCCTAATAATTTACACCTTTCCCTCAAAGAAGTTTCACCATAAAAATAAAGTAATTGAGACACTCCAGTATCAATAAAAAAAATTGAATTTATTCAACTGGCAATTGGGAATGGCTTGAATTTACCAGGAAACAATTAAATTATTTTATCAATGACAGTAATAAATTGTAGTACACATTCACAACTATTCGAAGCATAACTGTGATATCAGAGTTTAAAGCTTATACAATTCTTAATTCTGTTTCCTGTCAATTACAAGGATTCATATCTCAAGAATGCAGCTATCAAATTAACAGAACAACTTTTTAAAGAACAAGCTGATCAAATAATTATATATCCTTTTCTGTTAATGTTACCAGGAGTAATGTTATATTTGTTAACTGTATTCATATTCTTTGCAAGAATTTACTTTAAGAATTGATTCTTTGCGTATTCTTCTCTTTAAACAGAATTCAAGGACTTGTATACTTTGGAAGAAATTAATTTCAGGTAAGTGAGAAGCAAGTATAGTTTTTCTCTTTTTATGTTATGTGTGTATCCCTTTAGTAATATCTCTGGATAAGTGCACTTATCTTAGTTCTTCTTATTGGGCTAGGGAACGAGGCTATTATTTGCTGTTTGTATACATGGATTTAGTGATCCTCTGGAAGAAGAGTAGCTTTAGACACTTGAGTTCGAGCCTTGGGTTCGCTGCTAGCAGGTGTAGTGTAGTATAAATAATCTAAATATCTCATCTACCTCTTGACCCGTAGTCTTCCAGGAATTCAGGAACTAGAAACTTCAGGACCTACTATGCTACCTAATAACTCAAAAAGCTAACTTCCTAATACCGAAAGTTATACTTCCACTTACTATATTTTCAGTTAAATGAATTTACTTAACACTTATATCCAAAATAAAGAATAATTATAATCCTTAACTATGACACTGAGAGGGAGTTGTTGTAATTAATCTGTAGTCACTGTCGTGTATCACAGTTCCAGCGATGTATTCTTCTTCTTAAAGCAAGTATGATGTTGTGAACATTCACACTGGTCACAATCACTGTCAGGATTCTCTCATACCACAGTCTCTATATTATTCAAAACTTCAGTCCCTTTAGACTGATGAGAAATATATATAGTATTTTAGTGAATCTGATCTTAGTAAACATTAACAGCTATTTCAGGCTTATTTCTCCTTAGAAATGTACAAACACATATGTATCCATGAATTTAGTTGCTTGCAACAATTTATTTAATCTGTATTATATTTTTCAACAGATCCCATGCCTTTATATATAAGCTGGGCCAACTATTCATGGATGGTCCTTTCTTTTCCTTTATCTACAGGCAGGACAGCTTGTATATTTATTCAATATTTATTTGGGAATCCTTTCCTTAACTTGGTATGAAAATGAAAAATTTAATATTTTTCACTTTCATTATTCTCAGTTTCATTCACTATTAAAGCCAATAAAATATCTGCGGATTGGCTGTGAAATTACTTTTAAATATTCCTCATTTCTTACCTTCTTTTAAGGTTAATTTACAATTAACTTATAATTCCCTTTCATTCACAGTCATTCAACAATGTTTCCTATCTATTCTGGGTGCTTTAATGTAAACTAGGCCCAGAAAAATGAGCCCTAGTCACACAACTCCTTCAGCAATCAGTGGCTTCTCCAGAAGAAAAAAACTGTCAGTTCTAAGCTGTCAGTCTTCAGGTTTTCAATTAGTGATGTCACATTTTTGCTGATGTAATGAAAAAATAGTACTTGACTAACATAAATCTACTATGTAATCCATTTTTATTGTATTGGTACAAGTAAGATATTTAAAAGAGAATTTTTGAAATCAATACATTTCTTTTTACAGGAATAATTAGGAAAAACAATGTGGTACTTTGTCTAAAATTCCATATAAATACTCCAACCTGTTCACCTAAGTGTCAATTTTAAGAGGTGCACACGCATGTCCATGTGTGGACGGTTCCCGGCGCACGCACATGGATGCGCTGATTTTGTAACATGCGCATGTCTGCGTATGCATGTTATAAAATACATTTCCTGCATGTACATGCGTGCTGGGTTTTAATGTCTGTGCGGGCGGGTGGCCTCCTCCATGTGCAGGGGGGAAGATTTTAAAAATGATGCCCGACAACACGATTGGGCTTCTTCCTAGTTCTCTCCCAGTCCGCTCCAATTAAGGAGTGAACTGGGAGAGAACTTCCCTACCCATCTACCTAACCTTCCTCCCTTTTCTCCTCTCCACCCCGACTCCTGAATCTAGCCTAGCTAGCCCCAATTTTTTTTATTTGCATGCTTACTGCTCCTTGAGAGCAGGTAAATTCCGGCTTCCCCGGGGAAATGGCTAATAGCACTGTCCTGGCCCGTTCCCTCCCCACCCAGACCATGTCTCGCTGGCCTGCCCTTTTGTGAGGCCCGGCACTTCTGCACATAATGGGGGTTACGTGCATGGCTGGGCCCATTCTAAAATGCACTGGCGCACACAAGGCCCGGCCACACATGTAACCCCTGGTGTTTGTGCCCATAGCCCTATTAAAATGGGGCCGCTTGTGTAACAATTGAAGTATGTTTAACCATGGAGTTGTTATGGAAATGGCTTCAGAATTCTGACTTGGATTAGTTTTTGTTTTTTTTTTAAAAACAGTCCTAGTTTGTCCTATTAACTTCAATGAAAAAGAAAAGCCCATTGAAACTAATGGAAAAGTATTACTATTTTAAAATCCTCCCGAGGCAGGCTGGCATCAGGGTAAACTGGAGCGGCAGCAATCAGCTTATTAGGCTGACCGCTCCTGCTTCCTCAATGCCCTGCTGCCTCTCTACACTCATGGCACTCACTTCAACACGGCAGATGCCTCTTTTTCTTTTAAACATGTGGCTTGAGCTGTTGGAGACTCCTCCTCCTTCTTCTTCCCGGTCCTGGGCCACAAAAAAAAAACAAAACATGCATTCCAGCTTGCGGGACTGCTCCTGTCCTCCCCACCTCGGGCATGTTTATTTATTTATTTAAAATAAAAACATCAGGCCAACTTCTACCAGCACGGTGCCCAGCATTGCTCCAGGGACACAGTAGCAGTGGAATCCCCTCCACGGGCAAGAAAATAAATAAATTTATATTTTTATTTCACCATATTCATAATAAGATACAGAATTTAGTAAACTTTCCAATTATTGTGCTGAAAATTTTGAATTTTTTGGTACAGAATTCCCCCAGGAATATCATGCCATGGTTATAAAGTCTTTTCTGTACTTACCTGAGAATTTTGTGGTCATGATATTGAATGTTTTGGTTCTGTTTCAGGTTTGTCTAATGGCTGTGCCCTAGTGTAGGATAAACATGTTCTTGTTAAACAGGTTGTGCAGCTCAGCTTTCTGGCTCCCTGTCAGGAATACAGTGGTCTGATCAACACCTATATGCCAGGGACAGGATGAAGCCAATTGGGCAGTAGCAACAGTTGACACATAACATGGGGGGATAGTGATCAATCATTTCTCTCTCGCACGCACACTTGTTTACGGCACGGTATAAAAGAGCAGGACTTTCCAGTGTCCGGCGGGAGTAGGAGATATTGCCTCTATAGACGTATAGAGTGCTGGACACTGAAAACCCCCTTCTCACCTTTGCTGACCTGACGACTCCTCGATACAAGGCTGATGACACGAAGGGTGCTGGATGGCATATGCAATCATGTGGTATGTAAATAACTTTCTGTAAATAACGTATATTACCATGATGTCACATTAATAAATGATGTCATAGATATTGTGTCAGAGTACCTTACTCTCTCATTCCCAACATTTGGCATCACGAACAGGATGTCTCTATTTAAAAGGAAAAATGGAAAAGAGACATCCGAACCACCAAGCCCGGTGGATCTAAAAATTCCCGGATGGGAAAAAACCCCGTATAAAATGTTGGTCCAGGAATGGGCTACGAATACAGGGCTCGCGGAGGCTTGGGATATAGGAGGAGAGCCTTTAGATATTGTAAATCAACTCCAACAGGTCCCCGTAATAAAAGGAAAAGTATTGGAATCAGTGGGATGGAGAGGATGGGTAGTATTAACAGGATATAGGAAATGTAATGAACAAAAAAGCGTGTTGCAAGAGAAATTAGTTGAACTAGAGCGAGAGATAGACAACCTCCTCAAAGATAATGTTATGCTTAGGTGTCACTTAGAGATGTTTAAACAGAAGGCAGAACACTATCAGACGGTGGCCGAACGAGCCGCTGTGCGGGTAGCACAACACAAATATAGAAAACGATCTGTCTTTGTCTCTTGATGTACTTTCAACTGACTGTATTATAGGACTTGATATATCCAGGGTCCATACTGCATCCCTTTTAAGTTAATGTCTCATGAAGTCTTAACATTTTTCTGTAGTAACTGATTTTTTGCCCTTTTCCATTGAGAGCATGACATACTTGAGGTCTGACTGAAGGAGGCATGAGAACAACAGAAGTTGCCTCTCTACCATTTATCAGATTTACAGGTGACATGTTAGTGCACATATGCTTTTGCCTTGAAGAGCCATAAAAGTTAAAAAAAACCCAAAAATAACAACAGTTCTGTTATACATTTTTCTGTCATGAATTTTCAATTAGTTCTATAGAGGTTAATATTCAAAGACATTTAGCTGGATAACTCATAAGTTATCTGTCTAAATGTCAAGTTTTCAATATTCTCTCTGGTGACAGGGAAATACCCAACATACCTGAATGTTATCTAAAATAAAAAAAACTGTACTTGAGAGTTTTTTGTGTGTGTTTTTTTTAATATATGGTACCACAGTAGCAAACTGTAAGTGTGGTTCGGGATTGGACAAGCTTTTTAACCTGGTGACCTCATTTGATTTGGGTAGTACCTTGTGAAAGCATGGAGGAGGGTTTCCCCCCTAGAGACTGAGAGTGGCAGGAGGGGAACACTTTCACAGAGCACCACCGTGGTGCTCCTTTGAGATGCTGCTCTCCTCCTGCTCTAACTGCCTTGACCACTACACCTCCTGCTGTCATTGCTGCAGGCTGTAACCTAACTCACTGCCACAGGCCAGACAAAAAGCTACCATGGGTAAGATATGGACCTGGGGGCCATAATTTATCCACTCATGGCATAGTTAGTAATATTTATATTAATGTAAGCATTGAGGATGTATACATTCCTTAGAGTAACTCTTCAGAAATGATGTAGCATTTGAAGCAATAATATGGGTTGCAATCTCACTTACCCTAATCTAAACATATTTTTCTATACATTCCCATTTTTACTCCTTCTCTAATACTCACTCATGCCTCACACACTCATGTTCTTATTCTATACATTCTCTGCATGCATGCAAATCCAGGGAGAGAGAGCAAATGAAGATGGAAGTGTAAAGAAAAATATGTTTAGGTTAGGATCAGAGAGATGGTGTATACGTATCAGATGAGATTCTTGCCATGCAGGAGATCTGGGTTTGAATCTCAAGCCCAGCTTCTGCACCTCAGGCTGGCTGGAGCTGTGGTGACAATGTTCTCAACCCTTGGGGGCAGAGGGCTTTCTAGCAGTTTCATTACAGTGACATCTGGATTCCAGAAGGAGCTGTGGTCTGAGGCCCCTGGCTAAAGATTGTTGCTCTGATAATTGGGTTTAAATGATAAGGGGTTAAAAACAGAGAAAGCTGTTGGATTGTTGCCAAAAAGACTGATAGTGTCATAGCCCTAGTCTGGCTGCAAATGAGCTGGAAGCACCAAGAAGTCGGAAGGAATGACTGAGGCGAAGTAAAAAGCAAAAACAATAAAAATGTTGCTGTTGGACATTTTGTAGCTGTGAGGGCCAGGGTAGTAAGACTAGATCCTTGCATTTGTGATGTGATTGTCTGGGGAAATAATAATTTCTTGAATCCTGCAGCAGAAATCAATTCAAATGTATTAATGGGGCATGGGGAATAATAAATGAGACATGATCAACAAAGGACAGATGGTAATCTATAATGAAACTAGAGCAGGCTTCCCAAACTGCCTAAACTGTGATTGGTGATAAGGATGATGATGATTACTAAGGAAGACACAATCCTACCAAAGGATTGATTCCAGGGTTTCCATTGTCAGCAAGGGTTGTATTTATGAGGCCATAAGAGTGGCAAGTTAGAAACTGCAGCTTCAGCAATTAGAATATCTGTCTAGTCTTATTCCTACCAGGGCTTCTAATTTTCTGTAGCAGTATTTGTGAAAATGATGCAGCATGTCAAATGGCAGGGCTTCCAAAACTAGGGGGGGGGGGGGGGGTCACAAAACCTTCAGCTGGGGGTCACAGTGTGTCTCAAATGACAGCACTCTTCAGGCACCAGCAATACTAGCAACATTAGTAGTCAAAGTCAGCCTGGGGCCTGTGAGCCAACATAAACTCACAGGCCCTGAAGTAGCATTGCCCTTGCATGAGTTTCTGTGGTAACTGGAAGCCCTGCATAATGCGAGATTAGGGCCACTGCAGGCTCTGTGAGCTTGCACTAGCCCGCAGGCCCCGTGCCGACTTAGTAATGTTGCTCCTGCCTGCGGATCACCATTACGCTTGGGACCAGCCACGACGAGAGAGGAGGGGAGGGCTGAATGTGCATGGAACAGTGGAGGGTGTCACTGCTCTTCTCTCCTCATCCACACTGAACCTACCAAAAGAAAAATGTTGACCCTTTTTTCAACCTGCCGTTTCACCAGTTGTCACTCACCTTTGGCCCAGAGCCCAAAAGAAAATGCTGCAGTTGACCCTGGTCAGGGGGATGTTTAAGAGGATGGGTTATTTGAAGGGAAGGGTGAGAGGCAGGAGGGGGTTTGATGGTTGGATTACGTGGGACTAGATTGACTGTGGAGGGTGAGGGAGTGGGGAATAAAAGTTCAACTAGGGGATGTAAGAAGAGCTGGGGGAATATGAGAGAAGGGATGGAGGGGAGATTGGGAGGTGAGAGAGGAGGGAATGGGAATAGGGATGAGAAGAGAGAGAGATGGGTCATAAGAAGGGCTTGGGGGTGAGAGGATCAGTTGAGGGAGGTGAAAGGGGCTGGAGGTGAGAGGCAGAGGATGTGGGCTGCTGAGGTGAGAGGAAAAGAGGTTGAGAGAGGGGATCCTTTGGAGGAGGGTAAGTTGAGAGAAGGGACCCTATAGAAGGGGAGGAGGTTTACAGTGGAGGCCTTCGGGAGGGGCTTAAGGTTGAGAGAGGGGATCAGCTGGAGTGCAGGGAGAGTTTAGAGTGATTGTGGAAGTGTAAATGCACTCCTGCTTATTTGTTCTGGTTATCCTCTGGACTCATATGCTAAAATGTGGTCAGACTGGATAAAAGTTTGGAAAGCCCTGTCACATGGAGTTCTAGAACCAAACAGTTTTGAAGTTCTGCACCAGTAACATGGTGTGACCACACTGCAAAGTATGTGCATAGGTTAACTTCTAAACAGTATGAAAAGCAAGCTGCATAGTAGATGAATATTGTTTCTTACTGATTATCTATTGAAAGCCATGTTAGTTATAGCTACTTAACTATTTGCTCTGTCTTCCTGAGGCTGTAGATTACAGGGAGATGTGAACTCTCACAGGCCAATACAATAAAATGTGCATTAAGGGCCGGTGTGCTGAATTTTAGTGCAGTTTTAACAAGCAGGTTAAACATTTTTTAACTCCTAAATGCAGTAAGTTAATATTTTCTAATGCATCGGGAGTTCAAATGTGCGTACATTGAGTTAAAATGTGCTGAACCAATTTTAACTTGTGCATATGTGTGTGTGTGTGTGGGGGGGAGGGTGAGGCTGAATGGGAGAAAGCCTATAGGTGCATCTTTTATTATGCTTCTAATTTAGGGTACACCCAATATAGGGGCATATCTATAGTTGTACGCCTATCTTTTTTAACCTAATGTGGTTAGGTTAAAAAAATAAATGCACTGTTGAGCTGCCGCCGCTTGTCCTTGCGGGTAACAGGGGAGTCCCAGCGGTGGATCCAGCGTTAGAAATTTTACTCCACCTCTGATCAGGAGTAAAGTTTCCAGCATTAAGAAAATGTACACTCAGCCAGCGCACCTCTTTGCTGAGAGAATGCTTAATGCCCTCATTTGCATTGAATTTCCATGTGAGGATGCCGAGCTGAGTGCACATTTTTAAACACACATTTTGTGCAGGCAAAACTCCTTCCTGCATCAGGAGTAATGTTTGCCTGCACAAGATGTGCATTTAAGTGTGGGTAAAACTGTGCATTTAGCTGAATGCACTTTATTGCATCGGCCTGTCAGATTGGCTAGAGTTCATTATTGATAGGATCAACAGGGCTTGAACAAGCAGCCCTAGAAGAGGGAGACCAGGAAACTACAGAGGAGCCATGGGAGATAAAGGACATTTTCCCTTCGGTTGCCAGGTAGTTAGACATACCCTCGGAAGATCTCATTGGTTCAGTACAGGTTGTAGCCTGATTAGTGCTAGTTTATCAGGCTTTCCTTCCTCTTCAGGTATGTCTTTCCTAATGTACTCTTCATTAGCATTTTCTGGAGGGAAAATGTCCCCTTACAGTTTGTAAAAGCCCAAAACCAGAGGCTAGACTGGACTGGAAAAGGCGGCTTGGATGCCTGATGCTTTGAAGGACTTAATATATGCCATTCAAACAATGCAGGCCCAGCTTCACAGCTCCCAGCTATGGATTAGACCCTGCAGAAGTCTAATCCACTTGAAACTGAATAGTTATCCTCTGCTGTCCACTCAGTTACGGAACTTCAAATGTGATGCCCTGAAATATTTGATGGAAAAAAAAAGTTCTGTGGATTCCTCCATCAGTGTAAATGCTGCTTCTGACTACACCTACATACTTATAATGTGTCTTCTTTTAAAGAGGCCTTCATTATCAGCCTCAGTTGCGTACTGAGAGGTGGGGGGCAGGGATGATTCATGCCCTTGGACATCAGGCTGTATGTTTTGTACTTCTGACTTTAAAAAGCACAGTTTTTGTGCCCCTCACTCCTGTTTTGTGCGTACAGCTTTTATATGCACAAATCATCTGCCCAATTTTCCATATGTGCCAAACAAGGATGTTAAAATCAGTGTAGCCAAACTGAGGGCCAGATGTACTAAAGTGTTTTTCCTGTTTTCTGTCTATGGGAAAATGCTTAGTACATAGGTTTGATACAGGTATACATTCCTGTTTTAGATTTGATTTACTTGAATTTAGTATGAATATTTGCAGGTTGTGATACATTTTAATGCACCAAGACAGATGTTGTAGTACCTGCGTTTTTGAAGTCTCTTAGTCTTTTTCATCAGAGATCAGAATACATTTGCTATAGTAGGTATTTAATAGGGGGAATAAATGCGAAATTCAGGATTTTTCTTCTGTTAGTACTTGAGGGTACTTACTTAGTGCTGGCACTTTATTTCCTCGCTGCATCAGCCACTGGGAAATGTCAGAAGGGAAGGGCTGGATTAGGGAGCCGAGTAGCTCCACTACCCTCCAGACTGTTCTCTGAAGGGCACTGCCAATAGAGTTGAGGCACCAGCCCTGAATAAGCAGGGATAATGTAGAACAGCACCAGAACCTGGTATTTGTCCATGCTATGAACCATTCTGTACTGTGATTTTAATTGCTGTTAGCAGTGTTACATATTTTTTCTTCTTCCTTTCTCCTTTTAACCATTTTATGAATTGTTTTATTTTGCATGTAAACCTGAGAAAAGCACCTTTCTTTCAACCTCCGCTGGTGCTTTTCTTATGCCATAATGGTAGCAGAGGAGGTATAGCAGGAAAAAGCGCTGCTCTCTTATGTCTGCTACCTTCAGGAGAGAGGATAGGAAAGGGAGAGGAACATGCTGTAATTGAACCCTACAGCCAGTTGGTCTACCTTAGGGGGTGGGACAATGGACACAGTGTCCCTGATTTCTCCCACCTGCCAAAGATAGTCCTGCATCGGAGTACCCGAGCTTTTATTTCTAGAAAAAAAAACCACTGGCTAAATGTGACTCTCAATTTTTAGCATCTTCAGCATTAGAAAATGTTATGAAAATAACAATATAATTGGTATAATTTCATGTACTTCTATGTTAGCTTTCGATGTTAGAGTTAACTTTGTATGATTTCGCCCCAAGGCATATATAAGCATTAGAACGGCAGTGGTAATCTAATCGATTCATGTAGGTATCTTACACATTCTCAAAATGGTCAGATGGTTGCATACTTTCATACAAAGTTCAGTGTTTCAGAGCAGGAATGCTATTTTATTTTTCTTATTATCAAATCACCTACAAAAAGCATTTGGTTCTGGAAAAGAAAAGAACAATAGAGAAATCTAGGAGTTTAAATTAGAGTCCAAACATAACCAAGGTGTTTCAGCTCCATAAATATATGACACAATTGTCATTTTAAGAGTCTTGGATCTCTTGCAAATATTGCTTGTGGCATTTTTCCCAGGCCAGGCATCTCTGAGTGAGTAGATGCTGAACAAGCATTCAGAC
The DNA here is from genome assembly GCF_901001135.1 of Rhinatrema bivittatum. Classification (NCBI taxonomy): domain Eukaryota; kingdom Metazoa; phylum Chordata; class Amphibia; order Gymnophiona; family Rhinatrematidae; genus Rhinatrema; species Rhinatrema bivittatum. The sequence continues at coordinate 98,776,450 of NC_042620.1, forward strand.
TGCTGTAAGGAGGAGCTTGGTTTGCTTCTTACTGACAGTGGGCAGATACTGCTGCTTTTGCAGTAGAATCTCTGCCTCTGCTTGATTCACTGCAGAGCTTACAGGAGTACAATCAGTTCTCTAATGCTGACCCTTTATTCAATTCTTAGATTATATAAACGGAATTGAAATATGTGTGTGTGTGTGTGTGTGTGTATAAGGAGAAATATTCATGAAACCTGCATATTTTAGTTAAAAAATATTCTCTATAGACAATGTATAATTTGTACAAGGGACCTGATGTATACAATTGGGTTAAACCAGAATGAAAATCCTAAATGAATGCCTTTACAACTGATAAGCTCACCATGTATGATTCTAAATACAGATGATTCCACCATCCTCTAACCATTTATGTGAAACTAAGAGTGATACAGTCTACATCCCTCAAACTAGAAAAACGGAGAAAAGCCAACAGCAGTATAGGGACCACAGTGGTCAAGAAAGAAGGCAAGTAAAAGAAAAGGTTAAGGCTGCTTCAGTCTAGAAGCAGACAGGACTGCAGAAGAGGACTGGAAGGCTTATCTGCATACATAACTCAGCAGCACCTGGGAGAGAATTCCAGCAGTCACCACAAGCATGTCAGATGTCAGGCTCCACAGCCTTAGCTTCAAGAGGTCCCATAATGCTTGTAGCAAAAGAGAACCAGAAGGCTCATCTGCATACATTATCCAACAGCCTCTCCAGACTTCCCCACTGCAGCTTCTAGAGGCTCGGTAACCCTTGCAATAGAAAAGGACTGGAAGCATGTGCTTTATTGTAAATTTACTACAGATTTCATGAAGAAGGAATTTAATTCAAAAGAAAGTAAATAAGGTGGGTAATTAGGTAGTTATAAGTAGATTTATTGTAGTGTTTTGAGGGGCATTGACAGACAAATATTAAAAAAATTAATAGACTAAAAGTACTTAGCTTTATATCCCTAATTCCTTAGAAAATTTAATTCGATAACAAATTAACAAAATTAAGAGGTGATAGTAGTCCAGCAGTGAGAGGGAGGCTTTCTAGTCTTTTGCACTGAGTGCCACATGTATGATTAGCTCCCAGCTGGCAAGAGGTTGTGTATGTGTACTAGAGATGTGCATCGGGTGCCCAATCGTTTTCGCTTTCGGGTTCGTGTGGCCGCAGGAAAATCTCGTTTTCCCGCGGATCAGCGTTGTTTTTTTTTGTGAAAAATCAGTTTTCGGCTTAGTGCACACTAACAAAAACTAGCAAAAAAGTAGCAAAAAGTAACAATGGTTTTTGTTAGTGCGCGCTAATGGGAGTTAGCGAGCGCTAACCCGAAAACCAATTTTCCCTGAAAATTTGGGGAAAATGGAATCGGTTTTAGGTGTTGCCGATCCATGATGATTTAGGGAATTTATTACGAAATTTCCTATCATCAAAAAACGAATGCACATCCCTAATGTGTACTACCTACAAAAAAACTCCTGGCCCTCAGAAAATGAGTCTGATCTCTGGAAGTTAGAGTGGCTGTTGGCAAAATGGACCCTTGGGCTGACGGGGAGTTGACGCTACCTGTGGGGAGGAGCCCTGCAGGTCCCCATCATCAGGAGGTGGTACCGGCTCAAGCTTCACCAATACCAGCCCAAATTTTCCTTAGGTTGATCCCTCAGGTGCCTGGGCCGACAGGTCTTAGGGGCAGGTCTCTGTGCTGATGGAGGATCATAGGAGTGATGGTGTTGCAGGCCTGCGCCGTAGAGAAGCCGGGTCATCCCTGAGCATGGAGAGGTGAAGGTCCATTGCACTCACAGGACCTCAGGGGAGTGATCAAGGCAGAGATCTGAGGCAGGCTGAGAATGCATAATGACGTGGTTCAGGCCAAAGGTCAAAAGGCAGGGGTCGGAGACAGGTCGAGCTCAGTCAAAAGAGAGGTGAAGTCCAAGGTCAGAGGTAGGCAGAGAGTCAGCAGCGTCAGGATCCAGAACCAAGGTTAAACTGAGTGACCAATCCAAGAACACAGAACAGGAGAACAAAGGACCGGCAGGAGAATCTGAAGCAGACGAAGAGGAGAAGACCAAAGGAAAGACTGAAGACAGAGACTATTTAAGAAGAAGAAGATGCTGGGATGAACAGAACACTTGAAGACTGCCACACAGGAACCAGGAACAGAAGACAGAGACAGCAATGGGAATTTAGGAACAACAAAGAGGCGATTAGCATTACTGGAAGGTAGATGACCTATTGCCAAGGAAGGGACTTGCAGCAAGAGCCAGATTTAAATAGGCCCAGGTGGTGATGTCATTTGTGGGTACTGGGCTCCCATTCTTGCCATTGGCCCTTTAAGAAGGGCAGGATTGGGCATGCGGGCACCTAGGAGGGAGTCAGAAGACTGCAGCATCAGAGCCAGAGAGAGCGCAGCTGCCTGCCACGCGGGCAGGAGAGAGGCTGTATCTTTATTTAAGCAGTTTATTTAAGCAGTTTTATATACCGTTGAATGGAGAAATCCATCTCAACGGTTCACAAAATTCAAATATAATAATAACAAAAGAATAGTTAGAAGAAAGAAACAATATATATTATAATATAAATAACTAAAAACTATAATCTAAAAATATAAAATTACCATCAATAGGAATAAGATGCTACCTTTAAAAAGATTAAAAAAAACAGTGAAGAAATAAAAATAGAAATATTTAAAGTCTCTCAAAATCTGTCATTGCCTATGGGTTCATTTGTGTCCTCTTTTTTTCTGTATATGCTTGCCGGAATAAACCGGTCTTTAAATCCTTCCAAAATTGTTTTTCATCATGTTGCACTCTCAAATCTGGTGGTAATTTGTTCCAAAGCTTTGGACCAGCAATTGATATGGTTTGTTCCCTGACTTCACATAAGTGGGCCGATTTAATATTTGGAACTCTAAGGAGACCCTTGTTGGATGATCTCAAATCTCGTTGCGGGACATGCAATCTTATTGACATATTAAACCAGTCAGTTGTATCTCCATATAGAATTTTGTGGATGATACAGAGCACCTTAAAAATTATTCTCTGTTCAATCGGTAGCCAATGTGCTCCTGCTTCATGGGAGGAGGGGATAGCACCAACACACTGAGTCTATAGTGGGCAGTCTTCTTCATTGTTGGGTGGTCAAGGCAGGGGCCTAGGCCCGGAGGTGAGTGTGTTGGCTCACGGGAGACTACAAGCCACCAGATGCAATAGTCCCTCCTCCTCTAAGACCCCCACCCCCACCCCGAGGGTTTAGGCTTCTTGGGTGTGTGATATGAAATTCTTTGAGAAGGCTTTTGTCCGATATATTGGAGGCAGGCTCCCAGGTGTTCTCTTCTGGGCCGTAACCCTCCCAGGAGATAAGGTACTCCCATCTCTTGCCTCGTCGACTGATATTCAAACATCCTTCATCCTTCCTCCTCTGTGGAGACTTGTGGCTCCGTTGGTTTCCTAGAGGTCCATGAGAGGATTAAGAGTTTTAGCAAGGAGACATGGAAGACGTTGTGGTTACCTAGAGAAATAGGCAGTTGAAGCTGAATTTTGCTGGCTCCATCTGACATAAAATTGGAAAAGGCACATTGTGTCGGCTGGCCAGGTGCATAGAGGGCATCCGGAGGTGAATATGCTGGGTGCTGAGCCAGGCTTAAACTGAGGTGCAGGTCTCCAGTGCCTATCCATGGTCTTCTTAGCTCTCTCAGCTGCTTTCTGCAGCATCTCTGTGTTGTATCCCAGAGTACTTGAAGCTTCTAAGCCATCAGATGCACTGCAGGTGAAGGGATGGACAGAGGGATTGGCAAAGGAGGTCGTGGCTGTTGCCCATAAACAATCTGGAAGAGCGAGGGCCATGTGGCAGTGCAAAACTGAAAATTGTGAGATAATTATGCCCATGGGAGCAGAGATGCCCAATTGTCCTGGCAGGCTTTGAGGTAAGCCTGTAGGAAGCTCTTCAATGTGCAATTGGTCTGTTTGGACTGTACGTTGGCTTGGGGTGATAGACTATAGTGAAGTCCAGGGAGATGTTGAATTTCTTGCACAGTGATTGCCAATATATAGCCGTAAATTAGGTCCCTTGGTCAGATACAATGTGAAGACAAAAAATATGCTGAATGGAGAGTCAGGCCATCTCTGGAGCTGAGGTAAGGCCTGAAAGTGTCATGAAATGAGTCATCTTAGAGAATCGGTCAACTAAGACCCAAATGACTGTGCTGCTGTTTGAGAGGGGATGATCCATTGTGAAGTTGGTGGACAAATGGGTCCAGGGTTCGCTGGGGGTTGGCAACAGCTGCAACAGCCCCCAGGGTCATCCCATCAATGGTTTCTGCTGTGTGCAGTTGGGACAAGAGTCCACATAGGCTTGGACATCTCTCTGCATCTGGGGCCAGGAGTAGTACTGTTGGAGCATTGCGAGAGAACAGGCTTGTCCAGGGAGCTCTGCGATGTGGGAATCGTGGGACCATCCTAACAGTTTTTCCCAGAGTTTTTTATGGCACAACTAACTTCCCTGCTGAAAGTGTCATGGTGGAGGTGAGAAGAACCTAAGCTGGGTCAATGATGTGTCTGAGCAGTTCCAAAGTATCTTGGGTCAGAAACAAAGGGAGAGAATATCCACCTGCTCATTCTTGGCTGCAGGTCTATATCTTAGCACGAAGTTGAAGTGGGCAAAAAATAAGGACCAGCGAGCCTGTCAGGGATTCAGATGAGTTTGGTGGAGCTGCTCTAAGTTTTTATGAAGGGTGTAAGTGGATATGTGATGCTGAGCTCCCTCTAACCAGTAACACCACTCTTCCAGAGCCAATTTAATCGCGAAGTGTTCTCTATCGTCTATCCCATAATTGTGCTCCACTGGGGGAGAATTTTTTGGAAAAAATAACAAGGATGTAAGATGCCCTTAGAGAAATGCTGGCTTAAGACGGCCTCTACCCTCATAGAGAGGGCATCCACTTCAACAACAACGAAGGGCTATGTGTGATCCGGGTGATGAAGGCAGGGCTTCTGCAGAAAAGTGGCCTTTAGGTCTTGAATGGACGTTCCATCCTCTGGGGGCCAGAGCTTGGTGTTGGCCCCTTTCTGTGTAAGGGCAGTAAGAGGCATAGCATTCTTAGAGTAGTTGTTAGTGAAATGTCTGTAATAGTTGGCAAAGCCCAGGAATCTTTGCAGGGCCCATAGCCCTAGATACTCTTGAGTTTGTCGGGGACCATGTTGAAACTTCTACTGGAAACGATGTATCCAAGGACGGGAAGGTTTTCTTTCTCAAATAGACATTTTTCAAGTTTAGCATATAGTTGGTTGTCACGTAGATGTTGGAGCATGCGGCAGACATCCCGGCAATGTGACACAAGATCCTTGGAAAACATTAGAATGTCATTGAGGTACAAGACAACACACTTATAAAGAAAAAAATCAACATGCCCTATACCCATGGGAGGGAAGAAATGATCAACTTTAGGACTATATCATTGGCTTTAACATCTTAAACTTGACAAGACTTTAAAGAAGTCACAAATTTATTTAAAAGCACTTGTACCATCTAAGTGAATCATTCAGCTGTAAAGAATTTTATTTCATCATTGTACAACCTATTAGTAAAAGAGTTGTTGGAAACTACTTAAACCTTCAGTATGTTTCCTTGTTTAATGACTTTAATGCTTGTTGTGCTGTTATAATCACTGCTTTATACAAGAACTTGGAACTGGAAATTAAAAGTTAGCAATGTGAAGGGCCTAGAAAGTAATCTTGCTCCCCCCCTCGCTCAGGGAAACCTGCAATAATATCTTTAACCATATGAAGTGAACTGCTTAAAACTGAAACTTGACATATGGCCTCTGGAACCACTGTCCGGACAACCAGGGCTTTCTGATGCTGGAAGAGACCTGTTGGAGTAATGTCATCATGGGATTCCATCCCTGTGATGGTAAAGAGAAGATGAAGAGGATGGCCTCCCATTCCCACAATAGCGAAGAGGAGGTCTGGAGCTGCAATGCTGTCACAGGATCCCATCCCCGCAATGGCAAACTTCGAAGAGGAGGGCTGGAACTGCAATGCTGTCATGGGATCCAATCCCCATGACAGCGAAGAGGAGGGCCGGAGCTGCTATGCCATCACGCGATCCCATCCCTGCGGCAGTGGAGGTAGGAGTTTAGCTGTGTCTAATGAAAATGCCCTGCATTTGTGTGGGTAAGAATGGGAGCTTTAATGTGTATGTGAGAGTAAGAATGTGAGCTTGAATATGTGTGTGTGTGTGTGTGTGTGTGTGTGTGTGAATGGGACCTTAAATGTGTGTGTGTTGTGGTGAGAATGGGAGCCTAGGTGTGTTTGTAGGTGAGAATGGGAGCCTGAATGTGCATCTGTCTGCATATGAGAGCCTGAGTGTGCATCTGCTTGAGTATAAGAATGGGAGCCTGAGTGTGTCTGTATGTGTATAACAATGAGAGCCTGGTTGGGGGGGGGGGGGGGGGGGAGTGAGAGTTTATGTGTGTGTGTGTGTTTGTGTCTTTGGCAAGCATGTTAGAGTGAGAGCATGTGTGTGTGTGAGGGGAGGGAGGAAGGGAAGAAGTCAGTAGGAGAAGAGATATTAGGAAAAAGAATTAGGAAATGACCAACAAGGGAAAAAAGAGATTGGGGCCATCTAATTAGAAAAATACAAAGATCAGACACAAAGGTAAAAAAAAATATTTTGAGATTTTAGCAATTGAAAAATGCCATCTTATGTGCATTTCTTATATTTTTGTATTTTGCTCTTTCTTCAGTATTCCACTGTTCAGAGTCTAGTTTCTCAGGCTTTCTATTTCAGTTTTGTCTGCGTGTTTCTGTTTCTAATTTGCAGTCCCTTATTTCTATATCAGGTAAGGGTCAGCTTCTGTTTTGCCTGTGTGTAACTGAAGTGCAGTACTTCTGCTAGCGTGTAGTTTCTCTGAGGTAGTCCAGCTTGTTCTGTTACTCTAGTAGGTAATGTATTAATGTTCTAGGGCCTGGTGTAGTATTTGTATTGCTGCTTTTTCATAAGGTTGCTGTTATTTGAGTCCTGAGAGTTAGTGCTATGACTATATGGAATGGCAAGGTTCTAGATGTCTCTTTTTTTGCAGGAGTTTGGGTTATTTCACAAAATGTTTGACAGTGGAGGATATTTTTTGCTGAGGTGACACCAACATTTGAATTTTTTTTTTTTATGTTGGTTGTATGCTATTTTATTGTAGTTATGATTATTTCTGGCTTTCTGCAAAGAGGATTTGTGAAAGAATACATAGATTTTTGTTTTATTATGTGATTGATTGGATCTGTTTGTTTTTTTTTCTTTAAACATGATATACTCATGCATTTCTAAATTGCAATAAATATAAAATAAATGAATACAGATTCATAAGGAATTTTTAATGCTGGTAAGTGCTTGAAATAATTGAGGTAAAATGTATTAAAGTTTCACGCATGATGCATAATGGCTGTTGCAAACTACTTAGAAAGCCATTGTAGGTGCAGTATACACCATTGTTTATCAATAAGAATACAACTAGTAGGTCTCAGACCTGCAAGCCTACAACCCACCCATGTTAACCTTGTGCCCACCCAAAAAATCAGTTCTGGCTACACCACTGCTGTCCATGTTCAACCATTACAGGGATTACATGCCATTTATAATTTCTGCACCTGGAAGAAAAAAGAATAATTTGCTGTTATATTTGAGGGTATGGAAAATTGTCAGATTTTTTGAATCAAGTTCTTTATGAACTTAGACATAGATTTATCAAAATGTGGTAATTATCGCATGCGATTGCAAAAGGGCATGGTTTATTTATTTATTATATACTGACATTTGATCTGAGATATCATATTGGTTTACATTCAGATACTGTAGGTATTTCCCTATTCCTGGAGGGCAAAGTGACTTGCCCAAGGTCACAAGGAGTGACAGTGGGACTCAAACCCTGGCCTCCTGGTTTGTAGCCCACTGCTCTAACCACTAGGCTATTCCTCCTCCTTTTATCACACTTTCTGCTAATTACCTATGCAAAGAGCTCAGTTAGTGCAAATTGCAATGCGTGAGTGAAAGAGAGAGAGAGAAAGAGACTGGCCATAATGTCATCTCCCTGGATAGGTATTTGTATCCCTATGGTAGGCCCACCTAGTAACTCAAGGTGAGGTTTAAGTATCAGTGTAGATGGTTAGGGGCCCCTTTGACATTCAATGTTAGATGTAAGAACAAATGTTCACAAGAGATCACTGTTCTGTTCATACATTTAACATTGAATGTCAAAGGGGCCCCTAATCCCCTACACAGATACCTAAACCTCACCTCGAGTTACTAGGTGGGCTTACCATAGGGATACAAATACCTATCTAAGGAGATGACATTATGGCCAGGCTCTCTCTCTTTCTCTCTCTCTCTCTCTCTCCCCCCAGTTGGATACTCTGGGAGCTTCGATTCATCTAAATAGGCCTTGCTGGAGACATCACACAAGGCAATAAAACCTTATCACCCAGTCACAGCAGCTATCACACAGCCTAACACAATTCAAAACAGTGTTGTTAAAATCAGCATTACATCTGTGCAATAGCTCTTCACAGACAGGCAAACCCAGCCCACTCCCCACCCCTAACTCCTCCTATTTTCCATATTTGCATCACGCCATACGATATGGTGCTATCGCATGTGTTAACAGGGCTTTTCGCATGCACTAAGCCCTTAACGCATGCGAAAAAGCCTTAGCGCATTTTGATAAATGACCCCCTAAGTAAGCTGACCAATCTTCAAATACTGAGAGCGATGTTGTTTTGTGTATATGATCAAGTACATCTACTGTTGAAAAATAGATTTATGAGTTTGCTAATATACCAGGGCCTTCTTAAAATAATGAAGTGTGTCAAACTTATGTGAGTTAACACATTGACACCTGCCAGAGTAACATGGAGAATATAAATGATGATCATGGAATGGTAATCTACAGAGGATAAAGCAACACAAACACTAGAGAATTTCCATGCAGTTTGGGATCCTTTCATCAATTCTTTGACTGTTGGAGGCAGAACTCACTTTCTACCAGGCCTACCATTTAATTACATGCACTTATTGTAAAAATACAAGAAACAGGTTGACCTAATCATAATTTTAATTCTGTAATGAAATTGCAGACTTTGTTATTTGGGCTAGTACTATGTCACAATTTATGAGGACAGGATGTTGCATTGAGGTTGTACATAAGAAGGGGACCGTAACTTTCAACAAGCCATTTGGGCATACATGTTCACGTGTATGCCGGCTTGTGCTCAAAGACATGGCCATTTTATAACATATGTGCATATATTCGTGAATGTTATAAAATCGGCTGTATGCACGTACATGTGCGCACAATTTTATATGGATGAATGCATGTACATACAAATGCCGGCTCCACTGCGAAAGTGGGGGGATTTTATTATATATGCATGTCAACGCAATTACCAATTTCCCAAGTCCATTCCCAGTTCGCCCAGGTAAAGAATAGGACTTCCTCCCAACCACTCTACTTAATATGCTTCCTTTTTAGCCTCAACCCTTAAAAGCCTGCTAAATAGCCTAGTTTTTTAAAAATGTTATTACTTATATGCCATCCATAGCAGTAGTAAAGTTACGTGGAAGGGGGACCCTGACACGTGCTTGAGTGCGTGAATACATTCACATTTCATGATATATACCTGGACCACCCATGTCCTGCCCATGCCCCACCCTGTCCCCGCCCATTCCCAGCCCCCTTTTTTGAATTGCCCATTTGTGTGCCCACTAGGAGATACATGCGTACTCAGGCGCTTCTTAAAATCTGTGTGGTGCAAGCCGGCCCGAGTTACTTGTGTATCTCCTGGCTTTGGCACGTGCAGGACTTTTAAAATTTGCCTTTAAGTGTTTCATATTAGCTTGAACTTGCACTAACTGGATTACAGTGCAAGGAAGGAGTGGGAGAGGAGATTGATGAGTTATTGAAATTTTAAAAGATTCATGCAGTATATTGCATATAATTGCCCTGATAGTGTTATTGCATATATTTATTGACTGAACTGTAACTAAATACAAGGGGTTATTTTTTGGAATTCACTATGTTCTTTTGGAAAATCAATGCCATATATTTTAAAAATGATAATTTAAAAAATTAACACATACTTTAGTGAAATCATAAAATATGTGAAGAGATTCCCACAATGCTACTTATTGAGACAAATGAGTGGAGAATCAGATGCGCTGCTATAGCAACTGTTGCCTCATTCATTCTGTTTTCCTTGTCAGTATGAGCCACTGTTATGAAAATTCCTGTTTATTCACACTTCCATAAGAAATCAGATAAAAGATTACAAGGTACAGGCAGACAGAGTTAATCTCTGATTCTACCAATTCCAACCTCTTTCTCAAAGAATTAATTAAAATAGGTAAGAAAAATGGTAATTAAAGCTGTTGATAATAAGCAGTAAAGGAGTTCTCATGAGATAATCATACCTTTCCCAATGGCTCTCTTGCCACAATAAGCTGTCTTTACTGAGAAAAATATCTTTGTGTAGAAACTGTCAGAGGTTTAAACATGTGTGAACACCAAAACAGAAAATATACTTTATCTGATTAGAGAACACCACTTCTTGTGTTAGAGAAGGATGGATCCTTCATCATCCTATTTAGAAATAATTTTGTAGTAATAGGTTATAAAATGTTCTTTAAAAGGAGGCATCTGAAATACTATTTTATGGACTTAGAAGAAACTGCTCGAAACTATTGCTGTTTGCAGGGAGGAGGGCATGGGGAGAGGACGGAGGCTAGTTTTACTATAATGTTTTATAGAGTATACCTGCAGTAACAAGAAAGAGATTGCAGTTATATACCCAGATAGCACTTAAGGTAAGATTTATTTATTTATGACTTCAATTTATGACTCTTATTTCCTCAGTAACGACTCAAAGTGATTTACGACATAAATACAATACAACATAAAATCAATACAAACAGACTGAGGCCTAGAGGGTGAAATGTCACTGCAGGTCTCCAATTGGAGTGCATTAAGCCCTTCATGATGGAACATTATTTTTTGTACTCCCTTGTTATATGATAGTTGAGTCAAAGTTGTTTGTATGCTAAATACAATATCATAAAGGGTTTTGAAAATTAAGGGAAAAAAAGGAGGCAATAGAACCTTGAAAAGATTTTATAGTGCTGAAATCACAATAAAAGCAAATGTTATTTGGCCTCTATTCCATGAAATTTGAAGGTGTGCTAAAATTTGTGAACAGTAGTAAATCTCTTTGAGGCAGAGCTGAATATTCCCCAAGGTTGCACAGCTCTCTTTTGGCAACATGAAAAAATACCGTAAATAAAGTATCATCAGATATTTATCCATTTATATGTAGAGACCCTTTTGGTTCTCTACCAGATCAGGATTAAACCAATTCTTCTTTGGGGAGGAAACATAATGATAATGTGGTTGGTTAGTTCCCCCATGTGAGAGATGTGAAATGGTGAGCTCATCTGACCACCGTTTTACTTGCCAGGTCAGGTTATAGTTTCCCTAGCAGGGGCAGCATGCTTCTAGCTGTCCCCTGTTTTGATTATGTTTAAGGAGAAAAGCCTCTGGGGTTCCTAGAAGTGAGATCTGGGGAGAAAGTAGAGTCAGAGAGCCTTCCTTTATTTTCGAAGAAACATTTATAGGAACATTTTCATTTATGAGCTGGAAGTTTTTTCTACGCTCCTGGCCTCATGTTTTGTTTCTTTTTTTTTGTAAAACAACTTTTATTTTACATTTTCTGGGTTCCCATCAACTCAGGGCTCAGTCTTTTGTTTTGACTTCCAAAAAGGGAGTGGTTCTCTTCTCTGTGAAGGAATCTGGGATCATCTGGAACCAGAGGAGGGATGATTTTTAGCCATCCAGAGGCGAGAGAAAGAGAGAAGGAAGGATCTGTATTGGGACCCTTACTTTTCAATATATTTATAAATGATCAGGAAAGAAATATGACAAGTGAGGTAATCAAATTTGCAGACGATACAAAATTGTTCAGAGTAGTTAAATCACAAGCAGATTGTGATAAACTGCAGGAAGACCTTGTGAGGCTGGAAAATTGGGCATCAAAATGGCAGATGAAATTTAATGTGGACAAGTGCAAGGTATTGCATATAGGGAAAAATAACCCATGCTATAGTTGCACAATGTTAGGTTCCATATTAGGTGCTACTACCCAAGAAAGAGATCTAGGCATCATAGTGGATAACACATTGAAATCATTGGTTCAGTGTGCTGCGGTAGTCAAAAAAGCAAACAGAATGTTGGGAATTATTAGAAAGGGAATGGCGAATAAAACAGAAAATGTCATAATACCTCTGTATCGCTCCATGGTGAGACCACACCTTGAATAATGTGTACAATTCTGGTCGCCGCATCTCAAAAAAGATATAATTGCTATGGAGAAGGTACAGAGAAGGGCTACCAAAATGATAAAGGGAATGGAACAGCTCCCCTATGAAGAAAGACTAAAGAGGTTAGGACTTTTCAGCTTGGAGAAGAGACGACTGAGGGGGGATATGATAGAGGTGTTTAAAATCATGAGAGGTCTAGAACGGGTAGATGTGAATCGGTTTTTGCTCTTTCGGATAATAGAAAGACTAGGGGCACTCCATGAAGTTAGCATGTGGCACATTTAAAACTAATCGGAGAAAGTTCTTTTTCACTCAACGCACAATTAAACTCTGGAATTTGTTGCCAGAAGATGTGGTTAGTGCAGTTAGTATAGCTGTGTTTAAAAAAGGATTGGATAAGTTCTTGGAGGAGAAGTCCATTACCTGCTATTAATTAAGTAGAATTAGAAAATAGCCACTACTATTACTAACAATGGTAACAAGGAATAGACTTAATTTTTGGGTACTTGCCAGGTTCTTATGGCCTGGATTGGCCACTGTTGGAAACAGGATGCTGGGCTTGGTCTGACCCAGTATGGCATGTTCTTATGTAGTTGACCCCACGAGGGCTCATATACATCTGTTGGAGATCTTGGAAGAAGAGGAGTGCAACAAGTATCTTTCTGATACTATGAGGAGAAAGAGGGAGGTGAAAGAAAATTACTGGAGAGGCTGGAGATACCAGTGACTTACCAATTCTATGGCTGAGAAGCATACAACTGCCCCTTACCATAGGAAAGGAGAGAAAAGATACATTTCAAGATCTTGAATAATTGGCTTTTACATCCATTAATAAAGAAGTCACAGATTTATTAAGGAACTTAACTGTAATATCCAGACCTGAAAGTAGAGCTGTAAAGATCATTTCATCACTCTACATCAATTCAGACCAGTTCAGTATCCAAAGTGTTCTTGCTGCATAGTTACAATAGTGCCTCCCATTGCTGTATACAAGCACTTTATTCTGGGAAATAGGTACGTGCAATGTACAGGGCCTAGAAGACTTAACTTATCTTTACCGACATATTATTAGGAATTCCTTCAAATAAGAAAAACATTATTTCAACACATTTTTCAGAGAACTAAATAATAAAATGCATGTCAGTTGAACATTGTTCTATATTCCATTACATTTATACCCTGCCTTATTAATGCCCAAAGATTAGCTTATGAGAAAGTAAAATGAATTTCATAAAATACAATATTTAATTTAAAAAATTGAATACAAAATTACATTCAATACAATAAACATATTAACAATAATAATAATAAACAGTACCCTAATTCACGGCAGGAACTCACTCATTCTCAAGAGAGAAAAGGCCAGCAGTGTGATAATAAATCTGACAAATATAATTATGTTAGAAAGCAGAAAGACATTCCCAGTGCTTAGTCAAAACTTTTCAGTATTGGCACTATAAATGGCTTACTAGCAGGCTCTTTATATCTTGTGACTGGAGTATTATCCCTATTAAAGGTGTCCCTGTAATCTCAAAAGATTTACTCTGATTCTCTGACTGATAAAAACTGTTTGACAATAGGTGCTCTAAAGATTCTCTCACTAAACTCAGTAGATATTTAAGACCCCAAATCTCTCTTCCATTTTAATCTGATTAATACAGCAATCCACTCATGACAGGAGTAATTATTTATTATCTATATCAGTGCAATTGGCAAAATTTCATCATCCAGTCCTGCACTCAGCACAACACTAGAAAAGAACATAATCCAGCAGCAGAAATAATAACATTTATTTTGTTCAACATATCTCCAAATGAAACCAGAGCAGGAAAGGTATTGGATTTTTGTGACCCTTTATCATATCAAAGATTAAACAATATAGTATATTTAACATTAATTGTTCTTAGCTATATCTGTAATGCTTGGCATTCCGTGTTCTGCAGCTCGCTGCACTCACCTCCCCAACCACTCCAGCTTCCCTGCCTCTTGATGTGGCGCATCTGGGCCCCTTGCAGCAGGCCACTGCACTCCTGACTGACAAGACAGTGTCCTGCCGTCTATGCTGCATGCGGCAGGACACTGCTGTTACCAGCTGGCCCTGCTCCTCCTAGAGCATGCACGTGCCCGGTGTCGCCTCATTTAAAAGGCACGCGGTGAGAAAAGACTCAAGACACCTCCTCCTGATGACATCAGGGGCAAGGGCTATAAAAGGCCCGCAATGTCACTCGATCTGTGCTTTAGCAACAGGTTTCTCTACAGTTTTGTAGTGTGAGTTCCTGTCTTCATCTTCAGTTCTAGTTCCTGTCTTCATCTTCAGTTCCAGTTCCTGTCTTCATCTTCAGTTCCAGTGGTCCTTGTGCTAGTCTTCAGGTCTGTGGAAACTGTCTTCATTTCTTTAGTCCTTGATGTCAGTTCTTCAGTTCTTTGTCTCCTCATCTGCCTGCCTGTCTTGCTCCTCACCTTCCTGCCCTGCCTATCCTTCCCACCTTGCCTAGAACTGACCATTGCCTGCTTCTTGGACCTTCCTGAATGCTGCCTGCCACTGCCTGCTTCTCGGACCTTCCTGAACGCTGCCTGCCATTGACCACTGCCTGTCTCTTGGACTGTCCAATCATCAGCAGAAGCCTCCACCTAAGATCTGTTAGCCCCAGCACCCAAAGGCTCAACCCAAGGAGGACGTTGGCTGGTAAAGGCAAAGCTCCAGCTGGACCTCTGCCTCATCTGACTCCACTTGCCGACGGTGGGGACCTACAGGGCTCCTCCCTTCAGGTTGTGCAAATTCCACCTCAGTCCAAGGGTCCACGTCTCACCAATATTCATAATCTTCTTTAGATTTTCAGCTGGGATTGAATGTCTGATTCCCCTTGCACCTCATGAGCATAGGCTAAAGGATTCCCCTTGCACCTCATGAGCATAGGCTAAAGGAAGTGCTAGGCTCACTAGTTTTTGCACAACATTCTTCACACTGGCTGGAATTTAGCTGGAAGTTTTCCTATAGGAAGGACCTGCTCTCCAGTTGATACATTATCCTCTTGCACCAAGGACGAGTCTCCCAGGGCTAATGCCTACAAGGGAAGGGTTATGTCGGCCATCATAGTTGGTGATTCAGTTATTAAGAATGTAGCTAGCTGTGTGGCTATTGGATGTGAGGATTGCCTGATAACTTGCCTGCCTGGTGCAAAGGTGGAGGACCTCATGTGTCACCTAGATAGGATTTTAGACAGTGCTGGGGAGGTTCTGGTTGTCATGGTACATGTGGCTACCAGCAACAAGAAGATGTGGATGGGAGGTTTTGGAAGCCAAATTTAGGCTTTTAGATAGAAAGCTGAAATCCAGAATCTCCAGGATTGCATTCTCTGAAATGCTTCCTGTTCCACATGCAGGTCCCCAGAGGCAGGCAGAGCTCTGGAGTCTCAATGGTGCAAGGAAGAGGGATTCAGTTATGTGAGGAACTGCACAACCTTTTGGGGAAGGGGGAGTCTTTTCCGAAAGGACAGGCTCCACTATAGTCAAAGGTGGAACCAGGCTGCTAGCAATACCTTTAAAAAGGAGATAGAAAAGCTTTTAAACTAGAACAAGAGGGAAAACCGACAGTCGTTCAGCAGCGCATGGTTCGGAGAGAGGCATCTTTGAAGGATACCAAAGAAACAGGAGATTTAGTGCAACCCAACAGAGAGGTTCCCATAAAAGCAAAATAGTCCATATGCCTACAAGTAAAGAATCACCTTAGCTAAAAGATTGTAAATTATCCATGTCAACAGAAAAGCAGGTTGTTAATTCAATCAAAAAACACACTTTGAAATGTCTGTATGGCAATGCCAGAAGACTAAGGAAGATGGGAGACTTATGGGTTAATTTTAAAAGCCCTACATGCACCAAAGTGAGGAGACATGTGCATGTATCAGCCCAGCGTGGGCTGCATGGATTTTAAGAGGTGCCTGGGTATGCGCATATCTCCCAGTGCGCGAGTACACATTTTTTTTCATAAAAGGGGGGGGATATGGTCGTGGTCTGGGTGGGGAATGGGCATTCCATGAAATATGATGAAAACAGCATGTAAGTATTTACACACACCAGCGCATTCAGGGGTCCCTATCTATGTAACTCTACTTCTGCTATGGGCGCAGCAACTCATGAAACAAAGAAAACTAGGCTAGTCAGTGCGGGTTTAAGGGATGGGGCTAATAGGGTAAAAGGGAGACAAGTTAGCTAGGGGGTTTAGCAAATCCTGTCCTTTACTTAGATGAAATGGGAATGAACTGGGGAAACAGGTAATTGCATCGGCTCACGTATCTACTAAAATTCACCTCACGTGATCAAAGTGGCATTTGCACGCACATACATGTGCATATATGCGTATATGTTATAAAATCGCCGTGGCCATGTGCACGAGCCGACAAAAGTATGCACATGTGCTCCCGCATGCAGGTCTTAAAATTCACCTTTTAGAGTGTATAGCAGTGAATGAAGAGGTAGACATAATTGGTATCTCAGAGACCTGATGGAAGGAGGAAAAACAATGGGTGGACTGAGCCCAGACTGCTGGGACTGGTCTATTAAGGTGTTCTGAGGGTTTCTATAGGGCACTCTGTCACATATCCTCCCCCTCAGTTCAATGCTATCCAATTGAATGACTGCTCCTACTAGGGCTATGACCCTCCATAGGACACCACTACACTTGCCTTGGGTCCTCTCTCCATCCGGGATAACCCCTTTCCCAATCTCATCCCCACTTGTTTTAAGATATGAGGTTTCAAATCTTGAAATGCCTAGCACGTTACCCATCAGGGATTCTCTGTATCAAGGGTAGTTTCCTCTTCTCCCAAGTGAACCCTTTCCCCAAACTTCTGGGTTTTTATATGAGGCCTCTTTACGGCCCCTCAAACCTTCTTGATTCTCTGAGTGGCCCAACCTGGCTAACCCCAGAGTCCATTTCCCTGGAATGTCCATTTCACCAGTCTACTGGCACCTTGACCTCTCTGGGCTGGGTTATCAAGAACTATATTTCTTCACCAGTCCCAGCTTTCTCAGTCTCTTTCTCTTGCTGATGGGAAGCAGGCCACTTTTCCCCAAACAGGTCTGGCTTCTTCTCCTTCTGCTGGATCTCTGGGCTCCCGACCTTCACCAGTACTTCAGTATTGAACTCTTGTTCTGACTATCTCCTCGGCATCTTATGCTATACCTCCCCTCGGTGAGTGGAATAGCCATACTAGAAGGGTGCTGCACTCCTGTTCACAACAGTGCATAAGACTCCTGTCCTTCTGGCTTTTCTCTCATATCTGTTCTAGCAGAGCAGTTTCTGGGCTCTCTGGCTCCTTGATAGTGCTTTTCTCAGGTTCCTTGATACTGCCTCTCGCCGGCTACTTGGTACCTTCTGGGCAGTTTGTGTTGCCCTCTCCAGGGCTCTTTTCGTTCTTTGGGCACCTTATAGGACCTTCTTTGGGACCTCGTGAAGTGCTGACCACAGGCCTGTCTTCAGCCTTCAGGGCTTTTTCCTGCTGCATTCCTCAGGCCCTTGCCACTACTTGGTCAGCTCGCCAGACATATCTGCCAGTGAGTCATCTAGCTCCCAGTCTTCGTGCTTTGGGAGGTCATAGTTCCAATCTGGCAACTCAGAGGGTTGCTGTGCCTCCCCTGCTTTCAGGCCCTCCAGGGTGTCTGGAACACTTAGGTTGCTCCACACATGGGAGCAGTCGGCCAGCAACTCATCTAGCTCCTCCAGGAGTCTTTGGTCCTCCTTGTCCAGTCACTCTAGGCCTTTAGCCATCTGCCTGACCTGGACTCTTGGTAGTATACACTCTGTCCCTAGTAGCCTGGCTGGCCTCTCCAGCTGCCAGGCCTTGAGGCTCAGGTTCTCCCTCTCCCCTGGCTCATAAGAGTGGGAAAACTCCACAATGCAGAAGTTTTCTTTTCTTAACCCTCTGGCTTCTTTTTCTTCTTTTCCTTGCAGGAAATAAAACCCTGTATGTAACTCTCCATGGATAGGAAAACAAAAAACCCTGCTGGCCTCTCCGGCATTTACTCACTGCTTGATCCCTGACTATACAGGTTGGGATAGCCCCCCTTGACCTGTTGCCAAACTGGGTGTGGTTGTGTGAGGCCCCAGGAAAAGAAAAGATCCTCTGCAGCTTTTTTTTTTTAATTTTGTATTTTTTTCTGTACACTTTACACCAGTATTTCTCTGTGCACTGCTTAGGGCAAACACTTTCTCCAAAATTATCTTTTCCTTCAGTGTGCCTTTGCACATAAGTACATGCCATACTGGGTCAGACTATGGGTCAATCAAGCCCAGCATTCTGTTTCTAACAGTGGCCAATCCAGGCTATAAGAACCTGGCAAGTACCCAGAAGCTAAGTGTATCCCATGTTACTGTTGCTAGTAATAGCAGTGGCTATTTTCTAAATCAACTTAATAGCAGGTAATGGACTTCTCCTCCAAGAACTTATCCAATCCTGTTTTAAACCCAGCTATATTAACTGCATTAACCACATCCCCTGGCAACAAATTCCAGAGTTTAATTGTGCATTGAGTGAAAAAGAACTTTCTCCGATTAGTTTTAAAAGTGCCACATGCTAACTTCATGGAGTGCCCCCTAGTCCTTCTATTATCCGAAAGAGTACATAACCAATTAACATTTACCCATTCTAGACCTCTCATGATATTAAACACCTCTATTATATCCTCCCTCAGCCGCCTCTTCTCCAAGCTGAACAGTCCTAACCTCTTTTGTCTTTCCTCATAGGGGAGCTGTTCCATCCCCTTTATCATTTTGGTCTCCCTTTTCTGTACCTTCTCCATCGAAACTATATCTTTTTTGAGATGCAGCGACCAGCATTGTACACAATATTAAAGATGCGGTCACACCATGGAGTGATACAGAGGCATTATGACATTTTCCTTTTTATTCACCATTCCCTTTCTAATAATTCCCAACATTCTATTTGCTTTTTTGACTGCTGCAGCACACTGAACAGACTATTTCAATGTGTTATCCACTATGACGCCTAGATCTCTTTCTTGGCTGGTAGCTCCTAATATGGAACCTAACATTGTGTAACTATAGCATGGGTTATTTTTCTCTATATGCATCACCTTGCACTTATCCACATTAAATTTCATCTGCCATTTGGATGCCAAATTTTCCAGTTTCACAAGGTCTTCCTGCAATTTATCACAATCTGCTTGTGATTTAACTACTCTTTATAATTTTGTATCATCTGCAAATTTGATTAACTCACTCATCGTATTCCTTTCCAGATCATTTATAAATATATTGAAAAGCATGAGTCCCAGTACAGATCCCTGAGGCACTCTACTGCCCATTCCCCTCCACTGAGAAAATTGTCCATTTAATCCTGCTTTCTGTTTCCTGTCTTTTAGGCAGTTTGTAATCTACCGAAAGGACATCGCCACTCATGAGGAACTTTGTCAAATGCCTTCTGAAAATCCAAATACACTACATCTACCAGTTCACCTTTATCTACATGTTTATTAACTCCTTAAAAAAAGTGAAGCAGATTTGTGAGGCAAGACTTGCCTTGGGTAAAGCCATGCTGACTTTGTTCCATTAAACCATGTCTTTCTATATGTTCTGTGATTTTGATGCTTAGAACACTTTCAACTATTTTTCCTGGCACTGAAGTCAGGCTAACTGGTCTGTAGTTTCCTGGATCACCCCTGGAGCCTTTTTTAAATATTGGGGTAACATTAGCCATCCTCCAGTCTTCAGGTACAATGGATAATTTTAATGATA
Organism: Rhinatrema bivittatum; assembly: GCF_901001135.1. NCBI lineage: Eukaryota > Metazoa > Chordata > Amphibia > Gymnophiona > Rhinatrematidae > Rhinatrema > Rhinatrema bivittatum. The sequence goes on from NC_042620.1 coordinate 98,796,545, forward strand.
GGTTACAAATTTTTACTAATAGATCTGAAATTTCATTTTTTAGTTCCTTCAGAACCATGGGCTGTATACAATCTGGTCCAGGTGATTTACTACTCATCAATTTGTCAATCAGGCCTACCACATCTTCTAGGTTCACCGTGATTTGATTCAGTCCATATGAATCATTACCCATGAAAACCTTCTCCAGAACGGGTATCTCCCCAACATCCTCTTCAGTAAACACTGAAGCAAAGAAATCATTTAATCTTTCCACAATGGCCTTATCTTCTCTAATTGTCCCTTTAACCCCTCGATCATGCCCAACTGACTCCCTTACAGGCTTTCTGCATCGGATATATTTAAAAAAGATTTTACTGTGAGTCTTTGCCTCTATGGCCAACTTCTTTTCAAATTTAATCCCCTGCTTCTTTTCTATGCTCCAAGTTGTATTACTCCCTTGTTTTATTGTAACTGCATACCTTAGCCTTCTCTTGTTTAATGTTTTATTATTATTATTATTATTATTATTAAGATAAATATTAGTTTTTACCTTTTTTGTTACCTATCCACTTGTTAATTGTAAACCGACATGATGCGATATCTATTGTGAATGCCGGTATAGAAAAACTTAAAATAAATAAATAAATAAATTCTCTCTTAGCCTGACTTATGAATGTCTTACGTTTAACTTGCCAATGCTTATGCTTTACCCTATTTTCTTCTGTTGGATCCTTCTTCCAATTTTTGAATGAAGATCTTTTGGCTAAAATAGCCTCTTCCACTTTACCTTTTAACCATGCCAGTAATTGTTTTGCCTTCCTTCTACCTTTCTTAATGTGTGGAATACATCTGGACTGTGCATCTAGGATGGTATTTTTTAAAAATGTCCATACATCTTGCACACTTTTTACCTTTGTAGCTGCTCCTTTCGGTTTTTTCTATTTTTCTCATTTTATCAAAGTTTCCCTTTTGAAAGTTTAGAGAGCCATGGATTTGCTTACTGTACCCCTTCCAGTCATTAATTCAAATTTGATCATATTATGATCACTATTGCAAAGCGGCCCCACCACCGTTACCTCTCTCACCAAATCCTGTGCTCCACTGAGAATTAGATCTAAAATTGCTCCCTCTCTCATCGGTTCCTGAACCAATTGTTCCATAAAACTGTCATTTATTCCATCCAGGAACTTTATCTCTCTAGCATGTCCCAATGATACATTTACCCAGCCAATACTGGGGTAATTGAAATCGCCCATTATTACTGCACTACCAATTTGGTTAGCTTCCCTAATTTCTCTTAGCATTTCACTGTCTGTCTCACCATCTTGACCAGGTGGATAGTAGTATACTCCTATCACTATACTCTTCCCCAACACACAAGGGATTTCTATCCATAAAGATTCGATTGTGCATTTAATCTCATGCAGGATGTTTATCCTGTTGGACTCTGTCATCCCGGACATAAAGTGCCACGCCGCCTCCCGGATGCTCCTCTCTGTCATTGTAATATCATTTATACCCTGGTATAGCTCTCAGTGGGAGCACTGAGAGGAGAGGATCAACTTGCTGGTGGCTGAAAGGAATCAGTAAGTTTGTTTGGGAATTTTTTTATTTTTAAAGTATTGGGGAGAAGTAAACTACTGGGATATATTATTTAGTGTGCTTGTATGTTTGTGCAGAATCTCAGGTGGGTCGTCAACACAGCCAAAAGCTGCCTGCAGCCCTCCCAATCGCTAGAGTACCTGGGAGTCTGGTTCGACACCATGCAAGACAAGGTTGTCCTTCCCCCTCCAAGGAGAAGGAAACTGATGGGTCAGCTGTGAAAACTGTTGAACTATGCTCACCCCAAGGTATGGAACTACCTCCAAGTCCTCGGTCTCATGACATCAACCCTGGAAGTCATTCCATGGGCAAGGGCCCACATGCACCCACTACAACGTTCCCTACTGTCACGATGGAACCCGACGTCCCAGAACTACTTCATTCACCTCCAGCTACCAGCAGAGGTTCAGACCCAGCTCCAGTGGTGGCTACAGGAAGACAATCTGAGCAAGGGAATAAAACTATCCCCACCTAACTGAATCTTGCTCACCACGGATGCGAGCCTGCGAGGGTGGGGAGCCCACTGTCAGGAACTGATGACCCAGGGGCAATGGGACAAGGAAGAGCCGGAATGGAACTTAAACCGACTGGAAGCCCGAGCAGTCAGACTAGCCTGTCTACGATTCGGCCACAGACTCCTGGGCGAGACTGTCAGTCATGTTGGACAACTCCACAACAGTTTCCTACATCAACCGCCAGGGAGGAACCAGAAGCCAACATGTGTCCCTGGAGATAGACCCCCTCATGGCGTGGGAGGAAACAAACCTGCAAGGGATCTCAGCCTCCCACATCGCAGGAAAAGACAACATCTCTACGGACTACCTCAGCAGAGAGAGCCTAGACCCAGGGGAATGGATGCTGTCGACCACAGCCTTCCAGTTGATAGTAAACCGCTGGGGAACCTCAGCCATGGATCTACTGGCAACCTGGTCCAACGGCCAAGTTTCTAAGTTTTTCAGCTGCAGACGAGAACCGCAATCCCAGGGAATCGACGCCCTCATCCACACCGGGCCACAGGAAGATCTGCTGTACGCTTTTCCCCCATGGCCACTACTGGGCAGGATCATCCGCAAGATAGAACACTGCAGGGGTCTAGTACTTCTAGTTGCCCCGGACTGGCCAAGAAGGCCATGGTACCCAGTCATGCAAAAACTTCTTGTGGGGAACCCTCCGTGCCTACCTCCACACAAGGACCTTCTCCGGCAAGGTCTGATCCTCCATGAAGACCCAACTCGATTCTCTCTTATGGTCTGGCCCTTGAGAGGACTCACCTGAAGAAAAGTGGATACTCTAAGGCAGTGATTGACACCTTGTTTCAAGCATGCAAGTTCTCCACATCAATAGTTTACATACAAATATGGAGAATATTTGAAGCCTAGTGTGAGGACCGCGAGATCCTTCTGAGGACAGTCAAAATTCCCATGATCCTGGGGTTGTCCCTCAAGGTTCAGGTGGCCGGGCTGGCCTGCTTCAGAGCCAAAGTGGATGGCATCAGTCTATCATCCCATCCAAATGTTTCCCGCTTCCTGAGAGGGGTCAAACAAATCTGACCACCATTAAAGTGGCCGGTGTCGCTATGGAATCTCAATCTAGTACTAGACTTCCTAGCGGGAACTTCCTTCAGACCAACTCGCGGCCTATCACTATGGCTCCTGACCTTGAAGACTGCATTCCTAGTGGCAATATGTTCAGCCCGTTGCATCTCCGAGCTTCAAGCGCTATCCTGTCGGGAACCGTTCCTCAGGTTCACACCGGGAACCATACAACTATGCACTGTCCCCTCCTTTCTACCGAAAGTGGTTTCTCAATTTCATATAAACCAAATCATCTCATTGCCATCTCCAGACAAACATAAGGACTTGGAAGACTCACGCCTTCTTCGCCATCTAAACATCGGCAGACTCCTAGTCCGGGACCTGGAAAGATCGGAATCTGTGCGAAAGACGGATCACCTATTCATCCTTCACAGGGGGAAGAAATAGGGGGAAGCGGCCTCGCAGGCAACCATACCCGCTGGATCAAAGAAGTAATCAAGGTGGCCTATGTAGAGGCAGGGAAGCCTGCACCTCTGCAAGTCAAGGCCCATTCAACAAGGGCCCAGGCAGTGTCCTGGGCAAAAACCAAGATGCTGTCACCCGCCGAGATCTGTTGGGCGGCGACATGGTCCTCCATACACACCTTTTCCAGGTTCTACCATCTGGATGTCCAGGCCCTGGAGGACACAACCTTTGCAAGGGCAGTACTAAGTGGGACACGGGCAGCCTCCCGCCCTGTTCAGGAGTAGCTTTTGTATATCCCATTGGAACTGAGTCCATCTGGCTACACGCTAAGAAATGGAGAAATTACTTACCTGATAATTTCGTTTTCCTTAGTGTAGACAGATGGACTCAGCACCCTGCCCATGGCTGCTCCAGAATCCTGGAACCTTGGGTGACAAACCCCAAGAACAAGACAAGCACAGGAAAGCCTGATATTACCCCTAGTTCAAGACACCCATAGTTGCTGGGTGTCGGCGTTATCTGGTTGAGTGCATTGGCGGTCTCCAATTGGAAATCAGTTGAACCAGTCCTGGTTAATCAAGTTATTAAAGCACACATATATCCACAATTGCTTTTCAAGGAGAGTACTGAAGAGCTGAGCTTCCTGCACGGGTATATGTAGGCTGACGTCAGCTTTGAAATCTGACTCTGTCTCCCACCTGCTATCAGGAGTACACTATAACCATTGGTCCTGAGTCCATCTGTCTACACTAAGGAAAACGAAATTATCAGGTAAGTAATTTCTCCAACTGAGGGGAGATATAATTGAGGTCTATAAAATCATGAAAGGACTTGAATGAGAAAATGTGAATTAGTTATTTACTAGGAGGCATTCCATGATGGTAGTAAGTAGTACATTTAAAACAACTCGGAGAAAATTCTTTTTCACTCAATGCACAATTAAGCTCTGGAATTCATTGCCAGAGGATGTGGTTAAAGCAGTTAGTGTAGCTGGCTTTCAAAAGGTTTTGAACAAGTTCCTGGAGGAAATGTTCATAAACTGCTATTAGTTAAGTTGACTTAGAGAATAGCCACTGCTTATTATCAGCATTAGTAGCATGGGATGTATTTAATGTTTGGGTTTTATTTATTTATTTTATTTATTTGGTTTTCTATACCGTCACATCATTATTAGTCTCCAAATACCAGAACTGATTGAGTTTTCTCCTCCAGCATTACTCTCATGGTCTGAACACCTCAGATTCCCTGACATATAAGTTATGTTCTTGTAATGGGAAGTCCTCTGAGAGAGATGTCTCACTATAGTCTGAACTGGTTGAGCTTAGTTTTAAGCTATGCCTAGAGGGCCTCAAGCTCTGGATAATTGCATCTCAGAACAATGAGGAATGGGAGCCTGGGAAATATTCTCACTTCTATGATGTCCCGCCCAGCTGAGGTTGTCAGTAGGACCTGGCTGGTCAGGTATTGTTGCCGGTCACCATATGTACAGGCGGGGTTCATGCCTGCTTCATGGTTGATGTGTACTCTATTTACTAGCCACTTCTGGATGAGAGTTTTTACACTTCCCACCAGCACTTGTGTAGAAGAAATGTCCAGCTCCACCAGAATCACAAAGTTTGAGAAACCCAACTGGGGACTGTTCACAAAAATGCAAATATTTGGGGCCCTTCTATTTACATCTCTAGGGTCACTGCTTGATGACAGTCACAGGTGAAGTGCTTTCTTTCTCAAAAGCTGAAGCAGAGTGGTGGACCTAGATCCTGTGACTGGTGTCTTGCTTTTGGACTGCAGCATCCTGGTTTCCCCGGTGGTGGTCTCAGGCAGCCTGAGGCACTCTGGCACTGAGAATGCCTGATAGAAAGATCAGTTGCTTCTAAATCTGCCTCTATGGTAATCTTCAAGTGCTGGTATACCCACTGCCACGTAGGCGAGTCAAAGCTATCCACAAACTGCTCAAGTAATATCTGTTTGGATATTTCAGCTCCTGTCTTCTTTGTTGGGCTGTAGCAATTTCCAGCCTTCATCTTTTATGTTTCATGGACTCTTCCCAGGTTGAAGGATGTCCTGCCAATACTGTTTCCGGAACACTTCTGGGGTGCATCCAGCTTTCTCAAGTATGGTGACTTTTAACTTCTGTATTAGCTGGCTCTTCCATCAGGCTTTAAAGGCAACCTGGCTTCTGCCTGTCAGTAGATAACTGAGGTATGTAGTCCATGTGGACTCTGGCCATCCTGACAGCTGGGCTGTTCACTCAAAATTGACCAAAACGCAGTCTGGATCCTTGCCTGGATCCATCTTAAATACTAGGGGAAATAATGGGATAGCCCATGCTATTGAAGCTTGTAGCACTTGTGCTATCTGGGTCAGTAACAGCTGTTGTTGACTGAATTGTTACATATGATCATAAGAACATAAGAACATGCCATACTGGGTCAGACTAAGGGTCCTTCAAGCCCAGCATCCTATTTCCAACAGTGGCCAATCCAGGCCATAAGAACCTGGCAAGTACCCAAAAACTAAGTCTATTCCATGTTACCGTTGCTAGTAATAGCAGTGGCTATTTTCTAAGTCAACTTAATAGAAGGTAATGGACTTCTCCTCAAAGAACTTATCCAATCCTTTTTTAAACACAGCTATACTAACTGCACTAACCATACCCTCTGGCAACAAATTCCAGTAGGGATGTGCAGCCCGAAAGTTTATGTTCATAAGTCCATAAGTCGAATGGGGGGCTCATTTGCGGTCAATATGGACATATGGAGAATTCCATAAGTTGAGTCTATGTCCATATGTGCAAATAAAAATTTAAATAAAAATTTAAACCCCTCACCCTCCTTAATCCCCCCAAAAACTTACCAAAATTCCCTGGTGGTCCAGCGGGGAGTCAGGAAGCCATTCCTCCCAGTGGTTTTGCGAGGAGCACGTGACGTCCGCGTCACGTCGATGACACGGCCGTCACGTGGTCCACCGGGGTTCCGCTCCCGGAGCCCTCGTTTTCAACAAACTGAACTTTTGGCCAGCTTGGGGGGGTCAGGAGGCCCCCCCAAGCTGGCCAAAAGTTCCTTTTGGGCCCAACGAGGGGTCCGGGAGCGGAACCGCGATGGACCACGTGACGTCGGCGTCACGACGGAGTGACGTGGACGTCATGTGATTCCCCTCGGGTCCGCTCCCGGACCCCTCGTTGGGCCCAAAAGGCACTTTTGGCCAGCTTGGGGGGGCCTCCTGACCCCCCCAAGCTGGCCAAAAGTTCAGTTTGTTCAAAACGAGGGCTCCGGGAGCGGAACCCCGGTGGACCACGTGACGGCCGTGTCATCGACGTGACGCGGACGTCACGTGCTCCTCGCAAAACCACTGGGAGGAATGGCTTCCTGACTCCCTGCTGGACCACCAGGGAATTTTGGTAAGTTTTGGGGGGGATTAAGGAGGGTGAGGGGTTTAAATTTTTATTTAAATTTTTATTTGCACATATGGACATAGACTCAACTTATGGAATTCTCCATATGTCCATATTGACCGCAAATGAGCCCCCCATTCGACTTATGGACTTATGAACATAAACTTTCGGGCTGCACATCCCTACTGGATACTATAACCAGTGCTGGTATTACAGTAACTTATTACTGTAGTTATGTACAGCTGGTTGTAAGTGAATTAATGAGTAAACAAAAAGTTCTTTCAAGAATGAGTATGTTCAAAGTGAGTTTTATCAACAACTGTTTCTTAGTTATTTATACTTTTCAAAAAAAAAAAAAATCAGCGGAAATCTTGCCATGACATCATATCAACATTGTTCATGCAAGGTACTGAAATCTTTTCCCAGTTCAACAGAGGTTGCTTGCCATCTGATAGCTGGTGTTTCTAATGTCTAGGATTTGAAACATTTTCCACTTACAAAAATCACATTTTCAGCACTTTGTAAGACCAACAGTGATATCATCAACTCGCACCTGGCTATAAATTCAAGGGCCCTGTGGTATGCAGTCACTCATGTGCTGCTGAAGCCATGTGGCAAAGGGGCATGCCCCTAGGCGCCAATGGGGAGGAAGAGAAAATCCAAGCTCTGGACATCTTCACCAGCTCCTGTTGCATCAACTCACAGCCCCATGGATGAACACATTCATCAATTGTGCTTTTATTGTGACAGCTCCTTATCTGGGATCTCACTAAGTCCCAGTGCTAACCAACTACAATCTCAACCTGCTTCTTTATTATCTGGGGAAAACCGAATGGTGCTTAACAACTTTAATGAAACAGCGTTGATTTCCATACATCCTAAACAGGTTGTTGGCTCAACTCATGTAGACAGTCATATGGATCTACCTCTTCCAAATGTGGAGGACTCTCTGGGTAACTCAGTGGGGCCACCCTTACCCTCAATTATTCATCTTATTAAACAGAATGATGGAAGAGATAGAGGAGCTTACTGAGGTGACCTTACTGGATCTATGGAGGTTGGTTGCAAAGTTTGAGAAAAATCTAGCCCTTTCTGTTTCTCAAACTCATAATTTTTCATCAGATGTGAGAATCAAGATAGAAGAACAATATAATAGGATTCAAAATTTTCCTATGTGCATCACAAACTATTTTCACATGCAAGTAATAAATGTACACCTAATTATGGTAGACCACTGCTGTTTCATGAGGTGGTGCCAGCATGATAAGGGTGCAATAGACAGTACATATCGTGTTAGATAGACTAGCAATGGCATAGAAATATTTTTCTGAATTTCTGCCATTTTGTACTTTCATTAGGAAATATTATATAATTTCTAATTCATCTTGGCATTGCTTGTAGTAAATGATTGAAAATCCTGGAGAAGCTGGACTCTTCCATTCTGCCAACTACAACCACAGGATACTGAAAAGATCCGGAGACTCAAAAATGTAATGAGCTCATGATCTTGATAAGTTCAGGTACAGCATAAGATCTACTTGGGAGAGGATCAGTGTCATCTTTCATTTTCTCATATAAAGATATAATTGCATTTGAGCTTATTTTAAGTTAACTTTTTGCTTTTAATTCTGAAATGTATTTTATTTGTTTTATTACTGAGTTACCTTACTTATTTGTTGTTTTTATTGGTTTTATTTGATTTCAGATTTGCAATGTGCTGTTTTAATTTTGTTTTTATGATCATTCACTATCTGTTTTACTTTATTTTATGATTATGTATGTAAAGATGTTCCTCGCCAAGGCATTCAGAAATTCAAATAGATGTAAATGTAAGTCTGTATCTGGGGATGACTTCTGCCTCAAGAAGACCAAGCAGAATAATCCTGGTCTAAGAATCCTGACTCTGCACTAGTGGAATTTGTAGAGAACAATATTCCTATCATCCTTGCTTTTCTTGGGTCCCTTTCACTCTCTCTCATTCTCTCTCTCTCTTTCTGTCTCTTTCCTCTGTTTGCATCTGATACTTCAATCAAAGCACAATAGGCTCCATGTTAGTGAAAGAAGTCATCCTGTCAGATGTGAGCTTTTATATTTGATGCAATCTGCACTTAGTGCCACCCATCAAGTGATGAGTTTTTTCCAACTTATTTATTATGCAGTAAATACTTCACCACTTATTATACACTTATTGCACTTTAGTACCCACTGGTGAAATTTCTGATCATATTATTATTATTCATTTGCTTGACCGTTTCCATTTTTACATAGGCAAATATAATAAATGTTATCACAGCACCGATAATCATATAGGGATATGCAGCCCAAATATTTTTGCTTTGGTTCATTTTTTGCTTTGGGGCAGGGGTAACTTTTTTCATGTAGCTTTAATATATATTTAGTTCAGTTCATTTTCTGAATTGAAATAAACACTAAAAAAAACCTCTGGACCTTCCCCTGTTCCCCCCCCCCCCCCTGCACCACTTTGAGAGTGAGATTGCTGGGGACTCTGGTGGGCCAGGGAGTAAGAGTTCTGGGTGGAAGCTCTGCTTACTTGGTCTGTTCCAACTGTGTGCTCCTCTGAAGTGGGGGTCTGATCCCTCAGTGGACCTGGAAACTGGCAGCAGGGGCAGAGGTTGATAGCTGCTGGAGGGACCTGGAAGGCTGAGCTCCATTATTGAGGGTATATGTGAGGCTGCAGAATAGATGGCCTGGGAGCACTAGTGGGCATCTTCTTTTCAGTCTTCCTGCTAGGTGAAGGCATCCCACAGAAAAGAGGGTGAGGATCCTGCCTGTGCTCTTGTAGAGCCTTTATCTGTGATGGTGGTAGTGTTGCTGGAGGTGGCATCAGTGCGGATGGTGTTGGAATGTGAGGAGGTGGAACAATCACAGGTGGAGATGGCAAGGGGGGGGGGGGATTCCAATGGAGCAGGTGGAATTCTGGTATGAGGAGGCATCATCCAGGGTGGTTGTCCAGAAAAATCTGGTTAGAGCTTCATCCAGGAGGCATTAGATACCATGGAGCATTCCATAGTGGCAGCAGCTGGCAGGGTGGCATCCATAGTGGAGAACTCTCCAGACTTCACCCGGAGACTCTGGAATTCTAACTGAATTGCTAGGTCTCTAGGACAACACCTATAATCTCCGGGTGCCCTGCTACTGTTGTGCTAGTGAAGCAGCCAGATCAGAAGGTATCTGATTAGCCTATATGGGCCAATTTTATGCCTCCTTAAGAACATAAGAACATAAGAAATTGCCATGCTGGGTCAGACCAAGGGTCCATCAAACCCAGCATCCTGTTTCCAACAGAAGCCAAACCAGGCCATAAGAACTTGGCAAGTACCCAAAAACTAAGTCTATTCCATGTTACCATTGCTAATGGCAGTGGCTATTCTCTAAGTGAACTTAATAGCAGGTAATGGACTTCTCCTCAAAGAACCCACTCAAACCTTTTTTGAACCCAGCTACACTAACTGCACTAACCACATCCTCTGGCAACAAATTCCAGAGCTTTATTGTGTGTTTCCCTGCCCATTGACCAGAGACCTCCTTTCCTCTTCCTGATACCTTGGACCAATGGACCTTCCTCCTTTTTTCCTGACTGTGCTGGCAGGAATAAGGGAGGAGGCCTCCAATTGGCCCCTTTTGGCAAGAAGGGAGGAGGCCAATGGCAGAAGCAACAACAGCAGCAGCAGAAGATGATGATGTTGCTATTGGCTGGAAAAAGGCATCCTCCCATTGGCCAGAGGTGTCTTTAGAAGGAGGTTGCTGCCACTGGTGGGTTTGGGGAAAGAAGAGATAGTGAGTAACTGTAGAGAGAGCATGTGTGTATGTATGCATATGTAAATGTAAGGGGGAGTGTGTACATGTGTGTGTGTGTGTGTGTGTTTATATATTGAAAGTTCCCTGGTATGGCAGAAGGCCAAGGGCACACCCTATCTCACCGGTGGCTTAAGAGTGAAGGAAGCTGCTGGGTCACCAGTGTACCCCATCTCACCAGTGGCTGACGAATGAAGAAGGCTGCAGGCTGCTGGGGCACCCATCTCGTTGATGGCTGAAGAATGAAGGAGGCTGTGGGCCACCGGTGCACCCTATCTCACTGGTGGCTGAAGTGTGAATGAGACCCCGGTGCCAATGGCGCATCCATCTCGCCAGTGGCTGAAGCGAAAATGAGGTCATCAGGACCACCAGTGCACCTTATCTCGCCGACAACTGAAGGAGGCTGTACGGCTGCTGGCAGACTGAGTGAGGAGCAGGCCACTGGACCCTCTCTCCCCCTGCAGACTCCAGGAAAAAAAGATAAGGAGAGGCCCGGTGACAGGGTGTATGAGTATATGTGTCTGAGAGAGACCCTATGTGAATGAGAGAGAGGGAGCCTGTATGTGTGTGTGTGTGAATGAGAGATCAGGTATTTGAAAATGAAGGAGCATTTGTGTGTGAGAGCATATGTGTATGATAGAGGGAGCGTGTGTGTGTGAGAGCATGAGTATATGTGAAAGGAGCATTGGTGTATGACAGAAGGAGCATATGTATATGAAAGCCTGTATGAGAGAGAGGGAGCATTTGTATATGAAAGCCTGTGTGAGAGAGATGGAGCATTTGTGTGTGAGAGAGCATATGTGTAAGAAAGGGAGCATCTTTTGTGAGAGAGAGAGGGAGTATATGTGTGAGTGTGAGCATGTGTGTGTGTGGGTGAAAGAGGGAGCATGTGAATGAGAGAGAGATCATGTTTGTATAAGAAACGGTGTGTGTGAGTAGGAGCATGTTTGTATGAGAGAGAGGGAGTGTATGTGTGGGTGTGAGCATGTATGTGGGTGTGAGAGAGAGGGAGCATATGAATGAGAGAGCATATGTGTGAGAGACTGAAAGTGTGTGTATGAGAGAGAGAAAGCATGTGTATGTGAGAGAGCATGTGAGTTTGAGAGAGAGGAGAAAATGTGTGACTCCTTCTTCCCAACCTTACTAATCCACAGCAATCTAAGGGTGACTGGAAATCAAAAGTTCCAAAGTATGGTGGCATCTTCTGCAGCATCTCCCTGCACATTGCAATCTGGGCATGCATTCCTTCCTGCGTGCCCCTCAGCTCCTGGCACACACCCTGAATCTCCTCCTGGACAACATTTCTCAGGCTTTGAATGTCATGCCTGAGGCCTACTCTCTTCTCCACCATTTGAGCATTAAATTGGAGCATATGCCTTTCTGTTACAATAGACTGCTCCTCTTCTTCCCTTCTTGAGACGAGGTTTTCTTCTGCTGGGCTGCCTCTCCCTTACCAATTGCATGCTACCAGATGTCTTGTGTGGGTGATAGGGTATGAGATGGCTGTCTCCTCCTCTTCCTCTTCCTTCATTATGATAGGGTAGTGATGCTCTGGTAATGTGTGATCATCAATTTGTCCATTTTTTAAATTTCATTATTGGGGTGCTTTTTTTTTTTCACAAATTTCCTTTTGTTTAATATTTATTTCATTTTCTGTAGTTTACAAAACAAAATAAACATTTAAAAATACCTACCCAAAAAACACATTAAAAAAAAGAAACAGGGCCTCCTGAGGCTGCCCATTTCTACCACCCATCTCTCTCACTGGGAAATATGCTGGGGCCAGGAATCTCCCCAGCCTCCACTTACCTGGTCTGGGAGGATCTGCTAATGAGGCCTAGGCCCAGACCGAAGCCTAGGTAAGCCTTGCATAGGCTTAGGCTGTGGTAGATCACTGTGACCTCAGCCTAGGCTTCACTCAAAGCCCAGGCTTCAAGGCCTGATCCCAATGCCTCGGCTTAGGCTGGATGCTGGGGCCTAGGCCACAGGCCGGGGCCTAGGTCTAGGCCAAGAACTGACACTGGGGCCTTGGCCCAGGAACAGACACGATACCGAGGGCTGACCTGGAGGCCTGGTCCAAAGCCTGGGTTTCAGCCTAGGTGCTGGCCCAGGCCTAGGCCCAACCCTCGGGGCCCATCCTGGAAGCTGGGTCCTGATGCCTGGGCCTCAGCCTTGAACCAACTACCCCGTCGGGGGAATTTTGCTGTGCAGGAACTGTTTCGCTGAATACCAGTTGGAGCTGGTTAACCCACACTATGGGCAGAGCCGAGTGATGTCATCTGCGGCCGACTGCTGCTTTAAAATTAGTGGCAGTGTGGCGCACAGTCGCTACCAGCGCGCTGCTTTGTCAGATAACCTGCTATATTATTGTATATTGTTAATGTTATGAGATATTTGTTGGTTGGAGCTGGGACAGAGTAATTGTAATTGAAGTTCTTTGTTTTTCTTTATCCTTTTCATTAAAATGGGAAGGAAGAGAAAGGCAAAGATTGTGTCATCATCTCCAATTGCTGCTAGAGGCCCCATGGATAATCATGTCTTAAGGCAGATTGAATCGCCAAGTGAGGACAGTGAGGGAGCAATACTTTCAGTCTCCCTGAGTCCTGGCATAGGACCATCCCTACCTCCTCAACCATCGGTAACTCCTCCATTTGATATTAACAAGGTACAGGTCTTAAAGACAGGAGAGGATGTGGAATTGGTGAAATTCAATTATGCCCCTCAGGATGGTCATTTAATAGCTAGCCAGGTACCTATATTAGATAGTGATGACACACATAGGGGAACACACAGGCTTGATCAACAGCCTGTAGAAATCCCTAATAGTGTGACTCATTGATTTATGGAGGATTTCCAAATTAGACTCAAAAGTCTCCCAAGTAAATGCTTCATTATCTTCCATTGTTAATTCAAATAGATCGATGATTGAAGAGCAGGCCAAAAAGATTTCCAGTTTGGAAAATTCTGTGGGTGTTTTATCAGCTAAAGTTCAATTATTACAAGATACTGAAAGTTTTCATATTAGGGCTAGTTTGGTTGTTCATAAAGAAATGGAAAATGCAGAAAATTTGTTAAGAACAGAAAATTTGCGGTTGGTCAGTTTCCCTAGGACTAGGTTACTTTCACCTTTAGAAATGTTTAGAAAATACCTAAGGGAATATTACTGTATAAAGATGAGAATATGCTGAGATATCTAAGATCTTTTATTTCCCCAATAAAAAGGGAAATATAATTAAATCTCAAAATGGAGTTTCGACTGATTCAGTAACTCTAGGTGTGTCAGCATTCCTGGAGGAGTTAGTTGATATCATCTATAATAGATCCACGCTTTTTGTAACCCTTGTTCAGGAAATAGATAAAGATATAATCTTTAAGACTTTCTTTAGGAATAAGGATTTAGCATTTTGTGGTCAGAAAATACAAGTTTTTCCTAATGTCTCCAGATCTACCCAGGTCAGATGGAGGCATTTCCTTTCCCTGAAAGGTAAATTAATAGCACTAGGTGCTAGTTTTTTTTTTTAATATCCTTGTCTATGTTTAGTTACTTATCAGGGGAAAAAAAATTTAGTTTTTCTGACCCTCTCCATCTAGAGACCATTTTGTCAGATAGGAATTTAGGAGAAGGTAATATAGACGATCAAAATAAGGAATAAATTACTCTCCTCACTTCTGTTTTATTTAGGTATTTGGATATGAATTTATAGTGTAATACTATGTTAAAAAATAATATTTCCTGTTTTTCCCCCAGACTTATGGTTGATCATGTAGTGTTATTTTTTCTTTTATGGTTGTAATTATGTGATGTATATGATTTGTAAATTGATTACCTGTGTTTTTGTTTGAAATAACTGAGAATTTAATAAAGAAAATTTTTTTAAAAAATGTATATTCCTCCTTTGGTAACATTTTAAATGATACATTTGGCTGGCTGTGGGCTCACCTCACAGCTGGCCACTCTCACCTCTTCCGGTCCGGAGTTCCCCTGATGCCGCAACGAAGAAGGGGCAGACTGCTGTGTGGGCCCAGTTGTGATGGAGATGCAATTCCATGCAGGGGACATTCCTAGGTGCACGTGCGCATGCCACATTCAAATTTAAGGGGCCTGCAGCAGGAAAAACTCTGCAGCACCCTTCCATGATGTCAGCAGACCTGGCCAACATCAGACGCCTCAGTAACAGGTTGCACTCCCTGTGAGTAGTTGGTTGCTTGTTCCTGACTCCTGATTCTTGATTCCTGGCTCTCGGTTCCTGTCTCATCACCCTTTGCCTCTTGGATCAGTTCTTTGGCTTTGCCTTCTTCTTGGGTCAATTCTTGGCTGACCTTGGACTTCCTCTGGACTGTGCTCATCCTCTTCCTTCCCCAACCTTAGGCTTGTCTTCAATCATGTTGCTTGTCACCTGCCCTGACCTCTGGTAAGTATTTGACTCTGTCTGCCACCTATCTTACCTTAACCTATATGGACTGCTACTCTTGCTGATCCCCAGCCTTCATTGGATCCTTTGCAATCCAGAGGCCTGAACCTAAGACCAGCGGGCCCTGGCACCCAAGGGCTCAACTTATAGGGAATATGGACTGGTAGTGAAGGTCCCATTGGACCGGTGCTCCAGTCATTTCAACTTGTCAACAGTGAGGACCTGCAGGTGGCACCAACCTTGCCTGGAACTAAGGGTCTACTACCACAACAGTTTTCTGAAGCCATGGATCTGGCGGAGCTCTCCGGCCTTCAGGCTATATCTGGTCTAGCATAGAAGATTCAGCAGAAGCAACAATGTTTGGAAGTAGTAGCGGGCACCATGGATCATCTTAGTGCCCGTCATAATGCCCTTACTACCATTACTCATACCCTGACACCTGTTGTCCCGGCTCCCGCAGCAGTCACTCCCATGGTCACCTCCTGGTACCACCCTGGTATGCGGGGGATCCTAAACTCTGACGAGGATTTGTGAATCAGTGTCTGATTCACTTCTCACTTCAACCAGTGCAGTTCCCCATCAGTGCTTTTAAGACCACATTCATCATCTCCCTGTTGGATAGTAAAGCCTGGACGGGGCCTCGCCTCTTTGGGAATGGAGAGATGTGCTGCTTCAACATGTACAGCAGTTCATCCAGGCTTTCAAACAAGTGTTCGATGAACCCGGCCGGTTGGCCACCCTTGGCTCCAATCTGCTGCACCTTCGGCAGGGCTCGCAGTCATTGATTGATTATGCCATTGAATTCCGTAGCATGGCCATGGAGCTGAACTGACAAGAGGACAGTTTGCGCAGTATTTTTCTTGAAGAACTATCCTCATGAATTAAAGATAAACTAGCAGCAAGGGAACTCCCTGAGTCCCTCAAAGCCCTCATTGACCTGGCCGGAAGGATTGACTGGCATCTTCAGCAACGGGCTTGGGAGTTATGGGGTCCTCGTAGGCAAGTTCCCTTGGCCCCAGCATTTCTCATCCCCTCAATCTGCCAGCCATAGCAACCTCAGCTCTGGTCCAGTTCCAGGAACCCATGCAGTTGGTGTGGACTTAACTCACTGCAGAAAAAAGGCTCCATTGTTGGAGGCTGGGCTTATGTTTTCACTGTGGCGTGAAGGGGCATCTTCTGGACCATTGTCCCCTGAGGGTGGGAAACGAACAAGCCTAGGAGCCAGTGGGGAGATGATCCTAGGCTGTATTTATTCAGCTTCCCAGATCACCCTTCCAGTAACGATCTTTGTGGGGAACCACGAATTCGCCACTCTGGCACTATAGATTCCGGCGTGGCAGGAAACGTTCTCATGAAAGCTCTGGCAGACCACTTGAAGCTACCGATGCTTCCCTGTGAAACACCTCTTGTCATCTCCTTCATCTATGGAGAACCACTTCCCAGCCGGATCACCACGATGACTGCCCCATTGCGCCTCTGCACTGGCCTTCTGCATGTGGAATAAATAACATTTTATATTATCGACAAGGCGGTGTACCCCATAGTTTTGGGATTACTGTGGTTACAGCCTCACTCGCTCCGATTCGACTGGGAGATACTACAGCTTACTCATTGGGGGCCCCGTTGTCATGGCTTATGCCATCCTTGAGTTAGATCCACAGCAGCTGTTCCTGTGGCCATGACCTCATTGGGCCTACCTCCGCAATATGCGGACTTTGTGAATGACTTCTCCAAGGTGGAGGTGCTACCAGAACACCAGCCTTTTGACTGCACCACTAATCTCCTGCCAGGGGCCATCCCACCACGGGGTAGGGTGTACCCCTTGTGCCTTCCAGAGACTAAAGTCATGTCTCAGTATGTTCGAGAGAACCTTGACAAGGGATTCACTGGACCTTTCTCCTCGCCAGAAGGGGCGGGGTTATTTTTGTGTCCAAGAAGGACAGGAGGGTTCGCCCCTGCACTGATTATTGAGGGCTCAATGCTTTAACGAAAAAGGATTGGTATCCTCTCATTCCAGAACTTCTTGACCGGCTCCAAGGCCCGGTGTATTTAACAAGTTGGACTTACTTGGTGCATATAACCTCATTTGCATCAGGCCAGGTGACGAATGGAAAACAGCCTTTAACACATGGAACGGTCATTATAAATATCTGGTAATAGGGATGTGAATCGTGTCCTCGATCGTCTTAACGATCGATTTCGGCTGGGAGGGGGAGGGAATCGTATTGTTGCCGTTTGGGGGGGTAAAATATCGTGAAAAATCGTGAAAAAATCGAAAAAACATAAAATCGCAAAACCGGCACATTAAAACCCCCTAAAACCCACCCCCGACCCTTTAAATTAAATCCCCCACCCTCCCGAACCCCCCCCCAAATGACTTAAATAACCTGCGGGTCCAGCGGCGGTCCGGAACGGCAGCGGTCCGGAACGGGCTCCTGCTACTGAATCTTGTTGTCTTCAGCCGGCGCCATTTTCCAAAATGGCGCCGAAAAATGGCGGCGGCCATAGACGAACACGATTGGACGGCAGGAGGTCCTTCCGGACCCCCGCTGGACTTTTGGCAAGTCTTGTGGGGGTCAGGAGGCCCCCCCCAAGCTGGCCAAAAGTTCCTGGAGGTCCAGCGGGGGTCAGGGAGCGATTTCCCACCGCGAATCGTTTTCGTACGGAAAATGGCGCCGGCAGGAGATCGACTGCAGGAGGTCGTTCAGCGAGGCGCCGGAACCCTCGCTGAACGACCTCCTGCAGTCGATCTCCTGCCGGCGCCATTTTCCATACGAAAACGATTCGCGGTGGGAAATCGCTCCCTGACCCCCGCTGGACCTCCAGGAACTTTTGGCCAGCTTGGGGGGGGCCTCCTGACCCCCACAAGACTTGCCAAAAGTCCAGCGGGGGTCCGGAAGGACCTCCTGCCGTCCAATCGTGTTCGTCTATGGCCGCCGCCATTTTTCGGCGCCATTTTGGAAAATGGCGCCGGCTGAAGACAACAAGATTCAGTAGCAGGAGCCCGTTCCGGACCGCTGCCGTTCCGGACCGCCGCTGGACCCGCAGGTTATTTAAGTCATTGAGGGGGGGGGGTTCGGGAGGGTGGGGGATTTAATTTAAAGGGTCGGGGGTGGGTTTTAGGGGGTTTTAGTGTGCCGGCTCACGATTCTAACGATTTATAACGATAAATCGTTAGAATCTCTATTGTATTGTGTTCCATAACGGTTTAAGACGATATTAAAATTATCGGACGATAATTTTAATCGTCCTAAAACGATTCACATCCCTATCTGGTAATGCCGTTTGGGCTGTGCAATACCCCCACCATGTTTCAAAACATGATGACCAAGATCTTTAGGGATCTTTTATATGTTTTGGTACTAGTATACCTCAACAAAATCCTCGTCTTCTGAAATCCCATCATTGGGACATTCGCTAGGTCTACGGGCTCACAAGCTATATGCCAAGCTCAAAAAATGTTCCTTTGAGAAAGAGAGCCTACCCTTTCTGGGGTATATAATTTCTATCAGTGGTTTTCACATGGACCTGGAGAAAGTACATTGTATCCAAGACTGGGTGCAACCATCCAATCTTTGAGCCTTACAGATGTTCTTAGGATTTGCAAATTTCTACTTACACTTTATTCCCAATTACTCTTGGATCACCACCCCTCTCATGGCAAATACCAAAACCTGGCCGCCTGAAGCAATCATGTCCTTCCATGAGCTAAAACAGGCCTTTCTTTGGGAATCCTGTCTTTACCACCCAGACCCTACGTGTCCTTTCCTCCTAGAGTTTGACGCCTCCTCTCTGGGCATGGGAGCCATGTTGAGTCAACATGCGAACTCGGGGTTCCTCTGACGCTGCTTATTCTTTTCCTGAAAATTTTCCCCTGTCGAGAGAAATGGCACTTCAGGAATGAAGAGACTGGTTAGAGGGTGCAGAATACCAAATTACAATATACACTGATCATAAGAACTTGGAGTATCTACACCAGGCCCAAGGTCTGAATTCTCACATGCCCGATAGTCCCTATATTTTGCTCGATTTGATTTTGAACTGAGATAAGGGCCAGCAGACAAGAATGTCCGTAAGGATGCCTTACCCGGTCCTTTGAGGCAGAGGACATTCCCGACCCACCAGGGCATATTATCGACCCAACTTGAATCATCCTGGTGACCTTTGTTCCAGGAAAGACAGTCATCCCAAGCTGACTCCATCAGAAAGTTTTGGAATGGTCCCATGATTTTCATATTGCAGGACATCCGGGGTGGGCCTGAACCCTGGCTCTACTCCAATGATATTACTGGTGGCTCCAGATGAAGGGTGATGTTAAAGCCTATGTGGATTCATGTCCTACCTGCGCTCAGCAAAAGCCTGTGGTGGGTCAAGCTTGGGGGCTGTTACAGCTGTTGCCAGCCCCCAAGCAACCCTGGAACCATTTGTCCACCAACTTTGTTGTGGACCTCCTCCTCTCTAATGGCTGCTGTACTATTTGGGTTGTGATTGACTGATTTTCTAAGATGGCTCACTTCGTGGCACTTCTGGGCCTCCCCTCAGCACCCGAATTGTTGCATCTCTTCACTTCTCACATTTTCGTTTGCTCGGTCTCCCACAGCATATAGTCTCCAACAGAAGTGGCAAGTTCACGGCAAAATTTTGGTGCTTGCTCTGCTGGAAATTCAATATTTTGCTTGACTTCACTACTGCCTACCATCCACAGGCTAATGGCCAGGTGGTTCGCACCAATCATACCCTGAAGACCTGTTTGAGAGCTTTTGTCAATGCATGACAAGATAATTGGGCTACTCTCCTCCTGTGGGCAGAGTTCTCTCACAACTTCCATGCTAATGCTGTCACAGGTTCCTCTCCATTCTTGATCTTGTATGAGAGACAGCCATTTCCCCCTCTTCCAGTCCCACTCTCTATCTCGTCATCTGCAGCCCAACTGATGGCTAAGGAACTATACAACCTCTGGGTACAAATGGAGGAAATGATTCGGAGGGCGGCCCAACGAGCCAAAAGGACAGTAGATGTTCTTTGGTGACCAGCTCCCCAATTCAAACCTGAAGATAGAATCTGGCTAAGCAGCCACTGCATCCAGCTCTGGGTACACCCCATGAGGCTTGCACCATGTTACATCAAACCTGTCCCCATTATGCGCCTATTTGTTCCTGTCTCTTACCAGTTGCGACTACCTGCTTCTCTGAAGATTCACAGTGTGTTGCATGTGTTATTGCTCAAACCCTTAATTCTCTCTTGGATCTCCCGAAGAGTGCCAAAACTGCCAGACCTATCCTCCGAAAAAAACCAAGTTTATCAGATCAGGGAGGTGCTGGACGTACATAAGAGGAATCGTAAGTGGGAGTACCTGATTTCCTGGGAGGGCTATGGCCCAGATGAAAGCACATGGGAACTCACCTCGAACATCCTGGATAAGGGTCTGTTAAGGGCTTTTCACACAGCTCACCTGAGAAGACCCAAACCTCCAAAGGGAGGCCCTAGAGGAGGGGGTACTGTTACACTTGGCCAGCCATGGGCTGGCCACTCTCACCTCTTCTGGTATGGAATTCTCCCGACACTGTGACAGAGACATGGCAGGCCACCGCACAGGCGCAGCTGTGCTGGAGGAGCCGCTCTATTAAAGGGGTTGTTCCTAAGCTCGCGCCCACATGCATGACCAGATTTAAAGGGCCTGTGGCGGGGAAACCTCCTTGGCACCCTCCCATGATGTCAGAGGGACACAGGTATTTAAACTTGGACCTGGACAACATCAAATGACTCAGCAACAGGTTGCACTCCCTGTGAGTAATTGGTTGCTTGTTCCTGACTCTTGGTTCCTGCCTCCTGATTCCTGCCTCATCACCCTTCACTCCTTGGATCAGCTCTTCGGCTTGGACCTCGGATTGCTCTTGACTTCGCCTTCTTCTTGGATTGACTCTTGGTTGACCTTGAACTTCCTCTTTACTGTTCTCACTTGCCCCAACTTTAGGCTTGTCTTCGACCCTGCTGCTTGTTGCCTGCCTTGTCCTCTGGTACATCTTCGAATGTATCTGCCGCTTATCTGACCTTAGCCTTTATGGACTGCTACTCTTGATGATTCCCAGTCTTCATTAGATCCTTCACTATCTAGAGGCCGGTACCTAAGTCCAGCTGGCCCTGGCTCCCAAGAGATCAACCTGTGGGGAATGTGAGCTGGTATTGGTGAAGGACCCATTGGGCCTGGGCTACTGTCCACTACTGCAACATCAAAGTGGATTACATTTAGGTATTGTAGGTATTTTCCTATCCCTAGAGGGCTTATGGTTTAAGGGCCTCATTTACTAAACCTTTTTCCCATTGACACAGAATGGGAGAAAAGCTTAGTAAATCAGGCCCTAAATTTGTACCCAAGGCAATGGTGGGTAAAGTGACTTGCCCAACAACATCACAAGGAGCATCAATAACATTTGAACCCTAGTTTTCCCTCATTTGCAGCTTGCTGCTCTTATCATTAGTCTACTTCTCCACTCCGATGCAGAGTATGCATAGTGTTTATAAAATACATATCTTGGGATTATTATGCATATGTTGCAATTATTAAATATTCAAAATATGCACAGACTTTTATAAAATGGATAGAGAAAGTTTGTATTTCCCTGCATTACATGTGTGATGAAAAATGTACATGTACTTTAAGGACAGAAATACATGGTATTTTTTAAATTGTGCAGCTCCCATCAAACAGTTTATAAAATACTGTTGTAATTCTAGATACAACAATTTAAGAATGATTTGCCCAGATTAGTGAAAATTGCCTTCTAACAGGTTAGCTTTGAAACAGCCATGTGGGTACACATGTGCGCGCGTTTGCCAGCTCACGTGCAGGGACGCAATCATTTTATTACATATGTGCGTATATGCATGGATGTTATAAAATAGGCTGAATGCTTGCACATGTGTGCACAATTTTAAGTGGGTGCATGCCTATGTGCACAAATGCCACTTCTAGCACGTAAGTGGCGGAATTTTATTAGACACGCATGCCGACGCAATTTCCAGTTTTCCCAGTTCGCCCAGGCAAGGGACCAGACCTCTAAACCCCCAAGGTTTAATAGCCTTTCTTTCCCCCGGTTGGCTCTGACCCTTAAAGCCCCGCTGACATACCTAGATTTTTCTGTTTTATTACTTACATGCCATCCATAGCAGAAGTATAGTTACATGGCATTGGACCCCGGCGTGTGCTTATTCGCATAAATACTTAAGTGCAGATTTCAGATTAAAGTACCAGAATGCCCATGTCTTACCCATACCACATCCATGCCCTGTCCCTTTTTGGACTTTTCCATTTGCGCACATAGCGGGAGATATGCATATACTCGGGTGGCTTTTAAAATCCGTTTGGCATGCGCCGGCCCAACATACTTGTAGATTTCCTAGTTTTGGCATGCACCACACTTTTAAAATTCACCTATAAGAGAGCAGGAAATCATAAATCAAAGGGATTTAGCCAGGTCACTAAGTAGCTACCCAGCTAGATCAACCCCTTGAAAACTGCCTAGGAGTGAGTAGCTAAATTAGTTGCCTGGTTTCCCTAGATAGCTAGATGTAGTCACAGCAAAAATGGACTTTCTGGGTGGTGGGATTAGGTTGGGGTAGATTATATGTTGACACTTGACTTTCAAAATGTATATGTATATGTTAAATTTATACATTTGCAGCATTCCTATGAGGTGATACAAATCTATGGAGGTAATTAAAAAAAAAAGGATTTGTGTGTGCAGAACTGGGATTTATGCTCGTAAATGAGCAGTCTTTGGCCTGCAGTCTGGACTCTGGATATTCTTCTACAGAGTTTTATTGTTTACATGCAATTTAACAAACAGAAGCCTGCTTACCTCAGCAATGCTGAAAACAGAAATGCAGCAGTTACAGAAACATAGTTTTAGTTAGGGCTGGTGTTAGCTTTTTTGCTGCCCTGTGTGAAAAATTACTGTGCTTCTGTCCCCCTCCCCCTTCCTTCAAATTCAATCAGTGTCTGTCCTAGGCCCATCAAATAAAGCCCGGCTCTGTCCTGCAATCTATATATTTAAAAACTGATAACCCCCCCCCCACCCCCCCATGAGCCCTGGATAGGGAAGGGTTTGAGGTTCCTTAGACAAACCTTAGAGCTTTCCACACATACACACACACACACACACACACACACACACATCCTTTATACACAAATTATGCATTTATTACACATTTTACATGAAAAAGAACATTCAAAAGTAAAATCTTCTGAGACAATAATAATAATACAACATGCATATTATATTTACATGCACTCCTGTGTGCGAATCAGAAAACTCTTCAAAAAAACCCACTTGGAACTCATGTGGAATTAGACTTTTTGTAATGCGTATTGGATGTGAGCTTGGCCCTCAGAAATCCATGGATAAACCGAATTACCATTACAATATGGTAAATCTCCCATACAAAAACAACCCTACAATCTTATCTATGAAAAGGCAACACTGCACATATTACACCAGGCCCTAGAACACCAATACAAATCTTAGGAAACCAGGCTGCTATAGATACTTATGCAGAAATTACATGCCAAAAAATACCTCATCTAAATACCTCATCTCTGTCACAAATGCAGAACACTGACAGACCCTCACCAAATACAGAATAAAGAGATGAGAAAGTATAAACCAAAATGTGCTGAGAAGAACTGAAGTGGAACCCATAACAAGCCAGTTTCCACATGCAGAGTAACAGTGGAAAAATAGAAATATTACCATTCTTCATAAAACATTAAATAATAAAATTAAGAAATATAAAACATTAATCATAACAGTAAAATCATAGTCATAAAAATAATAAATATTTCAAACCAATTAATGAATAGAGTATCCAAAATTTCCCAAACACCAATAAAATATTTCAAAACATCTGATGAATAAAAAATCCAATAATTAATAAGGATTAAAAAATTAATAAGGATTAAAAATTCTTCTGATTTCCAGTCACCCTGAGATTTGGGGGAGATAGGATCGCACAAATTTTATCTTCTCTCTCCCACACACGCACAATAACATATTCATTCTTTCACACACTCCCTCTCCCTAACATACACAGGATCCCTCTCCCTCACAGATACATTATGGGGTGTGTGTGTGTGTGTGTGTGTGCATGCACCTATGAGAGCCTATATGTACACATGGGTTCTCAGAGGCACACAAACATATACAAACACACATGCACACAGGCTATCACACAGACACATTCACAGATACACACAAATGCAAACAAACACAGGCTCTCAGACACACACAGGCTCTCACTCACACATACATACAAGCTCACACACATAAATACTTGAGATGAGCTCCTCAATGGCCCCATGGGCCTCCTGTTGTCAATGGGACATGGTGGGATGAGCTCCACCCAGGCCCTGTGGGCCTCCTGTTGTCTTCCAGCTGTGGTGGGATGAACTCCATCTAGGCCTACTGACCTTCTTCAGGGAGGGGGGGGGGGAAGAGTGGAAGCTGTGAGCGGGCGTGTGCATGCACACGCACACAACAGAAGATCCAGGCCTCTCATTTTCTACCACCAGCGGGTTGAGCACCGGCAGCCTGAAGCATCGCTCCTTCTTCAGCCTCTGGCGGGTTGAGCACCAATGGCCTGCAGCATCAATCCTTCGGCCGCTGGTGGGTTGAATGCCGGCACCCTGCAGCATCTCATCTTCGGCCACCAGCAGCCCCGCAGCCTCTCTTGCTGCTGCTGGCTCTCTGTCTCCCCGGGTGTACTGCCCCATGCAACTGCATGGTATGCACACCTGGTCGTGCGGTGCCTGGATTTAATATAGCTCTTGCCTTCTTCAACTCTCCTCTGTGTCCTGCTATTCTCTCTGGGGCCAGCCTTCTTATCACTCTCTCCAGGGAAACATCTTGCACTCCTTTACATGGTTTTTAAAAATTGCTACTTTTACGTGCATAACTCCTTTGAAAATTCACTACATAGGGCTGAACTGTCAAAAGGTTTTACATATGTGAGTGGGCTTTTGAAAATGACTATGCTATATGCTACTTGTATTTGTGTAACTTGTTTGAAAATGACCCATTAGGCATCCTTTTAAAATCCCCCTGATCCATGTCCCACCCAGCCACTCACCACATCAAGAATTCCCTCCGATCCCTCTCCCTCAATCCGTACAGAAAGATGTCCCCTCCAAACTGCCTACCTCCATTGAGAGCTTCTCTGGACTTCCTACCTAAATGTCAATTTCGGGATGAAGAAGTTGCCCAGTCAGCACCCAATGAGTCCCCCACCCAACCGATATTTCAAGAGGAAGAAGTTGCCTTGAAAGCAACCCCCCATTCCCAGACATCCCACCTGACCTCCATTGTCAAGATGAAGAAGTTGCCCCAACAAGCCTCCCAACAGACACTCAAAGTGACCATCTGATCATCTCCCCAGACCACCCCTCTTGAATCAGTCCTTATAACTTTAGATCACATTTCTAGTTCCCAATTACAATTAGTGCTTACACTTTCATATATTTCAATGAAAAATGAAGTTATCTACATGGGATTACGTTTAAATTGTTTAAAATGTGTTTACATATTTCAAAAATGTTTTTAAGTTCAAATGAGGAATGTGCATGGGACAAGCAGTGCAATTACAATACCATTCCTGGCACAGTACTGTACTAATATAATGCTGCTGCATAATCACTTTATAGTGTTATTTTTAACATCTCTCTTGGTGACCACCAAGCAGAAATGCTTCACTCAAGTTCCAGGCCAGTAATGACAAGGGTAGATATAGGGCTTTAATAAAAACCTAAAGTCACTCACAAAATTGCAAAGCAATGTTAAAAAAGAACACAGGAAGGAAGGAAAAAATAACAGAAAGAAAAGCAAGTGGAATTATAATATCTGCTATATTTTTAGAAAGCATGAAAAACTGTTTTCTGTTTCTTGGCTATCTGTCAACATTCCATACCATTATTGTATTTAGTTGATGTTTTATTATGTTGTAACCAACTTGACGGTATTGGATATTTGTTATGTGGGTGCATATTTTGTCTTGAGTGTTGTGGTCTCGGCTAAAGGAGTGAGTAACCTGTCAGTTACAGTCAGTGGCGTAGCCAGAATTGATTTTTTGGGTGGGCACAAGGTTAACATGGGTGGGCTGTAGGCATGCAGGTCTACTAGTTGTTTTTTTACTGATAAATAATGCCAAATTATGCAGCATAGCATTCACATCTACGCCTAAGTATGAGGTTTACTTAATGATACAAACATAATTCACGGTGATTTGTGGTACTTTAGCCTTCTTATTATTACGATTTTATACACGGCTCCTACCTGTCCATAAATTTTGAGAGAGCGGTTGTGTTGCTTACATTTAAATTGCTAACATCTCAAAATATAGATATATATTTTTACCTTTGTTGTCTGATCTTTGTATTTTTCTAATCAGTTGGTCCTGGTCTCTTTTTCCCATTTTTTCCCTTATAGCTCATTTCCTAATTCCTTTTCAGTGTCTTTCTTCTATTACTGTCTTCTTCCCTTCCACACACACACACATACACGCTTTCTCTCACAGACTCCCTCTCACACACTCAAGCTGTCACTCTCATATGCTCTCCCCCCCCCACCCCCCCCCCACAAGCTCACATTCAAGTTCTCACTTTCCCACCCCTCCCCAGGCTTATATTCTTATGCACACACAGACGCACATCCAGGCACCCATTCTCACACACACACATAAACCCAGACTCCCATTCTCACCCACAAACCCATGCTCCCAGTCTCACCCACACATATTCAAGCTCCCATTCTCATCCATACATATACACATTTAAGGTACTATTCTCACCCACACATACACACATTCAAGCACCCATTCTTATCCACATATTCAAGCTTCCATTCTCACCCACCCACACAAACCCAGGCTCTCATTCTCACCCATATATACACACATTCAAGCTCCCATTCTCACCCACCCACAAACCCAGGCTCCCATTCTCAACCACACATACACACATTCGAGCTCCCATTCACCCACATATTCAAGCTTCCATTCTCACCCACATACACACCCAGGCTCCAGTTTTCACCCACACACACTCCCATTCTCATCCACACATACACATTCAAGCACGTGCACAGCTTCCGCTTTCTCCCCCAGAGCAGGAAGATCAGCTGCCTCTCCTGCTGCCACCGGACTCCTGCTATCTTCGGGCGTCGGGCCGTACTGCCCGCCGAACTTCCTGTCGGGGGGGGGGGCGGAAGCGCAGCGCACAACGTCCGCTTCCTCCCCCCCCCAAGCAGGAAGATCGGCGGACCATACGGCCCGACGCCCGAAGAAGATAGCAGGAGGCCGGTGGCAGCAGGAGAGGCTGCTGATCTTCCTGCTCTGGGGGAGAAAGCGGAAGCTGTGCGCAGCGCTTCCGCTCCCCCAAACAGGAAGTTCGGCGGGCCGTTTGGTCCGAAAATAGCAGGAGAACGGGTGGCAGCAGGAGAGGCAGCTGATCTTCCTGCATTGGGGGGAGGAAGCGGAAGCTGCGCCGGCGCTTCCGCTCCCCCCCCCCCCCCCGAACAGGAACGCCGGTTCGCCATACGGCCGCAGCAGCGCTTTCCCACGTGTGCCGTGATGGCGCGCGAGGCGTGGGTTCTCTTGTTCGCTGTCGCGGGGATGGGATCCCGCGACAGCCTTGCAGTTCCGGTGCTAGTTGGGTGGGCCTGGGTCTAAGTTGGGTGGGCACCTGCCCACCCAGGCCCACCCGTGGCTACGCCACTGGTTACAGTAGAAGCCTATCTCATATATATGTCATATTTAATTGCAGGATGTTACCAAATTTGTATATAAATAAGGGATATAGAGCTAGTTATGTGATTGACCATTCACAGAGAAGGATATGACTAATGTATTACAAGAAGTTGTTCCTTATGTATGTGTTGCCAGTGCCTATTAGTTTGAAGGGGAATTCAGTACATTGCTACTTCTTGGAGCATAGAGTTAAGAAAG
Organism: Rhinatrema bivittatum; assembly: GCF_901001135.1. NCBI lineage: Eukaryota > Metazoa > Chordata > Amphibia > Gymnophiona > Rhinatrematidae > Rhinatrema > Rhinatrema bivittatum. The sequence goes on from NC_042620.1 coordinate 98,824,741, forward strand.
GGAAAATATAACCCATGATAACTAATTTACCAATTTATTAAACATGATTGTCCTGCTCTCAGTTTTTATTTGGTAGGGCTTAAGTGATCAGAGCACTGTCTGAGTTGAGTCACAAGGGGAAGTGTGGGTGAACTGTTGCAGAGGGAAAAAGTGAAAGTAGAGAGCAGATATGTTGTGAGGTAGGTCTAACGATATAACTTTTAGAAGCACTGGGAAGATGTTTTGAAGATATTTTTTGCACTGAGTTAACAGAATGCTGATCATGTGAGCTATATCAGTATTAGTCGAGCATTCCTACAGTGATATTTCCTTTTTTATTTAATTTCCTTTTCAAAATGAAAAGATTGAAAACCTGATGAAATGTCATTGGTTTTCACATTTTGTTTTGAAAAAAATAAAAAGTCACCTGTCAGTCCTAAGCCCAGGCCTTGTTCCTGGGCCTAGCCTGGAGATAGGCCAAGGCACAAAGCAGGGGCCATGGCATAGCTCTGAGCGCAATGCCGGTGCCTCAGTCTTGGCTTAGGTTCCAGGTCGGGACTTCACCTAGGCATAGATCACAGCCCAATGCAGGGGCTGCAGCCTACACCTGAGTGTGATGTCAAAGTCTCGGACTAGGCCCGGACCTGATGCTGGGGCTTTGGCCGAGACCCGAGCAAAGGCCCGTAAAAGATTTCTGAGGTCAAGAAACTTACCGCTCCACTTACTGCATCCATTGGGGATCTGATGCCATGGCCTGGCACCAACATCTAGGACTCGGCACAGACCAAAAAGCAGGGCCTGGCCTGGAGGACTGGTTCCGATGCCGGGGTCTGGCCTGGAGATTGGATCCTGACATCTGGGATTTGGCTGACCCGGTTCAAAGGCCCGGTCCTGACACTGGGGCCTTGGCATGGCATAGGACCTGAACCAGGCTTGATGCTAGGGCCTGGTGTTGAGGTCTTGTCCTGATGCTGGAACCTCAGTATAGGCCATGGCCAAGGACCAGACCCGACGTCGGGGACTGGTCTGGATGCTGGGTCCTGACTCCTGGGTCTTGAACAAGGCTCATGCCCAGACTCAGGTCCAATGCCAGAACCCAGCCTGGAAGCAGGGTTCAGATGCTGGCAAAGACCTGTTGCTGGGGCCTAACCTAGAGGCCAAGTCCTAAGACCTGGGCCTTAGCCTAGGTGAAGGCTAGACCCATGCTCAATGCCAGGGCCCAGACCAGTGGCAAGGTCCTGATGCTGGGGCCTTGGCTTATGCCCAGGCTGAAGGCTGGAGAACAGGCTACAGAGATCCTCTTCTTTATTCTCTTCTTAAGATTACATCGTCTGCTGGGGACATAGCAGAATAAATTATCTCTGGCGCCTTCCTCTTCAGCAGAGGGCTCCATTTTGATGTATCTCAGTTAAATAAAATTGCTGTACATCAGATGGCACCCTCTGCTGAGGAGGAAGACACTGGAGTTAAGGCCAATGGATGATGCAATTTTAAGAAGAGAAGAAGGAAGATGATCTCTGCGGCCTGATCTCTGGCTTCTGGGCCAGGCCCCAGTATCTGGCTTGTGTTTTAGTCTAGCCTAGACCTAGGCCTAGGCATCGGGACCCAGCCTCTGGTCTAGGCCCCAGTTTCTGGCCTTTGCCCAGGTGTTGGGACCTGATCTCTGGGCCAGACCCTGGCACTGGGTCTCAGTCTTGACTAGACCAATGTCCCGGTGTTTGGACCAGGCTTCCAGGCCAAGTTCCTGCATCGAGCCTGGAATTGGGCCCAGGCCCAGACATCCATACCGAGCTCCAGCATTAGGCTTTTGCCAAGGCCTAGGCGTCGTACCAGGCCTTCAGGCCAGGTCCTGGTGTCATGCCTGTTGCTAAGCTGAGGCTGAGGTTCCGGCCTCTGGCCTAGGCCCAGCGTCCAGACTAGATTTCTGCGTCAGGACCAGGCCTCTAAGCCAGGCCTATGCATGGGTCCTAGGCCAAGGTCACAGTGACCTCCCATGACCTAGGTCTACATAAGGCCAAGGCTTTGGCCTGGGCCTAAATCTATTCATCAGATCAATCCTGGACTAGTAAATATGAGCCAGAGAAGATCCTAACCTTGGCATTTTTCCATGTGGGAGGGATGTGGGATAGGGAGGCTTTGGAAAGGCCCATTTCTTTTTTTTTAATGTTTATTTCATTTTTGTAAACTTAAGTAAACAAAATAAACAGTAACCTATTATGCCCCAAATTTTTAAGAAGCTGTGCTCTAAATAGGACACTGGATCATAATGGGTTAAATGAAACAAAATTCATGGAAAAAAAAAAACACCTCAATAATGAAATTAAAAAATGAAGTGAAATTGTTTTCCCAGCACATCCCTAATAAACATTATTCCCCCAAAAAACAAATGAAATAAACAACAAAAATCAAAACAAAATAGGGCCTTCCCTGGCCTCCCTATGCCCATCTCTCCCACATTACAAAAATTGCCTGGGCCAGGAACTTTCCTGGTCCTCATCTACCTTATCCTTGGGGGATCACATCCATGCAGCCAGCCTGAGGCCTAAGACTGAGGCACCAGGGCCCAGCCTGGAAGCCAGCTGCTGACAACACAGCCTCAGCCTCAACCCAGGCCCAACCCTGGGGTCCAGCCCAGAATGATGGGTCCTGATGTCAAGGTTTGAACCTAGGTCTATACCCAGGCCCAATGTTTGGGTCCAGCCCGGAGGCCAGCTCTCAGTGCCTCAGCCTCAACCTAGGCCAAGGCCCGATGCTAGGACCTGGCTTGGAGGTTGAGGTCCCATTGCCAGGGGCTCAGCCTAGGCCTGATGCCATGGCTAGGTCCTGGTGTTGAGAACTTGGTCTAGGACCAGGCCCAGGCTCAGGCCTCCAGAGATCTTCTTCCATTGATATCCTCTTCAAAATGTTGTTCTTTGCTTGGAGGAAGAGATAGAGTGACATCTTTCTGGCACCAAGTTCCAGGGGCACCAGTTTGATGTACAACTGTTCATTTTGAAGAGGATGTCAAAGGAAGAAGATGTCTAGAGGCCTGGTGCCTGGCTTTCTGGCCCGAGTCTAGGCCTATACCTTGGCTCTGTCAATGGGACTTGGGCTGGACTCTGGCATCAGGTCTGGGCCTGAGTGTAGACCTGGGCCTTGGTGTTGGGACCTAGTTTCTAGTCTAGGCCCTAGCATTTGGCCTGGGCCTAGGCTTGGTCCTTGGTGCTGGTTCTTGACCTTTAGGTCGAGCTGGGGCATCAGGTATAAGGTTAGGCCTCAGGTTGAGCTCCAGTGCCAGGCCTAGGCCTTGGTATTGGTAGCAAGCATCAATCCAGATGCATCATTGGCATCTTCTAGGGATGGGGTAAGTGGTGGTGCTGGAGAGGTTTCTGGCCCTGGCAATTTTTTGGGATGTGGCCTAAGGTTTATTTTCCCTTTTTTTTTCAAAAGGAAAGAAAAACAACCTAATGAAATCTTGTTGGTTTTTCTATCATTTCATTTTCAAAGCATTATAAAACTCAAAATGGATAGCTGTCTAACTCCTGGAACTCGGCATCTAGATCAGCATCTTGGAAATCGCCCAGGGACTCAGTAGTTAAATTTTGCCACTCAAAATGTAGGGTTGGCCAGGGAAGGAAGTTTAGGCACCTAGGACTGATTTTCAGCACCAAGCACCTACCTTAGGTGTCCAAAGCTAGGCACAGATGTAGTTGACCTTCCCACCTAATCTGTTAAAATAGTATCTCACCAGTGGCCTGAAACCCCTTCTCTTTCCCACCTGACTTCTAGTAAAATATGTTTTAGCATGCGTAGCCTATAGTGAATTAGTCCCATAGTATGAGGTCACATTGCTGACTATGAAGTTTTATAATTTAGAATGATCATAGATGAACTGTTACAGGTTTCCAATAGTAATCATTGTAGAAATACATACTAGTGAGCTGTTTCTGTGGCTCAGTCTCAGGAGATCCATGCTTATGGCTCCTGTCTGACAGCTGGCAGAATTTAAGTGTCTTGAAAATGTGATGTGCTCAGGCTAAGGGGATGGGGGTGGGGAAGGAGAATGCCTGCTGAGGAGCTTGTTCTCAAAGGAGGAGACTTTCTCCTTATTCCTCAATCAATAGTGTGACCTATATTGCTCAGGCAAATAGTCCTGGGAAGGATGCAAGATAAGAAAAAGTGATAAATTTGAAAAAAGGCATAGGTTGGTTTACCTAAAGCTATACTGATAAGGAAAGCAAAGTAGAAAGAGGTTCCAAAAATGTAGTCACTTAGTGCTAGTGTACTAAAATGTAGTAATTTTGGTGGGTTACTAGTGACAAGTCATCAAAATTATTACTGGAAAAAAATGTGCAAGATAACACTCAGGTGAATTTATGCATGTAAACATAACATTCTATTGTAGCAATTTTCAAAAGCCATTTACCCACATTAAGTCCTTTTAACATAGGCAAAATCTATTCTCAATTCAATGATAGATCTTGCAGCAGTTTTCAAAAGCCTACATATATAGGTAAAGTTCAAGTGCTTTTGCAAATCAGCATGCAAGTCCTTTTGAAAATCAAGCCCTATATACTATGCTAGTGAGATGTAAAATTACTGTGCACTTATTTTTACTGTATTAATATGTGGCATACTTTCCATATAAAAAGTCTGTATTACCAGAAAAAAAAATCCACACTCAATAATTTGATCATGTGACAACAGTAACATAACCAGGTATATAGCACCCATTCAGGATAAGTATAAATGCCTGGCCATTAATCATTTGTAGACAGTTCTGCTAAATGACTGTGGAAAGCTACTGCAGAAAAGGAGGATAAGAAGGTAGAAAAGGCAGAAGAGGAAGAGGAGGAAGAAGATGAGAAGGAATGTTAAAGTTAGAAGAGGTATGGAAGAAGGAGGAAAGTAGGGGAATGTCTGCAGGTGGGGTGTATAAGTATACTGTGTCAAGGGGAGGTCTCAGGACCCCCATCTGGGTCATGGGCAGCTGAATCTAAAGGGAGCATTGAGAGGAAAAGAACATTTTTCTGGTGGCTGAAAAGGATTGGTAAGTATTGCTTGCTGTATAATATTGGGGTTTAAAAGTTTGTGAAGAAGTGAAATTGTGGGGTAAATTATTTTTTGTGTGTGTGCCTTGACCAAAAGCTAGGAAAAGTAGGTAGTTTCTTTTAGATTGTGTGTATACCTTGATTAAAAAAAAGTTTAGGAAAGGTAGGTAATTTATGTTTATGTTTATTGGTTTTATATACCGTTGCATCAGTCATGGACCTTCACAGCGGTTTACAATAATATAACAAGGAAGCATTTGAAAAACATTCTTTTAGATTGTGTGTATACCTTGATTTAAAAAAAGTTTAGGAAAGGTAGGTAATTTCTTTAAGTATATGTATGCACTTGATTAACAAAAAGGCTAGGAAACATAGATAATGTATTTTAGTTTGTATGTGCCTTGCTTAACAAAAAGGCTGAAAAGGATAGGTATTTTATTTTAGTTTGTGTGTGTGACTTTATTAGAAAAAAAAACTAGTAAAGGTAGGTAATTTCTTTTAGTTAATGTGTGTGTTTTAATTTAAAAAAACAAAAAACTAGAATGGGTAGGTAATTTATTTTAGTGTCTTTTTTTCCCCTCCCACCCACCCCTAACCTCATTTTTATCCCATATTAGAGGACAAGGGACATTTTCACATCAAAAATCAATAAGGAATTTATTTAAAACACAGGAGTAACCCAGCCATTATTAATTAGATTAATTGTCCCCTTGCAGGTCATTGCCAAACTAACATTAAATACACTACATCAATTTAAGGAACTCTAAATTTACACATCCCTATTCCCATTGCAACCTAAATTAACAAGAACTCAACAATATTAAGATTCAGACAGCAGTCCAGCTGTGAGATGGGGGTATTCCAGTCTTTTTTCCAGAGTGCCTCATGTAAGATTATCTACCAATTGGTAAAATGTTGTATGTATGCACTCAGTGCAAAGAGCTCTGTAGACCAGAGTGGCAGAGGAGCTAAGGTAGACAGAAAGGTATATAGAGGAGACCTTCAGAGACATAGTAGCAAAATCCCAACTCAAGTCCAGTAGCCCCTATGCACGGTCACCTGTCAGAGAGCTTCACCCTAGTGTAGTAGGACATGATCCTGTAGCAAGGATTTTCTCTTCAGCTGGTGCATTATCCTCTCACACTGAGGATGAGACTCCAAGGGCTAGTGCCAGGGAGGGAAGGGTTAGGTCAGTTGTCATAGTGATTTGATTATTAGGAATGTAGATAGCTGGATTACTGGTGGATGTAAGAATCACTGATAAATTGCCTGCCTGATGCAAAGATGGCAGACATCACACATCACCTTGATAGGAGTTTAGTCAATGTTCGAGAGGAGTCTGCTGTCATGATACATGTGAGCATTAATGATTTATGACTTATGAAGATGTGGGAGGTTCTAGAAGCCAAATTTAGGCTTTTAAGTAGAAGGTTGAACTCCAGAAAATGTTGAAAAGTACTGGCTCCAGGACTGATCCACTAGTAACCTCCCTGTCCTCCAACTAAAATCCATTTACAACTACCCTTTGTTACCTCCCATTCAGTCAATTTCTAACCCAATCAGTCCCTCTAGGTCCCATACTAAAGGCACTCAATTTATTTATAAGTCTCCGGTGCAAAATCTTGTCAAAGACCTTACTGAAATTCTTACTGAAATTCTAATGATCTTCCTTGTTCACAATGTTATCTGCTTGCTTGACCCAGATCAACGACTGACTGCCTACCAATAAACTCACTTGGAGTGCCAAGAAAACTGAAATTATTCTTCTTTCTCATACTCCTATGGCGGATTCCCCTGCTAATTTCAGTTGTGAAGGTCATTAATTACCCATTGCTCGGTAAACACATGACCTTAGGGTAGTAGTTGACTCATTGCTATCACTCAAGCCCCACAATAATACATTGGTTCATTCATCTTATTTCAGTTTGCACCTTTTATGCTCCCTGAAACCTGTCCTTTGCAAACAAGACTTCTAATCAGTAGTGCAGTCGTTGGTGCTTTCCTCTCTAAAGTACTGAAATGTACTCTTCCTTGGCCTTCCCTCTTCATACCTGCACCCATTACAGCTAGTCCAAACCTCAGCAGCTTGGCTCATAATGGGTTCATGTCTTAGAGATCACATTTCCCCTGCCATGGCTGGCTTACGCTGGTTTTGAATCACATGGTGGGAAAGATTTAAGATACTAACCTTGGTTTTCAAAGCTCTTCATAAGCAAGCTCCTTTGTGCATTGCCTCTACAATCATAAGTTATCACCCTACTTGCTCTCTTTGTTCTTCTAAAAACCTGGTAGAAGTTCCCTCTGTTAAGCATGGTCCCAAAAAACAAACTGGAAGCCGATCCAATTTAGTTGTGTAGCAACCAAGAAGAACAAGATCAGTGTATAGTAAAAGACTTTTATTCTCACAGTATTTGAGCCCGACTCTGGCCGAGTTGCGCTCTATAGGATAGAACTGCCTCAGGGGCTGCTATAATTAAAACATATATAAAATGTAAGCATTGAAACAATTAAAAGCAAATAATTGAAAACAAATATATGTGTTATGACATCACAGCATAACACAAATGATATAAATCATAAATGTAAATCAATACATTACACATAGACATTCAATGAAATTGAATAGGAGTATATAAATATATAAAAAGTGAAAACATAAGATACTCTTGCAGAAGTAAATGTAACATGGTTGTGCATGATACCTGTTTAGAATATTCTGTTTTCACAAAAGGAATCACGTGGGTCACGTCTATTCAATGGGATATACTTATTATTATTATTTATTCCTTTTTTATTTTTTCAATTTTTTCTCATAGATATTTTTGACACATTTTTTACTATACCTTTCTTTTTCATTAAATAAGAGGCACCATATTTTAAAGGTTTTAAGATATGAGTTTACACTGATACCAAGTTGTCTTTCTAATTGTCACACTATATAAGTACATCCCATTGAATAGACATGACCCACATGATTTCTTTTGTGAAAACAGAATATTCTAAACAGGTATCATGCACAACCATGTTTCATTTACTCCTGCAAGAGTATCTTATGTTTTCACTTTTTATATGTTATTTATATACTCCTATTCAATTTCATTTAATGTCTATGAGTGCAATGTATTGATTTACATTTATTTATATCATTTGTGTTACATTGTGATGTTATAACACATATTTGTTTTTAAATATTTGCTTTTAATTGTTTATATGCTTAGATTTTATATATGTTTTAATTATAGTAGCCCCTGAGGCAGCTCTATCCTATAGAGCGCAACCTGGCCAGAGTCAGGCTCAAATATTGTGAGAATAAAGCTCTGTTAAGCATGTCCACCTAGTTGAATCCAGACTGTATTTTCAGTGTGTCTGGTCCAGTGCTATGGAACAATCACCTTGATGAGATTAGGGATGAACACGAATTATGAATGTAAGTTTAGGGGTGCAGGGACCTGCTGCTACAGGACACCCAGTTACCCTCCCATTTTACTTCATGACCCTGAGTTCAGGAAAAAGACAACATGTTCTCCTCAGAAACAGATATTTATTTATCAGATTTGACAGGATTTAGCATTACAAGATAACAACAATTCCTGTCTCTAACATTCTGGCCACTAAGAACCAATTTACCTTAAGAAACGTTTGTACTATGGGTGGTTACAAACATGCCATAAACCTTAACCTGCTTAATATATTAATACTTATGGCTAACTTACTTACCCCTGGTCCCATCTTCCAGTGATACCCCTCTGTTAACTTCTGAAGCAGCTCTGGCTGGATGTCTAGAGAATGTGGCAGGGAAGAAGGCTGGTACCGGCAGAGCTGGTGGGTGGATGGGAAAGGAGGCTTGCTTCTGAGTCTGGTGCTGGAGGAGCTACCGCACTACTCTCAACTTGTTTCTGGTTTTGGTACTAGCAGAGCTGCTGGGCTGAATATGACTTATGAATGTAAGTAAGTTTAGGAGTGCAGGGATCTGTCTACAACAGGGCATTTCCAGTTACCCTCCCATTTTACTTCATGACTCTAAGTTCAGGAAAAACACAATGTGTTCTCTTCAGAAATAGACTTTTATTTATCAGATTTGATGGGATTTAGCATTTCCTGTCTCTAACATTTTGGCCTCTAAGCACCAATTAACCCTAAGAAAGTTCTGTACTATGAGTGGTTACAAACATGCCATAAACCTTAACCTGCTTAATATATTAATACTTTTGGCTAACTTACTTACCCCTGGTCCCATCTTCAGGCAATACCGCTCTGTTAACTTCTGAAGCAGCTCTGACTGGAGGTCTGGAGAATGTGAGCAAGGGAGTAGGCTGGTTAGGGACTGGTACTGTGAGAGCTGGTGGGTGATCCGGGAAGGAAGCTTGCTTCTGAGTCTGGTGCTGGCAGAGCTACCAGGCTGCTCTCAGCTTGCTTCTGGTTCTGATACTAGCAGAGCTGCTGGGCTGCTCTCTGCTACTCTCTGCCTCAAACTCTGTGTCACTCTCTGACTATAAGCAGGGTGTCTAATCTCTCCAGTCTCCTGGTCACACCTAGTCTTCTCCCTCCTCAATAGCAGGGAGTGCTGGGCTTCTTTGGGGATGCTTCTCTGGTTTGCTTCCTTCTCTATATTTACCCCGTCTTATACTTTCCAGCTGATAAACATGCATAAACTCATGCATAATATGCATAAACATGCATTGTAATATGCATAATATGCATATCAATGCATAATATGCATAGACTCGTGCAAAATATGCATAGACCCATGCAAAATATGCATAAATATGCATAAACTCATGCATAAATTATGTAAATCGTTGTTATACCTGTAAACCGGAGTGAAGGCCAGCACCAAACTTTGGTATATAAAAACATACAAATAAATAAATAAATAAATAGATAGATAAATAAACATAATGATGTGGTGGGTGGAGGGTTTTGCCACATTGCAGTCTTTTCCCCCTCCCTATTTGTTCGGGAGGAGGTCCTTGCTACATTGCAGGTCTTTTCCCCTCTCCCATTTTCTTCGGGGGGGGAACGACCCTGCCACGTATGCCAAGTTGTATGCCAGAGTCAGTGTTTTCTCCGTTTCAGACTGCTCCCCTTCTTCCAAGATAGGGGTCCTTCTGACTTCTGGACTCCCTTTGTCAGTCTATGACTCCTGCTTCTGAGTTTAAGTTGTTGCATTGTCCCTCTGCCTTGGTCTTACACAGGAACATACAAAAGGCAAAACTTGATAGTATCCTGCAGTTTACAGTTCTCATCAGGGCAAAGTCTCTTTTCTTAGATGTGACAGTGTTTTTGCATGTCAGAACACTGGTCTGTATATTTAATGGCTATTATGATTCATATTTGATGCTTTCAGTGGTAAAATATGGGATATCGCCCTATATTTCCCCCTTCTTAAGCAGGATGAGCCAGCAATGGAGCTAATCTTACTTAAGCCTAACTATCAGGCAACTATGTAGGCCTCAGCTGTATAACATATATGACTACCAATGATGACATCATCAACATGAGAGAGGAATAATGCAACAATAATAACAGTCATGATAATTTTAAGGAATCATAATAGTAATAATAGAATGGGAATAATTAATAATGTAATACATAGAATAATTGTGAATATAATCATTGTTATAATGAAGAAAGGCAAAAAGAATGAAGGAAAATAAATGGGGAATAGTTACAGGAAATATATATATATGGATGATAAGAAATAAGGAAATAACATAGTTCTCATGTGGTGCATTCTGTAGAAATATGAGGTATGGACACCATCTCAGACTTGAGGTAGAATGTATGTCTGTGCAACCCTCCTTTCCCTAGTCTGGAAAGTGATGAATTGAATTGCAATCACTGATTGGTGTGTCATACAGTTCCAGAGATGGGGGCTGTGGGAGGTTTTGTAAGTGCATAGCTTTACGGAAAGGCCTTTCCTGAGTGTATATTTCTAAGATCACTACTCTTTTAAAAGGGTGATTGAAAATAGCAGGTGGACCACAATCATCATGGCTAGGGCAAGTAAGGCATAAGACAGGATATAGTCATTGTAAAATATCTTCATCTCTGGAATAATAGTTCTAGTCAGCAATGCCTGCTGTGTCTTGCTCTACAGACAGTTCCACTGTATGAGAGTCTTTATAGCCCAAAAGATATACCAGGTTTTCATCAAAGTTGATTTCATGGCCCCAAAACTTGTCCAGGATTTCTACCTCTATGGGAATCGGGTCTGGTTCTAGGTATTATAAGGACACACTCCCTACAGTAACAATTGAGTTCTTAGGTACTGTGACTAAAGAAACATTACTGGGTAAGGGAACATCATGCTTGTTAGAAATAGTAAGCTCTTTCAGAGGGGTGCTAACTAACCAAACATTATTTACAACAGCAATCTTGTTTTTGTTGCACCAGGAGGTGGACCCTTGGCCTAATGCAGGATTGGTAGGCTCCCTGGTCGGACCCAGAGAGCGCCTGCCACCAGGAGGCGGAGCACAAGAAGAGACAGAGGCTAGCTGGAGCTTCACCACTAGCAACCCGGGGTTCCCTCAGGTTGAGCCCTTGGTTACCGGGCCGCCTGGTCTTAGGTGGGCCTCACAGGATCTCCTTGAGAGAAAGTTCAGAGGTGTGCCCACCAGGATCAAGGGTGCATGGTCGATCTTCAGGCTAGAAGTCTGGGGTGCCAGAGAAGGCCAGAAAAGAGTCTCTGAATGTATGGCAAGGATCAAGGCCAGAGTCAGGTAGTGCAGTCAGCCAAAGCAGGGGTCAATACCAGTGGTCAGTCCATGGATGGTCAGCCAAAGGAGGGGTCAAGTTCCAGTTGTCAGCAGTCAGATGTGGTCAGAGGTCAGGCAGAGGTCAGTTCCAGGCAGCGTACACACATGGTCAGTGGTCAGGCAGAGGTCAGTTCCAGGCAGCATGCAGAATTAGTCGATGAAACAGGCAAAGGTCAAATCCAGGTGGCGATCAAAGTAGTCAAGAACAGGCAGAGGTCAGTACCGAGAAGACAGTCCAAGAGGTACTACCTGGGGAGACAAAGGAGCAGGAGAACACAGGAACAGAAGGACACTGGAACAGGAGGATGCTGGAACAGGACTGGAACGAGACTGGAACAGGACTGGAACAAGGCTGGAATGAGACTGGAACAAGGCTGGAATGAGACTGGAACAAATACTGGAAACGCAGAGGCAAACTAGAAATCACAGTGTGATCAACCCAATTGCCAAGGCAAGGAAGTGCAGGCAGGGACTTCGTGTTATACAGCATTCAATCAGGGCACGCAGCAGAGCTGGGATCTGCCCCTGGCCCTTTAAGGAGCCGGGCGGTCCGCGTGCATGTGCGTGTGCCTAGGAGCGGGACTGATGCCACAGAGGACGCCGAGCCCAGCTGTGAGGTCTGGCTGGAAGTGGAAGGCCCGGCGAATGCTGCCGTGGGATGCCGAGGCCTGGCTTTACTCGCTGCTGCAGCTGGGGAGGACGGCCCGGGACCCGGGGAGGACTTAGTGAGATGGGCAGGCCCGGATGTGAGCTGAGTGCGAATGGGACACGCAACAGCTTTCGGAGAATTCATCATACTTTGTCATGGTAAACTTACATTTCTCTCGGATGTTGCCTGAGGGCAAACCACACAGAGCTTCTTTAGTATCCTTTAGGAAAGGCTTACTGGGACATAACCAATGTATGTCTTTTGTTTGTTGATAAAGGCCTAAATTAGGAACTAAATATTGTTGTGGGTTGTCATTCTGATAGGCGAAAAAGGCAGGGGTGACTACACGTAAGTATACATTGTTTGTCCAGGTACCTACATTCATTACTTGTTTCAATTGGTAACATTCTCAGGTAAAATGAAAGGCAAATTTAAAACATGCAACCTCCATATTCTCAATGTACACATACAGAGGTATAGCATTATCCATATATTATACCTCTAATTGTAAATACTTTGGTTCTTTCACTTGACTCTTCTTTGCTATTCCTTATACACCCAAGTTCCAGTTCTCCCTTGTTCCATGTAATTTCTAATTCCTTTTCCAAAAGTTAACTGTTTCTCCTGTTCAATGTAAACCAATGTGATATTCCTATGAATGTCAGTATAGAAAAGTTTTAAATAAATAATAATCAATCTGGACCTGGATAGGCTCGATGTTACTTTGGGTAATTTAGCAAAAGCATCTGTAATGACATCTGGAGAGACTAAATAGGTTGGAATGTGTCCTTTCATTAAGTTTATCATGCTGTTATCCAGCTCTCTAAACAAGTCATTGGTGAACTGTTGAATGGGCTGGATAAAAGTATGGTCTTTGCTCAGCACTGTTTTAATGGTGGTAATGTCCTCTTGGTTATGCTCAATTGCCTGAAAATGTAGGTTGAACAAGGTGACAGTGTTACTTAGTGTTTTACCTTGAGAAGTTAACTGTTCTTGTTGATGTATCTGTTTACAGATACTTTTCATATCATCCTGCAACTCTTTAACAGTGTTCTGTAAATTTTTATTTTTTATTTTTTATTTATCAACTTTTCATTATACATTCAAGTATATTACATCTTGAATTATGCAGGTTATTATTTAAACCAAAAACATATAAATTGCATTCGCTACACATTCTATCAGAAAGAAGAAATATAAATTTCACAAAATTATAGCCACATGTATCCACTAATTGTATTAGACTTATTTTAGACCTTAAAGCACAATACTAATATATTTTAATACTGATAGTAATACATATAGAAAAAGAAAACCTGCATTAATTAGCCCCAATTAAGGATCCACAAATTCCATAACCAGCAATAATTATTAGCAAGGCTTTCTTTTTTGCTAACTTGAGGGACATTTTTCATTTATGAGAGAGTAAGTTCCCAACTTTAAGAGTTTTATTTTGTGGTTCCTGGCGTGGAAGTTCCAATGGGTTTTATTCTATTTCAATGAATAGTCTTTGGACTAGGTTGGATAAAGACATAAGTGTTAGCTTCACTTTTTAAAATACACTTACATGGGAATTTTAAAATAAAATATATCCCCATTTGTAACAATTGATTCTTTAATAATAGGAACTCTTTCCTCCATTTTCTGAGTTGAAGGCACTAAATCTGGAAAGAGCTGGACTCTACAAACAAGAAAAATTTTAGATATATTAAGAAAATATCTTATAAAAATCCAGTCCCTGTCTGACTCTAACATAAAACTATCAGGGTTGGCTGTGTTACAAAGTTTCTTTACAGATTCTTCCAAAATTTCTGACACATTTATTATATCATCTGATTTTGGTTTAATTTTCCATCCATCCTAACTTCTAAGGATTTTTTCATACAGGGCAAATAGAATATTTCTGAAATTATGGGCAGAGCCACCTCTGGAATATCAAGTACCTCCATTAGATATCTTCTCCATAATTATATTGGTGTAGAGGTAAGAGCCTTAGGGAAATTAATACATCTTATATTTCTTGATCTTACCACATTCTCTAATTTTTCAACTTTTAACTCCTAAGATAAATTTTCTTTCATTATTTCTACTTGAATGTTATTAATTTTCCCTACTTCAGTTTTCATCTTATCCATTTCTACTTTCATAACTCCCTTTCTCTCTTCTAATAATTCAATATTTCTTTTAGCATCATTAATTGCATTAGTCATACCCATTAGTCATACCCATATTCTGATTAACCTCATTAATGGTCTCCCATATATATTCTAAGGAAAAGTTCTGTGGCTTACTAATGGCTTAAAACTGAGATGTTAAAAATCCCATTCTACTCACGACAGGTCCCACATTATCCGCTTGGTTGGAGACTTGCCCAGCTTCCAAGCTGTTATTAGCCGAGGTTTCTTCCTGAAGAACTCCTTGCCTCAAGGAAGACCTCCCTCCAACTCCTTCAGTTGGGGTCTGGTCTTCGGAGATCTGCAGAAACGTCTCGGCAGGGTTTGCCAGATGTGGTCTCTCCCAGGGGAGAGTGATGTTATAGTTCAGGAATGCCTGAGGGCTCCTCTTCTCCCCTCCCGGCATTCAGCGAACACACTATTCCCCTCTTGATCTGTACATTTTTTATGAAAACTGAATTTGCAATGTACATGGATGCACCAAAGAGGGATTCCAAGACAAAAAAGATAATGGATCCAGCAATTAGTCCAATAACCTTTTGGGTCAGTCTAAGTCTTTTGTAATGTGCTAGAACATAATTTTGTCCAATTGGTTAAGAATGCTCTTAACATTCTAGGTAGCATATTTTAGATGATCCATGAACCAAGCAGTAGTTGCAGGCAAATGTAATGATAGTGAGGTTAAAATGTTTCTGGATCAAATGTTGAGTGTCCAGCGACACAAATACTTGAAAGCCAGGGGTGTCTTGCACAATATGCTGGAGAAGGGACCAGGCTCGATCAGCTTGGCAGCTTCTGCTCCTGTCACCAGCAGCACTAGGATGATCACCCTCAGTGATTGGATCTTCATCTGAAAAACAGTAGAGAACTACTCCTGCTTTATTGTTAATGTCAGTGTCACTGGATGCAGCATTTTGATCCACAAATTTACGAGGGTGACAAGGTCTGAACTGATTAATGTGGACCCATTTAAGAACATCTTCACCATCAGGATTTGTCTTAATTTGAATGATACGTGACTGGTGAGACTTTATCCACAATTACAAAAGGTCCTTTCCAGTTAGGCAAAAAATTTACTTTGGTTTTTTTTACTGTAATTATAGTAAAAGACCTTGTCTCCAATTTTATATTCTTTAGAGGTATCTTTTAAATCATAATAGGCTTTTCCACCTCTGACATTTGTCTCCAAATTTATTTTGGGTAAAGGGAAATGTGTTTTGCAAATGTTCCTGCAAATGAGTAACATATTCATGTGCAGTTGTAGCACTAGCCAAAGTATTATTGTGTTTTACTGCATCCAGTTCCATAAGAACATAAGAAATTGCCATGCTGGGTCAGACCAAGGGTCCATCAAGCCCAGCATCTTGTTTCCAACAGAGGCCAAAACCAGGCCACAAGAACCTGGCAATTACCCAAACACTAAGAAGAACCCATGCTACTGATGCAGTTAATAGCAGTGGCTATTCCCTAAGTAAAATTGATTAATAGCCATTAATGGACTTCTCCTCCAAGAACTTATCCAAACCTTTTTTGAACCCAGCTACACTAACTGCACTAACCACATCCTCTGGCAACAAATTTCAGAGCTTTATTGTGCATTGAGTGAAAATGAATTTTCTCTGATTAGTCTTAAATGTGCTACTTGCTAACTTCATGGAATGCCCCCTAGTCCTTCTATTATTCGAAAGTGTAAATAATCAAGTCACATCTACTCGCTCAAGACCTCTCATGATCTTAAAGACCTCTATCATATCCCCCCTCAGCCGTCTCTTCTCCAAGCTGAACAGCCCTAACCTCTTCAGCCTTTCTTCATAGGGTTGCTGTTCCATCCCCTTTATCATTTTGGTTGCCCTTCTCTTACCTTTCTACCTTGCGGTAGAGGGACTTACTCATGAAGGAGTCCTCACTACTGAGCTTCAGGGGTGCCTATATATTTTGTTGTCTGCTAGCTGAACATACACTGAAATAGCATCTCCATTCCAGTGTATGTTGGTCAGCTTCTGGGGTGTACCAGGTGTGTGTTTTTGGTTACAGGTGGACTTACCTCCTGAGCTCCTGAATCTGCTCAGCTCTGGTCAGTTGAAGGTGGGTTTTGGTTGAGGCAAATCTCCATTCGATCAGTGTTTAGGACCATACTGAGAATGTCCTTTTTTTTCAAGAGGATAACATTGTCATCATTATCTGCCCCCTCTTCGGGTTCTTTGTACCGAAGTACCAATAGGGAGGAATCTTCTGATCTCTGGAAATTTATTCTGAGAGAAGTCTCTTTCTGATCTACGGAGCAGGAATTATGGGCCTGCTTCCCCCTTTGAGCCACTCTTCCATATGGGAGAGGGTACCTGACCTGAGCCCACATGACCTCATTTAAATAATCAAGGATGGGGGACAGACTCATGAGATGTTCATTCGCAATTAGGAATTCCTCACCGTGGGTATTGGTGATAAGAACTGGGTGCTTCACTTTCATCTTCCCTATCTGAAGGGTGAGCCATGCCTTACCTCTGACTTCCACAGGCATTCCTCCATAGGCCTTAGATATACTTTGCACGGGACTACTCTTAGAGTGGACCTACTCTCTAAGGAAGCAGATATCTTGTCAAACAGGCTTTGCATGATTAGGGTGATCTCAGAATCCGTATCTAGGAGCCCCTCATAATTGAATACATCTTGTATTCTGATGGGGCTCATGTTTTGGAGTCCCTGAGGCCTCAGTTTCCCTAAGAAATACTTATGCTTCTTGACATAGTCCACATCCAGAAGAGGCGCAGGACTCTCCTGCGGCTGAATGTCACCTGGAATTGTAGAGGTATGGGCATCTCTGGGTTCGAACAGGGAAATGTTCCTGGCCGCTTATGGTAGAGACCTGAGGAGGAAAAACAGGATTGGTTAGTCATTGTATGCTTGGGGAGAATCCAATGGTACTAGTGCCCACTTTTGGTATTCTAGGCCCGTGCCACTATTAGATTCCTCAGACTTTTTCTTGGGTGTAGCAGGCACACTGTGGTTTTGGTTGATGAGTTTCTGGATGACGACTGTCAGCTTGGCTGGCTGGTTCACCACAGAAAGTCTCTGGTTGTATTTATGCTGCCGTCCCCAGCTGCGATTCCTTTTAGGTGGCTACAAATTTCCTGCATCCTTTTCTGGATTAGCTGTTCTGCCATCAGATTCCTTCTGGGAGGAGGCATCCAGGGCCTGTCAGACTTAGGATAAGAAAATAGGGGATAAGTTTCAAAGTGTATCTCTGGACTCTGACTCATGGAGGACACTTGGTTCCTCTC
This sequence comes from Rhinatrema bivittatum, assembly GCF_901001135.1. NCBI lineage: Eukaryota > Metazoa > Chordata > Amphibia > Gymnophiona > Rhinatrematidae > Rhinatrema > Rhinatrema bivittatum. The sequence continues at coordinate 98,842,609 of NC_042620.1, forward strand.
CTTCTTCTTATCTGTCTTTTGCTTCCTAAGAGCAGGCTTTCTTTATGACAAATGGTATGTAGCTTTTCTGCTTCCTCTATGAGGAAACGTAAGGGTTTCTCCTTGTGGAGATATAATGGAGTTTGCAGAGTAGGGGGAAGAGTCTCAAAAAGATGTTTCGGAGCGTGAACCTGTCTGCTTCAGTGATACAGGGCTCCCCATAAAAGAAAGTCTGCTTTAAATGGTAGCTAAAATCTTGGGGACTTACTTCAGGACCATATCTTAGATTGTAGGTAGAGTGCCATGCCAAAACATAAGAACATAAGAATATAAGAACATGCCATACTGGGTCAGACCAAGGGTCCATCAAGCCCAGCTTCCTGTTTCCAACAGTGGACAATCCAGGCTATAAGAACCTGGCAAGTACCCAAAAACTAAAGGGTAGATTTTAAAAAATTTTATAAAATCCGGGGTCGGCGCGCGCAAGGGGGTGCACATTTGTGCAACCTGCGCACGCGAGCCCAGCGCACGCTACCTGTTCCCTCCGAGGCCGCTCCGATTTCCGAGCGGCCTCGGAGGGAACTTTCCTTCACCCTCCCCCCACCTTCCCCTCCCTTCCCCTACCTAACCCACCCCCCCCGGCCCTATCTAAACCCCCCCCTTACCTTTATTCCATGATTTACGCCTGCGAAAAGCAGACATAAATCTGCATGCGCCGGCCAGCTGCCCCGCTCCGTGTTCCGGTCCCCGGGAGCTGGTCCGGAGGCCGGGCCACGCTCCCAGACTGCCCCCGGGCCAAAACCACGCCCGCATCGCCGCCCCCAAAACGCCGCGTGACGCCCCCGAACCGCCGCGTCATTCTCCCGCCCCTTTTAAAAAACCCCGGGACTTACGCACGTCCCGAGGCTCTGTGCGCACCGGCGGCCTTTGCAAAATAGGCGTGCCGGCACGCGAGGGCCCTGCACGTGTAAATCCAGCCGGATTTATGCGGACAGGGCATTTAAAATCCGCCCCTAAGTCTATTTCATGTACTCTTGATAGTAATAGCAGTGGCTATTTTCTAAGTCTACTTAATTAATAGCAGATAATGGACTTCTCTTCCTAGAACTTATCCAATCTTTTTTAAACACAGCTATACTAACTGCAGTAACCACATCCTCTGGCAACAATTCCAGAGTTTAATTGTGCGTTGAGTAAAAAAGAACTTTCCTTCTCCGAATAGTTTTAAATGTGCCACATGCTAACTTCATGGAGTGCCCCCTAGTCTTTCTATTATTCGAAAGAGTAAATAACTGATTCACATCTACCCATTCTAGACCTCTCATGATTTTAAACACCTCTATCATATCCCCCCTCAGCCGTCTCTTCTCCAAGCTGAAAAGTACTAACCTCTATTCATAGGGGAGCTGTTCCATTCCCCTTATCATTTTGGTCGTCATTCTCTGTACCTTCTCCATCGCAATTATATCTTTTTTGAGATTTGGCAACCAGAATTGTACACAGAATTCAAGGTGCGGTCTCAACATGGAGTGATTCAGAAGCATTATGATATTTTCCGTTTTATTCACCATTCCCTTTCTAATAATTCCCAACATTCTGTTTGCTTTTTTGATTGCCTTAGCACACTGAACTGACAATTTCAATGTGTTATCCACTATGACGCCTAGATCTCTTTCTTGGGTTGTAGCACCTAATATGGAACTTAACATTGTGTAACTATAGCAATGGTTATTTTTCCCTATATGCATCACCTTGCACTTATCCACATTAAATTTCATCTGCCATTTTGATGCCCAATTTTCCAGTCTTACAAGGTCTTCCTGCAATTTGTCACAATCTGCTTGTGATTTAAACTACTCTGAACAATTTTGTATCATCTGCAAATTTGATTATCTCAATCGTCGTATTTCTTTCCAGATCATTTATAAATATATTGAAAAGTATGGGTCCCAATACAGATCCCTGAGGCACTCCACTGCCTTCCACTGAGAAAATTGTCCATTTAATCCTACTCTCTGTTTCCTGTCTTTTAGCCAGTTTGGACTCAATGAAAGGACATCGCCACCTATCCCATGAACTTTTTACTTTTCCTAGAAGCCTCTCATGAGGACTTTGTCAAACGCCTTCTGAAAATCCAAGTATACTACATCTACCAGTTCACCTTTATCCACATGTTGATTAACTCCTTCAAAAAAAGTGAAGCAGATTTGTGAGGCAAGCCTTGCCTTGGGGTAAAGCCATGTTGACTTTGTTCTATTAAACCATGTATTTCTATATATTCTGTGATTTTGATGTTTAGAACACTTTCCACTATTTTTCCTGGCATTGAAGTCAGGCTAACTGGTCTGTAGTTTCCTGGCTCGCCCCTGGAGCCATTTTTAAATATTGTGGTTACATTTGCTATCCTCCAGTCTTCAGGTACAATGGATGATTTTTAATAATAGGTTACAAATTTTTACTAATAGGTCTGAAATTTCATTTTTTAGTTCCTTCAGAACTCTGGGGTGTATACCATCCGGTCCAGGTGATTTACTACTCTTCAGTTTGTCAATCAGGTCTACCACGATTTGATTCAGTCCATCTGAATCATTACCCATGAAAACCTTCTCCAGCATGGGTACCTCCCCAACATCCTCTTCAGTAAACACCGAAGCAAAGAAATCATTTAATCTTTCCACGATGGCCTTATCTTCTCTATGTGCCCCTTTAACCCCTCGATCATCTAATGGTCCAACTGACTCCCTCACAGGCTTTCTGCTTCAGATATATTTTAAAAAGTTTTTACTGTGACTTTTTGCCTCTATGTCCAACTTCTTTTCAAATTCTCTCTTAGCTTGTCTTATCAATGTCTTACATTTAACTTTCCAATGCTTATGGATTATCCTATTTTCTTTTGTTGGATCCTTCTTCCAATTTTTGAATGAAGATCTTTTGGATAAAATAGCTTCTTTCACTTCTCCTTTTAACCATGCCGGTAATCGTTTTGCCTTCTTTCCACCTTTCTTAATGTGTGGAATACATCTGGACTGTGCTTCTAGAATGGTATAATAATGACCACGCCTCTTGCACAGTTTTTACTTTTGTAGCTGCTCCTTTCAGTTTTTTTCTAACAATTTTTCTCATTTTATCAAAGTTTCCCCTTTTGAAAGTTTAGCACGAGAGCCGAGGATTTGCATACTGTTCCTCTTCCAGTCCATTAATTCAAATTTGATCATATTATGATCACTATTGTCAAGCGGCCCCACCACCGTTACCCTCGCTCACCAAATCCTGTGCTCCATTGAGAATTAGATCTAAAATTGCTCCCCTCTCTCGTCGGTTCCTGAACCAATTGCTCCATAAAGCTATCATTTATTCCATCCAGGAATGTTATCTCTCTAGCATGTCCTGATGATACATTTACCCATCAATATTGGGGTAATGAAGTCTCCCATTATTACTGCACTACCAATTTGGGTCAGCTTCCCTAATTTCTCTTAGCATTTCACTGTCCGTCTCACCATCTTGACCAGGTGGACGGTAGTATATTCCTATCACTATAGTCTTCCCCGACACACAGGGATTTCTACACATAAAGATTCAATTTTGTATTTAGTCTCATGCAGGATGTTTATCCTGTTGGACTCTATGCCATCCCGGACATAAGGTGCCACACCGCCTCCCGGGTGCTCCTCTCTGTCATTGCGATATAATTTGTACCCCAATATAGCACTGTCCCATTGATTGTCCTCCTTCCACCATGTCTCTGAAATGCCAATTAAGTCTATGTCATCATTCACTGTTATATATTCTAATTCTCCTATCTTACTTCTTAGACTTCTGGCATTAGCATACAAACATTTCAAAGTATGTTTTTTGTTTATATGTTCATTCTGCTTTTTAATTGATAGGGATAAGTTAGAATTTTTTAGCTCAGGTGAGGTTTTAGTTACAGGCACTTGGACTACTTTTCTTATTATTGGAACCTCACTTTCGGGATGCCCTAATTCTAATGCATCATTAGTATCCTTTGAAGATACCTCTCTCCGAACCATGTGCTGCTGAGCGACTGTCAGCTTTCCCCTTTGTTCTAGTTTAAAAGCTGCTTTATCTCCTTTTTAAAGGTTAGCGCCAGCAGTCTGGTTCCACCCTGGTTAATGTGGAGCCCATCCCTTTGGAGGAGACTCCCCCTTCCCCAAAGGTTCCCCAGTTCCTAACAAAACTGAATCCCTCTTCCTTGCACCATCATCTCATCCACGCATTGAGACACTGCTAGGATAAGTCCCAAAGTGCTCTTTGAGGGCAAACTCAAATGTGTCTAAGGACTCTTTTACCTTTTACCTCAGTTGGGATGCTAGCTATGTATTATCTAGCTTCTTCACTGAAACTCCATGGGAGTAGGGCCACCTGGTCTTTTTCAGAATGGGTACCTACTACCTGAAAAAAATCTTATGCAAACCATGTTAAGTGCTGCAAAATATGAGTCAGAATTTTCTTGAAAGGAAGTGCTTAATGTTTGGAGGAGCTTAATATCAGGCCAATACAGTACAGTGCGCTCCAGTGGAGTGCACTGTTAACTGGCATTTGGACGCGCGATTTCGACGCACTAGCTTTACCCCTTATTCAGTAAGGAGTAATAGCGCCCGCTCTCTCGCGATTTTTACTGTATTGGCCCATATGTTTGGTGAGGTTGGAAGCTCCCCCTAGTATCAGCTGGTGGTAAGCCTGTCAGGGTGTTGGCTTTTGAGCCCAGCCCCACTTGTGAGAGGATGAGAGGAGCAGCTTTCTCTCCTCATCCCAGGCTGTATAGAGGGGAGCAGGTGTATGTGTCTCTTTCCTTTGTACTGGAGAGAGGCTACGGCTGTATTTAGAAGCTAACTCCTTGGTCTTGTCCCATCTCTTAAGCTTTTCCCATGATTCTGGTTATCTCTCCTAATCTTGAGAAAAAGGCTGTCTGTAGCTCTATGTCTCAGACTGCCCCCTTCTTCCAAGAATGGGGATCTTTATGACCTCTGGACTCCCTTGGCCAGTCAATGACTCCTGCTTATGAGAAAAAGTTGTATCATTGTCCCTCTGTCTTGGTTTTATTTACACAGGAGCATACAAACAGGCAGATCTTGATATTATCCTTCAGTTTAAAGTTCTCGTCTGGGCAAAGTTTCTTTTCTTAGCTTTGAGAGTAACTTGGCTTGTCAGCACACTGGTCTGCATATGTCTTGGCTATTATGTGTTATTATTTGTGATAATTGTGGGTGGATCCTTGGGCCGGTGGCAGATGACCACGCCCATGGGGGAAGATCCCGAGAGGGGGCGCGGGTCAGGCTCAGAGATGGGAGACAGAGTTCGTTAGAATCTCTATTGTATTGTGTTTCATAACGGTTTAAGACGATATTAAAATTATCGGACGATAATTTTAATCGTCGTAAAACGATTCACATCCCTATTAGATATCCATGTAAATGTTTAATGTTACATGAAGGGAAAAGGTATATCTATTATGATCCAGAACAAATGAAGAACTACATTGAAAGTGTAAAGAAAGGATCAACAGCACCGAACCAACCAGGTGAATAGATTGATAACGCTGCAGACTTTCTCCCAATTTTGTTACAATGTTAAAATATTCTGTTCCATATGTGCATTTTAAGACCTTTCTGTTTCTTTATAACAGTTTAAGTGCAATTTAGGTTTGCTGATGTTTGATGTAAACCTATTTTTTGCATTGTAATATGTAAAAAAAATTGATAAATAAAGAATTTAAAAAAAATGCAATAGGAAAAAAATACATTTCATATTATTTTTCATATTGTTTTTTGGGGGGAGCCAAAAAAAACAATATTAAAAAAAATAGAAAACCCACCCCAACACTTCCCATTTATTACAATATTGAGCCCCCCTCAACCAGCTTAACCCCCTCCCAACTAGCTGATCCCATCCTAGCCCAGCCTCCTGACCCCCCCCCCCTCCCAGGACTCACCAAAAATGACTAGTGGTCTAGCAGGGGGCCCGGGAGTGACTTCCCATTCCCAGGCTGGCAGCTGCCATTATTCAAAATGATGCTGGCCGCCCTTTGCCTCTGTCTTGTGATTGGGGCTACTGGTGCTGTTGGGTAGCCTCTGTCTCATGGTAGGGACAATGGGCAGCCCGTGCCATTTTTCAAAATAGGAGCCACTGTGCAAGAAGACAGACAGATATGAACATGATAGAAACACCTGAGTACTTCAGTGGTATAAAAAATGCAAAAGAAACAAGAATTTTACAGAGGAAAGAAAGTTTTGAAGCTCAGGAGTAGCATTAGAAAAGGGTGGAGAGTAGGATTAAATGGACAATTTTCTCAGTGGAAGGGAGTGGGCAGTGGAGTGCCTCAGAGATCTGTATTGGGACCCTTACTTTTCAATATATTTATAAGTGATCTGGAAAGAAATACGACAAGTGAGATAATCAAATTTGCAGATGATACAAAATTGTTCAGAGTAGTTAAATCACAAGCAGATTGTAATAAATTGCAGGAAGACCTTGTGAGACTGGAAAATTGGGCATCAAAATGGCAGATGAAATTTAATGTGGATAAGTGCAAGGTGATGCATATAGGGAAAAATAACCCATGCTATAGTTACACAATGTTAGGTTCCATATTAGGTGCTACAACCCAAGAAAGAGATCTAGGCGTCATGGTGGATAACACATTGAAATCGTTGGTTCAGTGTGTTGCGGCAGTCAAAAAAGCAAACAGAATGTTGGGAATTATTAGAAAGGGAATGGTGAATAAAACAGAAAATGTCATAATGCCTCTGTATCGCTCCATGGTGAGACCGCATCTTGAATACTGTGTACAATTCTGGTCGCCGCATCTCAAAAAAGATATAATTGCGATGGAGAAGGTACAGAGAAGGGCTACCAAAATGATAAGGGGAATGGAACAGCTCCCCTCTGAGGATAATTAAAGAGGTTAGGACTTTTCAGTTTGGAGAAGAGATGGCTGAGGGGAGATATGATAGAGGTGTTTAAAATCATGAGAGGTCTAGAACGGGTAGATGTGAATCGGTTATTTACTCTTTCGGAATACAGAAAGACTAGGGGGCACTCCATGAAGTTAGCATGTGGCACATTTAAAACTAATCGGAGAAAGTTCTTTTTTACTCAACGCACAATTAAACTCTGGAATTTGTTGCCAGAGAATGTGGTTAGTGCAGTTAGTATAGCTGTGTTTAAAAAAGGATTGGATAAGTTCTTGGAGGAGAAGTCCATTACCTGCTATTAATTAAGTTGACATAGAAAATATCCACTGCTATTACTAGCAACGGTAACATGGAATAGTTTTTGGGTACTTGCCAGGTTCTTATGGCCTGGATTGGCCACTGTTGGAAACAGGATGCTGGGCTTGATGGACCCTTGGTTTGACCCAGTATGGCATGTTCTTATGTTCTTATGCCTGCAATAGTCTCTCAGTGAAGATGCTGGAGGAAAAAAAAAACAGTAACAAAATTCTAGAAAGACTGGGATAAGCACAGAAGATCCCTCATTCAAAAAAAAAAAAAAAAAGAAGGGAAAGACAGCAATCAACTGTGTTCTTTTTTATTGCAAAAGGAAGCAAATAGAGCAGACTAGGTGAGCCTTATAGTCCAAATCTGCCATCATAATTTATGTTTCTCTGTTTCCTAGAATGGAGTATTTAAAAGGGATTTGCTGGCTAAAAAAAAAGATTTACTATGAATATGGTGTCTATGTATTACACAGTTGGTTGCCTTTTTCTTATAGATTGTTCATGCTGTGTCCTTTTTTATATATATCAAACATTACCTGCACATCACTAAGCACGTGGGCTCTTGCGTGTGGCTATTCTTCCTATTACAAACAGTTTCTCTTTCTCCTTGGAGAGCTAGTAATGTGCCACAGTTTACTGTGACTGAGTTATTGCAACATGCTGTACTTTTTTGGCCTGACACACTAAGGGCTGATGATTCATGCAGCAACATTGTTCATACTGTAATGAACAGAAAAAAATATTCCATTTTTGGAACTAATGAAGGGGAACAGATTGCATCAGAGTGATACAACCTGATCACGATGAGTGAAAAGATTGCATCAATACACTTTTGCATCAGCCCCCACTGATTCTGATTTTAACAGTGCAGAGACTTGCCAGATATTGTGGGTTCCTGTTCTGCATTCGATATGTGTAGTCTTTTTATATGAAAACAATATTCCTTGTTAAATTCAGTAACCAGTATATTCAATATTGAGTGAAATGATCCCCAATTAAGTGGTCATTTCACCCAATACTGTGAGTTAAAAAATTTACAGCCAATGGGATATTTGTGAGTTTGGTGAAAAAAAAATACAAAAGACCTCTGAGCTGTTTTTTAAAACATAAAATGTGATATTTTTTTCACAAAATAATCATATTTTATGTTATATAAAGCTGCTCACAGACCCTTTTATCTTAGAAAAGCTACATAAAGGAAAATTGGTTCTTACCTGCTAATTTTGTTTCAGTAGTACTACAGATCATTCCAGACTCCTGGGTTTTGCCTCCCTGCCAGCAGATGGAGCAAAGTTTCACTGATACTTTATATAATCCCGGGGTGTGCCACCTGCAGTCCCTCAGAATTGACTCTACCCAAGCCAATAAACCACATCAATTTCTAAGCAAACTCCCTCCCCTCCAATGAGCTAGAAGAAGGTGATGTTGCCCAAAAAGACAATGGAAAACTCATTTCCAAAATTTAACATAAGCAATCAGCATTGAAAACCTCCAACAAGTCCGCACTATATACAAAGCAACAGTATGAGCAGCGGACTCTCCCCCAGTGAATGGGTGGGTCTCTGGACTGACATGTTGTAGTACAGGAACAAAAATTAGAAGGTAAGAACTAATTTTTCTTTCCCTGTATGTACCCAGATTAGTCCAGACTCCTGGGATGTACCTAAGCTCCCTTAACTTGGGTGGGACCTGGAGACTTCCACTTGTAGAACACTCTCACCAAAGCACATGGAAGCAGGAGCCCCGACATCCAAGCAATAATACCTAACAAAAATGTGCAAAGACTTCCCAGTAGCCACCCAACAAATTTCATGTGGAGACACCTGTTGTGACTCAGCCCAGGAAGACACCTGTGAATACACCAAGTGCGCCCCTCCCCCCCAGCAACGGGCACCCTTTAACAATGTAAGTCGATCTGACTGCTTCCTTCAGCCACCACACAATTGTAGCCTTAGAGACCTTAATTCCCTTCTTTGGACTACTCCATAGTTCAACGAGGTGATCAAATCTACAAAGAGGTGATTCGAACATCTTAAGTGACCTTTAGATACATTTATTTATTTATTTATTTTTAATTTTTATATACCGATGTTCCTGTATAGCATACATATCGCACCGGTTTACAGAGAACTGAACAGTCACTTCAGGGGCGGAATACATTAAAACAGGATACAGTAAACGGAATAATAATGCATGCGACCTATCTAAGAGCCTAAGCTCCCTTGCGTGAGGGTTTAGAGGAATCCAAATCCGGAAAATCTGGAAACTCTACTGTCTAACTAAAATGGAACACAGAGACTACCTCAGGCAGAAAAGAAGGCACCATGCATAAAGATACCCCCAAATCCATCTGTAGGAAGAGATCTCGACATGACACAGTCCAGATGTATTCCACACATTAAGAAAAGTGGAAAAAAGGCAAAACGATTACCGGCATGGTTAAAAGGGGAGGTGAAAGAAGCTATTTTAGCCAAAAGATCTTCATTCAAAAATTGGAAGAAGGATCCAACAGAAGAAAATAGGATAAAGCATAAACATTGGCAAGTTAAATGTAAAACATTGATACGACAGGCTAAGAGATAATTTGAAAAGAAGTTGGCAGTAGAGGCAAAAACTCACAGTAAAAACTTTTTTAAATATATCCGAAGCAGAAAGCCTGTGAGGGAGTCAGTTGGACCATTAGATGATCGAGGGGTTAAAGGGGCACTTAGAGAAGATAAGGCCATCGCGGAAAGATTAAATGATTTCTTTGCTTCGGTGTTTACTGAAGAGGATGTTGGGGAGGTACCCGTAATGGAGAAGGTTTTCATGGGTAAAGATTCAGATGGACTGAATCAAATCACGGTGAACCTAGAAGATGTGGTAGGCCTGATTGACAAACTGAAGAGTAGTAAATCACCTGGACCGGATGGTATACACCCCAGAGTGCTGAAGGAACTAAAAAATGAAATTTCAGACCTATTAGTAAAAATTTGTAACTTATCACTAAAATCATCCATTGTACCTGAAGACTGGAGGATAGCAAATGTAACCCCAATATTTAAAAAGGGCTCCAGGGGTGATCCGGGAAACTGCAGACCGGTTAGCCTCACTTCAGTGCCAGGAAAAATAGTGGAAAGTGTTCTAAACATCAAAATCATAGAACATATAGAAAGACATGGTTTAATGGAACAAAGTCAGCATGGCTTTACTCAAGGCAAGTCTTGCCTCACAAATCTGCTTCACTTTTTTGAAGGAGTTAATAAACATGTGGATAAAGGTGAACCGTTAGATATAGTATACTTGGATTTTCAGAAGGCGTTTGACAAAGTTCCTCATGAGAGGCTTCTAGGAAAAGTACAATACACTTCAATATATACACTTCAATAAGGTCTATGTACTTCAATATATACACTTCAATAAGGTCTATGTACCCACACAGCACAACTTAGACTACCCCCCTAATTATTCAAGATATTTATTCACGCTTTAAACATCCCTTACATTGTTCCTCTTCCTGTCGACGAGTTATTATCATCATTATTATCACTATTATGGTCTATGTAATTTAATTTGTATTATTTATATTATATTTATATGTTATATGTTACTCTTATGTTAAGAAAAGCTGTTTAATGTAACGCCTTTATTGCGACAGTTATTGTTCGATGTAAACCGACCTGATTCGATACTTGCATTGAGAATGTCGGTATATAAAAATCCGAAATAAATAAATAAATAAATAAAAGTAAAAAGTCATGGGATAGGTGGCGATGTCCTTTCGTGGATTGCAAACTGGCTAAAAGACAGGAAACAGAGAGTAGGATTAAATGGGCAATTTTCTCAGTGGAAGGGAGTGGACAGTGGAGTGCCTCAGGGATCTGTATTGGGACCCTTACTTTTCAATATATTTATAAATGATCTGGAAAGAAATACGACGAGTGAGATAATCAAATTTGCAGATGACACAAAATTGTTCAGAGTAGTTAAAGCACAAGCAGATTGTGATAAATTGCAGGAAGACCTTGTGAGGCTGGAAAATTGGGCATCCAAATGGCAGATGAAATTTAATGTGGATAAGTGCAAGGTAATGCATATAGGGAAAAATAACCCATGCTATAATTACACAATGTTAGGTTCCATATTAGGTGCTTCAACCCAAGAAAGAGATCTAGGTGTCATAGTGGATAACACATTGAAATCGTCTGTTCAGTGTACTGTGGCAGTCAAAAAAGCAAACAGAATGTTGGGAATTATTAGAAAGGGAATGGTGAATAAAATGGAAAATGTCATAATGCCTCTGTATCGCTCCATGGTGAGACCACACCTTGAATACTGTGTACAGTTCTGGTCGCCGCATCTCAAAAAAGATATAATTGCGATGGAGAAGGTACAGAGAAGGGCTACCAAAATGATAAGGGGAATGGAACAGCTTCCCTACGAGGAAAGACTAAAGAGGTTAGGACTTTTCAGCTTGGAGAAGAGACGACTGAGGAGGGATATGATAGAGGTGTTTAAAATCATGAGAGGTCTAGAACGGGTAGATGTGAATCGGTTATTTACTCTTTCGGATAGTAGAAAGACTAGGGGGCACTCCATGAAGTTAGCATGGGGCACATTTAAAACTAATCGGAGAAAGTTCTTTTTTACTCAATGCACAATTAAACTTTGGAATTTGTTACCAGGGGATGTGGTCAGTGCAGTTAGTATAGCTGTGTTTAAAAAAGGATTGGATAAGTTCTTGGAGGAGAAGTCCATTACCTGCTATTAAGTTCACTTAGAGAATAGCCACTGCCATTAGCAACAGTAACATGGAATAGACTTAGTTTTTGGGTACTTGCCAGGTTCTTATGACCTGGATTGGCCACTGTTGGAAACAGGATGCTGGGCTTGATGGACCCTTGGTCTGACCCAGTATGGCATTTTCTTATGTTCTTATGTTCTTATGACAGTGCCTGGAGCTCCAAAATTCTCTTGGCTGAACAAATAGCCACCAAAAAAACATTTTAAGAGTCAAGTCCTTAACCGTAGCTCTCTTTAGTGGTTCAAACGCAGCTCTCTTTAGTGGTTCAAACGCAGCTCCATACAATCCTCTTAGGCATGGATGTCCAACTCCAGTCCTCGAGGGCCGCAAACCGATCTGATTTTCAGATTATCCCTAATGAATATGCATGATATAAATTTGCATGCACTGCATCAATTGTATGCAGATCTGTCTCATGTATATTCATTAGAGATATCCTAAAAACCAGACCAGTTTGTGGCCCTCGAGAACTGGAGTTAGACAACCCTGCTCTAAGGATGAATTCAGATTCAAGACAGAGAAATGTTCCACAACTTAGGATGCAAGTTCATAGCTTTCTAAAGGAACCGTATAACATCCAGATGTGCACCTTATCCCGGAGGCAACCCAATGTTGCTACCTGGACTCTTAGAGAGTTAAAGGCCAGTCCCTTGGCCAGAACCCTTCTGTAGAAAGGCAAAAATATGTGACACCAGAGCCTGAACATGCTGAGGCTGCACTCCGTCAACAGCAGACCAGGACTTGAAGATCCTCCAAATTCACACATATGTCAAGGATGTAGAAGGTCGCCTAGCCTGCAATAAGCTGGAAATAAACGCTTCAAAATATCCCCTCCATCTCAGTCGTCTCCTCTAAGAAGCAAAACGAGACATAAGTGAGTCGCATGACCCAAAAACTATTGGGCCCTGGTGGAAAAGAGTCAACCAATGTCTGAACCTCAAGAGTCAATCTATGGCCACATTGATCAGATCTGGGAAGCATGGTTGATGTGGATACTCTGGAGCTATCAAGATCATATTGCCTGGATGTTTCTCTGCCCGCCATAATCCCTTGTCCACCAGAGGCCACGGCGAGAAGACAAAGAAAAATCCCTTGAGACCACAGCAGCACCAGAGCTCTGATTCCTTCCATACTATGTTCTGTTCAGGGGCTGGAAAACAGCAATGCCTTGGTGTTCTCTTTAGTCGGGATACCCCCATCTTTCATGAATGAGACATCGCTGCCTCCAACACCTCCCATTCCCTGGGGTCTAACTTTCTCCGATCGAGAAAATCTACCTGAACGTTGTTCACTTCAGGGATGCGAGATGCTGTTAGCCACTTCAAGTGCTGCTCTGCCCAGAGAATCAATCCTGGGCCTCTTGAGCCAAAGCCTGAATGTTGGTTCCACCTAAATGGTTGATGTAGGCCACTGTTATCACATTGTCTGATAGGATCTGTACTGGATGGCCTCAAAAACTTGGCAGACAGGCAAGCAACATGAAATGCACAGCTCTCGTCTATAATGATGCCTCCTGTTTCAAACAGTGGCCCTGCACTGACTGTTCTTGCCACACTGCCCTCCATTTAGGGAGGCTTGCATTGGTGGTGACTATTACCCAATTTGGAACCTCCAATTCTGCCGCATGCTTGAGACTGGTTCAAGTAAGCCACCATAAAATACTTTCCTTGGTTTCCCTTTCTAATGGATGAGGAACATAAGAATATAAGAACATAAGAAATTGCCATGCTGGGTCAGGATTGTACTAGGGCCAACCAATGGAGACCTAGATGGTCTCTATAGGTAGACATTGTTGTGCAAGACAGCAGGAAGTAAACGCATCTCCTTCTGCATACCAAGAGGGTTTAGGTGGGCATCTTGGGGTTCTCAGCAGCCTTGTTGCTGTTTTGGGGTCCACACAGGTTTGTTCTGTAATGAAGATGGAAAATCAGCATCTGGACAGCTTTGTTGTATTGTGCAGGAGTGGGTTGGGCATTGCAAAAGAGGATAGCACATTGAGGCTGTGATGCAAGATCCACACATAGCCTTTTTAACTGTCCCTTCCTACCTCCACTTTGTGTTGTTAATTTTCACTATATGGCCATGAGAAAGTTTGTACACTTTTGTGTATAGGATATGAGATTAGAACTTCATTATCCTGCTCATTTAAATAATTAGCTTATGCTTATGTGCTTAATTTGTTTTTGAGCCACATGGCCAGCAAAATTTCTGTTGCACCAGCAACTTAAACAATCACCTTATGTGTTGTGAACACGGGGCTAGTGGACCCTTAGGCCGGCCTACAGGAGACTTGGGAAGGACTTCACTGATCTCGAATGAACAGGCTGGGAGGCAGACATCGGGCGGGCAGGTAGAAACGGTTTCACCCTGGAAGCTGGTACTCCCCCGGGAGGAGCCCTTGGGAGTCCAGCCACTGGGACTTAGGAGATTCACTCTGGAAGTCGGAGCCCCCCCAGGAGGAGCCTGTAGGGACCCGACTGCTGGGACTTAGGTGAGGCGGTCGAAGGAAAGGAAGCAGGCAAGTAACAGGCTTGGCTGAGATAGGCAGGAACCCGGCTAGGGCTGAAGACAGGCAGGAACCTGGATTGGGCTGAAGGCAGGCAGGAACCTGGCTTGGGCTGGCAGGCAGGAACCCGGCTTGGGCTGTAGACAGGCAGGAACCCGGCTTGGGCTGGCTGGCAGGAACCCGGCTTGGGCTGTAGACCGGCAGGAGCCCGGCTTGGGCTGGCAGGCAGGAACCCAGCTTGGGCTGTAGACAGGCAGGAACCCGGCTTGGGCTGGCTGGCAGGAACCCGGCTTGGGCTGTAGACAGGCAGGAACCCGGCTTGGGCTGGCTGGCAGGAACCTGGCTTGGGCTGTAGACCGGCAGGAGCCCGGCTTGGGCTGTAGACAGGCAGGAACCCGGCTTGGGCTGGCTGGCAGGAACCCGGCTTGGGCTGGCAGGCAGGAACCCAGCTTGGGCTGTAGACAGGCAGGAACCTGGCTTGGGCTGGCTGGCAGGAACCCGGCTTGGGCTGGCTGGCAGGAAACCGGCTTGGACTGTAGACAGGCAGGCAGGCTGGAACCGGCAGGCATGCAGGAACGGAGTAGCCAGAACGCTGGCAGTCTCCGGAGCTCGAGACAACGGGGGACCGCAGGAACCCTATTGCAAGGCACTGATCGGGTGTCCATGGTGGCCCTAAGTAGGCCGCGGCGTCTGATGTCAGACTAGGTGCGGAGCCACCCTCAGGCGGGAAACTGTCTAGAAAAGTGTGGGGCGTCCGCGCGCGCGCCTAGAGGCAGGCCAGCAATGGCGTCTCCCCCGCGGGGACGCCCAGATCCCGACTCTGCTTCGTCCCCGACCGGCAGGAACCCTCGAGGTAAGGACCGGGACATGAGCTTCACGGACCGGACCGCAACAATATGTCCACGGTAAGAGAATACTTCTCAAAACTATTTCCACTGGTAAAACAGTACTTTGCTTTTAGAAAAGAGTTTTGTAAAAATTTCCCACCCTATATGCAGGTAAAAGGACATACATAGGACCTATAAGAATGTCCTTTTACCCACAGCATGAAGAAGAATTCTTGAGGGCAGACTGTGGCAGGGTTTGGAATTATGCACATACTTTTGCATGTGTAAAGGATGGCAATAAACAATATGCACATCTCACACACACAAACACCAGCCCAGTCGGTTGCTGTCGGCAGGATTTTATTAGCTGGAAAAACTGGTATGTGTTCAAAAGTAAGAACAAACTTTTAATAATTGACATCAACTTGGTTTTTCTGGAAAACACAGCAAGTGATCGTATAGTGGACGTTTATTTTTTTAACATTTAAAGTGAAGCCAGGGTCATAGCATAACTATGGCCAATATGGCCTCTGCCATAGGCGCAACTATCTGAAGAGTGCATTAGTACCTCTGGTGATGTCACCTATCACTTTCATCAGAGTGGTGCAGCCCCACCAGAATCATTGGCAGGGCTGTAAAAGAAGGAGGAGCACTTGTGCAGCCCTACCAGAATCGACAGCAGGGCCGCTCTGAGGCAGAGAAAGTGCACAGCGGCCTCATCAGAATTGTCAGCACAGCTTAAGTCAGAAGAGGAGCACCGTCAATATTAGTGGTGAGGTCTGAGGAGAAGAAACACCGTAGCCCCCGCCAGAATCACCGGCAGGGCCTTAAAAGGAGGAGCGGTGCTGTGGCCCCTCTGGAATTGACAGTAGGGCTGCCCTAAGGAAGAGGAAGCGCACTACGACCTCACCAGAATTGTCGGCATAACTTGAGTAGGAAGAGGAGCGCTGCCAAAATCACCGGCACGGCTTGAGAAGGAGAAGTGCCATGGCCTCACTGGAATCACCATAGGGCCTGAGAAAGAGAATCACCGTGGCCTCACTGGGAATTGCCGGCAGGGCCTGAGGAAGAGAAGCACAGTGGCCTCTCTGGAATCTGCAGCAGGACCTTAAGAAGTGGAGGAGGAATGCTGCGACCCCGTCCCTGCTGGAAACATCAGAGGGGCCTTAGGAGGAGAAACATTGTGTTCTCACTGGTGATTCTGGCAGGGCCTTTGGAGGTCAAGGAGTGGAGTAACCAGCTCAACAGGAAGACCACTAGGCCAGAGCTGGGTTGGCCCCAAAAAGAGGACATCCTTTTGGCCATAGGTGCTGAAGAAGGAAACTGCTTCTGCTGCTTCAAGAAGTGAGAGAAAAGTGAGAAAGAGCATATGTGTGGTGAGAGTATGTGTGTGTGTGTGTGTGTATAATTGAAAGAAAGTGTGTGTGTGTGTGTGTGTGCCTATAAGTGAAAGAGAGCATGTGAGTGCATATAAGTGACAGAGAGCGTGTGTGAGAGAGACTGAGAGAAAGCATGTGTGTGCGTGTGTGACAGAAAGCATATTGTATGGAAGAGAGCATATGTGTGTGTGTGTGTGAGAGAGAGTGACAGAGAGCATGTGCATGTGTGAGACTGAGAGTGCCAACTAAATTAAACTGTATGGGGTAGATTTTTAAAAAATGCGCGTTTGCATACTTTTGTTGGCGCACCAGGTGCCAACAAAAGTACGCTGGATTTTAGTAGATACGCGCGTAGCTGCGCCTATCTGCTAAGGGGCGGATTTTAAAAGCCCTGTTCGCGTAAATCCGCCCGGATTTACGCGAGCAGGGCCTTGCGCGCTGGCGCGCCTATTTTCCATAGGCCTGCCGGCGCGCGCAGAGCCCCGGGACTCGCGTAAGTCACGGGGTTTTTTGTCGGGGGCATGTCGGGGGCGTGTCGGGGCGGAGCCAATTGACGCAGCATTTTGGGTGCGGGAGGCGGCGTTTCGGGGGTGGGCCCGGGGGCGTGGTTTCGGCCCGGGGCGGTCCGGGGGGCGTGGCCGCACCCTCAGGAACCGCCCCCGGGTTGTGTCTCGGCGCCTCCGGGAGGCGTAAATCCCTGGACAAAGGTAGGGGGGGGTTTAGATAGGGCCGGGGGGGTGGGTTAGGTAGAGGAAGGGAGGGGAAGGTGAGGGGAAGGTGAAAGAGGGTTCCCTCCGAGGCCGCTCCAATTTCGGAGCGGCCTCGGAGGGAACAGAGGCAGGCTGCGCGGCTCGGCGCGCGCCGGCTGCCCAAAATCGGCAGCCTTGCGTGCGCCGATCCTGGATTTTAGCGGCTACGCACGTATCTACTAAAATCCAGCGTACTATTGTTTGCGCCAGGAGCGCGAACAAAAGTACGCGAATGTGCCGTTTTTAAAAATCTACCCCTAAAATCCAGGATCAGCGCGCGCAAGGCTGCCAATTTTGGGCAGCCGGCGCGCGCCGAGCCGCGCAGCCTGCCTCCATTCCCTCCGAGGCCGCTCCGAAATCGGAGCGGCCTCGGAGGGAACTCTCTTTCGCCCTCCCTTCACCTTCCCCTCCCTTCCTCTACCTAACCCACCCCCCCGGCCCTATCTAAACCCCCCCCCCTCACCTTTGTCCGCGGATTTACGCCTCCCAGAGGGAGAAGTAAATCCCGGGACTCTATGCGAGTCCCGGGGCTCTGCGCGCGCCGGCAGGCCTATGGAAAATAGGCGCGCCGGCGCGCAAGGCCCTGCTCGCGTAAATCCGGGCGGGTTTACGCGAGCAGGGCTTTTAAAATCTGCCCTTATGGGTATGATGTAGAATCAATTGTCAATACTCAAAATTACATAATATTTACAAATCCATAGATAGCTACAACCGTGTAGTCTATATTAAATGGAGATGGAAACCTCATAAAAATAGCTGGCTTTTTGCATGAAAGCCCAAGAATTGCCAACTGTGCAATTTTTACAGTTACTAACAAAGTTGAGACTGTAATTCACAGATATTTCCACCACAGATATTTCCACCTCCGATAACTTTTGAAACCACTTATTTTAAAGATTTTTTGATTAGAATAGCTTTTAGGCAGAAAGAGGAACTTATCGTAGCAGGACTTTAACAATTATGGAAACCGCACAGCCCGACATGGCTCGTGTTTCTTTCGGCTTCTTCAGGGGCAAGTAGTGCAGCACGTTTCGGATGTCTGCCATGTTACTTAGTCTGGTACTGGGTCACAGCTTATAGTGCGTTTTCCATAATTGTTAAAGTCCTGTTACGATAAGTTCCTCTTTCTGCCTAAAAGCTATTCTAATCAAAAAATCTTTTAAAAAAGTGGTTTCAAAAGTTATCGGAGTTTACGCAGCAGACGTGACTCTCCATTGGTTTGATTTCGATCAGATGATTGGTTTAAAAACAGGAGGAACTAGTTGAAAGAGTTTGCCAAACATTATGTAGGAAGAAGAGCGACCCAACAGTAAGGAGAAAGACGATAGACTCCCTTGAAGAAGATAATTTTCAGTTATTGAAACATGGCCATGTCGGGAGACAAGAATAAAGCAAGCTAAGTAGATCGGGAATGCAATGTTGTTCAACGTCATTTAATAAAATAAGAAAAAAAGAAGTGGGGAAACTGCACAGGTGAAGAAAACGCCGAAGATATAATATATAGATGCTGTGAATTTGAAGGTGGACAATTTATTGGAACAATAAACTTTTAAAAAAAGAAAAGGTTTATGATTAGGAATATTTTAAAAGATAGCACAATGGTCATCTTGACTGGGAGGTAACGGCGAAAGAGGTTTTCATATATTTGCACAAGATACCCCATAGTCATAAAAACGTTCAAGAGCCACAGGCACTAATTTGAGATAAGCAATAGAAAGAAATGAAAGAATGTGTGTATAACTGAGTGTTTAAAGATTGATACGTCCTGCTTTGCTAAAATCTAAGTTGTAACCGCAGTTGATTCGAGGAATCATTTTTAGCGGTGTATTGTCTTGCATTTAAACCACAACAGCAAAAGATACAAGAGACAAACATCAAGGGGCAGAGACATTTTTAATTAAAATCTGTCCAGTGCAGATGGAGTATCAATAATAATGACAGAAGAACAAGATATGGTTGATATAAAAAAGTATGTCCTAAAAAAGATACAATATATGATGAGTAAAACACAAGGAGCGTTACCTATGAGCTATCGACGGTCTAGAATTACAAGGGTTAAAATATAAATTAAAAAAAAAAAATTTTTCTTCATAAAAATCAATAAAAAGTAGGTAGGAGGAAGGCTGGTTCATGATTACAATTACTGAAGCACACTGCAGACAAGGCTATGGATTAGCAAGTTGCAGCTGGTGTATGAAACCATCCTTTCCCTACTTTCATTATTTTTGGTTAAAGGGTAAAAAAATACAGATTGAAGGGGTGGGGATTATTTGTTTTTTTTGTAATTACTACTTCTATGTATGCACACAAAATATTTATTTGTATTTATTTATTTAGATTTTTATATTCCGCTTTTCTAACTTTTTTTCAGCACTTCAAAGCGGATTACATTCAGGTACTGTAGGTATTTTCCTATCCCCAGAAGGCATACAATGATAGCATCTTTGTAGGTGCAACCTGCCAGCATATACATCTGGCAGAGTAAGGTGCAAAAGATGTGGCCTGATGTGGCAACCACTATGTGGAGTGAGCAGGATCTGTTCTACTGAGAGGAAGGTAAGTAGGCCATGGTCTTGAAAAAGGGAACCTCTAATAGGAGTGCAAGCAGCCCTTAAGAACACCCCCCCCCCCCCCCCAATACACCTAATCTTCTCTGGCAACTGAAGGTCTTGGAACCATGCACCGCCCCAAATAACAGGACAATTAGGCCCACTCCAAGAACTAGACGGAAGAGCATCCAGGTTCGGGGTATAGAAGTACTACACTACAGGCAGATATCTTCTCATCCAGAAATGTGACACAACATATCTGAGGTCTGACACTGTCAAGTTTCATATGTCCCCCTTCTCAACACAAGGAATAAACAGTGTGAGCCATAGGTGGAATATTGTTTGAGTAAGCGTGAGGCCATTTTCTCACCCAATGGTACAATCATATCTCTGAGACTCTCACTGTAAACAGTGGAAACCCAGGATCACTTGTGTTGAAATCCAGTCTGTGTGTTCTGTCCCCAGCAGTGGGTACATGTTTGTATCTGTATATACTGTAGTTTAACTGTGTTTTGTGCAGTCCCTCCCTTCTGAGGATTCTTGATACTGAAACACTTTTTGTAACCCATGATAAAAGTCTGTGAGCCTTGCCTTTAAGAGGAGCCTTTGCCCTTAAGAGAAGCTCCCTCCTCCCTCCACTTTCTCTCACTAACTTGAGACTTCCTAGGTGCCTTATAGGCTTAAGGGACTATCCTTCATGTTCCCCCTGTGTCACATGGTTCTTAGGCTCGCTGCCATTGGACCTTGCCCCCCTGCCCCCAGCTTGTGGAGGCGTTTCCTTTAGCAGCTCCCGAGGAAAGCTCAGTCTTGCCCATGTGGGCTTTGAAGTCAGCAGCGCTCTGTAAAACTCCTTGAAACAATCGAGTTTTTACCTTCTTTTTTACTGGCTTATTCTGAAGACTAAATCAGCCTCATATCCCTCAAGCTCCCTACCTCCACCATAAACTACTCCTGCAACACAAGAAACTTCCTTCTCCCTCCTGCTACCCTGTCTCCAGTTACCAAAGATCTTTGCCTTGGGGTTCACGTCTGAGATGCAACAATTGTAAGATGCAACAAAAGGCAGGCCCCTTTGTGCGCCCCTTCGTGCGCACCAGAACATAGAACCTTCAATTACACATCCTTCCGGAACTTCGACTTACTCCGAATTCTAGCTCTCCTACATTAACCTACCTGCAACATTTGACCAGTCTCTCCAACATTCACCCATCCAACATCTACTCAGCCACTCCAACAGTCATCCATCCGCTTCGCTTCACCAACGCACTCAAACGGGCATCCAGCCACTCCAGCACCCACGCTAAGACAACCACACCACAGATCATCCTGTCCTCTTCCAGCAAAAACATTATCCTCACCAAGCAGCCTCCAGAACACATCCTAACCTCATCTAGAAACCTTCAGCTTTGTTCCCACACTCACAAGGAACACTCCCCTAAAAAAATCACTATGATTCAAGCATTTCCCATCCCCATTATCCCTCACCCTTTCCTCAGCAGAGATAAACCACCAATCCTCAATCATCAACGCACAAAGAGATCATTGATCCCTATTATGACTTCACCCCTTACTCAATTCCTGGGCCTCTCTCTAATTACCCTAACGTTTCTCAACTCCCAATCCCTCACAAAAAAATCACATATCCTCAGTGACTACCTCCTGGACTCTCAACCTGCTATCTGCGCAATCACTGAAACATGGTTGCAAAACACAGACATGGCCTTAATTAACCAATTGCCACTACAATTATACGACATATTCTCCTTACCCAGACAAAAGAAAAGAGGAGGAGGAATACTGCTTGCCGCAAAAAAAGAATTAAGAATATCTCATCTACCAGTGATCTCAACGACCAAACTAGAAATCGGGCTATTCAAATCGAACATGCTACAAGTCTGTCTAATATATGCCCCCCTGGGCTTCTAGAGTCTGACCCCTCCCCGCTCATCGAAATTGTGGCCAAACACATCAACACAGATGACCCAGCCATCATCTTATGGGATTTCAACATGCACATTGACTCCCCTTCTCCTACCACCAACTGTGAAGCACTCCTATCCTCCTTCCATGCCATGGGCTTCAAGCAAATTATAAATAAACCCACCCATAAAGCTGGCCACACGCTGGACCTCATTTTCATTAATGAACCCATCTCTCACAATACCCCTCCCACCTGTACCCCCATCCCCTGGTCAGATCACTCATTGATCACTACCGAACTATCTATAAAGAGAAAGCAGACCCCCTGCACTCCCAAATCAACAATTTGGTTCAGAAAACCATGTTCAATGGATGACCTTAGCTCAAACCTCGACAAGGACCTCCCCAATTTGGATCTCACCAACGCCGACACTGCTTTGACATCATGGCTTAACATCACTCGCTCAGTAGCTAACAAAATATGCCCTTTGACTTCTAAATAAATCAACCCAGTTCATTCAATCAAGAAACCTTGGTTCTCCACAACACTGAAAAATCTCAAACAAGACCTACGACACAAAGAGCAACGCTGGCGCAAAGATCCCTCACCCTCCCTCCTGGCCAACTATAAAACCGCTATGAGCATCTACAGGACCACCATACTATGCACAAAGAGAGATTTCTACGCCAAAAGAATACATAGCTTCCGGTACGATCCAAAAACACTGTTTTCTTATGTATCAGCCCTCACTACACCCGTTATACCAGCCATCCCAGAAGAAGAAGCCCAAAACAAATCAACAGAACCGGCACTATTCTTCGAGAAGAAAATACACAACCTACTGGCACCATTGACCAATTCAAACACCCAACCCCCACCCATCTACAAACCATCCCCTTCCACACACAAACCGCTTCTAGAATCATTTGAACCCACATCTGCCCTGGAAATCGAATCTTTAATCAAGAAAATGAAGCCATTGTCACACCCATCCGATCAAATACCCACCAAACTCCTGCTTTCAATCCCTAACACCATAACTAAACCACTGGCAGACATCATAAATTGTTCCCTGACTCAAGGATACGTTCCAGATTCTCTGAAAACAGCCTCTCTAAAACCTTTACTAAAAAAACCTAATCTGGATCCCACCAACTCTGTAAACTTTCACCCTATAGCAAATCTACCATTTATCGCCAAACTAATGGAAAAACTAATCAACAACCAACTCACAGACTACTTAGATTCCTACTACATCCTCTTCCCATTGCAATACGGTTTCCGTAAACACTTAAACACGGAAACGCTCCTACTGTCTTTAACTGACAATATCCTAATGGGCCTAGACAAAGGCCAATCCAACATTCTGGCCCTTCTTGACATCTCAGCAGCATTCGACACAGTTAACCACGCAATTCTCATCAACCGTCTAATGGAAATCGGCATCACAGGCCTGGCGCTCAAATGGCTCGAATCCTTCCTCAATAATAGGAAATACAAAGTGAGAATAAATGATAAAGAATCCCAATCCATCCACTCTAACCATGGCGTCCCCCAAGGATCCTCGCTATCCCCCACACTGTTTAATATTTATCTGTTACCTTTATGCCAGCATCTAGAGAGCCTCAACCTAACCCATTTTGTATATGCTGACGATGTACAGATTTTAATCCCTGTCGCAGATCCCACCTCCAGCACCCTGCACTTCTGGAACAACTGCCTCAACTCCATCAATAGTCTACTCTCAAGTCTCAATCTAGTTCTTAACACTTCTAAAACAGAACTTCTATTCATCTCTCCTAAGGACAACAACCCCCTCACTTTCCATCTCTCACCATTTGTGAACCATATGAGAGATCTAGGAGCCACACTTGACACCAGAATGAACCTCAAAAAATTCATCAACACCACCACCAAGGAATGCTTCCATAAGCTTCAAGTCCTGAAAAAACTAAAACCTCTCCTTCACTTTCAAGACTATCGGTCAGTACTAAAGCCATTCTGTTTTCAAAGATTGACTACTGTAACGCGCTCTTCCTTGGCCTTCCAGCCGCTTCCACGAAACCACTACAGATGCTTCAAAATGCCGCAGCAAGGATTCTCACTAATTCTCGGCGCAAGGACCACATCACACCAATCCTAAAAAACCTACACTGGCTACCGATCAACCACAGAATAATGTTTAAGACTTTATCCACCATACACAAAAACATATATCACCGATCTACTCTACAACTCAAAATACCACTCGAACTTCACGTTTCCACAAGACCGATCAGATCGGCTTACAAAGGAATGCTCCAAGCCCCCCCTAACAAAGCCTCTAGTCACACTTCCATCCAGAAACGAACCTTGTCCACGGCCGGACCGTATCAGTGGAACCTTCTTCCCCCGGAACTTCGGCTAGAACAATGCCCGTTTTCATTCAGAAAGAAACTAAAAACATGGCTGTTCACTCAAGCCTTCCCTTGATGGACAGCCTTCTAACAGCTATGTTAAACTCTGTTATGTTTAAACTTTGTTATGCTTCTCTTTGATATGTTAATCGTATGCTTTTGATCTCAACTCTCCCACTCTGTAGACCCCTTGTTCATTGTAACTTTATCTTCTTAGTTAATTGGTTACCTCTTGTTTCAATGTAAACCGGTACGATAAGACACTAGTCTTGAGCATCGGTATATCAAAAGAATTTTAAATAAATAAATAAATCTACCTGTACAATAAATAATTTCAAACTTAAAGAATCTTTGTCTTGACAACTGATTGGAAAGAAAGTTTATCTGCCTGGAAAGCAAACTCGGATGTCTGTTTGATCCAGAATACTGTGCAAAATGGATGCACACCATGCCTGTGCTGGGGTATGCAATGGTGTGGTAATGGAGGGAAAATTGAGACAAACATCATTCCCAGACACAGATGTAGTCCAAGGCTAACATAGCACATCACTTATCCAGATGCACACAGTCACACATGTGTTGGCCCTTTGTTGAGGACAGACTACCTCCAGCAATTTGTGCACCTACACTTGGCCAATGAGTATGTTCCTGGAATGTCCATAATTGGACATTATTGATGTCTCTGGCTGCCTGGTCTGTAAGTGACAATGAGGGTGTCAGAGTCCAAAGCATGCACAGATGATTAGGTACACCTGCCAGCATGACAGGCATCTGTGAGAAGCATATTTGATAAGCACTTTGGCAGAAGTACTGACATGGGCCCCTCAAGCCCTCAGAGGGCAGGAAATGCTTGACTTGCAAGAGACCAATACAGAAAGTGCATAAGCCATCATGCTAACCTCATGGCACCTCTGGGTGCAGTTGCCCCATACATTCAGCACAGTGACAAGTTAATGAATGAGGCCTACAAGTTTCCGAATTTTGGCCAATCTGGAAGAGTGGCTGTCCTATGCCTCATGAGTGTTTTGTCACTTTTACAGTTAGTGGTGAGCAGGGCAGGTATGCTGATAGACTCTCAATCATCAAGTCTTTGTATAGCATAAAGGCTCAAGAAGCTGTTGTCAGCTGATGACCTCAGAGGTTGTTTTGTATACAATGGTTTTGTATTAATAAAGCATTTTGTGCATTATTGCCTTTATTTTCGTATTGTATTGTTTTTGAAAATGAACATAGACTCTCTTTTATTTCATTTGTGATTTAAAGGTGCATGCAACCACAAAAAGGTATACAAGTTTGGAATGACCAGTGACAAGTGAGAAGGCCACAATGTTACATAGGTACTTTACTAAAGGCTGTAAGTGAAGGCCTGCTAAGTGAGCACTCTGATGCCAGCAGTGGCTCTGAAACAGTTGAGGCAGTGTTGTCAGCAGTGGGGCGGATTTTAAAAGCCCTGCTCGCGTAAATCCACCCGGATTTACGCGAGCAGGGCCTTGCGTGCCGGTGCGCCTATGTTCCATAGGCCTACTGGCGCGCGCAGAGCCCCGGGACTCGCGTAAGTCCCGGGGTTTTTCGAGGGGGGCGTGTTGCGGGCGTGTTGGGGGCATGTCGGATCGGCGCGGCATTTTGGGGGCGGGACGCAGTGTTTCGGGGGTGGGCCCGGGGGCGTGGCCGCGCCCTCCGGAACCGCCCCCAGGTCGCGTCTCGGCGCACTAGTGGCCCGCTGGCGCGCAGGGATTTACTTCTCCCTCCGGGAGGCGTAAATCCCCCGACAAAGGTAGGGGGAGTGTCTAGATAGGGCCGGGGGGTGGGTTAGATAGAGGAAGGGAGGGGAAGGTGAGGGGAGGGCGAAAGCGAGTTCCCTCCGAGGCCGCTCTGATTTCAGAGCGGCCTTGGAGGGAACGGCGGCAGGCTGCGCGGCTCGGCGCGCGCCGGCTACACAACATCGGCAGCCTTGCGCGCACCGATCCTGGATTTTAGCTGATACGCGCGGCTACGCGCGTATCTACTAAAATCAAGCGTACTTTTGTTTGCGCCTGGTGCGCCAACAAAAGTACGCGAAGGCGCACTTTCTTAAAATCTACCCCAGTGTCTTTGCCAGCCCATGTCACACAAAGCATCCCAAGGACAGGTGCATAATTTCACATGCCAACTATGGGTTGAGACTGTAAAATGGGAACTCTGTGATTGATATTTTAAACTATCTACCTGTAGCTTTAGGTTATGCCTTTAAGCTTCAGAGCTAATTGTGATTTATAGGATTTCTAGAGCTATTGTTCTCCATGTTCAAGGCCCAGCTGGAGTCCCATCACACCTATGGCACTATTTCACCCACATATGAGGGCTAGGACAGGATCCCAGCAGGAGGTCCACCAAGCAAAATGCCGCAAGCTAGGCCAAGCCATGTACACTGTGTTGGCAGACCTACATGAACTCTCTTGTGACACATGCTCTTTAAAACTCACTATCAGTCAAAAAACATTAGGAGAGCCACATGTATTTGGTGTTATATTTCTCTGAATACAATTTTTCAAGTACAGTGTACTACTCCATTGTCAAGATGAAGCCTAAGTAGGCATACATGTTATCTGCTACACTCACTGACTCAGACAGTGGAGCAGTTTGTGAAAGAAAGATGCAAGAGAGGAGAGTAGCTGCAAACTCTACTGGCTTCCCTTCCATGGAAGGGGAAAGGGTAGTTGAGGTCTAACAGGCAAAGTAGCATTTTATGAGGCTTTGCTGAAGATGGCTGCCACTCAGCATGGAGTCCTCGGCTAGCTCGGGAGGACATGGGGGATCCAGGGGTAGATCTGGAAGTATCTCCACTGGAATACCATGCCATTGAGTGAGATTATGGAATATATAGCAGAGCAGCACTATATCTCCTACTTTGGGTAGGGTATAATTAAAGCTCCACCTGTTTTGTCCAAACAGTGAAATCTACTTTTGAGAAGTCCAAAGGTGCGTTCTGTGACACAACAAGTAGAACATAAGGTCATCTTGTACCTTGTCTCTGCCAACGTGTTGGGAATAGCCACGGGGATGAGAAGCCAGGTCCTGCAACCAAATCCCAAATTTTTTGCAGCAAAAATTGAATGGGGGCATTAATCACACCACAGTCACTTTGACATTTTGCTGTCAAAGCACAGCTTGCTGTAAGACAGTAGAAGCTAGCCTGTAGCTTAGCCTCAGCCTTAAAAGCCTATTTTTGTACCCAAGGTGCATGCCCCCATTTTCTGAAACACTATCTGACCAGTATAGCATTAGCTGAATCTAGATCACATCTTCCAGACTATTAAACTGCATCTGGGGATTCCACCATATATGTGCCAGTCCCTTACAACCAAGCTAAGGCTACTCATTCTTAGATGTCACCAAACCCTAAAACAATACATCAGAGTTGACACACTTGTCCTAGCAGAAAAATCTCTACCTCATGGTCTGAATGTGTACATCCCTAGCTGCTGTGCAGTATGTCCTCCACAGATATAAATTTTTCTGCCTTGATATGGAATAAGCTAAGCCCAAAAATGCACTGGCTGCTGCTTTCTGCTTTACCTGTGCGATGGGCAAGACAAACTGTGCCTGACATCCTGGCTGACCCCTCACCTGATCTGCAAGTATCAGCAGTGTGGACACTTAAAGGTTATGATTCACCTGTAAGATTTCTACTGGTCCAAATGGGAGAATTGGAAAAGGGCACTTTTTATAGTGAACCCATAGAAAGTGTGTAGTAGCTGCTCACACACCAAGCTTTATGACAAGTGCGTTGTTTGGTCTCACAAGATTAGCAGGCTGCTTGAGCATGGGGAGAGAAAGCCAGGACCTGGCACATGGCCTTCACATCTAACTGTACAAGCCACTTGTCGTGTCAGGAATGATGTTATATCCCCTACAGCCCCCCACCCCCACCCCCACCCCTGACATGTCTGTTCCATTTACTGCAAACAGAAAGCCAGAGATGGAATAGAGAAAGAAGTATCCGTCTTACTTACGAGCCAACCATTCCCATAGAGGGCATCCTCAAAATTTCAAAGAGGGCCGATTGCCTAAATATAAAGGAATTGTGCACGGCTCTCGGGAAACTGGCCACCACATTGAGGATGTGCATTCAAGCATCACAGATCAATTGTATGTTGATGGAGTGGAAGAACTTTCTGTTGCAGAAGATTGCCTCCCTATCACGGGGTGGGATGATGGCCACATAAGTGCAGTCGATAGCTTCCAGAACATTGGGATAGTTGGCAATTGCATAAAAGCCTCTCTTCAATTCCATCAAGTCCTGCCTGTCCTGAGGAAATGCTACCTAGTGATTCATGCAGTCAGATACAGTTGTGATGACCTGGTCCAGACAGCGGGAAAAAGTAGTTGGAGACATTTCCCCATGACCCCTACTGTCATTTGGAAAGATCCGCTTGCCATGAAACGCAGGGTGGCTAACAGTTTGGTGAGAGCTGACACAGTGTGGGACCTTTCTGTGACCGGATCCAGATCCCCTCAGATTTCTTCATATAATTCCAGGATAGCCCGAGACCTGAGGTGATACATGCTAACTACAAATCCTCTGGCATGCTCAGCAATGAGGCTCGTGGAGGAAAGATGCTCTCCCTGTATCTCCTCTGCCGTGTCAGCCTGTGTGCCAGGTCCTTTCATGGCACACAACCTTCTCGCTACGGGGCCAGTGGTGCACGCTCTGGTGCAGAGAGTTCCCTACGAGGGGTTGGCATTTCCCTTGCCTATTCTTGTGGTTGTTGCTGTTCCTTTTGTTGTTGTCTGTGCCAAGCCTCCTGAAGCATCCAGGATCCCCCAACAAATAAACTTGCCACAAACATTATGGGGTAGATTTTAAAAGGTGCGCGCGGGAGTAGATTTGTTCGCACAACCAGGCGCAAACAAATCTACTCCAGATTTTATAACATGCGCGTGCTCCCGCACGCATGTTATAAAATACAGGGTCGGCTCGTGCAAGGCTGTGCAAAATCGGCAGCCTGCGCGCACCGATCCGCGCAGCCATCATCCGTTCCCTCCGAGGCCGCTCCGAAATCGGAGCGGCCTCAGAGGGAACTTTCCTTCTGGCCCCCACCACCTTCCCCTCCCTTCCCCTATCTAATCCACCCCCAGCCCTAACTAATTCCCCCCCCCCCACCTTTATTTTACAAGTTACGGCTGCTCAAGGCAGGCGTAACTTGCGCGCGCCGGCCAGCTGCTGGCGCGCCATGTTCCGGTCCGGGGACTGGTCTGGAGGCCTCGGCCACGCCCCCAGAACTCCCCTGGGCTGGAACCACGCCCACGGTCCCACCCCTGGAACGCCCCCCGATGACGCGCCGCCCGCGACACGCCCCCCCAACATGCCCCCCGACATGCCCCCATAACCCTTTGTAAATCTGCCCCTATGGGTTTAGGAAGAGAGGCCAAGAAAAGGACAGGTGTTTTTTTGGTCCTGGAGGGTCTGGTAGATATGTCTGATAGAATATCTCTTTTTATCACCTGCGATAATTGATGCGATAATAGCTGCATCCATGATAATGGCCGCAGACGCACAATAAAACGGTTTTTCACAATGTACCTCAAAAATAAAGGTATAGTTATTGCTGATGTTAAATCCCACGTTAGTGTGTGCTATTCTATCGCAGAATGTGGTAAGACACCTTAATTTCCATTAACTCCTCCCACTTGCATACCAAAATTAAAATTTGCATGCTTGCTAACGTTGCGCTATTTATCACATGCACAATGTGTATTAGATCTCATTTAATGCGCGTTTAGGCCCTAATGCAATTTGCTGAATGACCCAGTTAGCTAAGATCCTGGTCCTATATTCAAAGAGTAGAGGCACCTTTAAAATTTCTATGACTATAAGTTCGTAACTATAACTTTAAGCATCTTACAGGGTCATTTTCCAAGCTACGATAGCCCTAACCCACGTGATAATGGGTTTATTGCAGTGGTAAAATTAAAATTAGCGGAAGGGGTGGAGTTTGGGAGGGATTTAGGAAAATGGGGTGGCAGCATCGCTGCCGGTGATTATGTTTTGGAGATTATCACCGGCAGCAGCGTGGGAAGTAGCATCACCTTTTAGCGAGGTGCTATGTGGGCAATAGTGTGCGGCACGGCTGCACCATGGCAGGCAAAACTGCACTGCCGTGATATAGCTGGCTGCACACTAGCTCCCCTGCCCCTTTTCTCACACCCCCCCCCCCCCCTTTACCATGGCAGCTTATCATTCCACAGGGAATGATGAATATAGCCCTTAATTTGAGGCTCCTAAAGATAGCTAGGTATCGGAATGACCTAACTTTATGATCCTAGTTTGGTCCCCTAGCCTGTCCCTGCCCTAGCCTAAATTTAGATATCTTATGATTTAAATAACCTACATTTAGGTGCTGAGCCTGGGAAAATGTTTAAATTCAAAAGACTAGGCTCTAATCTTTTAGAATTAGGTGCTTAGGTCATTTGAATAATGGTCTCCATGTCACTAATGCAAACTATAAATGCACAAATCACAGTATGGACATTGGCAGTGGATATAAGAAAATTCATAAAATTGTGAATAGCAAAAAAGCATTGAGACCCTTATATAAATTAAGAAATGGTGGCAAGTCAACCCGCATGCAACAACATTAGGACTTTGATGCATTCTCAGATATAATTGACAGAAGAGTGCCTCATGTGGTCAGTAAGCTGACTTGTTTATACTTCTCAACTAAAGGCAGATGGTCCGGCTGATGGTCAGGCTTGTATGGCTGACAGCTAGGAGATGTCCTTAGCTAGAGTAGTGTAAGCAGGAGCATCTAGTCAAACAGAGTGAACAAAATGGTCCTTATCAGCCAGCATCTACTATGTTATGACTGACATTTAGAGTTTTAAGATGTTGCTACTTTTTAAATAAAGCATAATGAAGATTTAAAATGAAATGAATAGAGTTGCACAATGATAACAACTACTGGAGCTGGAGTTACTTCTGCCTGAGGCTGGAATAAATATAATTGGGTCTTTAGGCTCCAGAAGGTGAACAAAAGGTACAGATGTATATTTGGATGAATCGGTACTTGTAGGCAGTATGGAGGGTGTTTGTGCAGTGCTTATGGTTTCCCCCTCTCTCCTACCCTTAGCAACTATTTTCTTTTTCTTTTTTTTTTTTTACTAATATTGCATGAAAATCACCTTTAAAATAGTTGAAATTTGGCAAATTCTTGCTGTTTGTCCTTCAGAGGTAAAAATATTTTGGATGAATAAAGCCCAGTACTTTATAACAGCTTGCTTAAACATCCAAGCTCCAACACACTGCCAAACTAAAGTAGGCAATACCATATGTTATCAGATCCTCATTTGCATACCTTTCTATTTTAGAGTCTTTTCATTTTGATGGCAGCTGCAATAGCATTTATTCTGACAGAATGGATTTCTACTGTTTGCATATTAATCTTTAGTCAGTTTAAGCTTTTGTTTCCTTTTTATAATTTTGGCAAACTAAACTTGGATACAACTGACCAAGGATGGTCTATTCTTGGTGACGAAGTGGTCACACTTGTCTTCTTTTTCACCTTTTTTTTTTCAATTCCCATGTTTGTATTTGTTGTCATTGAGTCTTTCCTGCGAGTGTGTTAGTGCACCTTGAATAGATTTGTGATACCAGCCGCTTAGTTACACACAGTGTGGAAGAACCTACTGAATATGGAATTAGTTTGTAATGATTTTATATATATTAAAACTAATTGACCAAAAAATATTTGATGCAATAAAGGACTATTTTGGGAGTTTATGATTATAAGTTACTGAGACAGTGAGTCTTGATGGACCTGTCAAATTTCTTTTATACAATTACACTTTCTGTATAATATACAAAATCTTTTGATAAAAAATACACTTCTACAAATATTCTGAATTTATTTTGATCATTGTTATTACTTATTTCCAATAAATCAAGAACGTTACTTCATGCTTCATAAAAGTTCTCTTCTGTCTCATTTTCACACCGGCAAATAACAAAGGTACATTTCAGCTCTATGATAAATATTTATTTAGGGGCAGATTTTCAAAGGGGTACGTGCGTAAGATATGCATGTACCCCCCCGAAAACCTGCCCCAAGCTCTCCCCTGCATGCGCGGAGCCTATGTCGAATAGGCTCGGCGGTGCGCGCAAGCCCCGTTACACACGTAAGACCCGGGGCTTTCCTGGGGGGGACGTGTCGGGGGCATGTTGGGGGGGGCGTGTCGTGGCAGCGCGCCATCCAGGGGCGGGGCCGCAGGTGTGGTTCCAGCCCGGGGGCGTTTCGGGGGTGTGGCCGAGGCAGGCAGGCAGGCATAACTTTATGAACAAGGGTAGGGGGGGTTTAGATAGAGCTGGGGGGTGGGTTAGGTAGGGGAAGGGAGGGGAAGGTTCGGGAGGGTGGAGGGAACAGAGGCAGGCTGCGTGGCTCGACGTGCGCAGGCTGCCGATTTTGGGCAGCCTTGCGCACGCCGACCCCGGATTTTAAAAGATGCACGCGTATCTTTTAAAATCCGGCGTACTTTTGTTTTTGCACCGGTCGCGCGAACAAAAGTATGCGCGGGCGTAGTTTTTTTAAATCTACCCCTTAGTACAAACTCCCAGCCAGCCAATTTTTTTCATAACTCATGCTGGAGTGTAATTCTTAGGAATACACAAACGAGTAAATTTTCAAAGGGGTTCCATGGGGAAAATAAATATGTATGTGCATTAGGGATGTGAATCGTGTCCTCGATCGTCTTAACGATCGATTTCGGCTGGGAGGGGGAGGGAATCGTATTGTTGCCGTTTGGGGGGGTAAAATATCGTGAAAAATCGTTAAAAATCGTTAAAAATCGAAAAATCAAAAAAATCGAAAAACCGGCACATTAAAACCTTCTAAAACCCACCCCCGACCCTTTAAATTAAATCCCCCACCCTCCCGAACCCCCCCCCCCCAAATAACTTAAATAACCTGCGGGTCCAGCGGCGGTCCGGAACGGCAGCGGTCCGGAACGGGCTCCTGCTCCTGAATCTTGTCGTCTTCAGCCGGCGCCATTTTCCAAAATGGCGCCGAAAAATGGCGGCGGCCATAGACGAAAAAGATTGGACGGCAGGAGGTCCTTCCGGACCCCCGCTGGACTTTTGGCAAGTCTCGTGGGGGTCAGGAGGCCCCCCACAAGCTGGCCAAAAGTTCCTGGAGGTCCAGCGGGGGTCAGGGAGCGATTTCCCGCCGCGAATCGTTTTCGTACGGAAAATGGCGCCGGCCATACGTGTATGGCCGGCGCCATTTTCCGTATGGAAAATGGCGCTGGCAGGAGATCGACTGCAGGAGGTCGTTCAGCGAGGTCGTTCAGCGAGGCGCCGGAACCCTCGCTGAACGACCTCCTGCAGTCGATCTCCTGTCGGCGCCATTTTCCGTACGAAAACGATTCGCGGCGGGAAATCGCTCCCTGACCCCCGCTGGACCTCCAGGAACTTTTGGCCAGCTTGTGGGGGGCCTCCTGACCCCCACGAGACTTGCCAAAAGTCCAGCGGGGGTCCGGAAGGACCTCCTGCCGTCCAATCTTTTTCGTCTATGGCCGCCGCCATTTTTCGGCGCCATTTTGGAAAATGGCGCCGGCTGAAGACGACAAGATTCAGGAGCCCGTTCCGGACCGCTGCCGTTCCGGACCGCCGCTGGACCCGCAGGTTATTTAAGTTATTGGGGGGGGGGGGGGTTCGGGGGGGGGGGGGATTTAATTTAAAGGGTCGGGGGGGGGTTTTAGGGGGGTTTTAGTGTGCCGGCTCACGATTCTAACGATTTATAACAATAAATCGTTAGAATCTGTATTGTATTGTGTTCCATAACGGTTTAAGACGATATTAAAATTATCGGACGATAATTTTAATCGTCCTAAAACGATTCACATCCCTAATGTGCATAAGTAGCATGTGTTCACGTACATGCTGTTTTACAAACATTGAAAGTATGCATATATTTTCAGTTTGATGAGCACATTTGCGGATACAAAAAAGGGGTGGAGTCAAAATGTATGCACAGAAGTTGCTATTTTTTTTTTTTTTTTTGTAAAATATATCTGACGATTGTTTTAAATCGTCAAAAAACGATTCACATCCCTACTGGCGGGTCCACTGTGTGACCTGTTCAATAGATCCCTAGAAATGGGAGTGGTGCCGAGTGATTGGAGAAGAGCAGTGGTGGTCCCGCTTCACAAGTGTGGGAACAGAGAAGAGGCTGGTAACTACAGACCAGTTAGCCTCACTTTGGTGGTGGGAAAAGTAATGGAGTCACTGTTGAAAGAGAGAATAGTGAACTATCTACAGTCCAGAGAATTGCTGGACCAGAGACAGCATGGATTCACCAGGGGAAGATCCTGTCAGACAAATCTGATTGACTTTTTTGACTGGGTAACCAAGGAATTGGATCAAGGAAGAGCGCTCGATGTCATCTACTTGGATTTCAGCAAAGCTTTTGATACAGTTCCACACAGGAGACTGGTGAATAAAATGAGAAGCTTAGGAGTGAGTGCCGAGGTGGTGGCCTGGATTGCAAACTGGTTGACGGACAGAAGACAATGTGTGATGGTAAATGGAACTCTCTCTGAAGAGAGAGCGGTTTTAAGCGGTGTACCGCAAGGATCGGTGTTGGGACCGGTCCTGTTCAATATCTTTGTGAGCGACATTGCGGACGGGATAGAAGGTAAGGTTTGTCTATTTGCGGACGACACTAAGATCCGCAACAGAGTGGACATGCCAGAAGGAGTGGAGAGAATGAGACGGGATTTAAGGAAGCTGGAAGAGTGGTCGAAGATATGGCAGCTGAGATTCAATGCCAAGAAGTGCAAAGTCATGCATATGGGGAGTGGAAATCTGAATGAACTGTATTCGATGGGGGGGGGGGGGGGGGGGGGGGGGGAAGGCTGATGTGCATGGTGCAGGAGAGAGACCTTGGGATGATAGTGTCTAATGATCTGAAGTCGGCGAAACAATGCAACAAGGCGATAGCAAAAGCCAGAAGAATGCTGGGCTGCATAGAGAAAGGAATATCGAGTAAGAAAAGAGAAGTGATTATCCCCAGCAGGGGAGAAAGTCTGTTACTTCACTTTCAACGCATAGCCAGCATAGCTCTCTGCTTCAACGGCAGGGGAGAAAGTCTGATAATGATAATTCACTTTCAACGCATATCCAGCATAGCTCTCTGCTTCAATGGCAGGGGAGAAAATCTGATACTTCACTTTAAAAGCATAGCTCTCTGCTTTAACGGCAGGGGAGAAAGTCTGTTACTTCACTTTCAATGCATAGCCAGCATAGCTCTCTGCTTCAATGGCAGGGGAGAAAGTCTGATACTGATACTTCACTTTCAATGCATATCCAGCATAGCTATCTGCTTCAACAGCAGGGGAGAAAGTCTGTTACTTCACTTTCAACGCATAGCCAGCATAGCTCTCTGCTTCAACGGCAGGGGAGAAAGTCTGTTACGTCACCTTCAACGCATAGCCAACATAGCTCTCTGCTTCAACGGCAGGAGAGAAAGTCTGTTACTTCACTTTCAACGCATAGCCAGCATAGCTCTCTGCTTCAACGGCAGGGGAGAAAGTCTGTTACTTCACCTTCAACGCATAGCCAGCATAGCTCTCTGCTTCAATGGCAGGGGCAATGTAGAAAAGAGTATCTATATATATAGACAACAACCAACAAGGATTAAATTACATAGTCGAGTAAACAAAAGCATGGGTGTAGCTTGCTTATTGTGGCAGTTACTACCCCTTACTAAGCTACATATTCAATTAGATGCAGTTCCAACACTGCTCTCTACATTAATGGTGGGGTGGAAGGGAAATACAACTAAAAAATACTAACAGCCAAGCGTAACAAGTAAGAGGAAAAAAAAAGTGCATAGCTTGCTGGGCAGACTGGATGGGCCTTTGGTCTTCTTCTGCCGTCATTTCTATCTTTCTATGTTTTTATGTTTATCTCCAGTGAATTACAAGCTAAGATTAACTAAACTGCAACAAGACTATAATTTTCGTTAAATAGCAGGGGTTAATAAACATGTAGATATAGGTGAACCAGTGGATGTAGTGTATTTGGATTTTCAGAAGGCATTTGACAAAATGATAAAGGGGATGGAACAGCTACCTTATGAGGAAAGACTAAAGAGGTTAGGGTTGTTAGCTTGGAGAAGAGCTGGCTGAGGGGGGATATGAAAGAGGTCTTTAAAATCATGAGAGGTCTAGAATGGGTAAATGTGAATCGGTTATTTACTCTTTCAGATAATACAAAGACTGGAGGTCATGCCATGAAGCTAGCATGTTGCACAATTAAAACTAATCGGAGAAAATTCTTTTTCACTCAATGCACAATTAAACTAGTTAGTGTAGCTGGGTTTAAAAAAGGTTTGGATAAGTTCTTGGAGGAGAAGTCCATTTCCTGTTATTAATCAAGTTGACTTAGAAAATAGCCATTGCTATTACTAGCATCAATAGCGTGGGATGTACTTAGATTCTGGGTACTTGCCAGGTACTTGTAGCTGGATTGGCCACTGTTGGAAACAGGATTCTGGGCTTGATGGACCCCTGGTCTGACCCAGTATGGCAATTTCTTATGTTCTTATAAATGCTGTTTATCATGCAATATACACATATTGTTGAGATATAACGCTATAATCATGATATTGTGTGTTTTTAAAAATTCCATTCCCTATTGAAATTATCTGCTTTGCATGCAGAAAATTGCCTAATGCATGCAAAGCATCTAATGCATAGGAAATACAATACAAAAATAAAATAACGCAGCTGACTTAGAAAAAAAATCAGCCTTATTTTATTGCGAATTGAGGTGGTGTAGATATTTTGCTGTGGGATCATCAGAATGTTAGCACAGGTCCTAATACTACTATGGCAAAATTTAAAGGGCCTTGATGCCCCAAAATACTCCCCACCCCCACAAAGTGATTAAATCCCCTCTGGGGGTCTATCAAGACCTCTGCCCACCCCCATGCCACCCTTTGAGGTGGCACAGACCCAAAAAGTTTTAAAAAATGTATTTAAACAGCATGCGGGGATGCTCTGCCTCCTTCCTAAACCCCCCCATAGTATATTCCCCCCAACCCAAAGACTACTCCATATGTAATCCCCATCGACACCCCCAGTAGCTGCTCCTCACTCCAGTCCCCCCAAATACAAAACATAATTCCTCTCTTCCTTCCTTTGCATAGAAAATAGGCCCTGATGGTCTGGGTGGCCTGTGGACCCCATCCCCACTCCCTGGACCCTCCATAACTTTGAAAGAATCATTGGTGGTGCAGTGGCAGCCTGGAGCCCTCCCCCCATGCTGGGGCCAGTCAATTAAATTTTCTATCATTGGATGGGGCAATGGCTGGCTGGAGCCATTTTGGAAAATAATGTTGACTGGGCCCAGGGCTAGGTGTGCTCTAGGCCACCACTGCACCACCATAAAGGTATGGGTGGGGGTCCTGGGACTTCTGTATACCACAGGGCCTATTTTCTAGGCAAGCAGGGAGGACATTAGACAAGGGGTGGATAAGCTACATGCATGCCGGTTTTCAGGAAACTCACAATAAATATGCATGAGATAGATTTGCCCACAACGGAGGTGGTGCATGGAAATCTCATTCATATTTATTGTGGATATCCTGAATATCTTGCTGTTTGTGGCTCTCGAGTACCGGAGTTGGTCACCCAGGCACTAGACCATTGATTATGGTTTCTGTTGGCAGGAGGTGGAGGAACAACTACTGAGCATGTGGGGTAAATTACATATGGGGGCCTTTGTGTGTGGTGAGGATGTTATACTAAGGGGAGGGGTTTGGGAAGGGGTAGGGTATTGCCATGTGCATTTTCAGTATTTTTAAAAACAATTTTTGGGCCACTCATGATACAATATTGCAGCTTAGTAAAATACTCGCTAAGGACCTGATTAACTAAGGGTTTTTCCCATAGATACAAAAGAGAGAAAAGCCTTAATGAATGTGGCCCTAAATTGATATCTGAGGCAATGGAGGGTGAAGTGACTTGCCCAAGGTCCCAAGGAGCATCAGCAGGAATGCATTGCATCATTTGTTGACCTTGGAGAAATAAATTAGTAAATTTGGATATTTTTGGATGACCACTAGATGGCATTTTGTGAACTCTTGAGTAATGTGATGTGTTACTGCTGTTGGGCTTAAGGAGTGGTGTGTTGATCCCCTTTAAAATGGTGGATTTAGGTGATTGGTGGGAATGTGTCTCGGGAAGGTGTAAAACTGGAAGGATTTGGTGGGAGTTGGCTATTTCCTAGGCTGTAATTGCTTTGAGAATGACTTCCAGGATGTAGTTGCCTGGAGAAGCCTGCAGGCTGAGAGGCTGGGGAACCTCCCAGTATGGCGTGGCCATTGCGTGGAAGAAGGCTTTCTTCCCCCAAGGAAATGTCTCAAAGTTAACAGCAGAGAAGAGACTCATTCTCCCCTTGAGGAAATGACCAAGAGGAAGGAGTGAGGCGTCATTCTGAGATGAGGAGTGCCCTTATGAAGAACTCAGGGTGTGAAGGATACTGGGGAGATTTGCACATTGCAGGATGGGAGAGGTGGAGAGATCTAAGTGGAGGGTCGAATGAAAAGGGAATCATTAGTAAATCCTAAGGGAGTGAATCTCATTTCCTACAAGGGTTTGAGTATGAAGTTTAAAATGAAGAGGAATCTGGGAATAACATACTTTGTGAGTGTGTGGGTGAGATCTGGAGAGAAAAGATGCCTATTTGGTGTGAAAATGGGAGAACTATACTAAGGATAGGTATTCCTGTAAAATGTTTGAAATCTGGAATTGAGAGATCTAGTTGATGAAGTGAAGGTGAAATGATTAGTACTCTTATCTTGTGAGGTACCAGATGGCATATTCTGGGGAATGAGTTATTCTAACTTGTATTAAATGAATTCTGAGTATTCAGTATTTACATGCTAACCCTATTCTGTTCCTGTACACAGTGGTTGGATTATAAACAGAAATAAAGTTAAGAGTTTGTGTTTATCTAAAAGTGGTGTGATTCTGCTGAATGCTTTATTGCTACTAGCACTAAGGGATAGCTTTAGGGGCCAGGGTTCATAGAGGGAAGGATGGTCGTGGTTCTCCCTGACTACTCTAGAGATTGTAAATTACCCTGTAGTCTCCATTAGGGTCCACTTCGCCAAGTATATGAACCATAAATTTGAACCCACTAAATAAATTTGGAAGGTGGACCCTTACTCTGAACATTTTGGGGTAGATTTTAAAAGGTACGCATGCGCGTCCATGTGCACACGCTTCCCGGCGCACACATGGACGCCTTCGATTTTATAACATGCGCACGCTGGCTCGAACATGTTCTAAAATCCCATGGCCATGCGCACAGGTGCGTAGGATTTTATAATCCGTGTGCGCCTGTGTGTGGAGGCACATGCGAGGGGGGGGGGGCAATTTTATAAGATTATGCACAGGGAAGCAATTGGGCCTCCCTGAGTTAAGAACATAAGAACATGCCATGCTGGTTCAGACCAAGGGTCCATCAAGCCCAGCATTCTGTTTCCAAAAGAGGCCAAACCAGGCTACAAGAACCTGGGAAGTACCCAAACACTAAGAAGAACCCATGCTACTGATGCCAGTAATAGCAGAGGCCATTCCTTAAGTCAACTTGATTAATAGCGGTTAATGGATTTCTCCTCCAAGAACTTATCCAAATCTTTTTTGAACCCAGCCTCACTAAGGGCTAGATTTTCAAATCCCTAGATTTATGCGTGTGTGTGTGTGTGTGTGTGTGTGGGGGGGGGGGGGGGTGTTACGCGCAGTGGGCCTATTTTATAAAGGCCTGGTGACACGCGTAAAGCCACGGGACACGTCTAAGTCCCGGGGCTTCGAAAAAAGTGGCGGGGTGGGGGTGGGGAATGGCCAGAGCAGGTGCAAAAGGTAAGTTAAAGGAATTGGGGGGGGGGGGCATTAAGGGAAGGGGTGGGAAGATTAGATTAGAGGGAAGGGAACAGGGGAAGGTTGTGGGCATTGGTGTTTGCATTAGTGTGCACCCCCTTGCGTGCGCTGATCCTAAATTTATAACATGCACGCACCTGCATGCGCATGTTATAAAATCCATGTGTGCGCGCTACCCGGCGCGCACACATGGACGCGCTACCCGGCACATCCATGTGTGCGCGCCGGGTAGC
This sequence comes from Rhinatrema bivittatum, assembly GCF_901001135.1. Taxonomy (NCBI): domain Eukaryota; kingdom Metazoa; phylum Chordata; class Amphibia; order Gymnophiona; family Rhinatrematidae; genus Rhinatrema; species Rhinatrema bivittatum. The sequence continues at coordinate 98,883,095 of NC_042620.1, forward strand.
GCACGCACATGGACGCCCGTGCATACCTTTGAAAATGTACCCCTAACTGCACTAACCACATCCTCTGGCAACAAATTCCAGAGCTTAATTGTGCATTGAGTGAAAAATAATTTTCTTCAATTAGTCTTAAATGTGCTACTTCCTAACTTCAAGGAGTGCCCCCTAGTCATTCTATTATCCAAAAGTGTAAATAGCCGATTCATATCTACTTGTTCAAATCCTCTCATGATTTTAAAGACATCTATCTTATTCCCCTCTCAGCCATCACGTCTCCAAGCTGACAGCCCTAACCTCTTTAGCCTTTCTTCATAAGGGAGCTGTCCATCCCCTTTATCATTTTGGATGCCCTTCTCTGTACCTTCTCCAGTGCAATTATATATTTTTGAGATGCGGTGTCCAGAACTATACACAGTATTCAAGGTGTGGTCTCACCATGGAGCGATACAGAGGCTTGCATCAGTTTTAAAATCTACCCATTTATGTGCCTCAGGATGGGATTACATATAAGACATGTATTTTCGGTCTTAGCCGCAAAAAGCATAGGGGTAGATTTTAAAACCCCTGCGCGCGTAAATCCTCCCGGATTTATGTGCAAGGGGCACTCGTGTGCAGGCGCACCTATTTTGCATAGGCCGCCGGCGCGCGCAAAGCCCCGGGACGCACGTAAGTCCCGGGGCTTCGTAAAAGGGGCGGGAGGGGGCATGCCCGAGGGGCGTGTCCGGGGGCAGGGGGCAGTCTGGGGCGGGTCCGGGGGTATGGCGACGGTTTGGGGGCGGGCCGGGAGGACGGTCCCGAGTCCCCCGGCACTGCGGCCTGTGCCGGGGGATGCCGGGGCGGCGCACGCAGGCGTAACTTGCCCAACAAAGGTGGGGGGGGGGGGAATTTAGGTAGGGCTGGGGGGTGGGGTAGATAGGGGAAGGGAGGGGAAGGTGGAGGGATGCGGAAGGAAAGTTCCCTCCGAGGTCACTCCGATTTTGGAGTGGCCTCAGGGAACAGAGGCAGGCTGTGCGGCTCGGCTCGGCGCACGCAGGCTGCCGATTTTGCGCAGCCTTGCACGCGCCGACTCCAGATTTTATAAGATACACGTGGCTACGAGTGTATCTTATAAAATCTGCTGTACTTTTCTTCGCACCGGTGGCGCGAACAAAAGTACGTGCACGCGTATGTTTTGAAGATCTACCTCATATTGTCTGTATCTATTGTTCTTGTACTAACTGCCAAGGTAATTGAATATTCTTTGGAAAAGAGAAGGTCAAGGGCGAGTTGTTGGGTACATTTTCTTTTTTATGAGGGAAGGAAAAAAATGTTTGCTTAGTTTCTGTTATCCTCTGTTTTGGTGTGATGCATAGCAGTGTTCCTATACTGTTGGCATATTCTGAGTAAACAACTTTGAAGATGAGAAATTTACATGAATATATTTGCCAACTTATTCAGGCACTTTCTTTTACACCTGCTAATTGACTAGCACAAGTGAAATCAGACTTGTCTGTTGTTTGCTGTTTTTGAAAGGTAAGTGAGTGAACTGGTGGGGGCTCAGGGTGAAGTACTACAGGATCTAGGTGAACTGGAGATGGAGAGTTATCTGCAAACTCGTAATTTCAAGTACATGCATCTACTTTAAAATATACCTACCTATGAATATAAATCAGGGTTTTATGCATACATATTATATTTTTTCATGTGTAAAATATACTCATGTATATTTATAAATTATGTAAAGTACACTCTTTAAATGTATTGCAAATATTTGCACTTACTGAAACATGTGCATGTACTTTCAGAGCAGAACTATGCTGTATTTTATAAACCTGTTCAGCTCCCTCCACACAGTTTATAAAATATTTGGGTAAATCTCAATGCAGCCACTTGTGTGCGCAAATCCAGTAACGTAAATACGTTTGAAGGTTATCCTTAACATCCTCATGGGCATTAAAATAAACCCTTCCTTGCTCCTCTGAGCAATTAAATATAAAACTACTAAGATTTTTCTCACATCTCCAGAGATCTGGCATTACAAGGGATACAGTCTTTGAATATGGGCAAAATGTTTGAACAGATGAACATTGTATAAGTGAAAAAGGGTTTGCATACATGTATAAAGTATATGAGGGAAGGGTGAATGTGTGTGAGGGGTACTAAAATGTGTACATTGCTTTGTTTTACATTTGTAATTATCGCATTTAATCAAGTAAGAATAAACATAATAAACAATTAAACACAAACATAAAACCATAAATGCTAGTAAAATTAGTTAAGGATAAGATGTAATGGAATGAATTTGGCTGCAGTAATTTTCCAGCCTGAACTTACAACAACTTTGGACACGAGTTGTCAGAGCAGAAATAAAAAGTGCCTATTAATTTTGGGTGAATAGGTGTTAGTGAACATGTCTGTGGGTAGAGTGGAGGGAGCTTTTGAAGTGTGTATGTGATCCTTCCTCCTACATTATTTGAATGTTTCTCTTCTACTTATATATACGTTACACAAATAGGTGTTTTTCAGCCAGTTGGTATTTGGTGGAAACCAAATATCTCATAGTATTTACTCTCAGGAGTCCAGTATTATTTTGGGTGAATCCATTGCTATAGTTTTTAGATATTTAAGTGTTTGTTTTCTTTTCAGATTGTATTTTGTAAAGTAAATAGAAAAAGCACAAAGTATATAGCAGTTTATTTTGACAGCTAACTTAATCTCAATAAATCCAAAAAATTGTAAATGGATCCAGAAACTAACACATGAAAAAATATATGCCATCATGTGAGAGTATCAAGGGGTTATTAACAACAATGTCCTTCCCTATTCTTTACTTCTTAATTTGTTGCAATCTCCTTTTAATTTGTATGCATTTAAAAAAATCACTATCAGACAAAGTTTATACCATAAAAAAGTAATCTTTATTTCTTTTGGCTTGTTTGTAATGTACTTTGCTGTTATTTTGGGTAATAGTAGCATTTTCTTGCATGCAGTTCACTAATACACTACAAGTCAATAGATCTAGTAAAAGTAGGAATCTACGTTTAACTTGCTTGTGTAAGAAACACAACATGACTGCCATGATTGATTATGCAAAACCACACCTGTTCTTCTTGGGGGGAAAAAAAAGCAATTGTGGATCACATATTCTGTTTTAGGACAGTTCTAGTGCAACATGAATCAAGAAGAATAAAAATAATTTATGTAAACAGACCCTGGAAAAGATTAGGAATATTGTAAAAGAAAAGATTTTCTTTAAACAGCTGGATGTAGGCAGTGTTCAAATAAAACTTTCCTCTCTTTTGCTGATTTCAAAGTATAACTCTCTCAGAAGCAAGTGGATTGTGGTCCCAGTTTTACACAATTCATTTGATAGCAAAGGTATGCAAATATAGTAGAAAAGCCAAACTTTGTACCCTCTTTTCTTCATATTTGTGAAGCTCTTCACAGAAATAATGCTATGGAACAAATGTAACAAAAGTGACTGACATCAACCTGAAGGCAATTTTCATTTCTTAATCTTATGTACAAAATGCTTAAAAATAAAATAAAGTGAATATTTACAATATTTATATTCTTAGAAAACTCTCACCACATCTTTTCAAGCAGTTTGCAGAATATCCACTGAAGAGGCTAATGTCCAAGTGGCATCAACTTAAAATTTTTAAAATGCAAACCAAGGCAAGTTTTAAATAACTGCAAACTATTGCTTAATGAAATAAAAGAATGAGGTCTTGTTGAACAATTTGTCTTACTTTACCACTGACATATGGCTTTGTATGTTAAAGACTTCCGGACAGTGGAAGAAATAGCATATAGCAGCACAGGCAATATAAACATGCATCAATGATAGCGTCCAAACGATTTATATTGGTACAGAATATATAATATTAATTGTTGAAAGCTTGCAAACTACACTCATCGTGGTACATATTTGATGCAGTAAATACTGTGCCAAGGTCCTTATTTGTTTGTTCAAAAATCCACCACAGGGTAAAATAATTATTTACATACTATAACAACGGAAATTTTGTGCATACATGTCATGTCAATCTTACTGACATTTAAAGGTGGCTAAACAGCGCTGCAGGTTAACATTAAAATTTTTCATAGGGTTTGTTTTTGATAATTTTGGTCAATTTAGCTATCTTGGCCAGATTCATTCAACCACTTTTTATATAAAAGAGCACATAAAAAAAGCATTTCTTTCTCCAGATCTTGTAATGAAGAACTAGCTGAGATTTGATGATCTACATTAAAAAAAACACATCCTTCTATCATCTGCTTCTTGAGTGTACGAGATGTTATAGGCACATCAAAAGACTTCTCTGGATGTATCACAACATGAATAATTAAGCACCTCAACATTGTCACCTTGAAACAGTGAAGTAGTTAAAAAAAATCTGTTGCTTCTTTGTGATTTCGTGGTTTTCCATGCATGACCTTTGAGTTTAGCATGCTATCATGCAAATCAATTTTGTATGCTTTAGAGAAAGATACATTTGGATCACCTGGTCCTCATACCTTTAAATTAGTACTGAACATAGTTCCCCCTTCCCAACATAAAACTCATTTACAAAAATAGTCGCATATAATAAACAACTTATGAATTGAAACAAAATGGTGAATACATTCACAAAGACTTTGTAAATACATGGCAAGTATGGCAGTTGAAATGCACACAGTGGATACAATTACCGTTCTAGATTGTTCAACACAAATTTTTTTTTTAGGTGTGCATCCCTTTAACTGGTCACCACCGTCTCAGTAGCCATTTACCAGCTGGGCGTAAAAACATTAACCTCTAATTATGGTTGTTCCCCTGGTTATAAAGTCACAGTTTCCTGACGAGGGGTCACTGTCTTATAATAGGCACTGACCATAAGTACATAGTTGTAAGAACTGTCAGTTTGGCATATATCTCCTAAATGAGTTCCATAGACAAAAAGAAGTCATCATCACAGGCAGTAAGCAGTTTGCCTCACTAATTGAATTGTTTTGTTTATGTTTTATTTTTCACTCTCCCTGACATCTTTTCCTTTGTCTTCTTTTTCTATTTTGTCTTTTTCATGTTTCTCTTTGTCTGGCTTTGTAACGCTTTCATATGAAGGTGGAGAAGTTGTGGAAGGAGTCATGTCATTCTTTTCTGTAGTTGAGTTTCCATGTAGCTTACTCCCAAATGTATCTTTTCTGGTAAGCAAGCTATCTCCTCCTTTGCTTTTATCAAGGCTATAGAGAAATGAAGCTTTTTTTACAGTTTTCCTTAAAAGATAACTTCTGTAGCAACGTTGAATAACAATAGCAGAAAGCTCCTCTTGTTTGCGCCTTAAAGTGGTTGTAATTGGCTCATAGGATACTTTGGAAGGATTGGATGCCATAAATCGTTCTTCCATTGGTTGACGAAGAGAATCCATCTCTCCACCCTCACCCAAAACACGTTTTGTAAAAGCAAATAAAATATCAAGGCAGTGAATCTTGTCACCAGTTACCATGGGGAGATCCATTGCAATTAGCTGGATGTTGTTTGGTTTCGCTATGCGAAGTGGAGGATCCAGTGCATCTGCAAAGTTTGTCAGTTCATTGTATTTTATGAACTGGGTTGCACCTGGATCAAACTTTTCCCAGACTTCATAGAACATCTCAAAATCATCTTCACCCAAGGGTTCAGCACTTTCTTCTGTAGCCACACTGAAATTCTCCAGAATAACAGCAATGTACATATTTACTACAACTAGAAATGATATTATAATATAACTGACAAAAAAGGTAATCCCAACAGATGGATTACCACAATCTCCTCTAACAGAGCTTCCTGGGTGTGCTGTTTCAGGGTCACAGTCTGGCTTTCCACTGTTAAGAATTGGTGCTAGCAAACCATCCCAACCAGCAGATGTGGTGATTTGAAACAAGCAGATCATACTATTGCCAAAAGTTTCAAAATTGAACATATCATCAATTCCTGCTTCCTTTTTAACATAGGCAAAGTTGGACATTCCAAATATGGCGTAGATAAACATCACCAGGAAAAGCAGAAGACCGATATTAAATAAAGCAGGAAGTGACATCATCAATGCAAAAAGTAAAGTGCGGATTCCTTTTGCACCTTTGATCAAACGAAGAATTCGACCTATTCTTGCAAGCCTTATAACTCTGAACAAGGTTGGGGACACAAAATATTTTTCAATGATCTCAGACAGAAACATACCTGTAAAGAATGAAACTACTTAGTAAAATAGTAATAGCATTTTGAAAGAAACAGCATATTGCAGCATATTGCATCAGTTTATGATTTCTATCACAGTAGTCTTTCTCAGCGCAGAAACCATGAGGCTGAAATTGAGATGATTAGTCCAGCTAAGATAGGAACTTAGCTGGACAAACCACAGGATTCCAAAATTCTGCCATGTTGACTGGGTCCAGTTTATCCGGTAAGTTTTTAGCAGGATAAAATGTACCCATATTAATTGGGACATTTCAGGGCAGGCCAAACTTGCCTAAGTAATTCCAATATTCAGAATTATCTGGGTAAATCTGGCCATGCTGTGAGGCAGTCCTAAAGTTATCTAGATAGGTTTGACTTTATTCAGTGGTATGGCCACAGCGATTAATATCTAGTTTAAGTTATCTGATAACATACTTGAAAAGACCACGGCTGAATATTAACCCCAAATGTTGTACCCATAACAGTAAAGGCAAACTTTTCAACCATTAATTCAAAACTACAAAGCATTTTAAAGTAAAATTATTTTGCTAATCCTAATCTAGCATTATTATATTGAAATTTATAGTTACTGACTGGATAACACTAAAATAAATAAGAGAATGAAATGCATAATATGTTTCTTAATATGAACTATTCACATTTCAAATCCTAATCAAATCAAAAGTGATCAAATTACATGTTCATCAAATCAGAGATTACATACTTTGGGTTCAATTCACCCCTGGTAGTTTGGGCCTCCTACTGCTGCTGCTACCGCTTATCATTTTTATATTAATATATATATATATATCATTTTTTATTAATCTATTTTAATGCTGTCTCAGATAAGAAAGGACATGATGTATCACACCCACCAATGAGTATTTATGATGAAACTATGTTACCATAACCTGATGGCACCTGTTTAGTGGATATAAATCAAGACATATACCAACATTCATATTTGTGTCTTGTTGTAAACCGTTGTAATGGTACCTAGCTTATCGACAGTATAGAAAAGATTTTAAATAAAATAAAAATAAATAAATAAAATAGTGCTACTGACATACATAGTATTGTATATAGAAACATAGGAGACAGTTCCTGCTCTACAGATCTTACTGTCTAGTCATGACAAACATATAGGACAAAAGAGACTTTGGGAATTTAATTCATTAAGAAAATGGTTAAAACCAACAAGGCCAGGAGATCCACGGGTTAAGATTTAACAGCATCCTCAAAAAGGTGGATTTCCAGTTTGGATTTGAATATAAGGCCAGAGAGGGAACATGATGCACCAACTTAGGAAGTCAATTTCAAACATATAGCACAAGGAGAATGAAAACGCAGCTAAGAGTTGAAGGTTGAGAAGAGCACAGATGAGACTTCCCAAGGAGAACTGCATGGAGAGATAAGAAAGGGAAGGTAGGAGGTGGAGAGGAAAGAACTGAGCGCTGGTTAAGAGGCTTTCCGGGTGTGCAGAGACTATTGGCCCCGATGGGAACAGCTGGGACCTGAATGACATCACCTGCAGGGTCGGTGAGGGGCCCTTAAATCCCACCCTCCAGTGGCTTTGAACGAGGTGGAGAAAAAAGAACTGAGCGCTGGTTAAGAGGCTTTCCGGAGGTGCAGAGACTATCGGCCCTGACGGGCACAGCTGGGACCTGACTGACGTCACCTGCATGGTCAGTGAGGGGCCTTAAATCCTGCCTTCTAGCGGCGTGTGCTGAAGCCGTGCGCGCCATAGGGGTGGCACGGCTTTGTTTAAAACCGTCCAAAATTGTCTGAATTCTACTGCTATTTAGGTACTTTTTTTCAATTATGGAGATATTTTTGATCCTCTGAAACCTTAATTATTAGAAATAACTGACCTAAGGATTTGCTTAACACAGTTTAGTGGGCTCCAAGGTGTTCTCTCTGTTTTGTTTCTTTTTTAGGTATATTATACCTCACACAGCCTGAAAACGAAGAGCTAAGGAGAAGTTAGACCCTGCTAACTCTCCAATAGCTTTAGTTCAAGGCCCTATGGATGACCATGTACAGCAGGGTATTAAATCGGAGGGGTCACAGATGGGGGAGGTGAAGGCAAATTTTCAAGCCTCCAAACCCCCCCCCCCCCTGACCTATCAACATCATTTTCCCCGATTTATAGGGTACCACCTACTAATCCGGCTATCTCTAGGGCCCGGGTAATACTGTCTGAAGGGACACAAGTGGAAGGCGTGAATGAAACTTCATGTGCAGGGTCAGTTAGTCCCAGTGAAGCTAGAGAAGAAAGTCAGATTTATCCCCAAGAGGGACAAGCAAGCCTATCTGTAGGAGAAAATATTCAGGTGTTACAGGAGGAAGGTATTCTTGCAGAAGATTCTCAATTAAAAGAGTTTATCCCCCCCGGTTCTGGTAAAGCCAAATTTAGTTACTCTAGATGTTATATGGGAAGCTATAAATTATTCGAGAACATCAATAGCTACACAGTTAAATCCAATAGTGGGGAAAGTAAATAAAATACAAAAAAAGGTAACTGAATTAGAAAAATTTAACAAATAACAATGAAAGTAATTGAAAAAGTTAAGACTGAATGTGTAAAATGGAAACCACTTCAAGATTCAATAATAACTGAGAATAAGATCTTACAAATGAAAGTTGAAAATTTGGAAAATGCAAACAGAAAAAAAAAATTAAGATTTATTAATTTTCCAAAACTGCCTCATATGATACCAAAAGATATGTTGAAAAAATATTTTGTTGAAGTACTCAAAATATCAGATGACATGATACCACCTATTGTAAAAGCATATTACCTTAATGCCTTATAAAAAACAAGAAGATTCAGATAAACATCAAGAGGGCAGGCAAGTTATGGATACATTAACTGTAAATCTAGATATATCTCAAATATTGGAGACATCTATACTGAAATGATACAAGCAGCAAATTTAATAGCTTCATTTGCCTTAGAATTGGATAGAGACTGGGTATTAAGACTATTTTTTAAATATCGCTTTGAAGAATTTTTAAGATTAAAGGTTAGAATATACCTGGATGTCTCTAAACAAATGTCAAAAAAGAGGCAGCAATTCTTTTTATTGAGAATGAAGGTTATTCAGATAGGGGGAACATTCTTATTGAAATATCCCTGCAAGTGTTGCATAAAATTCAAAGGAATGTCGTATGTTTTTTTTTCTATCCATCACAATTATCGTTTTTTTTTATATGATAAAACTGTGTAATAATTGTAATCCTGTAAAGTATCCTAGATAAGATGGGGTAGCCTTAGAATATAATTGCAACTGCTGCATTTACTGTTAAAGTTAATTATATTATTTTTTTTTTTATCTTTTGTATTTTGTTTAGTCCTAGATCAGTATTATTATTATTATGGACTGCTAGTAAGAAGAAGGAAGATTATGAATGTAATAATGTATGATGTTGTAATATGAGTATGGTTTCTTCTTTTTGTTATAACAAGAGATTCTTGTAATTTTTTTTGTTAAAAATTGATAAATAAATAAATTTAAAAAAAAAGAAAGGGAAGGTAATGAGGAACTGCAGAATGAATGCATTTGTAGGTGAGCAAGAGAAGCTTGAACTGTTTGTGAAAGCAGACAGAGAGCCAATATAGTGATGTGAAGAAAGGGGTAATGTGGGCATAGTGACCCTGGCAGAAGGTAAATATCATGCAGCTGAATTCTGAATAGATTGTAGTGGAGAGAGATGGCTCATTGGGAGACCTGTAAGATTCAGGTTGCAGGAGTCTAAGTAAGAGATATTAAGAGAGTGAATAAGGATTTGGACAGAGTGTTCAGAAGGAAGGGACAGATTTGGTGATGTTATAGAGAAAGAAACATATTTTAGCAGTATTTTGGATATGTGTAAAGAAGAAGAGAGAATAGTAGAAGATGATCCTAAGGGTGTGAACTGAGGGGACTGGGAGTGTAAGGAATGAGGTAAGGGAGAATAAGGTAAAAGTAAAATAATATGTTTATTGATATACAATCTTAACAATTCTAAGTGTTAAAGGTATACAGTTCTAAGCACTAAAATATACAGTTCTAAGCATATACAGTTCTAAGCATTAAAAATATTGCTAAGCATATACATCTGTATTCGTGTACTGCATTTCGGCCAATACTCACAACACCCTTTTCATCCGCCTGACTGAGAGAGAGCCCACCACAGGCAAAAGGGGTCCCGTCACTTTGTACGTCTACAAAGGACACCCATCACTTTGCATGCCAGCAAAGTAAAAGCAAGTTTCTTGCTCTCCCTGTTTTTCAGCCATAGCCGTTTGTCTTTTATAGCCCAATGTAAACAAGTGTGCGTGCCAAATTAGTCTGTGTGTATGTGGGACAGGATTACTCACTATCCTTGCCAGCAGTCCCAGTCTAAACAATATCCAGACTCAAGGATGGATGGTCAGATCATCCTTTCTCCGGGCCGAATGTAAGTGCTGCAGCTGATTCTGCAGTTTCCCTTACAGGGAGGATGACAATTTTATCCACAGAAATAGAAAAAGGGGGAAGAGGGGATGTGAGTTTGGCAAATAGTAGTTGTTACAAAAGGGGATATCTGGATGCTATTGGGTATCGTTTGAAACTTTCCAATAGATAATCACAAGGGCCTGAACAAATTATTCACAGTGGGGTAGATTTTAAGACCTGCGCGCGCCGGTGCCTATGGGCACGCGCCGGTGTTTGCGTAGGTTGGCGCTTGAATTTTGCATAACGTGCGCATTTGTGTGCGTGCTATGCACAATCCGAGCAAGGTTCGGCCCAAAGATGTATTTGTGTGCGCACCATTACCTACGCGCGCAAATACACTTGCGCGCCCCGTGCAATGGGCGAGCCCCCTGTGCGTACGTGACAGTGTGGGCATGCCAGCACGTGCGAAACACTCGATAACATGGCGGCCAGGGGAACCAGGCAGTCCAACTTCACCACCAGGGACATCGAGCTGTTGGGGTCCCTGGTGGTGTGGCTCAGGAACAGTGCCTGTTCCCCCAAGGGGGCAACGGACAAACTTCCCAGTGCTGCACCTTTTTTCTGTGCTTTTGCCCTCTGTTAGCAGCCAAAATGGTTTTTATCACAAATGCTGGCTCAGGAGGGGAGAGGGAAGAAGGGAGAAGGGAGGAGAGGGAGGGGGGGGGGGGGGGAGAGAGAGAGAGAGCCTCTGTGGAGGCTCACATCTAAGTTAACTTTTTTTTTTTTACCACTATAAGAGGGGGCAGTATGAACTTGAGGTGAGGTTAGGAGGTGGGGTATGTTTTGGGGGGCTGTTTTACATACACAGTCATAGGTACGAACAGCACAGTTGCCATCAGTAAAGATTTTATGAGATTTGGTAGGATGAAATGTATAATAAGAGTAGATATGTACAATGTTCTCTCTACCTAGCTTGATGCACTTTCTAGTTTCTACCTAGCTCTCACCCCGAGTTGCTAGTACCCCCTCTTGCAGTGGTATAAATAGTTAACTTATATGTGAGCCCCCCTCTCTCTCCATCTCTCTCTCTCATATGGGGTGAGATAAATGATATTTATAGCAATTTGATAAATCTAGATCTGATTTGAAGCACACTAGCCTTTAGGAAGGTCTATAGCAAGCTCTAGATAATCAGTGAAAAAGAAAGAAATTGAGATACAAGGGGGGTACAGTAACACTTAGAAGCATGGGGAAAGGCAACATAGAAAGAATTAATACAATGTAGCCAAGAAAGACAAAGACATGCAACAAGACAGACACAACTCAGCAAAGATAGATACAGCATATGCCTTTTCAGTGCAGGCAGCACATGACTATATTCTAAGCCTGTGGTTCTCAACCTTTTTCCCATCATGACACACCTGACAGACCACGCTCACATGTGTGACACACTGCTCATTACAATTCACAGCGGAAATAAAAAATAAAGGCCCAGTATTATTTTTATTGTTAAGAATGACACAAGGGAAAGATAGATATACTGCCTGAACAGAAATTGCATAAATAGTAAACATCCCACACCAAAATAGCACCAATTTCCAGTACTCAAACAGAAAACACCTTACTTAAGAAAAGGCAACATGGAAAATATTACACCAGGCCTTAAGACACTAATACACCTTATATTGTTGCGCGCCCAGACCGCGTTCAGCCCGCGCACCGGCCTGCTCACCTCTCCAACTCCTCTGCAGGTCCCGGGTCGGCATCTCCAGCAGCAGCAGCAAGCTCCTCCAGGCCTCGGCATCCTGCGGCGGATGTCGCCGGGCCTTCCTCAGTGCACCATGCCTCACACGTGGCGCAGAAGGTTAAGGCTGAAGAAATCTGATTCACCAAGAGTCAATAAGAGACTTTGATCATAAGGTTGTGGGTTCAAGTCCTCACATCTATGAATCCAAGAACAACTGATTCTAAGCTCGTGGGTTCAAGCTTCCACATCAAGAATTCCAAGAACATCGATGCCACTTGGACCATCACTGTCCTGTTCAGTTGCTTGCCCCAGACCTCGCTCCTGCCGACCATCTCCTGGAGTCCTGCAGTTCTGTCCGGTATCCCATGTTCATTGGTGACCGAAGACCCTGGCCCAGTTGGGATTACCATCGAGCACAGCATTGGGTCGACACTTTGTGTGTACTAGTTTGCCTCTGTGTCTCATCACCTGTTCCAGTCCTGTTCCAGTGTCTGTCTGTTCCTGCATCCCCCCAGGTAGTACCTCTTGGACTGACTATCTGGTACTGACCTCTGCCTGCTCTTGACCATGCTGATCACTGCCCTGATACTGACCTCTGCCTTCTCTTGACCATGCTGATTGCTGCCCGGATACTGACCTTTGCCTGCCTCCTTGACCATGGCTGATCTCTGGAACCTGACTCCCTGCTTTGACTGACTACTCTCGGTCTGATCCTTGGAACTTTGCCTCTGCGACTACTGACCATGCCTCCTGGATTCTGGCCCTGCTCCTAGCCTTGACATTGCAGACACTGTACTGGCCTTCCTTGATTCCTCAGGCCTCCAATCTAGACATCGACCACCCACCCTTGATCCTGGTGGGCACACCTTTGAACTTCTTTTCTAGGAGACCCTGTAAGGCCCACCTAAGTCCAAGCGGCCCAGGTCTTCTCGAAGCAGAAGGCAGACACGTTACTTCCATTACGCAAACTGAATTGCCCTATAGAGCTTCTGCCAGGCACGATGCCTCCCAAGGGCAGAACCTATCCATTGTCTCGTCCAGAAACCCTTGCCATGTCTGAGTATATTAAAGAAAACCTAGAAAAAGGGTTCATTAGACCCTCCAACTCTCCCGCAGGAGTGGGTTTTTTCTATGTTACGAAAAAGGACGGAGGATTACACCCTTGTACTGATTATAGAACGCTTAATGCCATAACCTGAAAAGACTGGTACCCGTTACCCTTCATCAGCGAGCTGTTTGACTGCCTCCAAGGGGCTCGGATATTTACCAAGTTGGATCTGAGGGGTGCATACAATCTTGTGTGCATCCAACTGGAAGATATTTGGAAGACCGCATTCAACACTAGGGATGGTCACTACGAGTACATCGTGATGCCCTTCAGCATATGTAATGCCCCCGCTGTCTTTCAACATCTCTTGAATGAAATTCTCCGAGACCTCTTATACTCCTTTGTAGTCATATACCTGGACGACATCCTTATTTTTTCTAAAGATCTAGAATCACATTGGGATCATGTCAAGACCGTACTTCAATGCCTAAGAGAGAACCACCTCTACATCAAATTGGAAAAATGTACCTTCGAGCAAAACCACTTGCCCATCCTAGGGAATATCACCTCCGATTGAGGATTCTCTATGGACCCAGAGACACTTCAAGGAATCCGAGACTGGCCTCAGCCAGTTGGCCTTCATGCTTTGCAATGCTTCTTTGGTTTCACTAACTATTATAGAAGCTTTATTGCTAATTATTCTACCCTAGCCGCTCCACTCACCGCCATAACAAAGAAAGGGGCTAATACCCGTGTATGGACTCCCAAAGCACAAGCCACATTTCAAACTCTAAAAGAGGCATTCTGCTCCGGCCCTTGCCTGCAACACCCATACCCAAGATGCCCATTCGTCGTAGAAGTAGATGCATCTGCTATTGGAGCTGGGGCAGTATTAAGCCAATTTTCTCCCAAGGGTACACTGATACCATGTTTATTCTATTCGCACAAATTCTCGCCTACAGAACAGAACTATACAGTCGGAGATCGGGAACTCCTAGTGGTCAAGTTGGCCCTCCAAGAGTGGCATTCCTGGTTGGAAGGGGCGCAACATAAATTTACCATTTTCACTGATCATAAAAATGTCGAACACCTAAAAGAAGCACAACTCCTGAATCCAAGGCAAGCCCAATGGGCGCTGTTCTTCAATCGATTCAATTTCGAACTGTGCTCAAAAAACCTCGCACAGATGCGCTCTACAGATCTTTTGAACCAGAAGACATTCCCGATGTTCCAAGACATATTATTGACCCTGTCTGTGTATCTCTTGCAGTGACCACTATGGTTCCTGTCAGAAAAACTGTTGTTCCACGTAGATTACGTGAGCAGGTTCTTAAATGGGCTCATGATTCTAAGTTAGCAGGACATCCGGGCTGTGCAAAAACCCTCGAGATGGTGCAGAGATTTTACTGGTGGCCCAGTATGGTGCAAGACTCCCGCAACTAAGTAGATTCATGCCCCATCTGTGTCCAACAGAAACCCCCTACTGGGCGACCATGGGGTCTCCTCCAACCACTTCTAGCTCCTACTGAACCTTGATCAAGCATATCGACGGATTTCATCACGGACCTACCACTGTCACAGAACAATACAGTGATCTGGGTCATCATTGACCGTTTTTCTAAAATGGGTCACTTCATTCCCCTGCAAGGCCTTCCATCGGCCCCAGAATTGGCCAAATTGTTTCTAAGGCATGTCTTTCGCCTCCATGGTCTCCCCAAAGAGATCATATCAGACCAAGGACAACAGTTCGCTGCAAGGTACTGGCACTCCTTATGTAAAAAATTCAACATCACCTTGAATCTCATGTCGGCCTATCACCCCCAGGCCAATGGCCAAGCAGAAAGAACCAATCCGACCCTGAAGACCTTCCTCCGCTCATATGTGAAGGACCAACAGGACAATTGGTCCGACCTGCTGTCCTGGGCAGAGTTGTCGCATAATACCCACGTCACTGCTGCCACCGATGTATCACCATTTTCTGTGGTGTTTGGTCGACAACCATGGTTACCGCTGCCAGTAACCCTTGCTGTTCCATCACCAGCCGCTCAATTCACAGCTCACACCATTCATCAGGTGTGGAGTCAGGTTATAGAATGCCTCAATCAGGCCGCCAAATATTGTAAGCATACATCAGATGCTCACAGACGTCCTGCTCCACTCTTCCGTCCTGGCCAGAAGGTGTGGCTGAGCACCTGACACATAAGGCTGTGACTCCCCTCACATTGTCTGGCACCTAAGTTCATCAATCCTTTTCCAGTACTCTGGAGAGTGGGAGTAGTGTCCTACCAATTACTACTGCCACGTGCCATGGGTATTTACAACACTTTCCACATGTCCCTGTTGAAGCCGCTAGTCCTATCCTGGCCCTCTCACAAAGAACCCTCGCCACCTTGGATCTCCACAGAACCAGATTCCACTCTCCAGGTAAGAGAAGTCCTTGATGTCCGTCAGCGTCGTGGCAGATGGGAATATCTCTTATCCTGAAAAACCATGCCTGCATAGATGGAGGCCTAGAAAGGGGGGGGGGGTACTGTTGTGCGCCCCATCCGTGCTTGGACCTGCTCACCTCTCCAACTCCTCTGCAGGTCCCGGGCTGGCCTCTCCAGCAGCAGCCGCAAGCTCTTCCAGGCGTCGGCGTCCTGTGACGGCAGTTGCCAGGCCTTCCTCAGCACACCAGGCCTCACTTGTGGCACAGAAGGTTAAGGCTGAAGAGACTCTGATCCACCATAGAGTCAATAAGAGACTTTGATCATAAGGTTGTAGGTTCGAGCCCCCACACACTGGCACTTCCAAGAACAATTGATTCCAAGCTCGTGGGTTCAAGCCCCCACATCTATGAAGCCAAGAACAATTGATTCCAAGTTCGTGGGTTCAAGCTCCCACATCAAGAATTCCAAGAACATCGATGCCACTCGGACCGTCGCTGTCCTGTTCAGTTGCTTGCTCCGGACCTTGCACCTGTCGACCGTCTCCTGAGTCATGCTGTTCCATCCGGTATCCCATGTTCATCAGTGACCAGAGACCCTGGCCCGATTGGGATTACCATCGAGCACAACATCGGGTCAACGCCATGTCTGTACTAGTTTGCCTCCATGTCTTATCACTTATTCCAGTCCTGTTCCAGCGTCTGTCTGTTCCCCCCAGGTAGTACCTCTTGGTCTGATTCTCTGGTACTGACCTCTGCCTGCTCTTGACCAAGATGATTGCTGTCCGGATTCTGACCTCTGCCTGCCTCTTTGACCACATCTGATCTCTGGAACCTAACCCCTGCTTTGACTGAATACTCTCGGAATGATCCTTGGAACTTGACCTCTGTGACTACTGACCATGCCTCCTGGATTCTGGCCCTGCTCCTAGCCTTGTCATCGCAGACACTGTACTGGCCTTGATTCCTCAGGCCTCCAATCTAGACATCGGCCATGCACCCTTGATCCTGGTAGGCACACCTTTGAACTTCCTTTCTAGGAGACCCTGCAAGGCCCACCTAAGTCCAAGCGTCCCGGGTCCCCAAGGGCTCCTCCTAGGGGGACCGTGGGCTTCAGTGGTGAAGCTCCAGCTAGACTCTGTCTCTTCCTGTGCTCCACATCCTGGTGGCAGGTGCTTCCTGAGTCCTACCAGGGAGCCACCCTGCTTCAGAACAAGGGTCCACCTCTAAGCACAACACCTATTAGGAAAAACGGACCAAGTCAGGCTGCTATAGAGCCCTACACAGAAACTACACGCCAGCAGAAAACCTCACCTGAATCACATGTGCTGACCCTCACCTAGCAAAGAATAGAGAGACCAAAACGCATAACTGGAAGCATGCAGACAAAAACTGAATTGGAAACTGCAACAAGCCAGAGAGACTGTATGCAGTGTAACAAAGGAAAAAAGAGAAACATCACCAGTCCTTATAAAACTAATCAAGAAATGTAAAATCAATAGCAGCAAAACCATAGTAACAAAAATAACAGATTATTTCAAAACAGCTGATGAATGGAATATCCAATATTAAAAACTCATAAAAAATTTCTAGATACCAATAAAATATTTCAAAATAGCAGACACAAAGGCCCAATAATTAAAAATAATGATACAAAAAATGTTTTGCTCTGCATACCTGGGAACATTTGATATCCAGGTGTTCTGAGATTGTTTTGAATTAGCAGGAGTTTGCTTGCAACTTTCTCCTCTCTCTATCACACACAAGCTCTCTCTCTCACACTGGCTCTCAATTGCTCACATATACATGTTTTTTTCTCTCTCACTTATTATATAGACTCTTATTTATTTATTTATCGAGTTTTATATACAGTCATTTGGTTTCGCCATCATAACGGTTTACAAAGTTTCAATCGGGGGGAGATGATTAAATGGGAAGTAAAAGGGTTGTAGTCATGGTCAGGTAGAAGCGTGGATGTGATCAGAAGCAGGTCGCATCAGGTAAGGTTAGGTCTAGTAAGGGTGCAGAGTGAGGTAACATTAGGGTAGCAGTTTGCAGTTGGTGGTCTTAAGTGTTCAGGTAGTTGTGTTGTCTGGTTGAAATAGGGGTGGTTGTGCCTGTTTAGGAGGTCTGTTGTGAGGGGTCATTGGGTCGATCATGGGTGTCGTTGTATGCTTTGATGAACAGCCAGGTTTTTAGATCTTTCTTGAGTGATTTTAAGTTGGGTTGCATCCTTAGTTCTGTCGGAAGTGTGTTCCATATTTTGGGACTGGCGATGGAAAAAGCTCTTTCTCGGTTTGTTGTGAGTTGTGCTGTATGGACGGAGGGAGTTTTCAGGAGTCCTTTGTTGTTTGATCGTAGGTTTCGTTGAGGATTGTGTGGGCTGATGTTTATGGCTGACCAGTTTGATTGCTCTTTATGTAATAGTTTGTGGGTGAGGGTCAGTGTCTTGTATTCAATCCAGAATTTTATTGAGAGCCATTGTAGGGATTTGAGGATATGTGTTATATGTTCCTGTTTTTTTGTGCCTGTTAGGATTCTGGTGGCTGTGTTTTGTAGGATTTGAAGTGGTCTGATGTTGGATTAGGGATTTGCATCTGGTGCATGATCGTTTGCGCTTTCCCACGGATCGGCATTTTTATTTTTAGTAAAAAATCATTTTTCGGCTTAGTGCACACTAACGGGAGTTAGCGCATATTAACTCCTGTTAGTGTGCACTAACAAAAAAATAACAAAAAGTAACAAAAAATAACAAAAATAAATGTTTTTTTGTTAGTGCGCGCTAACTCCCGTCAGCGTGCACTAATGGGAGATAGTGCATGCTAACTCCTATGAGCGCACAGTAACCCGAAAAACGATTTTCATGAAAATTCAGGGGAAAAAGTGTTCGTTTCATGTTCTACCCGATATATAGCGAATAAAGAAATATCGTACGATATTTCAATTCATTATAAAAACGATTCACATCCCAACTCTTAATTACACATTTACACACACACATGCTGTCTGTCTTTTCACACTTACACATACAGGCTTTCAGTTGCACACATACATGCTGTCTTTTCCTCTCACACACAGACTTTCATTCACATGCTTACACACATGCGCTCTCTCTTTCTCTCATTTACACACAGGATCTCATTCACATACTCACATGCTCCCTCACCTAAACCAGCTTTCAATCACACACAGACACACATGGTCTTTCTTTTACTTATACACAGGCTCTTAATCATACATACACATGATCTCAATCACACACAAAGGATCTCAATCACACATGCATACTCTTTCCCACAAACAGGTTTTCAATCACAAACTTACCCATACAGGTTCTCAGTCATATACTTCTATTCATGCTATCTCTCACACACAGGCTCTCAATCATATAAATTCTCTCTTTCACATATACAGGCCTCAATCATTCACATACATGCTGTCTCACGCATGCACACACACACAGCACCTCAAACACATATGCTTGCTCATTCATTCATTCATTCACTCACTCTCCCCCCCTCCCCAATTAGCGACAGCAGCAGCCTCTTCCACTTCCACTTTCAATCCTAAAGGCAGCAGCAACCTTCTTCACTTTCAGCCCTCGCGGAGAAAGGAGTCCCATCGGCCATGGGGGTTGACGTTGTTCTTCATTTTTCTCCGAGCCACGCTGCTCATTCCTCAGGCTACGCCTCTCTTCTCTTCTTTGGGCCAACACTGTCCGCACTAGCATGGTCTCTTCTTCCCACGCACGCACCACTTCCTCTTCCGGGCCGCGGGGTTGGGGGGCGGGAAGGAAAGAGCATGCTGGTGCCGCTGACTCCAGCTCTCCTGCCGCATTCTGCCTGGGCTATCAGCGTTTTAAGCCCGGGTGGAGGACCTATTTTGCTCGGATAGGGGGAGCAGCTGGGTCAGCAAGGAACCAGGAAGTGTGGCGACACACCTGCGTGTGTTTGGTGACACACTCGTGTGTCACGACATACTGGTTGAGAACCACTGTCCTAAGCACAGAAATAGGTGGGACTCACATAAAAGGAGCCCACCCTTAACTGCAGCGCTGTCCCTACGTGTGTATGGAGAGAAGAGGGTGGGGGGTGAGGCGCTGGCGCATAACCCCCCCCCCCCCCCGCGGGCATGCATGCCCTCCTCGGCCTCTCCATGAGGCAAAAACGAGCACAGCATCATAACCCCACCCCAGGGCTATGACGCGAAGAAGAGGTGCCGAGACAACAATGGATGACGTCGTAGGCCCTTTAAAGGGCCACGACACCCGGAGGGCGATCCTTTTCGGATCACTCCTGGTGAAAAGAAGAGCTTGTGGGCAAGCAGATCCCGGCGAGCAGGCACGTGGCAGCATTCACCGAGACGGGAGACCCAGCGCCGGCAGGCCCGGAGAGGCAGCTTGCTGGCCCACGCCCCTCCGGTTTGGAGGTCCTCCTGCATTTTTTCCTTGCCAGCTTGCCGGCCCGTGTCATGTCTGAGTTCCCCCGCTGGGACGCCCAGGTGATTCTCTCTTTTCTTTGTCTCTTCTTTCTGCAGCGCCGGGCACCCCTGCGTTCCGGGTGGGCCGCCGGCTCCCGGTCTCCACTGTGCTCCCCTGCCCCCTATATATATATATATATATATATATACAAAAAGAAAAGAAGAAGAGGCAACTGGCTCAGTCCGGCCGCCTCCCCCGCCCGCTACCTCTGGGCTTGTGGCACGCCCTTCCTGGCAAAAAAAAAAAAAAAGGGCAGGGGGCTGCGTGCAATCCCACAGAGAGGGGCTGACACCGAGTTTGTGGGTTCGTGCCTTGCCGGAGCAGGCTTGTTTTCCCCCAGCCCCCCCCTCGCAGCAGGGGGTGGGTCGCCACATGCACCGACATTGTTCTGTGGAGATGGGGTGGGAAGATTCTTGCTCCGGGGGTGCCAAGGGGTGCGGGCCGGCGGGGTTTCAGTGGGAGTGTTGGGGTGGGAGACGTCTGCCTCGGATGTGCCGCGCGGTGCAGACTGGAGCCTGTTTTGTTCACCCGATCGGGGGCTTCGGCCGCCCCGGTGGCCGCTGACACTGTGCTTGGGATGGCTCCCCTTGGGGGGGTCTGGGCCGTCCATGTGGCCTCCAGTTTTGGTGGGTGGAGAGGGAGCTAAGGGGCGTATGCTGGGTGGACTTTTGCGGCTGTTCCGACCCCCGGACTCCAGGGTGGGAGCACCCCCGGCTACTGCCCCCCCCCCCCCCCACAAGTGTTTTGGTCGCTTAAAGCTTGGTGCCTCCACTAGAGAGGGAGATGAGCCCCCCTGGGCATGGCTTAGTGGTGGGTGGGCCGGGCCGCCCACATCGGCGGCGGCTGCTTAGCTTTTCTTTAAAAAATTTTTTTTTTATAAATAATTAAAAAAATGTTTTGATATAAATAAATTCCTGCAAGGAGACACCATGGCCTGATGGGAAGGAGCGCAGGAACAGGGGCCGGCCCCTTTTCAACTGGTGGGAACGGAGGTTCCAATGAGGGTCCTGGGGATCCAGAGGTAGCAGACAGTGGAGTGGGGGGAATTCTGGGGGCAGAGAGCTATGTTGTTGAACCCTGCTTAGGGAGGTAAGCGGTCAGGGAGTACGAGCAAGCTGTATAATCTAGCGTTCCCATCTCCCCCCCACAGGCTGTTGGGGGCGGTGGTATTGGGAGGAATGTGGGATTAAGGGGCCACGCCTTCACAGGTAGCACAGGCGGGCAACCCAAAGAACCAATGCTTACAAAAAAAAAGAAACATTTTCCTATAGGATATATGCATATTAGGGAAGGAGGTTTTTAACATATTACATATCATTCACAGGATACAGTGGTAAATTAATATGTCATCCGGTCTCGATAGCATCACCTTAAACACAGCAGGAAGGAGGGCAGAACAGACAAATATGAGACCCCGCACAGGACGCTCAGCGACGGCTGGACAAAAAAGGGGGAGGACGCAAGACATTGAGCCGAGTACCAGGGGAAGAAGGAGGACAAGAACAGGAGGAGGAATAAGCGGAGAAAAGCACAGACATGATGAGAGTACGTGCCCCAGAGGAAATCAGGAAAGCCAAGCAACACCAGCGCTCAGCCCGGATGCGGGGTCAAGAGAAAACGGAACCACGACTGAAGGGCCACAGCAGCAATCCCTGGTTAATGTAACTACACAAGAAACTACATGTCCGAGCAATACCAGAGGTCAACAGACACAAGACAATGATATGCAGGCGCCGGCGGGAGGCAGTAACCAAATGTGCCGAACACGGATAGTGCCAACTGGTATTCAAGACCACCTTGGGGACCTGGTGCCCAAGGCACCTACCCGACTTGGAACCACGGAAGGCCATGGGAAAGCGGGCCTTATGGAGGAATTGGTAACTACCCTTTCTATCAACCACTGTGGTGGGCATGGCCATCCCCGCCACAAGGGACATACCTACATCAAGGAGGACAAGCACATAATGTGCCAACCCAGAGCAGCGAGAGAGGAACAGGTACACAGGATGCGGAAAACGAAAGAGACAGCTCTCTCTATGGTGACTTCGGCACCTGAGAAGGAAGCGGCCAGTGCGGAGAGGCAGAGCGACAAAGAAGAACATGACAAGAGAAGCAGAGCCAGGAGGAGACAACAGGTGGCAACCTGGGAGAGACAACACGACAGACGGGAGAACAAAACTCGGGTGAGTCTGGGGACAAGAATGGGGAGAAGGGGCATAAGACACCCGCGGTCGATGCTGGAGTGGGTGGCAAGAGGCGCAAGGCAAAGCGCAAGCAAAGGTCTAGCCACAGCTCCGACAGCACCTCCTCCACCTCCACGTCTGACTCAGACAGTGATAGTGAAATACCAGTAGCAAACAAGACAGAGGACAAGAATTCCAGAGGTCCACCCGCATTGACCACACTATCAGAACCATGGGAGGCAGTCCCGAGATGCTTAAGAAAAAACATTATAAAGAGGAAATACATCGACATATTTAGCATCCTACAAGGGAGACGCAAAACGGCGGATCGAAAGAAATTCAAGGATGGGACGGCATCAGTCGCAAAAGAGCTAAGAATATCCAAGAACATTGTGAACCGAATGTCAGCCTTCCTGCACATGATAAGTGTAGTTTGACGCCATGACCCATCACAATACGGGCCCATGCTGACATATGTGGTGAACATCATGCAAGCGTATAAAGATCATGACAACTGGGCATGGCTTAACTACAATGAAAAATTGAGGGACAAAATGGAGGAAAATAAATTTATGACATGGGGCACTCAGGACGTCAGCTTATGTATGCAGCAAATGACATGAAAACCCATGGACCCGCCCACGAAGCTCCAGAAGAACATCACCTAGCAGGTTTTCCGGAAGGCCACCGCAGTCACATGACAACACCTGTTGGCGATAGAACAGAACAACGTGTACGTTTCAAGACTGTAAATTCAAGCACGTGTGCTCTGGGTGTGCAGCGCAACATCCATTAACCAGATGCCCCAAGAAGACGGTGGCGGGGAGTAAGGCTAAAGCGAATTGAGGAGGAATATTTCAAAAAAGCTTGCTTGCCCATTAACTTAGAAAAGATGAAGCCATGGCTTGAAGCTTATCTGAACCGACAGAAAGCGGAAAAGTTAATACAAGGTTTTCAGAATAGATTTATCATACCGATACAAGGACACATCAAGAATACAAGGAATAGCAATGCACAATCAGCAACAAGACACGCGGACCTGGTTCAAGAAAAGGTTGAGAACGAACTGGCACACGGGAGAATGGCGGGTCCATTCCACGAACAACCATTCAAGAACATGTGCCTCTCACCACTGGCAGTGATCCCCAAAAAGGAAAAAGGAAAATACCGTCTCATTCAAAACCTATCATATCCCCCAGGAACCTCTGTCAATGATATGCTGCCGCAGGCAAAATGCAAGGTCCAATACGCATCATTCGATTCGGCCTTGGCACTGCTCAGGACATGTGGAGTGGGCACGAAGATGGCAAAAGCTGACATTGAATCAGCTTTCAGACTCCTGCCAGTGCACCCAGACAGCTTTCCTCTATTGGGGTTCACATTCAAAGGAAAAGTTTTCTTTGATAAATATATGCCAATGGGATGTTCCATCTCGTGCTCGTACTTCAAAATGTTCAGTTTGTTCTTACACTGGGTCATAACACAGAAGACAAATTCGGAAAATATGATACATTATCTGGATGTCTTCTTATTCGTCGGGCCAAAAGGTACAAACACATGCGACTACTTACTGGGAGAATTCTAGGCGACCGCAAAGGAATTAGGGGTACCGTTGGCACACGAGAAGACGGAAGGTCCAACAACTATCCTATCATTCCTAGGTATAGAGCTGGACTCCACCAGAATGGTTGCAAAACTCCCGGAGGAAAAAGTAAGAAGCCTGCACATAGCCATACAGTATACAATGTTGAAAAAGATTACCCTGCGGACAGTGCAATCCATGCTGGGCACTCTGAACTTTGCATGTAGGGTCATCCTATGGGACGGGCATTTTATGCAAGATTGGCGGCGGGTAACAGCAGGATAAGACACCCCCATCATTTCCTCAGAATATCGAAAGAAATACGAAAAGACTTAAAGATATGGAAGGAATTCCTGCAAGATTTCAACGGAGTATCCGTCATTCAGGAAGCTCCGCTTTCCAACAGAGACTTGGACATACTCAAGGACGCATCAGGCGGCTGGGGTTTCGGGCGCCATATGCCAACAGGCATGGTGCGCGGAACCATGGCCAGCAGAGTGGAGAGACAGCGGACTCACAAAGAACATAACATTTTGGAGCTATTCCCCATACTGGTCACTCTGGTACTATGGAACGACAGGCTGAGGAATAAACATGTCATTTTCCGGTGCGACAATAAAGCTGTTGTTCAAGTATTAAACGCGCAATCAGCAAAGTGTCCAAGAGTGGTCAATCTTCTCAGGGAGGTGGTGCTGACGGCATTGCAAAATAACATTACATTGCGAGCTAGGCACGTGCCGGGCACAAGTAACAGTGCAGCGGATGCCCTGTCTCGTGCTAAATGGCATTTGTTTTTCAAACAGGTGCCAACAGCGGAAAAAACAGGGACAGTCATGCCGGCACACTTATGGAGAATTGGTCTGAAACCCACCATGGACCTAGTGCGCAGATCTGTTGGCACCATCCACATGGAGGGCATATTGCAGAGGGTTATGATCATATCACAGCCTTCCTCAGAGAAAGGGATGGAGGCAAGGGACCGGTCAGCAACGACATGATCATCAATTATCTAGCCGCTTCGAAAGAAAGAGATGCATCCAGAAATGCGGTTGGTGGGGGGTTAACAACACACTTGGCATGGACGGCATTCTTCTTTAAGGCGAAGGGCTGGGGGGACCCACCAAGTCCTTCATAGTGAGGAAAATGATGAACAGGATGGGCAAAGAAGTTAGCCGTACCAGCGACAGAAGGCATCCCATCACGCATGACATGTTACGATCACTTTGGACTATCCTCTCTTCCATATGTTCCTCGGACTTCGAACAGGAACTATTTCGCCTGGCATTTTCACTTGCATTCTTCGGGGCCATGCGAGTGAGCGAACTGGTAGCTGCCAACAAAGACGACTATGGGCAGAGTGGGTTACTTCTAAAGAACGTGACATTGACAACAGACACATTGATGAAAAACGGATCAAGAAGGAAGGGGAGCTACGCTGCTATTAAAACGTGTAGCGGAGTGCGAGACTTGTCTGATACTCAACATAAGGAGATAAATACAGTTGAGGCCAGGAAAAGGAGTGCATCTACTGATACACAAGGATGGTTCCCCGCTTACCAGATACCAGTTTGCAGCAGTGTTAAAAGCGGCAATTCAAAAGATGAATCTGGACAACAAAAAATTCACAACACACTCATTTAGAATCGAGGCGGCAACAAGTGCAGTGCAGGCTGGGCTGAAAACATCCACAATAAAAAGAATCGGACGGTGGCGCTACAACGCGGTCAACACATATGTCCGCTTGGATAAAGTAAACATGGATAACCATGAGTGTTGATTATATTTTCACAGATTCGCGAGGTGCACAGCGCTCAGCCTGGATCATGGGACACTCTTATGTGCATTGGGCCACGAAAAAGGCAAAAGAAAGAACATATGGGCTGCATTTAGGGCTGGCATCACGAGGATGGTACATCTCATGAATGGGAAAATCAGGTATGCGTTGGGATCAGCTAATACCCTTATTGCGGTGCATGAGAGATTCGAGGGCAGCGCCAGAAGTGCTTGTAATACATCTAGGGAGCAATGACTTGGGTGCTTCAACATGCAAGCAACTAATACAAGCAGCAAAACGGGACATGGCCGAGATTATGGAAATCTTCCCTCAAGCAGCGATATTCTGGTTTGAAATCATCCCACGTATGAAGTGGAAAGACTCAAAATTATGGACTCGGGGCAGGAAGAAAGTAAATAGGCAAATTGGAAGATGGATTCAGGAGAGAGGAGGAGAATGGATTAGGCACCAGTAGGCCGAAGTAGATTGCCCGGGCCTCTTCAGGCAGGACGGGGTTCACCTGTCAGACATTGGTTATGACATTTTTAATAATACAATATAGGAAGCCATTGAGACATGGCATGACAGAGGCAGACAACAGAGGCCGCAGCTTACAGAGCAATTGGGGGGACACGAGGCAAGGGTATTCCCTACTTCGTGCCTTGGCGGTAACCCGGGCCAGTTGGAGCCTATGGCAAGGGTTTGGGTACCGGCGGTATTGCAAGCGATTAGCGCTGGGGAAGCGCAAAAAGGTGACGGCGTAGGAAGTGCCGATGGGCAGGGCCTCCTCACTGGAGGACAAGGATTAATGCTGCCTTGCTTGGTTCCTATGGCGGGGCAGCGAGGGATATGGATTACTGGCCTGGGTACCCAGGAAGGTTTATGATATGATCTATTAATAAAAGCTGTGGCCTTATTCAACCAGCATCAGTTTCAGCGAGGTTTAATATGAGGCAAGAAAAGGGTAACACAAGATGGTATAAGGTATGGGGGTACCTCGACGGACAAAGCAGGTACCGAGTGATGACTGCTAGTGTTAAGAAAACAACACCAGAGCATATACACACAGACACACAACAGGAGTGTACAGGCACAGTATAAATGGTGCAATAAATTATACACACAAATAAAAATGGGAAAACACAGCCAGAACCACACAAACATGCCAGAAAGGCAGCACAGGAAAAGACACTTACTGACACACACTACAGACTCTGTGATGGACAATAACAGACATTTATCGGGAAATACAGGATGGATCAGTTACAAGAATTAAAGGTATTCTTCCAAGCCTCCATGCTCCCAATGGTTCTTGATCTGCTATCTTTGCAGTCTTGGCTCCTCCACTTTAGTCTCCTAGTAGTCTTCAGACAGTGTGTCCTGCTTTGACCCCCTTCATCAGGAGAAGCAGCATCATGGGGTTGAGATCAATCTGAAAAAAAATAACATCCAGAAACATGACCCTTACTACTTGCCTGAGTTCACCAATTGCAAAGTATTCTTCTAGATATAAGGTTCACTCTCCTACTAACAGCTTACATTGGATGCGTCAACAATGTGTTTTTTTCACATAAAAAAAAATAAACAAAGAATAAGGCATGGTTGACTTAAAACTAACTTACTTGAGTTGGCAAGAGGACCCATGAAGGTTAGACCTCCTCTTCCCAATATAGGTCCTGGAGGACCTGCTGGATGAACGTGAGTGGGTAGCTGGAAGGCTGGAGGTAGTATTGGCTCAGCTGCTCCCTTTGACTGCCAATGTATCACAGGCTCATGATAGCTACCTTTTATACTGTGTCCAGTGCTGCTATTATGTCAGTGACTTACCAGCACTTAATGAGGCCAGGTCTGATTGTGATGCCGAAACACTGCTGAGTGGCATGCCATACTCTTTGGGGATTCAAAATTTCAGACTTCAGAATAAATGCAAGAAGAGGGAGTGGCAACAGTCCCTCTTTGAATTCCATCGTTATCCACCGGTCGCTGCATTGCATACTTCCCTTCGTAAGTAGTGACATTCATCCCTGTTTAGAGGCCTATATGAGGTACGCAAGACATTCATGACATCCTGGACCAGAAGTAACTATGTCATCCAATATGTTCGATGGCAGTGCTATAGAAGGTGTGAGGATGTATATCGAGGAAGACATGCATGGGTTTCAAAGATACAAGACAGACGATTCACTGATGGATTCCTGTACGAGAGAAATTGGGATCCATTGGCCAGTGCCACTAACATTGCTTGGCTATATGGAAAGGGGATGGAAAATATTGAGGTTATACCACAAATACAAGAGAAGTGGATGCTTTCAGTGCAGTGTGGACAGGATGGAGACTAGAGTTTGTGATGATGGGAATAAGTGTTTTTGGTTACTTTATGCTAGATTTACATACCAGCAGTTCATCCTGCCTTGCAGTTTGCTAAGACACTATTTGTTCTTTTGGTACAGAAAGTAGTGTTTTTTCTCCGAGTATGTGAGTGCTAGTATTTTACCCATTGATTTCTAGGAATCCAGGTTGAACTAATGTTTCAGAAATTAAACAATTAGACAGTAACTTTCAAACTGGCATGCGGGCACACTTTGGCACAAGTACATCAGTTTGCATCCAGATACGCGGCCATTTTATAACTTGTGCGCGCATATGCATGCAGGTTATAAAATAGCCAGACTGCATGCACATGTGCACCCAGTTTTAAGTGGGCATGTGCCTATAGTATGTGCATACATTCTACGTCTACTGCATAAGTCGGGAAATTTTAAAAGGTGCCTATGTCACTATTTTGTCCACCAGTTTGCCCAGTTAACAGCTAAGTCTTCCAAACCCCCCTCCCCCCCCCAGTTTGATAGTCTGCACTCCCCCCAGTTACATCAGACCCTTTAAACCCATGAGAAATGGCTCTTTCTTTATATTTTTAAATTTACACCTCCTCCCTGCGGCAGAGGATGAGGGTGTACACCCAGGCATGTACGTATATACATGCATATCTCTTGGCCACACAAGGAACCACCCATGCCACTCTCAGACCATGCCCATGACCTGCTCCTTTTAAAAACCTTTTGAAAGGTGCATGGATCTGGGAAGCTTTTACATTTTGGTGGGCGCATGCCAGCCTGAGTTGTGTGTGTATCTCATGATTCGGTGAGTGCCTTGATTTTAAAATGCAACTCTTAGGCTGTATATGGAGTGAAGATTAGGCTGGTTTCTTCTCCTTAATTTGTGTTGATATCATGGTTCATGCAGGTGAGCAACTTGTATGTTAGATAAGGAGAAATGAGGCTCGTACATAGAGAGATGAGGCAGGTAATGCATTCCATAACTCAAAGGAGGCCCAAAATGTTTCATTATATGCTAATTTCTGTTCAGTTCACATCTATTCTTCCTCCTAAACAACCCCTGCTCCAGCTTTGAATGTCATTTCTATGCTTTCCATTTCCAATATATACAATGTTGTAAATAATTATATTCAAGGGATTAATCTACATCTATCTGTTTGTCCATAAGCATAATAATTCTCCAAAAGAGAGTCAGAAATTCACCAAATTTGGCATGCAGGAAGAAAATGTGAATAGTTCAATAACTAGAAACATTGGGTCAGTATTTTCAGAGACTGGAGCCTACAAAAAGAAATCCCCAGATGCTGCAGAATGTTGACCAGTGCTCCATTCCAAAAGCTCTCCCTCAACTTTTTTGCACTTTGATGCAAGCAGAGACTGGGAAAAATAACTGAAACAGCATTTGAAGGATGGCATCAATATGTGTCTGCAAAGCCACCTTTTCCACACTTCTGCAATCTCTCTCACACATACACACCAAATGTACTAGCCAACATAGCACCATTATAAAAAACATACACTCGATGGAAATGTTTTTATAATTCCAGAAAATACAAGTTGGTGTTATGTAAGGAAGTCCCTCATGCAGCATCTTCGAAATATGGTGCCATGTTGGGCTAGCAGAAAACCATGAGCATGGTTAATGGGAAGTAATTGTTTTCCCCTTATATTTTATAAGCAACAAAAAATTCTTTAAAAAATCATATCCAGTTTTGGGACTAATGATTATATATGACCAGAAAGCGGTGGAAATGTTATATTAACAGATTATTCATTGGATGTAACGAAGGTCCCATAATAATCAATAAAACATGCCAAATGAATAAAAGTTTACAATTTTGTAATCATATGTTGTTTTTTTGAATTGCTATTGGATATATCTGAATTGGATTGGGACTCATTTTGTGTGATTGTTCTAATTAATATCAAGGACAGCAGCAAAGTACTAGAAATGACTGAATCACATTTTTCTACCCATTCATTCCCTATACCTTTTTATTTTTTTGAATATAAGATGTTCTTACCCGCTATGGACAGAATGACAACCACAAAATCAAAAACGTTCCAGCCGATGGTGAAATAATAATGGCGTAATGAAATCAGCTTAAGCACACATTCTCCAGAGAAAAGGATAATGAAGACCAGGTTGACTTTTTGCAAGTTGTTTTCCATTTCTTTGCTTTGTTCATCTGTTTCAATCATCATTGTAACCATGTTAAGGCATATAAGAATCATGATACTGATGTCAAAAACTTGCTTTGATACAAAATCAAAGACTAGGCCTTGGAATTTATTCTGAAAGAAACAATACATGAAGTAATATATGGCTTAAAACTGTATACATATGAATGCGGTCTTTATTTTGTGAGCAATGAGAGCTGTGAACCTGGAGATGCCAGTTCAATAACCCAATTCACTGCTTGCTGCATAATCCTATATAAATCACTTACAGGACTATTTTCTAATTATTTTATTTTTTTATTTGTATAAACCTGTAATATTCTGCTACATTCCAATAAAACTGATCACAGCGAATTACAATAAAAATATTTTATGAATGTGATGTTGTTAACTGCCTAGAGCTGGTGATGGTCTACAATTTTTTTAAATAAATAAATTCAATAAAACAGAATCAGATAAAATAAGAATCATTATAGTATCTTAACATTCCCATAAACCTGCAAAAGGAACTCCCCCGCCCCCCCCATTATCTGTGTGAAATCATCCTTTGAAAATTGTCCTCTTTCTCTGCAGGCAAAAGTAGCCATGCTCTCTCTCAGCATGAGTACTTTTTTACCCATGCCACAAAGGGGCATGGGGGTGTGAAGCTAGCAGATGAGGGGGTTTCATTTTGAAATTCTTGCACGTGCTTTACAGCGCCCACCTTTCACCTGCTGCAGAGGAAGTGTAAAGTCTATGGGTAAGGAAGAACTCGCTATGCCAGCCATCCCTGCAGGGATTTTTCCTTTAAAAATTGTTATGCAGGCCCTGGATGTGCAAGCAACTCATCTATTTTGAAAACTGCCTGCTTAAAGCAGTATTTCAGTGTAGCTGGCCCCCAAAATATGGACTTACACATTCTTTGACCAAAAGTTAGATTTTCTGTAATATGAAACTAGATATTTTCTCTTTCCTGCGGCTCTCTTGCCCTCTAACACTTTGCTATGCCTATCAGACAGCCACTGAAGCACTGCATCCAGAACTAAAGCTTGAATCTAGGCAGAAAATAACTATTGATACAGCTATATTTTAGTGATATTTCTCTTCAGGGAAGCATTACATCCAGAGCTACATCTAGGCTGAAGTGATGTCTTAAATTTTCTGTCTTCAGATTGTAAGCTCTATTGAGAAAATATTTTAACCAGGTGAATTACACAATGGATGCTAAATAATATTGTTTTCAAGTTTTTACTGATGACTGACCATGATCTCCAGAGGTGTGTAACTGACTGCTAATGCTGTTAAAGCTCTTGAACATATCCACACCAATGATTAGATACACATTGGACCCCAGAGGCAGGCTGAGATCTGGAGTCTCAATGCATGGATGGGACAATGGTGCAGGAAGAAGAGCTTTAGATTCATTAGGAACTAGGGAATAGGGATGTGCAGCCAAAAAGTTTTCGTTGCATTCGTGATACGTATTCGTGGGGGGTCAATTCCGTTTCATGCGGAAGTATGGCAAATTCCATAAGTTGTCGATCTGTCAATACATTACTACGGAGAGTTAAATTCCTGTCCCAGCTAAAATTAAAATTAACTACAACCCCCCACCCTCTTGACCCCCCCCAAGACTTACCAAAACTCCCAGGTGGTCCAGCGGTGAGTCCAGAAGCCATCCCTGCATTCTCACACCCATGTTTGCTGGTTTCATCATGATGCGATAGCCTGTGTCACAGGGGCTACCGGTGCCATTGGTCAATCCCTGTCACATGGTCACCGGCGCCATCTTGTGTTCCTACCATGGCACCGGTAGCCCCTGTGACATAGTATGGGCAAAGGCTATCGGCGCCATTTTGAGTCCTGGCATCAGACGGCAGGTCGCTCCGGGACCCCCGTTGGACCCACAGGGACTTTTGGCCAGCTTGGGGGGGCCTCCTGACCCCCACAAGACTTGCCAAAAGTCCAGCGGGGGTCCGGGAGCGACCTCCTGCACGCCGGCCGTCCGATGTCAATACTCAAAATGGCGCCGATCGCCTTTGCCCTCACTATGTGTGACATATGTCACTATGTCACACTATGTGTGACATAGTGAGGGCAAAGGCGATCGGCGCCATTTTGAGTATTGGCATCGGACGGCCGGCGTGCAGGAGGTCACTCCCGGACCCCCGCTGGACTTTTGGCAAGTCTTGTGGGGGTCAGGAGGCCCCCCCAAGCTGGCCAAAAGTCCCTGTGGGTCCAACGGGGGTCCCGGAGCGACCTGCCGTCCGATGCCAGGACTCAAAATGGCGCCGATAGCCTTTGCCCATACTATGTCACAGGGGCTACCGGTGCCATGGTAGGAACACAAGATGGCGCCGGTGACCATGTGACAGGGATTGACCAATGGCACCAGTAGCCCCTGTGACACAGGCTATCGCATCATGATGAAACCAGCAAACATGGGTGTGAGAATGCAGGGATGGCTTCTGGACTCGCCGCTGGACCACCTGGGAGTTTTGGTAAGTCTTGGGGGGGTCAGGAGGGTGGGGGGGTTTAAATTTTTATTTAGGAGGCCAAATAAAACAGAAATCTGTTTAATACGTGGGGAGTTGCGATGCGTTTTGCCTCCCCACGTATTTAACAGATAGGACAAAATAAGTTGCGGATTACAAATACGTGGAAAACAGATGCACACCTCTACTAGGGAACTTTTTGGGAAGGAGGAAGCTTTTCCTGGCAGGATGGACTTCATCTTAACCAAAATAGAACCTGGCTTCTGATCCATTTATCCTGCTTTAGGGTTAGGTTACTTCAACAACTGAATATAATTTTCTCTTGTCCTCATTATTTTATAGTATTGCTATAAGTTATAGAAAATGTCATATTAATGCTTTGTCCATATAAGTTTTTTTCTCCATTTAATATGAATATTAATAGGCAGATTAGATTTTTCAGGTTATAAACTTGATTGCAGATTTTTTTTTTTTTTGATGATCAAATTGTGATGCCATAGTCAGTTACACATAGGGGACTATTACTAGCCATAGAATTATGAGATCTGGCTCTGACAGTAATGGTCTACTCTAAAGTACTAGTTCTGGTTTCTGCTAATAAATGTAACAATTTTTGTTGTTATAAAAATGTATTACTGTCAACATGACTTGTACATATCCAAAACATTTATTTTCCTATAATTGAAGGAAGATCACAAGCAAATACAAAAAAGAAAGTTCTATAAATGATGAATGCTGTATTTTTTATATCCAGTTTTTGAACAGCTTTACATTCTGTAGATATACAACTCTCAAAAACAGGATCTACAAAGTCAAATTATTTGTTACCTGTGGTCTAGGAACGGGTTTTTGTGGTTTCTTGGACCCCAGCTTTTTCATTGCATTGTAATATTTCTTTTGTTCTTCTGTCATAAAGATGTCTTGACCTCCAAAGTATAGAAACAAGATCAAAATGGGTTAAAATCATATACATATACATTTTCTAAAAAGGTTGGTTACATACATAAGGATACTAATCACAAAATTAAATTATATACACTACCTACAATAAGGAGTCATAATAACTGGTGGACTATTATATAACAAGGCTGTTAAAGAACCAAGTAATCTCATTGACTATCAATCCATGTCAACTGTATACACAATTAATCCAAAGTTACTTGCATAGGAAAAGCATATTTTACATTCTGTGGATCCAGTTATTTATACCATTAGAATATTTCTCTGTAACATATTAGATGACAGCAGTTCTGGATCATTTACCTTTGTCATCAGTAAACAACAGAGGTAAGAGATTGCTGAATTTTGTAGTTTTTGGACTTTGAGATTTTTGTACAGAATTTTGGAGATATCTGTTTTGAAAGTACTGTTTTCGGAGAAGAGGATTTTTTCCTCTTCAGCCTTTACTTTATGATGGAGCTTGAAGAGATTATCTTACCCTCCAAGGGGAAGGGATTCTTTAGAATTTACCATGTGCTGAGACTGTTGTGTTTTTTGATTATGATTTTCCTCATGTTATATGTTCGAAAAGTAAACAAAGGTAAGAGAAATAAGAAACCAATTTGGTTCTCAAAGGAGGTGGCTGATAAAAAAAAAAAAAAAGCAAAAAGAATAGTGTTCAAAAAATATAAAGGATCCCAAAAAGAGGAACACATGGAAGAATATCTGGTGAAACTGAGGGAGATTAAGAAAGAAATCAAGAAAGCAAAAAGCTGAGCAGAAGAAAGAATTGTCAAAGAGGTAAAGTGAGATGACAAAACATTTTTCAGGTATATCAGAGAAAAGTGACAAGGATCAATGTGTGGAAAGAGACAAAGAAATGGTGGAAATGGTGGAAATATTAAACAAAAACTTCAGTTTTGGTGTTCACTAAAGAAGACCATGGAGAAGGACCATCACTAGTTAACAAGACTGTGGATGGTGGTGGAGTAGATGAAACTCTGTTTACAGAAGAGAATGTATGGGAAAAGCTAAGAAAACTGAAAGTGGACAAAGCAATGGAGCCTGATGAGGTTCATCCCGGGATACTGAGGGAGCTCAGAGATGTGCCGGCGGGTTCAGGAGTTGTGCCAAGTGATTGGAGAAGAACGATGGTGGTCCCGCTTCACAAGAGTGGGAGCGGAGAGGAGGCTGGGAACTAAAGGATGGTTATCCTAACCTCGGTGATGGGAAAATTAATGGAGACTTTGCTGAAGGAAAGCATTGTGAACTATTTACAGTCAGGAGGATTGCTGGACCAAGGCAACATGGATTCACCAGGGGAAGGTCCTGTCAGACAAATCTGATTGATTTTTTGAATTAAGTGACTAATGAAGTGGATCAAGAAAGAGCACTCAATGTGATCTAATTGGATTTCAGCAAAGCTTTTGATACTGTCCCGTATAGGAGGCTTGTGAGTAAAATTAGAAGCTTGGGAGTGAGTACCAAGGTGGTAGTGTGGATTACAAACTGGTTGATGGATAGAAGACAGTAGAGATGTGAATCGTTTTAGGACGATTAAAATTATCGTCCGATAATTTTAATATCGTCTTAAACCGTTATGGAACACAATACAATAGAGATTCTAACGATTTATCATTATAAATCATTAGAATCGTGAGCCGGCACACTAAAACCCCCTAAAACCCACCCCTGACCCTTTAAATTAAATCCCCCACCCTCCCGAACCCCCCCCCCCCAAATGACTTAAATAACCTGCGGGTCCAGCGGCGGTCCGGAACGGCAGCGGTCCGGAACGGGCTCCTGCTACTGAATCTTGTTGTCTTCAGCCGGCGCCATTTTCCAAAATGGCGCCGAAAAATGGCGGCGGCCATAGACGAACACGATTGGACGGCAGGAGGTCCTTCCGGACCCCCGCTGGACTTTTGGCAAGTCTTGTGAGGGTCAGGAGGCCCCCCCCAAGCTGGCCAAAAGTTCCTGGAGGTCCAGCGGGGGTCAGGGAGCGATTTCCCGCCGCGAATCGTTTCCGTACGGAAAATGGCGCCGGCAGGAGATCGACTGCAGGAGGTCATTCAGCAAGGTGCCGGAACCCTCGCTGAACGACCTCCTGCAAGTCTTCCCTGTTGGAAAGAAATCAGTTCAACTAGGGGTCACGAAATGAAACTCCAGGGAGGACGACTCAGAACCTATGTCAGGAAATATTTCTTCACAGAGAGGGTGGTGGACACCTGGAATGCCCTTCTGGAGTTGATGGTGAAGTAAAAAATGTTGAAAGATTTAAAAGGGGCATTGGATAAACACTGTGGTTCCATAATGGTTAGAGGATGAAATGAAGAAAAGAATGCATGGGGATAACTTGCTGGTGTGGCGGTTATTACCCTTAACCACTGGGCCTTCATACTGTTGATGCAAATCCATTATTGCTCTCTGTTTCAATGGCAAGGGGAAAAGAGGAAAATGGAATTAGATTCAGACAGCAACCAACAAGGACATTGAATTTCACGGTCTGGGAATACAAATAAGAATGGGAGTAACTAGCTGATGCAGCTGTTGCTACCCTTAACCAATAAGCCTCATACTGTTGATGCAACTCCAACATTGCTCTCTGTTTCAGTGGCAAGAAGTGATAGGGAGTTGGACTCATACAGCAACAGACTAAGGTTCTATCTTTGACAGTTTGGGAAACATATTAAGGGGGTGACCTGTATGGCACAGAAGATGCTACTATAAGCTTGCTGAGCAGACTGGATGGACTGTTTGGTCCTTTTCTGCCATCATTTCTATGTTTTTATGTTTCTATTCCTAATTTTCATCACATTGGCTTGGATCCTTTTTTCCAAACTCTCGTAAACTTTATTTTGAACACCATTCCTGGATTCCATGGTTCTTTTGGCTACTAGTAACACAAGTGGAACGATTTTTTTCCCAATGAGGACTCCCTTGACTAGTGAGAGTGATTTGGGAGACAGTATCCACAACAGCACCAAGGACGCAGTAGGTTATCCTTCCCCCTCCCCTGTGGATGAACTCCTGCATTGTAGCTCCCCGGTTTCAGCCAGCAAGCCAACAAGGGGTCCTACTACATACAATTGCTGCATTTAAATAAATCTCACATTTCACTAAAAGTGAGCAGAAACCAAGACCAGCTTTAATCTTATGCGCCCCTAGAAGCAGGATATTCAAAACTTCCCTCTCCCCCTGCCAGTGGGAGGAAGGGAGGGAGGGGGGAGAAGATCATGCCAGGGTGGGGTTAGGATAATGCCTTTACTCAGTCCTCCTTAACCTATCTGTTGCTTTTTGCCACTGTTGATCACCACCTACTCCTTGATACTAGCATTTTGAGACTCTGTCCTGTCTTAGTTCTCTTTTTACCTCTCCCATCACACTTTTAGTGTTTCCTCTGGCAGATCCTCCTCTACTGCCTTCCTACTATCAATTGGTGTACCTTAAGGTTCTGTTCTGGTCTTTATTCTCTTCTCTATGTATACTAATTCCCTTTGTGCTCTGATATCCTCTCATGCTTTCAATACCATATTTATGCTGATGATTCCCAGGTTTACTTCTCTACACCATAAATTTCATCAGGAATCCAGTTCCAGATCTCAATCTGTTTGAAATTGCTGCCTGGATGTCCCACCACCACCTTAAACTCAACATGGCCAAAGACATTTTACATTATAGTGCCCCCCCCCCCCCCCCCAGCCCATTTCCCTTCCTCCTCCTTTCTCTATTTTTGTGCATAACACTGTAATCCTCCCAGTCCTCTTAGCCTGTAATTTTGGAGTCATCTATGACTCCTCTATCTCTTTCTCTACACATATCCAAAACACTGCTCTCCAGGAACATAAGAACATAAAAACATAAGAAATTGCCATACTGGGTCAGACCAAGGGTCCATCAAGCCCAGCATCTTGTTTCCAACAGTGGCAAGACCAGACTACAAGCACCTGGAAAGTATTCAAACCCTAAGTAGATCTCATGCTACTGATGCCATTAATACCAGAGGCTATTCCCTAAGTCAACTTGATTAATAGCAGTTAATGGATTTTTCCTCCAAGAACTTATCTAAAACTTTTTTAAACCCAGCTACACTAACTGCACTAACCACATCCTCTGGCAACAAGTTCCAGAGCTTAATTGTGCGTTGAGTGAAAAAGAATTTTCTCTGATTAGTTTTAAATGTGCTACTCACTAACTTCACGGACTAGGGGGCACTCCATGAAGTTAGCAAGTAGTCCTTCTTGGACTAGGGAAGAGAACATACATGAAGATCCAAGTTTTGAATTTCAAGTATATAGACTTTGGCAAAATGGGGACATACCTTAAGGAAGAATTCAATGACTGAGACAAGATGGGTGAAGTAGAACAGTGGGCCAAATTAAAAGGAGTGTGGGAATGGGTGGTAATTCCCTAGCACAAATCTGGACTGACTCCAACCTTTCTTAAAATACTTTATCTATATTTGCCACTTTAAAATGCACACATTAGTAGACTACCTTTACCTTCAGAACAGTGTACTCTAACTACTCACAGTTCAGTACCGCTTCCCTCAGTACTCATAAAACTTTGTTACAGCTCAGTGTTTGGACAGCAATATTCTACAGGAACTGCCTTCTTCCTGGAGACCTTGGCCTGGTCTGACTAACCCACCTGGGTCTCAGCTCTTATTCCTCCCTGTTGAGCCCCACCCACAGAGCTCTCTTTCAGAAGGAGAATTAAAAGGGATCAGGCACCTAGCCTGGTCCTGCACCAGTTTGATGGGGAACATTGTGGAACTGCCTCACAGGAGCTATTACAATGCAACAAAACTTTTTATAAGAACAGTAAACAAAAGTAAAAGGAAAAATAAACCAATCTGATTCTCAAAGGAGGTGGCTGGAAAAATAAAGGCAAAAAGAACAGCATTCAAGAAGTACAAAGGATCCCTAAAAGAGGAACTCAGGCAAGAATATCTAGTTAAACTGAAGGAGACAAAGAAGGAAATCAGGAAAGTAAAAGGTCAAAAGGAAGAAAGGATTACCAAGGAGGTAAAGCAAGGTGAGAAAACATTTTTCAAATATATCAGAGAAAGGAGGAATGCCCGAGGTGGAATAGTAAAATTGAAAGGAGACAAAAAGCAATGTGTGGAAAAAGATGAAGAAATAGCAGAAATATTAAATAAATACTTCAGTTCAGTGCTCATTAAAGATGACCTTGGAGGAAGACCACTGCTGGTTGACAAGAGCATGGATGGAGTTTGGGGTAGTTCTTCCCATACATTCTCAGAAGAGAATGTATGAGAAGAACTAGGAAAACTGAAAGTGGATAAGGCCATGAGGCCAGATGTGCTGGTGGGTCTGTTAGAGCAGCGCTTCTCAACCGGTGTGTCGCAACACACCAGTGTGTCGCCAAGCGCCGGCTGGTGTGTCGTGTGTTCCCAGTCTCTCCCGCTGCTCTTTCTTCCCTGCTGCCGTTGCCGCCGGGCTATCAGCACGTTCAAGCCCAGTGCGAACGGCAGCAGTGCTAAAAGAAGCTGTGGCACCTGTGGCTGGCCTTTTCTTCTTCCCGTGCCTGCCCCCCCCCCCGTGACCCGGAACAGGAAGTGATACTTGGTGCGCGGGAAGGAGAACGAGCCGTGCCGCGTGATAAAGTAGCAGCGGCGGCTGCAGCATTGGCCCCCGAGCAATTGAAGCAGCCGGTAATCGAGAAAGGAGACAGCAGCATGAGCCTCCCGCGGCCGATGGGATTCTTCTTTCTTGGCCTGCGGGGGCTGGAGGAGGAGGCTGTTGCAGCTACCATTTGTGCTCGGGGGGTGGGGAAGAGGAAGTGAGAAAGAGAGAAGCAGCCAGCCAGCCAGTGTGTAAGTGAGAGAATGTGTTTGATTGAGAGCATGTGTGTGATTGAGAGAAACTGGTCAGAGAGCTGATGTATGTGTATATGTGAGAGACAATGAAAGAGACTGCTCAGGGAGATGACTGATGTGTATGTGAGAGTGTGAGACATTAGTCAGGGAAGTGACTGGTGTGTGTGTGTGAGAGAGAGAAAAAGTATGGAAGTGAGAAATCTGGGTATGTGAGAAAGCATGGGAGTAAGAAGCCTGGTGTTGTGGGGGTGTTTGTGAAAGAAAGCATAGGAGTGAGAAGCCTGATTATGTGAGAGAGTGCATGGGAGTGGGAAGCCTGTGTGTGTGTGTGTGTGTGTGTGTGCATGCATGAGAGAGAGAGACTGGTTGGTAAGGTGACTGTGTGTGTGAGGGAAAGAGACTGGAGTGTGTGAATGTGAGAGAAAGAATGTGATTGAGGGAATGAGAAGCCTGGGCAGTGGAGAGTGAGCATGGAAATGAGAGAGAGACTGTTGTGTGTGTATGTGTGTGTAACAGAGAGAAAGTGATTATGGGAATGAGAAGCCTGTGCATGTGAAGAGAGTGAGCATGGGAGTGAGAAACCTGGGTGTGTCTCAGACACAGCATGGGAAGGAGAAGCCTGTATATGTAAGACAGAACATGGAAGTGGGAAGCCTGTGTGTGTGTGTGTGTGTGTGTATGCATGAGAGAGATCAGATGACTGGTGTGTGTGTGTGTGTGTGTGTGTGTGTGTGAGAGAGAAAGAAAGTATTATGGGAATGAGAAGCCTGTGCATGTGAAGAGTGAGCATGGGAGTGAGAAACCTGGGTGTATGTGAGACACAGCATGGGAGTGAGAAGCCTGTATATCTGAAAGAGAACATGGGAGTGAGAAGCCTGTGTGTGTGTATGCATGAGAGAGATCAGGTGACTGGTGTGTGTGTGTGTGTGTGTGTGTGTGTGTGTGTGTGTGAGAGAAAGAAAGTGATTATGGGAATGAGAAGCCTGTGCATGTGGAGAGAACGAGCATGGGAGTGAGAGACTGGTGAGTGTGTGAGAGACAGAGAAAGTGTTTATGAGAGTGAGAAGCCCGTATATGTAAGTAGAACACGGGAGTGAGAAGCCTGTGTGTGTGTATGGCATGAGAGAAACTGCTCAAGAAGGTGACTGGTGTGTGTGTCAAAGACTGTTTGGGAGATGATTGGTGTGTGAGAGACAGAAACTGGTCATGGGGCATGACTGGTATGGTGTGTGTATGAGAGACAAGGGCACTAAGGAAGAGAACCATGAGTATAGCACTTAGTCTCTACTGCTGCTTCTGCTGTGTGCTACGGCATGCATGGAAGAGGAGTAGGAGAGCTGCTGGAGGGGGGTAAGTAAAGGTGGCTTTTTAAGTTGTTTTTCTTGATTGACTGCCATTTTAATTATTTAATATTATGTGATGTGTCTGCTTTTTTTTAAATATTTTATTGGTGTTTGGAGAATTTTTAATAGTTTTTATGAATTTTTAATTGTTGGATGTTATTCTGTTTATAGCTGTTTTGAAACATTTATTCTGCTTATTAGTATAGTTTTACAATTTTTTCTGTGTGGGGATCTATAGCTGCTTGCTAGTTCTGTTTTCCTAATAAGAGGTGTATTGGTTTTTAGGGCCTGATTTAATATTTGTAGTGTTGCCTTTTCATAGATAGGGTTGCTCCTGTTTGAGTGTATTCCATAATACAGGTGTAACTGTGTGCAGATTAGTTTATGTGCATTACTACAGATCCTGGGAGTATGTTAGGTCAGTTCTGTATCTGTTACAGAGATGAGATATTTTACTAGCATGTAAGCGTTTGTATCAGTCTTATTTGTTGTGTTTTCTCAAGAGGACATGCATTGGTGGTAAACTGCTGTCTTTTCATAAGTAGGGCTATTGAGCCTGGAAGTAGAAGGAGTTTGAGTTGCTGTTACTGAGATGACACCAGAACATCTTTTTTGTAGGGTGAGTTGTATGGGGAATATCATAATTCTGCTTTACATCCATTATTGTGGGTCAGGGGGGTTCCCGTGGATGCAAACTGTACTTTTACATCTAGCCCCGTGACGATCATGGGTCAGTGTGTCACGCATGTGAGAACCATCTGACAGGTGTGTCCTGACAGAAAAAAGGTTGAGAACCACTGTGTTAGAGGACCCATTCAACAGATCTATGGTAGTGGGAAAATTAATGGAGACTCTGCTGATGGATAGGATAGTGAACTATCTAAACTACAGTGGGTTGTTAGACCCAAGGCAAAATGGTTTTCATCAGAGGAAGGTCCTGACAAATGAATTTGATTGATTTGTTTTGACTGGGTAGAGATTTAGATCAAGGAAGAGCACTCAATAGGGTAGATATTCAAACACTACTTAGCCAGATAAATCAGACTTATCCAGCT
The DNA here is from genome assembly GCF_901001135.1 of Rhinatrema bivittatum. Lineage (NCBI taxonomy): Eukaryota > Metazoa > Chordata > Amphibia > Gymnophiona > Rhinatrematidae > Rhinatrema > Rhinatrema bivittatum. The sequence continues at coordinate 98,925,100 of NC_042620.1, forward strand.
AAATGGCTGCTGCTGAATATTCGGCTATACCACTTAGCTCGATAAGGGACTTGTATGGCTAAATAGTTAGTGGGCAATGGGCATAACTGGGCGGTGCTGGCTATCCAATTAACTTAGCCAGAAAACTAGAGATATTTAGCCTATTCTGGTTAAGTTATCCAGATGTTAGACATGGCCCATAGCAGGTCTATAGTTAGCCGAGTATGCTTACCAGGATAACTTTAATACTTATCCAGGTATATTCAGTGTCATCGCCATGCTGCTGAATATCCCATGTAAGTTAGCAAGATAAGTTAGCCCCAATGTGATTTACTTGGATTTCAACAAAGCTTTTTATATAGTCCCAGATAGGAGGCTCATGAATAAAATGAAAAGCTTGGGAGTGGGTGGCCAGTGGTGGAGTGGATTTTAAATTGATTCACTACCAAGCAGACAGTGTGTAATGGTAAACGGAACCTACTCTGAAGAGAAAACAGTGTTGAGTGGTAGGGAGGTGCAGGAAAAAAAAATGTCATTTTAATTTTTCGGTTCAGTTTCAAGAGTTTTTTTCCCATGAATTTCAGTTTGTAAAAAGTTTGATTCATTTTATTTGTGTAAAAAAATGAATCAAACATAAAAAAAAAATGGTCTCCAGAAAAGGGAGTATGTCTCCTCTGTTGGGAACTGGTCAAGATCACAAAAAAAATATCCTATCAATTCTCAAAAAAGCCTCTCAGCTTGCTGAGCCATGAGGCCTACCAGGGGATACTACCTCCAAAAAACCTCTTCATCAGCTCCAACACTTTAACACCTCAGACAAAATGGTCTCTCGCCCTTCCCTCTCCCCCCCCCCACTAAGCATGCTCAACCCACTTTTATAAAGAGACTATCCCCAAAAAGGGGATGGCCAAAAGATGGGGGAATACAAAAATCTCCCAAAGGTAAGATAAAGGGGAAAAAAAAACACTCAGCAAAGGCAAAGCCACTATCACATATATTTTATAATATTATATTATTGCTGTGCACTGCCCTGAGCTCTCAAGATGGGAAGGTCTAAAAATTAAGATTGAAATAAATAAAAAGAAGGGAGACTGGATGTTGGCTTAACTACTTGTTTTATAAGAAGTAAGCTAAAGATGGCAAGGCCTGCAATGCCTACCAGCATACCTGGGAACTCTCCCGTATTTGGCCTGGAGACTCCGGAATTCTAAAGGAATTGCCAGGTCTCCGGGCCATCGTCAGAAATCTCTGGGTGCAACAAGGAGTTGCCTGTGTGGCCCAGAAGAAAACATTTCCTGGACCTGTGCAGACAGAAAGAAAGTGGAGTTTGTGCCACACGGGCAGGAAGAAACAAAAAAAAAATCCTGACCAGACCATGACCAGAAGGAGGAGCTGCATTAGCATCAGCCATGTGGGTAGAAAGGAGGAGCCAGAAAGTGTCAGCCTATGTGGCTGAAGAAAAAGAAGGAGGAGTACTGCGTGCCGCAGTGGCGAAGAAAGAAGCTGTTGCTGGACAGGAGGCAGGTTGGAGCGGGGCCGAAGAGAGATCATGTGAATGAGAGAGACAGTAAGAATGGGCATGTACTCACATGCGTATGTGAGGGAGTGTGAGTGGGCTTGTTAGTTTGTGTGGAGGGGGAGAATTAGAGGAATAAGTGTGTGAGTGCACATGTGTGTCTGGGAGCATGAATATGTCTGTCTGTGAAAGTGAACATGTGAGTGTGCGTGTGTGTGTACGAGAGTGAAGAATGTTTGTGCACAATTTTCCCTCCCCCCCACCCAGCCCCCACTAATCGACACAATCTCAGGGTGACTCCATCAAAAGTTCCCAGGTTTGCTGATTAGTGGAGGTGCCATAGGTCATCACTGCGACAGATTTTGGGCATGCTTGGGATAGATATGGAGGGCAGTGGTCAGAAAAGAATTGAGAGGTCAGGTAAAAGGCATGGGGAAAAAGGGGAGATGGTTTCAGGTTACATATTCAAATTTATATGTGCACCTACCCAGAGTGGACAAATCTCAAATGGACAGACAGGATGAGCCATTTTATCTGCATCATTTACTATATTTGCAAGCAAAAGAGTAATATTCCCTCCCCCATCTATCATTCCGCCCAGGACGTAGCTTGTGACCTAGTGGAATGAGCTCTCAAATCTTCAGGAAGATCTCAACGAGCCAGAAGATAAGCTGATCGAATTGTCTCTTTTAACCAACGAGCAATCGTAGCCTTGGAAACATTATGACCCTTACTAGGGCCACTCCACAAAACAAACAAATGATCAGACAATCGAAAACTGTTGGTAACTTCGAGATAACGTAACAGTACCCGTCGCACATCCAATTTCTTAAGATCCTTAGAGGAAGGATCCAAACAATCTAAATATGGAAAAGCAGGAAGCTCTATTGACTGATTTAAATGAAAAGAAGATACTACTTTGGGTAAAAAAGATAGTACAGTCCGTAATGAAATTCCCGTATCAGAAATTCTAAGAAAGGGTACTTGACTTAGTTTTTGGGTACTTGCCAGGTTCTTATGGCCTGGATTGGCCACTGTTGGAAACAGGATGCTGGGCTTGATGGACCCTTGGTCTGACCCAGTATGGCATTTTCTTATGTTCTTATGTTCTTAAAAGTAAAATACTAAACAATACATAAGATCTCATGATACCATCTCCATAATCCATTTGCCTGGAACTACAATCCTACCCAAAATATGTTTATACCCCTGTGTAAGAGCCTCCAGTGGAGTTAATACTAGGGAGGGCAATTTTCAGAAGCCATTTGGCTGGGTAAATGATTGTTTACGTGGGTAGATGTCTAAAAATTGCTTACCCTTCCTGCAGTAAAACTATGTGCATTGTTTGACAATGAACAGACTTTTACCCACATTCAGTGGGAGCTTTCCTAGGCAGCAGTGTTTTGATGGGGAATGCTGTGGCGACCAGAGTTATGCATTTTCAAAACTAAACATGTAGGGGCGGATTTTAAAAGCCCTGCTCGCGTAAATCCGGGCGGATTTACGCGAGCAGGACCTTGCGCGCCGGCGCGCCTATTTTCCATAGGCCTGCCGGCGCGTGCAGAGCCCCAGGACTCGCGTAAGTCCCGGGGTTTTTTGTCGGCGGCGTGTCGGGGGGCGGGGCCAATCAACGCGGCATTTTGGGGGCGGGATGCGGCGTTTCGGGGGCGGGCCCGGGGCGGTCCGGGGGCATGGCCGCGCCCTCCGGAACCGCCCCCGGGTCGCGTCTCGGCGCGCCAGTGGCTTGCTGGCGCGTGTGGATTTACTTCTCCCTCCGGGAGGCGTAAATCCGTGGACAAAGGTAGGGGGGGGTTTAGATAGGGCTGGGGGGGTGGGTTAGGTAGAGGAAGGGAGGGGAAGGTGAGGGGAGGGCGAAAGAGAGTTCCCTCCGAGGCCGCTCCGATTTCGGAGCGGCCTCGGAGGGAACAGAGGCAGGCTGTGCGGCTCGGCGCGCGCCGGCTGCCCAAAATCAGCAGCCTTGCACGCGCCGATCCTGGATTTTAGAAGATACGCGCGGCTACGCGCGTATCTACTAAAATCCAGCGTACTTTTGTTCGCGCCAACAAAAGTACGCGAACGCGCATTTTTTAAAAATCTACCCCGTAGGGAAGTTAAAAGGTAGCCATATAAAAAAGCAGGTACCAATGCCAATCAGCTGCTTTTTTTTAACTAGGCAATTATCAAAGTGAAAGAATGCATGTACTATCTGCTTGAAACATTCTTCAAAGTCTGCAAATCCCTGTGCTGTTTTGAAACTGCCCCCTTAAAATAATCACTCATAAGCCTAAGTTGTTCTTTGTATAATTTAGTGACATTTGCTATAATCTCAAAACTGGTACAGGATCATAAATAATGAAAAATTGTAAGGGGCATACAGAGCATATCTTTACTGGTGATGATTTTTCAGTTTAAATTCCTGCCACAGGCAGAGTAGGAACCTTTTGATTGTGGCAACTAGGTGATCCATAACCCTTAATGAGGAAAATATGTGTTGTCTTCAGGAATCCGATTCTTATTTTCATCATGATGTCATTATCATTTTTGTACTAGGTTAAATGCAAATTTGTCTGGATATGTTATAACATGTAGGAGAAGGGGGAAGAGAATCGTGAACCAGAAGTATTTGCTCACTGTGTCCTTACTCTGCTGGCCTCCCGCTCTGCTGGGAGGCCAGCAGAGTAAGGACACAGTGTAAGGACACAGCAGAGTAAGGACAATCTGCTGGGCAAGCTAGTGGCGTGCTCACTAGCTTGCCCAGCAGATTGAAATACAGGAAGGTAATGATAGAGGGGAAGAGGGGAACTTGAAAAGGGGTTAATAAACATGTAGATGAAAGTGAACCGGTAAATGTAGTGTATTTGGATTTTCAGAAGGCATTTGACAAAGTTTCTCATGAGAGGCTTCTAGGTAAAGTAAAAAGTCATGGGATAGGTGGCGATGTCCTTTCATGAATTACAAACTGGTTAAGACAGGAAACAGACCATAGGATTAAATGGACAATTTTCTCAGTGGAGGGGGGTGGGCAGTGGAGTGCCTTAGGGATCTGTACTGGGACCTGTGCTTTTCAATATATTTATAAATGATCTGGAAAGGAATACAACGAGTGAGGTAATCAAATTTGCAGATGATACAAAATTATTCAGAGTAGTTAAATCACAAGCAGGGTATGATAAATTTCAGGAAGACCTTGTGAGACTGCTATTAATCAAGTTAACTTAGAAATAGCCACTGCTATTACTAGCATCAGTAGCATGGGATAGACTTAGTTTTTGGGTACTTGCCAAGTTCTTAGCCTGGATTGGCCACTGTTGGAAACAGGATGCTGGGCTTGATGGACCCTTGGTCTGACCCATTATGGCATGTTCTTATGTTCTTATGAAAAGGGAGAGAGGGAGAAGAGTAATCTGAAGGGAGCAGCAGGAAAGGGAGGATCTGACAGGAGGAGATAAGAAGATAAGGACCCTGGAGGAGGGAAGACAAGGAACTTGAATGAAAGCGATAAATTAGAATCAAATGGAATAGATATGTTAAGGGTAATTTTCAAATGGACCTCTATAGTTAAAACAGCGATATACTTGCATAAATGGCTTTTATAAATCGTTGAGGCAATGATAAGAAGATATGTTATACTATTTGTATTGTTATGTTTTCATAATATGTACAATTTATTGTGAACCATTTTGGTCTGATATAGAAAGACTGTATATAAATGACATGTAAATAAATAAACAAACAAACAAATAAATAAATATGTAGTTACACTTATCTGTATGTTATGTTCATGTATAAGTATACCCAGAATGAGCAGGGGTGTTTCCAGGACAGGGTTAGGAAAGGATTTATATTCATATGCATATTTTTGCATTTTTCAAAAGTATGTATATAAAATTTCATGACAAATTTCTGTCGACAATTTAGCGGATATGCAGGTAATAGGAATGTGCAGACCAACATTTTCAGTTTGTTTTGTTTTTTTATTTTAGGTTTATTCTTTCATTTTTATTTGGTTTATTTAATGTTTTCTTTGGTTCTGTCATTTGACAAAGCAAAAAATAAAAGCTTTAAACAGGAAAACCTTCCTTAACAAACAAACAAAAAAAAAAGAAAAAGATTTAAAAAAAAGGGCCACCAGCAGCCCTGCCTGGGCTTCCTGGGTCAAAAAACTGCAAGCCTGCCACTGAGGACTAGGACCAAGCCAGGCTTGGCATCAAGGCCTAGCTCCAATCTGTGCCTGCTACCTAAACCTGAGACTGGCCTAGGCCCAAGCTGGGGCTCGAACTGGGACCCTTTTCTTGTGTAAAAGTGGTGGGCCATACAGCTCGCACCTTGTCCTCCACTTTTCCCCTTCCTGGATCCTGCTTGGAAAAGGGTAGGATCTATGCCCAATTGCTGCTGCCTTAGTGCTATAACAATGGCTCAGTCCTTATGGAGGAGGGCGCTACAATGACATCACTTTGGCATCTTAATCCAGAATGTCAAAATGATGTTGGCTGCATTGGAGGAAGGTGCCAAATTAATGTCACTTTGGCACTGTTGTCTAGCCAGACAGCACCATTGTTAAAGCACAGCACCCGTCGCAAGTGTCTGGGTACCTCTGCTTCCCTTTTCCAAGTAAGATCTGGGAAGGGGAAAAGTAGGGCCAGGTTGGGCGTTCCCTGGTCCCAGCACTTTTATACAGAGGGAGAACCTTGGCCCCAGGCTAGGCCCTGGCTCAGGCCTAGGAACTGGGAACAGCTTGAAACTAGGATGTGGCACTGGACCTGGCTCTGGCCTAGGCCCCTGTACTAGGACTGGCTTTGGCCTAGGCCTCGGTGTTGGATCTGGCAAGGGCTAGGCCTTGGCATCAGGCCTGGCTAAGAGATAAGCCACGGCTCAGGGCCTGGCTGAGAGCTAGGCTTTGGTGCTAAGTCTAGACTGGAGTTAGGCCATGGTGCCAGATCTGGCTTGGGGCAAGGCTGGATTAATTTATTGGTCTAAGGAAGCTTAGCCAGGACTGCCAGAGGCCTGTTTTTTTTTTTTTTAAGTATTTTTATAGGCAGCTATTTTTGGTTTGTTCCATTTGGAACGAACAAAAAATGGCCTCATTAGCTGCATTTTTGGTATTTGTTACAAACAAATACATATCTCTAGCAGACAGTTTCAGAGTGAAAATTTTCAAAAGGGAACATACACGTGAATACTTTTCCTTTCAAACTGGTATAATTTATGCATTTATTTGCCTTCTATTTTATGTGGGCTGAAAATTATCCCTATAGAAAACAATTTTCAAACTGCTTGCAGTGCTGTAAAGTCCTGTAGGGATTTGCTCCTGCTTTTTCTGTGGATACGTTTTCTGGCCAAAACTTCATACATAGTTTGAAAATTTTAAAAAGCAGACATAATTTTCTCCCCCAAACTAACCCACCCTGAGAAGACTCTCATTACAATGCTGGTAAAAGTCAGAGTCTTATGGAACTAAGGGGGTCATTTACCAAGCGGATCGCACGCGATAAGGGATGTTTCCCACACAGAAAAGTCCCTTATTGCATGCGATACCAAGATGGGGGCGGAGTCGGGTGGCATCAGCCCCGGAAGAGGAGGAGTCAGTCGGCACCGGGGCTGACGCCACGAAGACTGTGCCGACAGTGAAAGATAAGCACCTTTATCACTGTCAGTTTTGCGCCGAATAACTACACCTTTTATGGTGTAGTTATTTGGTGCGACGCCGGCAGCGATCGCACCACAGAGGTGCGATCGCTGCCGGCTATCGCAGGACCGCCCCCCGTTTCGGCCCCCCATTACTGTGGGATTCACTATGCCTTGCGGCATTAGTAAATCCAGCCCTTAGTGTGTAATTTTATCTGCATACAGTGTGGTCAATTTTCAGACTGACAACTTATGTGCGTAAAATGCTTTTTACCTGCAGAAATCCCATTGAAAATTCCTCTCACAGTCGTTAACTTTCAAAGAGGCACATAGGTGCGCATTACCGCGTGTGCATCAGCGTGCACCTAGAGATGCAGCTATTTTATAACATATAAGCACATAAGCACATATGTTATAAAATAGCCTGGGCGCACACATGTGTGAGACCTATTATGCAACTGGCACACACAGCCATGCACTTCCGGGTATAAGCTGCATAAGTGGAGGAATTTCATAACCGGCATGCATCCACGCTATGACCAGATTCACCAATTCATCCACCAGTTCACCCAGTATGGAGCTAGATCCTCTAACCTCCCCCTGGTTTAATAACCTGCAACCCCCACCCTCCCCAGTTACCCAGACCCTTTAAACCCCTCAGAAATGGCTGTATCTTTTTTTTTTTAAGTTACACCTCCTCAATAGCAGAAGTAAAGTTATGTGACACTGGAACTGGGTGCACACATCTCTTGGCCCTGCCCCAGAACAGCCATTCCCCAACCAAAACACACCTACACCACACACATCGAGAGATACCCATGCATGTAGGCAGCTTTGTAAAATTTGCTGGGCACGTGCATGTCCTACATGCGCATCTAGAACGGGTAGATGTGAATTGGTTATTTACTCTTTCGGACAGTAGAAAGACTAGGGGGCACTCCATGAAGTTAGCATGGGGCACATTTAAAACTAATCGGAGAAAGTTCTTTTTTACTCAACGCACAATTAAACTCTGGAATTTGTTGCCAGAGGATGTGGTTAGTGCAGTTAGTATAGCTGTGTTTAAAAAAGGATTGGATAAGTTCTTGGAGGAGAAGTCCATTACCTGCTATTAAGTTCACTTAGAGAATAGCCACTGCCATTAGCAATGGTAACATGGAATAGACTTAGTTCTTGGGTAATTGCCAGGTTCTTATGGCCTGGATTGGCCACTGTTGGAAACAGGATGCTGGGCTTGATGGACCCTTAGTCTGACCCAGTATGGCATTTTCTTATGTTCTTATATGTCTCCCGATTTTGGGGCACGCCGGGCTTTTAAAATTCACCTCTTAGTGAGGAAGGTGGGAGAATATTTGGGGAAAAGAGGAGAGGGGAAAGGAAGATATTGGCTCCGAGGAAGTTAGGGTTAAAGGGTAAGAGAGAAAAATGGAGGGCAGATGGAACAAAATTGAACAAGTAATGTAGGAAGAGAATAATGTGAAAAGTGGTTCAAAATATAGATCAAGAATTAAATGGGTGAGAGAGGGAGGAGGTGACAAGAAAAGCTGGAGGGTAAGAAAGGACGAAGTATAGTTCCATTTTCTTTCCATTTCAACCCCTGATTATCATGGAATATCTTTAAAACTGGATTGAAAGTTGTTCATAATGTAAGGTTCTCTTGTAGTTAAATTGATATTGGATTATGTTCAAAACTTGGACATTCAAATATTAATGTCTGAAATTTGGACACTTACTGACATATGAGTTTTGATAAAAAAAATTTTTTAACCTATGATAGCATTGCAAGCCCTTAGCAGAACATCAAAGAATTAACAATTTTTGGTGCAGGCTGTCTAAGGATTTCCCTCATTTTCAAGAATTCTATTTTCAAGTTTTTTGAAAGTTGTGTCTGTTAGCCTCTTAATAGGAGTGTGTTGTGGTACCCCGTGTTTTTTAGATTTCTAGATTGCACCAGTGTTTTTGGATTCAGAATTATTGTTGATAATATAATGCCAAGAAAATCATATAAAGACTGAATTTTAAATAACGTGCCAAGAAAACAATTTATGATCCCACTAAGATACCATCAATTGAAATATTTCACAAGCAAAGCATTTATATTAAATTATAGGGATGTGCCTTTTTGTTTTTAATGAATGACAGAAATGCAATGAATGAGGCCATTTTTGGTTCATTCCGAATGGAACAAACCAAATATAGCTTCCAATGGAAATACCCCAAAATTTTTCAGGTATTTTTGTATTTGTTGCTGGGTCCCAGCACTGAGTTCTAATCCCAGGCCAAAGCCTGGCACTAAAGCCTCAGCCCAGATTAGACATGGACCAAGGCCTAGGTTCATACTGAGGCCTAGGTCTAGACCAGACCTGGTAATAATGATAGGCCTAGGCTGGGTGCCGAGACCTAGACTCAGAGCCAGACCTAGTCTCTGTGCCAAGGTGTAGGGCTGGGCTGGGTCTGGTTCTGAGGCCAGGGTCCTCCTTCTTTGCAGTTGTCAGGGCTGGGAAGTTTCAACTCCAGCCTCTACTTACCCCCTTCCTGATCTAGTGAAAATGGGCAGAGGTGAGGCCCAGTCATCTCTTACCATGGCCCAGTGCTTTAAAAATGGCACTGTCTGCTTGGCAGATAGTGCCAAATTGAAATCACTTGGCACCTTCTTCCAGCATGGCCACTGCCATTTTGTTGTTAAGTCATACATTTCTACAGCCATACAACAAAATGGCACTGGCCACACCAGACAAAGGTGCCAAAGTAACATCAATTTGGTGCTGTCCTTTAGGCAGACACTGCATTTTTAAAATACTGGGACCTGAGCTTGAATGACTGGGCCTTGATTCTGTCTGTTTTTACTGGATCCAGGAAGGGGGTAATTGGGGGCTGGGGGGGAGCTACCTGGTTCCAGCATTTACAAAGGAGGACGACACCAGCCCAGGCATTGGTGCTGGGCCCAGCTTTGGCTTAGGCCTTGGGTCCCAGGTCTTTGCACTGGGATTAGGCCTCAGCATGGCCTAGGCTTTGACACCAGGTCCAGGGCTATGTCTTGGCACCAGGAAGGTACATACAGGGCCACCAGAGGCCTAATATCTTTTAATGATTTCATTTTTATATTTTGTTTTGAGTTTTTTTTGTTTAATATATTTTTTTTTTGTTTAGCAAAGAAACAGGTGTGAAAAAATTATTAAATGAACAAAATTAAAACAAAATCTCACCAAAATGAGAAAACAAACCAAACCCAAAATTTTGGGGTTGCACATCCCTATTAAATGATCATCCTTATGAAGTATATCTCCCTAAAAGGAGCAAAACGGATAAAATACTTATCTTCTTTTTTTGCTGGTTGAAGTTATCAATGATGACACCAATGAAGAGGTTCAAGGTAAAGAATGATCCAAAGATAATGAAGATTACAAAGTAAAGATACATATACAGGTTGTCTTCATATTTGGGCTGTTGATAGATCTATACAAATATGAAGTTGTCATTAAATTAACATTAAAAAACTTTATGTATACCCTACAGCTACTATTTAACTGTAATGTATGGAAATTAACATACATATTGCTAGATTTAACCTAATTTTCAATGCAGCACATAATCCTGACCATGTCTTTCAAGACTCTTATTTAAATATTAAGGAGATTTACTAAGCCACCATAGTTTATTGCAGGAGGACCAAATTTCACGGGCAATGTTTGGCCCCCTTCCTGACAAACAATCACGGCAATCCCACTGTACAATATTTTACTGTGGCACAAATGTGTGACAAAAAATTGCACTGAAGTATGCGGCCTTCCTGTACGATGGCAGCCCACCTCTATTGGGGCTGCCATTGCTTAAAGGGCCTATGGCTCAAAATTTTGCATCCCCCAAAGGACACAAATCACCCCAGGAGTCATTGGAGACTTTCGCCCCTGTCCCCCTCTGCTGCTTCTCAAGGCAGCTCTGGACCCCCTAAATAAATAAAAAATGAGGCCAATTGTGTGGCAATGGCCCGCTCCCTTCCCCACTCCTCCCCTTAAACCAAGAAATGGCCCCTTAGCCAAAAGATTCCCCCCACCCCAATTAAGACTATCCCTTCCTTTTCCCTCCCAAATCCCAACTCACAACCTCCAAGCCCCATACTTCTAAAAATGCATCTTTGATATCCAGCAGGGCCCTGGAGCAATCCCTTGCACTGGGCCTATTGATGCCATTTTTCAAAGTGGCTTAACCGTGCCCCATCATGTTACATGCTGTTTAACTTGCAATACTGCTTTATCCCGGCTTAGTAAATCCACCCATATGGTTGCTGTAGATACTCATTACCTTTAAATGTGGTACTAAAATCATATAACAACATTTTAGACATAAAGGGATTTTTTCTTTATTTTAAATTCAGTCTCCCTAGTGATGTGCTGGGAAGGACTCCTTGAAACCTCTTGTTAAATTATTTTGATGAGATACCAATGTTTGCTTTACCAGGTATGGCAGAATAAGAAATTTGTAAATGCAAGAACCTCTGGCTAAACAAATTGCTAGCACATCGGAGATGAATCCACTGCCCCCTTGTATTTTTTTAAACATTTTCCTTTAGCAGATAGCCCTGCGATTGGCTGGGGATGCTCTTGAAATGCTTATTAGCTCTTGACCCAGATAATACTGCTGCATTTATTGTAGCCCTATGATAGCTATTAACAAACGGCCGATGCAGTAAGGTGCGGTAGAAAGAGGTGCGTTAGTGCCGGGCGCACCCGCGTTTGCCGCACGCACAGTTTGGATCACATACCGCTTGATACTGTATTTAAATGGCATGCAAATGCAAGCTGCATCCAACGCGCGTCCATGAAGCGCAATCCATTTTACTGTATAGGCGCTATACAGCGCCTATACAATATCCTGGGTGCGCTGGTACCTGTCATTTCAAATGTCATTTCAAATGACATTTGAAATGATAGGTACCAGGAAGTGGATCCCAACTTTAAGCAAAAGAAAACCTAAAAACCTAAAATCCAATGCACCGGGAAAGCCACTCTTCAGATTGTGACTAATCCCATCCCCCAGCCCCCGCTCACCTGCCCTGGCCGCGTCCATGGGTGCCGGTCTCCGGGGCAGCCCCAGTCCTCTCTCACCTCCTCCCGAAGCAAGGCGCAGGGCGAAAAGCGACTCGACATGCTATTAAACTTTTGGGAATAAAGTGTAACAAAAGTTAACTTACTTTTCTTACAGTCCTCTCTACCCTCCTCTGGAGGTGCGCACCGCAGCTCCCCTGCCTCCCGGGGGCAGCCGGCGGCGAAAGCGGCCCCCGCCGGCGAAGATGGATGAACGCACGCCCGTAGTGCAATTTGGGCGCTCAAGCCAGCAAAGGCGCATGAACGGGCGTGCGTGACGTCACGGCGTTCGTCCATATGCTTTCGGTGCCTTGAGCGCCTGTTCCAAATTTGGACGCCCGTCAATTTGGGACGGGCGCTCAAGGCACCGAAAGCGTATGGACAAACGCCGTGACGTCTCGCACGCCCGTTCATGCGCCTTTGCTGGCTTGAGCGCCCAAATTGCACTACGGGCGTGCGTTCATCCATCTTCGCCGGCGGGGGCCGCTTTCGCCGCCGGCTGCCCCCGGGAGGCAGGGGAGCCACGGTGCGCGCCTCCGGAGGAGGGCAGAGAGGACTGTAAGAAAAAGTAAGTTAACTTTAATAGCATGTCGAGTCGCTTTTCGCCCTGCGCCTTGCTTCGGGAGGAGGGGAGAGAGGACTGGGTCTGCCCCGGAGACCGGCACCCATGGACGCGGCCAGGGCAGGTGAGCGGGGGCTGGGGGATGGGATTAGTCGCAATCTGAAGAGTGGCTTTCCCGGTGCATTGGATTTTAGGTTTTTAGGTTTTCTTTTGCTTCGGGAGGACGGGAGAGAGGACTGGGGCTGTCCCGGAGTCCGGCACCCATGGACGCGGCCAGGGCAGGTGAGCGGGGGCTGGGGGAAAGTTTGCCGCCTACCCTTACCCCTGCCTCTAATGCAGGGGTAAGGGTAGACGGTAAATTAGCAAGTAAAAGACGCAGCAAGATAGCAGGTTAAAAATGAGATAGTCGGGGCGCACGTTACTGTATGGGAGGGAATAGCTAATCGGATCGTTTACATACATATACATACCGCGGGCGGAAAGGGATACGCGTCGAGTAAAAGAAGCGGTAAGGATCGGTAAAAACAGATAGTGAATCACAGGTTAGACTTACGCAGCCAAATTGTGAGTACACAGCGGGTTAGAAACGGGTAACTGTGGCCGCGCTTTACTGTATCGGCCTAAAAGGGACTGATACTAAAAAAAAAAAAAAAAAGCCAATAGGCTGATTATTAAATGGTCTATGAGCCTCAGTTAGGGACTCGGGCTTCTAAATTGGCCTTTTTGAAAAATGACTAGGGGTGACTGCCTAAATTTAAAATCCTAAATGTTGGAGGTGGAGGAGTTAGGGTAGGGAAAAATCTTAGCCGCTTAGCACAGATTTTCAGCAGTAGGAAAAATTAATAACAGATCTATATTTAGGTGAAATTTCAGTTGGTAACTTAGGGCTAAGTTTTATTGAAATTCGATGTTTAACTTTGATACCAAACTAGCAGGGTCATTCATCAAAATGCATTAGGGTCCTAATGCCCACAATAATGCCATTATTTTTCATATCACAAGATATGTATGCAGATTATAAAAATTTAGTCAAAGGGGAGGAGTTTGGGCAGAGTTTATGAAAATGAGGGGTGTTTAACATTGTGTGCAATAGCATAACACACATTATTGCACATTTTAATGCTGGAAATAACTACACCTTTTTTCCTGGTGATATGCCCAAATACCATTTTCGGGGGGTGGGGGAGAGATAGAGAGCACTTCTAGAGTGGCACCATATTAGCCAACTTTTTATACCACTGTAGGAGGGTCAACTAGTAAATCCAGGTGAGGTTTTGATGATGGTCTAGGGTTTGGGGGGGGGGGGGGGGGAAGCAGTTTTACATGCACAATTAGAGGTACAAACAGCACAGTACACATCAGTGAAAATTTGATGTGATTTGGAGTGAGGAAAGGTACACAAACATGAGATTTGTACATTGTACTCTCGACCTAGTTTGATGCACTCTCTCTCTTTCTCCCCCCCCCCCCCTCCCCTCCAGGAGCAGCCCAACACATGGAAAGGCCTGTCTGGGTAAAATACCTATATGAGTGATAAAATAGTGCATGTTGCAGTATCTCAAAAATTAACTTAACCACACCCCTTTTTTAGTGCAGTTATTATTCATATGAGATTTATAGCAAAATGATGAATCTAGGTTTTAAGTTTCTAAATTTAGAAGCCAGGCTTGGAATTGCTAAAAGCACTTATTTTCATTCAAACTTGGGATCCTAAATTTTCTATTGAAAATTAACTTATACGTAAAAACCTAAAATTTAGGATCCTAAATGTAGTCTGCTATTCATTTGGATTTTAAAAGCAGGAGGTTAAGTCTTCATACTCTCCAACTTCAGGCTCTCTGCTGCTTCCTTCCTGTGTGCAACTAATGATTCACCTTCCCACTTATGTGGACCTTATTTGCTTATCAGACAGAGGCCTTACCCTCTTCAACTCAAAGCAGGAGTAAATCTGGCCAGCTTTCTATTTCCCCATGAGGCTTGCATTATTTACAAATGAAGGGAAAATCAATTTTTAATTTGCATTTCTACCAGGAAAATCATGGAAGCCATCCAGTGCCACACAATAGCATTTGAGATGCACCTCAATAGTTATGAGTGCATCTACTTTTGTATGTATATGGCAAAAGATGCCAGGCATCTCATAGCATAATATTTCACTACATGGCAAGTTTAGAGGAACTAACAAAGAGGGAGAGAATGCCTGGGTAGACTTAGGATGACCAAAGAACCCTGCAGAAGTTATAGTTTATGACTATATGGCCTTATATATAGACGACCCTCATATCTTGTGTGTTGAGGTGAAAGTGATAACTGCTCTGTACTGCTTCACTACTGGTTTCTTCCAGAAAATGATAAGAGACATGACTGGCATCAGTCAGTCTTCTGTTTGCAGATATATGAATTCTTTTCTGGAGGCCATGCTTACCTACATGCCTAAGTATATCCAATATTCCTATACTGAGCATAAGAGGAGGGGTATACAAAGAGGCTTCTTTGATACTGCTCACTTCCCGAATGCCATTGGGATTGTTGATTGTATATATGTGAGTTGGTTCCTTCAGTGAGCAAGGAAGCCATCTTCTTGTATCGTTTGCAGTAAGATGTTGTGAACATCCAGGTTTGTTTTGATTATAATTTCCTGGTGAAGGATATGGTGACTAAGTTTCTTGGTTCCTGCCACAGTTCCCCTGTATTAAGGAAGAGTCCCCTCTATGACTATATATGTGGTTGGGTCCAGGAAGGGGAGTTCAACTGGGTATGTATTGGAACCATTGCTAGTGATGTCATCATAACATCAAGCAATTAATAGTGAAACGCTCTCAATTATGTACTTTCCAGGGGATAATAGGTACCTCCTGTTGGCTTGGCTGCTAATTATCTTTCTCAATTCCTCCTTTCCCTCTGCCTACCACTCCACCAGTTCCTGATTGAGTGTATCTTTGGATTGGAAGCTTCCTAACTCTTCTTCATGTGAAGATAGAGTTGCCAACTGACTCCAGATTCTCAGGACAGGTTGATCCAGTCCTGGTTTTACCCCACTGCATGTAGGAAATTTTAGTTTTGGTTTCCCTATTGCATTTCCTAAGAAAAGAAAGACAAGTCTCTCCATGCAGTGGAGTAAAGCTAGGACTGGATCAACCTGTCCAGAAAATATGGAGCAAGTTGGAAAACCTATGTGAAGATCAGCAAAGTGTTCATTGTATTCTTCATGTTACATGACATTTGTGTTTATCATTGACTTCTGTAGCTGGAAGATATAGCTGTGCAGGAATACAAGATGGATACAGAGGACGAAGCTAAGGATGGCCAATGGGTCGCTGCAGGTGGAGCACTGTGGGGAGGTTGGGTAGTGTTCCAGTATTTCAGCTAAGAGGGTTCTGGAAGGTGTGAGGCATGAAAATGTTATGACAAAGCTAATGAGATATTTTCCTGTGTTTGTGCTATTGGCCTATTGTGACAGTGCTTTGATGTGCTTCTTTTTTTTTTTTAGAAGCTTTCCTATTCAAGGTGTCCCATGATATGCATGAAGGGTGCCATTTCACTCTGCCCCTACTTTTCCAATGCAACCTTGCCCTCATTTAAGTGCATCTGAATTGTCTGATTGCCACTCTAGCAATGGAAAAGTGGAGTGGTGCTTTCTGAAATTTATAGAAAAGTATATTTAACAATCTGAGTAGGGTGTATTATTGCTTTATGAACTGGGCAGGTCTTAATCCAGTTCAGTGAGAGTAGAGATAGTGTTTACATTTATGCTTTCTTGTAAAGTCTTTGGCACTCAAAGCTTGGTTCCTTTCCAAGCCACTGATCATAATGTCACCCTATGTTAAATGTATTTTTAACAAATGTGTATGAATGCTGGGGAATCTATGGAGCTGGGGTAAAGAACTGTATTTCAGTGAATATGCAGATGAGATAGTATGAGAACTGAAATGTGAAGAGGTTTTTTGGAATTCTTGCCCTAACATTGCGCTATCGTGGATTAAGCATGCATAGTGTGGTTTCTCCATCTTTTTCGATAAGGAGCTGACATTAGAAGAAAAGCTTTGCATGTATGAAAATGGTTGCCTGTCAAAACTATTCACATTGGCACAGATTCATATGCTTCCTATCTAGTTAGGGATCAGTGGGGAGAAAACCCCCTATTTTTCCACTAATCTCTACCCTATATGGCTGAGGAATAAAACCACAATCAGCTCTTTTTAAATAACACCTCAATAGTGCTGCATGTTATTAATTATCAACTATGCCAAAGAAAATCCAGCACAACTAAATATTTTTAAATCCTGGGAACCTCAAGGTTATTCAATTATTAAATCATAAATGTAATGGGAGACTCTCATACATGGATACCATTGTACACTCGCTTGCTCTTAGAATGGATCCCTATTATATTACAGAGAGACCTGTAAATATTATACATAATATATAAAAACAGATCAATGATTATAATAGGGATCCACTGTAACAGCAAATGAGCACACAATGGTGTCTATGTATGAGTGTTTCTCATTATTTGTATGATTTGATAGTTGATATAATAACTACAAAGGTCCCAGGACTTAAAACTTAAGTTGTGGTAGATTTTGTATGGAGTATTTAATATATTCTGTTGAGTGTGGTTTTTTGATCTAGAGGTATTAATTACCAATTTCCTTCTGAGTCTCTGAAATGGTAAATTTAGTGTATTGGTAACTGACTACTTTGTCCTTACTTTTCTCTCACCCAGAAGAACATTTAGGGCCTTTTTCTCCTCTTTTAGAAAGATGAAAAAAAATTATTACAGATCATTGATAATCACAGTTCAGTTAACAACACGTAAATTCTTAGTTTAATCAAACATGCTTATTTGCATGGACATTTCTATAGCTTTGTACAATTGATCCTACAATCTTTTGTATTTATGTGTAGAAAGATTACATGATACTCTTTTGTAAATTGGAAGATAATGTTTTTGAATCTAAACTTGCTTTTATGTGCATATCTTTTTGTAAATGTGGCTTTTGCCTAATTCAGTTAAGAAGTCATGAAGTCGGTTTGTTTTTATTCTTCAATCCATTCTTAGGCATGTAAAATAGGAACTAAATCTCTCAAGTATGTCCCAGTGTTTAGAGAGTCATGAAAAAGGGTCAGGTAATGTTTTTCAGCTGAAAATGGATAGATCAGTAGTGATATCTTTACTTATTCTGTATTTTTTAAGGGCCCAATCTCATATGTTTCCTCCCTTCTCCAAATCTCCTTGGATATATTTTTTTTACACAGTCATACTTTCTGAAACCATAGGCTACATAGTTTAAAAGTGAGTATTGTAAAGTAAAAGCTTGCAATAAATACTCTGCCACTCCAAATATTGTCATTTTTTCCCAAGAACTGGGACTGTTTTCCATAGAAGATGAATTCATATGCAGGCTTCACAATGTCGACTGGGTTCTTAGATAACATAGCTAAGAATATTTGATTGTGCTATTCCTGTAGCTTAGTTCTAAACTCACATGCTGCTGCAGAGCACACACAAATAGCTTAAGATCACAGTACTTACTTTTCTTGAATCAACTGCAGCATACATAATATCCATCCATCCTTTAAATGTGGCCTGTAAACAAAATATTTGCTTAACTTCTGTGTAAAAACTAAGACATTTGACATCATGACTAGTTGTAACCTGCCGCCTAGCATTGTAGCATTGTAAATAATAATAAATAAATAATCTATTAAACAGAGTAGAAGCATGTTCTTCAAGAATATGACTTCATTTTCATGATACAAATAAAACCAATAGTTATCATGTACTTTTCAGATTATTGAACAACGTACACCAGAAATTTTCAACTTCACAGTAAGCTATAAATATATTCATAGAATAATATAAAGATGTTGAAGTAATAGAAAGGACATTTTTTTAATTGTCTTTTCAGAGATAGGTAATGTAAACTAAACATAGAGGTTTCAATACTTAGGGGGTCATTTTCTAAAGATATCACACACATGCAATAGCTAGTTCGGGGCAGATTCAGCCCCGGAAGAGGAGCTGAATCTGCTTTTCGCTGTCTGGGAAATCTTCGCACGAGTCGGCCCCGGTGCCAACTCGTGCGAAGATTTCCCAGACAGTGAAAGGCACGCATGCTTTTCGCTGTCATTTTTGCACCGAATAACTACACCTTTTATTATTTGGCGAGATGCCAGCAGCGATCACACCACCTCAATGTGATCGCTGCCGGCTAGCGCAGGACCGCCCCCCGCTTCGCCCCCCCCCCCACCCCTCGTTAGCACCGGGATTCACTATGCCTTGCAGCATTAGTGAATCCAGGCCTTAGTCTCATGTATATTTTCTTAGATGAATTTTCTCTATCAAAATCAGAGGTGGGAAAATGATTGAAATTCTTAATCTGAATTTTAAACCTCACTGTTAATCTAGGTATTCTTAGGCTGAGGTTTATTGGATCCTGATAGATAATTACTTCAAAATAATCCAGAGAAACTGGGATAAAATACAAAACTCTCTATATATTGGCAAATTTGGTATTTATCCTAATTTTTATAGATTGTTTTGAGGATAATGCTGATCAGTGATTATGGAGATTACACAGATCATGGATAGGACTGAGATTGCTTCCTGTATGTGCATGGTTAAGCACGGTCAGACCTGCCTAGTACTTGGTTGGAAAATCCCTAGGGATTGGAATACCAGGTACACAGTCTGGGAAGCCATTGATCGAACCAAGGAGATCCAATTCACAAATATGAATCCTTGTAATTGAGCCAACTGAGTTTTAATTGCATATACTAAAAAAGGAAATGGACAGGATTCAAGATCTCAATCTAGCCCTATTGTTATTATTTCTAATATAAGTTGACCTGATATCTCTTGTTATTCTACTATGCTGGACTTGTAAGTTTGATTTAAATTTAATTGTAACCCACCTTAGGTCCATTCTTGGGGGAAAAAAGGCAGAATATCAAATATTCCTAAATAAACAAATATGAATTGTACTTCTTTTTGCCCTCCTCTGCTCAAAGTTATGGTGAAACCCAGAACTTCTGTAAGTTATTTTTTATTGTTATTTTTTTTTTATTTTTAGGTTAGATAAAGATTCTGTTGCCTGATACACTAAGGCCTGGATTTTAAAAGGTTTACGCGCATGACCAGGCCTTATGCATGCCGGGCCAATTTTCAAAGGCCCAGTCATGTGCGCAAGTCCCGGGGCCAAAGAAAAGGGACAGGGTTAGAGGCTGAGGGTTCGTGTCCCAGCAGGGTGCCGGTGTGTGCTACTTGTGCCTGCCCTGAGGCAGGCACAAAAGATAGGACAAGGGTTTGGGGGGTTTAGGATAGGGCTAGGGGGAGGGAAGGGTAGGGAAAGGGGTAAGCATGTTATAAAATCGCGCATCCATGTGTGCGCGCTGGGGAGCGTGCGCACATGTACACGCGCATGTAAGTTTTAAAAATTTACCACTAAGTCTCTTCACTTTTACCTTGGACTGTCCTTATCTGAACTGCGACAATAATAGGACATTGTGAACTTTCTAATCCCTCATTTCAAATGGCAGTGTCAGGGGTGCCAGGATGGAGATTGGATACACCCCCAAGGTGCCATGCAGGACTGCAAGGCTGGGCAAAAGCTGGTCTTCTGCCTAGTCAGGCCCCTACCCCGCAGGTTGATTAGGGCTTAGCTGCAGTGGCAGAACATCATAGCTGAAAGCTGGACTGGTGCTGGGCTTAGCAGGAGCTGGATAAGCTGAAAAAGGCTGGACAGACTGGGCAGGCTGAACAGGATTGGTCAAGGCTGGACAGGCTAGAAAAATTGGACAGACTGGGCAGGCTGAACAGGATTGGTCAAGGCTGGACAGGCTAGAAAAATTGGATAGTCTGGACAAGCTAAAAGAGGCTGGACAAGCTGGACATGACTGAACCCTAGGATTGGATACTGCAACAGGAGGTTAGTGAGATACTGAGCAAGGGCTGGACAGTATACAGATACAGACTGAGCAGGACACTGAGCAGAGATTGGGGCAGGATACGGAGCAAGGACTGGGACTAGATATAGATTGGGGCAAGACAAGGCAAAACAGGGAATTGATATTGGGGACTAGACTGGGCATGGCACAACAAGACTAGACAAGGACAGGACTAGTCAAGGCAGATAAGGAGATGCCGCCACGACCTGCGGCTCAGAGGCCAGCCCCTGGTGACCTCATCGGGAGGCCCCAGGGAAACACACCTAATAGGCGCACTCCCCAGTCATTGCGCGCTGTGTGTCGTGTGCCAAAGGAGTGCGACAAAGGGGCACTGCCCTTTGTGCACCCCTTAGTGCAAGCCTTAGTACTTACACCAAACTAGAAAATAATACTGCTGCACTCCACAAAAAAAATGGCAAACGCTCAATCCCCTGAATACAACCACTTCAAGACCAGCAGAAAGGAACTAATTACGGATTACACACAGAATGAAACAAGAAAAAAACCCAAGAAAGACCATGAGTACCAACACACAAATCTCACTCACATCAACACTAAGACCTACAGCAGTTACATTTCTACTATTTAATGCACAATCCATAATAAAGAAAATACCCATCATCATCACCAAACTACTCGAAGATTACAAACCAGATTTCATAGCCATCACGGAAACATGGATAAAAAACACCGACCCTGTCCTAATCAACCAAATCAATAACTCTATCTACAGAACATTTTTGATCCCCAGACCAAAAAAGAAAGGTGGAGGTCTAATGCTAATCGTCAAGAAAAACCTACAGATGAAACTACTTCCGACTAACACCCATACACCACTGGAAACTGCACTATTTGACTCACCAAAACTACAAATCTGCCTTGTATACTGCCCCTCCCCAATTCACTGGATCAGAACTGCTCACCACTTATAGAATTTTTCTTGACCAAACTAATTATCAACAAACCCATCATCATATTAGGTGACTTTAACATCCACAAAGACACCATCCCCCACTCCTCCACATGTACCTCAATTATAGACGCTCTCTCATCCCTAGGCCTAAGTCAAATCATCAATAGCCCAACGCACAAAGCAGGTCACACACTAGACCTTGTCTTCATCAATCCTAAAATATGGGCTACCTACCAAACAAAGATCATGAATATCCCCTGTTCGAACCACTCTATAATCCACTCCACTCTGACTTCCAATTGTAAATTTACTACAACAAAAAGCCCACCTAAATCCTTCACCTACCGGCCACCCTTTAACATCGAGACTCTCCAAGAGAATCTACAATCAAAACTATCAAACATAGACCTATCCAACACAGAAAATGCCACTTCCTCTTGGCTAACCATCACTAAAACAATAGCTGACAAGATAAATCCCTTCATAAAGAAAACATTAGGGATATGCAGCCAGAAAGTATTCGTTGGATTCGGGATACGTATTCGTCGGGGCCCAGATAAGTTGCATTCATTCAATGGCACCCCCGATACGTTGATACGTGCATTTGTTTTCCGGTTCCCATTAAAGTCAATGGGGGAAGTATTTGCAGCCTATTTTTGGTTACAGAATTGGGGTTTTATTATCAATTTTGATGAAACTTCTGGGGAGCAATCATCAGAACAACAAAACAGCTCCAAGGTACTTAAACTGTGGCAAAGTGGCACCAAAGTGGCATGAATAGCCTAAGGAACTTTAAAGGGGCAAAGGGGTACCAGGAGTGGCAAGAAGAGTGCTTTAATAGAGGCACAAAGTAGCAGCGAGAGTGTCAAAAACACACCACAGCTTCAAAAGAGAGCACCGATAACAAATGCATGAATCCTTGAAGGCAGCATGACAGGCAAAGCGGCAAGACAAGTGGCATCGACAACCTATAGCACAATGAAGGGGGAACATAGAAAGCAGAAAGACTAGCACCAACACACTGAGCAACCATGACAGTGGCCAGAACACCACAAGAAGTTGAATGAGTCAACTGGTGTATGGCAGCAAGGCACAGAGGCAGAGGGTAGATACAGGCTGGCTACACCCGGGGAGAGTTCCCTTTCCTTTGTGCAGGAAAGGGTCCCTAGAATGGGTTTGCCCCTAGAGTGGGGTGTTTCCGTTGGCGTCTAGTGAGGTCTCGCTGGTCTTTTAAAATCTGGTAGAGTTAGCAGATATTCAAATGAGAATTTTCAAGGCCAAGGTGGAGGAGGTTACCATGTAAACAGCAATTCAACATGGGTCAGAGGGTATATACAGGCTGGCTACACCCGGGGACAGTTCCCTTTCTTTTGAGCCGGGAAGGGCTCCCTGGAATGGGTTGGCCCCTAGAGTGGAGCACGAGCCTTCAAAGCGTGGCAACCTGGAGCAGGGACTCACTGTGAACATGGTCTCACTGTGTTGTGTTTGCCACAGTCTAAGTACCTTGGAGATCTTTTCTTGTTCTGAACATGGGACAACAGGTGGTAAGTGATAGCCTGCAACAACGAGGAGAGTTCCCGTTCCTTTGAGCAGGAAGGGCTCCCTGGAATGGGTTGGCCCACAGAGTGTATAATGGTACAAATTGTTAGGATTTAAGCATTTGCAAACAGATCATGACTTCATAAGCAAGACAGAGGAAGTTCTCTTCTCTGCCCTGAAACTAAAGAAAACTGTTTGTTTTATTTAAGGATCCATGCTGTGAAGGATTACTAGTTTCAATTGCCAAAGACTGAGGTTTCCTTTTGCAATGAGGGTTCAGCCGTTAGGACTGGAAATAAGGCCTGGCCGGACAGGCACAGCATTGGAGGACAGAGGTCAAGCCTACATAGGGACCTAAGGTCTTGACAGACAGGCACAGCATTCGAGGACATAGCTCAATCCCATGTAGGGACATAAGACCTGGACGAACAGGCGCAACAGTCGAGGTCAGAGGTAAATCCCACCTAGGGACATAAGGCCTGGACGAACAGGCACAGCAGTCGAGAATAGAGGACAAGCCCACCTAGGGACATAAGGCCTGGACGAACAGGCACAGAAGTCGAGGACAGAGGTGAATCCTACCTAGGGACATAAGGCATGGATGGACAGCATTCGAGGATAGAGGGCAATCCCACCTAAGGACATAAGGCCTGGAAGAACAGGCACAGCAGTCAAGAACAGAGGTCAAGCCCACCTAGAGACATAAGGCCTGGATGGACAGGTAAAGCAATCGAGGTCAAACCCTTGTAGGGACATAAGGCCTGGACGGACAGGCAAAGCAATTGAGGTCCAACCCTTGTAGGGACATAAGGCGTTGACAGACAGGCACAGCATATAAAGACAGAGGGCAATCCCACCTAGGGATATAAGACCTGGACAAACAGGCAGAGCATTCGAGAATGGAGGTCAAGCCCACCTAGGAACAGAAGGCCTGGATGGACAGGCAAAGCAATTATTTATTTATTTATATTCCACTTTTCACGCTTTTCCAGCATTTTATAGTGGATTCCATTCAGGTACTGTAGGTATTTTCCAATCCCCAGAGGGCTTACAATCAAAGTCAAACCCTTGTATGAACAAAAGGCCTGGATGGACAGGCACAGCATTCGAAGTCAGAGGGCAATCCCACCGAGGGACATAAGGCCTTGACGGACATACAAAGCAGTCAAGGACATTGGTGAATCCCACCTAGGGACATAAGGCCTGGATGAATAGGCACAGTAGTCGAGGACAGAGGTCAAGCCCACCTAGGGACATAAGGCCTGGACAGACAGGCACAGCAGTCGAGAACAGAGGTCAAGCCCACCTAGGGACATAAGGCCTGGATGGACAGGCACAGCAATTTTTTTTTTTAAATTTATTTATATTCCACTTTTCATGCTTTTCCAGCACTTCATAGTGGATTACATTCAGGTACTGTAGGTATTTCCCTATCCCCAGAGGGCTTACAATTTAAGTCAAACACTTGTAGGACATAAGGCCTGGATGGACAGACACAGCATTCGAGGACAGATGTCAAACCCACGTAGGGACATAAGGCCTGGACAAACAGGAACAGCAGTCAAGGACAGAGCTGAATCCCATCCAGGGACATAAGGCCTGGACGAACGGGCATAGCAGTCGAGGACAGAGTTCAAGCCCACCTAGGCACATAAGGCCTTGATGGACAGGCACAGCAGTCAAGGTCCAATCCTTTTAGGGACATAAGGCCTGGATGGTCAGGCACAGCAATCGAGAACAGAGGTCAAGCCCACATAGGGACATAAGGCCTGGACAAACAGGCACAGCAGTTGAGGTCAAACCCTTGTAGGACATAAGGCCTGGACGAACAGGCACAGCAGTCAAGGACAGAGGTGAATCCCAGCTACGGTCATAAGGCCTGGACGGACAGGCACAGCAGTCGAGGACAGAAGTGAATCCCACTTACGGACATAAGGCCTGGATGAACAGGCACAATAGTCGAGAACAGAGGTCAAGCCCACTTAGGGACATAAGGCCTGGATGGACAGGCACAGCAATCGAGGTCTAACACTTGTAGGGACATAAGGCCTGGACGGATAGGCACATAAGGTCTGGATGGACAGGCAAAGCAATCGACGTCAAACCCTTGTAGAGACATAAGGCCTAGACAAACAGGCACAGCAGTCGAGGATAGACGTCCAGCCCACCTAAGGATATAATGCCTGGTCGAACAGGCACAGCAATCGAGGACAGAGGTCAAACCCACCTAGGGACATAAGGCCTGGACGAACAGGCACAGCAATTGTTTTTTTAAATGTATTTATATTCCGCTTTTCACGCTTTTCCAGCACTTCATAGTGGATTCCATTCAGGTACTGTAGGTATTTCCCTATCCCCAGATGGCTTACAATCTAAGTCAAACCCTTGTACGGACATAAGGCCTGGACGGACAGGCACAGCAATTGAGGACAGAGGTCATGCCCACATAGGGACATAATGCCTGGATGAACAGGCACAGCAATGGAGGTCCAACCCTTGTAGGCTTATAAGACCTGGACCGACAGGAACAGCAATAGAGGATTTCCGTTGTGCAGGTATGTTGTGGTTTGACCTGTCACTTCCTCCTGAACTGGTTCACTGCCAGAAGAAAATGGCATCTTTTTCATTTCTGAAAGATAATTCAACAGAGGATGCTTTTAGAGAAATAGAGACTGCCATTTGGGAAGCAAGAACTGAGCTGGAGATTATTTTTGAATACCAAGAAGCTATTAACTGTACTTATGCACTTCAGCTGCTGACAAAGGAACATGAAGAGCTCTCAGAAATAAGAAAACCGCTGCTCAAGTCAAAATCTACAATATCAACCTATGTTGACTTTGTGGTTTACACAGTGCCTCTGTAAACAATGGGAACACAGAGGATGAACTAGAGTGGAACTACCACCAGTTTTCAATAGTACTTGAAACATTACTGCTGGCAAAGTCATGAAAAATATTAAGCATATAAAATATGCAAGGTCCAAACATCTTAAGTCAGCTTTTTATGTTCTTACATTCCAAATGTGGACGGACAGGCACAGAGGTCAGACCCTTGTAGGGACATACGGCCTGGACAGTGGACGGACAGGCACAGCGTTTGAGGTCAGGACCTTGTAGGTTCATACGGCCTGGACAGTGGACGGACAGGCACAGCGTTTCAGATCAGGTACATGTGCCTCAGTGCTTATATTATCTGGAGCATAGCAGGAAGTTTAAGCTCCTGCAAGGCTTTCAATTGCTTTTATTCATCTTGCCATTCACAGGAAAAATTTGGAAACCCAAGCAAAGGCAGGTTTACTTTCAAAAACACTAGCATTTCCATCAACTCTGGTGCCAGCCTTGAGCGGTGAGGGCTCATGATATCCCCTGCCTTTGAAAAGACACATTCACTGGGCACACTGGTTGGTGGACATGACAGATATCGCTGAGCCACTTTGGCTAGGAGTGGCCAGACAGAGGACTTGTGAGCCCAATATGCCAACGTTTCTGTCTGCATGTTCTCTGTTGCCTCTGAGAGATACTGTGTCACTGACAGCTGTGCTGGTGTCTCCTTTGCTTGGGTGGGCTGAGAGTCACTCATGCCAGCTGCTTTCTCGCTCGCCTATCGCACAACAGATGAATCTTTATGGGCAATATGCCTTTGGCGTTCTGAAGTGGAGGAGGAGGTACTATCAGTTGCTGACAGAGTGCTGCTCCTGCTTGGGCTAGCACAGTTCTCTGAATTGCCTGCTGTTTCCACCTCTGTTTCACACCTAATCTATCTCTGCCTATGGAGCTCCTGTTTACAGACTTTTGCTAACAGCAGGTCCTTCACCAATAAGAGACAATCATACTGTAGGGCGAGTTTCCCTTTCACACAGGGATCACAGACTGTGGCGAGCATGTATGTGTTCTGTTCTGTTAAAGGCCTTAATCTCTCTTCCACCTGCTGCTGCAAAACGTCCAGACAAGCAGCACCTCAACTGTCATTCCCTCTTCCTGTTTAAAGGCCTCCAAATGTTTATCCAGGAAATTAACTATAGGGATGATGTCAGCCAAGGTGGCACTTCTGGAACTCAGCTCCTCCGTGACATCCTTGAAGGGCTGCAGGATTTTTACCAGCTGACTCACCCTAGGAGATTCTGCACACCTATGTCCATTGTACCAGAAAGTTCATGAAGGGGTGTCTGCAGCTCCAGTAACCTCTCGAGCATCATAAAGGTGGAATTCCACCGGGTAGCAATGTCTTGAATGAGACACGTGAGGTATCTCCAAATCAGTCTGCTTTTGTCGGAGAACCTGCGCCGCCTTCACACTTCTGTGGAAGTGCACTGCTATGTTCCTGCACTTCTGTATTAACCTATGCAGGTATTCCTTCTCTGTCATTGGAATCCAACCCCAGAGCTGACTTCACTACCAGGTGCAGAGTGTGTGCAAAACATCGGAAGTTCTTAAAGCGCCCGTCGTTTATTACCTTAACCATGTTTGCACCATTGTCTGTGACAAAGAACCCTGCCTGAGGATTCCTGTCTCGCTGGTGTAGTTGCCAGCCCTCCAGCACCTGTCTGATACATGCTAGAATATTGGCTGCGGTATGGGCCTGGTCCGTCAGGTGGGTGTGCAGTAAAGCCCACCTCGACCCTAATACTTGTTCAGTAATAGAGCTGCTGGCTGCCTCTGCCTCAGTCAGGTCCCACCAGTGTGCTGTCAGGGAGAGGTAAGAGTGTGCAGCATTCATGGCGGTCCAGATATCGCAGGTGAAATGCACTCTCCCCTCTGCCTTAGCTAGCAGTGCTTCATGCGACTGTGACACTGCTTGTACAGGCTGGGGATGACCTTTCTGCTAAATGTGGTTCTGGAGGGGACTTTGTAATTTGGAACTACGACCTTCAGAAAATGCTTGAAACCCACAAATCTCCACTAACTGCAAGGGCTGGTCATCAAGGGCAATCATTTCTCCAATGCTCCTGGTTACAACTTTTGAGGCTGCCTGCCTCCTACCCCGGGATAGCGTTACTGCACTCCACCCCATTTCCTCCATGGTGGGTTGTCGCTTCTGCCACATGTCAGGGGGTTGCTGGCCTGCCTCCTGACTGCTAGAAGGGGATGAGGGCTTGGGCTGACTCTGCTGCTTTTTAACCACTTTATGCTGCTTGGAAGGGGTCCCATGATTTGTACTGCCATCATCCCCAGATGGCAGTACTGTTGTTGGGTGTTGCCTCTTCATATGATGCGTCATGCCAAAATTAGATAGATGTCCCATTTGCTTGCCTGTGCTAATAGCCCTGCCACAGTAATTATACCGAGCAAAACGTGGGTCATCTGTCACTTTATAGTGCCTCCAGATCGCAGATGTCTTTCGTGATCCTCCCTTCTCTAAAGCCTTGGGGGTGGATGCTGGCACTGGAGCTGAAGTAGTCGGTGCATCCTGAGAAGCAATGCCAGGGGCCTCAGTTACCCTCTGTGCCTGCGCTGACTGCTGTTCCTCCTCATCAGTTTCATCTCTCCCTTGCTGCACTGAAGTGGAGGCTAAGACAGGACTAACTGATCCTCCTAAAGCTTCATCAGCTATTACTTCTTCCATTTCTGATGAGAATCCCACACAAGATGATTCTTCATCTGAAGCAGAAGCAAACAGTGACTGTGCTACATTGTCAACGCTAAGTCTTAGTCAAGACTTCTGTCCCCCTGCTGCATTTGGGTGTCGACAATTTGTCTGACTTGACTCAGCCTCCTCTTCCCTCTCCCCCAAAACTACAGGGTCAGAAAGAGGTGGTGGCGATGGTGATGCATTATGGTCAGATTTAATTTTTTTCTGGATGGAACTGCCTGCCCCTCTAAAGAGTTTAGATTGCAAGAGGTCCCTTTTTAACTTTAATGGGGACCTGGCACTAGTGCCTTTTGAAGTGCCTCCTCTGCCAGTCCCAATCACTCGACCACATCTAGCTTTCCCTGACATTATGGATTTAATGTCACTGCCTAGTGCCTACTGGCTGCCCACTGTCACAGTGCCTTGCTATGCTCTAATGTAACGTGTGTGGTGTGCACACACACACACAGTTTGTGTGTAAGCACAAAAGAGGCAGACTGGGGATTTCACTGCACAGACTGTCCCAATAATAAAGTTCAGTCTGTTAAACTGCCCACTGCCCACTTTCACAGTGCCTTGCTCTGCACTAATGTAATGTGTGTGGTGTGCACACACACACACAGTTTGTGTGTAAGCACAAAAGAGGCAGACTGGGGATTTCACTGCACAGACTGTCCCAATAATAAAGTTTAGTCTGTTAAACTGCCCACTGCCCACTTTCACAGTGCCTTGCTCTGCACTAATGTAATGTGTGTGGTGTGCACACATACACACAGTTTGTGTGTAAGCACAAAAGAGGCAGACTGGGGATTTCACTGCACAGACTGTCCCAATAATAAAGTTTAGTCTGTTAAAATGCCCACTGCCCACTGTCACAGTGCCTTGCTATGCACTAATGTAAAATGTGTGGTATGCACACATACACAGCTTGTATATAAGCACAAAAGAGGTAGACTGGGGATTTCACTGCACAGACTGTCCCAATAATAAAGTTCAGTCTGTTAAACTGCCCACTTTCACAGTGCCATGCTATGCACTAATGTACTGTGTGTGGTGTGCACACACACACAACTTGCTTGTGAGCACAAAAGAGGCAGACTGGGGATTTCACTGCACAGACTGTCCCAATAATAAAGTTCAGTCTGCTAAACTGCCAGCTCACTGAAGCCCAGTGCACAGAGAGACTGATTTGAATTATACAAACTCAGTTTAAAAAAGCTGGAATTGTTGGCACAGCAGGAAAATCGATGAAATATATTTTCCAATGGAAATTCTAACAAACTAGCTAAAAATGGAATATATCTCTCCCAGCAACAACACCCAAATGGTGCTTGATGCAGCCTAGCCCAGAGGGTGAATTAAACAAAATGGCACTGCTAGCAGCTTCTCTCCCTGGCACAGAGAGACCGTCCCAGATCACCTAAATAAACTGCTGAAAAAACAAACAGGGCTATTTTGCATTGCAGCAAAATAAAAAAATATATTTTCCTCTTAAGTAACTAGCCTAGCTAGCAATTGAATAGAGATTTCAGAACTCAGACTAGCTCAGAGTGCAGCCACCTTCCGCAGAGACCACCTCCCCAGACCACCCCTGCAAAGAAAGTACATGGCATGCTGCATGCTTAAATATATATAGTGCTGGGTCATCAGGAAAATCATCACCGAGCACTGAATGACAGCGCGATTGGCTGCATTCAGTGCATTTCACAAAATGTTATCACTGATATGCTGCATTCCGGTATCCGTGCCAACCTATTTGACCCACTCTGACAGGGCTGTGAGTTCACTGATGACTCACAGGAAAGGACTGGTTTTTGGCTCTGGATACACCCAAATGGTATCCTTCGATTGCAAATGGTGGTGAAGAAAAGCGCACGCGCCGTGCGACAGATGAAACAGGTGATACGTTATATTCGTAGGGAGTTGCGATATGTTTCGCTTACCCATGAATATAACGAATAGGGACATATATGTTGCGGATTGCCAATATGTCAAAAATGAATGCACACCCCTAGAAAACAATAAAAAACCCAAAACACCAGAACCAATGGTACAATGACAACATCAGATCAGCCAAACGTGAACGCAGAAAAAAAGAGAAAACTTGGAAGAACAACAAAACAACAACACTACTTAACGCCTACCGATCACACTTAGCTGACTACAAAAAAACTTATCCACAACGCAAAAAAAGACTTCTACTCAAGCAAAATAAACAAATACCAACATAACCCAAGAATGCTTTTCAATATCATACAAAGCCTAACCAAATCCTCCAATGACCAGGTATTATCAACCCCCATGATCACAAGCAACGATTTCACAGATTTCTTTAATGAAAAAATAAAATACCTCATAAATATCAACCTCAACAACAACACGCAAGACCCAAAAATACAAATCAATCAAACAAATAGCTGGCCTAACTTTGATACAGCATCTTCACTGGAAATCCAAACGATCATTAAAAAAATGAACCCGGCTAAACACCCTATCGATAGCATATCCATACCGACAATCAAAGCCATCGAACCATCAATAACCAAAGCATTAACCTACATTGTAAACCTATCTCTCACAGAAGTAAACTACCCCGACTGCCTAAAATCAGCAATTATCAAACCCATCCTGAAAAAGACTAACCTTGATCCAGAAAACCCACCTAACTACCGACCCATATCAAACCTAACATTCATTGCCAAAATTATCGAAAAAATTGTCCACTCCCAACTCAGCGACCACCTGGAAGAAAACAACATCCTACTCCCCACACAATTTGGCTTCAGGAAACACCTGAACACTGAGTCACTACTTCTATCTTTAAACGACACCGTGCTCAAAGGCTTTGTAAAAGGACACAGCTACCTTTTAGTCCTACTTGACCTATCAGCAGCCTTTGACACAATAAACCACTCAATCATGATTGACCATCTCTCTGAAATTGGTGCAAAAGAAAAAACCCTACAATGGTTCTCATCCTATCTATCACAAAGAACCTTCCAAGTGTCAATCAACGACTCCCTCTCAAAGAAAATAAACCTTGACACCGGAGTTCCCCAAGATTCCGCCCTATCTGCAACACTCTTCAACATTTATCTGCTCCCAATATGCCACTTCCTCTCAAACCTTAAACTGACCCACCAGAGGGGGGAACGGCGCCGTCTCCCACACAGAAAAAAGAAAAATCAATAAAAAGGAAAAAGGAAAACCATCACTTTTTTTTTTTAATAAGAGAGAACGAAAAGAAGTACTTGCTTGATCCTAAAAGAGAAGAAAAGGCTGACTAGCCTAGAGCAGAGAACCGAACGGGAGATACTACACCTGCTGGAGACAGATGAATACTGAAGGGTTAGAGGATAGGCTCTGTCCTGATATAGGGCATCCTTCAAGTTTTAGTCTGTCTCCACCTGCTGGAAAGGAGGCTCAACCCACTGTCTGGACTGATCCGGGTACGTACAGGAAATAGTGTACAACCTCAAAAATTGTTGGTTGCACAATCACTTATCTTGAATCACCACTTTGGTCAATATTGACCCGACCTGTGAGAGATGGTATCGTCCATCAAAAAGCCCGCCCTGTTGCAGGTTCCGAAACGTTGACAACTTTGGCAATTTGGCGGCTTCCGTAAAGAAATTGAAGCGGTTCCTTCAGCCAAGATTTTGTTCGGGCTATAACCAAAGTGGTGATTCAAGATAAGTGATTGTTTGTCAGGACAGTAATGTTATCATTTGTCAGTTTAAGAAACAGGTGCGCCTGTTCCAAGCAGAAGTCGGGAGGTACATTAAACTGTTATAGTTTATTTCTATTCGTGACTACCAGAAACCTCACTGGTTCCGAGTTCAAGTCTACAAACTTTCAAGTTGCAGTTGAAGTTTAAATATTTTGAAGTGATTGTGCAACCAACAATTTTTGAGGTTGTACACTTCAATATAACAAAAAAAATTCTTTTAAGAAAAATTAGAAAAATATATGGGAAGACTATAGATCGGTGATTGTACCAACTTGGCTGAAAAACCTCTGCTCATTGTCAGAATTATACGCCGGTGCTGAGGTCTAATCTTCTCTTTTATAAAAATTAATTGATAAAATGGAAAAACAATAAAATCGATGAATAAAATATATGGATAAAAAATTCTTTTAACAATAATTGAATAAAGTAAGATATTTAAATTCTAAGTAGCAACTTTGAAATTATAGGACTCATTGCGGTGTCTTTACAAAGAATATTAACTAGTTGATTTTTTGGTCTGTTTAAAGTATACTAGTTAAATCCCTGATTTGTTTTGTGGTGATAGTAGAAACTGAGGTTCAGAATCTTATGCAAGCGACTGGAATGGTAAATTTGGTTCTATGATCTGCTTAAGAACTATTATATTGCTAGATCTGAATATTTCAAAACAACACAGATATTATAAAGCCTGCCACAGAATCACATTTACTGAGTGAGATATAAGAAATCACCCTGTATTATTTATTGAGTACATTTTAAGTAAAGCACTAAGAGTTATGAAAATGGTACTTACTACTTGAAGCAGGGCAAGATATCCAAATCCCACATTATCAAAGTTTACTTTCACGTTTTTCCATCGGGCGGTTTGGTTGTTCTCGATTAAGGCAAGGCACTCGGTTATATTGCTAACCTCAGTATATAAGAACCTTTCATCAGTGGTAGTATTAACACAGTGGTAGTACTTGCCAGAAAAAAGATTTACGCCCATTATACTGAAAATCAGCCAGAATATAAGGCAAACCAGAAGCACGTTCATGATGGATGGAATTGCTCCAATTAGGGCATTCACAACCACCTAGTTTAAAAATTAAAGAAAATTTCAAATTAAAATACATATACAGAACATTCTTTACATTTAATTTATATTTCTAAAAACAATGAAACCTCTAACCCAACATTAAGTGAAAAGATCTCATGCTACTCTTTTAGGGCCTGATATATTAAGCATTTTTCACATGGACGCAGAATGGAAGAAAAGTCTTAATCAATCAAACCCTTAGAGAGAGTATTAAAGAAATGTAATAGCTGTTGAAATAACACAATAAAGTGACCAGAAAGGCTAATGGAGGTGAGCAATAAAAAGTAAATATAAAAATGAAAAATCTAATGGTGGTAAAATGAGGGCATTAAAAAAAAAGTAATAAATGTTAAAATCAAACCTGAATTATAATCGGCAAATAATATAGCAAACAGCTTACTAGCAAAAGAACCCTTCTAGTTCTTGGAGAAAACTGTATTCTGTGCAAGTTGTGATATAAAGGTATCAAAACCCTCAGAGAACACAAGTAATAACTCAGGATAGAGGATTAATTAAATATTCTTTATAAAGATAACAGAAAAATGAAAAGAATTAATGTATTCTCATTGCATTAAACAGTTAATGATAAGAATTATGTACACAGTACATGTATTCTCATGAACTCATACGTTATTGTTCACCTGTGATCAGTTCTGCACAGCGTAGCAAGACAGTTTTGCACTATGGACTCTATTCATCAAGGATTTTTTTTTTAAATTTTGCACCTAATGGTGAAAATCCTTAGCAAATAGAACCCTCTCTGTTTACTTGGCTTATCACATAGTTCATTTCAAACTTCAGTCGAGTTATGGGAGGATTTTAGTATATATTGTGGCATTAATCTAAATGGTTATTTAAAGCTGTCAAAATAATAGATTTATGCATTTATATAGGAGGGTGATGCTAAATGATGAGAACTTGCACATTTGAGAAGGGCAGGTAAATGTTTCTAGAAATCTTAGGATATGGACTCTTGAAATAATAGTTTACTACCACCAATTCCATTACATTTAGTCCAAGTGGTCAGCTTTGCCACAGTTTTTGACCATTAAGGATGCATTTTAGTTGGAATTAACTCAGCAAGAAGTATAGTAAACTGAAGACCTCTTCCTCTAGGCCATGTTTTCTTCAGTTCTCCAAAGACAAGATTCTATTAAGGATTGTTTCAAGCTATGTTCTCATGGTGAATTCAGTCTTTCATATCAAGACAGCTCTATGCAAGGCCCAGAGCTTTGGAACTCCTAGGAAAGGATACTGCATTCATTCAATGTTCCAAGAGCACTAAAATACTACTTAGAAAGAGCAAAACTGTTCAGAAAGATGAAGCAGCTTTTTTTTTTTTCGAGTTATTGGTAAGAAAGGATTACATGACCATTATACAGCACTGAGTGAGGTCTGTATCCAAAGGCATTTATCTGGATAACTCAAAAGCTTATCGGATAAATGTCGAGTTTTGGGAAGGGGAGGGTTTTTGGGACTATAGGCCTGCTAACTTTTTGACATGTTTTTTGAGGAGAAGGAGTTAGCCAGCAGGTCCAACATTTTTTGCATTGGGGTGGTGGTGTGGGGGATCAGACTGGCAGACCTAGTTGTTTTAAACAGTTATATTCTTTCAATATAGTTGGTTAATGTTAAAGTTATCCAGGAATACATTCCTGGATAATTTTAACCCTGCTCTCACCAACTTCTAGTGTTAGCCATTGGTAAGAGCAGAGTTAATGTTATCCGGGAACATATTCCTGGAAAACTCTTGTATAGAAGTTCTTGTGTAGATGTTCTTCTATAGAAGTTCTATTTCATTTATTTATTTATTTTTGCATTATTGTATAGAGTACGCTATATGTGATCCCAGGCACATACAGTACTTTACTTGTTAAGCTTATAATGGTTTAAACTTCTGCTGTCTGCTCTCTCAGTTTCCCAAGTTACCATAACACCTTGTTTTTTGTAACTGTTTTCTTCTCGTTACCGTTAATGTTATAATACCCCGGTTCCTTGTAAACCGATGTGATATGATATTTTCATGAATGTCGGTATATAGAAGAGTTAAATAAATAACATTTTAATCTTAACCAACTATCTTGAAAGCATATAGTCAGTTAAGTAGTGATTCACAGTTAAAAAACAAATGAGCAAGCCTGTCTGCCCATTCCCCCACCTCACTATCCCACTACCCTAGTGAAATAAATGTTGGCCCTACTGACCTATCCCCCTCCTTCCCCAAATGTGTGAAAAACAAAGCAGGCCTATAAGCTGGAAAAGCCTACTCAACCTCCTAAAATTGCAAAAGATAAATGAATAGTTGCTTCCTCCAGAAGCCCACTTTACCCCTCCCCTTCCTGCTTCCCCCTTTCCCATTCCCCCTGTAAACCCATCCCCAACCCTCCCACCCAAATGTAATCCCCCAAACTGTATATTGCTGCTGGGAACTTTTAACAACTATCCATTTCCCAACCTGTCCAGCTTTATGTCTCGCAGCTGGGATATATCCTTATCACTATGGTCAGAAATAACTGGGTGAACTGGATGGAATCAATACCTCCTTGATCAGCCAGCCAGGTATTGGGGAGGTTGAGGTACATCTGAATACTTTTCTCAGCTGCCTCAGTGGAGTCCAGAGGACCCCAATCCAATTGGGCTTCCACCAGATGGC
This sequence comes from Rhinatrema bivittatum, assembly GCF_901001135.1. Taxonomy (NCBI): domain Eukaryota; kingdom Metazoa; phylum Chordata; class Amphibia; order Gymnophiona; family Rhinatrematidae; genus Rhinatrema; species Rhinatrema bivittatum. The sequence continues at coordinate 98,961,297 of NC_042620.1, forward strand.
CAAGAGATGCTTACCAAAGCATTACCTTAGGTTGGTATATTTTTCCCTCTATTTCTTATAGCTGCAATACATCTAATCTTGATCAATCTAATTCTCTCCTGTCATATTCCCTGCTGCAAACCACTGCTGTTCATTTCACCTTACCAACTATTCTGTTTTCTGCCTTGTCCACTGCTGTTGAGCTTCAAACTTTCCATTCAGCCTCTCCACCACAGTGTGGTGTTGAACTACTGCTCTCCTTCTCCTGTAGTTTTTAACCTCTTCTTCCACCTCAATTCCACTCTTTCTTCCTTTGAGATCTACTCCATCTGCCTATTCACCTTACTACCTCTCCAGGTAGCTGTCATTTATTGACCCTCTGATAAATCCCCCTCCTTCTTACCAACTTTGATTCCTGGCTTTCCTTCTTTCTTGTGTTACAGTGGCTTTGCCTTCACCAAGTTTCTCCTTGTTTTACATCTATTTTGGAGATTTTGCATTTTGGAGATCTTTCCCTATCTTTAGAACATCCCCTTTTGGGGATAGCTTTTGCCCTTTATATACTCTGTGAGCATGCCTAGAAAGGGGTGGGGGGGGGGGGGGGGGGAGGAGGGAGACCATCTTGATTGAGGAGTTGGAGTGTTGGAAATAAGGAAGGTGTTTTCTAGAGGTGGAGTTCCTGATAGGTCTCACGGCTAAAACTTAGAAAAGTTTTGTGGCTTGTGAAAAATTATTTTAAACAGCTAATTAGCTTACGTGAAGAATTTTGTAATGTGATCGAAATTAGTGAAGCAGAGAATCACTAATAATATTATAATTATTTTATATAAGGCCTATAAGTTCTGAGAATAAATATGCCATTTTTCCTAGCCTGCTTGTAAGAAAAAACAAGTCATGAGATCAGAAATATTAAAGAGTAGTTACTCAGGAGGCTAATGGTGCAGATGTCAGAGGAAAACAGGTCAGTAGCCACTTGGCCACACCTAACTGCTTGTTGATGTGATAAGAACAGACAGTCGGGGCCTCAAGAACACATGGGAGTAGCCCAGAGAAGAAACTAGAGCAAAGGTCAGAAGAATTAACTTAAAAAGAGCAACATGAGACAAACTGAAATCAGACAAAGAACAGCTCAGAGGAAAAGCTTTTGGACATTACCAGTGGTTAATGAAGTGCCTGATGAGCTGTTCCTGATTTCCTGGTGCTGTGTTCCCATATTTCCAAAGATATCTCAGACTCACATTGGGAACTGTGAGGGGAAGTATTTTTGTGTATATTCTTTAATGCAAACTCTTGCATGCCTTTATCTTATTTTCTCAGACTTATAAGTAAACTTCTATACTTAAGTGTATTGTGTATTCTATGACATGTAACCTACCAGTCAGCCAACTTTTACATGGATAAATTGAAAATTTTTGTGAACTTGACAGGAGGGCCAGTACACTCTTGCTGGAAGGGCTGGATTTCCAGTTGCCTCTCCCCTGCGACCAGTTAAAAGTGGGGGCAGAAACTAATGACTTATAAGAAGTTTGAGTACCCAGTTTTGAAGTTAGGGGGGTTTTTCCATTCTTACCTCCTGCTTATGATTGTGAGAGAAGAGAATATCCATTGTCTTCAAGGAAAGGGCATATTAAACATTGATTCAGATCAGAGGAGAAGACCTGAGAGAAAGTACACCATTGATAAAGAAACTGCAGCCCTTGGAGTTGTTGTTCTTGAGGTCCCTATTCAAAAGGATTTAGATGGATAACTTAAAAGTTATCCATCTAAATGGCACAATAGCTAAGTAAATAGTTATATCTGGATAATTATTTACTTAGCTATAATTTAGCCAGCTAAAAAAGAGGCATTTTGAAGCATTCCGGGGACAGTTTGAGTTATCAGTCTAACTTAGCCAAATATTGCATATACTCAGCCACTGCAGTAGCATAGCATTGGCAGAAGCATCGGGCCGGGATCATGGTAGGAGGTTACTGTGATCTGGGAGAAGACCTTCTACAAAGGAAGGTACAGGGCAGGGAGAAAGAGTTGGAGTGGGCGGCAGAGACTACAAATTAAAAAAATAATAAAGGCAAAGTGGGAGTAGAGGGGTGGGGGAGGGGGGACTCCCATCCAAAATACATTTTTGTAAACATTGAAATGGGCCATTTTGGTTTGGGGGCAGCAAGTTCAGTGCCTTATGGCTTTTGAAAATAAGGTGGGAGGGAGATGGTGGACAGGTTTTATCCTATAGTTCCCGATGTGTGTGTGGGGGTGTCTTTTTTGAAGACTGAGCAAAGGGGCCACACTGTTTTCAGCACTGTTAAGCTAATGACCTGGACCTCTTATTCCTTCTGCCATTTCACAATGGTAACTGCCATGGCATGCCATAGTTCCATCGGTGGGGTGGCCCTAGATGCAGCGGTGGGATTAAAAATTCAGTCGGTCACTCCCAAACTTCCTCTCTATCATTTAAGGAGAGTTCTCAATACGTTGAAGTCATACAGCCAGCAGTCGAGTAGTGGTATTCAACAACAACAGGTTTACTTCAACTTAAAGAAGAAGATCCATACCAAAATGGAAAAAATAATTAACATAGACAGAAGGAGGCCAATATTCAGTTGGTCATTTAGTGAACAGGTTGTGTGTCTAAAGTTAGCTGGATAACATGTTTTGGATATTCATTGGGGTAAACATCCCACAGAATATTCCCAATTATAGTTATATGACAAACCATAGCCAGATAACTTTAAACATAACCAGGCACGTTTTTGAAAATCGACGGTTATGTACAAAGTTATTTGGCTATGATTAGCTGGATAACGTCACACTTAACTATGGATATGGTTTGTCATCATCCTGCTCCAAGTCTAGTGACTACATCAAGGGCTTCAGTTTCTTGTTGCATTTATGCGGGTATTTTACCATAAACAACTGATGCACTGCAATCTAAGTGCTCTACACTTGCTTGGTTTTGATTATAAATATTACTACCCTTATCATAAGACTTTGCGTAACTGCACAGAGTAGTTGATACTATCATAAAAAGCTTGCTGGGCAGACTAGGTGGACTGTTTGGTCTTTTTCTGTTATCATTACTATGTTATTATATAACATAGAATTCTGAAAGACTTTCTTGCCAAAGGTATCAAGGAGTTTCTAGTTTTTCCTGGGGGTGTATGGATTACTCCTAAGTCCTTTTGTCCTACTTTAGGGCTGACAACATTAAGGAAATGGTAACTCTGCTTTTATAAAAATCATCAGGATTCTCCTACTCTGCAATTGCAACAGCTCCCTGCCAGAGGGCATTAGAGAGAAAGGTGTCACGTGAAGTTTTCATAACATTTGAAATCAAAACAGGGAATAGGGCTAGTGCAAGATTTTTACCCCCTCAGTTTATCTATTGGCGGCAGCTCCAGCAAAACACTCTCTCCTATTGTTGACAGTGGCTCTAGCACAGTCCCTTCTTTGACAGTATTGGCTGTGATACAGCATTGTTCTGAGCCTCACATTGGCAGTATTTTTCTACCTTCAAAATTTTGGGGTTCTAGGTAACCACTTAATTTGTCTAAAAGATGCACAGGCCATGATCGGGTCCCAGTTTTTTTTTGGATCTCAAGCCTGATTCCCCACCCCTGCTGGTGAAGGGGAAGGTCCAGTCTTTTCTATCAGGTACAGAAGATTAAACAGAACCAGTGGTCCTAAAGATTATGGACTTAACTAATGTTTCTCTCACCTCTCACCTCCCTATGACCCAGCACATTTTAGCCTTTAGTTCAGACCCATCTCAATCTGCCTAACTTCAACTGGAATTGGAGTTGCTCTTCTGGCAGAATGGGTATCTTCCCAGGAATGCAGGCAGGCATTCTTCTACCTCATTCCCAAGAAAAATGTGTGTGTGTGTGTGTGTGTGTGTGTGTGTGTGTGGTGGTGGTGGTGGTGGTGGGGGGGGGGGGTGGTGGTATTGAAACTCATTCTGGATTTATGAATACTGAACAGAATGCTAGTTTGAGAGTAATTCAAGATGATCTCCCTCCCCACAGTCCTATTTTTCATCCAACTGGGATGTGCACTCTAGGCCTCAAGGATGCTTATACATATATCCTCATTCATCCATCTCACAGGAGGTTCCTGAGATTTATAGTAAAAGAGATACCAGTACAAGGTGCTACTAGTACCTTTTGGCTATTCAGCAGCTCTGAGAAAGGACCACGTCAGCAGAGTAATGCTACTGCATAAGTGGTCTTTCTACAATCTCCGGGGACAGCAAGCAATCAGCCATTTTGCTTCAGAAAGCAACAGAAGACGTTCTGCTCTATATTTCCGAGCAGGTACAGTTCAGCTCCAGACACTTTTTTGCTAAGCTGTGATGTTGGTCTACTTTATACATATCCACCGATCACATTAATTGCAAGAAAAGTCCAGAAGGTACTTCAAGATTATGTGCAGATGATTGTTATTGCTCTGGCACACAGCAAGCATGGTTTCATTACCTCATTCACTTGTTGGTAGGATCTACTATTCCATTGGGAACTTTTCTATTCCTCATCAGGCAGGAGAAGGTCAGGCTCTGCCACTCAAATCTGTCCTCTATGGCTCTCTTGGCTTTGAAATAATCTCTTCTCTGATATTTCCAAAAGGCATGGAAGACATTTTGACCAGGAAACCTTCTTTGGAAGGTATTACAGCTTCAACTGGAAGAGCTTTTCATGCTGGTGTCAGTCCATTTTTCTGGATCCTTTTTCCTGCAGTTCATGGGATTTGCTCCAGAAATTTGTTTGCCTTTCTTCTTCAGGGCTTAGTAATTCATTGGTGAAAGTGCACCTCAGTAGTCTTGTGGCATACCTCCAATAGGTGGAAGAAGCTCCAATCTTCATCCATCCTTCAGTACTGAAATTTTAAAATATTTTTAACATTTCCAGCCCCTGATCAATTAACCTTCAGTGTCTTGGGGGCTTAATGTAACCTTGGCTCAGTTGGTAAAGCCTCACTTTGTTGCTCTGGAGTTGGTTAGTTTAAAGTTCCTCATGAGGAAAGAGGTGCTCATTGTAGCTATCACATATGCTCAAAGGCTCAGTGAATTACAAGCACTGCTCTCCTGTTCATCATACCTTCAATTCTTCCATAAAAGGGTAGTCCTGTTCACTCACCCTCAGTTTTGGATTTTCACATTAACCAAGCCCTTGTTTTTCCTACCTTTTTTCCAAGACTGCACATGCATAAAGGTGAGAAGGCTCTTCACTCTTTGGACTGCAAAAGAACCTTGACATATTATTTGAGAAGGACTCAGACTAATTGTCAAGCTTCTAAACAGTTGGTACCTTTTGATCCTAATAAGTCGGGAGTAGCAATAGCCAAAGCAACCCTGTCCAAATGGCAAGCATACTATTTAGCACATTGTTATGCGCTAGCTGGCCTACAGATATCGGACTGTCAAGATTCATCATGTGAGAGCCATGAGGGCTTTAGTAGCTCTCAGGGCTGCTTCCATTGAAGACATTTGCAAAGCTGTTACTTGGTTATCTGCACACTTCACATCCCACTACTGTATGGATGACATATTAAGAGATGACAGTAGTTTTGGGAAAACAGTTCTGTACAGCTTATTCACTCAGTAGTCCACTGTCCATTGATGGGCCTTGGTTGCTTTTTCAGTAATTGCTCCACTGTACAATCTTCAGCTTGGGACTCCCCATTTGTCATGTCTAATTCAGCCCTCTTTGTTGACGGAGAAATCAAATTTACTTACCTATAAACACAGTAGACAGCAGTATAAATTATCCATGCCTATTACCCATTCACCTCTCTGGAGAGTTAACTACCACAACTAAAGCTTAAGCTCTGCAAAAGACTGAGAGGTTCACAAGACAGCATATGCATGGGAACTCCTGCCTATATTCAGTAAAATTTAGTGAGTTCTGAGTGATGGGTCTATTCGGAACCACTGGATGACATTACCCACTTGTCATGGCTAATTCATCCTGCTTGTTATGGAGAAATCTGTTTACAGGTAAGAAAATTTACTTTGCTAGTTGACAGAACAGTTCTACCTCCAGAGAATCCAGGATCTCCCTGCTTCTAGAAGATACCGCATCTGTAATGTCCCAGTCGACATATGGCAGATTGAAATTACCTAACAATAGCATCTCCTCTTTGATAGCACTTTTATGAATATCCTCCATTAAGTCCTTATTCATTTCTTCTGCCTGCAAAGGAGGCTATTTTATAACAATATAAATGGATGTTCATTTTCCTCCTTCCAGATTAACTAACAGTGCCTACTACTCCTTACCTCAGCAACTCTACAATTCTGTTGTGATAATATAATTCATTTCTTCCAGATTAACTCACAGTGCCTATTCCTTACCTCAGCAACCCTACAGTTCTGTTGCGATAATATTATTTTTTATATGTAGCACCAATCTGCCTCCCTTTTTTCCTACCCTGTCTTTCCTGAACAAATTATAACCCAGTATACCTGTAACCCAGTAATTGTTTTTCATGTACCATGCTTCTGTGACAGCCACTACATCCAATTCATCCTCTTCCATGACTGCCTCTAGATATGGTACTTTATTTCCCATGCTAATGCATTAGTATATATTGCTTTCCAGATGCTGTCCTTTTTCCCATTTGTATACAAGCATTTAATGTTTTACTTATCTGAGGAATTATACTTATCCCAGGGGATTTTTCATGCATCTCTGATGATTCTAGTTTAAAGCCATCCTCTATAGGTATCAGAATGGGAGGGGCTGCAGGGGCCATCACCCCCCCAAAAAAAAAAAAATTCCCACGGCCACTTCCCCAGCAGCCTGCCCCTGCCCCAATCCCCTCATCTGTCTTCCATGAGCTGAAAGAGTAGGAAGATCATGGCCTTGCAGTGCCTCGGGCTGCTTCCTCCCCTCCTCAGCTGCCTGCTGGCACCTGAATGACATCAGGCACTGACAGCCGAGGAGAAGGAAGTGGCTTGAGGTACTGCCAAGGCCATGATCCTTCAACTCTCAAAAATACCAAGTCTAATGCAGGAAGACCTGAAGAAAACCGTGGCAGTGTGGTTATGACATGCCCACTAAATCCACATTGTCCAAGGGTTGAAGGAAACTGCAGTGATGTCGAAGAGATGTATTGTATGCGACATAAGCATTAGCCCCTCTTTCCATGGTACAATTGGCACAACCTCATGGGCAGCACCCTAATGTTTACACCGACAGCGAGTAAGCGAGTCTTGGCATGGGCCAGACTATATCAGCTGTGGCTAAGTTCAGATCCGATGGGCAAGTAAGGACTGGAGACCAAACAAGGCTGAAGCTGAAGATGGATTTGGAACAAGGCTGAAGTTAAAGCTGAAGACAAACATGGAGCAAGACTGAGGCTGAAGCTGAAGACAGATGTAGAGCAAAGCTGAGGCTGAAGCTGAAAAGGGACTTGGAGGAAGGCTAAGGTTGGAGCATAGCAAGAGGCTGAAGATGGGAGCGAGACAAGGCTGAAGACTGGAGCGAGACAAGGCTGACTGGACCTTTTGCTGAGGCAATAGTGTTGCGTGGCTGGGTTTGAAATACCCGGCCATGTGATGTCATTGAAGGGCGCCAAGAGTATAGTTTTCTGCTGTGGGGCCTTCATAGCTTGGTGCTTGTGCCTAGAAAAGGGACAGAAAAGGCTGCATTTCCCTGCCGTGGAAGCGGCAGTCTTCGGCTGGTGGCATTGGGTTGAGTAAAACTGCTTGTGGGGGTCATCCCATGAGTGGTAAATGTAATCCCATCCTCTAAGCCCCCTCCCCAAGCCTCTTTTCTTTGGCTTCTGAGGAAACGTTGAAGGTACATCTTTACTATCCAGGAACTCATGCGTCTTAAGATGATGTCCAGGGATTTTTTGATTTTGAGGTTGAACTGAAGAAGTATTCATGGACTGGTCCTGTTTTACAGACGAGTACCCTTCAACAGGGGAAAGATGTGACTTATAAGTGAAGGTGCAGTCAGGGTGAGAAATCTACTGGCTTTGCTAATCTCTGTCCAGATGTCATCCTGCAGTTTAGTTGTTCTTCCTCTCCACTTGCATTCTCCTTCATAGATGCCTCAAGAAGAATTTTCTTAATATAGTCCCAGTCACAGATGCTTCTAAGTCTCACCACCTCCTCTCTCATTTCTGCCACCATTTCCTGAGTGAGTTGATCTGCATGGATCTTTAACACTTGAACTTGTTCCTTGCTGTGGATCAGGATATCCAACTAGTTAGAGACTGGCATCAGTTTTGTTGACACAGTTTTTCCAAGTCATCCTTCTGCTCTTCTTAGAACTTTAGTACCTGTAAACAGTAATGATAAAAGAGTCCTACCAAGCTCCCTACCTTTTCTTCATCTGACCTACAAGTATAATCAGCTGGTTTCCTTGTCTAGAAAATCTAATGCCTACACAGTGATTCCCTTAGTGTAACCTTGTTTGCTTGCACAGCTGTAATTCTGAAGTATTTTGTCTTTTAAGAATAAAAAATGTTATATATATCTGCTATATAATCTATCCAGTTCCTTTGGATACAAAAATATTAGACAAAGTAAAAAATAATTACCTGAAGGATCTAATATGATAATACTAATTAAATTCCTCTTGAATTTTACTTAAGTGTTTGGACTTTACAAATGACTCACAAATGAATCTAAATGACTTCCTTATGTTTTACTGCCAACTAATATTAAATTATTCTGTGTAATCCAACCCCCTAATTTGTCATTTAGACTATATAGGAAGAATGGAAGTTGGGACAGGTGGGATTTGGGTATGAAAGAGAGAATTAGGGGAAACAAAACAAATCTCCCAACAGCAAAACAACCCTTTCCCTCTAAAATTTCTCTATAAACTAACCTGCAAGAATAACCCAGCAAACAGAAAAGAAATGCACATAAAAATATTCCATTTTCAAAAACAAAAATAGAAAAGCAATGGAAATATTTATTTTTCAAAATTAAAAGTACTTGAATTAAAAACCAAGAAAAATACATCTGTTATTAATTGAGGCCCTGCAAAAATGGCTCAAAAATCTTCTGTACTCCTTCAAACGTACTACTTATTCCTTTCACTCCATTCCCACACAGCTCCTCAGCTCTGTTTCCCTTGTAGTTTCCCCTGTCACATCATCAATCTATAAATTTCCAGTACAAGTTAATTCTGTATTCAGACAATCTGTGATCATAGCAGTCCTCTAAATATCCACACTGGACCACAATTTCCTTGCTGACTTTTGCCCCATCTCCCTCCTTTTCTTTCATATACAAGCTGCTCAAATATGCTACTCATTTTGGCTATCTTGACTTTCTTTCATACTGTCCTTATTGCCACCATCTCCACTCAAAGGCTGTTCCATATGTCCTTTCTATAAAGAAATATTTCCTTAGATTACCCCTGATTCCAGAACCTCCTTTTTGTTTAAAGAGGCCCATCTCCTGTGTATTGATATCTTGGAGGTATTTAAATGTCTCTGTTATATTTCCCAATTCCATCTTTCCTCTAGGGTATAAATGTTTACATCTTAATATTCTGTTCTCATTTGAATTTCAGGATTCTGTTCTGCCTTGGTTCTCTTCTTACCTTTCCCATTGCACTTTTACTGTGTGCTCTGATGAATCCTCCTCTACTGTCATCCTACTCTCAATTGGTGTGACTCAGGGCTCTGTTCTAGACCTTCTTCCCTTTCTATAGCAGTTTAATTGGAGCAATGATCTCATCCCATGGCTTTCAGGGTCATATTTATGCTGCTAACTCCTAATTCTACTTCTCTACACCAGAATTCTCATCAGGGTTCCAGTCCCAAATCTCAACCTCCTTGTCTGACATTACTGCCTGGATGTCTCATCAGCACTGTAAACTCAGCATGGCCAAGACGGAGCTCCTTATCTTTGCCTCCAAATCCACTTCTCTCTTCTAAATTTCTGTGGATAACACTAATCCTCCCAGTCCCCTCAGCCCATAACCTTGAGGTAATCTTAAACTTTTTTTCTCTTCTTCTCTACACACATCCAAAACATTGCTAAAATGCATTATTTCTTTCTCTATAGTATCACAAAAATATATTCTTTCCTGTCTAAACACACAACTAAACATCTTTATCCACTCTCTCAGCACCTCTTGCTTAGACTACTGCCATATGCTCCTCACAGGTCTCCTAATGAACCATTTCTCTCCACTGCAATCTCACGACTTATCTTTCACCAGTGTTATTATTTCCATATATAATCCCTCTGCATTGGTTCCTTATTGTTTCTGCATCTGTTTCTCTGACTCATCAACATGAGCCTTCAGCTCCTCCCTACCTCTCCTCTCTTATCTTTCCCTATATCTATCATTGGGTAAGACATTCTTATCTATTAGGGATGTGAATCGGGCTTCGGACGATTGAAAATATCAGACGATATTTTCAAAATCGTCAGAAATTGGGGGCTCCCTCAAAACGATAGGAAAATCCCACGATATTGATCGTGGGGGTTCTCTTATCATTTTGGGGGAGGGCGGGAAAAACGGCACACAAAAATAACCCCTAAACCCACCCTGACCCTTTAAAACTAATCCCTTAGCTTTCCCCACCCCCCCCAACCCCCAAAAAAACTTTTTACAGGTACCTGGTGGTCCAGTGGGGGTCCCTGGAGCTATATCCCACTCCCGGGCTGTCGGCTGCCACTAATCAAAATGGCGCCAATGGCCCTTTGCCCTTACCATGTGACAGGGTATCCGTGCCATTGGCCGGACCCTGTCACATGGTAGGAGCACTGGATGGCCGGTGCCATCTTGTGCTCCTACCATGTGTCAGGGGCTAACCTATGGCATCGGTAGCCCCTGTGACATAGTAAGGGCAAAGGCTATCGGCGCCATTTTGAGTACTGGCAGCCGACGGTCCGAGTGCAGGAGGTCGCTCCCGGACCCCCGCTGGACTTTTGGCAAGTCTTTTGGGGGTCAGGAGGGTCCCCCAAGACTTGCCAAAAGCCCCTGGTGGTTCAGCGGGGGTCCGGGAGTGATCTCCTGTACTCGGGCCATCGGCTGCCAGTAATCAAAATGGCGCCAATAGCCTTTGCCCTTACTATGTCACAGGGGCTACCAGTGCCATTGGTCAGCCCCTGTCACATGGTAGGAGCACAAGATGGCATGGGCCATCCAGTGCTCCTACCATGTGACGGGGTCCGGCCAATGGCATGGATACCCTGTCACATGGTAAGGGCAAAGGGCCATCGGCGCCATTTTGATTAGTGGCAGCCGACGGCCCAGGAGCGGGAGATCACTCCAGGGACCCCCACTGGACCACCAAGTACCTGTAAAAAGTTTTTTGGGGGGTCGGGAGGGTGGGGGAAGCTAAGGTATTAGTTTTAAAGGGTCGGGGTGGGTTTTTTGTTTATCGGCTCGGGCGCAGCCGATAAACAAAACCGCGATCGGGCCCGATGAAAAAACCCCCACATGTGAATCGGAACCGGAATCCGAACCAATTCCGGTTCTGATTCACATCTCTATTATCTATGCCCTTCTCCTCCACTGCCAAATTCCAACTCTGTGCTTTCCATGTTGCTGCACCATATGCTTGGAATAGATTTCCTGAGTTGGTGTGTCATTCTCTCTTGCTGGCCTTATTCAAATCCAGTCTTAAAAAACACTTCTTTTCAGGCAGTTTTTAAATCTTAACCTCGATTATCCCGCTCACAGCCTTACTGATGTTAACCATTTTCTTAATTAATGAAATTCCCTAAATCTTTTTTGCCCTGTATGTTTGTCTTGATTAGTTTGTAAGCTCTAACAAGAAGGGACTGTCTCTTATGTGCTTTTGTAAAGTGCTGTGTATTTTGAGTAATGCATTAAAAGTGGTAAGTATTAGTAATAGTAGTAATAGTGAGGTCCATATTCAAAAGCCATTTAGATGGATAACTGATATCAGCATATTCAGCCACTTATCCAGCTGTGTATGTAGCTGGATTAAAAAGGGATGTTTTGGGGGCATTCCAGGGAGGGGCTGAGATATCCACCTACCCTAGCCGAATATCAGTTATATCCAGCCTTGTGTGACTGGATTACTTTACAAATAACCGGATATATTCAAAAGAATATAGTCGGTTAAGTAGTGCTGTTAAATTTAAAAAAAAGAAAGATTGCGGGCTTACTGACCCTATCTAGATCTCTTACTACCTTTTATTTCAATTGCCAGGCAATGCAGACACAGATGTGCTAGGCCCAGATCACAATGGGATACTGCCGCAATCCGGGCCACAAGAAAACTACTATTTCAGGTAAAGAGGGTGGAAGAGATAAGGTGGAGTGGGATGGGAGACCTGACCTTGGAAAAAAGGATATTGAAAAAAAAAAAAAGGGAACTGTGAGCAGGGGGGTGGGGGAGGGGATGAGACATGATCCCTGGCCCTATTTTGTTGATAAATTGAAATACCAACAATTTGAAGGAGGGGCGGGGGGGGGGGGGGGGGAACAGATCGGGCCTGCCAGTTTAAATAAGAAGGGAGTAGGAAGGCTGGATAGCGCCTGTAGGCCCACAATCTTTTTTTTTTTTTTTTATTTACAGCACCATTTAACTTTACAACTATCTGGCTATATTTGTTTGAGTATAGCCAGATAGTTGTAAAGTTATCCAGCCACATAAGGCCAGATAACTTTAAACATAAGCAGATATTCAAAAGAATATCCAGTTATGTTTAAAATTAACCAGCTACCGTTAGCTGGATAAGTTTAAACAGGAATATTCAGCTGGTAATTTCTCCCACTGAATATATGGGACAAGTTATCCGGCTAACTTTAGCTGCATACCTTGTCCACTAACTGCCCTACTGAATATGGACCTCAGTATGACTTACATAGATGCTCATATTATTTCACATTACTTATAACAGGAAAGTGCAATGTGATATCACACTCATCCAAATTTGCATTAGAATAGGTCAAGTTTTTGCTAAGATTTTTAGCTGATGCACACACTTTAATTCATTAAGGGGTAGATTTTCTAAAGGTACGCAAGTGTGTCCATGTGCGCACGCTACTCGACGTGCACACATGGATGTGCGATTTTATAACGTGTGCGCTGGCGTGCGCATGTTATAAAATTTCGGGTCGGCGCACACAAGGGGGGGTATAGATATGCAAGTACGCGCGGTGACGCATCGGGGCCTTCCCCAGTTCCCTCCCAGTCTGCTCTAATTAAGGAGCGGACTGGGAGGGAACTTCCAAACCACCTAGCCTAACCTCCCTTCCCCTTCCCCTATCCTGCCCTCCCCCTATGCCTATCCTAAATACCCCCAAATTACTTATCTTACCTTTTGCTCCTGCTTCCGAGCAGGAGCAAGTTGCTGCTATGCCGGGCACCTCTAGCCCCGCCCCGCCCTGCCTCAGCCCCCAGATTGCCCCTTTTGGCTAGCCCCGGGACTTACACGCGTCCCGGGGGTTTACACGCTTAGCCGGGCCCTTTGAATATTGGCCCGGCACACGTAAGGCCCAGCCACATGCGTAAACTCCAGGATTTATGCATGTACATTTTTAAAATCCAGCCCTTATTGTATAATGGGAATAAAATGAGAACTTGAATTGAATTCTAAGGAAGTGAAGCCCCCATTTTCTCCAACATTGAAATGAACTCAAATGCACCTGTGGCAGAACCTATGACCAGAATAATTGGGATCTTTTACATTTTATTTCTAGTTCTATTTATTTTTAAAGATTTATTTTACTTGTATTGTATTGTAAATTATTTATTTTGATTGTTGTATTTAAAAATATGCTGAATCCTGCATAGGGAATTATGGTATAAATTAAGCAGGCTATAAATGTAATAAATAAAATGCATGAAATAAACCTAAACTAAACTTGAATCTGAGAACTTCTTAGGCTAATGTGTATCCACCTCATCAATTTGAACAACTGGGGAATATGTGTGGCCCAAGGGGTTTAATTAAGGCTGTAGGTATTCTTCAGATCTCTAGTTTCTACTGTATGAACATGTTCAGCAGCTGTTTGGATTGCCTCAAGGTGTTATGAATGTTAAGCATGACCAATAGTCTCTTCAATGTAGTTTTCTGTGATGAGACTTTCAGGGATAGTTGTTTTTTTTTTAAGAAAAAGTTTTAATTTATGCATTGCATGAATGGAGGAAAGGAGAGATTTAAATACCTTCAAGAAATAAATGCACAGTAGGTGAGCCTCCTTTAACAGAAAACTTATTCCTCTAAATGGCAAAACAGCTATATTCATCGCCGACTGGCTACATTCCAGTCATATAACTCGTTATAGGGGCAGGCCGAGGCAGGTGGGAGGCATTTCCAGGAGAAGTGGAGTTAGCCTCATAAGTTATGTGGCTAATTCTAGTCATGCCAAAGGGCTATCCTAAAGATAGCTGGATATACTTATTATCTCAATATCTTGGTTAAGTTAGCCAGACAGATATATCCGGCTAACTTAACTAGCCGCTCCATGACTGAATAGCATCCCCTGTTTTTCCAAGGTTTGTTGTTTTTTTTTCTTTTCTCTAACAGGGAATACTGAAGTCACTTTTAATACTCAGAGTTAAATGCATTCTTTTTAAAATTGAAAAGAAAGTGCATAAGTAAAACCTGCCCCAACCTGGCCCCTGGGAATGCCTCTTCACAGTCTGAGTAAAATTATGCACAATCATGTCATTATGCTTAAGTCTACCTACACATTGGATTTAGGGAATTAAAAATATCTACATTTCTATGCATAGAACTGTTACTATATCTTATCGTGTTTCCATTATTGTGACTGATTTTCTTCATAGTTTCGTATAGTTAGAGATGATGCAAGATTCCAGAACAATTTAATCTGTAAAATTTAAAGCTAACTAGTTCCCCATTTTTGATGTGTCCTTATTTTTCTAAAAATAATAAATCTGATTTCAGATTCAGAATCACAATCTTTCAACAACCTCCATGGTATAATGACATGCAATTTGATTGAAAATATTTATTTGTTTTACATTTTGGGGGCTTATTTTCCCTCCTGATATGTAAAAATGTAAATTTTCTGACAGTTTTCTGATAGTTCAAATACTTGCGCTGTAAATGGGCTTGTAGAAAAGTCATGGAGCAGAGTAAAGAGATGTTGTCCATTACTGTCTATATGGATTTTTTAGTTTGGAGTTTAAAGAACTTTTCCTTTTAGGTATCTTAAGTTTATAATTGTATAGGCCCAGAATCTTGGCTGAGGAGTCTTAGTTAAGAGTTTTATTTCCAGTTTCTTATAGCAACTGGCCACATTTCTTTTTTTTTTTTTAATCGGTTACTCATTGGATGATTTTTTTGAGAGGAAGTTTTATCCACCCTTTCTATCCGAGAGAGAGAGGTTTAAGTTTTTCTTTCAAGCATCTAGGCATCCCACAGCACAAGGATTTCCTTTGCCCATCTGGCAATTGGTTGAAGAAGGAATAGATACCCAGCTTATACCATAATTGGGAGGAAAGAGAAACAGCCAAGCAACTTCACTGGTGCTCCCTAACAACAAAAAGCTAAGTATGTGTACTCAAGGTACAACAGAAAAGGACAAGAGAAAAAAATGGAGAGTTCAGAAGCAAGCAGTGGATCCTCAGAATTTCAAGGGGAATCTTTAAGACAATAAGAAGACCCTTTTTCAGTTTACTAGGGGCAGCTTGACATTCTATCCACGGAGATAAAAGGGATCCTGAGGGAGAGATTAAGGGACTACAGATTCACAGATTTACTGCTTTTAGCTGTATTATGACGAAAACAGTGAAATTGGTATCAAGTGCCATACTATTCATGTTGAACAATGTCTTCAGTAAAGTTTAATGTTGGAAAATATCAAAGTGTTCAGCTTCTTTATTGATATTTGAAAGATCGGGACATAGCAAACACCTGGTCCTTACAGGTTTATCATATGGAGGATCTGCATTCAGGGCAGATAAAGACTAGGAATTATCCCCAGTATTGTGGGTATACCCCTCCCTCTAGGGACAGGACTGAGATGGGATTATAAGTAATTTTGTATTTGTAAAACAAATAGAAAAATACTTTGCAATGGAGTAGCCTAGTGGTTAGAGCAGTGGGCTACAAACCAGGAGATCAGGGTTTGAGTCCTATTGTCGCTTCTTGTGACCTTGGGAAGTCATGTTACCCTCCATTGCCTCAGGTACAAATTTAGGACTGGATTTATCCTTCTTCAGAGAATGATGAATCCAATGAAATAGGGGATGGGCTTGCGAAAGGCCGCAGCCGTTCGCACCCCAGCTGTGCGATTTCCACGGCCGGCTGCAGCCTTTTGCACAAATAGCACCACCGTAAAAGATGGTGCTATTTGCTGCGCTACTGCTGGCGATAATGTCCCTCACATTATCGCCGGCAGTGGTGCTGCGGCTGACTCCTCCTCCTCCCCTCCAGCTAATTAACATCCTATCGCACGCAAAAAGCCCCTTTTTGCATGCAATAGGGTTTATCGCGTGCATTAGGGCCTTATCGCGTGCAATAAACATTAGGCCCTAACGCACACGATAAACATTTAGAAAATAACCCCCTTAGATTGTAAGCCCTCTGGCGATAGGGAAATACCTACAGTACCTGAATATAATCCACTATGAAGCGCTGTGAAGAGCAAATATATAAAATATCTAAATAAATAAATGCAGACATGAACAGGAGTTTTGTCTACAGAATATTGTAAATCTTTTTGTGGAGTCTGCTTCCAGGCTACTACAAAAAAGTAGGAACCAAGAATGCCCTTAGTTCAGGTACAACAGAATGCATTCTTTGTGTAATTTTTGTAGTTATGATGAATAAGAAAGTACGGGATCTTTATTGTGTTAATTCAACCACTGAAAAAGCTTATAGAAAACTTAATAACAAGTCAATATTGTTAAGAAGCTCAATAAATGGAAAATGTTTAATGATAATTCACACATGAATATTGTACAAAAATGAGACACAGAAGGAATATCCTGACAGAAAGAATAATTCCTGCTAATAGGAATTGAGAATTCCTAGGAGAAATGAGGGAAGGTGTGGAAATAAAGAATTATACCATTCACTTTGGGGTAATTTGTAAAAGCCCAGCACGTGTAAATCCAGCCGGATTTAAGCGCTCAGGGGACTTGCACGCCAGCGTGCCTATGTTGCATAGGCCGCCGGCACACGCAAAGCCCCGGGACGTGTGTAAGTCCCGGGGCTTTGCTTGGGGGCGTGTCGGGGGCGTGTTGGGAGCATGTCAGGGGGGGCGGTCCGGGGGCATGGTGCCGGCCTGGGGCAATCTGGGGACGTGGCCGAGGCCTCCGAAGCAGACCCCGGGCCGGGGAATGGTGCGCTGGCAGCCAGCTGGCCCAAAGCGTAACTTTTTCGACAAAGGTGGGGGGAGGATTTAGTTAGGGATGGGGGGTGGGTTAGATAGGGGAAGGGAGGGGAAGCCGGGGGGCCCGGAAAAAAGTTCCCTTCAAGGCCGCTGCGATTTCGGAGTGGCCTTGAAGGGAACGGGGAAAGCCATCGGGGCTCCCCTCGGACTCGGCGCGCACAAAATGCACATTTGTGCATCCCCTTGCGTGCTCTGACCCCGGATTTTATAACATGCACGCGGCAGCGCACGCATGTTATAAAATTGGGTATAGATTTGTTCATGCTGGGTTACGCGGACAAATCTACACCCGCACGTATGTTTTAAGATCTGCCCCTTTAGGTATAACTAAGGGTGATGTTAAAAAGCAAAGTCTGAAGAATAGAATTTAAGCATTTGAACATGCCAAAAATCAGTACTTGGCATATAAAATTAGTATATGGCACTTTTCTCAACCTAGTTCTGCATGGAGAAGAGGAGATGGAGAAGGAACAGCTGTGGCCACAACATCAAGCACAGAGAAACTATTCTGCTCCCCCCTTCTCTGCTATGGCCTATTCTTTCCTACTCTCCCTCAGGTGGCTCCAGCCTTGTTCTCCATCTGTCTTCCTCTGCTGCGGCCCTGATTTGCCTCCCTACCCTACTCCAGCAGGCCTTAATAGATGATAGTTAAATGTGCATCCGAGAAGCACATTTTTTTTTGCATCAGGAATGAATGCCTAAAAGCATCATTCACATGTATTTGCATGTGATGAGCGCTATTAGATTCCCTCCATGTTGGAAGTGCATTGAATATGCGCTAATCCCCTTATTGCATTAGGGGATTGATTGGCGCATATTGTACCCGCGTCCGACTGCAGGTTGACAGTGCACACGGCTGAGCGCGCTGTATTGCATCGGCCCCAGTGAGTGCTTGCTCCAGTCTCAGGGCTGCTCTTCGTTTCCCTCTCACTTGCTTCCATTCTAGAGAGGAAGAGCATGAAGGAAGAGGAGATGCAGTCACAAGACTGGAGCAGAAACTCACTTTTTCTCTGCACTGCTAGCATCTTTCTGCCAGAGCCTGAGAGATGCAGATTAAAGGAGAAGGCAAAAATCCTTAAAATTGGAGGGGGGGGGGGAGGAGAAGTAGCAAAAGGCAAGGAAGGGGTGGGGAAGAGAAGAATCAAGGGGGAGAGAAAGACAGAAACATAGGGAAAAGAGAGAGTATGATGGAGAGAAATTTAAAGGGGGAAGGGAAAAGAGAAAGCTGGAGTTTTAAGAGGGAGGATGTGGGAAGAGTAGAATCTTGGAGTGGGAGGGAGAAAGGGGATGAAGACTGAAGAGGACCAAAAGAAAGGAGAAGAAGAACATGGTGGGAAGGAGGGCTGAAAGACAGAAACTGAGGGGAAGAGATAAAGGAAAATAAAGGAAACTGATAGGAAGGGATGAAATAGGAAGAGGAAACTGAAAGGAGGGAGCTGAAGAAAGAAATGGACCTGAAGGAGTACCATTGCAAGAAAAAAGAGAGGGAGGCTGTATGGGAAGAGAGGAAGATGTGAGACCAAGAGGAAGGCTAGGGGAGGGAAAATGAAGATGAAAAGGAGGAGAGAAACAGGGGTGGGGAGATTGAGAAGAGAATTGAAAATGGTGAGAGAAAAGGATTAAAGAACAGGATATAGCTAGGGTACTGGAATGTGACAGAGAAGAAAGATGAGTGCAGAGAGACTGGAGGGTCAAAAAGGATGGAGAGCATCCACATTTTTTCTAATTTTATCTTTGCATATATAAGAAAATTGGAAGGTATGTTTTGTGCATAGCTATGTCTATCCAAACAGTTAACTATTTGATGGGGATCAGTCTACCAAGGAAAAAATCAATATAAATGATGAGCTGCTGATGTATCAATCCAGAGAATCTATAATGGATCTGTGGTAGTTCTGCATACTGGAATATATGATATGAGGACAATTCATCTAAGATTATTTGCCTGAAAATGTAAAAGATATAAAACTATCAAAGCATGCTACCGAATACTGCATGTATTACTTTTGTCTTTGAGTAAAAAGAGAATTCTCCCAGTTAGTACCAGTTTTATATATAGAAAATGCAGATATTCAATAAGGAATTCCTAAATTCTAATGTAAGCAACATTTAACACTGACAAAAACAGTGATGATAATTAGAAGAGAAGGCATATGAAAGCCTAGAAGAGAACCTCTGCACAATTGTTTAAAGCAGGTGCCACCTACCCACCAAAACATGGGCTGATGTGAGTAGATCACCTCTGTCTGCATAAAGTGGATTTTCAAAGGTCAAAAGTATCCACATTGTAAATGCTGCACTAAAAGTAGGCGTTCAATGGGGGCGGGTAGCATGAGGAGAATACCAGTCTTATACATTTTCATTTTAAACATGTATGTGGTAGCTTCCCTGCTTAGAGTTGCCTTCACTGTTGAGATGCAGACATGATTACCAGTTTTTAACCCCTGATAGTGCACCCCCACACCAATTGTACGCATTCCCGAATGCCAATGTTGCACATACTACCCTTACCCTGGTGACCCTCCTGACTGAGGTCCTCACAATGACCTTCTCAGTAACTTATATGTCAAGATCCTGAAGCCTTCTGGCATGTCCCAGGAGGGGCGGGGAAGAGGTAAATCTCCTACTTCATCCCTGCTCAGCATAAATAAATGGCACCCAACCATGTATGAAGTGAAATTTGAACTGTGTGTGGAATGCGATTGGCAGAGGAGGGGTGAGAAAACAGGTGCTTGGGGGTGAGGGGAGGAACGAGCAGTAGTGGTGCTTGATCGGAGCAATTATGTTAAATGTTCACAGGTAGCTTTTTTGGATCTATATCAGATTTTTTTTAAAACTATTTGGATAGGTTTTATTAAAATTAGCATAATTTGTATGGGATAAAAGTACCCACCAGGTTTGTCTGTTGAGGAGTATTTTGAACATTTTTGGGATAGCATATATATTAGGGGTGTGCATTCGTTTGCAACGTATTGGCAATCCGCAATGAATATGCCATATTTGTATTTGTGAGGGTCACGAAACATATGGTGAACCCCCACGAATACAACGTATCACTAACGAATAAATCCCCACCCTCCTGACTCCCCCAAGACTTGCCAAAAGTCCCTGGTGGTCCAGTGGGGATCCTGGAGCGATCTCCTGCACTCGGTCCTTCGGCTGCCAGTATTCAAAATGGCGCTGATAGCCTTTGCCCTTACTATGTCACAGGGGCTACCGGTGCCATTGGTCAGCCCCTGTAACATAGTAAGGGCAAAGGCTATCGGTGCCATTTTAATTACTGGCAGCCGATGTACTGAGTGCAGGATATGGCTCCAGGATCCCCGGACTTACCAAAAGTCCCTGGTGGTCCAGCGGGGGTCCTGGAACGATCTCCTGCACTCGGGCTGTCAGCTGCCGGTATTCAAAATGGCGCCAATAGCCTTTGCCCTTACTATGTCACAGAGGCTACCGGTGCCATTGGTCGGCCCCTGTCACATGGTAGGAGCACAAGATGGTGCCGGACATCCATTGCTCCTACCATGTGACAGGGGCCGACCAATGGCACCGGTAGCCCCTGGAACATAGTGAGGGCAAAGGCTATCGGCGCCATTTTGAATACTGGCAGCTGACAGCCCGAGTGCAGGAGATCATTCCAGGACCCCCGCTGGACCACCAGGGACTTTTGGCAAGTCTTGGGGGGGGGGGGGCGCTCAGGAGGGTGGGGGGTTGTAGTTAATTAAATTTAAAGGGTTGGGATGGGTGTTTTTTTGGGAAACGAATACATATGTAACTAATGAACGGATCGGGATCCCCCGAGAACGGATGCAATAGATTTGAGTCCCGATGAATAAGAATACCGAATGGGACGAATCCATCCCTGCTGCACATCCCTAATATATATATATAAATAAGATATCACTACATTTTAGATCATAAAAGTGATAGTCACTATATTCATAGGAAAGATGTAGTAATACAGATTAAAACTGCTAACCTTAAGTTTTAAAATATATAGATCTTGTATAAATGGTTCAGAAGATAGCTCTGGAAAACCTACAAAAATAGGGGTAGATTTTAAGAAAGTGCGCCTTCGCGTACTTTTGTTGGCGCAGCCATGCTTATTAAGCCTGTCATAAATCCGAGTTTGTTGACTATTTGTTATTTGTAATAATTTTAAGTCGTTCTCAGCTTTATCTATAAGTTCTTACGAAGTTAGCCCTGTTATTTGTACCCTCTTGTTCGATGTAATTTCCAACTTTGGTTCTATGTAAACCGACGTGATATGTACCAGTACATGAACATCGGTATATAAAAGCCTTTAAATAAATAAAATAAATAAATAAGTTATCTGGCCACATGTGCCCTGTTGGCCTGTCTTACTGCAAATGCTTTGAAAGCATTCAAATTATTGAAAATTCCTCAGCTCATGTATTAATAAGTATTGGTATCCACCAACATGCAACTCCTGTTTTGAAATCACTGCATTGGCTGCCAGTTCAATGGTGCATACATTATAAACTAGCAATGATTTTTCATAAACTGTTTTTTCATACTTCCACTCCATGGATAAATACCTTATTAACCCTCAAGATGTCTAAGATCTGTGAATAAAGTTCTGTTAAAGATCTACCTCCCCCACATCAGTGCATTTCACAGAAACTTGGACTGAGCATTTTCAATCATTGAATATAGTCAGTAAAGTGGAGATACACTTAAAAACAACCAAAAGTCCTGAGCGGGCCTGTGGGTCCAGTCTCAGAGCTTCAGCAATGTTCAAAATCTGTGCAATGCCCCGGTTGTCTTCCAAAACATGATGAACGACATTCTGCATGATCTACTCTACCAATGTGTCATTGTGTACTTGGACGACATCTTGATATTTTCCCAGGACCTGAATACGCACCAGGAAGATGTCAAAAGAGTGCTGCAGAGACTTTGCGAGAACCATTTATATGCCAAGTTGTCTAAATGTGAATTCCATAAAATCAGTGCTCTTCTTAGGGAACATTGTTTCTAACCAAGGCTTCCAGATGGATCCTCAGAAGCTTGAAAGCATTCAAAAATGGACACAGCCCACTGGTCTAAAGGCTCTTAGATGTTTTCTGGGATTTATCAACTACTACAGAACATTCATCAAGAATTACTCTTCACTAACTGTTCCACTAACAGCAATGACTAAGAAAGGTGCCAATGTCGCCAATTGGTCTATGGAAGCTGTGACAGGATTCCAGAAGCTGAAAGATGCCTTCTCGAGTAAGCCATGCCTCCGTCATCTGGACCCAACACAGACTTTTATTGTGGAAGTCGATGCCTCGGATATAGGCGTAGGGGCCGTGCTAAACCAGACCAATGACTCTAACATCTTGCATCCATATTCTTTTTTCTCCCAACACATCTCGCCAGCAGAGAAGAACTACGGCATTGGGGATAAAGAACTACTGGCAATAAAGATGGCATTCGAGGAGTGGCGCCCCTGGCTTGAAGGTGCACAACATCAGATCACTGTTTTTACTGATCACAAAAATCTGGAGTACATCCGTCACGCTCAGCGCCTAAACCATAGACAGGCGAGATGGTCTCTGTTTTTCAACAGATTTGACTTTGTGCTGAAATATCGCCCTGGAGATAAGAATATCAGAGCAGATGCCCTATTTCACTCATTCATCTCTGAAGGCGTACCTGATGAACCCCAGCATATCATCGACCTAAAGAGAGTTATCCTGTCAGCCAAACATCTGTTACCTCTGGGTAAGACCATTGTACCCTGCAACCTAAGAAAGAAATTATTAGCATGGGCTCATGATTCAAAACTGGCTGGACAACCTGGAAAAAGAAGAACTCTGGCTAAATTACAGAAGTACTACTGGTGGCCCACTATGAAGGAAGACACATTCGCCTATGTTGCTTCTTGTTCAAATTGTGCCAGACAGAAACCTCTGCCCGGACGTCCTTGGGGCCTACGTCATCCCTTACCAGTTCCAGATAAGCCCTGGACTTACATTGCTACAGACTTTGTAGTAGACTTACCAATTTCTGGAGGTGACAATACCATCTGGGTTACAGTGGATCATTTCTCGAAGATGGCTCACTTCGTGGCTCTCCCTGGCTTGCCTTCAGCCATGGAGCTTGCTAAACTTTTCATCACCCACATCTTTTGCCTACACGGCATGCCTAAACACATCGTCTCTGACAGAGGAGCACAATTTACAGCAAAGTTCTGGAAAGTTTTGTGCAAGAAGTTTGACATCATTCACCTCTGCATACCATCCTCAGTCGCATGGCCAAACTGAGAGAATGAATAGAACACTCAAGCAGTTCCTTCGAGCCTATGTTGGTTCACGTCAAAATGACTGGGCTGAACTGTTGCCCTGGGCTGAATTCGCCATCAACTCTCATCCAGCAACATCTACTGGATCAACACCATTTGAAGTGGTTTACGGATGACTACCCTTACCACCTTTGCCACTTCCACTTTCAGTGTTGTCCCCGGCAGCTCAATCTACTGCCAATGACATTCAGTCACTCTGGAGAAGGACTAAAAAGATGCTCCAAAAAGCAGGACAACGAGCAAAGAAAGGCTACAACGCTCACCACAGCAAGGCTCCTGAATTTCAGCCTGGTGACAAGGTCTGGCTGTCTACCAAACATCTAAGACTCAAGCTACCATCAGCTCATTTTGCTCCATGCTTTGTTGGACCCTTTCCCATCCTCCAACATCTGGGGACACTCACGTATAGTCTGAAACTTCCTCCAGCAATGAAGATTCATAATGCGTCCATGTCTCACTACTGAAACCTCTTGTCCTTAGCGAGTTTTCCACCAAGACATCTGAACCTATACCCATTGATGCAGAAGAAGCCATCGAGTACAAGGTTGATGCCATCCTTGATGTAAGAAAGCGAGGCAGAGTTTGGGAATACCTCCTGTCATGGGAGGGTTTTGGACCTGAAGAAAACTCATGGGAACCTTTGGCTAATATCATGGACAAAGAGATGCATTGTCAATTCCACCGACTGCATCCTCGAAAACCAAGACCAGGTAGGGGGTTTGGAGGGGGCCCTTTGAAGGGGGGTACTGTTGCATCCGTCGGTCTCAAACAGCTTCGACCTCTGTGTCTCACCTTTCTCTCTGTTCTCCCCGCTAGCCTCGAGAAAGTGGCCACCGCCATGTCTGCACACCGCTCTCTCCGGCGTCCCCGGAACGGCAATGGCAAGGCAATCAGCCATGTTTCTCCTCAGGGCCTCCTAGGGTGTACGTGTGCATGCCACTCACGTCTTTATCCACGTCATGGCAGGAACCTCGAGAGCAGCCCCTCGAGTGATGTCACGCCATCCGGGTATTTAGCCTGCCCTTCGTTTGCTAACAATTCAAGTTAGCAAGGATTGGACTCGTCCGGTCTAAGTTACTCTGCCGCTTCCCTGCTGCCGCTGGAAGCTCTCTCTATCCTTCGGGGTAATTCTCTAACCTGGGTACCCGCTTCTAGGGGGCCCTTTGCTTTATTTCAGGTGCCTTTCAGGGATCAGGTACTTGCTTCTCGAGGGCCTGCTCTCCCTGCCTCAGTGCCTGTATTCAACTGCTTCTGCCTGCTGGGATCACCATCTATATAGCTACCAACTTAGTGAGTAATCTAACATTGTCAGTCTCATCTACAGATCAACACTGGGAACCTGCAAGCATCCTGCACTCCCTATACTATCACTACGAGACGGGTCTCCTCTGCCGAGGGCCCCTGGACTGCTACCTCTGGATCACCTCACTACTGCCACCTCTGGTGGCAATACTCTGCTGTATAATAAAAGACAAATCTCTGTGTTTGCATGTCTCGAGTCTAGCCTAGTACTGTGGTTCCTCATGGGGCTCCTCCCCGTGGGCAGTACCATCACCACAGTACCCAAGCATCCACTCCAACACCTCAAAACCATAAAAATAGTTTTGATGTTTGCCTTTTGCATGTTCTTTTGTATGCTGGGTATCCATTCTTCATATCTGTTGTGCTGTATAGGATCCTTATAGACATTTCTTAGAAATGTTCTCTTTCAGCTCTAATTTTTTTTTTCCAGGTCCCTACAGAACTGCTGTAGGTTCTGTCTAAATGTTTTATTTTGATATCTACATGCACACCAATAGGAGAGAGCTTCCCCTCTTAACAAATTTAGTATAACCCAAAATCAGATTGAAAACTCTAAAAAAAAGGAGTGAAAACAGCTAGTTCATACCAAAATTAGTTTATACTGCTAATGGCAGTCTTATTACCTGTAATTATGACTAGACAAAAAATGCACTAAAAAACCAATGTTTTTTTTTCCAAAAATTATTTTGTGTTTGTGAAACATCAAATGTGATATCTAAAAAAGTTCCTAAATTAAGGCAGAACTGAGATTTAAAAAAAAACATGCTTATTCTCCTAAATATTAGAAAATGAGATGATACATTTGACAAAATTCTTTCTTTTTGCCATCATCCAGTTTTCTTAAGGGGATACTTCCAAGTAATTGTTGTACCTGTTTGCTATTTTGATGTATCTAATTCTTGTTTTCTTCATATCTCTGCAGCTCTTGTGCTTCTATTGTTATTTTCAATTTATTTGTGTATATTAATTTAAGGTCTTATTCTGATAATGCAGAATGTTGCAGCTTGATGTTTTAGATCTTTCTCTTTTTTTTTTTTTTTTGGCATCCTTAATCCTTACAGATACTTTTTGACACAGTATGCGCAGTGTTACTTCTGCATTTGACAGCCAGTTTTATAAGCAAACACACGGTATGGTAATGGGAGACACAATGGCCTCAGACTTAGCTAATTTATACATGGCCCATTTTGAAGAACAATTTTTGTATCCCATTAGTAGGTTTCAGCAGATACCAATATGGGTCAGGTATATTGACGGAGTACAACAAAAGGCACCTTCTTTTAAATAGTTTTTATGTGGCTCTGTCACCACCATGAAATAAAGATTTGTCATGTAAATAATTATATAGATCTTGCAAATCTTTAAGGGTTTTTAAGATGCCGCATCAGCAAGCCTGACGACGTGTTCAACCATGAAGGGTAGAACCGTCCGGTCTTTTAATCATTTGCGGCTCTTAACGGCACCAAAGTCTATAAAAATGTTAAGAATAATAAACTTATATCCGTCTGTCCTTCTGTATACCAATATCCCGCAGGATGAAGCTATGGATATAGCTACAAACGTTTTTGAGGCACGACCACAGCCTCAAAGGATTCCAACTAAGTTTTTACAGTCTTTATTACAGATAGCCCGCACAAACATTTTTTTTGCTCGAGGGTTCTTTTTACCAACAGATTTGTGGAACTGCCATGGGGGCCACCATGGCCCCCGATTTGGCTAGCCTTTATATGGTACATTTTGAAGATCAGTGGATTTATACAAACAATCCTTTTTTACAAAATATTGTAACATGGAAACGATATATCGATGACATTTTTCTCTTGTGGTCTGAAAAGATTGAAACTTTCTTACAATTTTTGGATTGGTTGAATGGATGTAATTCTCATTTGCATTTTACAGCTGACATTCAGATTGAAAGTATTCAATTTTTAGACATCACTATCATCAAGACATCTGGCAAGTTTATCACAACTCTTTATAGAAAACTGGTATCTAGCAACACTTTTTTACACTTTTCAAGTGCCCACCCTCGTGCTTTAAAAGAGAATTTACTAGTGAGACAATATTTTTGAATATGATAGCTATGCACTACTATAACAGATTTCCAATTCCAAGCACGTTCTTTAAGTGCTAGATTTCAAGCCAGAGGTTACCCTCTACGTTATATAAAAAGAGCCTACACCAGAGCTAAATTTTCACACAGGGTTTGGCTATTTTTACCTAAATTAGAAGACACTGATGACACCCTTACTCGCATACTTCCTTTTTCCTCAATGATTCACAAAATGAAAAATATTATTTTTAATAATTGGCACATTCTTCGGCTTCAGAATTTCAGGGCATTCCAAGGTATACCTATACTCGTGGGACTAATTTACAAGACCAGTTAGTCCATTCTGACTCTACTGTACGACAGCGTTTTATGTCCACAGGGTCACACAAAGCATGTGGCTCCTATTCGGTATGTCATATAATGATCCAAACATCTGTTATTTTTTTCTCCAGATTAAATTTTACTTTGTTCTTAAAACACATGACAGATTGTACATCTACAGGTGTCATTTACCTCATACAATGTTCTTTTAATCTTTTGTATGTGGGGAAGATGAGACAATCTCTAAAAACCCGGTTGATAGAGCATCGTTCCTGTTTGAATAAAGAATGACTTACAGCACCACTGGTATCTCATTGTTTGGAACAATCACATGGTTTTGACTCATTGAAAGTATGTGTTCTTGAACAGCTACACCCAACATGGCGAGGAGGTGATTTTAATACAGCTCTGCTACAAGCAGAACAATGCTGGATTTATTTGCTTAATACAGTACATCCCACTGGCTTAAATGCTGCCCTAGAATTACAAGATTTTCTGTGAGATTTTCTCCTTGGAATCATAGCATTGCCTGTCATATGGCCGTCATGGTCACGCTACATCATCACGTGGATCAGCCGCGGGCTATTTAATTTTGACAACTGGTTGTATGCGGTTTCTGTCCCGCTCTTATGAAGACCTGTTGCAAGATTTGGCGTCTGAAAAAAAGAAGGTTGGCTCTTCATCCTTATAAGTTAAGTTACATAGTATAATTCTTATTTCATGTCTGAATTTAGAATTTTATTGCATTTACAGATATTTTTCGCTATTAAATGATACTTGCCCCTGATGAAGCTACATACTTTGTAGCGAAACACCGGCCGCTGTCGGTTCAAGAGACATTTTATATGGGACAGACGGATATAAGTTTATTATTCTTAACATTTTTACAGGCTTTGGTGCCGTTAAGAGCCACAAATGATTAAAAGACCGGACTGTTCTACCCTTCATGGTTGAATACGTCAGGCTTGCTGATGCGGCATCTTAAAAATCCTTAAAAATTTGCAAGATCTATATAATTATTTACATGACAAATCTTTGTTTCATGGTGGTGATAGAGCCACATGAAAATTATCTAAAAGAAGGTGCCTTTTGTCATACTCGGTTTGATTTACAGGACCTGCACAGTGCTCTTTTTGTTGTCAACTGTCAGGTATATTGATGATATTTTCTTTTTGTGACAATCCGATGAGTCTGGTCTCATTGATTTTCAGGACTGGATCAATACTTTGGACAATAACTTACAATTTACTCTGTCATACCACAATTACACTATTCATTTTTTTGATATAATTATTTCTAAGTGTGGAGACACTTTTCAGACCAGTATATACAGAAAGCCAACAGATAAAAATACATTGCTGCACTTTGATAGCTTCCATCCCTTTCATTTAAAATCTAATTTACCAGTTGGACAATTTCTCAGATTGCGACGACTATGTTCGAGCAAATCTCATTTTTTGCAACAAGCTGAAGTACTTATCAAAAAATTTTTACAACATGGATATCCTCTTCCATCTATCAAACAAGCTTACAAAACAGCTAAAAATGCGGAAAGACAATAGCTTTTGTTAGACAGTGAGATATATTAACCATCATCTCCTATTGTGTGTACGCTTTGTTTCTCTTCAAAATCTGCAGCCATTGCCTCACTCATACGCCGATACTGGCCGATTCTACAGATACATCCAGTGTTCTCTACTTTTCCTCTGATATCTTACACTAGAGGTCACAATTTAAGAGATGTTTTAGTGCATTCATATATAGCACAACAACCTATACATAATTTGGAATTACCTGTGGCCATTGGCCCTGTCAGAAATGTTCTATGTGTGATTCTGCTATAACTGGTCCTGTTTGGATTGATCATAAGGGTATTCAACATAAGGCTAAAGTTCACACGGATTGTTCATCTACCAATATTATTTACATTGTTCGCTGCCCATGTGACAAATTGTATGTTGGTCGTACCAAGCAAGCCATTAAAACTTGCTTAATTGAACATTGAAGCTGCATTTATACTCTCAAGATGTAAGCTCTTATGGTACAGCACTGTGTTCAATAGCCACACTAATTCCAGGATCTATGGTGGAGGGTAATCAAACAGGTTCACTTGAACCCTAGGGGGGGAGATCTGAAATGGTTACTAAAGCAGAAAGAACAGCGGTGGATTTTTCGACTCAACACAATTCATCCACATGGTTTAAATAATGCCATAGAATGGTATTCATTGTTTTAAGCATCCAGTCATTTGGACGAGACCTATAAGCTACAGGCCTCTTTCAGGTTGTCACTTCCGTTGTAAACATCCACTCATTTGGACGAGACCTATAAGCTACAGGCCTTTTTCAGGTTGTCACTTCCATTTTAGGAGGAGGTTTCTTTACGAATGAGTGACAGTTCGGGTAATTAAAATTCTTTCAACTGGCATCATTCAGGTCATCAGTGCCGGCAAAAAATGCCATCAGGTTTAAAGAGAATGCCTGCTTTCATCAGTGTGTATTTGAAGTGAATGCGTCCATGTGGTAAATTGTTGAGAAACTTTACAAGGTATATTTATATTGATTCGCAGATGCTTAAATTATAAGAATTGAACAACTGTCCCTTGAAGAAGTGCTGGAGAGGAGCTTGAAACACGATCCTGTGTCGGGGTTCACAGTTGGCATTCAACTACATAATGGATTATGAGATAAGCAATTTGATCTTCTGACTTTGATTCTCTTTGACTTATATTGCTTGCACAGTTGAACTTTTAATTGTATTATAAAAAATCAAACAAAATAACTAAACTATAATGATCACTGAACATGAAGTTGCACTATCACCGTGTTATTGACTGATGATTATATAAAAGGCTGAGCCATAAGGGGTTTACTCAAGCTGATGAAGCCTAGTATGATGGTCAATCAATCATCTTTGCATCTGCTTTAATAAGTTGCAGTTTATTATTAGAAGAGTGAAGGTAATTTTTGATAGTGTAGTTGTTAAGAGTACCCCACCTCAACATTAACATTTTAGTTGTAGTGGTACAATTTATGAAGGAAATTTTATATTAAATTTTATATTAAATTTTTATATTATATTATATTTTATATTACATTTTATATTACATTTTATATCTCTAAATGTTGCAAAATGCAACTGCCAGAATCATTACCAACTCCCGTAAAACAGATCACATCACCCCTATTCTGAAAGATCTACACTGGCTATCCATCCCATCCAGAATTACTTATAAAACACTCACAACTATTCACAAATCCATATACTCCCACAATTCCTTCTGCTTGGACATAACTTTCAGTGCCGTCCAACAGAACCGACCTATGAGATCAATTCACAAAGGTACCCTGCTTGTTCCTTCTTTAAAAATAGCTCACTTCTCTTCGACTAGGGAGTGAGCACTGACCATTGCAGGCCCCACATGCTGGAACTCCATGCCCATGATGCTTCACACAGAATCTTGCCCAAATAAATTTAAAAAGAAATTAAAAACTTGGCTGTTTCACCAGGCCTACCCAGATTAGTGTACCCCTCATCCTCACCCTCGCTGCCCGGCCCTCCCAGCCTGTTCTTCCCCTCTTGTTTCCCTCTTAGGTTCCACTCACTTTACATTGCAGGTCCCTCGCTTTTCCCACCCTTCCTGAATCCTTCCAGTTCTACTCTTACAAGACAATGGAATCTCTATTATGTTGATTTATGTAATCTTGTCGTTTAATGTTGATATATGTAACCTCGATTTATGTAATGCTGAATTTATAGGGGCGGATTTTAAAACGAGCGCGAATAGCCTACTTTTGTTTGCGCTCCAGGCGCAAACAAAAGTACGCTGGATTTTAGTAGATACGCGCGGAGCCGCGCGTATCCGCTAAAATCCTGGATCAGCGCGCACAAGGCTATCGATTTCGTATAGCCGGCGCGTGCCGAGCCGCGCAGCCTACCCCCGTTCCCTCCAAGGCCGCTCCGAAATCGGAGCGGCCTCGGAGGGAACTTTCCTTTGCCCTCCCCTCACCTTCCCCTACCTAACCCACCCGCCCGGCCCTGTCTAAACCCCCCCTTACCTTTGTTGGGGGATTTACGCCTCCCTCCGGGAGGCGTAAATCCCCGCGCGTCAGCGGGCCTCCTGCGCGCCGGGACGCGACCTGGGGGCGGGTCCGGAGGGCGCGGCCATGCCCCCGGGCCGCCCCCGGGCCGTAGCCACGCCCCCGGAACGCTCCCGACACACCCCGAAAACGCCGCACGGTTCGGGCCCGCCCCCCGACACGCCCCCTCCGAAAACCCCGGGACTTACGCGAGTCCTGGGGCTCTGCGCGCGCCGGTAGGCCTATGTAAAATAGGCTTCCCGGCGCGCAGGGCCCTGCTCGCGTAAATCCACCCAGTTTTGGGCGGATTTACGCGAGCAGGGCTCTGAAAATCCGCCCCATAATGTTGATTTTGTAATTTATTTTGTCATCTAATGTGCTATTTGTTAGGTTAATCTATGTAATGTTAATTGTAATGCTGATTGTAATGTTGGTCCTGTAATGTTGATTTGTAATGATGATCGATTTTATGTCAATTTATGTAATCTTGTCACTTAATTTATAGTTCAATTATTGTTATTTTAATCTCAGTTTTTAGTTCTGTATCTTCATAGCCTTTTCTTTGGTTATTTTTATCCTGTTTCCCTTATCCCCTGTTATATTGTACTTTCCACTCCTTTTGTTAAAATGTAAACCAGCTTGATGTTTCTGACGAATGCCGGTATATAAAAGCCTTCAAATAAATAAATAAATATATATATTTTCCTTCATAAAAATGTTTTCCAAGGAGGAGTTATCATTTTCCTTTTTTTTCCTGGCTTTGTTTCCTTGTCAATAGGAATCTCTCCATAATGATTTTGACTGCAGAACATTGTATCCAATATATTTCTGTGATATTAATAGATAGCCTTTTTATGCAGTTTATGGCCTTGTGGTTTTTACTTATTAAATTTTTTACATTGTGTCATATTTAACTTAGGTAGTCTTTCCCTCTTCTGGCATCCATCTCCGCATAGAGCAGGTGTTCAGTAGCTAATTCCTCCATTTCCTGGTCTTTCTCCCACCTTTCCTCTTTACTTTGTTCCTGGTCTGTCTTACATTGCGCTCAACCTCTTGTGTTGTACCATTATGATTCACAGAAGATTTCTCTGTTGCCTCCTCCAATGAATTTGGCTGTTCAGGTAACTCTCTTCTGGCACACATCTATGAATTTCTTCTTTCTCGTTTTTCATCAGATTTTTCCTGTCAGATGTCTTAAATTTGTGTCTTCTCACTGTAGGTTTCCTACAAGTTACTACAAACAAGTATACAGTGGCTTTGTCTTAGGGGAGGGTTTTGTTGTTTTGGCTTTATGAATTGTGTGTTATGTTGTGTGTTTGATGCTGTAAATCCATTCTGAACCTTTATGCAAACTGTGGCATATAAATAAAAATAATAAGTAAATAAATAAATAGTGTCTCCAGATTGGTTTGTCTTCCTCACGTCATGACAAGAATTAACCTCACTTTTAAGTCAGGATTTTTTTGGGTACAATCTCAGTCTCAGATTTACTGTGATTTGTCTTCTTAATATTTGCATTATGCCAAAGAAAATGTTCTTCTGGAGCTTGAAAGATGTAATATATATAGGCAACATACAGAGAAGTGATTGAAAAGTCTTAATCAAGCTGGTGGCACACAAAAAAATTGGGACAGTTTTTATATTTCTACAACATTTTCGGTCTCTGATTGTATTTCTTGTTACCTGATGATCTTCTGTCTCTCCACATGTAGTATAGAATAGTCATTTGGTACTGACACTTCTATTAGCAATGCTGTGCTTGCATTTTTCTCTTTTTCATCTTTACCATTATGTCTGGTTCCTAGCATCGAGCATTTTACTGATTGGTTTGGGAATATATGTGATCACAACTTCATTCTCTGAAATTCTGTCAGGTTTTTGATCCCAGTATTTCTCTGGAACTGTAATGTAATGGTGTTTGTTTATTTATTTATTTCAAAATCTAATAATCTGTGACTTCCAGCAAAACAGTATACAGTCCGGAGTGAAGATTTACATAAATAAAAGCATAAAAACATAACAGCTCATTAACAAAACAAATTACATAAAACAACTGAATCAACTTTAAAGAGTGGCACATCCCTCAAATGCTTCCCTAAAAAGGACAGCCTTCAGTTCTTTTCTAAATACTTGCATATCTGCCTTGATCCTAAACTGTGCCACATAGAAATACATAAAACTGGAATGGGGTACATGAATGCTCTAGCCCTTTTCATCTTGTTTCACCTTATTGTGTTGTACTATATATAGGCCACCTAACATCAGCACATCACACCCATCATGAGATGGAAAAACGTTCATTGATGAGAGTAGGACTGAAGTTACATCCCTATCTTACTCTATACGTCTACCTGAAGCTGTCTGCAGGTTGCTGAATTAGCGACTAAGGTAATCCCACACGAGGCCTGTGAACCATGTAGGGAATTTTCTCTGTCAGGTTTAAATGTTTTTGTGCCAGTGGCAAGGAGCCCAAATTGTTTTAATTCTTATTGTGACTAAGAGCCAGAACTGACTGTACAGGGGCAAGTTGTTAAGTTTATTTTAATTTGCACTCCTGTTTCTTGTGAACCAGCATGATGGGACAATTGTCTTGAATGTTGGTATATAAAAAACTTAAATAAATAAAAAATAAAAATAAGAAGGCAGTTTGTGTCCTTGGACTGAGAAATTGAGAGAAGCTGTTTAAACCTGGAGAAAATAAAAGTTATTTTCTACCTCTGAGGGTGCAACAAGAGACAGTCCCTCACAAAGGGCAATTATGGGATTACTTTGCATATGTTAGGCAGCTTTCAAGGTAGAAAAACTGAAAATCTCAAAGTACTAATATCTAAGTGTCAGCAAATACATTTATATTTCAGTTCATATGAAGCCTTGACAACATATTATTTTTTGAGTCCTGCATACTCAAAATATGCCCGTTTCCAGTTATAAGATTTGCTTCTGTGCATTCTACTGAAATCAATGGGACATAGAAACAAAACAGCTGATGAGGATGCCAGTGTATTAGACTGTGACCAATTCTGCAAAGTTCGCTTTGCGCTGTAATTACTAATAGTGTATGTTAAATGGGATTGTGCACACTATATGGTGTTTAGGGAGTAATTTTGTAATAACATGATTAAATTTGATGGCAAAAACACAATCAAGGTTTTTTTGCTTTGAAAATTATTCCATCAAATCAACCTGTACACAGTTAAGCCTATTATTAGGTGCATATAATTTTTTCTTGAAATTTTATGTGCATACATTTGAAAATGCACAAATATGCATGTAAGTGCAAACCCTTCCCCAACTCCACCTTCAGGAAAGTCTTGGCTTAGGGGGTCATTTACTAAAGCATTTTTCCATAGACACAAAATGGGAGAAAACCGTTAGTGAATGAGCCCCTAAGGGGTTTGGTAAAGCAAAATTGCTTACCTTGTAATAGGTGTTATCCCAGGACAGCAGGATGTAGTCCTCACATATGGGTGACATCAGTAATGGAGCCCTATGTACGGAAAAACTTCTATCAAAGTTTCTATGAAACTTTTGACTGGCACCAGAGTGCCCACTGAGCATGCCCAGCATGCCATGATATTCCCTGCCACAGGGGTCTCCCTTCAGTCTGTTTTGTAGCAATTAGCGTTAGCCAAAAATAAAATAATAAAACGTATCGGACCCAACTCCGCGGGGTGGCGGGTGGGTTTCGTGAGGACTACATCCTGCTGTCCTGGGATAACACCTATTACAAGGTAAGCAATTTTGCTTTATCCCAGGACAAGCAGGATGTAGTCCTCACATATGGGTGATTAGCAAGCTAGAGGCTGAGTCATTTTGTAGTGAAACAACGGTGAAGTATAGTTGTTGAAATGAATCAGCCGAAGATCACAGCAGGTTGGATGTAGAAGGAGTTGGGATTACACTGGAAACAAGTTCTTTAAGACAGATTGTCCATATGCTGAATCTTGTCTTCCGTCTTTGTCTAAACAATAGTGAGCTGCAAAGGTGTGAAGAGAACTCCATGTTGCTGCTTTACAAATGTCCAGAATAGGTACAGAGCGAAGGTGTGCTACTGAGGTTGACATCGCTCTGACTGAATGTGCTTTTACTCGCCCTTGAAGAGTAAGGCCTGCTTTTTCATAACAAAACTGTATGCAATCTGCTAGCCAGTATGACAAAGTATGTTTTCCCACTGCTTTACCTGGTTTATTTGGATCATAAGATACAAATAGTTGACTGGATTTCCTTTGGACTGTGGTGCGGTTTAAGTAGAAGGATAGTGCACGTTTACAGTCCAAGGTATGTAAGGCCCTTTCTCTCTGGTGAGAGTGAGGCCTTGGAAAGAATGTTGGTAAAACTATAGATTGGTTCAGGTGGAATTCCGTGACTACTTTTGGAAGGAATTTATGATTACGGAGGACCACCCTGTCATGTAGGAACTTTGTAAAAGGTTCGTATGTGACAAGAGCTTGTAGTTCACTGACTCTTCTAGCAGATGTAATGGCTATGAGGAATACAGTTTTCCATGTAAGATATTTAAGGTCACAGGTATCTATGGGTTCGAATGGAGAACACATGAGCCTGGCTAATACTACGTTCAGGTCCCATTGTATGCTTGGGGAATGAACGGGAGGATTAAGGTGAGTTAAACCTTTCATAAATTTACTGACGAGAGGCTGTGTAGAAATAGGTGTGTCTCCCAGCTTGTTATGGTAAGCTGAGATTGCACTCAAATGAACTCTTACCAATGAAGTCCTAAGACCAGAGTCTGAAAGATGGTAAAGGTAATCTAGTAGTGAGGTAGTGGGGCAAGTGAAAGGATCTATAGATTTCTGAGTGCACCACAAAGTAAACCGTTTCGATTTGTAGGAATAATTTTTTCTAGTGGAAGGTTTACGTGAAGCTATAAGCACTTGAGTTATAGTGGTTGGGAGGTTGAGTGGTTGTAAGATCAAGCTTTCAACATCCATGGTGTCAGGGAGAGGGATTGAAGGTTGGGATGGCACAACCGACCCTGATCCTGAGTTATGAGATTGGGAACTACTCCCAGGCGAATGGGATCTCTGACTGAGAGGTCTAGCAGTGTGGGAAACCATACTTGGCGAGGCCAGTATGGGGCTATGAGTATCATAGTCCCCTTGTCCTGTTGTAGCTTCACTAGGGTTTTGGTTATTTATTTATTATTTAGAAACTTTTATATACCGGTATTAGTGGGGACATCATACCGGTTCACATATCAACTGAAAGGCTTGGAAAGTACATATCAACAGGGAGAATATAACAGGGAGGGGGATAAACATAGGCAGAATGGAGGATAGATTAAATAACAAAACAAGATATCGTAACAAGAGAATAACAATTTACAAAGTATTATCTCCTTAATGTAAGGAAAAGGGCGGTCTCCTGAGGGGGAACGGACTGAGGTGAGGAGTGGTTATGAGTGGTATCGGACTGAGGTGAGGAGTGGTTATGAGTGGTATCAGTGGTATCGGTGGAGTGGTTATGAGTGGTATCGGTGGTATCGGTGGATACGCATATAACAGGCCTGAGTTCCAATGGCGAGCAAAGGCGTCCTTTGGCAGGCTGTTCTCCTGTTATAACAGGGAGCAGCAATTGTTCACCTTGTAGTTCAGATGGGATTCAAAGAGATCTATTGTTGGTTGACCCCAGCATTGGAAGATCTTGGTTGCTATCATTGGATCCAAGGACCACTCGTGTAGTTGGAACTGACGACTTAGGTGATCGGCTATTATGTTGCGGCTGCCTGCCAGGTAAGTGGCTCGTAGAAGAATGGAGTGTGTTAAAGCCCAGTCCCAAATCTGAGCTGCCTCTTGGCAAAGGAGGTAGGAACCTGTTCCCCTTTGCTTGTTGATGTTAGAGATGTGCTTCGTTCTTCACCCGAATTAGGAAATTGCACAAAATTTCCTAATTCGTTGCGGTTTCGGAAGCCCCGAAACCCGAAATGAAATTACCCCGAATTTTGGGGAAATTTCGTTTTTCGAGTTTGATACACCACCCCCCCGGATCCTGATCCCTCCCCAAGACTTACCAACATCCCTGGTGGTCCAGCGGGGTCCCGGGTCCAATTTGCCCTCCGTGCCCGGTGTGCTACTGCAAGCCGTGCGCCTCAAAATGGTGCCGAATAGCCTGAGCTACCATGTCACAGGGGCTTTCGGCGCCATTGGTCAGCCCCTGTCACATGGCCATCGGCGCCATCTTGTGCTCCTATCATGTGACAGGAGCTGACCAATGGCGCCGAAAGCCTCTGTGACATAGTATGGGCAAAGGCTATCGGCGCCATTTTGGTTACTGGCAGCCGACAACGAAATCGCTCCCAGACCCCTGCTGCAGCCCCAGGGATTATTGGCAAGCCTTGGGGGGGTCAGGAGCCTTGGGCGGGGGGTTGTATATATGAACGAAAAGGCTTCAAAATTATTTTAAATGCTTGGGGTGGGTTTTTTTTTAGCTTCGTTTCCGGATTCGTTTTTCGGTCCGGTTTCGGGTTTCCTCATTTCATTTTTCGAAAAAACGAAACGAGAAACCCGAATTGTACCATGAAGTATCCGAACCGAAAAACGACCCGGTAGGAAAAAACGAAGCACATCTCTAGTTGATGTACCACATGGCTACTATGTTGTCCATTTGAATCAGCACAGACTTGTGTGAAAGGCAGTCCTTGAACACATGTAGCGCATAACGTATAGCTCGAAGCTCTAGGAAGTTTATTTGAAAAGAGGCTTCGGCTTTTGTCCACGTCCCTTTGGTCTTGAGATGACCAATGTGTGCTTCCCAGCCTAAGGTGGACGCATCTGTAGTTAAGGTCACTTGTGGAACTGGTTGCTGGAAAGGCAGACCTTTGAGCAAATTGT
This sequence comes from Rhinatrema bivittatum, assembly GCF_901001135.1. Classification (NCBI taxonomy): domain Eukaryota; kingdom Metazoa; phylum Chordata; class Amphibia; order Gymnophiona; family Rhinatrematidae; genus Rhinatrema; species Rhinatrema bivittatum. The sequence continues at coordinate 98,999,504 of NC_042620.1, forward strand.
TCATTGATGTCCACCAGAGGAGGGAGGAATGCAGTTCCTGCGTTATCTGAACGGGAGTGGACAATGGTTGAATGGCTTGAATCCACTGAGATTTGAGTGTCCATTGCATTAGTCACATGGTCAGTCTGGCCATAGGAGTGACGTGAACTGTGGAGGCCATGTGACCGAGTAGGGTGAGGCACTGATGAGCTGTAACTTGTGAGTGATTTCGGAGAGAGCGTGCCAGGAGAACGAGTGTTTGAGCACGGTCTCTTGTAAGAAAAGCTTTTGCTATGATGGTGTTTAGATCTGCACCTAAGAATTGTAACAGGTGAGATGGTGTGAATTGGGATTTTTGGTAGTTGATGAGAAATGCCAAGGAGTGAAGCAAGTTGACTGTGAGCTTGAGGGAATTGAGAGCTCCTTCTTGTGTCTGACTCCTGATGAGCCAATCATCCAGATAAGGGAATACATGTACCTTTTGTCTGTGAAGATGTACCACCACTACTGCCAGACACTTTGTGAACACTCGAGGTGCTGAGGCTAGGCCGAATGGGAGCACTCGGTATTGAAAATGTTTTCCTTCGACCAGAAATCGTAGGTACTGGCGATGAGGAAAAATGGGAATGTGAGCGTAGGCGTCTTGAAGATCCAGAGAGCAGAGCCAATCCCCCCTTTGAAGAAGAGGTAGCATGGTGCCTAATGATACCATCCTGAATTTTTCTTTTTTGAGAAATTTGTTGAGATTTTGAGGTCTAGGATGGGACGGAGGCCTCCGGTTTTCTTTGGAATGAGGAAATAGCGGGAGTAGAATCCTCTGCCTGCTGAGGCCTGGGAACTGGTTCTATGGCCCTGGCTCTCAGAAGGGTGGATAATTCTGTTTGTAGAATTTTGGAATGGTGGTTCGCTGTCCAAGATGAGATTGGTGGAGTTTCTTTTGGTACAGTGAGAAAATCCAATCGGTAACCGTGAGCTGTAATGGAAAGTACCCATTGGTCTGTGGTTATGGAGGTCCAGGTGTGATGGAAAAAGGCTACCCGACCTCCTACTGGTAGGTGTGGAAGTGGACTGGTGGGTTGGCTGCTGCTCTCTGATTTTCTTTCAAAATCCCGACCTTGATGCAGTCTGAGAAGGAGGTTGAGGCCTTACAGGCCTTTGCCTAGCCTGAGGATGCTGAGCTGGGCGAGACGGTCTTGCCCGGTTCGATGGGGGATAGTAGTGGCGTTGGCGGTAATAAGGATGCCTGATATCCCTTCTAGGAGGTCTCCTAGCTGGGGGTTGTGTCTCCTGAGGCAGTAAGGAAAGTTGCTTAAGTGTCTCAGTGTGATCTTTAATAGTTGCAACCGCTTCTTTAACCTTGTCGCCAAACAGGTTATCCCCTAAACAGGGTAGGTCGGCCAGTCTCTCCTGTACTTCTGGTCGGAGATCAGATGCCTTTAGCCAGGCCCACCTACGAGCAGTTATTCCTGAAGCAGAGAGACGTGCTGCAGTTTCAAAACTGTCGTAAGTCGCCCTAACTTCATGTTTGCCTGCCTCTAGGCCTTTATGCACCACTTGAAGAAATGGTTCCTGATATTGATCAGGAAGTGTGAGAACTAGGTCTTGGACTTGTTTCCAAAGATTTCGTTGGTACTGGTTCATAAAGAGTTGGTAAGATGCAATCCGAGATACCAACATAGAGCCCTGGAAAACTTTACGACCCAGGTTGTCCATGAATCTGTTGTCTTTTCCAGGTGGTGTAGAGGCATGAGATTTCAACCTTTTAGCTTTTTTCTGGGCCAATTCCACTACCACTGATTGGTGAGGTAGCTGGGTCTTTTGAAACCCAGGGATTGGTTGGACTAAGTAAGTGGCATCTGACCTCTTATTTACCGCTGCAAGTGAACCTGGATGTTCCCATATTCGGTACATGAGTTCTTGTAAAACTTCATGTACTGGCACCGCCAAAATCTCCTTGGGAGGATCTACAAATTGTAGAACTTCCAGTGTCTTTTGCCTGGAATCCACCTCTGCATGCAACTGGAAAGGAATGGTGTCTGCCATGTCTCCGGAGGAGACTTCCTACGGTCCTCAGGAGGTGATGGTTCAGACAGTATGTCCTCTTCTGAGGAGTATTCTGTGTCTGTATCTGTGCCTGTATCTCTTGGAGACCTCAGTGGGTGTGGTGTGATTGGCACCAGCGGTGTATCCTTAGGGGACAGAGGCTGATGAGGCCTGGGAACTCCTGAGGGGCCTGGAACAGGTTCTTCATCGATGTCTCTTGGCTTCTTCGATATTGCATCGAGTAAAGTGTCCAATTTATTTATCAATGGTTGTAGAATGGTAAATTCTGAAGTAGGCACCGATGGAGTCACCAGTGGAATCGGTGCAGGCATGGGGTGCGGCACAGAGGGCATCGGTGGCGAAATCGATGGTAGAATCTTCATCGATGGCGATGGATCCGAAAGCATCGGAGCTGGTGTCGATGGCGACATCGGTGTCGATGGCTGGAATGGTACCGCATCGAGGAGTGCTTGTCGAACCGCTTGACGGATATAACCATCAAAGTTCCGCCCGCATAGCTGATGGTATCAGAGCAGCTATGGGGGGAGGCGGCGATGGCGATACCGATACCTCCTCAGAGCCCTGAGGAGGTATGGTGCCCGGCACCGATATCGGTGGGGATCGCCCTGGTACCATAGGCCTCGGAGCCTCCGCGCTCATCCGAGCTTTCTTAGCGGAGGAGGCCGCATCTGTCGATGGCTCAGTGGGCACCGGCTCGATGGCATGCTGGCGATGCCGATGCCGGTGCTTCTCTTTATGCTTTTCGCTGCCGGAGGTGGACGCCTTCGACGATGGCGAAGGGGAGGGAGTAGAAGCATCTCCAGCCTCACCTGGAAGTCGTCGTTTCAGTACAACTTGCCATATTGATCCCGAAGGCGATGACTGGGCTGACGTCGATGTCGTTGGGAGCAGTTGAATTTTGAAGAGATGCTCCATTTTCTCCATCCGGAGCAGACGTCCTTTCAATGTCATCTCGGCGCATAAACTACAGGACTTGATGTTGTGTTTCTCGCCGAGGCAAAGAACGCATTCTTGGTGCGGGTCCGTATTGGACATATTTTGCGCACAATTCGGGCATTTTTTAAAACACGAGGACATTTTTGCCGGACAGCCGCCGACGGCTATGGCTTAAAAAACGGTATGGAACCGACGAAAATCACGGGGGGAAAAAGTACCGCGATGGAAAGAAAGGGAGACCCTTGCGGTGAAAAGTTTTTCCTGAACCTTTTCTAAAGTTTTAGGTGTGGTGAAAATCACCACAGGACTCCAGATTAACCGCGAGGCTAACGGCTCCGCGGAAAAAAGAAGACTGAAGGGAGACCCCTGTGGCAGGGAATATCATGGCATGCTGGGCATGCTCAGTGGGCACTCTGGTGCCAGTCAAAAGTTTTATAGAAACTTTGATAGAAGTTTTTCTGTACATAGGGCTCCATTACTGATGTCACCCATATGTGAGGACTACATCCTGCTTGTCCTGGGATAAAATGTATGCTCATGCAGGACATTCTTGCTTAAGTTTACCCATATACCAGGCAGGAAATTTTATAACCAGCCATTTCTGTTGGTAAAACACCATTTCAGCCCAGGAATTGCTTTGAAAAATAATTTCCCCTAGGTACACAATTTTACTATTTGCTTAGCAAATAGCTATTTTTCATGCATAGTTTTATGCTTGAAAGAATTTATTTCAATTCATAGAGGCTGCGATGCAAAATTATACCAAGCAGTTCATTAGCTATGATGACATAGCTAAACTACATGCAAAATTCCTATCACAAAAGCAATTTCAGAACAAAATTAATGAGACCTCAACGATGCGTAAAGATTTTTCAAAATTTTCCCTAGAAAAACAATGCAAGCTATTTCCTACTGGGCTTATGTGTATGTAAATTCCAGTAGCAAATTATCACATACTAAAATGGAAAGAGTACGCAAAATTTGTCACACTTTAGTACTTTTCCCTGAAAATTTTAGACTCATAATAGAATTATTTTTCCAGTGTTCAGAGTTATTTTTCAATAATGAAAGTTCTGCAGTATTCTGCAGTCAGACTGGACTCTATGGTGCCAAAAAATTGTTGACATTTTTCTACATTGGTTTTCAATTCCTCACTAGTCCTGCATGGAACACTCTGGTCTTGTCAAGAGAATGGTGATGCAATTGTATAATTTTAAAAGGATAAGGATTTTTAAAACATTTGAGAGGATACCATAGCCAGAAATATATTTTCAAAGAAAACATGAGAAGTCCTTTATGGACTGAATTAAGATTAATCTGATGGTTTAGAGCCATAGAGAAGAGGTTGCTGCACTAATCTAAAATTAATTTGTTAAATTCTGCTATAGTATGTGAGTGTGTAGGAATCATGAGTAGAAGCTATATACAAATATATCATGAGCAAATTTTTATAAGATTTTTTCCTTGGGCTAGATTCATCAAAATATTGCATATGATATGAAGATGGGCATGGTTTATGGTAATAGCCTATTTATTGCAATGTGTATTATCTTAGTGCTTTGCATAGGTATTACCACAAAGTATGTTAACTTTTTTTATGGTAATACCTACATAATTGCATTTTCCTACCTGCAAAGTGCTCATTTCACCACTAGGGAGGAAAAGAGAAAGAGAGACTGAGAGAGAGGGAGAGACTTTCTACAAGGTTGTTGTAGTAGTTAGCTATTTATGATACTATAGGAGGCCCACTTAGTAACTCGAAGTGAGGTTTAGGTAGTAGTGTAGGGGTTAGGGACCACTTTTATATGCAGAGTGAGACGAACGAACAGAACAGTGCAGTCTTTGAAGATCTGATGTCCTTCGGAGTGAGGAAACTCACACAACGATGAGATTTGTTCAATGTTCTCTCAACCTAACTTATTGGATTCTCTATCTGGGTAACATCAAGCTAGGTTGAGAGTACATTGTACAAATCTCATCGTTGTCTGAGTTTTCTCACTCCGAAGGACATCAAATCTTCACAAGAGTGTACTGTTCTGTTCGCACATCTCACGCTGCATGTAAAAGTGGCCCCTAACCCCTACACTATTACTTAAACCTCACCTTTAGTTATTAGGTGGGCCTCCTATAGTAGCATAAATAGCTGCTTGCTATGGTACCATCCCCAGAGGTGTTTTCTCTCTCTCTCTCTCTCCCCCCCCCCCAAACCCCTCACACATCTCAGGCTGTTCCCCAGCTTAAAAATGCCCAAAACAGAGTTTGCAAAAAAAATCACAATTTGCATTATGGATATATCACACAGCTTAACACTAATGAAAAAGGTGTAATTATTTTTGGCTTTAAAACTGTGCAATATCATGTGTTATGGCTTCACGAAACCAGCCCACTTTTACAAAATTTCCACCCCTGACTCCGCCCCAATCCCTCCCCTTTTAAAGATTAGCATTGCACCATGCGTTTTGGTGCTTTTCACATGCGTTAAGGTATTTTTCATATGCAAAAACACCTTAATGCATGAGAAAACGCCATAACACGAGTTGGAAAATGACCCTACTCCTTTTATACAGAACATACTTTTTAAATGTGTGCAGTGAGTGTCATGATGAATAAAATGGATATCGGCAAGTAAGCATAGAATCTTGTATTTTTCCAGTTTAATTGATACCATTAGTAATACTGTTTATTTCAAAAGGAGGATCAGATTTAGGAAAATGACAGCATAGGCAACTGCCTAGGGGTTTTACATTTTGAAGACACAAAATTTCTATGGCAAAGAGGATGCTGCTTCTGCTTGCTTTAGGACCATGAGCTTCAAAAGGGCGTGGTCGTGGCACTCTGCCTATGGGTACCAAAATCTTAAATCCAACTTTGTTAAAAAGAAGCACTATGTTGAGTCAATTACTTATAACTCTGTTCTATGATTTATTATCTCAGGATCTATGACCGAGCTGATTTAGCCATTCATTCATGCCATCTCTCTTTCCCATGTGCATTACTCAACATTTACAGTTAACTGAAATGTTTGTTTCTGAGTTGATGTACTCTTTAAAGAAAAAAAAAAATCTGCTGGTGAGAAATGCATTAGCTAACAGAACTGTAAGGACTAAGGGATATGAAAGGTAATTAGAGTCCACCATAGAGAAATGGGAAACAAATCATGCCCCACTCACCAATTTGGAAAGAGTTCACCCTGCATAACATAATTATATTGCATCCTTTTAAAAATGCTTAATGATAAAATAATTTTCTTATCCTTTTTGAAAATTTAGTTCAATGTTGAAATATCAGTTATTGGGAAGAAAATCAACCTAAACTATGCTCTATATTAAAGCATTGACAGTTTTTCTGCACGTATAATAATTTGGACTGGAAGTTTGAAATATAAGTTATGCTTAAAGCAGTCAGCCAGAAATGAGTCTAAAGCATGCAACGTTGAAAGTGCAACTTTAATAATATATTTAAAGTTGTTCTCTGTCTGCCACTAATTCTACAATATGGAGATCAAGCATCATGTAACATGCTTTTATATGCCTTTTTCACACTGAGACATGCATTAAAACTAACTGTGTTTTTAAGTAATTAAATCAAAGTAGATATGTTGCTGCTTTTTGTTTTCCCATACAATTTCACCACTGATGCAAATATAGACCAGAAGGAGTAATAAAACAAATAACCATAAAGTCAACATGGAATTCAGATCCAATTGAAGTGAAGGTGGGTTCTTTTATCAGCTAGAATTGGGATATGTTTTATTCTCTAGAAAAGACAACCTAGTGTGTAATCAATAAATTAAGAAGTAACTTTGAGTGTACCTCAAAGTCTCTTATTGCTTTTCTTGCCTTTAAACAAACTGTTTATTCACAAAAGAATGTGATACAATGTGTATCATACCTTACTGTAGAATTCTCTTACTTCAGACACATACAGTATGCAGCAGTAATGCTTAAATCTAAAGCAGACTTTGCCAAAACATGAAACATAAAAATAAAATTTACAAGTTTTGTGAGGCAATATCCATTATCTGAGACTGACATACAAGTTATTAAACATTCATGCTTAATGTGCACAATTCCTGAAATTTTTTATTTATTTCTTCTTGTAAGAAAAGCACTTTTTGTGGTAGATTCAGCATGAAAATGCTATTTGGAGTTTATACCAAAATATGACTACGCTAGCAATGAGTTTGGATGTTGAAAGACAGCGAGTCAAACTCAGTGCTGGTGATAACTTACAAGCTAACATTGCATCATACATTTTTAGGGCAAGAGCTTACTTCGTCAGATACATCAAAGCAGACTCATTATCAAAAGCAGCTTATGCCTCAATAAATTTGTTAGTCTGTAACCAGCATATGTATAATATTGCTACTACAGAGTAACATGGCTAGCCTATTATGAAAAGTATTGTCAATTTAGTGGTTGCAAAGAAGGTGTAACTCTTAAACCGAATGTGAAGAAGAACAGCTCAGATAATAAATTAATAAACAGCAAGCAAAACAGTGTCTTCTAACTAAGGGCCTGATTCGCTAAGACATTTCTCCCATTCTGTGTCTATGGGAAAATGCCTTGATGAATCAGGCCCTAAGACTGATTCATCAATTTTCAAACCGGCATGCAGGCATACTTTGGTGCGTGTATGTCAGCGCATGCCCAGATACGCAGCCATTTTATAACTTGCGCACACATATGTGCGCATGCAATAAATTAGCCTGGCCATGCGCAAATGTGCACCCAATTTTAAGTGGGTGCACACCTAGCAGTGCAAATCCTGATCCTACCACATAGGTCAGGGTATTTTATAATGGACGCGCACCTATACCATTGCCATTTTCACCAGTTCATCCACCAGTTAGCCCAGTTAAGAGTTAGGTTGTCCCAACCTCCCTCTTTTGATAGCCTGCACCCTTCCCAGTTACACCAGATCCTTTAAATCCAGCAAAAATGGCTAATTTATTTTTTAAGTTATACTTCCTCCATAGCAGAAATAAAGTTACGCAGCAATGGACCTAGGCATGTGACTAGGCACGTATTTACGTGCACCTCTCTTGGCCATGCCCCAAAATGCCAAATGCCCCACCCAGATCACACCCCTTTTTCAATCAAAGTGAGATGTGTGTGCTTTTAAAATTTGATGGGTGCACGTGAGCCCAACTTATGCAGATATCTGCTTTTGGTGTGCATCAGGCTTTTAAAATTCATCTTAAATCAAATTAATCAGAAAAGTCAGGGTCTGTATATTTTATACTATACCATATGGATGGTCCTTATATATTTGATTTAATAGAATGATTCAAGCAAATAGGACACTGATGATGGGGAAGAGTTCAATTTTTTCCATTTGAGAAATACAGAATGGTAAAGCAAGGTTAAGAAAAAATTAAGGATCTGTTGGGAAAAAAACATTTTGCATTTTTTTATTTGTTGGTGGGGTTTTTTTTTAACAAATTTCATTTTGTTTAATGTTTATTTTGTTTTCTTTAGTTTAGAAAAATGAAACAAACATAACCCCCAAAATAAATTTAAAAAGAAATGGGGCCTTCAAAGACCTCCCGTACCCAACGCCCATCTCTCTCAACAGGAAAAATACCAGGACCAGGCAGGATCCTTCCCAGCCTCCACTTACCTAGCCTGGGAGGATTTGCTGAGGAGGCCTAGATCCAGGCCAAATCCTTGCTATGAGTAGGCCTAGGCCATAAAACATCACCATGACATCGGCCTAGGCCCTATGCAAAAGCCAGTGTTCGAGTGCTTTGTACAGCCTAGACCCGACACTGGCTCTAGGCTGTAGGCCAAGGCCAAGGCCTGAAATCGGGACCTAGTTCAAAGACCAGGACTCAATGCTTGGGCATTGGCCCTGGCCCAGGCCCAACACTGAAGCCTGGTCTGGAGGCTGCATCCCAATGCCTGGTCCATGTCCTAGGCCAAGACCTAACACCGGACTGGTCTGGAGGGCAGACCCCAATGCCTGGGCTGAGATCTTATGCTGGGTCCCTGTCCAGAGTCCAGGTCTTGATGCTTGGGCCTTCACCAAGGCAAATGCCAGACACCAGTCCAGAGGCTAGGTCCTGATGCCTGGGCCTTGGCTTAGACAAAGGTCTCAGCCCAAGCCCAATACCAGGCCTCAGCCTGGAGGCCAGGTCCTAATACCAGGGCCTTAGCCTAGGCCCAGGCCTGGAGGCTGGAGTACAGACCTCATATGCTGCCATACTTTTTTTTCTTCTTTAAAATGACGGCATTCACTGGAGATGCACTAGAGTTAATTAACTCTGCCATCCTGCTCAGTGGAGAAGGATGCATCTACAGAGGAAGGCCTGTAATTAGTTAAATATGGCTCATCCCTAGCAGACACCATCATTTTAAAGAAGAAAGAAGAAGAGGACAGCAGCATACAAGGTCTGGACTCGTCTCTGGGCCTGGGCTGAGGCCCTGGATTTGGTACATGGCCCAGAGGTTGGTTTCCAATGCCCATGCCTAGGTCAAGGCATTCAAATCCAGCCTCTGAGCCATGTCCAGCATTGGGTCTGGGCCTGGGTCCAGGTGTCAGGATTCTGCATCTGGGCTAGGCCTGGCATTGGATCCCTAACAGTCAAAATGAGGACCGGGAAGTTTCCCAGCTCTGGAAAAATGTTTGGGGCCTAGGCTTTTGCTCAGATTTTCAATCATTTTGTTTTGAAAATGAAAAGAAATGAAATAGGAAATTTTTTTGTCATTTATTTCATTTCTAACACATGCACATCCCTAGAAACTAGTTTAAACAAATTTTAAAGATCAGACATTTACTATGTGATGCTGAAATACTGCGCTATAAGTGTAGAATTGATTAATCATTTATTAGCATTATGAGGCTTGTGGGAGGTAGGAGGAATTTTACCCTCACTACTATTCTCTTTCCTTTTACTCTAGGAATTTCTACCCATAAGGATTCTAGACTGCAGTTTTATTCTTGCAAACCCTTTAACCTGCTTGACCCTACACCATCCTTGACATATAGTGCCACCCCTCCACCAATTTTATCTGCCCTCTCATGTCAATATAACTTGTACCCTGTTATCACAGTGTCTCACTGGTTACCCTCCTTCCACCAAGCCTTTGAGATTCCCCTTATATCTATATCTTCCTTTAGTGCCTTACATTCTAACTCTCCAGCCTTATTTTTCATATTTCTGGCATTTGCATAAAGACATTTTAAAATAGTTTTATTTGCATTTCTATTTTTATATGTACCCTCAACCTCCTTAATTTCAGATAATACAGGCTTTTTGGAGTCATTTTTATCTGTGTGCTTTATATTTAAATGCATCTAGGTTTTTTCAGCTTTTACAACCTCCTATCTTGCTCGGCTTCTCACGTGGCAGCACCTCCACCGGCGAACGGACCCCCCCACTGATGTCACTTCCAGCGACGGAGGACCCTTTAAAAGTAAGATGCTGGCTTCAGGACCTCCTCTTCGCCTGCCACACTGACTGGCACATACCGTGATCGCTCCATGCGATCAGCGTTGACACATCAGGGTCAGGAGTCCACGTCTCTCCCTCGGCCCCGGATCGGCTTCTCATGCAGCAGCACCTCCCCCAGCAAATGGACCACCCCCGCTGACGTCACTACCGGCGACGGAGGACCCTTTAAAAGTAAGATGCCGGCTTCAGGCACCGCACGCTGGGCGTCGCGCTCTGAAAGGCCCCTTTGGTCGCTCCGAAGGCGTGTGACCAAAGGGTCCTCCCCCTTAGTGTGCCCCTTTGTGCTACCCCCATTTGTGCTGCTCACTCTCTCCCTGGACCTAAATTCTAGCCTTTATTCCTTGACTTGTGGCTACCCTTCTTTCAGCTGACAACACACCCTCAAGGCACAAAACCCTTCTGAACATACTCAACCCCCCTGTCCTGTCTCCACACAGCCTCCCGGGCCTCCTCACATCACCCCAATCCCTATCAACCTCCCCTGGCTCCTTTATTCAGAACCCCCTCCACCTGTCCCCTGACCAGCATTCTACCCCCACTCCGCCCTCACAACCCTTCATAAGCTCTATTCTTACTTTTAATCCCTTAAACAAACCCCTTATTCCCCCAAATCTTCACACCACCTACTACCCCCCCCCCCCATGTTCTTAATCCCCTCCGATACACCATACCATCCAACTTCCCCCCCCCCTTTCTTTCTCTCAACAGCCATAAACTACAATCTAACAAAGGCGCAATGCAAATACCAAAAAACAAAACTTTACCCTATGGACAAGGAAAACCTTTGAACAAGAAACTTGCCATTCACCCCAGATCTTTAATACCAATCTTAATCTCTCCCATGACCCAAATGCTCGACCTCATTTATACTATTCAATGCCCAATCCCTAGTAAAAAAGACCCCAATCCTAAATGACATCCTTACAGACCGCAAACCTCACATATGCGCCATCACTGAAACATGGCTCAAGCAAACAGAAGGTCCTTACCAACCAACTTCCGACTCACCTATATGACATCATCTCTGTCCCTAGGATCAAAAAAAAAGGAGGCGGCCTTCTCTTAGCTGCAAAGAAAGAACACGTCTTCAAGCTGCAGAACATACATTCAGCCCCAAACTATGAAATTGCCTACTTCAAATCCAACCAACTCCAAATCTGCCTGGTATACACCCCTCCGGGTCTCCTAGAACGCAATGCCTCCCCCCTTATAGAAATTATTACTGAAACATAGAGATAAACACCCCTGCCATCATCCTAGGCGATTTCAATCTACACGTTGACCCCATCCCCCCTAACCCCCACCTGCGAAGTGATCCTTAACTCCCTCTCAGCCATAGGCTTCAAACAAATTATAGACTTACCTACTCACAAAGCAGGTCACTCCCTAGACCTTATATTCGTAAACTCACTCATACAAACTGCAGAACCTCCCTTATGTACCCCTGTCCCTTGGTCCGACCACACACTAATTAATGAAAACTTCTCCATAAACGCAGCAGACCAACATAATTCCTAACCACACCTCCACAGTGCAATTCAGAAAACCATGTAAAACCGATGATCTACATAACCATGTAAAACTGTGTAAAACCGATGGTCTACATAATTGAAGCGCTCCCTCCTGCACTAAGCAACTTAGACTTCACAGACACAGAATCCACCCTCACAATCTGGAACACCATCACAAATAACATAGCTGACCAAGGATATAAACCCTTCCCATCATAACAGAAACACCTGGCACTCACCCGAACTAAAAAAACTGAAGCGCACCCTAAGAAAAATCGAAAAGAAATGGCTGAACTATCACACCCTCACCCTACTGCACTCCTATAGAACTACTCTACACAGCTATAGAACATCAATCCTCAAAACGAAACATGATTATTACTAAAAAAAAAAAAATACACGATCTCCAATTCAATCCAAAAGCCCTCTTCTCCGATGTCACTGACCTCACGAAAATATCCACATCATCAATACCAGATGAGTCCAAAACAAAATGCAACGAACTTGCCATCTTCAAAGACAAAATCATTAACATAATGGCCAAGTTCCCCCCCACCATACCTGATAAAATTACCTTCCCCAAAATTCCAGACGCCGCCTGAAATCAATTCGAGACTATCTCCTCCTCTGAAATAGAGTCAATCATAAGAAAAATTAACCCTGCAACACACCCAGCAGACGCAATCCCAATCAAATCACTAAAATCTATCCCAAACATTATAGCCAAACCTATCGCAGACATCATCAACACATCTCTAACTCAAGGACATGTACCAACCGACATAAAAGGAGACTTAGTCAAACCCATTGAAAAAAAAACAAACCCTACTGAACCCCACGGAACTAAACAACTTCAGACTCATATCCACCCTCCCTTTCCTTGCCAAGCTTCTGGAAAAAGTAGTTAACAAACAACTAACTGAACACCGAGAAATTGGCTTCCACAAGTTCTTCAGCACCGAAACACTACTAATCTCCCTCACCGACACCGTCCTCAGAGGACTAGATAAAGGACAGTCCTACATTCTAGCCATGCTAGATATCTCAGCAGCCTTCAACACCATTAGCCACAAGATCCTCATCAACAGGCTAATTGAAATCGGCCTATCTGGCATCGCACTACAATGGTTCACGTCATATCTGGAAAACAGACACTACAAAGTCAAAATTGGCACTAGTGAATCTGAGCCCATCAAACTAACCCAAGGCATCCCTCAAGGCTCCTCCCTATCATCCACCCTCTTCAATATATATATGCTCCCCTTATGCCATCTACTAATGGACCTAGGTCTTACGTTTTTCATATACGCCGACGACGTCCAAATCCTCATCCCCATCTCAGAATCCATTTCCAAATCTCTCCAACTCTGGGACAGCTATCTTACCGCTATTAATCAACTACTCAATCAAATGAACCTAGCTCTAAATACCACCAAAATTGAACTCATATTAATAAGCAACAAATCCAATGATAAAATCTTTTCCGGCCTCGCCCCCAACCAAACAAAACCCCAATTTGCAAATGAGATAAGAAACCTAGGCGTCACACTAGACAATGAATTGAGCCTTAAAAAATACATAAACACAACAATGAAGGACTATTACAAACTTCACGTTCTAAAAAAAACTAAGGCCCCTCCTCCATCATAATGATTTCAGGATGGTCCTCCAGGCACTCATCCTATCCAAAATAGACTACTGCAACTCTATACTCTTAGGACTCCCAGCAACATCACTAAAGCCCCTTCAAATGTTACAAAACACCACTGCTAGGATCCTTACAAACACTAGACAAAACGAACATATCACCCCAATACTAAAATACCTTCACTAGCTCCCTATACACCTTAGAATACGCTTCAAGAGATTTACTCTAGTGCACAAGACCCTATACAATCAAAATATAAACTGGTTCAACAACTCCTTCCACTTTCAACCTCCCCCCCCCCCCCCCCCAAAGATCCACCAGATCTACCAATAACGGCTCATTATCAATAACCGCACCCAAACTGACACACCTATCTTCGACTCGAAAACATGCTCTATCCCTTGCTGGCCCTGTCATATGGAACTCTATGCCTATTGACCTAAGGCTTGAACCAAACAAACAAAACTTCAAAAAGAAATTGAAAACCTGGCTATTTAAACAAGCCTACCAATGACTCTCACAAACACCCTCCCCTAACCCACAAGAGCAAATTCCTCCTCCCTTATATCACCTATTTATATTTACTATTTTTTCCTATAACTTGTAATCTCTACAGTTATTAAAACTATAGTTAATTGTTCCTATTATCTTCTTATCACTAATCTCATTACCTCTTACTGTCCTCCTCTGTATTCCTCCTGCCCTAAAATACTTTGAACTTGTTTAAAGTGTTAAAATGTAACGTCCTTTCATGCTTTAGATTGTTTTACTGTAAACCGATGTGATGTGCAAACGAATGTCGGTATATAAAAGCATTAAATAATTAATTAAATAAACAAACAAACAAACAAATAAATAAATAAATAAATAAATACATACTGGGACATTCTAACTTACAAGGTCATTTATCAAATCGCGTTAGGGCCTTTTCGCAGGTGTTAGGGCCTAACACCTGCAATAATGCCAACATGCCCACAATAAATAATGCCTCGTGAGATGTGTATACAAATTTTAAAATTGCTCCTAAATGGGAGGAGTTTAAGCAGAGTAAATTTTAAAGAGGAGTGCTTAGCATTGCATGCAATAGCATAACACATATTATCACAGGTTTTAATGCTAGAAATAACTACACCTTTCTTCCTGGCATTATGATGTGTGATATGCCCAAAACCGGGTTTGCACTAAAAACTGCAAATACATTTTCTTGGGGGGGGGGGGGGGGGAGGAGAGAGAGAGAGGGAGAGTGTGCCTCTGGGGAGGCTTATATATTATTCATCTTTTTATACCACTGTAGGAGGGGCAATCAGTAACTCAAGGTGAGGTTTTAGAGGTGGCCTAGGTTTTACGGGGCAGTTTTACATGCACAGTCAGAAGTACGAACAGCACAGTAGACATCAGTGAAGATTTGATATGATTTGGAGTGAGGAAAGGTACACAAAGATAAAATTAGTGCAATGTACTCTTGACCTATTTTGATGCACTCTCTACCTAGCTGCTAAGAGTCTCTCTCTCTCTCTTTCACTCTCACCAGGAGCAGCCCAACCTGTGGAAAAACTTGTCTGGCCACTTCTCAGCTTGCGATGTGAAAATATTGCAGGTGTGATAAATTTAGCATGCAATGTATGTGTGGTATCTGGAAAATTACCCTAACCATGCCCCTTTTTTAATCACGGATGCCATTCTTGTGAAATTTATAGAAAAAGGATGTATTTATTTATTTATTTATTTAGTTAGTTAGTTAGTGTTTTTCTATACTGGCATTCAAGATAGGAATCACATCATGCTGGTTTACATTTAACAGGGGGTGTAAAATGAAAATAAAATAAAACAGTAACTGGTGAAGAGAAACTATGAAGTTACAATAAAACAAGGATGTTCAAATCTGGGTGAAGAAGGAAAGGCTAAAGGAATTTAACAGAAAGAGCAATTATTTACATTGTTCTAGGAATGTCTGACTATGGTTGTCGTTGCGATTCAGTTTGGGTCTGGAAAGGCTTGATTAAACAACCACGTCTTGAGCCTTTTTCTGAATGTTAGAAGACATGGTTCCTATCGAAGATCCGGTGGAATGGAGTTCCATAATGATGGTCCTGCTATGGAAAAGGCCCGGTCTCTAAATGTAATATGTTGAGAGGTTTTGGTATGGGGTACATGTAGTGATTCTCTGTAAGCTTCTCTAATGGGTCTGGATGGGATTTGTAGGTTGATGGTGATGGATGGCTTTATAGATAATGGTAATGGACTTATAAATGATTCTATAGTGAATTGGCAGCCAGTGTAGGTCTTTAAGGATGGGAGATATGTGGTCTCTTCTTCTCGTGAATGTCAGTAGTCTGGCTGTCGCGTTTTGGACCATCTGAAGAGGTTTGGTGTGTGACGAGGGAAGGCCTAATAAATGATAAATCTGGGTCCTAAAATGATTTGATAATTGACCCTGTTACTTTGCCAGTATCCTTTGAAACCATTCACTGCTGAGCGACTGTCAGCTTTCCTCATGTTCTAGTTTAAAAGCTGCTCTATCTCCAAGTTAGCACTAGCAGTTTGGTTCCACTTTGGTTAAAGTGAAGCCCATCCCTCAGAATAGGCTTCCCTTCCCCAGAATGTTTCCCAGTTCCTAACAAAGCTAAAACCCTTTTCCTTTCACTATCATTTTAGCCACACATTGAAACTCTGGAGCTTGGCCTGCCTCTGGGGTGCTGTGCGTAGAACAGAGAGCAATTCCAAGAATGCAACCTTTGCGGTTCTAGAGCCTAAATTTAGCCTCCAGAACCTCCTTCCTGCAACTTCCTATGTCATTAGTATCCACATGTACCACAACAGCCAGCAATCTCTAAAATCTTGTCTAGGTGAGTAAAGTTTTATATTGTAGAGAGCAAGATAGTGATGAAGAAATATTTTACCTATTACTTTAATTAAAAAAAATATATAAATGAATAAAACATTTTTAATTCTATTTTTTTCCTTTTTATTGTTTAAATTATACATTTTTAATTTATTATACGGAAAAACAAAAATTATCAAATGTTTAAGAAACTATCAAAAAATATAGAGGTAGATTTTAAAAGGGGCGCCGGCGCACGCATGTTATAAAATCTGCGTGCGCATGTGCGGGCAGCGCGTGCAGGGGTTCCTAATTTTATAAAGGTACGCATGGCAACGAGATCAGGCCTCTCCCAGTTTCCTCCCAGTCCGCTCCAGTTAAGGAGCAGACTGAGAGGGAATTTCCCTAACCCCCTGCCTAACCTTCCTTCCCCTTCCCCTCTCCTCCCCACCCCCTAAATGTAACCTACCTTACCTATTTTTTTAATTTTGTAAATTGCTGCTCCTCTGCCGGTGTGCACTTCCCCAGCACAGCGGCAAATGGCCACTGTACTGGACGCCTCCATCCCCGCCCTTTTCTCTGGGCCCAGCACTTCGGCATGTAACGGGAATTACACATGTGGTGGGCCCCTTTGAAAATGTGAACAGCGTGCACAAGGCCCGTCCACGCACATATCCCCCGTTTTTTACATGCGTGACCCATTTAAAATTCACCCGATAACTTTCAAACAACTGTGTGCTGTGATATATACTTGTGTTTGTGGTCATGCATAGTTTTACCATAGTATTTTATAACATGTATGTAACACATACACCATTTTATAATATATATGCATGTTTATACTACACATATGTGCATATTTAGGACAATGTGAGGAATCATGCAACGCAATGAAACCATGTATTTCAATGCACTGAACGCATGTGCTTTACCCACCTATTTTAAAAATATACATGCATAGAACTGAATTTTAAAAGCATTACTCATGCTAAAAAGCCCATATATGTGGTTATGTGGCTGTGTGTGAATTTCATGCATTGTAAAAGCCGTAAGTTACACACATGAACAGGGATGAATTAGGTTGAGACATGGGCATCCTGGGGCGGGGCCAGCTATTATGCACATAATTCTATGTTTTAAAACCAGGGGCCGCAGCGGCGGCTTGTTAACCATGTAACTTTACTGCTGCTCCTGATGAGGAGCAAGTCTGCAGATCTTGTGTTTTTGGGTGAGGGGTCGGGTCAACTGGGGTATGTACAGGAGGAAGAACCAGAAAGATCCGGATGATCTTGATATTGACTAGGCAAACTGATGGACTAATTTAAAAAATTGGCAATGTCTCTCATGTGAGCATATTTTAAAATCCACTTACATATGTGCATTAAAAACGGCAAAATTCTATGGCAGATGCTCAAAGTAGGTTTACTCTAGTAACCTCTTAGAATTAGGAGCATACTTATGCACGATAGGCATATTTTAAATCATACACATGCAAGTGCATGCATGATTTAAAATTCAAGCGTATCTCTACTTGCGTACCCCTGAGCATGTGTATGGGGACATGGGCATTCATTTTAAAATTTGCCTTTTATACTTTATTTGCAAAAATAAAGTAGGACTTACTTGCATAAGTCAGGATTTATATTCGTAAATAGTTGCATTTTAAAATATATATGTGTGAGTGAAATTACCAGTTCAACCAATTAGTCCACCAGTTTGCCCAGTCCTTCTCCAGGTAGAGACTCTCCTGGTTCTTCAGCCTGAACTTCCCTCAGTTCACCCAGACCTCTCATCCAGTCAGTACCACACAATACATTTATTTAATATCACTTCCTCCAGATAAACAGCATGCGTAAAAACATGTAAGTTGGAAAATGTACGTGAGTAAGAAGTCTTATAAAATAGCAACTTACGCACATAACAGCTGGACCTGTCCAGGAAAGCCTCTAGACCGCCCCTTTTTTACGTGTGTATGCAAAAGTGAAAATATGTGCATATTTTGGACTTTTATAAAATATGAAATATCTGAGTAAAGGATAACTGCACTTGTATGCTACTTTTTACACTTATAACATTTTGATAAGTCACCTAATATTAAAAAATTCCTGTTAAACCATTCTCTCTATATATATGTATATTCCTGAAAAGCAGTCAGTTTCCATCTGAAGGTGAATTCTTCTTTCAGACCAATTAGCATGAATCAAAAACAGTTAAGATAAAGTTTCTCTACACTTATATCCATAACTTTTTAGACACTGCTCTGATATCTGTGGACTTTCAGAACACTTTTCCAATCCCAATGCACAGAAAAATTCAGTCTTGAAAAGTTGATTTAAAGCCCTTCTTTTCACTTCTAACAAAAGGAGTTGATTTGGACACTGCAGTGTCTGCTAGCTGCATTGAACAAATCAACTCCTTTTCATCACTTATAAGGTCTAAAATTCTTTAATGATGTCAATTTTACAATGGATACCTCTGAATGTGTCTGCAACACCACCTCCCCTAACCCCAAACTACCTCTCAAAAACTCACCCCAATTCAAAGTACCCCCTTACACATATTTAGAGTATCAGACTAAGCTTTATAAAGAGTTTTTTTTTCTCTCTCTCTCCTTATACCTACTAAGGAGCTATAACAAAGTAGTGCTGGAATGCCCATGCGCTTCCCAGCTATTTCAAATCCACATAGGCCATTTTTGTGTGTTTTTAAAGATAATACTAGCAAGTTAATGTCAGCATAGAAGTGTATAAGAGGTGGCATCAGCAAGCTTCTTGATCTCTGTCTCCATCTGTTGGTTGGCATGTTTAAGAGGTATTTAGTTGAGGTACTTAAAGCACTAGAATAATCAGTATTGCCAATCTCAATAATTTACTATTTATGAACATCCAAGAATAAAAAATTAGACTCTTCTAAAAGGAAGGGAGTATTGTAAGGGGATAGAAGCCCTTCTATGATCAATACCCCTGTGAAAGGTATATTTTAGAGTGGTTAAGGGGCAGAGAAATTACTTTAAAAAGGAATACCACAATATGTCATCATTCTTAGGTTGTTTTTTTTTATTATTCATAAGTATTATATTGTATTTTTGCTTAGGATTATACCTTGTATCTGGAAGACAAAAGCAACATGAAAAGAATGTGCTGGAAAATGGGCTAGTGCAGCATGGAAAGTTACTGCAATATGTGAAAATGTGCCAAAGGCCAATGCTAACATTCCAGTTTAGCTATAGTCTCAGCTTACATGTTGATAGCATTTGCATATTAAAAGATAAGGAATTTACATATAGGCACTAAGAGAAATGAATCCATATAGTAACCAGTTAAAGAAATGTTTTGTTAAGTAGCTTAGTCGTTGGTGTATAGGTTAGAGGTGTCGACCTATTTAGATTTAAATATCAGTGAACAATCTTTGAGAGAACTGTTCCTTTTCCATTGCATGATAAGCTGTGTTCTTTCTCCATAAGATATGTCATATTCTTTTACTATTTGCTGTTCTGAATAAAAGGATTTTTCTCTCAAGCTGCAGGTTCTAAGTGTTTATTTCAGCCCACAGTGCTATCATGCTGGAAAATAGTCAGGATTTAGCCTACTGGTTAGAGCAGTGGGCTACAGATCAAGGAAACCAGTGTTCAAATTATATTACTGCTTCTTGTGACAGTCACTTTACTGTCTATTGCTTCAGGTACAAATTTAGGCCTAAATTCATCATTTTGCCAGGGTAATGTTTGAGTTACTGCAATGCATGCTATTTTAGTGTTTCACTTTGCAAAGTGCCCAGACAGGCATTTCCATGGTTAGAGAGAGAGAGAAAGAGAGAGACTTCTTTATAATGCTCACATATTAGTTAACTATTTATACCACTGTAGGAGGGTCAACTAGTAACGAGGTGAGATTTTAGTGGTGGTCTTTGCTTTGGGGGTAGTTTTACATGCACAAGTCAGTGATATGAACAGCACAGTACACATCAGTGAAGCTTTGATGTGATTTGGAGTGAGGAAAGGGACACAAAGATGAGATTTGTACAATGTACTCTCGCCCTAGCTTGATGTACTCTCCCCCTAGTTGCTATCAAGCTAGGGTGAGAGTATATTGTAAAAATCTCATCTTTGTGTCCCTTTCCTCCCTCCAAATCACATTAAAGCTTCACTGATGTGTACTGTGCTGTTCTACCTCTGACTGTGCATGTAAAACTGCCCCAAAAAACCCTAGACCACAACTAAAACCTCACCTCGAGTTACCCTCCTACAGGGGTATAAATAGTTGACTAATATGCATACTACCCTAGAGGCTCTCTCTCTCTCTCTCTACTCCCATCTACTCTTCCCATTGCCTCTCCTGCCCAAAACAGGATTTGCAATAAATATCACATATCCCAGTTCAGGCATATTGCACAGCATAACACCAGGAAAAAAGGTGTAGTTAAACACCCCTCATTTTCATAAACTCCTCCCCTTTGACTAAATTTTCAAAATTTGCATACACATCTCGCAATGTGTTATTTATCACATGCATTATGGCATTGTTGCGGGGATTAAGGCCCTAACGTGATTTGATGAATGACCCTGTTAGGTTTTAAACTCCTCTGGGAATAGGGAAATACCCACAGTACCTGAATGTAATCTGCTTTAAAGCAGCAAAAAAAAGACCAAAAAAAAAAAAAGAGATCGGCTATTAAAACTGTTCTTTAGACAGCAGGATGAAATTTTTCTTCATTGCAAGATTAGAGATTTTCCAACCCAGTCAGCTACTCTAAGGCTCATATTAAGGGCATTCAACTCATTCCTCTGTTACTTATGCAAAACCATGCCAAAGGCCCCACAAAAATCCAAACCCACCACAGCCAGCACTCTCCTCTGATCCAACTCTCCATTTAACCCAACTAAAGAAATTGTTCAGATCCATCCAATAAGACCCACTTCTGGCAAAACCATGCTGCCCCTGATCCTGCAATTCACTGGATTTCAGAAACTGCAGCACTCTCCATTCCAGCAGCAATGCCATCAATTTGATCACCAGAGAGGCTAGACCAACCAGCCCATAGTTCCCAGTGCCCTTCTTTCCTCACCTCTGTAGATAGGAAACACATCTGCTTGTCCCTAGTCTTTTGGAACCAACCCTAACCCTAAAGAAGCACAAAAAGATCAGCCACCAGAGCTGTCAGAACCTCTCTGAGCTCCCTTAAAACCCTTGGATGTACCCCATCTGGCCCTATCACACTAACCACTCCAAGTTTAGCTAGCTTCTCACAAACCTCCAACCCTATCAGTGCTCATGCCATGTGGTCCTGCTTCTGCCCCCTCCACAGAAAATACTGAACAGAAACACCAGTCAAATCAATTTTGCTTCTTCCTCATTAGCCTCCACACACCCACTTCCCCCATCTCTGACATTCATAACACCACCCTTGCACTTCCTCCCATCACCAATACATTAAAAAAAAGCCTTGACCCACCTGTTCTACTGCATCCTTTGCCCTTTCTTTCATTTGCATCTGAGCTTCCCTCAGCTTCCCCAGTTTTTATTGCTCATCTTCCTGTCTCTGTGATCTCCTGCAGTCCATGAACACCAACCTCTTTTTCCCCACCCTTTCAGCTACTTCGCCAGAAAACCATAGTGGTCTCTTCTTCCTACTTCCTTCATCTACCTTCCTACAAAAAAGGACCAGCCACTGCTATAATATCTCCTTCCAGTTTTGCTCACTGCTCTTTCACCTCACATAGATTCCACCTTCCAGCCAACAATTCCCGAGGAACCTGTTCACATCAACAAAGCCAGTTTTCCTGAATTCCAGGACCCTCACACCTGATTGAATTTCCACCAACTATGCTCCAATTCTGAACTCACTATCCAGCCCAGATGACTATCCACCACTATACCATAAACACTCTCCCCACTGGCAAGTACTGGGTCCCTCATTGCCTTCTCCCACACAGACCCTACCACCAGTTGACAGAACAGCCTGCTCCACAGAGAATCCAGGACCTCCCCACCTCTAGAAGGCACTGTAGCTGAGATGCTCCAATCAACATCTGATAGATTGAAATTCCCCAGCAATAATACACCCCTTCCCCCCCACATACACACACACAACCCTGGAAACATCCTCCACTACATTTCCATCTACTCTCTCTCTCTAAAATGGAGGTATATACAGCACACAATATAAATAGATGTTCCATTTCCTCCATCCAGACCAACCTACAGTGCCTCCTCTCCACCCTGCAAGCCCCATAATTCCACTGCAATAATATAATTTTCTATACATAGTGCCAATCCTTCCCTACCTCTTCCCACCCAAATCTTCCCGAACAGGCTGAAGCCTGGCACAAGTACATCCTAGTCATGGTCCTCCATGTACAAAGTCTCTGCGACAGCCAGTACATCCAAATCAGCCCCCTACACTATCACCTCTAAATCCAGGACTTCACCTCCCACACCATGGGCTCTAGATGCTGCCTTTCCATCCTAACTCTATACAAGTAACCAATGTTTCAGCTACCTGAGGATTTTCACTTACTATAGGGCTTTGTTCACCCATCCATGATGACCCCAGTCCAATGCTCACCTCAGCAGGTTCACCAGTCTGCTTTGGAAGAAGCCACATGCCCTTCCTGATGGGTAGACCTCACCTCTGTTCAGCAGTTCCTGAAACATTATCCCATGATCCAAGAAGCTGAAAACTTTTGTTATTACCATCTGTGCAGCCATTCATTCATCTCCATTTATATGTTTTGGATTTATGCCATCTTGTTTTATTTTGATATTATTGAGTACTAGTAGATAAGTAGAAAACAATGAGTGGAGGACCAGCTAGAACTTGGTGGAATTGTAGGTTTGTTTGGGATTGGTTCATTTATGAAGGTAATAGTGAGTGTGTGTAAAATGTTTGCTGTTGGTTGGAGTTGATATGGTAATGAGATTTGTTGTTTCAGAATGACTATTTTGGAATTATTATTTCAGTGTGTCAGCATCTTCACTTGTCTTGTTGACAAATAGACTGAAATGGGAGAAGTGGCTTATAGTCTGGTAGGAAGACAGTGTGGTGATAAGATTGGTGAATGTATATTATAAATCAAGTGCTGGAAGTAAGTACCTTTCAAGTACTGAAAGTATAAACTGTGTTGTTTATATGTCCAGTGCAGCTTTTGGCAGAGGCTGCACAGGAGATCGCAAAAAGTAGGTAAGTACAGATTCCGCTCCCCACAGTGATTTTTAGAGTTTGGGCAGATTGGGAGGAAGATACAGTGAATGGGGTATTATAGCGCTGATTCTATTTAGCTGTGGGGAAGTGTTTGTGTATGTGTGTGTGGGGGGGGGGGGGGGGGGGGGGGAGGGGGTGAACGGGTCTGATGGCAGCAATACATTTTTACTGAGAGAAATGGAGAAGGGGCTATTTAGGTTTCTTAGTTAACTGGCTACATGTACTGAATATTGGCCTCCATCAAGGAAAATGTTTGAAAAAGAACATCTTTTCAAACAATTTATTTCTTGAAGCCTTTTTTACTGTTCTGAGTTATTCCTATGGTTGCTATTTCACTCCAATCCCATACTACTATCCTGAAACTTTTGTTGCTTAGATTATAATCACATTGATAAGCATCATCAATACAATAGAATAAAGTTTGCAGATTATTGAGGATATACATGGAAAATATTTTCAGTTTGGTTCATTCCTTAGGTTCATTTAGCTTAGTGATTTATTTCATTTGGTTTGGGGCCAAAAACTTGTTTCATGTCAATCAGTCATGTATATTCTGTTAAAGTCTACTTGGGAAGCAATAAGTCCTATTTTAACTCTAAAGTTATAGATTTGCAAGAAGACAGTAGCGGCAGAGGAAAAAGTACTCCAAGACACCAAGAGTATGGCAAACTATGACCAAAAGTGGCCTAAATAATCCAATGCACCATAACAGAGCAAAGCAGACTAAAAAGAGGCTCAATGCCCAAAGGTACAGTGAGAAGAGCACAAGAACAACAATAAAATACAGAATATTGCACAAGGCTCTTACCACAATTCACAAAACTGTTCACGATCAGCAACAACTTGACCTCCAGATTCCACTCAAATTATACTCATCCTCAAGACCTATCAGAGAAGAGTATAAAGGTGCCCTGCAAGTCCCCCCAATGAAATCCACTCGCCTATCAACCACCAAAGAAAACGAGCATTCTCTACAGCGGGTCCAGCCATTTGGAACAATATGCCTACAGACCTCAGACTAGAACCCTGCCCTCGAACCTTCCGAAAAAAACTTAAGACCTGGCTTTTCCTCCAGGCCTTCCCTTAACTTTCAAAACCATTAATTGTCAACCGGACAGGACTCCGCTTACCGGACTAATTGTCCCTGCCACGTTAAATGTCATATTTATGCCTCTGTTTCTTGGTCTCATTGCCTCATCTAGTTTCAGTTATTCTGTCCTTTACCTCTGGCTAACCTAGCCCCCAAGTTATTAATTCCTTGTTATATGTATCTTTCGCCTCTGGTTAATAGATGTTTAAGTTCTACCTCTTGTTTACATGTAAACCGATCTGATATGAAATCTTTTCATGAAGGTCGGTATATAAAAGTATTAAATAAATAAATAAATAATGGCAAGAAAAACCAAAGACTCCAAAAGAAGGGCAACACTAACAGTAGTATGAAGACCCCAAGGCATTAAAAGAGGCATAAAGAGTACCAATACAAGTGGCATAAATAGCACAAGGCATCCACAGTTCAGAAAAGCAGCACAACCAGTGGTGTCAACACCCTAGGGCATCATGAGACAGGCAAAACAATACCATCAGTGGCATGAGCACTCCATGGCATCTAAAGAGGGGCCAAGGATACTATCCAGGGTGGCAAAGGCACAAAAGTGGGGCAGTGTGGTACCAACAGTGGCATGAACATCCCAAGACTTTGAGTGAGGGGTATGGCAGCAAGTTAAGGGTTTTCAGTATTACAATACACATTGTAGTGTAAACTCATAAACACACAGCAGACAGCCAATTTTGTTAGAAAAAAGGGAAGCTTGGGAAGAAAAATGCCAGGGGTACCTCTCACACTGCCCAGTATTTGATCTTCTTGAAGGAGGAGTGCTATATGCCCCAGAAAAAAAAACCATTTTCTGCTTCCTGCGGTTGCTCACTAGAGCATACCACACTAGAAACTAAATCCCCTAAACCTTCCTGAGCTACTAGAAGCTCAATGTCCTCTGAATCTATGAATCCCCGAAATGATTAATCTCAATGAGTACTTTCTCCAAGTATATGCTGCAGAAAATGCTCAGGAGGAATTGGGGGAGTGCTATGCTGCTTTTGTGTGATCCATTCCTAGTGTCTTGCTGGGAAGACTGGTTGGGCCATTTTTTTTTCTTATGTCATTTACTATATTTCCGTGATAATATCCCTGCTCCTCTACTGCAGATGGCACCCTCCATTGACTTTGCCTTCTTCTAACCCTCCACCATAGGAACACAGATGAGAATGGGAGTGGACCAGCTTGAGCTTCTTTTTATCATCCCTGCATCTCATTTTCCCCTTCTAATAAAATCTCTCTTGGGCAGGGAATTCCTGGTCTTCTCACTGTTTTCATCAGTAGTGATGCTTGTGCCCCCTAGATCCCTTTGGAGAAAAAGCCTTTGTTGCCACTAACACCATATCTACTTTTTGCTCCCAGAGGCTTTATGGAATTGAAACACTCATTCACTAGTAGTGGCTAGGAATTTTTAGTGTTACAATGAAGTATACTATAGTACTATCTTCTTGCTGACTATGTCTATGTAGACTTCCACTAGAAAATGGCACAGGTCTTGTGACTCCTTTTACCATACATAAAAAGTCAGAGAGAACAAAGAAAAGCTGGTGTGGTATCTGGTCAGTGGTCAGAGATACTGCAGCTGTTAAAATAAAAACTGAATTTTCTCCATGCTCCAATTGCAGAAAGAGAGACACATACTCTTATTCCTGCCTGGTCAATGATACAGTAATTCTGTAGCAGTGAACAGGCAAATTAAATTGCAGTGTCTCCTTTCAAATAGCAATACTATGACAAGGCAAGAACCCAGCTCACCTTGCTTTAAGTTTCTTCTTTCTTTCCATTCCAAATCTTTTTTTAGACTTTTTCTTTTTCAGAATCACAACCTCTTTGTCTGAAATCCAGCAGAGAAATGAAGGAACAAAATGGCAACTGCTTAAAGTTACATTTTGCTATCAGTTTCAAATTTAAAAAAATGTATTAATTCCAATCCATGCAGGTGCCATCTGGGTAGGCTGGTTGAAAAAATGTTTGACCTTGATTAGTCCTGCTCTTTCTTTGTCTCTTCCTAGACCTATCTCTCTGGCTTACTGTGAGTAGGAAAAAACCCCCCTGCAGTTTTGCTTGTCCCATAGACTTGAATGTGATCAAAAAATGAATAGAAATTAAAATTGTCATTATTTTCAGAGGCACTCTCCATTTGTTTCATTTTAAGCTAAATGAAAATGGCCTGTTTTATTTATTTATTTATGTATGTATTTATTTATTTTACTGTTTTTTATACCAGTATTCATTGTAACATCATATCGGTTTACATCTAACTTGTAACGATAGAGAAAATTACATTGACATGGCGAGGCAACTTGGGGGGGGGGGGGGGGGGGGGCAGAGATTAGTTATCAAACATTGGTAGGATCAAACACTGCAGTTAATATTTACAAGTAGAACCAGACATTGCAGTTAATATTTACAAGTAGGGGAGGTAGCTGTGATTGCTGGCGTAAGGGGGGAGGGGTTTGGAGAGACTGAGGTGGGCACAAAGGTTTGATTTGGATTACCCATTTATTTCAAATGAATGTTCAGCCCCACTGATTAGTCAAAGTCCTTAAACTCATCTTTAGTGAGGTAATGTTTTTTGAGATTATTGCTGTTCATTATCTTATTCAGTGAGCTGTTCTTTACATACTAATTAGCAACACCCACGTTTCTTTAAGCTCTGCCCTCTGGCAGTGGAAGAAATATATTTTAGTGTAGAAGAACACCCAGTGACTGCATAAACTTGTCTTTTTTTCATACTATTTTGGAATGCAAACGTGGTTTCTAGAGAGATGGGCAGAATGCTAGTTAGATACTCTAGGACTGATTTATTAAAGATTTGTTTGAGTTCTGTTCTGGCATTTTCCCCTTTGAAAATAATGGAGTTTATTAGTTGCTAAACCTGGTGCAAATTTTGCAGTGCAGAATAATAGTTCATACCATTAATAAATGAGCCCCTTTGAATGATGGTGTTGGTGTTTGTTCTGAAGAGTATTAAGTATAAATCAAAGAGTTATATTTCAAAAGAAGATTTGGAAGGCTTATAAACAAAACACTCCTTTTCCAGAAAATCATCTCTAATTTTTACCCCATTTTTTTAAAAGATAAAATAGAAAACATTGGCTATCTTCCTGCTATTTATACATTTTTCCCTCTTTCCTAAAAGGAAATTGCCATAACAACATTGGGGCGGATTTTAAAAGGGTTACACGTAAAATATACGCGCGTAACCCTTTAAAAACCCTTCTGCGCGCTCCAAGCCTATTTTGCATAAGCCTGGCGACGTGCACAAGCCCGGGACGCGCAAATGTCCCGGGGCTTGAAAAAGAGGGCGGGGAGTGGGTTGGGCTGTCTCGGAGCGGGGCGGGGCCGGAGCCTCCTGGCACAGCGGCCATTTGATCGCAGGCCGGCTGTTGGCTGGCACGCGCAACCTAAGCCTGCCCAGAGGCAGGCGCAACTTCTAAGTTAAAGGTAAGGAGGGGTTTAGGTAGGGCTGGGGGGGCGGGTTAGGTATGGGAAGGGAGGGGAAGGTAGGGGGGCGGAAGGAAAGTTCCCTCCGAGGCCACTCTAATTTCAGAGCGGCCTCGGAGGGAACGGAGGAAGGCTACACGGCTCTGCGCACGTAAGGTGCACAAGTGTGCACCCCCTTGCGCGCGCCAACCCCGGATTTTATAACGTGTGCGGCTGCGTGCGCATGTTATAAAATCGGGTGTAGCTTTTAATATCTGCCCCATTGTGTTTATGTATCTTTCTGTCCTTCCCTAATAACTTTTGATCTGTTTAATTAATTTCATTCAAATTTTTGCCATAAAAAGTAGAGCGCCCAGTCACTGCCAGCTAACACTTTTTATTGCCTGTAACAGACCCGCATTTAGAATCCCTTTTTCTTTTTCTTTCTAATAGGGAAACAGTCCAGTTTAGTTGAAATGTCAGACAGGTTAGAATGTATTGTGATGTCCTTAAGCATTTTAAAGTTTCCCTGCCATTGGTTGGTGTCTGTGATCACCAGCTAACTTGCCTATCTTCCTGTAGGGAAAAATAATCTCTAATGTTTAACGATGTACTTATTACAAAGAAATTTACATAACAAACATAATCATAGCCATATGCAAATTTCTGTACCCAAGAAGGAAATCAGGCATTATGAAATGTTCAAAACATTTCCTTTTTTCTAGTATTCTCCACTTTCAAAGTCCATCTTGCTATCCTGTTCCCCAAGTCATGCTCATTCAGCAATAATCACACTTCATCACCAACAGTTTAGTCTTCTCCCCTGTACATATATCCTTCTCAATATAATTCAAACAATGTTACAGCTTCTTGCTGTCAAAAAGACAAGTTTGCAGTTAAAATATTTGCAGCATATGCAAATATGACAAACCTTGCCTTATATTTTACAATTTTTTTCATCATAGCACCCAGTGAAATCTTTGCATGAAATAGATGATAAACAGCTAAATGTACCTGTTTTGCTGAGCTTCCACATCTTCACATTTTTTAAATTTAATTTTATTATTTAAAAAAAGGATGAAATGTAATGGAACTGGCTAATTTAGCTTTTTTTCCCCCAGATTTTATTGAAAAATTCTCCAATTAAAGGCCCTAACAAATACTTTTGTGAATTTTACAGACTATTTGCAAACTATTTATGGAATTAATATTTAACATTTTATGTGTCTTTTTCCATACCCTCTATGGGTGCTAAAGATAGCTTCTGTAAAAACCAGCAGCACAAATACATGTTGTCACATACTTTGCTTCTTAGGGCATTAACTACTGGGTCAATGGGTCAGCATTCATGGGTATTGTTTCAGACAATGTAATTAGTATCTGAGCTTAATTTAATTTGCTAAAACAAAAAACTTCTTAAAATAGTAGTAATTCATATTAGTTGTATGTCAGTCAGCAGATAAATAAAACAGTTCCAAACACAAAAAAATATTTTGAATTAAATACAAGTATCTGAAATTGTAACTAGAAATTGCATAAAGCAGATTTTTCAAGATTTACATTTAGCTATATAGGAATCATACATGTATTTTAGTAACACACATCAGAAGTAAATTATATAGAAATGGTTCATATTTATTTTACTACTGCTAAGGTTGTTTAACATTGACAATACATTCATGCATCTGATGACATTAAACATTTTCTGCTTGCTAAGAAATATAATAGTCTATATGAGCAAAGCTGATGTGTGATAGCATATGGTTTTAGGCGAAGTGCTGAAGCATCCTACTTCATATGTTAGTGATAGACAATAGTTAAGAGGGTATTGCAGCATTTCTGCATGGATTTATCATTCCTTATGCTGTTTTACATGCAAGATTTATTTCTATGCATGCATTTTCAGGCTCTTTAATTTTGTCTTACCCTCATCCCTTCAAATCGTGACAGGGCTCTTAGGGGTCTCAATGCTCTTAGTGTCCTAAGGGACTTAATGGCACCTAGTTCTGAGTAGCCCAAGGCATTAGCTATTAAGCTAACCAAAGAGACCTACACAAAAACAGAAAAGTAATCATTTTCATTGGGTTTTCAAAGTCCTCAGTACATACATTCTGATGCATTATGTGCCATTGGATTTTCAAGAAGAATCAAGATTGGACATTCTTCACCTGGAATTCCTATTGTGACCTAAAAGAGAACTCTTATGAAAGTTAAAATAGGAAAAAAAGTATGTATCATATTACACTTGTTAATAAACACCTGTTGGCACAGGGAACCATAAATGCCTTACCCTTCACATATATCGCTGGAGATCCATTCAATTTGAAGGAGAACTAAGCCACAAAAATAAAAGGAACCTACAAAAAAGAATACAGGTGAATGTGTACTATTGGCCAATCTGGGTATTGGCCTTATCTTTATGCCTTCAAATCTTGACAATGCCCGAAGAACCTCTGTGCTCTCAAGGTCTACAGAGACAAAATAGTAGCTATTTGGTAATAATAGCCCAAGGCCACAGACAAAAGAAATATTATAGAAACATATTTAATATAATGAATGAATACAAGTTTTAGTAAGTACTTGGTATAAAGGACTAAGATGATAAAGGGAATTTTAGGATGTCAATGCCAACAAAACTCATTTTTCTCAAGCAGTTTTACAATGGAAGGAAATCTTTATTCTAAAGATATAGAGCAAGGACTGGCAGCATTTTTTTTTAGCAGCAAATGTGATCTTAATCAGAGATCTTTTGTGCAAGTGAAGGACAGGAATGTCCCCTTCCCCCCAGAACAAATCCTGCCTTGAGCTGTGTGGAGACTCTAGTCAATTAAATTATGCCTCGTCCAAGCAAATCATGTTTTGTGGGGTGGGGTAGAAGAAATCCCCTCCAAACAAATCCTATAGTCAAAAACGTACCCTTCTCACCTTGTGGACCCAAAAGGATGTGCATTCATTTCAAAAGAATGTGTAAAATTCAAAGAATGAGGCCATTTTCAGAATGAACCAAATAAGTGCCTCCAAATGGAACAAATATTTTCGAGTTCTATATATAGACACAATCCGGATAGCAAAGTTAGCCGGATAAACTTATCCGGCTAACTTTGGAAGCATGTTCAATAGTGCAGACACAATATTATTGAATATAGTGGGCTAACCTTAGGATATCTCATTTACTTAGCCAGATTAAGCCAGCTAAGACATTAAGGTAACTGAATATCGGAATTAGCCAGTTATTTTAGCCGGCTAACCGTTCTCCTCGTGGTTACGTTCCTGGATCAACTCTAACGTATCCAGCTAAATTCTAGCCTCTTAACTTATTAGCTGGCTAGAATTTAGCTAGATAAGGCTGAATGTAGCCGGGTAAGCCATTTAAATGGATAACTATTATTTTATCTGTCTAAATGGCTTTTGAATATGGACCTCTTCATTTTACTCATTTTCGGCAATTTGTGCTTCAAGTTAGGTAGCTTGCACTCATCTCAGTAGTTGCACACAAGAATTGGCAAACTGTGTATACAACTACCAATAATTGGGCAGGCTACTGAACTGTGCATACAAACTGCCAAAAACAAAAAACTGAAAAAAGAAAAAAAAACCCTAAACTAAACAAAGCACAAGATATATACTGCAAGGGAAGAGCTCAGTAACCCACAATCCAGTGGGAGAACTGAGAGGAGAGGATCACCTTGCTGGTGGTTGAAAAGAATCAGTATGTACTGCTTGGGGAAATTTTCAAAACTTCAAAGTATTGGGGAGAAGTAAACTATTGGGGTATATTATTTAATGTGTTTGTGTGTCTGTATTAAATAGATAATCAGAAATGCAGTCAAAAAACATAAGTTTGTGTGTTTTGTATTAAATAGGTAGTCAGAAAGGCAGGGAAAAACAGATGGCTGTGCGTTTTGTATTAAAAAGGTAGAAAGGCAGGGAAAAAACAGAAGTTTGTGTGTTTTGTATTAAATAGGTAGTCAGAAAGGCAGGAAAAACCCAGAAGTTTGTGTGTTTGTAGGACCTTGATCAGAGAGCGACCACAGGCAACTTTGAAGACCCGATGTGAAGGCCCCATGGAATGGAAGCTGAGCCCTTTCATAGGGCTGGACAAGGCACGGAGTGATGACATCATGCATTGGGGCCGCTGGCCCTTTAAATAAAGAGAGGAGGCACACACACCTATGCAAAGACCTGGGGAAGCAGGAGCAGGCAGCAGCATTGGTGGCATTCCTGCCACGAAGATGGTGAAGTCAGTGGCGGCAATCCTGCTGCATGAAGAGGCATCCCAGCGGCGGCTTCCATGCTGTGAACAATGGTGACCCCGCCTGCTGCATACAGTGGCATCAGGCCGTGAGGAGCGGTGGCATCGGTATGGTGCAGCCTAGACTGCAAGGAGGAGAAATGGCAGCTG
The DNA here is from genome assembly GCF_901001135.1 of Rhinatrema bivittatum. Lineage (NCBI taxonomy): Eukaryota > Metazoa > Chordata > Amphibia > Gymnophiona > Rhinatrematidae > Rhinatrema > Rhinatrema bivittatum. Next base: position 99,032,043 of record NC_042620.1, read on the forward strand.
GACCCTGGCCCGACAGGCACGGCAAGGCAGCAAGAGGTGAGAAGCTACTCGCAGGATGGGCTCAGCGAGCAGCATCATAACAGCACCCACTCCTCAAAGCCCCCCTCTTTAGTCTCTTCTCTATGGCTGAAGACTAGAAGGCATTTTTTTTATAACAGCTGGGGAACTTGGGGGTCCAAACACAAGATCTCCAAAATGCTTGGAAGGAGCTGAAGCTATGAGGCAAAGAAACATACTGAGGAGTAGACACAGACACTATAAAACTCAGAAGAAGGCATGAGCCAGATTGAAGTATTAGTCCGGTTCTTGGTTCTTATTTAATAGAGACAGAAGTGAGGAACACATTAGCGTCATCTTCCTGCTGTTAGCAATGGTGAAGGTAGTAGATTAGGGCATCATTGCTGGATTCTTAGAGGTGAAGGTGGTATACCAGGAGAATGCGTAGCCACACCTGCAGATTACCTCTTGCTCTTAAGTAAGCATGGGTACTGGAATTAAACGGTTGAACAAGAAACTATGATGGATAGTACTCAGGTGATGATGGTACTCAGGTGATGACAAAGGTAAATACAGAAATAACTACCCAAAGAAACACAGAAACAGATGCACAGCAAAGGAAACAAAGAAAACAAACCCTAGTAATCTCTTACAAATAAAAAGGAACAAAATCCCAACAAATGCAATTACAAGTAATTTGTTAATGGTAACTTTCCTGCTAGTAAATAGAGATGTGAATCGTGTGATCGATCATCTTAACGATCGATTTCGGCTGGGGGGGGAGGGAATCGGATCGTCGCAGTTTTGTTTTTTTAAATATCGTGTAAATCGTAAATTGGGGGAGGGTGGGAAAACCGGCACACTAAAACAACCCTAAAACCCACCCGACCCTTTAAAATAAATCCCCCACCCTCCCGAACCCCCCCAAAATGTCTTAAATTACCTGGGGTCCAGTGGGGGGGTCCCGGTGTGATCTTCCACTCTCGGGCCACGGGTGCATTTGATAGAAATGGTGCCGGCGCTACCTTTGCCCTGTCATATGACAGGGCAAAGGTAGCGCCAGCGGGCGGTGCCATTTTGCATTGCATTTGCAATGCAATGCAAAATGGCACCGCCCGTATGGCCATATTGCCGTACTGCAAAATGGCGCCGGCCGAATGGCCATATGGCCGGCGCCATTTTGCATTACGGCAACACGATTCGAGTGCAGGAGGCCGTTCCCGGACCCCCGCTGGACTTTTGGCAAGTCTTGTGGGGGTCAGGAGGCCCCCCAAGCTGGCCAAACATCCCAGGGGGTCCAGCAGGGGTCCGGAAGCGATCACCTACGCTCGCGACGTCGGGGGACAGGAACCAAAATGGCGCCAGCACTACCTTTGCCCTGTCATATGACAGGGCAAAGGTAGCGCCGGCTCCATTTCTATCAAATGCACCCGTGGCCCGAGAGTGGAACATCACACCGGGACCCCCCCACTGGACCCCAGGTAATTTAAGACAATTTGGGGGGGGGGGGGTTCGGGAGGGTGGGGGATTTATTTTAAAGGGTCGGGGTGGGTTTTAGGGTTGTTTTAGTGTGCCGGTTTTCCCACCCTCCCCCTTCCCCTCCCCCTTCCCCTCCCCCTTCCCCCGATTTATGATTTTTGACGATAAATCGGGGGAATTCCTATTATATATCGCCTCTAATGATTTTTGACGATTTAAAATATATCGGACGATATTTTAAATCGTCAAAAAACGATTCACATCCCTACTAGTAAACACTCAATCCATAACAAAGAAATTCCCTATAATCACAGATCTATTATATGACACAAAACCAAGCTTCATTGCAATCACGGAATCATGGTTAAAAAAATCAGACACCGTTTTAAAAAATCAAATAGCACATATAAACTATTATGTCCCCAGAATAAATAAAAGAGGTGGGGGGGGGGGCCTACTACTAATAATTGAAACAAAATGTAAATGTAAATGTAAACTTATCCCGATAACACCTCCTAGAAACCACGAAATTGCTCTGTTCGACACTAACAACTTACAAATTTGCCTGATATACTGCCCCCCAAGCCTACTAGAATTAAACATCTCCCCACTAATTTAATTCCTATCAACACACAAATACTTCAAAACTCACCATTGTACTAGGTGATTTCAACCTACATATGGACGCAAATCCTTTATCCAACACCTGCCAAACATTAATGGATATCATGATGGCACTAGGCTTCACTCTAACAACTGACAAACTCACTCACAAAGCAGGACACTCTCTTGACTTATCGTTTATCAACCACAGCCACTTAGAACACATTAAAACTGAATATACACAGATCCCATGGTCAGATCACTTCCTCATACAATCCTCTATCAACTATACTAAACAACAAGTGACACAAAAAAAGGAACCCATTGAATTTAAATATCGCCCAATTTATAACATAGAAACCCTGAAAGACAAATCAGACGAAAAACTTACAGAAATAGACTACACCAACTGCTGCTCCGCTACAACAGCATGGATGCGAACAACCAAAAATTTAGCTGATGAGATAAACCCAATAAAATGTATTAGCATAAAAGAACCCAAAGAAACAAACCCCTGGCGTAATGAAAAGTTAAAGGAAGTAAAAAGAACTCTGAGGAAAAAAGAAAAAGAATGGAGAAAAAATAAAACAACTGAAAACCTAACCAAATACAGAAAACATCTAGCCTACTATAAACAAGTAATTCTCAACGCAAAGAAAACAATATTACAGCACTAAAATAAAGAAATTCACAAATAATCCAAGAACTCTATTTACCCTAGTAAAAAATCTCACCAATGACAAATCTGAATCACTTCCAAACCTACCAGTAAATAGATGTAATGAAATAGCTACCTTTTTCTTGACAAAATTACAAACCTAAAAACAAAAATTCCAAATATAACTAAACAAAAGATTAAAATGCAAAAAAGAGACATTAGTCAATGTGTTCTAAGTGGCTGTGGTTGATAAACGATAAGTCAAGAGAGTGTCCTGCTTTGTGAGTGGGCTTGTCAGTTGTTAGAGTGAAGCCTAGTGCCATCATGATATCCATTAATGTTTGGCAGGTGTTGGATAAAGGATTTGCGTCCATATGTAGGTTGAAATCACCTAGTACAATGGTGAGTTTTGAAGTATTTGTGTGTTGATAGGAATTAAATTAGTGGGGAGATGTTTAATTCTAGTAGGCTTGGGGGGCAGTATATCAGGCAAATTTGTAAGTTGTTAGTGTGGACAACATTCAATGAAATATCAGAACTAGAAGTCGAAGCTATGCTAAAAAAGCTAAATCCCACACCACATGCATATGACATAATACCAACCATAGACATAAAAAAAGTAGCCAACTCAGTTTCCCCGATATTAACAAAGATTATTAATCTATCCTTAAAGGAAGGAACCATGCCAGATACACTAAAAGGGGCAATCGTAAAACCAATTTTAAGAAAAAAAACAGCGACCCACTCATCCTAAGCGATTACAGACCAGTATCAAATTTACCCCTCATTGCAAAATTAATAGAAAAAACTATACAAAATCAATTAGCGGAACACTTAGGGGTAGATTTTACGCACACGTGTACTTTTGTTCGCGCACCAGGTGCAAACAAGAGTACGCGGGATTTTAATAAATACGCACATAGTCGCGCCTATCTGTTAAAATCCAAGATCGGCGCACGCAAAGCTGAGCAAAATTGGCAGCCTGCGTGCGCCAAGCCACGCAGCTGGCCTCCGTTCCCTCCGCCTCCCCCCCACCTTCCCCTCCCTTCGCCTACCTAACCCACCCCCCAGCCCTATCTAACTTCCCCAACCTTTATTGCAGAAGTTACGCCTGCTCGAGGCAGGCGTAACTCGTGTGCGCAGGCCGGCTGCCAGCGCGCCATGTTCTGGTCCGGGGGCTGGTCCGGAGGCTGCGGCCATGCCCCCTGGAACGCCCCCGGGCCGGAACCATGCCCACGGCCCTGGGCCGGAACGCCCCCGGATGATGCGTCGCTTCAACACCCCCCCCCCCCCCGACATGTCCCCGACACGCCCCCCCCCCAGGAAAGCCCCAGGACTTACGTGTGTCCTGGGGCTTAGGCTCGGCGCGCGCAGGGGGGGGTTTGAGGTAGGTTTTCGGGGGATACGCACGTAACCTATGCGTGTAACCCTTTGAAAATCTACCCCTTAGAGAACAACAATATCCTGTACCCAATCACAACATGACTTTCACAAACACTACAGTACAGAGACACTACTGCTTGTGCTAACAGACAACATGATGAGAGGTTTCGACAGTGGTAAACACTACATTTTAATGATGCTAGACCTGTCAGCAGCATTTGACACAGTAAACCATGAAATTCTATTAGATAGATTAGAAGAAATAGGATTAAGTAACAAAACAATAAAATGGTTCAGATCATACCTAAATAACAGACATTTCCAAGTACAGATCAAAGACATAATGTCAGAAAAAATAAACCTTCAAACTGGAGTTCCACAGGGATCAGCCCTATCTGTCACACTATTCAACATATACTTGTTGCTGTTATGTCACCTGCTGGCTGTTCTAGGCATCTCACATTACATATATGCTGATGATATCCAATTAATAATACCCATCGATGACACAATTGAAAGAACATTAAACATAGCTAACATGTATCTAGATATCATCAAACAGCTGCTAAACCAAATGGAATTAGTTATCAATATAGAGAAAACAGAATTCCTATATTTAGAACGAAAAAATATACAGATCATTCAAAACCCAATCACACTCAAAAACAACCAAAAAATAGAATTAACAGAGAAAGTGCGTAAACTCCGGGTGATAATTGACACAGAACTAAGCATGAAACAACATATATCTTTAAAAGTAAAGGAAGGTTATGCCAAATTCATGATTCTTAGAAGACTAAAACCATTACTAACAACTAGGGATGTGAATCGTTTTAGGACGATTAAAATTATCGTCCGATAATTTTAATATCGTCTTAAACCGTTATGGAACACAATACAATACAGATTCTAACGATTTATCGTTATAAATCGTTAGAATCGTGAGCCGGCACACTAAAACCCCCTAAAACCCACCCCCGACCCTTTAAATTAAATCCCCCACCCTCCCGAACCCCCCCCAAATAACTTAAATAACCTGCGGGTCCAGCGGCGGTCCGGAACGGCAGCGGTCCGGAACGGGCTCCTGCTCCTGCATCTTGTCGTCTTCGGCCGGCGCCATTTTCCAAAATGGCGCCGAAAAATGGCGGCGGCCATAGACGAAAAAGATTGGACGGCAGGAGGTCCTTCCGGACCCCCGCTGGACTTTTGGCAAGTCTCGTGGGGGTCAGGAGGCCCCCCACAAGCTGGCCAAAAGTTCCTGGAGGTCCAGCGGGGGTCAGGGAGCGATTTCCCGCCGCGAATCGTTTTCGTACGGAAAATGGCGCCGGCAGGAGATCGACTGCAGGAGGTCGTTCAGCGAGGGTTCCGGCGCCTCGCTGAACGACCTCCTGCAGTCGATCTCCTGCCGGCGCCATTTTCCGTACGAAAACGATTCGCGGCGGGAAATCGCTCCCTGACCCCCGCTGGACCTCCAGGAACTTTTGGCCAGCTTGTGGGGGGCCTCCTGACCCCCACGAGACTTGCCAAAAGTCCAGCGGGGGTCCGGAAGGACCTCCTGCCGTCCAATCTTTTTCGTCTATGGCCGCCGCCATTTTTCGGCGCCATTTTGGAAAATGGCGCCGGCCGAAGACGACAAGATGCAGGAGCAGGAGCCCGTTCCGGACCGCTGCCGTTCCGGACCGCCGCTGGACCCGCAGGTTATTTAAGTTATTTGGGGGTGGGGGATTTAATTTAAAGGGTCGGGGGTGGGTTTTAGGGGGTTTTAATGTGCCGGTTTTTCGATTTTTCGATTTTTTAACGATTTTTCACAATTTTTCACGATATTTTACCCCCCCAAACGGCAACAATACGATTCCCTCCCCCTCCCAGCCGAAATCGATCGTTAAGACGATCGAGGACACGATTCACATCCCTACTAACAACCACCAACTTTCGATCAGTGTTACAAGCATTAATTTTTGCAAGCACGGATTATTGTAATGCCCTACTACTAGGTTTACAAACACCATGATAAGACCACTCCAGATACTACAAAACATTGCGGCAATAATTCTGACTGGTAAAAGTAAAAGAGACCATGTCACCGAAACCCTAGTCAAACTACACTGGTTACCCATTGAGCAAAGAATACAATACAAAACACTATGCATCATACATAAATTAATACATAATGAAAAAGCAGAATGGTTGAACACAGCCCTTCGTGTACATGTCCCTCATAGAAACCTGAGATCAGCTAACAAAGCACTCCTAACCATTCCCTCCATCAAAATAGTAAGACTAACCCAAGAAAGGGAAAGGGCATTATCCTTAGCAGGTCCCTTACTATGGAACACCATGCCTTTAGAGATCAGATTACAAAGAGACATCAAAATCTTCAGAAAAAGTTTAAAAACATTGCTCTTTAAACAAGCATATCACAAAGAGAATGGAGAATAGAACCCAGTGAAGTGTAGGATGCAGACAGTAGAACGCCCACACACAACACCCCTAATCATGATGTGTGTATTTTATTTTATCTTAATTTTTTGTTCACCACCAAAAGATAAGATATAATTATTAATCTATTTTGGTACTTAAAACTGATACAGATAGAAATGGACATGATTTATCACACTCACCAAGTAACATTGATCATACAACTATGTTACCGTAACTTGATGGCACCTGTGTAGTTGATATAATTTAATACATTTAGCAACATTAATTTATGTGCTTTATTGTAAACCGTTGTGATGGTATATATCTTAATGATGGTATAGAAAAGATTTTAAATTAAATTAATTTAATTAAATTAGGAGAAGCATCGTTGTTCCCCTTGATAGTAGATGTGGTATGAACTTACGGTTGACAGGCAGAATGAAATTCAGGGTTACCAACCCCCAGGTTTTTGAAGAACCGATGATAGGTAAGAATAGTCCCTTTTATAAGCTCAAGGAGGGAATTGCACTTTAAGTATAATCTGCATGTTAATGCAGGCTCCCATACAGCAGTGAATTTGTTCCTTGAAGGAGCTTGGTAGTCGATAGATGTAATTGCTCAACTTTACACAGGATATTGTCTTCTTGTAAGGGATCTCCCAGAATGGCTTGGTAGGTGTAAAACTCCCTCAGCCTCAAATCAGACGAGCTGCTTCAAGGTTGGTAGTAAGGCTCAAGGAGGCAAAGCTTGAGAAAAGCATAGGATTCCAACTGATGTCTATTGAACGCTTGCTTTTTAATCCTCCCGGGATAAAGTTAAGTTGTACTTCCAAAGATGCTTTAGAATGAGAAAAATTTGCTTAATGCTATCCTGGTACAGGTATTACAGGCTCTTTCATTGTCATAGATGGATACCCATCTTGCCCAGTCATAGAGGGAAGTCTCAAATGGATAGTAAGTGCAGCTGATGGCAAAGCATCCTTGCAAGGACAGCGTTTACAATTTGGTGTAAACAACTTGAGAGATGGGAGAAGTTCTTGGTTCTTCTTTTTTTTTTATATTTTTTATTTATGAATATTATACATTACATTTTCAAGAATAATAACTTGAATTTGCAAGCAGAATACATATTTGAAAAAAAGAAAAACAGAAATACATAACTTAAGGTAAACAAGGCTTCTGCATATCTAATCCCCCACTTGGGATCCAATCACAACCACAGGAATAATAACATATATAGGATATGGCGTCTGAACAGGAGGTATTAATACGTGTTTGAATTCAGCCACAACTATTAGCACTATTCAACAACTACTGGGGATGAGGTAATTACAGGTATCTCTTTATTTTTCAAGAAATTATTAAGTTGAGAGGGAATATAAAAAATATATGTGGAATTTTTATATTTAATCATGCATTTGCATGGAAATTTTAATAAGAAAAGAGCACCAATTTGCAAAACCTGAGGCTACATTTAAAGAAATTGTTTCCTTTTCAGCTGTGTTGCCCTAGCCAGATCTGGGTAAACACTGACATTCAAGTCCAAAAATATTTCTTGATGATGTCGGAAGAACATTTTCAAAATCCACTCCTTGTCAGATTCCAATAAAAAGGAAATAATTAAGGTTGAAGATTTGACCTGTTCTTTTTGAGTTGTTTCTAGGATTTTAGTAATGGCCAAATCAGAGATCATAGGTGTCAAGACTTGTAGACCATTTTGACATGTAATATTCTTTTTAAATGGAGGAATATAATAAATTCTGGAAACGAGAAGTATAGTCTGTTCAGGTATTTTCAATATCTCTAATAAGTATTTCTTCCACATATCCTTAGGTGTTCTCAAAGGATCTTTAGGGAAATTTATAAATCTAAGATTCTTACTTTTACCCTGATTCTCAAGCTGCTCCATCTTGTTGGAAAATAATTGACTTTCTTTTATAACACTCTGAGTTATATTAGAGACAGCCTTGATTTCTTCCTTCAAGGAAAAACAAGTTTTCTTCTTTCCCTTGACATAATTTTTCACTATTTTTAGTCTGGTGTCCATACTTTTATTTATATCCATTACAGGTTTTAACTGTTGGAAATAGGTGGTCCTGCGCCTCCTGGCCAGAGCCCACCCTTAACCAATGCGCCGGCCCCCACGAAGGACGGTGGCATGACAGGAAGAGGGGGGAGGAGAAGCGTGCAGCGACTGGGACTATCCCCCCGTACGAACGCAATGCCATGGCACTAAGCCCCGCCCCAGGCTTCAGCACCTAGAGGGAGCATCAGCGGCGCTGGCTGATGACATCATCAGCCCTTTAAAGGGCCGCAATGGAGGCCCAGGAACCCCTTTTTATCACGTGCCGGCAACTCCTTATGATCTCTTTGCTTCAGGGGCTCCTTTTCGCCAGAGGCTCCTAATCACCTCTTTGCTTTGGGCTCTCCTTCTTGCTGGATGCTCCTACTCATGTCTTTGCTTCGGGCCAGTGTGGCACGGCACGGCCTGTGAACCGCGGGCCCCGGAACGCTCCTTTCCGTTGGAAAACTCCTTTCCGTTCGAAAAAAATCAGCAGAACCAGGGGTCACGATTTGAAGCTCCAGGGAGGAAGACTCAGAACCAATGTCAGGAAGTATTTCTTCACGGAGAGGGTGGTGGATGCCTGGAATGCCCTTCCGGAGGAAGTGGTGAAGACCAGAACTGTGAAGGACTTCAAAGGGGTGTGGGATAAACACTGTGGATCCATAAAGTCTAGAGGACGTGAATGAAGAGTGGGTGGCTCGTTGGAATGACGGCTACTATCTGGAGATAATACTCTTATTCAATAAACATACACACGGTTAATGTGACTCCAACATTGCTCTAAGTTTCAACGGCAAGAGGAAATGTGGAAAAAAGGATTTGCATTCACAAAAAAGCGGGGAGTAGCTTGCTTGTTACGGAGCTATTACCCCAAACCAAATAAGCCTGATACTTCACTTTCAATGCATATCCAGCATAGCTCTCTACTTCAACGGCAGGGGAGAAAGTCTGATACTTCACTTTCAATGCATATCCAACATAACTCTCTGCTTCAACGGCAGGGGGAATGAAGAAAGGTGGATCTATATACAGACAACAACCAATAAGGACTGAATTATTTAGTCTGGGTGGGCAGGTGCGCATGGGTGTGGCTTGCTTATTGCGGCGGTTACTACCCTAACTAATTGGGCTAGATATTTCACTTAGATGCAGTTCCAATATTGCTCTCTCATGAATGGTGGGGGTGGAAGGGAAATAGAACCAAAAGGTTACTAAAGTGCAAAAGTTGCTGGGCAGACTGGATGGACCGTTTGGTCTTCTTCTGCCATCATTTCTATGTTTCTATGTTTCTTTCATGACCAGGAGCAGGGTGGCGCCGAGGGTGCCCCCACTCCCCACAGGTGAGTCCTGCCTGGGCAGCGGGTGAGGAGTGCTGGAGGTTCTCGCTTCCGCAGGATGTGATGGGAGACCATAGCTGGGGGGGGGGGGGGGGGGAGCAGAGGCGGGGAGCAGGAGGGGGCTGCAGAGGAGGCAGGAGAGGGGAGGAGATTCGAGCATTTGGGGAGGGCGAACATGCTTCAAAAAAAAAAAAATGAAAGGGGAGAGAGTGCTCGCATGATTGTGTTCATGTGCAACGTGGGCAGCCCAGTGTTAGGGGAGGATTGTTGGTTCCTCACGCCTGTACAATGGGATGGGCCTTCTGTTGGAGGCACCATGTCAGTTGCGGGTATGGGTTGGGTTGGGGTGGGACCCTCATGAGCCAGAGGCATTGACACTGAGGACGAGATGAGGGCGGAGCGGCTGGGGCCGGTGCAGGGGAGTAAGAGGTGGGAGCTGGGGGCTGGGTCCTCCTGGGGGCGCTCTCTCACTCTCTTCCCTCCCAGACATCTTTGTTTGTGGTTGTTTTATGAACCAATGATGGCTAGGAACAGAGTCAGGTCTCTGTGAGATGAAACACTACTTGGTGGTGGAGGGTCTATGGGGCAAGTTCTTTCCTTTTAGTGGCTGCCTTGAGGTCAGTATCTCACAGTGTACTCGTGGTCTGCGTGAAGCAGAGGCTTAAGCTCTGCATCATCAGCTGGCAACATGCAAAGCTAATATATATCAGATGTTTTTGGGGCAATGTGAATTTGGGGCCACTTTGAGCAGCCCCTTCTTCTGAGGGCATGTCACCTTGCCAACTTAGGATATCTTACAAGCAAAGCTTTATTTTATCGGGGTTACTTTACTCACATGTTCGGTCTAAGGAGGGACCCAGGTGAGGTGAGGTCCAGCATTGGGGCGATTTCACCGCCTCTGTTGGGGACGCTGAGGCTGGTGGTGGTTTCAATGGCAGCAGTGAGCGGCCAGGGTTGGGGGACCGCGCTGAGGGCAGAGCCTTGGATGCTAAGTGGAACACATCAGAGAGGAGGAATAGCATAGTGTTTTGAGCAGCGGGCTATGGCCCAGTGAAACCAGGGTCATATCCCATGGTCACTACTCTTGACCTCAGGCAAGTCATTAAAAGGAGTCGAGGCGAAAACCAAGGAAGCTAAGGTTCAACTCCCACAGATTTTTCTTGTGACCGCAGCCGAGTTATTCCTCGCATCTGTGTAGGAAGGCAATGGGACACACTATGGAAATGGTGATCAGGGGCGCTAGCCGCCAGGTCCCCTACTTGGACCAGCCCAGCGGCAGTTGAGAGATAGGAAAAATATATATATATAAAAAAAAAAATGTGTTCACACCAGAGCTCCCACGGAGGTCTACAGCCACAAGTCAGCTGAAAGCAAGTGGCAGTGACCCGTTACCGATGACTAAGGCACTAGACAAGGAATCCAGAGGCCCACCCGCACTTACCACCCTATCAGAAATATGGGAAGGTATGCCCAAGCAACTGTGCAAAAGAATTCAAAAAAGAAAATGCATAGATATCTTTAGTATACTGCATGGATGATGCATATCCGAGGACAGAAACTGAAGGACGGCTTGGCTCCGATAGAAAAGGAGATGAGGATTCCAAAGAATATCGTTAACTGGATAAAGGCATTTCTTCACATGACAAGCATGGTGGGACATCGGGACCCTTCACAATATGGTCACATGTTAAGTTACGCAGTCAACATCTTCCAAGCATATCAAGACCATGAAGGTTGGGCCTGGATCAACTATGACGAGAAATGCCAGGACGAAAGGGAGGAGAATCGGTTCATGGCACGGGGAACGCAAGATGTCAGTCTCTGGATACAGCAGATGACACGCAAAATGGCAGATCAAGGAATACGCTCAAGAAACCCAAGAAGGCCATCTCCCAGCAGGCATTCAGTCAGGCGGGCACAGTCACAGGACAACACATGCTGGCATTATAACAAAACAGCTTGCACATTTCACCCACTGATGAAGTGCCCAAAAAGACCTACAACAGGGAGAGAGGTTAAAACCACCTAAGAACCTGCAGTTCGGAAAAGCATCATCACCCATGAAGCTGGAGACAATGATACCATGGCTGGAACTTTACCCACACCGTCAAACATGCACAGAAGATGGAGAGGATTTTGAGAAGGATTCATCATTCCATTCCAAGGCCAGATAAAGGGAACAAAGATTAGCAATGCATCATCTGCAAACCCAACATACAGACATAGTGCAAAAGAAGTTGGAAATCGAATTGGCACTCAGAAGGATGGCCGGTCCTTTTCCGCAGCAATTGTTCTAGAAAGAAAAAGGCAAATTCCAGCTCATTCAGAATTTGCATACCCCCCCCCCCCCCCCAGGAACATCTGTAAATGACCAATTGCCCCCTGAGGAGTGCTCGGTGCAGTATGCATCCTTTGATTTAGCAGTAGCGATGATCAGAACATCTGGTGGGGGGGCTCTTACGGCAAAAAGCTGACATAGAATTGGCCTTCAGACTCCTTCCAGTACACCCAGGAAGTTTCCCTTTACTGGGGCTCGCATTCAGGAAGCAATATTACTTTGATAAATGCATGCTGGTGGGATGTTCAGTCTCATGTGCTTATTTCGAGCTATTTAGCTCGTTTTTGCATTGGGTGACAGCGCAAAAATCAGCATCAGACAACATTATTCACTATTTAGACTACTTCGAGATCAAATACCTGTTACGGGAATTCCAGTCCATTGCTGAGGATTTCGGTGTTCCTTTGGCGCACAGCAAGACCGAAGGTACGGCAATAATCATTTCCTTCCTTGACATCGAGCTGGATTTCCAACAAGATGGTAGCCAGGCTCCCTGAAGAAAAGGTCGAAAAACTCCGCAGCTTAATATAGCAAGCATCATCATCAAAGAAGATAACTCTACGAGTTGCGTAATCCATCCTGGAAACCTGGAATTTGCATGTCGGGTTATTCCCAAAGGAAGAGCCTTCATGAGAAGACTAGCAGCAGCCACAGTCGGGATACAGCGACCCCATCATTTCCTAAGAGTTTCAAAGGATATACGCATGGATTCTAAGGTACCAACAGTGGACGAAGCGGGGACACCCATGCGGGCGCACATATGGAGGATGGGTCTGCAACCACCTTCGAGTTGGTGTGCAGATATGTAGAACCATCTACATTGATGTCATATGGCCAGAGTTATGACTACATGACTGAGTTTCTGAGAGAAAGCAGATGAAGATAAGGCCACATTACCGACATCATAATTGTCAAATATGTTGCTACGGTGAAAGAGAACAGTTTATCTAGAAATGCCATAATAAAACATCTGGCTGACCTGTCATTCCTTTTAAAGCATGCAGGTGGGGTGACCCCACTAAGTCCTTCCTTCTGAAGAAGATGAGGACAGGATGGTCAAGGAAAGTAGGGCTTACCATCGATAGCAGACACCCCATTACACACAACATGATGAGGACGCTCTGGACCCTATTAGCATTGATTTGCATGGCTAAGTCTGAAACGGAACTATTTCATCTGGCCTTCTCACTCATTTTCTTCAAAGCATAGAGAGTGAATAAATTGGCTGCTGCCAACAAAGATGGCACAGGAAATAGCGGATTACTTAGGAGGAATGGGTTGGATGCCATACACAAGTCCAAAACAGACCACACGGTTGCTAAACGTGTGGCAGGGCGTGACACCTGCCCAATACGCAATACAGAAAAGTAGTTGGCAGTGCGGCCAGATGGGGGGATGCACCTGCTGATTCATGCAGACAGAACCCTCTTAACCAGATATCAACTTGAAGCGGTACTTAAAGCAGCAGTTAAGAAAACGAATTTGGACACAAAGAAATTCACCACGCACTCTGTCAGAATTTGTGCAGCTACAAGCGTGGCACAAGCTGGACTTCAAGCAGCCACAATAAAGAGAATTGGACGATGGCGATCCAATGTGGTCGATATGATGGAGCTTATGGTCTAGGGGTAAGGATATGTGGTTTGTATCTAGGTAGTCTGGGTTTGTGTGGGGTAACCCACGAAAATTTCTCTTTGGATAGAGACCACATCTAACCAAAATTCTTAGTTATATCTTGCAGATCTGCCACAGGCTAAGCATTTAGATTGGATCATTGATCACTCCTATATACAGTAGGCCACTAAGAGACCACACGGACGTCCCACACTAAGGACTGGAAATGCAAAGGTGAGTCGTCACATGGATGGGAAAGCCCGACACACATTGGGAACAGTTATGGTCCCTACTACGGCACTCGAAGGCTGCTCTGGAAGTAATAGTAATACAACTGGGTGGCAAGGACCTGTCCTCATTGAAGGCTGACGGTTACGACAAATTTGATAATGCTCTACAGGATGCCATCAGGGCATAGTCCGACAAAGGAAAAAGACACAGGCCACAGCTTATTCATTAGATGGGGAGACACGAGGCAAGGATCCTCCCTACCTCGTGTCTTGGTTGGGCATATTGTAAGTGGTGCTGGTGACATCACAGGACGGTATGGTAGCCGTTCAGCACCTTGGGTGGCGCAAAAAGTTGGGGGCGCGGAATGCGCCGATGGTTCGGGGCCCCCTTGCTTGGGGACAAGGCAGGGGGCCCATAGAGTAAGGCTGCCTTGCTTGGTCCCTAAGGCGGGCAGCAGTGGAGACATCATACTGGCTCGGGTACCCAGGGAAGTTTTTCATGATGTGTTAAATAAAAGCTGTGGCCTTATTTTACCAATGACAGTTTCTGCATTTTCCATGTTTACAAAAATGAGTGCATAATTTTGTCTAAGGTATGATAAGGGGCCATAAGGTAGGGGACGATGGCCATGTGGGTAAAGTGGCGGCTGCTAGCGCTATACATTTTCATTCAAAATTTGGATCGCTTCTCAGATAGATTCTAATGAAATTACTTCAGACCTTACCAAATCTTTTCGGGTCACAACAGGCAGTTCAACTTCCTCCCCTTTGGCTGTGAAGAATTTACACCATCGGCAGCTTCCCCGGAATCAGCAGGAGCTCTTTGGGGCTCTACCATAGTCCCAGTAGGACTCTCGTTCTCCAAGTCCATGTTACTCCTTTCCCCCATTTCACCCACCGGTGATCCATGGGGGTAACTAGAGAAATGGACTTCTGCCGAGTTATCCGGGGCCCTTCAATCCTCCAGAGACAGAAATGTTAGTAGCTCCTGCAGGGTGGCAGGTTCTATTTCCTCCTGCTCACCTCGTTGTGAGCCTACTCCTGAGGCGAAAACCTCCCGGACCACATGGGCATCCATCAGCCCTACAGTTTGTAGGGTTGTGGGAGTGGTCGAGGACTCACGCTCCCGTGCTCTCTATTTCATCACAGAATGTGGCATCATGCAGAAAACTGTAATCCAATGGAGCACTGCTCACCAGCATCTTCACAGATCTGCCATCTTGGATCCCTTGGTTCTTCTTGATGAGCAGCCCTCTTCTCCTGAAATGGATCACCGGGAATTTACATTGATAGCAGCTCCCAGAAGTACAGGGGAAACACAGCCCGAGGTGAAGATAGCGGCAAAAACTCTTGATGGATCCATAGGTAGCGATGTTGAATCCCAAGTAAAGGGAAAACATAGGGTCCTCGGATGGACAGTAAAGGGTCCCTCTAGAAGGATTTGCAGCAAAAGAACTGTAAGCTTACCAGACAAGCCAGAAGGTGGCAATATGGTCCTTTGCGGGCAGCGGAGACAGCACTGGGTGAATAGGTGAAACAGACAAATCAGGATCTCCCAATACTGATTCTACCAGCTCAGAAAAAGCTGCGTGAAGGACACTGGGGGATGATGGCCTGCGAGCTATAGATTCAGAACAACTCACCATGTCAGTATTATGGAGAAGAGATAACAAGATGACATCTCAGGAAACCTGGAATGGAGTTAGTGGCTGGAATTACCACTTGCACAGAGCAGTCAGGATGATGGCTGCAGATGGTCCTATGACAAAGCAGGGACTGGATTGAAACTGGTGGGAAGGAGCCAGGCCTAGGGTGCAAGTGGCTCCTGCAGGTCATTCAAACCCAAGGACCTGGAGTTGCTGTGGAATCTGTAGCTTACGAGGGTATACGTCCCCCAAAGATCGAGAGTACTCAGCGGAAGAAGAAAGAGACTTGCAATGGCTACAAGTATTAAAACCTGGGCGCAGGCGCCTCCTGCATGTCGCATGGAACCCAGGAAGAAATGCAGGTATCTCTTGTGGATTGAACAGAAATAGTCCCTGGAACAAGTGCAGGTGCCTCCTGCAGGTCGAGGGGAGTTCCAGGACTGGACTGAACTCGAACTGGATCTGGATGCAGGCGCCTCCTGTGGGTCGTGAAAAAATCCAGACATACCAACGTGAAAAGGCAAAAAAATTTTTTTGGCTAGAAACAAGAATCAAAAGTCCAGGAAACTTGAGCCCGTCGCAGACACACGCTCACCAAGCTCATGGCCTTCACATCCTGTTGTGAGCGCGGGGGTGCGGTCGCTTGCTCTAGAGGGATTGTGAGCCCTTGGCCCAAGGTGCGGCTCAGGGAGGTGGGAGGTGAGAGTGTTCAAACATGGACTGGAGCTGGAACAAGCCTGGACCAGGATCAAGACATGGGACATCAAGGACTGGAACAAGGCAGGCTCAGTCCTCCACTGGACCTGCATGCACAGGTGAGACCCAGCAATGCAATGCTGGTCTCGAGTAGCCCTACGGCTACTCGGTAGCCCTTCCGGGCCTGCCGCTTGGGAATGAGTGTGTGAGGCCAGAATGGAGGCTGAGGGCAGGAACAAGATGAGACATGGAACTCAGGAACTAGGAAGACTCAGACGAGGACTCAAGGATCTTGGAAGACTCAAGCGAGGACTCGAGGAAATTGGAAGACTCAGGCAAGGATTTGAAGAACTTGGAAGACTCAGTCGAGGACTCAGGATTCAGGCACTAGTAAAGGGTGATTACTGCACCACAGCGCGCCCTACACGCCAGAAGCGAAGCGGACTCCGGATGAGAAAGTGGAGACTTAGAATTGGAAACATGTCGAAAGTTCAGGAGAGGCCTACACCGAGGCGCACCCTACACAGCCGCGACAGAGCAGAATCTGGCTTGAGTCTGGATGGAAGCAGGAACATGCAACTCCGAAAACCGGGAGCAGGATTCAAGACTTCAGAACTCGGATTCAGAAACAGACCTCAGCATAAAAGCAAGGGCCTTCTGAAGGCAGTCGTGAAGACAGGCTTTGTGCCATGAAGCGCCCTACACAGCCCCCCATGGGCTGGTCAAGAACCACGACGGGGCATGCCAGGAAAGGTGGTCGAGCAGGAAACCTGAAAGCAGGACGAAGAGCCGGAGACGAGAACATCAGGGCCAGGACTGGAACACTAGGAGCAAGGAACATCAGGAACATTGAACGGGTGATGAAGGAGCTCCAACAAGGGACAAGACCAGGAACATCAGACGAAGGAGACCAGGAACATCAGGATCATTCAATGAAGGAGACCTGGAACATCAAGAACATCTAACGAAGAGCCATCTAGACACGAGAAGACCATGGAGGACCTTGACTGGAGAGCGACCACAGGCAACTGTGAAGACCCGATGCGAGGCATGTAGTGATGACATCATGTGTTGGGGCCTCAGAGCTTTTCCCACCTCTGGCTCTTTAAATGAAGAGAGCAGTTATTTTAATTGGGTTTAAAATAGGTTTGGATAAGTTCCTAGAGGAAAAATCCATAAACTGCTATTAATTAATTAATTAATAAGCAATAGCAGCTTGAGATTTATTTAATGTTGGGGAACTTGCCAGGTACTTGTGACTTGAATTGGCCACTGATGGAAACAGGATACTTGGCTTGATGGACCCTTGGTCTGACCCAGTATGGCATATCTTATGTTCTTATGTTTAGTCTTTCTTTGTCCCATTCTTTCTAAAAAAATGTTTTCTATATGATGGAACTAGTCTCTCCTTGTTTTTATCTGCCACATTGCTAACTTTTTTCACCTCTCTCTCAGCAAACCTTCCAACAGATTAACTCTAGCAAAAAGAAAATTGAAAATGTCAGTTGTAGAAAGATGCCTACACTAACTAGGTTTAAGGCCAGTATCTGTGGGTGCATTTTTGCCCATCATGGATACACATTCTGTTATTGATGCTTGAGCCAGGATCATGACTAATTGAACTGTTACAGCTGTGGTCACTTGCCAACCAAGGTGCAGCACTATCATGTCTGGAAGATGGAGGCCCTTCGGAAGCACCATAAGCCTCGGTGTGAGGCTAAGCAACAGAATCATGGGCTTTGTTATGGTGAAAAATGTCTTTGAGTTCCTGGCATAAGGAGTTGAGGAAAAACATTTCCTTACCTTGTCCCTGTAAGAAGGGTAAGACCCACCTGGATGTGGTGCCACACTCTGGATCTATTCCAGGTCAGAGGATGAGCATGACATGGAAGTTTACTGTGCTGGAGAAGACACATAGACATGTGTCTAAGCAGCAAGAGGGACTTCCCACCTACCAGAGCAGGAGCCCCAGGAGTGGGACCCTGCTTATGCCAAGAAAGAATTTAGCCTCATCGACACAGGTGCCATCTTTCTTTCTGGTTCAGAAACAAAGTTGTCTGTTCTACCCAGACTCAGGGCCCATCTGGGCAGAGCATACACCTCAAGGCACCATCAATGCCCTAAGTATAGATAACCATGGTGCTATCTGAGGTGCCAGAACAAAGCACTTTTGCATGGAAATTCAAGAGTCTTGATGTAGATGTCATGGTGTGGAAGGAACTGCTGGTGCTATCAATACAGAGGAGCTCTGATCTTCAAGAATTATCTATGCAGCCAGCATGGAGCTCCTCAGAGCCAGGTGCAACTGTAGTCTGCTCTTCTACAGTTTTATCATCAACTCTAAATAAGAACAAGCTCATCTGGGATTTTGAAGAAGATGTGTCTCCTCCAGCTCCAGCTCAGAGAGCTTACCAAGCAGTCAGAGCCCAATTAGCTTGCGAAGAATTCCTTTGCCTCCTTAATGCCTGAAGATAGGAGAAGACGATTAGAGTCTGTGGTCCTAAGTTGAAGAAATGTTTCTGCACAGAGAGGCTGCTCTAAGTTTCATGTCACTGCATACTTTGCTGCTGGAGCTGTCTGCACTGGGTATAAATCCTCACTAGGAAGAATTGGATTCTCCTCCATAGGTCTCCCTTCTTGGATCAAACGGTAAAGACATGGGATGTATCTGGTTTGAGTTCCTTCCTGATTTTTCCCCTCTGGGCCAACAGAGGTCTCCACTTCAGTTGCCTTCTTCATCTTCAGGTCATGGCTTAGCATTCCCTCATGGTCAGGAGATGAGGAGGGGATTCCAAATGATCTCCTTCTAGACTTGCTGGAGCATATCTCCACTCTAGAGGATATCTGCTACTTCAGATTCCTGAATAAGTTAGCTAAGACCCTAGACTTCAATGTTAGGAAGGAAAATGACATGAGATGGCTGCAGGCTCTTTAAGCTGCAACCTCCAGTGGATTCTGTGGTTAATCCTGTTCATAAGCTTCTCAAGAACCTCCAGATAAGGATGTGGTGAATGTCTACCTCATGCCTTCTGGTGGCCCAGAAAGTGGACTTAAATTACATAGAGAAGCTTCCACTCGCTTCATGTTACTAATGGTACTAATCAGTGGTGACGGAGTCAGCACTTAGGCATGCTAAGCGCAATTGTGACTATTCTAACATGCCCCCAGGAAAAGACCTGCTTATTGTACTCATTTCACAAAAAACTCTTCTAGAGTTGTTTTATGTTGAGTGTCTGGATTACAGCTCACCCATGCTATGTGGTTGTGTATCTGCATGAATTTGTCCAGTATAATTAAAGCCCTCGATTGAGTCATCAGACCAAGAGCAGGCAGACATTAAAGGGTAGATTTAAAAACGTGCGTGCGCGTCCATGTGCACACGCTACCCGGCATGCGCACATGGACGCACCGATTTTATAACATGAGTGCACTGGCACACGCATGTTATAAAATACGTGGGTCGCATGCACATACGCACCAGATTTTTTAATCCGCGCGTATGTGCAGGCGGCACGCTCAAGGGGGTAAAATATGCAAATTTGCACACCGATGAGATCGGGGCTCCCCCAGTCTGTTCCAATTTAGGAGTGGACTGGGAGGGAACTTTCCTACCCCCTACCCTAACCTCCCTTCCCTTTCCCTGCCCACCCCCTGGACCGCAGATCCCTGCCCATTTGTCAGGGCCCAGCACTAATGCATGTATCACCACTTATGCGCGTGGCTGGGCCCTTTTTAAAATGCACACAGAGTGTGCAGGGCCCGGCCACACGTGTAAGTGGTGATTTCTACACGCATAGCCGATTTAAAATCTGGCCGTTATTGAGCAGTGGAAGATTTGTTCTATCTATAAAGATTTCAACACCAGAGCCAGAACTTTGGCTATGGCCATTGGAGCCCAGATACTTCCGTAGTTGGGAGCTAGCAGCCTCCAAGATGATGTGCTAATTGTCTCACAGATTTACTCTGAATGGGGGACAACGTATTCAGTGATAAAGTTAAGGAGATGGTGGCTATGATTAAGGAGAATCAATCCACACTACATTCATTGTCAGTTGTGGCAGTGGATCAGATGGCTCTGGCTAAACAGCCATTCTTCCAAAGATGCCTCTTATGCACTTTTTGGTATTATCATGCCTTGCTCCTGTACAACAGCAGCAGCTTCTTGTTTGAGGGTGTCAGAATGTGAAGCATCAGCCTAAGACTCCACAGTAGATACAGTCTAAGCCAGGTACCAATTTTTGTTGGTTCTGAGGTACCCCTCTCACCCCCCCCCCCCCCACACCTCCACCAGGGAGCACATGTCCATTCCTTCCTACCAGAGTGGGACTAGATCACAAAGGAACAGTGGGTCCTGCAAATTGTGCAATATGGCTACCACTTGCACTTCTTTTGCCTTTCTACTAGAAGATTTTGGTCTTCAATTCAGACCTGTCTCAATCTGCCCAACTACAGTTGGAAATGGAATTGTTCCTCCTGCAAAGGATGATCAAGGAGTATGGTCATGGGTTTTATTCCTGGTATTTCCTAATCTCCAAGAAATTGAAAGGTTTGAAGCCTATACTGGATTTATGAATACTGAGCAAATTGCTGGTTTGGGAGAGATTCACGATGAACTCCCTCCAGACAATGTTTTCACTCAACCAAGGATTGAATGTGCACTCTGGTTCTGAAGGATGCTTATGCATACATCCCCATTGATGCCTCCCACCAGAAATTCCCCAAGTTTGTGGTAAAGGACATTCACTACTAATATAAAGTGCTCCCCTTTGGCCTATCTGAGGCCCTGAGGTTATTCAAGAAATGCTTGGCAGTGGTGGAAGCACAACTTCATTGGCAGTGTGTCTACATGTTTCCTTACCTGGACAATTGGCTGGTGCTGGACCTGTCACTGTCAGGAGTAGTAGAGTTCCTTGAGAAGATCATTTGGCTCCATTAGTCCCTGGGGTTCCTAGTCAACTCTGCCAAGTTGAACTTGGCTCTGGTTCAACATCTATAAACCAACATGAATTTACATGTGATGAGTGCTATTAGCTATGCGCTGGTTTGGACAGGCATTTTGGATGCACTAATACCCTTATTGCATGAGGGGTTTTGGACATGCATCCAAAATGAGCAGCCAAGCATGTGAAAAGCCGTGCGCTCAGCTGAGTGCACTATACTGCATCAGCCTTTAGTGTGTAATGAATAGCTTGCAATTCTAGTAGATTGATAGACAGATAGATAGATAGATAGATAGACTCTCTTCAGGAGAAAGCATTCCTCATAAAGGACAGGTCTCATAAAGTCTCTCCTTCAGCAACGTCAACCTTAATCCTACATGGGCATATGGCTGCTGTGGTGCATGTGATTCCCATGAATCATTTACATATGCAAGGTCTTTAGTGGTACCTTCAAAGCCAATGGGATCCGCTCTAAAACTTTTAGCCCATCAAATCTCAGTGATTCCAGAATGAGGGAATCTCTTCAGTGGTGGTCACATCCAGAAGTTCTGAGAGTAGGTCTCTTGTTATGTGTACCACCATATCAAGTTACTCTACCAATGCTTCCACCAAAGGTGGCTCCTACTAGAGCCACAGGAACACAAAGTTTGTGGTCACCAGTGGAGAGTCATCTGCAAATCAATCAGTTGCACATTTTTTATGCACTGATATTACGTTGGCCTGTAAGAGTTTTCTCTCACCTCCTCTCAGGAAAGAGAATTTTGATCTAGACATTCAGATGACCATGTTTTACATAAACAGGGAGGCACAGGCTCTTCCACCCTCTTCCAGGAGGCCATCCAAATCTGATCATGGGCAAGTCACCATAATGCCCATTTACAGGCAACTAATCTTTCAGGATTTCAAAATATGCTGGTAGATCACCTTAGCAGAGTATTACATCCATATTAGTGGTCCTTGAACAATATATTCAGTCACTAGGGAAGGCCGGTGATTGACCTAAATGCCTCAGATAGAAAA
This sequence comes from Rhinatrema bivittatum, assembly GCF_901001135.1. Classification (NCBI taxonomy): domain Eukaryota; kingdom Metazoa; phylum Chordata; class Amphibia; order Gymnophiona; family Rhinatrematidae; genus Rhinatrema; species Rhinatrema bivittatum. The sequence goes on from NC_042620.1 coordinate 99,054,469, forward strand.
AGAAATGTCAAAGAGTTCTGTTCCATGCATCTGAGCAAGTAGAGATTAGTTCCTGATGTTTTTATTGTAAACTGAAACACTGATCTACTTTATGCATGCCATCTGATCCCTCAAATTACCAAGACTGTCCAGAAAGTCCTTTAGAAAAAGGCAGGCATGATCCTCATTGCACCAGTCTGACCACAGCAAATGTGGTTTCCATATTTCGTCCATTTATCAGTCCAGTCTCTAATTCCACTGGGGATATCTCTGACCCTCCACTTTGGTCCTTCCAAAGGAAATGGAGGACATGCTGATTTCAGCTAGAAAGCATTCAACTAGGAGGTCCTATAACTTGAAGAGGAAGTTCTTGACTTGGTGTGAGATCAGTATCTGGATCACTTCTCCTGTGGCCTGAAGGATTTAGTTCAGTATTTAGTTCAGGATTTAGTTCCTTTCATTTCAGGTTTAGCATCTATTCAGTCAATGTTCATCTCAGTGCTATTACAGCATACCATAAGCCAATGAAAGGGGCTCCAGTTTCTCTCCATCCTTTGGTATCCAAATTAATGAAAGGATTGTGGCATTCCAGATATTCAGTCAGCAAACATCCAGTTCCATGGGACCTCAGTATAGTACTAGCTCAATTCATAAACCCTCTTTTGAACCTTTCGAGTTGGTGGATTTAACGTTTCTCACCTGGAAAATGGTGTTACTTGTAGCCATCACTTTGACTTGAAGAGTGAGTGAATTGCAAGCTCTGATTTTGTACTCACCATACCTTGTGTACTCACCCTAAGTTCCTTTCAAAAGTGGTGTCTGAATTCCATATTAACCAAGCTATTGTGCTGTCTACTTTCTTCCTGTGTCCAAATGTGTAAAGAGGAGAAAAGGATCTTCACTCCTCGGAGCGTAAGAGAATCCTAGCATGTTATTTGTGATGGACTCAACCTCGTTGTCTTCTCAACTGTTTCTGTTTTTTCATACCAATAGATTGGAAATGGCTGTAGCCAAATGAACTCTCTCCAATTGCCTAGCAGACCGTATTGAACCCTGTTATGTGTTCGCTGGCCTGAAGATTTACAGATGCTGTCAAGGCTCATCAAGTGAGAATCATAACAACTTTAGTGGCTCACCTCAGGGCCTCTTCCATTAAAGACATTTGCAAAACTGCTACTTGGTCATCTGTGCACACCTTTATATATCACTACTTTCTAGAAAACATGTCCCGAAATGATTGAAACTTTGGACAAGTAGTTCTATGTAGCCTGTTCCCCCAGGAATCTACTTTCTACCTGGTGGGGCTGGGTTGTCTTAAGTAAGTGCTTCCACTATACAACCCTCAGCTTGGGACTCTCCATGCTTTATCGCTAATTCATGCCTGCTTGTCAATGGAGAAAACAAGTTTGCTTACCTGTAAACAGGATAGTCTATAGACAGGATGAATTAGCCATCCCTGGAAAGATGATTACCTTGCAGAAGCTTAAGTTCTGGAAGAGACTGATGGGCTCAAGAGGCCATGCACGTGCATGGGAACTTCCGTGCATGCTCAGTAAAATTTACTGAGCTATGTGAGATGGGTCCATGATGGGTTAAATTTTTAGCTCACACACTATTTCTGGATATCAGCTAACTGGATATATTATGGGCTACTTAGGAGGTAAGGCAGTTAGAGCAGAAGTTGAGGAGGCGTGTCATAGAGATCAGAGGACAGAGGGAGAGTGAGAAAGAAGTGAGAGAGGAGAGACATCAACGTATACAAATACTTAAAAAAAATTACACATTGTAATTTCAAACAAGAAGTTCATTTATCACAACTGTTTTCAAATATTTGTGTACACTTCATAGGGACAAGAATCACAAGTTTGTAAGTGGGTAAATGTGATTATCCATATAAAAATACAGTTTGATCATTTTCCCTTATATTCAGGTAAGAATACGTATGCTGTTTCACAATATGTGTGCTTTTACTCACCTGAAAAAGTGTGTGGCGTTGTCAGGTGAGTGAAAGTATGCACACAGATTTCATTTTCAAATCTCTGTGTGTACTTTCCAGCACTCATGGAACAGCATGCTCTGTGAGGAGTTTCATCATTGCCCTCCCTGATTTTAAGACAACACAATGTCGTTACTGTCACAAATAAAGTTTCAATTGAATGCAGTGATTGTACAGAAACATTGTACTGCATGAGTTCTGTGTCCTGAATGGTCTCAGATGGAATGAACACTTTTTAAGACAGGTGTTGCAGTGGAGACAAGGCTGCAGCAGTTGAGCGGTAAGTCACTCACAGAAAGCATTGAATAAGAATTTCGAGGGATGCTCACCAGAAATCCTTTTCTCCTCTAGTCCCTGGCCTTCTGAAGTGTCTGCTACAACATGCTGTGGATGAAGTGGATTCCGTGGAAGCAGTGGAAGTAGCTTTAGGAAATTGGGCATGTGCTGGTGTTGTCAGTCACCTAAACTAACTTTGATGGCATATGACAATGTAAATGATCATTGCTATCACTGGTGTGGTTAGTCTGTCTAAAGGTCACTGCATGTATTCTGAGACTTCAGCATGAATAGCCGCATGGATATTTATAGAATCTTTGATGTAAACCATTATTTGTATTTGAATTTAAAGTGATTGTTTATGACTTTAAAGCCCTAATAGATTGCCTCTTTCTCCCATTGCTGCCCTAATAATACAGGGTACTCATAGAGGGTTAGAATATTCATCTAGAAGCAAGGTACCCTTGATTTTCTCCTGGAAGAACTGTTCTAGCAACTGGCAACGGAACCAACACATGAGCAGTTGATACTGGACCTGGTACTTACAAATGGGAAACATGTTTATGATGCCAAATTGGGGGATCACCTAGGATCCAGTGATCACCAGATAGCGTGATTCAGTATTAGAGCACAAGCAAGGATCCTGGAACATCAAGGAAACTAACTTTGTTAAGATGAGGAAGTACCTCAAGAAGTAGAAGAGCAGTGGGCAAAACCAAAAGGAAATATTTTAAGGGCGACAAACTTTTTTATTAGGAAAATAAATAAAGGTACATGGAAAAAGTTGCAACTGTAGTTTTCTAAAGATGTGGCAGAAAAGGTAAGAAAAATGGGTAACATTCATAAATTACAAAAGATTGCAGAAAGAGTCAGATAGGCAATGATATCTGGAAAAGCTAAGAGAATCTACAAATAATACCCCATAATGATAGAATGAAATTAGGTTTGTAGTAATTTGTGCAAATTAATTAACAAAATTGAAATATCACATTTACATAAGTATTCAGACCCTTTCTATCACACTCAAAATTGAGCCCAGGTGTATCCTGTTTCCATTGATCATCCTTGAGATGTTTCTCCAACTTGATTGGATTCCACTTGTGGTAAATTCAATTGATTGGACATGATTTGGAAAGGCACACACCTGTCTATATAAGGTCCCACAGTTGACATTGCATGTCAGAGCAAAATCAAAGCCATGAAGTAGAAGGAATTGTTTGTAGACTTCTGGGACAGGTTTGTGTTGAGGCACAGATCTGGGACAGGGTACAAAAAATTGCTGTAACATTGAAGATCCTAAAGAACACAGTAGTTGCCATCATTCTTAAATGGAAGAAGCTCGAAACCACCAGGACTCTTCCTAGAGCTGGCCACCTACCCAAACTGAGCAATCAGGGGAGAAGGGCCTTGATCAGGGAGGTGACCAAGAATCTGATGGTCACTCTGACAGAGCTTCAGAGTTCAGCTGTGGAGTTTGGAGAACCTTCCAGAAGGACAACTATTTCTGCATCACTCTACCAATCAGGCCTTTATGATAGAGTAGGCAGACGGAAACCACTTCTCAGTAAAAGGCACATGATAGCCCAGTTGGAGTTTGCCAAAAGACATTTAAAGAATTCTCAGAGCATGAGAAACAAGATTTTCTGGTCTGATGAAAACAAGATTGAACTCTTTGGCCTGAATGCCAAGCATCATGTCTCAGAAAAACAGGCACCGCTCATCACCTAGCAAATGCCATCCCTAAGGTGAATCATGGTGGTGGCAGCATCATGCTGTCAGGATGTTTGTCAGTTGAAGGAACTTTGAGATTAGTCAGGATGCAGGGAAAGATGAATGGAGCAAAGTACAGAGAGATCCTTGATGAAAACCTGCTCTATAACACTCTGGACCTCAGACTGGGGTGACAATTCACTTTCCAATAGGACAACAACCCTAAGCACACAGTCAAGACAATGCAGGAGTGGCTTTGGGAGAAATCTGTGAATGACCTTTAGTGGCCTAGCCAGAGCTCGGACTTCGACCTGGTCAAACATCTCTGGAGAGACCTGAAAATGGCAGTATATCAATGCTCCCCATTCAACCTGACAGATCTTGAGAGAATCTGCAGAGAAAATGGGAGAAAATCTCTAAATCTAGGTTTGCCAAGATTGTAGCATCATACCCAAGAAGACTTGAGCCTGTAACTGCTGCAAAAGGTGCCTCAACAAAGAATTGAGTAAAGGGTCTGAATACTTCAGGTTTTATTTTAAATTAATTTGCACAAACTTCTACAAACTTGATTCGCTTTGTCATTATTGGATATTGTGTGTAGATTAGAAGGGAAAAATGCATATTATCTATTTAGAATAAGGCTGTAACATAACAAAATCTGGAAAAATTGAAGGAGTCTGAATACTTTCTGAATGCACTGTATATGTGTAATCAATTTCAAAAAGACCCATATCACTTTCAGTTTTAGGGGTACACAATCTCAGCATAGACTGGTTTTAATAGATTAACTGATGGGTGTGGAGGAGCATTCTAGTTTTAATATCCAATTCTTATAGATATTTATGGGACCAGTCTACTATTCCAGGATTTGCAAGATAATTAATAGCTTGTATCTTATTTTGTGTTGTTAAGGCATTTTTCAATATCATCTTCACTTTCCTATATTATTCTTTACTGATCTTTCCTCAGTATTTTATGATGAAATTTTCCAACTTCCTCTACTCCTTTATACACACCTTCCTGCTCCAGATCTTTATATTACAATCTTCAGTCAGGGAGATGTTTTCAGTTTTGCTTAATTTTCCTTTAAGGAAAGTGGCCTTAGCACATAAGTCCAGGGCAAATGTCATCTGAGAAACTCTTCACTACTTAGATTTGTTCTGCTAAATGAGCATCATTAGAACTCTAGTTATAGTATGTGAAATATCATTGGTAGGAGTTTGGTCGCTCTAAGGTTAATTCCAATTCCATAACACAAGGATTTAATTCGAATACTTAGTGGATTTAATGGCAGACAAAACAAAAGCAATGACAGGGAATCTCCTTGAAATATTGCTCACTGGATTTTAATATTAGAGATAACATATTGTCTATCCTTACAATTCAGATGCGGGCGGATTTTAAAAGCCCTGCTCACGTAAATCCGCCCGGATTTATGCGAGCAGGGCCTTGCGCGCTGGCGCGCCTATTTTCCATAGGCCGCTGGCGCGCGCAGAGCCCTGGGACGCGCATAGGTCCCGGGGTTTGTCGAAGGGGCGTGTCGAGGGGCGGGACCCAATGACGTGGCGTTTCAGGGGTGGGGCGCGGCATTTCAGGGGCGTGGTGCTGGCCCGGGGGCGTGGTCCAGGCCTTCGGACCAGCCCCCGGATCGGAGGACGGCGCGCCAGCAGTTCGCTGGCGCGCGTAGATTTACGTCTGCTTCTTGCAGGCGTAAATCTATGGACAAAGGTAAGGTGGGGTTTAGATAGGGCCGGGGGGGGGGTGGGTTAGGTAGAGGAAGGGAGGGAAAGGTGAGGGGAGGGCGAAAGAGAGTTCCCTCCGAGGCCACTCCGATTTTGGAGCGGCCTTGGAGGGAACGGAGGCAAGCTGCGCGGCTCGGCGCGTGCCGGCTGCCCAAAATCGGCAGCCTTGCGCGCGCCGATCCAGGATTTTAGAGGATACGCGCGGCTATGCGCGTATCTTATAAAATCCAGCATACTTTTGTTTGCGCCTGCTGCGCAAACAAAAGTACGCGATCGCACTGTTTTTAAAAATCTACCCCATGGAGTGTAGTCGGCCACATTTTCATGGTGAACTTGATGTACTCTATCAGTACAAGATTCACGTTACATTTTTCAAGACAATTTATTATCCAAGTGTTGAATGCTATCAAAGGCTTTCTTATAGTCAATCCATGCTACTCTGAGGTTTTGGCTATTTATACAGTTAGTCCTATGGCTCTATTCAGCATCAGCTGGTCTTTGGTTCCATATGCTCTCCCTCTATTATGCTTTTGTTCTGTTACCAAGATTTTATTAGAATTGATGTGATCATATGTTCTAGCTGCATCAATTGCAGTGAACAGCAAGACAAGCAGGATATTGGTCGATAGTTTGTGGGAACATTATTTGGCTCTCCCTTTGGGAGGAGGAATGCTCTTCCTGTTATTAGCCATTGTGAAATTAATTCTGACTGTCTGATCAACTGTTTTTTGCAGACAACCAGGTCTTGGTGGACAGAGGTCAAATATTTGAACCAAAATCCAGTGAATATTCTAGTTAAAAGTTGAGCACTCCATCAGAGCCTGAACATTTTGAGTTTGGGGCTCATTTTAACCGGGCTTCCAGCTTTCAGACCATTCCATGGGTTTGATGTTTGCCTTTTCTACCATTCTGCTTCTCTGTTCTAACTCATACAAATTTCTACAAAACTGTTGTTTCCTTTTTTGTTGGTGGGGTTTTAATTGTACTAATGCTGCTCTTTCCCAGTTTCCTGTAGAATTGTTTTGGGTTCTCTCTAAATGTTTTATTTTGGTGCCTCTCCTTTCTGTTTTCTTCATCTCTTTGCAACTCTTTTGCTTAGGCTGTTATTTTCACTTTATTATTGAAAAATATGAATTTAAAGTCTTCTTCTGATAGTGCAGCATATCTTAGCTTTATGCTTTGGACTTTTCTCATTGCTTTCAGTGTCTTTGACCTTTGAGGTATGTGTCTATCAGTGACACCTCTGTATGGAGTGATTTTTCTCTTCTCTATGTGTTTTCGAAGGAGAAGTTGTTATCTTCTTCCTGTTCTTCTGGCCTTGTCTCCTTGTTGGTAAAATTCTCTCAGTAAAAATATTTACTGCATAATATTGTATCCAATTAATGTCTGTGATATCAATAGATGGCTCCTTAATATGGATTATGGTTTTGTTCATATCATTTATCATGCTTTTAACTTTGGGTGTCAAATTTACCTTTAGTAGTCTTTCCCTCACCAAGAGCCGAGCATACCTATTCCTCTCCACATAAACCAGGCGTTCAACCACCAGTTCTTCATGTTCCTGATTCCTTTCTTCATTCTGCTTTCTGACCTGTTTTTCCCTTTTCCCCTCCTCCTGCAATACACCTTTATCTTTCATCTTTATCCTGGTGGTCTCTAGCTTTTCTGGTACCTTTCCTGTCGTGCTCTTCACTTGCTCAGACAACTCTCCCCTTGGATTTCTTTCTGCAGTTCTTTCTTTTTCAGCTATCTCTCTTTCAGCATCATCCTTCAACTGCTTTAAGATGTCATCACTTAAGTATTTATGTTCTATGATCTGTTTAAATAAAGATATTAATTTTTATTAGTTGCCTTTTGTAACCTTTGATATTATTACTCTTTTTCACCTTTTTTCGCTGGCTCTCTTGGTGTACCCCAGAGATTTAAATATGGGGTTTCAGTCATAAAAACAGCAGAATATCATTTCCTTTTTCTCTTTAGGGGTCCACCTAATAGTAGATAATCCTTTTATTTTTCTCAATCGCTACTGTAGCTTGTTGGCTGCTGTACTGGGTCCATAAACACTTTACCCTGGCCTATAGCTATACCAGAGATTTTATCTTCACCTGAAGGTTCAACACTATTGCTACCACTTTCATTAAACCTAATGCTTAGACTAAGGGCGACATGCAGCCAGTATGAGTTTTTCTTTTTGCTTCCTTTCATACTTCAATAGAAGTAGTCATCTGGCTGTGAGTTAGTCTAGATATTATACAACAAGGTCAGCAAATGAAGGTACTCAACAAGACTTGGTGAAAGGCACTCCTTTTACTCCATCTGATTATTCTCTCATCCCTAGACATCCCAGCTGTGTGACCTTTTCAATGTTTCTTTCAAAATGGGAATGTTTGCAAAAGACTGGAAGTAGACAGATGTGCTCCCTCTTCACAAAAGTGGAAGGAGGAGTTTGAGAACTACAGGTCTGTTAGTCTGACATTAGTGGTTGGATAACAAATTAATGGAACCTCTGCTAAAATACAGGATAGTACATTTTCTGGAATCCAATGAACTATAGGATCCAAAACAACATGGTTTTACCAGAGATCGATCTTGTCAGATGAATCTAATCAATTTCTTTGACTGGGTGATCAGACAGTGAGATCAGGAAACAGTGCAAAGTTTTTGACAGATTCTACAGAGGAAAAGCCATTAGGAAAAAGGATATGATATTGCCTTTGTATAAGTCTCTAGTGAGACCTCAATTGAGATACTGTGTCCAATTCTGGAGCCAAACTTTCAAAATAATATAAACTGATTAGTTGGTCCAGAAAGCAGCTACTAAAATGGTTAAATATCTTTAAAATAACATATGGGCTAGACTTAAAGATCTAAACATGATACCTTGGAGGATTGTGGATTGCGAACTGGTTAAAAGATAGAAAACAGAGAGTAGGGCTAAATGGTAAATTTTCCCAATGGAAAAAGGTGAATAGTGGAGTGCCCCAGGGATCCTTTTAATATATTTATAAACGACTTGGAAATGAGAACAAGTGAGGTAATCAAATTTGCAGATGACACAAAAGAATTCAAAGTTGTTAAATCAGAAGAAGATTGTGAGACATTTGAATACTGGGAGACTGAACATGCAAATGGCAAAAGAAATTTAATGTGGACAAGTGCAAAGTGATGCACTTAGGAAGGGTAACCCAAATTATAGCTACATAAGGCAAGGTTCCATATTAGGAATCACCGCTCAGGAAAAGGATCTAGTCATTCAAAATACAATGAAATGTTCTGCTCTATGTGCAACAGCAGCCAAGAAACCAAATAGAATGCTAAGGATTATTAGGAAAGGAATGGGAAATAAGACAGAGAATATAATAATGCCTCTTTATCGCTCCATGGTACAACCTCATCTTGAGTAGTGTGTGCAGTTCTGGTCACCACATCTCAAAAAAGATATAGCAGAATTAGAAAAGTTACAGAGAAGGGCAACCAAAATGATAAAGAGGGTGGAACAATTCCCCTATGAAGAAAGGTAAAGAGGTTAGGACTATTCAGCTTAGAGAAGAGATGGCTTAGGGGATATATGACCGAGGTCTATAAAATGAGTGGAATGGAACTAGTAAACATTAATCATTTGTTTACTCTTTCAAAAAGTACAAAGACCAGGGGACACACAATGAAGCTACTAGGTAATACATTTAAAGCTAATAAGAGAAAATATTTTTTACTCAACGCATAATTAAGCTCTGGAATTCGTTGGCAGAGGATGTGGTGAAAGCTATTAGTTTAGCTGAATTTAAGAAAGGTTAGGGCAAGTTCCTGGAGAAAAATCCATTATATAGAACACCAGAATTTTGGGATTGGTCTTCACAAGAATGCTGCCTCTTCTGAAGTAAGGAAACCTCTTCTGAAGTAAGGAAACCCCTCCTCCACCCACTTATCCATGACAATCACAGGGTGAATAGAAATCAGAAGTTCCCAGATATGGAGAAGGGATTTCTTTTTTAATCCTTTTGAATAGTTGATGTTACCTCTTATGTCTGCTATTTTGAAATATTTTATTGTGTTTTGGGAAATTAAAATTTTTTTTTTATGAGTTTCTGTTACATAAGGGGTGTTTAGGGTGCCCTTGGGCCTCAGCCCGGGCCCAGACCTTCAGGGCCGAGCCGAGGGTTGACGGTGGCTCCGCATGGCTGACGGGCTGACCCTCTACCAGGCCTGCAAGCTCCCAAGGCTAATACCCAAGGATGTTGGAAGTTGAATGGTCCTCTGACCAATCCGAGCCCTTTCGGACCTGCTGCGAACATCATGGAGCAGCAGGCCTGGCCTGAAGTTGAGGGCAGATGGAGGCCTTGACACGTAGATGGACTATGGTCGATGCGGCGGCATCGCAGACAAGACACTTGACAACAGCTGGGTTGATGCATCGGCATCATGGACGAGGAACTTGACAACAGCTGGGTTGGTGCATCGGCATCACGGGCATGACGAGGAACTTGACATCCAAACAGGCAACACAAAGGCATGGACATTGGCACTGTCTCTCAGGGCGCCCTACTCAGGCCACCCGCGGGACTGAGTCGCAGACCACCCTGTCCCACTGTGTGACCTACACAGCCCCTTGCAGGCTGGTCACGGACCACGAGGAGAAAAGGACAGCGCAGGGAAGGTCCAGGCAAAGAGGGACTCCAATGATGAAGCCGGTGTCACCCAAAGCTCCCTCTAAGGCTGGCAGGAACAGAGGCTCCGGAGCGCAGGGACCAATCCCACCTGCAGACCGCACCAATCCCGGGCATACACCATCCGGGAACCACGGCTCTGCAGGAACGGAAGGCTCAGGAGCACCAGACAAAGACGCAGGGAAGAACATCCTGGCAGGCGGACACATCAGGATAAGGAAAATCATGGCGGAACATCAGGACATGGGCAGGGACCTCAGGCAAGACATCAAGACACGAAGACGTAGTATAAAAGCAGATGAGACGAGGAGCTCCACGAAGAACAGAAGATCTTACAAGGCTCTGGCAGGCAGGAGCCTCCAGAGGGAAGTCACGATGATGCAAGGCCAACACAGAATAAAGTTGAAGTCCTTTTATAGGTCTGCAGACCGGCGACTCCCTGGGAGGAGTTTGGCAGGCCCACACCTAGCTGGCCCTATAACTACGGAGAAGTGCTGCGGGCCGACCCCTAGGGAAAGGGCGTGGCACAAACCAGGAAGTCCATGCAAGCACAAGCAGCCTCAGGCAGGCCCCAAGGACATCGAGGCCTCCCAGGCCCTGGAGCAAATCCTGGACAGTTCACAGGCGAGCCCCTGGCTTGGAGCGGCCTCCAGGAAGAGGTAAGGTGCCTCCTGTAGCACCGCTACAGGAGGGTTCATAACAGTTTAATTATCGGATTTTATTTTAATATTCAGCTGTATTGAAATATTTTTATTAGTATGATTTACTGTTATGATTCAAAGTTTTATATTTCTTGATTGTGTTTTATGAGGAATGTTTATGTTTTTCCATTGCTGTACTCCATACAGAGTCTGATTTCTGATTTCCAATTCAGTTTTTGTTTCAATGTTTCTATTTATACTTTATGGTAGAGGTGGCCAACTCTGGTCCTCAAGAGCCACAAACAGGACTGATTTTTCAGGGTATCCACTGTGTTACGATCGTGGACCCTTGGGCTGGCTAGAAGGTAGTGATGCAGCGCTGGAGAAAACCCACAGCGGAGTCGTAGCCGGGAGGCAGACTTGAAGCAGAGATCCGAGAGAGTCTTCACCACTGGAGACACGAGATCCCCCCACGAGGAGCCCTTGGGGACCCGAGCTGCTTGGACTTAGGCGTAAGGAAGAAGTTGGAGCCGGGAGACCAACAGGAACTTCACCACTGGAAGCCCACAATCCCCCCCGGGAGGAGCCAGTGAGGACCCGAGCCGCTTGGACTTAGGAGCGGTCTCCGGAGGACGATGGTTGAAAAGAACTCCAAATCAAGGCGGGCTGCGGAGATGCCAGAAGTAGAACTGGGCCATGAGTCAGGGCAAGCGGCAGACAGCAGAGGCCAAGGACAAGCCGAAGTCAGGAGCCAGGAAGATGATCCGAAGTCAAAGCCAGGAGACGAGCTGAGGTCAGGAGCCAGGAAGACGATGGAAAGTCAAAGCCAGGAGATGAGCTGAGGTCAGGAGCCAGTAAGACGATCCAAAGTCAAAGCCAGGAGATGAGCCAAGGTCAGGAGCTAGGAAGACGCAGGAATGAAGACAAGACAGCAACTAGAGAACTCAGAGAGAGTGAACCTCGTTGCAAGGCAAGGTAAGGATGAACTGCAGGGTTTAAATCCCTGCCGGCGTCTGATGTGTTGCCGGGGGCGGAGCCATCTTCTCCCGCACTGGTCCCTTTAAATTTGCAGTCCTTGCAAACGCACGCGCCTAGAGGGGCGGGGCCCGTTGAAGGACGTCGGCGGCATCTCCCTCCCCGAGGGAGCGCCATGAGCAGGAGCCAGCCAGGCCTGAACAGGCCCCAGAGAGGCCGAAGAGGCCCGGAGCGTCCCCGAGGTAGGGAGGGGGACCGGGGCATGGCCTGGGACCGCAACACACAGTAAATATGCATAAGGTATATTTGAATGTATTGCCTTCCTTGTATGCCCTTATTTATTTATTTATTTATTTATTTAGAAGAACTTGTTACCTGCACCCTCCAGTGTTCTGGTGGGTTAATACATAACATTAATAATAATACATAGAAACATGTCCATACATGATACATCGAAACAAGAATAAAAACAAAAATACAACTTAAGTACTGCTAGGTAGAAAAAAGGACATCAAACTGGACTGGACTAGAACTGAAATAAGGAACTATAAAACAATGCTGGAAAAAGAGGGACTAAGACAGGGTTAGAAAAATTAGGAATTTGTTAATTTCATGGAATGTCTGGCTGAATAAGTAGGTTTTCAGGGCCTTCCTAAAGTCTTTGGCACTAGATTGATCTAATGAAAAGGAGAAGCGCATTCCAGATGGTAAGGCCTGCAATTGAAAAAGCTCGATCTCGTGAGATTGCTAATCTGGTATGTTTAAAAGAAGGAATTTCAGAAGGCGCTGGTTTGATGATCTTAGATTTTGAGAGGGGATACAGAAGTGTAGGATTGAGAGTTATCAGGGCTATTGATATTATGAATGAGATTGGATATAATGGATGATATTTTATATGCGATATGCCACTGGACTGGCAACCAGTGTATGTATATATATATATCACATGCATATTTTTTGTGGATATCCTGAAAACCAGGCCTGTTTGTGGCTCTTGAGGATTGGAAGTGGCCATCCCTTATTTATACAATCTTCATTCTGTATTTGGTGAGTCTGTGTGTTCTGCATATATGACCAAGATGAGGTATTCTGCTGGCATGTAGTTTCTACGTAGGAATCTACAGCAGCCTAGCTTGTTCTGTTTTACTAATAGATTTATTTATTTATTTAGGAACTTTTCTATACTGGCATTAGTGGGTACATCATGCCGGTTCACATTCAACAAAAAGATGGAAAGTACATAAAACAGGGTATGGGGAGGGGATAAAATGAAAGAAGCGGCCAAGATGGCAATATGGAAAGACAAGTCATTTACATCTGCCAGTAACAAGAAAAGTGTGAAACAAATTAACCATATGTGGGGCAGCAAGTAATAACTAAAATCAAGAACCAAGAACAGAATCTATAAACAGAGTTCAGTACTATCTGCAGGATACAGAGCGATGAATATGGCTGATTTCAGAGTGGAAGGCACACGGGGTTAGTCAGGGTAGGCCTGTTTAAATAACCATGTTTTTAGTTTCTTTTTAAATTTGAAGGGGCAAGGTTCAAGGCGGAGGTTTGTAGGCAGGGAGTTCCATTGTGTGGGACCGGCAATTGAGAAAGCCCAGTCCCTTGTGGATGAAAGGTGAGCTTTTTTAAGGGAAGGCACATGGAGGGTTGCTTTATTGGTTGGTCTGGTGGGTCGAGTAGGATTTGTGATGCTGAAAGGAAAATCGAGCCACTTGGAATCATGAGAGTATAGGGATTTGTGGATAATGGAGAGGGTTTTATATAGGATACGAGATGGGATGGGGAGCCAGTGGAGGTCTTTGAGGATGGGGGTAATGTGGTCAGATTTGCGAGTGTTTGTGATGATTCTTGCTACTGCATTTTGGAGCATTTGGAGCGGTTTTATGGTGGAGTAAGGAAGTCCAAGGAGGAGGGAGTTGCAGTAGTCCAGTTTTGAGGACAGGGTGGCTTGAATAACGGTACGGAAGTCATGGGAGTGTAGCAAGGATTTTAGATTCTTTAGTACTTTGAGTCTGAAAAAACCTTCTTTGAGGATAGAGCTGACATGTTTCTTTAAGTTTAGTTGTTGGTCTAAAATGACTCCAAGGTCTCTTACAGTGAGTTGCGCAGTGATGGAAGCCATTTGCCAGGGAGGGTTTGGGAGTGGAGTGGTGGGAGATAAATAGTAGTTCTGTTTTGTTGGTGTTAAGGGCGAGGTGGAGGTTAGTGAGTAGGGAATTGATGGATGAGAGGCAGGATTCCCAGTACTTTAAAGTGTTGGAGATGGATTTATGGATCGGTATGATGATTTGAACATCATCAGCGTATAGATAGAACTTTAAACCAAGGTCTGAGAGTAACTGGCAGAGGGGGGTGAGGTAAATGTTAAAGAGTGTAGAGGAGAGAGAGGAGTCTTGGGGGACTCCTTGCGACAGGGAGTGGGGGGAGGACAAAGCATTACCTATTTCAACAGAGAAGGTCCGTTTAGTCAGGTAGGATTTGAACCATAGGAGGGCTAGGCCAGAGTATGGATTCAATTTCTTTGGAGGATGTGAGTTCAAGCGAGGCTAGGGAGGCAGAGGGAGGGCAAGTCCCTGTGGGAGAGGCATGCTGGGTGTTGGGGAATCTGGAGAGGAGGTTAGATATTTTGCTGTGGAAGAAGAGTGCCAATTCTTCACTTTTGGCAGAGGCTTCGGAGTCAGGTATGGAGGGCGGTGTAGATTTGGTGAGGCCTGCAACGTAGGAGAAGAGCGCTTTGGGGTTGTACATGTATTCGTGGATTTTTGATACATAGAAATCCCGCTTGGACTTAAGGGTGGTGATTCTATAGCAGTGAAGGGCAGATTTGTAGTTGGAGATATGTTGTGGAGACGGGTTCTTGAGCCAAGTTCTCTCTTTCTGTCTGAGTTTATTTTTCATTATTTTTAGCTCTGAGGTATACCAAGGGTTAGAGTGTTTGGATGCCGGGGAAAGCTCACATCGAGAGATTGGGCAGAGTGTGTGGGCAATGTCCAACGTGAGGTTGCTCCATGAGGCTATGGCGGTTTCGGGATTAGTGCAGTCGAGTTTGGGTAGAGAGTTGGATAGTGCTGAAATCAGATCGTCACTGGGGCAGGACTTTCTGAAAATTATGGTGTACTGGTATTTTAGGACCTAGTGTAATGTTTGCAGGATTGCCTTTTAATAGGTAGGGTTGTTACTGTTTGAGTGCTGTTTTGGCATGGGAGAATTACTATACTGTAATTTGGTTTACTCGTGGTTTTCTGAGGGTCAAGCCCACATCAGATGTGCTTTATAACAGACCTAATACCATATGGTTCAGGTATCTTTTTTGCAGGCTTTTCTGACTGGTACCAAGCAGTGCATGTAAATATAATATACAGTATGTCATAGTAAATTATGTTTTTAGCTCTGAAGACTCTATTTTGAATTTCCTTTTTGGGTTAGGGAAGTGGTTAATATGAAATTTTAAATGCATAATCTTTAATTGTTTGTGGAGAGAGCCAGGGTAGGGGGTGGGGAGTGACACAAGGCTGTAAAATTTGCCTTGGGCTCTAACACCCTTGCACTGGCCTGAGCAAGTGCACTACACACAGACTCCCACCATTCATCCATCTCCTACAGTTCTGGGGGCAGATGCTGGAGAAGGGTGGGATGTGGATGGTAGGGTTCCCAGGAGTCTGGAAGGGTTGTCAGTTTCCTAGGAATGTTGTCATTGATGCTTCTCTGGTAATCCTGACCTGTCTTCCCTTTCCAGCATTTCAAATCACCAAAAGGGCCAGAGTCCACCTTGGCTTCCTCAGTGATTTGACCTATCTGTGTCTCGGGATGGGGGTGGGAGGCAGAGGGAAGGGCAGGGAGTACTGTCACCTCCCTTGCCTCAAACAACAGATTGCCTTGAGCTACCCTTGGCCATCATGGTCTATGCTTCTTTGTAATCCAGTGATTCAGGGCAATCACATTCCTCTTAGATCAATATAGGATCAATCTGCCAGGGCTGGCCAATGTTGCAGTTGAGGATAATCTTAAGTTTCTGCTCCTTCCATATTCTGCGGGCTGCATATCACATGAGAATATATAGGTCAGTCATCTGTAGTGTGCATGGCAAAGCTTCAAGGACAGAAACATTGCCTGCTTGCTCTTATTCCTGTTTCTCAGTGATAGCAATACAATCTTCCAGTGGGGGTCCTTTGTGTCTAGCAGTTTGACATGTTCTCTGCAAAGTTGTTCAACAGAGGAAAGATACAGATGAAAAGGTTGTATTATTTTGCCTTCAGACCTGGTCAGGTGTGCCATGGAAAAATCATTGCTTGATGCTCAAATCCAGATCAGCATCTAGGCTCTGCTCTCATCAACTCACAGTAACAAGAGATACCTGCAGTGTATCTTAAACATTTAAGCACTACTTTCTGATAATATGTATAGTCATGCATGCCTCACTCCTAGCTATAGCATGAGACCTGAAGTGTGGGAATTAGCAAACAGCATGCAAAGTATCAGTAGTTGGGCCCCATTTTCTGTGGCACACAGCACTTCCTCCTTTGAGTCTTTCCAGCTTCAGTCTTATCCCCAGGCTGAGTGAATCAGGGAGAACATGCAGTGAGCTTTGGGTATGACTCATTCTGAGTGTTGGGAGCAGAGGCAGTAGAGGAGCTCTGGCAGCTACATACACATATCTGGGAACTTTTGATTTCCACTCATCCTGAGATTGTCTCTGATTAGGGTGTGTGTGTGTGGGGGGAGGGGGGGGGGGCGGTCAGCATGAACTCACATGTTCACTCACTCTTTTACACATATACAACTCATTCTCACACACACTCACTCCTCCCATTCTTTCACACATACCCTCTGTCACGTACATGCCCACACCCACACACGTCCACCTACATGCTCACACACATGTCCACCCACACAATAACACACCTA
Organism: Rhinatrema bivittatum; assembly: GCF_901001135.1. Lineage (NCBI taxonomy): Eukaryota > Metazoa > Chordata > Amphibia > Gymnophiona > Rhinatrematidae > Rhinatrema > Rhinatrema bivittatum. The sequence continues at coordinate 99,071,369 of NC_042620.1, forward strand.
CATGTGTACCCACACAATAACACACCTACATGTCTACCCACACATCTCCACCCCTACACAAGCACACCTACATCCCCCCCCCCCCCCACACACACACACACACGCTGACCAATCTCTTCTTTTTCTTGCTGCTGTCCCAAAGAGCCTCTATTTTCCTTCCCTGCATGGGGCTTATGCAGTCCCTGTTTCTTCTTCCACTGGTGGGGGGAATCTCCTCCTTCTCCTTTCATTTGCTCTTCAGTGCACAGCCCAGTGACTTTTTTCTTCCATGGCCTACTTTTGCAGTAGCACTCAGAGTTTTCAGGTGTTGGCCTGGAGACAGGACAATTTCTTTAGAATTCAAGAGTCTCTGGGCCAAATCTGTACATGTGACAGACAAGGAAACTGAACCAGTTGCCCAAACCACACTGACTTCTGCCTTCTCTTGTATTTGTATATAGAGAAAATTAGTCCATTGTAATGGGCTTGTATGGCTACACCCTCCTCTTTCCTTTTGTTTTAAATTTGGAAGAGAGATTGATGGGGTTTTCAGTGCTTTCTTAGCTCTTCTTCTGGCCATATGCATTCTCTGCATTTCTTGCTCCAGGAAGGTTGGTGTTCCACACAAAATTTTTAATAATGTAGATGTATCTTGGGTTCAGGCCTCGATTTGTCAATAGGCACACTAAGCCAGTGCCTAAGGCATCATAAATCTTGGAATCTGGGGGGCAGGGGGAGAGAAAGCAGCAGGCTAGCTCAAGATATGCTGCCTTCCAATAAAAATGAAATAAATTATCCTAATAAATATAGTGTAAAACTACTTTAGTTTCATAATGTAATATAAAAGATGGAATGTTTGCCAATTTGCTTCAGAATTCTTTAATTTTTTGCCACAGGATCTACCCCTGAGCTGCCACAGGAAACTAGGGGGGGACTGTGACTTGGACCTTCTGCCCCCTGGTGTCCAACCTTGGGGGGTGGGAAGAGGGGGATGACAAGGGGAGGCAGCATCAAAATCCTAAATCCATCAATACTTAGGCTTGAAAAGTTGGGAAATACTGTTCTATTGCTTAGCCCTACCCTGCTGCTCCCTTGCCCTGAATCATGTTAGTGCCTCATCAAGTACTCAAACTTCCTAAAAGGTCATACTCCTAAGTTGCCTCCCACCCCTTCAAAAAGATTATACACCAGCTAGACCTGTAACCTCCTATAGACTCCATAGACTGATTGGAGTCTGTAAGACAATTCTGAACTTAAGAACATAAGAAATGCCATGCTGGGTCAGAGCAAGGTCCATTGAGCCCAGCATTCTGTCTCTGTCAATGGCCAGTCTGGGTTGCAAGAACTTGGCAGATCCCAAAAAGTAGAGCTATTTCCTGTTTCTCATTCCAAGGGCTAGCAATAGCTGTTACGTGTCCCGCCGGTGGATGTCTCGCGCACTGGACTGCTCACCTCCAGCCCCCCGTGCCAAGTTCCAGCACTGCCTCCCTCGCGACCCTAGCTAGCCCAGCGAGGCCGCAGCGTCCCGCGGTAATGACCGCCGGGCCTACTGCAACGCGCCAGGCATCACGCCTCATGCCAGCGCCATCAGCCTGCCTAACCATGCCCCCAGGCACGCTACTACTCCACTATCGTTGCCCCTCTTACAACAATGACTAAGAAGGGGGCCAATACCCGAGTATGGACTCCTAAAGCCCTCGTGGCCTTTCAGAGACTTAAAGAAGCTTTCAACTCCGGTCCATGCCTTCATCATCCAGATCCCAAGCATCCTTCCATAGTATAGGTTGATGCCTCAGCAATTGGTGCAGGGGCGATCCTGAGTCAACATTCATCCACGGGCAAGCTAACACCTTGCTCGTTCTATTCACACAAGCTTCCCCCACAGAGCAACGCTATACTGTGGGTGATTGTGAATTATTGGCAGTTAAGCTGGTCCTGCAGGAATGGCGCCCCTGGTTGGAAGGGGTGCCACACAAGTTCATGATCTTCACAGATCATAAAAAGTTAGAACACCTCAAAGAGGCTCAACTTCTAAATCCCTGTCAGGCCCAATGGGCTCTGTTTTTTGAAAGGTTTAACTTTAACCTGTGCTTCCGGCCGGGTTCCAAGAATTCGCGTGCGAACACTCTATCCTGGTCCTTTGAGCCCGAGGACCTGCCGGGAGCTCCCAGTTATATTGTAGATCCTGCTTGTATCACCCTCGCAGCAACCACTACTGTCCCAGTCAAGAATTCTGTAGACCCACTCTGATTACAAGAGTGTGTGCTGCGCTGGGCCCACAATTCGAAATTGGCAGGCCATCCAGGGCGAGCCCGAACTTTAGAGATGTTACGCTGTCACTATTGGTGGCCCACCATGACTCAAGATTCTCGGAAATATGTGGTCTCTTGCCCACCTGCGCACAACAAAAGCCACCCACTGGGAAACCCTGGGGCTTGTTTCAACCGCTTCCTGTGCCTACAGAACCATGATCTAGTATTTTGACAGACTTTATCACAGATCTTCCTCCATCCCAGGGTAATACAGTGATTTGGGTCGTGATCGACCGCTTCTCAAAAATGGGTCACTTTATCCCTCTGCCGGGTCTTCCTTCCACCCCGGAGCTTGCAAGACTCTTTTGAGGAATATATTCAGACTCCACAGACTCCCCAAGGAGATCGTTTCCGACTGTGGACCACAGTTTGCTGCCAAGTATTGGCATTCTTTATGTCAAAAATTCAATATAACTTTGAAATACACCTCGGCCTACCATCTGCAAGCCAATGGGCAGGCCAAGAGAACTAATCGCACTTTGAAGACGTTTTTACATTCCTACGTGAATGACCAACAGAATGATTGGTCTAGTCTACTTCCTTGGGCTGAGCTGTCACATAACACACATGTTGCAGCAGCCACCAATGTTTCTCCATTTTCAGTGGTCTTCGGAAGGCAGCCCTGTCTGCCTTTACCTGTTCCTGTGACAGTTTCATCCCCTGTGGCACAAGACATGGCTCAAAATATCCACCAAGTATGGACACAAGTAAGAGAACAATTGTCACGAGCTGCTGAACGCGCTAAGCGCACCTCAGATCATCTTCGCCGTCCTGCTCCACTCTTCCGACCTGGCCAAAAGGTATGGCTGAATGCCTGCAGCATCCACCTTCGACTTCCTTCTCATCGGTTGGCTCCGAAGTATATTGGTCCCTTCCGGATACTTCGACAAGTGGGTGCAGTTTCCTATCAGCTTCAGCTACCCCGGACCCTGGGGATCCACAATATGTTTCACATATCATTATTAAAACCTCTAGTTTTGTCCTGCCTCTCAAGAAAAGAACTCCTGCTCCTCGTATCTCAGCAGAGCCTGATACTCCACTGCAGGTAAGAGAAGTCCTCGACGTCCGGCGACGACGAGGTAAATGGAAATACCTTTTAGCTTGGGAAGGCTATGGGGCCAAGGAAAATTCCTGGGAGTCTTCCCAAAATATTCTTGACAAAGATCTTTTGAAGTCCTTCCACAGACAACACCCTGAGAAACCACAGCTGCGTAGGGGGAGGCTTAGAAGGGGGGGTACTATTACAAGCCCCGCCCGTGGACGTCCCACATATGAAACTGCTCACCTCTGGGCCCCCGTGCCAAGTACCAGCACTATCTCCCTCGCAGCCCTAGCTAGCCCAGCGAGGCCGCGGTGTACCGCGGTAACAACCGCTGGGCCTCCTGCGACACACCAGGCCTCACGCTGGTGCCATCAGCCTGCCTAACTATGCCCCCAGGCGCACGCGCGCAGACCAGCCGCACTGAAGTAGGAACCGCGGTGCGCCCTGATTGAATCCCCGATATAAGGAAGTGATTGCCTTCACTTTCTTGCCTTGACAATCGGGTCGTCTTGTCCCTGAGATTGTCACTGCGTGTTCCTGCTTGCTTGTTCCTAGTCTGTTCCAGGATCCTTCGTTCCAGTTCTGCTCCAGTTGCTCCTGATTCCTAGTCCTGCTTGTTCGTCTCCCTGGTCTTACCTTGGACTGCCTTCTGGTAAAGACCTCAGCTTGTTCCTGACCTGCCTGCCTGCCGCCTGCCAAAGACCTCAGCTTCTTCCTGACCTGCCTGCCACCTGCCAAAGACCTCAGCTTGTTCCTGACTTGCCTGCCTGCCAAAGACCTCAGCTTGTTCCTGACCTGCCTGCCTGCCGTCTGCCCAAGACCTCTGCTGGTTCCTGACCTGCCTGCCTGCCACCTCCCAAAGATCTCAGCTTGTTCCTGACTTGCCTGCCTGCCGCCTGCCCAAGACCTCTGCTTGTTCTAGACCATTGGACCTCTGGCTCTTTACCCTTGCTTTGTTGACCACTCCTCAGACTGATACCTGGACTTGACTTTGCTTGCCTGACCACATCTTAGTTCCTGGCTCTGTTCCTCGCCTGGCTCTGTTCCTCGCCTTGTCTTCACCATCCCTGTTCTGATTCTCTCTACTGCCTCCCATCTTCAGTCTCGAACCCTCCAGCGCTCCTCCCAGTTCCTATGGGCACATTGGACTTCCATTCTATTGGAGACCGTGTGAGACCCACCTAATTCCAAGCGGCCTGGGTTCCTACGGGCTCCTCCCGGGGGGACCTCGGGCTTCCAGTGGTGAAGCTCGACACTGCCTCTGTCTCCCTCAGTGCTCTGACCCTGGGGCAGTCCCTGTGCTGTTCCAGGACAAGGGTTCCACCCCCGAGCGCAACAATAGCTTTCTTGAGTCTACCTGGCTTGAAGTCCTTCCATAGACAACACCCTGAGAAACCACAGCTGCGTAGGGGGAGGCTTAGAAGGGGGGGGGGGGGGTACTATTAAAAGCCCCACTATTACAAGTCCCTTCCAGGAACTTGTCCAAATGTCTTTTAAGCCCTGCTTTATTATTCACCTTGACTATGTCCTCTGGCAACAGATTCCATAACTTGATTATGTGCTAAGTGAAAAAATTACTGTCTACAATTTGTTTTAAATCTGCTGGTTGTTAGTTTCATGGAATGTCCCCTCTTCCATATCACACATGATTTTATAAACTTCTATCATGTCCCCTCTCAGCCATCTCATTTCAAAGTTGAAGCGTCCTAACCCATGTAGCCTCTCTAGTCCCTTTAACATTTTTGTCACCCTCCTCTACATTCTTTCTAACTTCTCTGTGTCTTTTTTGAGATGGGGATGATCAGAAATGCACACAATACTCAAGGTGCAGTCACACCATGGTTCAATACAGAGGCAATATGATATCTTCTGTTTTATTCTCCATTCCTTTTCAGCTCATTCTATTTTCTTCTTTGACCACTGCTGCAAGGTAAAAGGATGTCAGGGTCCTTTTCCTGTAAAAGGATGTTAGATAGTCTTGCTGTGTGTTCCTAACTAGTGTTCGTGTAATGCCAGTAACTCACCATTTCACTTGATGTGCCACATAATCTATCCATGGACTATGGGATACCAATGATGATCTCCCGACCCAACCTTTCACTGAGGTATGGTGCTCCAGTGAACTGAAGTGAATGGATAGACACCTCTACCTCCTATCCACTTACTATGGGCATGGATCTTTGTGAAATATTTGTGGCAGTCCCATTTAATATTTATTTATTTATTTATTTATAGTTTTTTATATACCGCTGCTCATCAGAGATATCACGTCGGTGATATCCTAATAGCAGTGTTTCCCTTGCTATTATTTTGAAGATGTGTCCAAAGCTGCTGATGTCCAAAGCTTGTTTTCAACTGTACTCTTTTGGCTGCTAGGAATTTCCTTGTGCAATCTCTTCCAAAAAGCACATTCATTCTGTAAATGATGCTGGAGAGTTACAGTCATTGTCTTCTTGTATGGAAAGCCACATTCTTTGGCAAGGTTGTATGCCTACCATTGGAATTTGTGGTCCAGCTTTTGGCTCCTCCTCATTCACCTCCTCTGGCTCCTCCTCTTCAGACATCTCCTCTTCTAACTTCTCAACTTTCTCTAGAAGATGTGTGCTTAATCTCCTTCATTTCCTTTCTCTCTATTTCTTCCACTCTTTACGGTATTGTACTGTGTTCCTCCAGCTAGTGTCTAATGGGCCTGATCTGGGCTATGTAGATTCTTCTACCCTTCTGATCTGACTGCTCTCCTTGCATCCTTTCCCAACACTACCCCTTCTTCTCGTCTCACTATATTAAGCCTCTTTTCTGTAACCTCCATCTTTCTTCTGACATTCCAACATTTTTCTCTCTCCTTCCTGCTATACTTGCTCACACTTTCATCTCTCAAGCCCTTTCTACACAAGAAAAATCATTTGGTCTCTTCCATACTCCATTCTCTCCCCAAACATATCCTCTCACTTTGCTCTTTCAAGACCCTTCCTGACATATAAGAATGACACAGAAACATGTACTCCTCACTCACTCATCCTCTTATTAACAGGAACTGCAGGAAGATATCCCATGTTTTACCACTGAAAGCGCCAAATCTGAATCATAATAACCAAGAAATATGCAGTCAAATACTGACAGGCCCCAAAAGACACTGACTCAATAGAAAAAGAAGAAACCTTGCCCTGATGAGAACTTTACACCGAAGGATACATTATCTAGTTCTGTCTGTTTGTAAGTGCTTGTTTAAATAAAAAAAGAAGACAGCGAGACAAATCAACAACTTAAGCTCATAAGCAGGAGTCAAGGACCAGCCAAGCAAGTCCAGATGTCATAAATACCCCCACCCTTGGAAGAAAGGGGGGGCAGTCTGAGACAGAGAAAAACACTCTGGCATAACAGCCTGGCATACAGATGTGGCAGTACTCCCCCCTGAAGAAATGGGGAGGGAGGAAAAGACCTGCAATGTGGCAAAGACCCTCCACCCACCAAGTGATTATGCATGAGTTTATGCATTTTTATCAGCTGGAAAGTGTAAGACGGGGGGGGCAAATAGGAGGAAAATAAAAGGCAAACCCTGAAAGCAACCCTGAAGGTGAAAACAGAAAGAGAGAGTGAACCTGAAAGAGCCCGAACCCCCAGCTTTCGAGGAGGGAGAAGGCTAGGTTTGGCCAGGAGACCAGAGAGAGGAGATGCCCTGATGAGAGACTGATGAGAAATCTGAGGTGACAGGGAATTGAGAGCAGCCTGACAGCTCTGCCGGTTCAGGAAGGGACCCAGAATCAAGCCTCCAGATAGCCGGTAGCTCTGCCAGAACCCATCCCAGAGTCAAGTCTCCTCACCTGCCCACATTCTCCAGCTCTTCAGCCAGAGCCTACTTCAGAGGTAAACAGGGGAGAGCACCTGAAGTTGGGACCAGGGGACAGTGAGGTAGCATAAGTATTAATATATTAAGCAGGTTAAGGTTTATGGCATGTGTGGGCCCACCCATGGTACAGAACTTTCTTTAGGGTAAACTGGTTCTTAGTAGCCAAGACGTTAGAGACAGGAATGGTTGTTATTTTCTAAATGCTATATCCTGCCAAATCTATAAATAAAAGTTTATTTCTGAGGAGAACATGTTGTCCTTTTCCCTGAGCTTAGGATAGTGAAGTAAGGTGGGAGGGCAACTGAAAGTCTCCTGTAGCAGAAGGGTCCCTGCACCCCTAAATTTGATTACAGACCAATGGATAAATAATGGAGAGGTGTTTCAGGAAAGGAGTTCAAGACTGAGCACAAGCTATACAGATGACTGTTTATTCCTCTCCTCAACCTAAAACCTATTTCCCCCTTAGAAGTTTGTTTGTTGTCAATCGCTCCATGTTCTTTTGTGGTCTCCCCCCATTCATTCTAAAATAGGAGGTACTTAATTTTTGTATTGCTACTTATTGTAATTTTCTGGATTATCAAGAAATGATTGTAAAAGTATCCCTTATTGTGTTTACAGGTTTTGCTTGTATGTGAAATTTGAAATACAAATAAAAATAAAATTATAAAAAAAAAAAAAAAAGAACAGCAGGGAGTCACTCAGGACAACTAACTGTAGTGTAAATCTCCAAAGGGATTGTTTTGCACTAATTTACCTTAGAAGCACAATATATATTGCAAGGAAAGAGCTCAGGAACCCACAATCCAGTGGGAGCACTGAGAGGAGAGGATCACCTTGCTGGTGGCTGAAAGAAATCAGTAGGTTTTGCTTGGGACGTTTTTTTTTTTAAAGTATTGGTGAGAAGTAAACTATTGGGTATATTATTTAGTGTGTTTGTGTGTTTGTGCTTCTAACAGTCAGTAAGGCAGCTAATAAACAGAAGTTAGTGTGTTTATTTTTATATAGTCAGTAAGTCAGCTAATAAGCAGAAGTTAATGTGTTTGTATTTCACAACCCTCCCACCCACCCCTAGCTCATGCTTTAATTTAGAGGCAGATGCCTCATTCACACACACAAAAAAAAAAAAAATCAGCCTTTTAACTTCACTTCACGAATTCCCCACACCTTATTCAGAGTTTGATCATTCCCCTGTAGGCCACTACCAGACATATAGGGCCAGCTTTTAAAGGATTTACGCGTGTGTGTGTGGGGGTGGGGGGTTACGTGTGCCGGGCCTATTTTAAAAAGGCCAGGTGACGTGCGTAAAGCCCTGGGACATGTGTAAGTCCCAGGACTTGCAAAAAAGGGCCGGGGCCAGAGGCCTCCAACACAGCGACCATTGCTGCTGTGTCAGAGGATTGTGTGCCGGCACACGCAAAAGGTATGATAAGACTTTGGGGGGGGGGGGGTTAGAGTGGGACTAGGGGGTGGAAATGTTAAGGGAAGGGGTGGGAAGCTTAGGTTAGGAACGGGGGAAGGCAGCGTGCCAACCCCCAAATTTATAACATACGTGTGCATGTTATAAAATTGGGCAAACATGTGTGCACGCCGGGTAGCGTGCGCACCTTTTCAAATCTACCCCATAGTGAATACCTATACAGACACATTCCTACTCCCATAGCAACCTAAAACTTAACTAGGAACTGAACAAACCTGAGATGAAGGAAGCAATCCAGCAGCATCGAGTGTCACATGTATGATTTTTTAACCGCAGGTGAGAAGTTCTACGTGTGCATCCGATGCAAAGAGCTCCTGTCTCTCAGAGAATGAGTCCGATCTCTGGAGGCTAGAATGGCAGACCTGGAGGAGCCAAGGCAGACACAGAGGTATATAGATGAGACCTTCAGGGACATAGTAGCCAAGTTCCAACCTCAGACTGGCAGCCCTGGTGCTGCCTTGGAGGAGGAAGGTCTCATGATCGGGCAACAGCATCCACCTGGTACAGCAGGAACAGATCCTGTAGCAAGGACCTGCTCTCCAGGTGGTGCAATGTCCTTTCACTCCGAGGATGTGTCTCCAAGGGCTACTGCCCAGGAGGGAAGGGTTAGGTTGGCCATCATCATTGGTGATTCAATTATTAGGAATGTAGACAGCCGCGTGGGCTGGTGGGTGTGAGGATCACTTGGTAACATGCCTACCTGAAGCGAAGGTGGCAGACCTCACATGTCACCTAGATAGGATTTTAGACAGTTCTGGAAGCCAAATTTAGGCTCTTAGGTAGAAATCTGAAGTCCAGAACCTCCAGGGTATCATTCTCTGAAATGCTCTCTGTTCCATGCACAGGTTCCCAGGGGCAGGCAGAGCTCCAGAGTCTCAATGCGTGGATGAGACGATGGTGCAAGGAAGAGGGATTCAGTTTTGTAAGGAACTGGAGAACCTTTTGGGAAGGGGGAGTCTTGTCCAAAGGGATGGGATACCTTAAACCAGTGTGGAACCAGACTGTTATTGCTAGCCATTAAAAAGGAGATAGAGCAGCGTTTAAACTAGAAGAAAGAGGTAAGCTGACAGTCTCTCAAAAGCGCATGGTTCGGAGGGAGGTATCTTCAAATGATACTAATGGTGCATTAGAATTAGGGCATCCCAACAGTGAGGCTCCAATAATAAGAAAAGTAGTCCAAGTGCCTGTAACTAAAAACTCACCTGAGCTAAAAATTTCAAATGTATCCCTATCAATTAAAAAGCAGAATGAAAAGACAAACAAAAAGCAAACTTTGAAATGTTTGTATGCTAATGCCAGAAGTCTAAGAAGTAAGATGGGAGAATTAGAATGTATAGCAGTGAATGATGACATAGACTTAACTGTCATCTCAGAAACATGGTGGAAGGAGGATAACCAATGGGACAATGCTATACCAGGGTACAAATTATATTGCAATGACATGGAGCAGCATCCGGGAGGTGGTGTGGTGCTTTATGTCTGGGATGGCATAGAGTCCAACAGATAAACATCCTGCATGAGACTAAATGCACAATCAAATCTTTATGGGTAGAAATCCCTTGTATGTTGGGGAAGAGTATAGTGATAGGAGTATACTACCATCCACCTGGCCAAGATTGTGAGACGGACAGTGAAATGCTAAGAGAAATTAGGGAAATTAACCAAATTGGTAGTGCGGTAATAATGGGAGACTTCAAGTACCCAATATTGACTGGGTAAATGTATCATCGGGTCACGCTAGAGAGATAAAGTTCCTGGATGGAGCAATGGGTTCAGGAACCAATGAGAAAGGGAGCAATTTTAGATCTAATTCACAATGGAGCACATAATTTGGTGAGAGAGGTAATGGTGGTGGGGCCACTTGGCAATAGTAATCATAATGGGGTACATTTTAAAACACAGCGCGCACATGTACTTTTGTTCGCACACCAGGCGCGAAGAAAAGTACGCCGGATTTTATAAGATACGCGCATAGTCACGTGTATCTTATAAAATCCGGGGTCATCACGTGCAAGGGGGGTGCACATTTGTGCAACTTGCACGTGCTGAGCCCAGCACTTGCTGCCGGTTTTTTCCGAGGCCGCTCCAAAATCGGAGCGGCCTCAGAGGGAACTTTCCTTCTGCTTCCCCTCCCTTCCCCTACCTAACACACCCCCCCCCCCGGCCCTATCTAAACCTCCCCCCTACCTCTGTCGTGAAAGTTACGCCTGCTCGAGGCAGGCGTAACTTTACGCGCGCTGGGCCAGCTGCCACATGCCATGTTCTGGTCCGGGGGCTGGTCCAGAGGCCACGGCCATGCCCCCGGAATGTCCCCGGGCTGAAACCACACCCACGGCGCCAACCCCCAGATGACGCGGTGGCTGCGTCACGCCCCCTGACACGCCCCCCCCCCAGGAAAGTCCTGGGACTTATGTGCATCCCGGGGCTTTGTGCACGCCAGAAGCCTATGCAAACTAGGCTCGGCGCATGCAGGGGCGTTTTAAAAGGGTTACGCGTGTACCTTATGCGCATAACCCTTTTAAAATCCGGCCCAATATGATCAAATTTGAATTAATGACTGGAAGGGGGACAGTAAGTAAATTCATGGCTCTAGTGCTAAACTTTCAAAAAGGAAACTTTGATAAAATGAGAAAAATAGTTAGAAAAAAACTGAAAGGAGTAGCTACAAACGTAAAAAGTGTGCAAGAAGCATGGACATTGTTAACAAATACCAACCTAGAAGCTGTCCAGATGTATTCCACACATTAAGAAAGGTGGAAGGAAGGCAAAACGATTAACAGCATGGTTAAAAGGTGAGGTGAAAGAGGTTATTTTAGCCAAAATATCTTCATTCAAAAACTGGAAGAAGGATCCAACAGAAGAAAATAGAATAAATCATAAGCATTGGCAAGTGAAATGTAAGACATTGATAAGACAGGCTAAGAGAGAATTTGAAAAGAAATTGGCCATAGAGGCACAAACTGACAGTAAAAAAAAATTTAAAATACCGAATCAGAAAGCCTGTAAGGGAGTCAGTTGGACTGTTAGATGATCGAGGGGTTAAAGGGGCACTTAGAGAAGATAAGGCCATAATGGAAAGATTAAACAATTTCTTTGCTTCGGTGTTTACTGAAGAAGATGTTGGGGAGATACCCATTCCGGAGAAGGTTTTCATGGGTAATGATTCGGATGGACTGAACCAAATCACAGTGAACCTAGAAGATGTGGTAGGCCTGATTGACAAACTGAAGAGTAGTAAATCACCTGGACTGGATGGTATTCACCCCAGGGTTCTGAAGGAACTAAAAAATGAAATTTCAGATCTATTAGTAAAAATTTGAAACCTATCATTAAAATCATCCATTGTACCTGAAGACTGGAGGGTGGCTAATGTAACCCCAATATTTAAAAAGGGCTCCAGGGGCAATCCGGGAAACTACAGACCAGTTAGCCTGACTTTAGTGCCAGGAAAAATAGTGGAAAGTGTTCTAAATATCAAAATCAGAGAACATATAGAAAGACATGGTTTAATGGAACAAAGTCAGCATGGCTTTACCCAAGGCAAGTCTTGCCTCACAAATCTGCTTCACTTTTTTGAAGGAGTTAATAAACATGTAGATAAAAATGAACCGGTAGATGTTGTGTATTTGGATTTTCAGAAGGCATTTGACAAAGTTCCTCATGAGAGGTTTCTAGGAAAAGTAAAAAGTCATGGAATAGGTGGTAATGTCCTTTCGTCGATTACAATCTGGTTAAAAGACAGGAAACAGAGAGTAGGATTAAATAGACAATTTTCTCAGTGGAGGGGAGTGGGCAGTGGAGTGCCTCATGGATCTGTACTGGGAACCATGCTTTTCAATATATTTATAAATGATCTGGAAAGGAATACGACGAGTGAGGCAATCAAATTTGCAGATGATACAAAATTATTCACAGTAGTTAAATCACAAGCGGAGTGTGATAAATTGTAGGAAGACCTTGTGAGACTGGAAAATTGGGCATTGAAATGGCAGATGAAATTCAGTGTGGATAAGTGCAAGGTGATGTATACAATGTTAGGTTAGGTTACATATTAGGAGCTACCACCCAGGAAAGAGATGTAGGTGTCATAGTGGATAATACATTGAAATCATTGGTTCAGTGTGCTGCGGCAATAAAAAACAAACAAACAGAATATTGGGAATTATTAGAAAGGGAATGGTGAATAAAATGGAATATGTCATAATGCCTCTATATGTTTTGTCTCTGTAAATAGTTCAATGTTCCAAAACGCATTTTAAAATGTTAACCTTAAGTTACTCTGTAAGATACACTGTAAAAATAAGCAGCCCATGCCTTATTTACTGTTCAGTTTCATGTGAACAGATGTGATATCTCAATCGAATGTCGGTACACAAAAATAAATAAATAAATAATAAATAAATAAATATATCGCTCCATGGTGAGACTACACTTTGAATATTGTGTACAATTCTGGTCACTGCATCTCAAAAAGATATAGTTGCGATGGAGAAGGTACAGAGAAGGGCAACCAAAATGAAAAGGGAGTGGGAACAGCTCCCCTATGAGGAAAGACTAAAGAGGTTAGGACTGTTCAGCTTGGAGAAGAGATGGCTGAGGGGGGATATGATAGAGCTGTTTAAAATCATGAGTCTAGAATGGGTAAAAGTGAATCGGTTATTTATTATTTCGGATAATAGAAGGACTAGGGGGCACTTCATGATGTTAGCTTGTAGCACATTTAAAACTAATCGGAGAAAGTTCTTTTTCACTCAATGCACAATTAAACTCTGGAATTTGTTGCCAGGGGATATGGTTAGTGCAGTTAGTGTAGCTGGGTTTTAAAAAAGTTTGGATAAGTTCTTGGAGGAGAAGTTCATTACCTGCTATTAATTAAGCTGACTTAGAAAATAGCCACTGCTATTACTAGCATCAGTAGCATGGGATAGACTTAGTTTTTGGGTACTTGCCAGGTTCTTATGGCCTGGATTGGTCACTGTTGGAAACAGGATGCTGGGCTTGATGGACCCTTGGTCTGACCTAGTATGGCACGTTCTTATGTTCTTAAAGTGAGAGAGGGAAATGAGGCTCGGAGAAATGTAAACACATTCTGCTGAGATAAGGCAATGAGCTGTAGAAGGAGTGAGGCAAAATTAAATTATGCCAAAATTGAGGGGTTGATTGAGGCTTGTTGGGGGTGCATTGAGAGAGATTTGGATTGACCTGGGGGATGATAGAAATGATTTAGAATTGAGCTGTGGAGAGGTGGGAAGAAAGGACTGAGGATTAAGCAGACACATGCAGCACAGATACACCCCCCCCCCCCCCACACACACACACACACACATACACACCACGGACATGTAGTATAATCCATGAAGAACACCTTTCCCATCTTGAGAGGGAGTGGATTGTGTTCATACTACACAGTGAAATTTCAATATCCTGTCATTTATGGTGGGCATTCTTCTAATTTAAATAATATTTTGAAAGTGCTGTTATATGATTGATTTTCTCTGATCTGTGCTGCAGTACAGATCTGGTTGGTAATGTGGATGAATGGACCAGGAGACATATGATATACTAACATTTAATCTTTTCTTCTGTTTTAAATTACACATTTTGTGACAGACATTTTTTGAGCCATACAAATTATAACTTTTGTGTTTATACAGGATTTACATTTTTCTGCCTTGCCACCTGTTTTCTGTTTTTCTGGATTACTGTGGTTTTTCATTGCCTTTAGTATATATTTTGATTTCTGAATACCAATGGTTTGGACATACTATTTCATTTGATATGTCTGTTTTACAATAAAGGGGGTAGGTGGAGGAAAAAAAATGAAGTGGGAAGTCTTGCAGAGGTAGGAGTTATAAGGAGAAAAAGCCCATTGAGGGGGAAACAGAAAGAGGAGGAGGAAGAGTGAGATAGAATAAAGGGCTTCTGGGGGAGGTGTGGAAGTGAGAGGAAGAATGAGGATGCTGAGGAGGAGAAGGGGAAGCAAAAGCTACTTTCAGAGCCCAGGATATAGAGGCTGATCATATGAGCATAAGATGTGCCATGCTGGGTCAGATCAAAAGTCTATTGAGCCCAACGTTTGACAATGGCCATCCCAAGTGACAAGTACTCAGCAGATTGCAAAAAGAGTAGATCCAATTCTTTGTTGCTGATTCCTCCCAGGGATAAGCACAGTGGGTTTCCCTGAGTCCACCTGGCTGATAATGGTAGACTTTCCTCCAGGAACTTGCCCAAACTCCACAGAATGTTGAGTTGTGTACCAGGTATTTAAAATACCTGAATGTAAGATGTATGTGAAAATGTGAACAAGCTAGCCATTTCTAGCTAATAACATAGAAATAGCATAAAAATGATGAATATTGCGACACTAGAAGGTTAGCACGTCCATGATCCAAATGACTGTATCCAATCTCTCATACTCATTTTAAAAAGAAAATCTTCACAACATGCAAAAAAGGCAGATGTAAATTCAAATTCATGCATCTTGTAGATAACAAAACATTTTGAAATGTGACACAGAAGAATATTAGTTTTATGACACACAGTATAAGTTAAATTCAGATTCTTTGATAATTTGTGGCTTTCAGTATTATCACTTAGTATGGTCCTTCAGTGAGAAAAGGAACTGCATTGGACTGGACAATTTAAGAAGATTATTTCGATCACTGAAAACATTGTTTTAGGATAACACCTGAAAAAATCATCTGAAATCCTGGTGCATTGTTACTGTGAAGTAACCTTGTAAAAACAAAACAAATGAAAAACACTTTTCTTTTTTACTGGCAAGTGAAGCAGGCATCAGTTGAAAGTCATAAAACAATTTCACGTATTTTGTATCAAAGGCTCATTTTTACTGAAAAGATGTTAGTGTGTTTTTATACAGTTTAAATATTAGAACATCCATATCTTTCTTACTAAGGTATTTGAAAAATTGTGTCCATTTTTTTCCTCTCTATCTGTTGCTAGGCTTTCAACACATAAGGCCTCATTTTAAAAAGCATTTACATGCTTAAAATTGGGTTTATACATGTAAATGCACTGTACCCATATAAGTGGGCTTTTGAGAATTGCTACCATATATGTAATTGAATTGTCTACAGGATTTAAGACTGTTAAGTTAATTTGTTTTATCCTTTAGCTATTTTAATCAATTTTATGTATATTAATGGTAAACCACCTAGATCCATCTCTGTGTGTATATGTGGTATATAAGAATATTTTACATAAATAAATAAAATAAAACATTCATGTGAAAGTGCACTTTACATGTGTAAATGGATTTTTAAAATTGTTACAATAGCATGTCATATTTACATGTGTAGCTCCTTTTAAGATTACCCTCATAGTAAATAATAAGATAAGGATTTCATCCTGTAGCCTAACCCTATAACATGTAATAACTATATTATAGAAAACCAGAAACCCAGCTAAAACAAGTACCCAAGTACCTACTGATTACTATGATTCATATGGCTAAGCAGTTACACAATCATATTTAAGTTTTGCTCTTTTGGAGGAATTGCCACAACAGAAAACAAATCTGTCATGGAGAAAAAAATCTTATGAAGCATAACGTATTGACTGATTCACTGAAAAACAGAATATGATGGCAGTTAAGGACCCTAAGGCCCATCTAGTCTGCCCAATTTATTTCCTGTTCCAGTGCCTATAGAGCCCACTTGATATCTGGCTCTCTCTTCACTTCTTTGCAATTAGGGATCCTGTATGCCTGCCCCAGGCTTTCTTAAATTCTGTTATATAGTTTTTGCCTCTACCACCTCTACTGGGAGGCCATTTTGTTTTCTTCATATAAAAGCATAAATAATTTGAAATCTTTCCTCTTATAGTAATATCCCGTTGTGCACCACTACTATTAACCGCTAACTTGGGTTAGGAAAGACTGACACTATAGTCTTTCATCCCTTAAAACATTTCCAACATTAGTCAGGTATCCATGTTGCAGGCTGTGATTGTAGAATTGACTAGTAGCCTGGTCTGTTTGGCAGGCTGTGGGTTCTGTAAGTAACTAGAAGTCATAGTGGAAATACAGGCACTCAGGAAGTTGGGGCTGCCTGGAGGGCTACACAGGGGTTAAGTCTGGAAAAGACAGATGCTGGAGGGAACTTAGTGTGAATCTTGTATGGTTTTCTACACAAATGGTTGAATACAAAGAGGAAGACAAAAAGGATATAGATCTAACAAGTGTTTATGCTCTGTGACTGGCAGCTGTAGTGTATCCTTGGCAGTGACAGGACAACTGAGCAGACTGTATGAGCCAGATAGTCTTTTTCTGCTGTCATTTACTATGTATATTTTTTTCCTAACCATTTATTAACATATATTCAGGGGCTTTTAATTAAAACAGCAGTGCTTTTTAGCCCCTGTAAATTTTAAGTAAGGATTAAAAGCATTTCCACCAATCAAAATTTTAAAGCTGCAGAAAAATGTTGTTACCAAGAGGTACTGTTTCCTAAATTTTCTTTTTTTTTTTTTGGTCTAACATTTTACTTGCATTTTCACATTAAAAAAAATAAAAATTATGCATCTTTACTGATGGATGCCATTTTCAACAGTTTGCATGCCTGGGTTCACTTATCAGTTGTTCAGGGTATATTCAAGCTCTACACATACAGTATTTGTAGGAAGCCTTCATGCTGCTGTGATAAGGATGTACACAAGAATGTTCTGATTCTACTTTCATTCATAAATGGGGGAAAGGTACAAAATCCAACATTTCATTTTATGGATAACTTTACAAATATTCCACAGTTTGCAAGTTGATAAAACCTTGCCATAGATTTGATTTGGAGAATTCCCATGTAAAAATGGTAGAAAATAATGAAATTTGTCAATATTGCAAAGCTTTGCTTTTTAAAAAGGAAAGAAAATGGTGAAATTAACCATTTTTTTATGTTCTGTCAGCAACTAGCCCATTAAGCTCTATTGCAAAAAATGTGCAGAAATAGTCATTTAGATTTTTTTCCTGGAATCACAAAACATCCAACTTTCATAATTTTCTATGTCACTGAATTAGGGACTTGTAACTCAGATTTATGTTAACACACCCCTCCAAAGCGACAGAACTAGAAAGCTGCTAAGAAAAGGACTATAAATTAGAGTTACAAGTTCATAGGCAGAATGGAAAGGAGATCAGAACCAGGACTCACATATTACATCCTTGTTAACAGGAAGTCATTTGGCAACTCTCCCAGAAGTCTCTTTGTAAAAAGCAAAGATATCATCTGGGGGAACTCTCATGTGCCATTGAAACACTTTACTGTATTAAAAGAGACCACTTTAACTCCGGATTTGGATTTGAAGAGCATCAGATGTCAAATGGGCAAAACATAGGTTAAGCAATAACAAACTGGGATATTCAATAAAATGCAAATGCAACCCGCTGTTTAGGTTGCAAAAGAATTTCTGTATTTGTCAGTAGCAACAAAACTTGGTTACATTTTGGAAAGAATTTTCTATCTGTAGACTACTGTTCAATGTTAACTATCTGGCATTATATATAAAATCCGTTTGTTTATAAAATGGAGTGAGAATCCAAAATGCTTGTTAAATTGAATAAAGAACTCATGCATGCACTGGATTGACTTTGTAATGATGCACTATAAATATACTTTCTGCAGTATAGTTATGAGAATGGAGCAGATAACAAAGACATTCAGTTGATGCATCTAAATACAATAACCTGTTGCATAAGTGATTTTTATATATACTAAAACATTTATAAGAAAACTGTTTTCCACAAGACAACTTTTGTTGAATTAAAATTAACAAATAGACATTAGGATTTCAGCAAAAAATGATGTCATAACACTTTATTTACTTTAGCATGCATATTCCGGTTATCTGCTGAAATTCAAAAAGTAATTACTAAAGTTCTTTGCTTTAGTATATGCATAACTTTTAGTGTAAAGACTTGGCAATTTTTTTCATCAATGTAAACTAAATCTGTTAAATGTTATACAGCGCATTGCTTACTTCAAGAACTACTAAAGCATCAATTATTCCGCTGAAACAAAAGCACCAATTAATTTACACTCCATCTAACAGGCATAATGAAATGATATATAGCATCATTTCCACAGCATTAGTATCTATAAATGAAAACATATGGACTGGAACAAAGTATAGCTTGACTAATACCACTAAATCCAGAGAATATTCCATAAATGATGAATTTGTATACAGTTTTCTTTCATTGTCAGCTATGGTACTTTGTTTATTTGAAAAATACTTATAACGAATAGGGAACCATTAATATATACATGCAACTTGCAACAATGTAAGAAATAAGACTTATAGAATACCCACATCAACAATCAGGAAATCAAGCCAGCACCAAGCATTGGTGAAATATTTTGCAAATCCATATGCCACCCACTTCAGAAGCATTTCCAAAATAAAGATATAGGTGAAGACCTTATCAGCATATTCCAGCATGATCTTAATAGTTCTTCTCTGCTCAATATATATGTCTTCAAAGGCCTGTGGATAGAAGGTTTTTAAGTTCATTGTAATTATATAGTTAACAGTAGTTTTCCATTTAGTTTGAACAAAATGTTTTTGCTTTGTTACTAATCCAGGAAGCAGTGAGTGAAATCCTTTTCATTCTCCAGTTAAACCACAAAAGCCATAGACTTTTCCTTGCTTGTCATTTTAAGACATGTTTCATTCTTTAACTTGGAAAAGGCATTGATACTAGTATTGTATAAGGCTTTGGAAAAACCTCATTTATAATATAGAATATCATTTTTATCTTCTTAGTACTGGAAGACATGAATGACTGAGAAAGTTGCAGGAAGAACAAAGATTGTAAGTGGATGAAGCAATTACAGCTGAATGGACTAGAAAGTGTTGACTATCCTGGGTATTGTTGGAAAGATTCTTACTGTAAATGAAAACATTTCTTGTATGATTTTGGAAAAGGTATCTCTTTTAAAATTCAGTCTTGTATTGTTTTTAAATGGTGCTGAGATAGTAGGAATATTGCTGCTAAATGTCAGTAAATACAAGTTCCAAACTATTCAAGTAATACATTAAAACGTACAAAAATGACAGATTTTTAAAATCGATGCTATCTTCAAATGCTGTATAATAGTCTCCTATTGTAAGTGATAAATGTTTACTTACAGTAATGCACTTTAAAAAATTAATGGCTAAAAGGAATAAAATAACATTGCATAAGTGCTTGAGAAAATGATAAAAACAGTAGATTTACATGAAGGCCACTTGTTGATGTGTATCATATTATATCTTATTTTTATAATAATTTGTGCAGTGTTGTTGGTATACTGATACACTTCATGTGTTACTGTATTGTGTAGATGCAGAATACAGATTATTTTCAAAAAAAGAAAGAAAGCCTATTCAATACAGGTGCAACTGGTAAGGGCAGAAAATGTTGAGATCCATATTAAGTCACTAGCCAGACTGCAAAATTAGCCAGGTAAACTTACCCGTCTAATTTTGGAGGAATATTCAATAGTGCAGTCGCACTATTGAATATGGATGGTTATCTTAAAGATTTCCAGATAAACCTATCTGTCTAACTTTAGGACAGCTCTACAGCACAAAGTTAGCTGGATATGTTATCCAGCTAACTCTGAATATCAGAACTAACCAGACAACTTAGTTGGATAATGTAGCTCCTCCCAGAAACACCCTTAAAATGCCCCTAAGTTATCCAGCTACAATTTAGCTGGATAATGAGATATCTGGCTAAAGTTTAGCCAGATAAATGATGGAAATGTTCATAAATCAGCATTTATCCAAATAACTTGTGAGTTATTCAGCTAAATGCCTCTGAATATGGACCTCATAGGAGATATAAAGGACTGCAGAAGGACTAAAAAGAAAATTACATCTAGAAGCCCACTGGAGTGGGAGAACTGTTCTGAAAAGAGTGCATTTTAACTCATATTGATTTTACTCACCAGGGCACCACTGCTGAGGAGAATCATAAAGATAATGAAGGTCTCAAACCAGTTGTGTTCAACTATCTTGAAACAGGTTTTCCTAAGATTCCACCATTGCTTTCCTCTCCCCTCTTCAACACTGACTTGGCAACATGTAAACTTATTTACACAGCCTAGAAGATATAATATATTTTGGTAAATCAGAGCAGACTGAATTTTGTATGAAGTGATAATTTACTTTGATACCTATAATTTACTTTGATACCTAGATATTCTTAAACTCATTAATCTTAGAATGATTCTGAAACCCTATAATACACTACAGAACTATGAAGACAAAATGAGAAAAGCACATCTCTCTGTCATTAGCTTCTTTCTTTGGACAAAGGGAACAGAACTTTCCAGTACAAGTTTAACTCAACCTTTTAGACACATTTTTATTATAATTCCAAATAATGTAAAAACTACTCACAAAGTTTACATATTTTAAAATCTATTAATATTGTTTATGTCAGTGTAAAACAGTATACAGTAATCTGCTTAAACATGACTATTTGAATTTTCACTGTACCGAGGATTTTTCTGAGTTTGCGTTTATCAAGGCTAAATTTTCCAATAGATGCATGGCAGTTAGACATCTAGAGGTCCATATTCAGTCACTATTCATGATGCAGCCAGCTGCATCATGGCGGCGAGGTTTCACCTGCCATGGTGCAGCCACGACTCACACTATTGCCCCCATAGCGCCACACTAAAAGGCGGTGCTATTTCCCGTGCTGCTGCCGGTGATAATGTCCAAAACATTATCACCAGCAGCGGTGCCGCCATCCCATTTCCATAAACCCCTCCCAAACTCCTCCCTAACTCCACCCCGTCCCCTAACTTTAATTTTACCACCATGATAATGGGCTATTGCACCTTGAAAAATGACCCTGTTAGTCAGATAAACTTATACAGCTAACTTTAGAGGTATATTCAAAAACACAGCCACACTACTGAATTTAGCCGGCTATCTTAAGTTAGCTGAGTAACATTTTCCTGCTAAATTTAGGGCCGCTCTTTGGCCCAACCAGACTTAGGCCTGGATTTATCAAAATGTGAAAAATATTGCATATGATAGGAAAAGGGACATGTTTTATGGTAATAGGCAGTTAATTGCAAAGTGCACTAATAGCACTGGGTGGACCATTTTTAGTAGGTTTGAAGGAGAGAGAGAGAGAGAGAGAACCTTTGGAATGAGGAAACTCACCCAAAGATGAGATTTGTGCAATGTTCTCTCAACATAGCTTGATGGACTCTCTATCTGGGTAACATCAAACTAGGTTGAGAGAACACTGCATACATCTCATCTTTGGCTGAGTTTCCTCACTCCAAAGGACCTCAGATCTTCACAAGAGAGCACTGTGCTGTTCGTATGTCTCACTTTGAATGTCAAAGTGCCCCCTAACCCCTACACTAATACCTAAACCTCACCTCGAGTTACTAGGTGGGCTTCCCATAGAGATATAAATACCTATCTAGTGGGATGGCATTATGGGTAGTGTCTCTCTCTCTCTCTCTCACTCTCAGCTATGCAATAGGGCTTCACAAAACTGTGAGCCTAACTCCTCCTCTTTTTCAGATTTGCATCACACCATGCATTATGGTGCTATCGCATGCGTTAAGGGATTTTTGCATGTGTAAAGGCGCTTAACGCAAGCGATAAATGACCCCCTTGGCTGGTTAAATTAGTTACATGTCTAACAAATGTTCAGACATTCCCAGTTTTGTGTTTAATGGGCTTATTCATTAAGGAGTGAATTTTCAAAGGGGTTCAGAATGTAAAATTAGCATATATATACACAAGTAGCTTGTACCCATGCACAAGCTATTTTATAAACATGAAACATTTTGTGTTTTTTGTGCACATTTTGTGTTTTGTGTGCACATTTACCTGTGCAAAAATGGGGTAGTCTAGAAGTATTCCAGTGCAGGGCCAAGAGGAATGAACGTAAGTTGCTATTTTATAAAAGATTTACATGAATGCATTAGGCAACTTATTCACACAATTTTACACCTGATAATTATTTAGTGCAATTAATATCAGACTCATTTGTTGTCTGCTATTTTTGGGTGGGAGTTCTGGGTGAACTGGAGGGAGTTCAGGGTGAAATACTAGAAGGGTCTATATGAACTGGAAAAGAACTGGATGAAACTGGTGATTTCAATTACATAAGCATGTTTTAAAATATACCGACTTCCGCGAATAAATCAGGATTTTATGCAAGCAAGTTAGATATGCACATATGTTTGTAAAATAGGTAGAGAAACTACACACTTTCAATGCATTGCAGGAATTCAAGCTTAGTCAAACATCTATATAAATAAAAATGTAAATGTTCGTTTGTTCAAAATCTTAAATCTCTGAAAGTTCTTTACCGATTGCTTTGAAATTTTGACACAACGTTGCATTCGAATATGCGCGTGTTTCTATATACCTATATTATATAGATGTCACACCTGTGACAGGTAAAAACATGCTTTTTTGGAAAAACAGTGCCATCTGTTGGACATACAAGCAGCACATGCTATCTACAATATAAATGGGCTCTGACCCACGGCCCACAAATGCGCAGTAGAGAGCAGCTCTACCACACATGTGCAGACCATTGAGCTCTGTGCTACGTGCTGGGTGTCACAGAGGGGAGGAGGAAAGGGCAGCCCATTCCTCCCCCACTGGGGAAGGGGGGAGGGAGTAGGGACTGCCGGACAGTTACACACAGGAGGAGGAAAAGGTAGAAGAGTCAGCGAGGCAGTTCGTCCACCGCCGGGCAAGGGGGGGAGGGAGTTGGGACAGCCGGAGCAGAGCAAATGCAGTAGAAAGAGCTGTGAAGAGATCACAAGCAGCTGCAGCCTGCAGCAGCCAAAGCGCAAAGAGCTGAACAGAGAACAGCTCGCCCCCGCCCCCGAGTCCCGTAGATAAGGAGAAGCCAAGTAAATATCCCACAACTGCGGGGGGGGGGGGGGGGAGGGGAGGGGGAAGGCAGTGCTGTCAGCCCGCCCATGGGTCTCAGCCGCCATGGGAAGAGTTTACATGGGCATCGCTCCACCTCCACTACCAGCAAAGCACCGTGATGAAAGTGAAAGCCAGAGCCCTGCTCCCTCCTCCCCCTCAAGCCCTCGATCGGATTTCTTAAAGGCACAGGTCTGCCAGAAAGAGCAAAGTAAGCTAGGCAACGTGTCCCAAATCTGTTGCCGTGCCTGCCACCTGCCCTTTGCGAGGGGGCGGGACGGAGTGTTTTCCTCTCTCTCCCAGACACAACTGGTGTGGGAACTTTGCAAGCTCTTGCGAATGCAGAGCAAACACTTAGGTGGGGAGGGGACAAAAATCCCGCCCGTTTTAACTGTGTGAGAGAGAAGTGTAGTAATGTGCGCTGAAGGCGAGCGTGAGTGCCAGAGAGAGAGGGAGACCACGTGAGGTATTGTGTATGTGTGTGAGAGGGATTGGGCGTGTGTGTGTGAGGGACAGAGGGAGAGTGTATGTGCAAGAGAGAGAGAGAGAGAGAGAGAGGAAGCCTATGTAGGGGGCTGTATGAGAGAGATATTCTCTACCCCCCAGCTCTCCACTTATAGGTTACCGTAGAAGGGGTTCAGTGTAGAGGGGAATAGGAAAGCAAAGGAGTTGGGGCCTGTAAGGATAGAGTAAAGGGGG
The DNA here is from genome assembly GCF_901001135.1 of Rhinatrema bivittatum. Taxonomy (NCBI): domain Eukaryota; kingdom Metazoa; phylum Chordata; class Amphibia; order Gymnophiona; family Rhinatrematidae; genus Rhinatrema; species Rhinatrema bivittatum. The sequence continues at coordinate 99,095,644 of NC_042620.1, forward strand.
TCTGAGCCTGTCCCTCCACCACTGGGGAAGGGGGGAGGGAGTTAGGATGGCAGGACCATTATGCCTTGCGAGATCCCGCTCGGCCACCGCTGCAGCTCCTACCACCACTGCCGCCTCTGGCCCTTCATGGTGCTGGGGGGGGGGGGGGGGGGGAGCGGAGCAGAGCAAAGATGTAGGAGGAGAGGGGAAAAAAATCTTGCCAGTTTTAACGGGCTTAACGGCTTGGACTAAATATTTTACGATTCCATTTCAATGTTTCCGATTGCATTGTTAAATTGAATTTTCATAGATTTTGATTTATTTTCATTTTGATTTAATTATTTCGTGTGACATTGCGTTGGAATTGAGCTGTGTCGTTTACCATACTGTTCATTTAGTGAGTATAGTTTACTGTATTTTTCGCTCCATAAGACGCACCTAGGATTCAGAGGGGGAAAATTAAAAAAAAAAATGTTGTGCTAAACCGGCTCTGTCCCCGGGCGTCTATGCATCTTATGGAGCAAATTAGGGGAGTGCATAACATTTTTTTTCTCCCCATTTTGTTTCTCCTGTTTTATATTGTGTGCTCGACCTTTGGGTGTTTACAAGAACAACTCAGAAACTAATTTACTCTACTACTCTTTATTGGATATCATTCACAGGATTATTTTATATCATTATATTATCTCATTCACAGCATACATAACATATGAACAAAAAATGAAACTGGATATATAGTTAAGTGACAAAAATGAGTATAAATACTTACATAATGGTTATAGCTAGCAAAGCTCTCGCGCAGGAACAAAAAAATGTCTCTATCTAACTTACTTCATTTCTGTTCTACTTTATATAGGTTAAAAGGCAAACACAGCAAACCAGCTGGTTTCTGCTTGCATGTTTTCATACCACAAATCTTATTGCCTTCTCTTGCTTAGTCTCTCCCTTATCTTTTCCCTTGCATTCCTTAATACAGATTGCCTGTTGCGTACCCTCCACAAGTCACCTCCATCATCCTGTGTCTCACTAGTTCTTCTGTTATCTAGTTGTTTATGACTCTTCCTGCAGAGCCTGGCATTCCTCTTGCAAGTCTGGCATTCAAGGTTTCTGGTATTTAGCAGAAATAACATCAGTATATTCATCAATGGTGGATAAAACCGGGAATTGAACCCGGGGCATAATCATCACTCCCCATTTTGATTACTGGCAGCCAATGGCCCTTTGCCTTTACTATGTCACAGGGGCTACCACTGCCATTGGTCGACCCCAGTGACATAGTAAGGGCAAAGGGCCATTGGCGCCATTTTGATTACTGGAAGCCAACTGCCCAAGTCCAGGAGATCACTCCCAGACCGCTCCTGGACCCCCGCTGGACCACCAGGGACTTTTGGTAGGTCTTGGGGGGGGGGGGGTGTCAGGAGGGTGGGGGGTTGTAGTAAATTAATTTGGCAGGTCTGGGGAGGGTTTGTTAGATTTTTGTTGTTTTTTTTTATTCGCTCCATAAGACGCACAGACATTTTCCCCCCACTTTTGGGGGAAAAAAAGTGCGTCTTATGGAGCGAAAAATATGGTATGTTTTTTCTTTTTTCATTCTTTTTCATTTCTAGAATTATGCGGTTTACATCTAGACACGGATTTCTTCTCACATGGTTAATTATATGTTGCGTGTTCTAAGAGTCGGCAAACCAGACAATCTCTATATCTGCACAGACAATGGAACAACAAAAAATATTGTATACCCACAAGCATTGTGAAATTAACCATATTCGAAACGTGTGCTTTCTCTTTTCTTTCTTTTCCATTTAACCAGACTGAGCCACAGCAACACGTGGCCGGGTACAGCTAGTATATACATATATATGTTGGGGGGCAGGGGTAGACATATGAGTATTTAATATTTAATATGCATAAATTATAAAAGACTGTACTCTATCTCTTGGCAGCCATATATTCAAATATATGGGGATGCGCAGAAAATGAGAAAAACCTTTCCATGCATCAGGCCATAACTATCTTAAATGTTCTGAGGTCTATATTCAGACACTGGCCAGTTAGCCAGATAAATGTATCCAGCTAACTCTGCAGGGATATTCAGTGTGTAGATGCACCACTGAATATAGCAAGCTATGTCAAAGTTAGCCAGATAAGTTTATCTGGTTAACTTTAGGACAGCTTTTTGGCAGTCCTAAAGATATCCAGCTATGTTGACTGAATAATGCTAAAAATTGGTGTTTATTCAGCTATCTTGGGCCTAGAATTATCAAAATGCTATAAATATAGCAGAAATAGTGCCCGTGATAAAAAAAGAGGGCATGGTTAGGTTAATTTCCCTGCTCCTGCTTTGGTAATTTCCACAAGGTGCGATAAATGTGTTGCACTGGAGAGAGAGAGAGAGAGAGAGAAAACACCTCTGTGGAGAACAATATGTCACTGTACTATTTATACCACTGTAAGAGTGGGTACTTTTAACTCAGAGTGTGATTTGAGTGGGGTAGGGTAGGTTTGGGGGGGCAGTTTTACATACACAGTAGGCGGTACAAACAGCAAAGTTGACATCACTGAAGATTTTCTGCTGTTTCAATTGATGAAAGGTACAAGAGGAGTTGATTTGTACAATGCACTCTCTACCTACCTTGTTTGTGTTATGCTCAGGCTTGTGGACCCTTGGGTCGACGAGAGGATGGTATACCTTGCGGAGGATCCGTAGGTTCTCTCGTCGGGTGGTGAGGCAGAACAGAAGAGGAGAGCAGCTGACCCTCGGCACTGGAGATGGAGGCGACTGCAGGCAGATGAAGAGGCTAGAAGAGGAGCTGTGTCTTCACCCCTGGAAGTCTGTGGTCCCCCCAGGAGGAGCCCGTAGGGACCCAGACCTCTGGGACTTAGGTGGACCCAGAGGGGTCACAGTATCGGTGCAAGGGCTGACTGGAGCTTCGCCCTGGAAGTCCGCAGTCCCCCCGGGAGGAGCCCGTAGGGACCCGGACTGCTGGGACTTAGACGGGCCCTTGGAGACGGAGTCCAGGAGGGGTCCAAGATCAAGTGCCAGAGAGTCATCGCTTACCAGTCCGAGGTCACACAGCGAGGGATCACCACTTGCCAGTCCGAAGTCACACCAGAGAATCACCGCTTGCCAATCTGAGTCGCACACCAGAGAATCACTGTAAGCCAATCCGAAGTCAGGAGACGGGAAGACCAAGACGTAACAGGAACAAGGATCTGAAGCTCAAGGAACTCACCGAAGCAAGCAGACTAGACAGCGCTGGAGGACGTTGCCAAGTCAGAGAATGAGCAGAGGAAGCTTCCCTTTATACCTCCCCTGCTCAGGCTGATCAAGGACAGGTGAAGCTTGTTAAAGGGATCAGGTCCCTTTAAATCTGTAAAGGGGGCTCAGCCTCGCGCCTAAAGATGGCAGCGGCCATCTTGGATTTCCTCCACGGAGGAACGGCTGCAGGGACGGCGCGGGGGCAGAGCAGGGACGGCTCTCCACCCGACGGTCAGGCCAGGGACCCGCACCGGGGCAACGGGCACCCGGTCAGGGGTTTCCTCCGAAGCTGCCGCGGTGGGTCGCCACCACGGACGAGGTAGGGGGACCATGGTCATGGCCTCCCACGGCCGCGGGACATAACAGTTTGAAGCTAAATAGAAAGTATAGTGACATATTGTTCTTTTCAGAGTCTCTCTGTCTCTGTCTCCCTCTCCCTAATGGCATGTGTGATAAAAAATATTGGTAGCACACAACTAACGTGGGTACACCACACAGAAAAAAGGAGTAGTTATTTCCTGAGTTGCGCTATTTAATGCACACATAAAGGCATTATTATATGTGTTAAGGCCCTAACGCGAAATGATAAATGACCCTGTTAATTGGATAATTTTCTCCAGCCCGGAAAACCTCCACCCTACCCTCAAGCTAACTGGATAATATTTTTGGCAGATTCTTGGGGGTGGTCAACAAGACAGGATTTTCAAATTCTGCCATTTGTCCAGCTAAGTTTAGATATCTAAATAAATTATAAATCCTGCATCAAGTATTAAAGTATATAAGTAAGAAGGTGTTTTAGCTGAAAGTATTTCAAATAACAAATTTAATCTACCTTAGATAAAATGTTAGGGAGGGTAATTTTCAAAGGAGAGGGTGCAAAGGAATTTGGTCTGTGTGTGTTTATCTGCATGTATGTATGTATATATGTATGTGTGTGTGGGGGGGGGGGGGAGGGTAGGTGGGTGTGTGAGAAAGTGTCTGAAATGGGGAGAAAGATGAAAAGGAGGGTATCTGGGATAGGGGTTTGAGAGCGAGAGTACCTGAGGTGAAGATTAGTGGGGGAACAGGGCCAAAGCAGGGAAAAGTAGTCCTCTTCGCTCTCATCCAGAACCTCCCTTCCTCCATTTCACTTCTTCATCCTCCAAATCTCATAATCTCCTTCTCTATCACTTATCCACATCCTGATCATCTTTTATTTAGTAATTAATTGCCTACCAGAAGCTCAAGGTGATGTACAGACTAAATTGTATACACAATCAAATTTAAAATTTACATTAAAAAATTCTTAATTTATAGCTAAATAACAAATATAAATTAAAATATCTTATTATTATATTAATTTCTATTTATTTAGCATGGAAATATCCTACACAGAGTAAGAATTTCAACCCTTAACAGAAGGCATGGGGTAATCTGCATGGAACGGCATTTACTACGCTTAACAGAAAGCATGAGGTAACCTGCACAAAGTGGCAGTTATAACTCATAAGCAGCTTGCTGTGCAGACTACATGGACCATTTGGTCTTTATCTGTTGTCATTACTATGTTACAGTATTCCCAATAAGCCATATTTCACCTAACAATACAAATAAGCCCTAAAGGGAGTAACTAGATTCCCATAGTTAATCCTTGATTGATAATTATTTCTCCATCTACAAGAGTCAGCTAATCTTGTCCAAATAACTTCTAGTTGGTGAGAGGGTGTGCCCAGTGAAAAGAGCTCCTTGTTCTCAGGCTAGAGTGGCAGATCTATGAGAGCTGAGGCACACAAAGATGGTATATATATATAGAGAGAGGAGACTTTCAGGGACATAGTGAGCAAGTCCCATCTCCAATCCAGCAGCCTCTGTGCTACTTTGGAGAAGGAAAGTCATCTGGATGATGAGCATCACCCTAGTGTAGCAGGAAGTGATCCTGTATCAAGGATCTGCTGTTCATGTGATGCATTACCCTCTCGCACTAAGGATGAGTTTACAATGGCTACTGTCCAGGAAGGAAGGGTTAAGTTGGCTATTAAAGTCAGTGATTTGATTTTTAGAAATGTAGATAGCTGGGTGACTGGTAGACATGAGGATCACTTGGTAAATTGCCTGCCTGGTGCGAAGGTGGCAAACCTCATGGGTCACCAAGAGAGGATTTTAGAGTGCTAGCTAAGCACCAATGACATAGGAAGGTAGGAAAGAGGTTCTGGAATCCAAATGTAGGCTTTTAAGTTGAAAGTTGAAATCCAGAACCTACAGAGTAGCATTCTCTGAAATGCTCCCTGTTCCACATGCAGGACCCCAGAGGCAGGCAAAGCACCAGAGTTTCAATGTGTGGATGAGATGATGGTACAGGGAAGAGGGCATTAATTTTGTTAGGAAATGGGCAACATTTTAGGGAAGGGAGAACTATTCCAAAAGGATGGGCTCCATTTTAACCAGGGTGGAACTGGGCTGCTGATGCTAACCTTCAAAAAGAGATAGAGCAACTTTTAAGCTAGAGCATATAGGACAATTGACAGTTCATCAGCAGCATATGGTGCAGAGAGAGGTATCTTCAACAGATACTAAAATAACTGTGGAGTTCCAATAAAAGCAAAAGCAGCCCAGGTGCCTATTAAGTAAGAGTCAACTGGTAAGCAGATTGTTAATACAAACAAAAAATACTTTGAAATATCTGTATGCTAATGTCAGAAGTCTAAAAAGTATGATGGGAGACTTAGAATGTATAGCACTGAATGAACAGATAGACATAATTGACTTCTCAGAGACCTGGTGGAAGGAGGATAACCAATAGGACAGTGCTATACCAGGGTACAAATTATATCGGATTGAAAGGTTGGATCAACTTGGTAAGAGAGGGAGAGTTAGGAATGACAGAGTCCAACAGGATAAATATCCTGCTGGAGACTAAATGTACAACAGAATTTTTATGGGTGGAAAGTCCATGTGTGATGGAAAAGAGTATAGCAGTGGTGGTATACTACTGTCCACCTGGACCAAAATGAACAAATGGACAATGAAATGCTAACAGAGATTAGGGAACATAACAAATTTTTCAGTAATAATAACTGGGTAAATGTAACATCAGAACATACTAGGAAGGTAAAGTTTCTAGATGACATAAATGACTGCTTCATGGAGCAGTTGGTCCAGGAACCAATGAGATGGGCAGCCATTTTAGACTTAATTCATAAAGGAACGCAGGATTTGGTGTGAGAAGTATCAGTGGTGGGGCCACTTAGTAACAGTGATCATGGTGTGATCAAATTTGACTTAATGACTAGAGGGTGAAGATTAAGTAAATCTACAGCTCCATCATTAAACTTTCAAAAAGGAGACTTTGATAAAATGAGGAAAATAGAAAAACACTAAAGGTAGAGCTCCAAAGATTATGCGTTTAATTCAGGTATTTCATCATTTATAAATACCATCTTGGAAGCCTAGTCCAGAAGTATTCTATGCATTAAAAGAAAGTGGAAGGAAGGCCAAATGACTACTGGTATGGTTAAAAGGTGAGGTGAAAGAGACTATTGTAGCTAAAAGAATGTCAAAAACTGGAAAAAGGATCCATACGAATAAAATAGGAAAAAGCATAAGCATTAGCAAGTTAGATGTAACATTAATATTAATAATACTATAAAAGATGGTTATTTCAAATTACATACTTTGAAAAAATTGAAACCACTACTCTATCATTGTGACTTCCATACTGTCCTGCAATCTCTCATCCTTACAAAAGTAGACTATTGTAACGCCCTCTATCTTGGCCTCCCCAATACCACCATACTCCCCTTACAAATGCTGCAGAATGCTGCAGCACATATATTTACCAATACCTGTAGATCAGAACACATCACACCCATCCTCAAAGATTTGCATTGGCTCCCCATTGCGCAACAGATAAAATATAAAATATTATCTTTAATACATAAAGCCTTTCACACCAAAAATATGATCTGGCTCAATAATGCCTTACACTTCCGCAAACACTCCAGAGCTCCCAGAACACAACATGCTGCCAAATTACACACACCCTCACCCAAAGCCACCCTACACAATACTACTAGAAAGCGTGCCATGTCTATAGCCAGGCCGACCAACTGGAACAATATGCCACCGGACCTCCGTCAGGAAGAATGCACAAAGAAGTTTAAACAAAAACTTAAAACATGGCTTTTCTTACAAGCTTTCACCTAATGCTCTTTCAACCTCATAACAGTAATAGACATTTCCCTTCTGTAACTTCTTGCAGCCTTCCACTCTTTACCAATGCCTTAATAACCTTCCCCCTAGCTGCTAGAGCTGCAATCTTTTGCTCTTATTTGTATTTACCTTCCTGCATTGTAATATAATGTATTTGTCTATATTTCTATTGCATTTGTTCCTTCCTCCCAATCTTCCTGCACCCCCCTCCCCCACTTGTATTCTCCCATTACTGTCTGACCCTTAGCAATCCTGCTATTCATATTGTTTGTAACCTGTTTTTCACTTATTTAAATGCATTTTTCTCTGCTTTTCAAGCATTAGCGTGTACTTGCTAACCCCTCTAACCATGCCTTAGATGTAATTAGACCTGTTTCTTTCTTTGATATTATTCTATCTAGTTCAACTTTTCAATTGTAAAGCACTGTTGCTAGTCGTTTTGTTAATTGTAAACCGATGTGATGTTACTAAACGATTGTCGGTATATAAAAAACTGCAAATAAATAAATAAAATGAAGTGGGCTAAAAGAGAATTTGAAAAGAAGCTGGCTTAGAGGTAAAAACTCATAATAAAAACTTTAAAAAATATATCTGAAGTAGCAAGCCTGTGAGGGAGTCAGTTGTACCATTAGATGACCGAAGGTTAAAGGAGCACTTAGGGATGATAAAGCCATCACAGAAAGTCTAAATGAATTCTTTGTTCCAATATTTGCTTGAGAGAATGTTGGGGAGATACCCATGCTCGAAACTATATTCAATGGTGATAATTCAGAACAAATCATGATGAAACTGGAAGATATAATAGATAGGGATGTGAATCATTTTTTGACGATTTAAAATATCGTCCGATATATTTTAAATCGTCAAAAATCGTTAGAGGCGATATTTAATAGGAATTCCCCCGATTTATCGTCAAAAATCGTAAATCGGGGGAAGGGGGAGGGCGGGAAAACAGGCACACTAAAACAACCCTAAAACCCACCCCAACCCTTTAAAATAAATCCCCCACCCTCCCGAACCCCCCCCCCCAAAATGCCTTAAATTACCTGGGGTCCAGTGGGGGGGGGGGGGGGGTCCCGGTGTGATCTTTTACTCTCGGGCCTCCGGTGTGTTGTAGAAATGGCACCGGCACTACCTTTGCCCTGTCATATGACAGGGCAAAGGTAGCGCCGGCGCCATTTTGTTTTTTGTCCCCCGACGTCAGGAGCGTAGGAGATCGCTCCCGGACCCCCGCTGGACCTCCAGGGACTTTTGGCCAGCTTGGGGGGCCTCCTGACCCCCACAAGACTTTCCAAAAGTCCAGCGGGGGTCTGGGAACGACCTCCTGCACTCGAATCGTTTTGCCGTACAAAATGGCGCCGGCGCCGGCCCGAGAGTAAAAGATCACACCGGGACTCCCCCTCTGGACCCCAGGTAATTTAAGGCATTTTGGGGGGGTTCGGGAGGGTGGGGGATTTATTTTAAAGGGTCGGGGTGGGTTTTAGGGATGTTTTAGTGTGCCGGTTTTCCCGCCCTCCCCCGATTTACGATTTACACGATATTTTAAAAAACAAAACCACGACGATCCGATTCCCTCCCCCTCCCAGCCGAAATCGATCGTTAAGACGATCGATCACACGATTCACATCTCTAATAATAGGAAAGATTGGCAAAATATAAAGTAGCAAATTGCCTGGAACAGATGGTATACACCCTAGAGTTCTGAAAGAACTCTAAAATGAAATTACAGATCTTTTACTAATAATTTGTAACCTATCATTAAAATCATGAATTATACCCAAAGATTGGAGGCTGGCTAATGTAACCTCAATCTTTAAAAAGGGTTCCAGGGGTGATCTGGAAAACTATAAACTGATGAGTCTGAATTTAGTGGTGGGAAAAATCTTGGAAACTATTCTAAAGAACAAAATCACAGAACATATAAAAGTCATAGTTTCATGGGGCACAGCCAGCATGGCTTTACATAAAATAAATATTGCTTCATAAATCTGCTGAAATTTTTGAAGGGGTTAATAAATGGTGAGCTGGTGAATGTAGTATATTTGGATTTTCAGAAGGCATTTGACAAAGTGCTTGTAAGAAAATTACAAACAGGCCGAAACAGAAAAACGTGCAGTAGAGCCGGCGAGCGCCCGCTCTCCCGACGCGCACAGAGGCCACTCTTCTGGGCACGCGATACAGAAAGCCCAGGTATGTAAATTAGGGCTCGTGGTAAAAGGAGGCGCTAGGGACACTAGCACATCCCTAGCGCCTCCTTTTTGACAGAAGCGGCGGCTGTCAGAGGGTTTGACAGCTGCTCAATTTTACCGGCGTCGGTTCCTGAACCCGCTGACAGCCACGGGTTCAGAAAACGGATGCTGGCTAAATTGAGCATCTGTCTTCTGACCCGCGGGTCGCGGGCAGATTTTTTGGGGCCTCCGACTTAATATCGCTATGATATTAAGTTGGATGGTGTACAGAAAAGCAGTTTTTTCTGCTTTTCTGTACACTTCCCCAGTGCTGGCTGAAATTAACGCCTGCCTTTGGCAGGCGTTAATTTCTGAGAGTAAAATGTGCGGCTTGGCTGCAATTTTACTTTGTGAATCGCGCGGGAATAATTAATAGGGCCATCAACATGCATTCACATGTTACGGGCGCTATTAGTTTCGGGGGGTTGGCTGCGCGTTTTCGACACGCTATTACCCCTTACTGTATAAGGGTTAAAAATAGTGCGTCGAAAATGCACAGCCAAATGCGGGCTAACAGTGCGCTCCATTGGAGCGCACTTTACTGTATCGGCCTGTTTGTCACGGGATAGAAGGCAATGTCCTATTCTGGACTGCAAACTTGTTAAAAGATAAGAAACAGTTCAATGGTTCAATGGTTTATTGTTATTGTTCCATGTTCCATGTAAAAAAACCCAGGTCTAACTTCCCAGACCAGGGCAACCTCTTTCGTTACTTGTAAACCGGACTGATTTGTATTGCATACAGGAATTCCGGTATATAAAAATTTAAAATAAATAAATAAATAAATAACAGAGAGTAGGAATAAATGGTCAGTTTGCTCAGTAGAGAGACTCAGGGATCTGTACTGGGATCAGTGTTTTGTAAAATACAGTATTTATAAAAGATCTGGAAAGGGAACAACGAGTGAGATGATCAAATTTGCAGAAGACACAAAATTATTCCTAGGTGTTAAATCACAAGCTGATTGTGAAAAACTGCAGGAGGACCTTGCAGGACTGGAAGACTGGACATTCAAATGACAGATGAAATTTAATGTGGACAAGTGCAAAGTGATTCACATGGGGAAAAGTAACCCATACTGGAGTTGCATAATTTTAGAATCCATATTAAGAGTTACTACCCAGGAAAACGATCTGGGTGTCATCATGGATCATACATTGAAATCCTTTGCTCAATGTGTTGTAGATTCAAAAAAGCAAACAGAGTATTTGAAATTTTTAGGAAAGGAATGGAGAATAAAATGGAGAATGTCATAATGCCACTGTGTTGCTCCATAGTAAGGCCACACCTGGAGTACTGTGTGCAGTTCTAGTCAATAAAGGAGGATGTACGAGCCTACATATCTTCCTGTGCGACCTATGCAAGACAGAAACCCCCTGCTGGACACCCCAGGGGTCTCCTACAAACTCTGTCGGTTCCTGAGGAGCCCTGGACACAATTTGTGACTAACTTCGTAGTGGATCTATCATCCTCCGGAGGAAACAATACTATTTGGGTGACTGCCGATCGCTTTTCAAAAATGGCACATTTTGTGGAACTGCCAGTTTTACCATCTGCTGCTGAACTAGCAAAGCTATTTGTCAAACACATTTTTCACCTTCATGGGATGCCCAAGCACATCTTATCCAACAGAGGTGTACAATTTACCGATAAATTCTGGAGAGTGCTTTGCAAAAAGTTTGACATTTCACTGGACCTCACGTCTGCCTATCATCCATAATCCAACGGGCAGACTGAAAGGATGAACAGGACACTTAAACAGTTTTTGTGATCTTATGTGAACACAAGACAAAGCAACTGGGCAGAATGACTACCTTGGGCAGAGTTTGCCTTAAACTCACATCCTGCCACTGCTACAGGGTCCTCCCCTTTTCAAATCGTATACGGTCAGCAACCACTACCTCCTCTACCATTACCACTGAATGTTAGAGGGTCTCCCGGAGGCATTTTGGCTTCCCTTTTGTTTTTGGGAGGGTGTTTTTTGATGTTCTTTTACAGTGCATCAAATCTTCACAAGAGTGTACTGTTCTGTTTGTACGTCTCACTCTGCATGTAAAAGTGGCCCCTAACCCCTACACTACTATCTAAACCTCACCTTGAGTTACTAAGTGGGCCTCCTATAGTAGCAGAAATAGCTGCTTACTATGGTACCAACCCCTAGAGGTTCTCTCTCTCATTCTCTCTCTATCTCTCTCCCCTGTCCAAAACAAATTCCATTATAAGCATGATATTGCACAGCTTAATGCAATTAATAAAGATGTACTTATTTTCAGTGATATCATGCGTTATGGCTTCGTGAAGCCAGCTCACTTTTTCTGACATCTGTCTCCTTTTAAAATTTGCATTGTTCCATGTGTTATGGTGCTTAACGCATGCGAAAATGTCATAACGCGATTTGATAAATGACCCTATTAGGGGGGAAGATGGAAGCCCGATATAGAAGGAATTTCAGTAATCAATAACTCTCATAACAAAGGCCTGGACCACCATTTGAAAGTCATTCTGATCAAGTATAAATTCAAGTGACATAGCAATTGCAATTTATAAAAACCTGATCAAAGAACAGATTGTATATGAGCTTTAAAAGGCATACTCGCGTACTATTTATTCAGTATACTCGCACACTCATGTACTATTTATTCAGTAGTCCCTCACGTCGACCCATCCCCTTGTTCCCCATTAAGACACTGTGCCTAATTGTTTCACTCGTTACTGTACTATGATACTGAGTTCAAACGTTTCTTGAAACTATACCATACTATGTTCAATTTGCACTTTGTTTTATTGTTACATGCAATTAGTTATTTATTTATTTAACATTTTTCTATACCGACATTCGCACGAGGCATCACATCGGTTTCCAGACAACAGAAAATTCAGCCAACTGGGCTTTACATTGTAACTGATATTATAACTGGGGGGGGGGGGGGGGGGGAGGGACGGGGTGGGAGAGGGAGGTAACTTGGAACTTTAAGTGTATACAGGAAAGGAGGAGGGATTGAAGGTGGTTTATTTACAAGATGCAGGCTTTATGTACATTCTATATACATTCTATACATTCTATTATGTACATTCAATTAACAAGGTGAGGGGGTGGTGGAGAAGAGCTAAGGGAAAGGGGGGAGGAAGGGGGAAGAGGGGGGCTAGGTTAGAGAGAGAAGGGAGGTAGGGGGTGGGGAAGGGGAGGTTGGGGGGGTGGGGAAGGGGAGGAGGGGGGAGGGTGTAGAAGAGGAGGAGTGGATATGGGTGGGTGGGGTGGATAAGGAGTGGGGTAGAGGGGGGGAATGGAACTGGGAGGGCGGATTAGGCATAGGCATGCGTGAAAAGCCATGTTTTAAGTTTCTGTCTGAATTTCTTTGGACAGATCTCGAGGCGTAGACTGGTGGGCATTGAGTTCCATAGCTTGGGACCAGCTAAGGAGATGGAGCGTTGTTTAGTGGAAGCAAGGTGGGATAGTTTAGGAGGCGGAGTGGGTATTGTTGCAAGGTATGGTGTTCTGGTAGGTCTTGAGGTAGTACGAAGGTGGAGGGTGTCAGAGAACCAAAGCATGTTTGGATTGTGGATGGCTTTATGTATGAGAGTTAGAGTCTTAAAGATGATTCTTGAGGATATGGGGAGCCAGTGTAGTTGTTTGAGAGTGGGCGTAATGTGTTCGTTTCTGCATGTGCCTGTTAGTATGCGCGCAGCTGCATTTAGTAGGAGCTGCAGGGGGGTTGTGGCATTTTTGGGAAGGCCTAGTAGGACGGCATTTGCGTAATCTATTTTGGATAGGATGAGTGCCTGAAGCACAGTTCTGAAGTCGCTAGGATGCAGGAGAGGTTTTAGTTTTTTGAGTGTGTGTAGTTTGAAGTAGCATTCCTTAAGGGTGGTGGTGATGAATTTTTGCAGGTTGAATTGGGTGTCAAGAATTACACCAAGATCTCTTACATATTGTGCAAAGTCTGGGAGGGGGTGGGGGTGCAGAGTGCTGACGTGGGTGGGTAAGGGATTGAGGTGTTGGGGGGCAATGATCATCAGTTCAGTTTTATTAGTGTTTAGCGCTAGATTGAGTTGTGTGAGAAGGCTGTTGATGGCGGAGAGGGCACTTTCCCATTTTAGTAGGGCATTGGGTAGTGAGTCTGTGATGGGAATGAGGACTTGTACGTCGTCGGCGTAAACAAAGTGTGGGAGACCAAGGTTCAGCAGGAGGTGGCAGAGGGGTAGGAGGTATATGTTAAATAGGGTGGAAGATAGGGAAGATCCTTGGGGTACTCCACACGAAATATTGATGGGTTTGGATTTGTGCTTTCCGATTCTGACTTTGAAGTGTCTGTCATTAATGAAGGATTTGAACCATAGGAGGGGGATTCCTGAGATGCCAATTTCAGTCAGCCTGTCGATTAGTATGGAGTGATTGATGGTGTCGAAGGCTGCTGATATGTCTAATAGGGCTAAGATGTATGTATGACCCATGTCAAGTCCTCTGATGATGTAGTCAGAGAGTGATGTCAGGAGGGTTTCAGTACTAAATTGTTTGCAAAATCTGTGTTGTGAGGGTAGAAGAATTTGGTGCTGGTCTAAATAATTGGATAATTGTGTTTTGACAGTTTTTTCAAGGACTTTCGCAATGAACGGTAGATTGGAAATGGGGCGAAAATTATGTATATATTTGTTCTATTGTTATATGTAAAGCCCCTCCCTTTTGGGCATTTCAATGTTTTATGTAAACTGGAGTGATTTGTATTTCATACAAGAACCTCGGTATATAAAAATTAAAAATAAATAAATAAATAAAAAGGCAGTCTAAAATCAAATACATTTTCCAAAATTTCAAACCAAATCTTTAAACTGAATTGGAGTTCCCAATACAGATATACTACTGACATTTTGTTTAGTTAAATAGTCAGGAATTCTAGAGAAACATAGTTCTGGTTTTCCCTCATTCAGCATGAGGTAATTTTGATTCATCCAAGAATTAATAAGCAGTAGGCTCTCACATGCAACAGTCAATATTGAATCAAAATTATCCTTCACAGGGAAGAATTATTGTATATCATCAGCAAACATTTTAAATCTTATCAAATGGGGATCCAACAAAGAACAAAGGAGTCTCAGGTAAACAGTGAAAAGCACTGCAGAGAATACAAAGCACTGAGGCCCCATAGATGGAATTACAAACCAATCAGATGAAACATCTGAAAGATGAACTTGTTGTTCTCTGAATTCAAGATAAGACTTAAACCATAAATATATAGTCCCCACCATTCCTTACGATTTTAATTGATCCAACAATACTGAATGATTCAGAGTGTCAAATCCTGAAGACACATCCAAAACAAACAGCAATACTGGCCTTGTCTTGATCAAACTCCTGCAATAACTGATTAAATACAGAAAATAATAAAGTGCTGTGTTTCTCCCACAATGCACACTGGTGGGGGTGTAGAATATTATTTTTTAAAATAAAATCTGAGAATTGAGAGTACACCATGCTTTCTAAAAGTTTAAAAATAGGGAGGTAGCTTGAGGGTCCATCTATAGAAAGATTACCTTTTTTGAACACTGGCTGACAAATGCTTTCTTTAGCATCGTCCTCATTACTGGTAAGATATTCACAAGGTGTGGCTAATATCCATCACCAGGGCATGCAACATCCTGTAGCCTGCCACTCTGC
Organism: Rhinatrema bivittatum; assembly: GCF_901001135.1. Lineage (NCBI taxonomy): Eukaryota > Metazoa > Chordata > Amphibia > Gymnophiona > Rhinatrematidae > Rhinatrema > Rhinatrema bivittatum. The sequence goes on from NC_042620.1 coordinate 99,110,951, forward strand.
CCCTGCTAAAGTTGCTGCCTGCCATTGTCTTGGACAGCTGCCACAAGTGTGTCATCAAGGAAAGATTAAGCATGTGTAGTATTCTGGCTGGTCCATCTATTGCTAGTGAAATGAATGCTTCCCCTCTCTACCTTGGCCAGCTGAACCAGGATGTGGGTATGGCACTGAGTATACACGCTGGGGATTAACTTAAATCACATGTTCTCGGTTGTCCTGGGAAATCATTTCCCCTATGCTGTGTATGACTACCTTTGAGGTTGCCTGCCTCCTACTATGGTACAATAAGGTAGTGATGCACCCTATCTGCTCCAGGATAGCTTGCTGCTGACATATAGTTGGGGATTGATTGCATGCCACCTCATTGGAGGAAGAGGCCCGGGGATTCAACTTGCGAGGCTGATTTCCTGTTATTCTAGTGCTTTTCTGCTACAGCTGCTGCTGCTGTTTCTTTGACTTGCAGATAGGATCTTCAGGCTAGTACTGTTACGCATGCTGGCTGCGGCAGACCAGCGGCTCGGCCCCCTCACCTCTCTCAAGTGAATCCAGGGCCTGGTCCCTTGTCCCTGGCGGCGGTAGGCCACCGGCTCCGTCCTCAAGCCACCCCAGGTGCCTCCGGCTCACCTACAGATCCTGGTGCCTCCGGTTCAGCTGCAGATCCTGGTGTTCCGCGTTGGGCCTCTCCACGTGGTCTGTGGAGAGATGCCACTACTCAGCGCTGCGCCCCTCCCTAGGCGCTCGTGCATCACTGTGTCTTAAGTAGGGCCTGCGACGGGAACCGAGCTGTGGCCCCGGATGATGATGTCAGCGGAGCTCCGGTACTTTAGCCCGGGCTCCGCTTCCTAGGATTACCTTTGCAACAGGTCTCCTCGCTGTTCAAGTACTCGTGGCTTCCTAGAGATTCTCCTCATTCCTGGTTCCTGATTCTCACTGACTCCTGTTCCTGGTTTTCTCATTCCTGTGTTCCTGATCCTCAATCTATCCTTGGATTGCCTTCTTGGACCTTGACCTCTGCTTTGCCTGACCACACCGTGGACTCTCTCCAAGCCCAGATCTCTGCTTTGCCTGACCACGCCGTTTGCTCTCTCCAAGTCCGGACCTCTGCTTTGCCTGACCACGCCATTGACTATCTCCAAGCCCGGACCTCTGCATTGCTCGACTACTCCGTTGACTCTTTCAAAGCCTGGACCTCTGCATTGCTCGACTACTCCATAGCCTCTCTCTCCAGACCCGGACCTATGCATTGCTTGATTACTCCGTTGCCTCTCTCCAGACCCAGACCTCTGCATTGCCTGACTACTTTGTTGCCTCTCTCCAAATCCAGACCTCTGCATTGCTTGACTACTCCGTTGCCTCTCTCCAGACCCAGACCTCTGCATTCCCTGACTACTTCGTTGCCTCTCTCCTCATCCAGACCTCAGCCTTGCTTGCCACTGCTTCCAGATTGCCGCCAGCCCTGACTCAAGCTTGCCCTACGACGTCTCTTCAGTCTACCTCCTGGACTTGGCCTATTTGGCCTGGTCTTGCTCAGGCTCCCCCTGTCTGACTTTGGTTCTGTTGGCGCCCGGGTCTCCAGGACTCCGCCTCGTCCAGTACAGACTTCTTCTCTCCTCTGTTGCTGCCTCTGGGATGACCTCGACGACAACAAACACACACAATAATTCTCAACATAAAATATACATATTCATAAACTATAACAACTTTCTTACAGAACTTCCTCTCCCTCTCTGCGGGCTTGGGTGCAGCTGCTGCTGGGGCTGGGACTGAGGGCAGACTGAGTAGCAGAAGAACAAGGGCATCACTCACCCTCCACTACTTCCTCTTCCTGGGAGGGGCTCTTTGCTCCGGCAGTATTGCTTTCTGCCTCCTCTAACTGCCAGTGCTCAATATAGACCCATATATTAATAAATGCCACTTATTTTTGTGTATTTTAAGTGATAACCCTCAAAAACAAGCAGCAACACAAAAGTGAAAGAACGTTTTGTGTTTTTGTTCACTTAACAGATAATGCAATTCTTACTTTGCAAAGTGTAACGATAGACTTGCTTGGTAATTTTCAATCACGAGGTTCAACACTTGTTTTAGGTCCATAAAGCCACTTGTTAAATCTAAAGAAACTTTGCTTGTTGAGTGACTATCTGCGATCGTAGTTCCCTAAAAATAAGACTACAGAGATATCGTGCAATATTATTTTGATTACCCATTACAATTCATTATATACAGCCCCTGAGGCAGCCCCTACGGGGGGCAAAACTCGGCCTGAATCGGGCACACATGTAAAGATCACGTCTCCATTCAAATAAAGCTTGGAATTGGACTATCTGGCGTCTAATCCATTCTGTTACCTCAACGGCTTTCTTAGACAGCCTTCCCTCCTGTTTTGTCGGTCTTTCCCTTACCCCTCCACTGTCAGAGCCAATGCCATCTCCAATGAGTCTGCCTTTTCCTGTCCCTTCACCTTAGAAATACAACTAACAGTGACAGCAGGCAGCACATCTTTTTCTTCCAACTTCATCTTCTTCTTGCTTAACACTGTCTGCCCCATAGTTTCCCCCCATGAAATAAATCTCTCTCTTTAGCTTAGGTGGGAGAGTGCTGGTACTACTAGTTTTAGATGGTATACTGGGATTTGCATTTATAGGTGCTTTTCCAGAAGGAGGCAAAGCTTTTCTTCTCCCTCTGCCATTACCATAGCACTTCCCTCTTCTTCACATTGCCCATGTTATAATGGAGATTTGACAGAGTCACTAGAAATGCCCACTTCTCACTTCTCACTGCCCACCACCTATGGAAATGGCTTTGTCTTTTTACAATAGTGTGTTATTTATTTATTTAAAATCATTTATATCCTGCACCCTTCAAGGTTCAGGTCACCTCTCTCACTCACACACACACACACACACACACAGGCAGAGACTGCAATGCAGACAGGCACACATTCTCTAGTTCAAAAGAGTGCTCCTTTAAAGGTAGATTTTAAAAGGGCAGCCTGTGCGCCCATAAATGCGCAAAAATACTCTCCATGAACATTCATATGGGGGGGGGGGGGGGGGGGGGAGAGAGAGAGAGAGAGAGAGAGAAAGCCTAAGCCTCTTTGTAGGGCTCAGTCTGATCCTCTATATATGGACCATTGTATGGGGGCAATTTGATTCGGGGTGAGTTTTCGGGACGTGGGTTGGGGTCAGGGGGATCATGTTACAGAGGTATCCATTGTAAAATTGACCTCATTAAAGAATTTTTGACCTTATAAGTGATGAAAAGGAGTTGATTTGTACAACTCCTTTTCATCATGTAGCTCCCACTCGGGCTACTTACGCACGTAAATGGCCGTTTTTGCATGCTCAAGGCTTTTAAAATCTACCTTTTAGTGAGTAAAAATCTATCTCAATAGTAGACAGGTACTGTTTTTTTCCCCACAAATGACAAAGTTCAGTATAAAAAAAGCATATCACTACATGCACAGTTTACTTTAAACTTTAACACTCTGTGATCAGAGAAGCAAAAAAAAAGCCTGGCTCCTTTGCTTTCTTTCCTAGTCAGATTCACACGCTGACTGCGGTGCACTTCTGTAAATTAAAAACCTCTAGAAACAGTGGGGTAGATATTCAAAACTGGCTGTGTAAATAACTTAGCTGGTTAGAACTTATCTGGCTAAGTTATGATGTATATGCAATGCCGCTGAATATATGTGTATATACAGACTTGACTGGGTAAGTCTACACAGAGGGCTGGATTTTAAGACATACGCGCGGGTGTAGATTTGTGCGCGCAACCCAATGCACACAAATCTATGCTCGATTTTATAAAATGTGCGCGCAGCCGCGCGCATGTTATAAAATCCAGGGTCGGGGTGCACACTTGTGCACCTTGCGTGCACTGAGCCCTAGGGGAGCCCCAATGGCTTTCCCCGTTCCCTCCATCCCCCCACCTTCCCCTCCCTTTCCCTACCTAACCCGCCCCCCAGCCCTATCTAAACCCCCCCTTACCTTTGCTAAATAAGTTGTGCCTGCCTCCTGGCAGGCATAGGTTGCGCGCACTGGCCGAGTGCTGGCGCGCGATCCCCTGGCTCAGCCGCTGTGCTGGAGGCCTCGGTCCTGCCCCCACCCCGTGCCACCCCACCCACTCCCCGCCCCTTTTTTTCAAGCCCCGGGACATGCGTGCGTCGCCGGGCCTATGCAAAATAGGCTCGGCGCGCGCAAGAGCAGGTTTTCGGGGTTACGCGCCTGTTCTATGGGGTACCTAAACCTACACGTATACTTATACAGCTATCTTCGAATATCTAGCTAGCTGTATAAGTTATATGGCTAATTCCCTTCGCCCCCGATCCGTCCAGTACACACCTATTTTTTGTGCATGTAACCATGTAAGCCCCGCTTATCCAGCTAAATAGCACTGGATCTGCTTTGAATATCAGGTTTAGCCTAAAGAGAGCTTGCACTGAGTGTTTCTTTCCAATGTTACAGCTATACTGTGTGTGTTCACTGCAAATTTGCAAAACATGCAAAATATTTTGAACATTGAAAGTGTCTGTGTCTAACGAATGGAAAGCACAGTTAAAGCTCATCTAAATTGTCACTATCTCTAGTCTTTCTTTTCTCAATTTTTCATCAGCACTCACAGCTCAAAATCCTATTCTATCTCTCACCCAGCTGCCAGGGACAAGTGAAGTGAAATGATGCCTGGCTCAAACTTCCTTTCACTTTGAACTTGAAAAAAAAAAGAAGAAATCATGGTCAATCCATGCAGATGTCAGCTAGGACATTCTGGTTAAAAAATGTTTCACTTGATTGGTTCTGCTTCTCTGTCCAAGTAAGTCTAGGGTTATAGTGTGACATCGCTGGTTGCTAGTATCCACCTTGAGGAGAAAAATAACTGCAGCTTTGCTCCTCTCATAGAATGGGAAATGAAACTGAATGCAACCAAAACTTCATGTTGATTTTTAGGGCAATGGGCATTTATATTCATTTTCCAAAATACGAAATGAATCTGCCCGATTCAGTTTGGATTCCTTATATGACCCAGCTTGCCTGGCACTAATATTTTGTGCCCTGTTTTAAGCATCTAGGGTTTTTTGCATTTGTGGGTTCCTCCCTATTTTATTGTGGGCTTTGGCTCAGGGACATAAATTTCCCCCCTGAGCATGTGATCTGGATCAATGCTTCTCCCGCAGAGGACTGATTAGGAGGGTTCTTTCTGCAAACCTGATGGATTATGCTTATGGTGTGTGGAGACTGTGAGAGTGGAAGTGTGTTGGAGTTTTGATGTTTTTGGATTTGAATCAGTTTCCTGAGAGAAGGGCAAACTCGGGAATCTTGAAGGGCTGAGTTCTGGATCTTTTGCCTTTATGACCAGTCTACAGTAGCGGTTGGAGATTGTGGATACTTTTGAAGACAGAGATTTTTTCAGAGCCTGTTGGTTATCTGATTTTTGAAGAACTGTTTCTGAACAAGGTGTTTTTAACAGCTTTTCCAGCCCTTGTTTCATGCTGGAACTTTAGGGAGGTTATTCCACCCTCCAAGGGGAAGCAATTCTAGAACTGGACACTGGTTCACTTGGGAGAACAACTAGGGGATTTACTATGGACACAGAGACTACTGCTGTTTGGATTATGAGTTTCCTGAAGTTATTTCTGATTTTCTCAATACTGGTTTGGATTCTTATTTTCAAAATGTGAGTACATTTTTGTTGAACACCATTTTGGACCCCATGGTTATATGTTACCTGAATTCCCCATGGAGATCATTCCAATCTGAGAATCCCACTGACCAGTAATCCTGAAGAGCTGGGTGACTGTGAAATTAATGGCTGCCCCAGGGACCCAAGAGGTTCATCTTCTCCCCCACCCACCCCCAAACGGATAAACCCTGGTATCTCCAGGGGTTCTGGCAAGGTGAGGGTGAGAGAAGGAGAAGTCTGGGGCAAAGCAGAACAGCCTGGGGAACTTTGTGACCCTTCTAATTTCAATGCATCCCATGAAGGGGGAGGGGGTTTTACACTTATTTGCTTTTTTTAAAACCTATAATGATGAAACCTGTGTTTTTGAAAGCCTTTGTACTAAAATATCATTTTTGTTGGGCCTTTAAAAGATATTACAGTCTACAAAACATTTTCTTCACAGCCAATACAGCTATTAGAACTACAATAAAAACATATACATAATATTAATAATAGAAAAATAATTTATGTTGGTTCTAGCAACAAACAAAACAAATTTTGGAAATAGAAACACAAATTGTATTTGTTCAATGAAGATAAAGCTTTTATTTTGGAAGAAGATTGTCTTTATTATTTCTTCCCTAATGACAACTCAGATTCATATCACTGAGACATCAGAGGCACTCCACATATGTATAGCAAGTGTTTAAACAGAAGCTGACATAACCTCAATGCTTCTCTTTTGCTTTTTGTCATAGAGCTAGCCACTAGTAGCAGACGCTCCAGTCCTCTTAATGGACTACACCAACTGGAGTGGCAAGTCTTAGCTTTCCACAATCCTCTTCGACAGGCTTCCAGTGGTGTAGTGAGGGTTTCCAGAGTACGGGGACCAATGCATTTGTGTATCTCCCTCGCACCCCCCCCCCTCCAAAATCCATCCTTCATGTGTTAATGCTTAAGGTTACAGAAAGTCACACTAATACAAAACCCCAAAATGAAATTAACAGAGAGACTGCTGTGAACAGCCTATGGGGCGAAAGCTTCTCTGTACCAGCATTAGTGGTTTTGTGGGCCTAGCCAAAATGCTGAAGATCTTCAGGAGTCTGGCAGCTAGAAAGCTTGGTGGGGCCAGGTCCCGGGTGGTCTACATCATTCTAATGCCTATGCACTCCCCTCCCCCCAGGCTAAGCCCAGCAGCACTGCACTCCCCACCCCAGTACCACAAGCCAAGGTCAAAACAGTCGCCTGAGGCATAGAAAGACAGTCTCCCCTCACTTCTATTGAATCCCACTGGCAGGATCCTGCTGCCCACTGGTGTAGCAAGAACTGAATTTTTGGAGGGACCCCAAGGTTAATATGGGTGCGCAGTAGGCATACAGGTATACTCTTATCGATTAAGTAATTCCTTAGAGTGCACCTGATAATGGATTTCTAAGTAGCATGCAACAATCATCATGCATCATGAATGATGCTCTAAAATATTTTCTTTAAATTACTTGAAGCACTTACCAATATTCAAAATGTTTTATTAATCTGTATTAATTTATTATAGTTTATAAATACACAATATCAGGTTAAAAATAAAGAAAGAACACTTAGCAGAAATATCAGATCCAATCATATAATAAAACAAATACGAATGTATTATTTTATGAATTCTTTTTCCCAAAATGCAGAGAATATTATAACTATAATAAAATAACAAGTCATGATAATAATAAGAACTTAAGATTTGCAATGGGTGCAGAACAGAAGTAGGACATGCAAAAAAATATATTCAAAGTCTAGTATTACTTTAGTAACAGCAAAACAAATTCCCTCTATTGCCAAACACTTTATGAACTAACACAAACACCCTACAAAAAAAAAAAAGAACCTTGCCAGTAACTCAGGACTCAAACAGCGGCAGCCTTATCTATGAAAAGGTAGCAATACCAGGACCTAAAACACTAATACACCACCTACTGGGCAAACAACAAGCTGAACTGCTACAAATCCCTATAGAGAAACTACACGCTAGCCGAAATACTGCACCTCAGTCACACATACAGAACACAGATCGACCCTTACCTATTACAGAATAAGGGACTATAAATTAGAAACTGAAATATGTAAACAATACTGAAATGGAAAGCCTGAGAAACCGAGGCTCTGTGAACAGTGGAATACTGAACAAAAAATCAGAATTCAAATATATAAGACATGCACATTCCCATTCCCAAAAATGGCATATTCCAATCGCTAAAAGTAAATTATATTTTTTTCTTTGTTTTTTTTATTGTATTTTTCTAATTGGTTGGTCCCAGCTTCTTTTTTCCCCTTGTCTGTCTTTTCCTAATTCCTTTTCTCAAGGTCTCTTATTCTTTCTGTTTCTTCTCTCTCCTCCTGTCTTCTTTCCTTCCTTCCTCATATACACACACAGGTTCTCTCTCACATGCGCTCTCTTAACAACATGTTTTCTGACACACAGGCTCCCACTCTTGCATGCTCTCTCTTTCTCATACATACACAGGCTCCCACTCCCACACACAGGTTCCCACACACACACACACACAGGGTCTCACTGGATGGCCCGCGCCATTTTTAAAGATGGCGCCGGCCGTCCATTACTCCTACCATGTGACAGGGCCTGGCCAATGGCACGGATACCCTGTCACATGGTAAGGGCAAAGGGCCATCGGCACCATTTTTATTAGTGGCAGCCAACGGCCCCGAGAGTGGGAGATCGCTCCCGGAACTTCCACTGGACCACCAGGTACTTGTAAAAAGTTTGGGGGGGGGGGTGTTCGGGAGGGTGGGGAAAGCTAAGGGAACAGTTTTAAAGGGTCGGGTGGGTTTTTTTGTTTATGGGCTCGGGCGCAGCCGATAAACAAAACCGTGATCGGGCCGCACAAAAAAAAATTAACGATGTGAATCAGAACCGGAACCGGAACCAATTCCGGTTCCGATTCACATCTCTAATTCTCACAAACACATACACACACACACACACACACACACACAAGGCTCTCACTCTCATTCTCACATGTTCTCACATGCAGGCTCCCACTCCCACATGCTCTCTCACACATACATACACATACTATATGAGGACCTCTACCTTTTTTCTTTCTTCTGGACCTCCTTGCTGCAAGGCCTTCTCTTCTTCGGATGACCTCAAAGATAGCCCTGTGGCAGAGCTTCCTTATATCGGGTTGCCACAGGATGAGCTCCACAGCAGTCCTGCAGCATGGCCTTCTCTTTTTGGGCTGCCGCAGGATGAGCACTGCAGTAGCCCCGTGGGACAGCCTCCTTTTCTCTGGCCGCTGCAGGATGAGCACTGCAGTGGCCTTGCAACAGGGCCTTTTTTTTCAGGCACTGGGCAATGCTGATTGGGTGAGCCTAAGCCCAAAATTGGTGGACCACGGCCCACTCTTGGCTACACCAGTGGCACTCTCTCACATGCAGTCTCCCATTCCAACACAACACACATGCAGGCTCCCACTCTCACATCCTCTTTCTCATATGGAGGCTCCCATTCCCATCCCCCTTCCCCTTCCACACATATACACACATACACAGACTCTCACTCTTAAATGCTGTCTCACACAAAGATTCACATTCCCACACGAATACAAAGGCTCTCACATGCTCTCTCTCAATTGCAGGCTCCTATTCCTATATATATACCTATAAAAACACACACACACTCACATACTCTCACATGCAGGCTGCCACTCTCATATATATATGCCTATGCTCTCACACACACTCCCCTCTGTCTCACATTCACAGGCTCTCTCTCCCTCACAGACACATTAGGTGTTTGTGTGTGCCTGAGAGAGCCTATGTGTAACATATAAGCACTCACAGGCACACACACACAGATGCACACAGGCACTCACAGACACACACATGCATACAGATTCTCACATAGACACACACACACACACAAGCATATAGACTTTGACAGACACACAGGCTTTCACACAAACACACATACATGTAGGATCTCACACAGACACACACACATCCATACAGCTCTCACACAGACACACATACAAAAGCCCTCACACAGACAAACACACAGATCCTCACACACACACATGGCCTCCTCCTGTCTTCAAGCTGTGGTGGCATAAGCTCCATCTCAGCCCGCTGGCCTTCCTGAGCTGGGGTCGGGGAAGCAGAAGTTGTGCTTGTACACCACAACTTTTCCTGTGGATGCAAACAGTTTCCACTACACCACCCCCGCAGATAAAAGGGAACATTGCAGTGTCTCCATGTTTTCGGCCGCCGGCTGTCTCTCTTCCTCTTCAGTCACCAGCGGGTGTGGCTCTGCCTGTAGCGCCGCAGCCTCTCCTGCTGCATTTGTCCTCTCAAGACAAAGCTGCTGTGCCTCGTCTTAAACCAGCACCCAGAGGCACTGGCCCCCACCGCCCCCTTGCTATGCGACTGCTACTCTCTATTTCACTGGAAATGTGTCTTTTGCTTTCTTGGCATTTCCTTCCCCATGGAAGATTCTGCTTTTCCTAAGTAATCTCGTCTGGATTCTCCATTTAATGGTAAGTTCCTCTGCCATCAGTTTCTCTCTTCTGACTAGTATTAAGTCATACCTTTCTTGGAGTACAATCTCCCAGTAGCCTTTGTCACTCTCATTCAAAAAGTGGCAGTCCTTTTCTCTCTTTCATTTTCTCCTTTGCTGTTTTCCTTGCAGTGCCCTCTGTGTACCTGGCTGGTTACTCTCTCCCTATCTCTGGGTCATTTCTGGCTGTGTGACCTACCTTTCTCATCGCAGAGACAAAATATATTTTGGAGAACATTATTTGGTTCAGTCCATGCAGCTGAGAACCAGGTGCAATAGATAGAGTGCAAGGTATACCTGCCACATACACAACCATGGCTGAAATACAAAATTTGTTTATCGATGTTTTATGCCTAGAAATGTATTAGTCAGGGCATTAACAAATTAAAATGCAGTCACTGAGATCTGAATAGGTTTCATGTTACAGTGAAAATCTGTGTCCCATAAAAGCATCATGTTACTGGTATAATAGATAATATTTAATATATTATTTTTTTTACAAGAGAAATAATCAATAAAACAAATAAACAGAACATGCCTTCTCTTCTTCCCCCCAAAAATAATACAAATGATGTTGCTGGCTTTTCAACTCATTACTGAATTTTTCTTTTCATTTGCTTTTCATTAGAAATGTCAACTATGAAATACTGATTTACAATATATAAAGATAGCATTAAGGGTAGGTGACTTGTTTCATGATCTAATTATAAAACTGTAAAATAAAGACTAGAATTTATAGACAATATTCATTCTGGTACCTTCTGTAAAACAAGCATCTGGTTCAATGTTTTCTTCAGGTTCAATTTCTACTGGTTCTCCTTCCCCAGCAGATTTAATATTAACTGTGCTTCCTTCAGATGAGCTGGACATGTTTAGCTTCTGCAAATAAAAATCCCATAGTACATAATTTTAAATTACCATTATTTATAGGGATTAATCAGCATTTTAAAGTTCCATATGAAAATTATTTGTGGAATACTATATAATGTCAACTGGCATTGACAGTTAATAAGAAACACCACCATACAGCTTTGACACAGGGGATTTAAAATAACTCTTCAACCAAGAAGCTGAACTTCATAAGAAAATGTAAAATGTAATCATTTAGTATTATTATCAATGAGCAACACAAATTCCATTGTGTTACTCTTTGTTTCATAACACTGTTGTAGGATCATTGCTGAAGTCCATGTAGGGCTGGATTTATCCCTGGAGATTTGGGCCTCCACTAGGCAAATAGCAGTACAATTTTAGATTTTTCAGCATATCTACTGTCATGAAACGGAACACTCAGCCACTAGTATTTGTGATGTTTTGAAACACTAAAAAACATATTCAGAAGATTTTCAAAGCATGCAGGAGGTGAATGTGGTTTTCCACATAAGCCATATTGACAGCTTGTCTGTTGAGTTGAAAATTATGACTTTTCTGTTATCTGGCTACTGGCAACTTTCAAAGTGTGGAAGAAGACACAACTGGCATTAGTCAATCCTCTGTCTTCAGATGCATCATCTCTTGGAGGTTACACTTACCTAAATGTTGACTATGGGGCAGATTATTAATCCTATGTGCGTGGGGTACATTTGTACATGCTACTCGCCTCGCACAAATGTACACCCGATTTTATAACATGCACGTGCTGCTATGTGCATGTTATAAAATCCGGGGTCGGCGCGTGCAACGGGGTGCACACTTATGAACCTTGCATGCGCCGAGCCCTAGAGGAGCCCCGATGCTTTTCCCCGGTCCCTCCACACAAATGTACACCCGATTTTATAACATGCACGTGCTGCTGTGTGTATGTTATAAAATCCGGGGATTTTATAACATGCACACAGGAGGGAGGGAGGGAACTTTTCTTTCACTTCCCCCCACCTTTCCCTCCCTTCCCCTATCTAACCCACCCCCCAGCCCTACCTAAATCCCCCCCCCCACCTTATTTTATTTTTTATGCCTGCCTCTTGCAGGTGTATCTTGTGCGCACCGGCCAGCTGCCGGTGCACCAACCTCCGGCACAGCCGCTGTGCCGGAGGCCTCGGTCCCACCCTGGACCGCCCCCGGATCGGTGCCACGCCCACGGCCCACCCCCTTCCCGCCCCTTTTTCAAAGCCCCGGGACATACGCGCCGCCAAGCCTATGAAAAATAGGCTCGGCGCGCGCAGGGGCAGGTTTTCGGGGTTACGCATGTAACCCTTTGAAAATCTATCCCTATGTATAGTACCCTTCTTTTGAATAGGAGAGGAGGGAGATATACATGAACTTCTTTAATATAGTTCAGTTCTCTAATGTGGTCAGAGCTATTGGTAACAGTCGTGTGGGTCTGGTTTCTCCAAGTATGCAAGAAGCCAGCTATCACACACCCATAAGTGTTATCACAATCTGAACATTCAGATTCCTATGACCTTTCTTTACTGATGATAAATGTGGTAACCACATTTTCTAGTTCTTTCTATAATATCCATATATTAAGGAAGAAATCTTGCTAACTACCGTACTTATGTGCTGAAGATCCAGAAGATGGAGTTCTGGTACTTTATTTGCCTCTGAGAGCATACTACAGTGCTTTTTCTATATAGATGATACAGTTTGAAGCTTATGGAAAAGTCGGGGCCATGGACATGTTAGGAAGTTTTAATAACTCCTTACATCATATTTCCCAATGGTTATTCTCTCATAAAATTAGTTAATTCAAATAAATCAGAGGCATTGATGATTAGGAAGCAGAATGTTCCTTTGAGTATTTCTCCACAAATGGCTGGGATTCATATCCCAGTAAGAGATGTGGTGTTATCATTAGTCATTCGGAATGATCCAAAACTGACTACAAAACAACAAATTTTGGCTGCGGTGAGATCTTCTTTCTTTGTGAGATTGTTTTAGAGCAGCATGATCTTTGAAAGCTTGTGCATATGCTGGTTAGGGGTGTGCATTCGTTTGCAATATATTGGCAATCCGCAACATATATGCCGTATTCATGGGGGTCACGAAATATATGGCAACCCCCCACGAATAAAACATATCACTAACGAATAAACCTCCACCCTCCTGACCCCCCCCCCCCCCAAGACTTGCCAAAAGTCCCTGGTGGTCCAGCGGTGGTCCTGGAGCGATCTCCTGCATGCGGGCTGTCGGCTACCGGTATTCAAAATGGCGCCTATAGCCTTTGCCCTTACTATGTCACAGGGGCTACCGGTGCCATTGGTCGGCCCCTGTTACATGGTAGGAACACAAGATGGCACCGGCTGACCATTGCTCCTACCATGTGACAGTGGTCAACCAATGGCACCGGTAGCCCCTGTGACATAGTAAGGTCAAAGGCTATCGGTGCCATTTTGAATATCGGCAGCTGACGGCCCGAGTGCAGGAGATTGCTCCAGGACTCCCGCTGGACCACCAGGGACTTTTGGCAAGTCTTGGGGGGGGGGGGTCAGGAGGGTGGGGGGCTGTAGTTAATTAAATTTATAGGGTTGGGATGGAGGTTTTTTTGGGAAACGAATACATATGTAATTAATGAATGGATCTGGGTCCCCCAAGAATGGATGCAATGGATTTGGGTCCCAACAAATACCGAATGGGATGAATCCGTCCCTGCTGCACATCCCTAATGCTGGTATTGTCCTGGATTGATTATTGTAATGTTTTTTTTTACCAAGATCTTCCAGATATTTTGTTTAAACTTCAGGTTTTATAAAATACTATAGCATGACATATTATGGGGTTAAAGAAATATGATCATGTCTCTTTTACTTTTGGAAAAACTACACTGGTTTCCAGTTTTATGCTGATTTAAGTTCAGAAAATTGTATGTCTCATTTTTAAAATGCTCCATGGGAGTTAAACACAATATATTTCCAATTTACTGATCTGTTATTATCCATCAAGGGCCTGATAGTCCTCCTAAAAAGATCTTCTTATGATACCTTCAAAGATTAGACTAGAATCTATGAGGTGTTCTGCCTTTGCACATCAAGATCCATTGTTGTGGCATCAACTAATTTACATTTGATTTAGTTTATAAAATGGTACAGTTGGTGACTTGTGATTTTTAAAGTAATGTAATTAATTACATATTTTATAATATTGTTGTAATGCTTTTTATTGTAGGTTTTGTGTGTTTTATGTTATATGTTGATAATTGCATCTGCTCATTGTATTGTATTTTATGTATTAAGATTTTATTTACTGTTACTATTTATGTTATGTTAATATTTCTTAGATCTTATTTTGCAGATGACTCAATTTTATTGTTAACTGCTGTGATTGATGTACAATAGTGGTATATCAAATTGGATTAAAATAAACCAGGTCCCTGACTTAAGTGAACCCTTGCTGCTGAAAAGGCTCATCTTGCTGAAAAGGCTCTTCCCTATCCCCCACTCTCTTCAACATTTATCTATTACCACTTTGCCAGCTTCTCTCCAAACTAAAATTAACCCACTATATCTACGCAGACGACGTGCAAATATTCATCCCGGTTACGGAATCACTACAAAAAACACTAGAATTCTGGAACAACTGCCTCCAAGCCATCAACAACCTACTTATGAGCCTTAACCTGATCCTTAATTCCAACAAAACTGAACTACTCTTCGTCACACAGGACTGTAACTATGCAACATCTAACTTACCCCCTACTAGTCAACTATCCTTCTCCTCTCAAGTTAGAAACCTCGGAGTCATCATGGACAATCAACTAAACCTTAAGAGATTTATTAATAATACCACTAAGGACGGCTTCTATAACTTGCAAGTCCTGAAACGACTCAGACCGCTCCTCCATTTCCAAGACTACCGGGCAGTTCTCCAAGCAATCATTTTTTCAAAAATTGACTATTGTAACTCCCTCCTACTCGGCCTCCCAACCAACACCATAAAACCATTACAAATGCTTCAAAACGCTTCAGCCAGGATTCTGACTAAGTCTAACAAAAGAAATCATATTACCCCCATTTTGAAAAACCTACACTGGCTCCCAATCAAGTTCAGAATCTCCTACAAAGTACTAACAATCATACACAAATCTATACACAAGCTCATTCCACTGGAACTCAATATCCCTCTTCAGCCACATATACCCTCCAGACCGGTGAGAGCAGCCTATAGGGACACTCTCCTCGCCCCAACCATCAAAATCTCATTAAATAAATGTACTCTATCCACAGCAGGCCCCGCGCAATGGAACTCTCTACCACCAGACCTCCAGAAAGAACCTTGCCCTATCGCCTTTAAAAAGAGACTCAAAACTTGGCTATTCAAACAAGCTTTCTATCCATACCAATAATTTTCCACTCAATCTTTCCAAATATGTGCACCTTGTACCGTGACTTCTGTATATTTAGCCAGGTCCTTTCTAGAACCTCATTCTTATTGTATTTTTTGTTCTTTAATCCCCAGTTACTTGATCCAAGTTTATCCACCTGTTCGATATAATTGCATTCTGTCATGCCTGTTTAATGTTATAATGTAAACCGAATTGATATGTAACTTTTGCTACATGAATTTCGGTATATAAAAATGTTAAATAAATAAATAAATAAAAGTTGGTTTTGCTCATGTAACCCTTGCACAATGGAATCAGATATTCCACAATATTTTACAGGACTCTTATTGGTATGAATCAGCAATTATATCTCTGTAGACCATAAATCCTTGCATAATAGCTTATGATATCCTTTGTATCTTGAAGCCCCTGTAAACTAGGTCATGAGACCTCATGTGTATGTTTAGAAAGCTCTAGTTATTTGATACTGTACAGAGACTGGCAGTTCCAGGGAACAAGATAAAGAGTTAGCATCTTACCAAGATAGCTCCAGAACCAGCATGGAAAATTCTAGTAATGCACCCAATTCCTAGTCTGGATTTGCTTAATGACCCTAGGAGGCCAATGTAGTACAACAATCAGAACTTCATCTGTTCAGGAGTTAACTCTGATATGTACTTCTGCTGAATGAAAGTAATAATCTTTGCCATACTGGGAATGAGATGGATTCTGGATTCCTTAACATGAATGCTTTAATATTTCTTTGATGCCCAAGTAATTTGAGCCATAACATCTAGAGATGTGAATTGGAACTGGAATCGGTTCTGATTCCGGTTCCAATTCACATCATGTTTTTTTTTTCATCCAGCCTGATCGTGGTTTTGTTTATCGGCTGTGCCCGAGCCGATAAACAAAAAACCCGACCCTTTAAAACTAATCCCTTAGCTTCCCCCACCCTCCTGACCCCCCCAAAAAGATTTTACAGGTACCTGGTGGTCCAGTGGGGGTCCCGGGAGAGATCTCCCGCTCTCGGGCCGTCGGCTGCCACTAATAAAAATGGTGCCGATGGCCTTTGCCCTTACCATGTGACAGGGTATCCGTGCCATTGGCCGGCCCCTGTCACATGGTAGGAGCACTGGATGGCCCGCACCATTTTTAAAGATGGCGCCGGCCATCCAGTACTCCCTCCATGTGACAGGAGCCGGCCAATGGCACGGATACCCTGTCACATGGTAAGGGCAAAGGGCCATCGGCGCCATTTTGATTAGTGGCAGCCGATGGCCCGAGAGCGGGAGATCGCTCCCAGGACCCCCACTGGACCACCAGGTACCTGTAAAAAGTTTTTTGGGGGGGTCAGGAGGGTGGGGAAAGCTAAGGGATTAGTTTTAAAGGGTCGGGGTGGGTTTAGGGGTTATTTTTGTGTGCCGTTTTTCCCGCCCTCCCCCAAAACAATAAGAGAACCCCCACGAACAATTTCGTGGGGTTTTCCTATCGTTTTGGGGGAGCCCCCGATTTCTGACGATTTTGAAAATATTGTACGATATTTTCAATCATCCGAAGCCCGATTACATCCCTAATAACATCAGCTTATGGAAGCAGGAACTCAGCCTACTGCAGCATCTACCCTGAAGTTACTTTGAGTCTGGAAATTTAAGCTGGTATGCCATTGTGAACTAATGCTTCTTTTTAATGCTTCTATTATTTATTTATTTGTTTGTTTTTCTATGCCGACATTCTATTCAAAATTTCATATTGGTTTACACATAACAGAATTGTCTCCAGGTAAACTACGAAAACAGAATACAGTAAAACAGTTAAACATACTAAATATAAAATTAAACAATTAAAATTAAAATCAATAATAAATTAAAAACAAATACCAAACCTATATAAACAAGAGAACCTATTGTTCAATTACATTCTATGTACCTAAAGAAAAAGGAAATTGTAGAATGGTGATGTTAAAAAATTAAATTTGTGAGGGGAAAGCTTTCAAAAAAAGCCAAGTTTTAAGGCTTTTTCTGAAGGAAGATGTAGAGGGGTCAGTTCTCAGTGAAGAAGGTAGAGAGTTCCATATATGAGGACCAATTATAGAAGCAACTGTCTCAAAACATGAATGCATTTACTGTGGAGTTTCCTTTGAATTAGACTTTGTAAGTACTCTTCCTCTATAAATAAAATCAGGTCAGTTGGAACACTCCAAGGACTGTTGCTTGAAATTATTCCATGTCTGCCAGAAAGAATTTTATCCTTCCCCAGAGAGATTTACAGTCTTCCCCAGTGAATGTTTCCCCCTAGGTCCACTACAACACTGACAACTTAGAATGCTAGAGCCCATGTCAAGGCAATCCCTAACACCAGTTATATAAATATGCCTGAACAGAGATCAGGATGAACATTTGAGCAGATTTGCTGATTTTGTGTTTCAGCAATTTTGCATGGTTATTTTTCATTCCTAATCTGTGTTGAAATGGAACCCCACTGAATTCTATAGAACACAATTTTCTTTTATGTTGGTGTGTGCGATGAATTCTGTTGTATGAAATTAGTTTAAAGCAAATGTGAAAACATGCCAAACAAGAAGTCAAAAGAACTCTGAGACAATATTATTCAAAGGTATAGATTTGAGGAAGGCTATAAGAAAATTTCAATGTATTTAAATATTCCTTGGGGCACTGACAGGTTGATCACTGTATAATACAAACAGCTTGGCATCACCAAGTCCCTCCAAATTAAGTAGCCATGGGTAAAAGAAACTGCTGTACTTTAAAAGAACTACAGAGGTGTCTGGCTGAGACTGGGGAAAATATTGACTGTTCAACAATTTCAAGATGACTCTACAAACATGGCCTGCATGGGAGAATGTCAAGAAAGAAGCTGCTGCTGAAGAAAAGCCATATGATGGGTCACATAGCATTTGCAAAGAAACACTTAGAGGTGAATTTACAAAGCACGTGCATGTGTAAAATAGCACGTACACAAGTATACACTTTTAAAAACCATAACAATACAAATGTATTTCAGAGACTATGAGTAAACTTGTGTGTGTGTGAAAAAGGGGCGTTCTGGGGAGGGGATAACATTTAAGCGAGTAAAGTTGCTATTTTACAACCTACCAAATTGACCGAATACGTTTTTTATTTGTGTATATCTAATCCTAATATCAGGAGTAAGGGATAAACATCTCAAAAGTGAAAAAATGACCGGGTGGAGGGGACTGAATGAAATGGAGGGACTTCAGGCTGAAGAGCCAGGAGGATCTTCATGAGCTGCAGATGGACTAGGTGAATTGGTAGACTAATTGGTAAAACTGGTAATTTTATTGCCACATGCATGTTATAAAATTCCCTGACTTAAGCGTGTAAAGCCAAGTTAAGGTTGGAGGGGGGCAAATATGCTTAAGTAATATGAATAATATGAGTAAAATCTATTTGCGTATCCCTTTAAAATTTGAAGTTCAAATATGTGATTATATCATTTGTGCACACTTAGGGCTGAATTCGTCATTCTTCGCAGAATGATGAATCCAGTGAAAAAGGGGCCGGGGGGGGGGGGGGGGCAGGCCTATGAAAGGCCGCAGCCGTTCGTGCCACGGTGCTGCGATTTCTCCGGCTGTGGTGCGGCCGGCTGCAACCTTTCATGCAAATAGCACCTCCATGAAAGGTGGTGTCATTCGCCGTCCTACGGCCAGTGATAATGTCCCTCATATTATCGCCGCCAGCAGTGCTGCGTCCGACTCCTCCCCCTCCCCGCCCCGACTCCTCCCCTCCAGCTATTTAATATCCTATCGCATGTGAAAAGTCTTAGAGCTGACTCTTGAAAGAACATTTAGCAGATGGCATTTAAATGGTGGCAGGAACATCCTACAAATTCTTCTATTTAAATAATCTTCCATGCTCCCTTTGCCATTTTTTATTCTATTTTTGTTTTTTAATTACGGATTTTTAAGTTGGCAAAGTCCTGGCCAAAACTAAATATGCTGATAATTATTGGCAACTCAGTAGATGCATTGGTAATAGGGATGTTCATTCGTTTGCGATGAAATAGGAAATAGAGACGATATTTCCTATTTCGTCACGTTTCGGGAGGCGACGAAATGATAAGAAAACCCACAAATTTCGTGTGGTTTTCTATCGTATTTCAGGGGGGGGGGGGGGGAGATAGGGCACATTAAAAAAAAACCCTAACCCATCCCAACCCTTCAAATGTAATTAATTGCAACCCCACACCCTCCCAACCCCTAAGACTTTCCCGACCCCCCCCCCCCCGCCCTGTCACATGGTAGGAGCAATGGATGGTCCAAGATGGCACCGGCCATCCAAGATGGCACTGGCTGTCCATTGCTCCTATCATGTGACAGAAGCTGGCCAATGGCACCGATAGCCCCTGTCACACAGTAAGGGCAAAGGGCCATCGGTGCCATTTTGATTAGTGGCAGCCGATGGCCAGAGAGGGGGAGATCGCTCCTGGGACCTCGCTGGACCAACAGGGACTTTCGGTAAGTCTGGGGGGGGGGGGGGGTCAGGCAAGTCTTGGGGGGGGGGGGTCGGTAAGGTGGGGGGTTGCAATTAATTACATTTGAATGGTTGCGGTGGGTTTGGGTTTGTTTGGTTTTTTTTTTTAGATTTGAAGTGTAGGGGTGGGTTTTGTGCTTTGGTTCGGGGTTAGATGAAATAAAATCGGCCCAAACCGTGGAAAATGAAATTTCCCATGGCGGGCCGGTAACATCTCTATTTGGTAAATCTGATCTTGATGTTAGAAATGAAGAAGATATTGTTATGAATGCTAAGAAGTACAGATGTTCTGTTTTGCATAAGATTTGCACTTTGCATTATTGCATGTGAGCATCCTATGCAAAAAAAAGGAAGATATCTGTAGCAGACTTCACATTTACAGGTGATGTGACTTACTGGTCCCCTTCCATTGGGGTGAGGACAATGTGGCATGGGGCTCCTCCTCCAGTATGGCGCATGTATTTGTTCCTGCTGGCCATCTTATTCTTCAACTGTGCCTTGATGTCCCTGTAATGGTGGGCCACTTGTGCTTTGGTCCTCTTGATGCTGCTCCTTTGGGATAAGGCCTAGAAAATTGTCCAGTATATCTGTCCCTTGATCGCCCTGGAGGTCATCTCAGCCTGGATGCTGAATAGCAAGTTGTAATTCTCCAGGACCCCAGTGATGAGCTGCTTGTTATCTTCCATGCTGAGCTTGTAGGCACATAGACATGGACAAGCTGCTGCCTGGCTGCCAGAGGATTGGGTTGCTACTATCACTTCTGGAGAGGTGGTGTCACTCTTCTGACTCGTGCTCTCATTCACTGCTCTTCTCCCTTCCTCCCTCTCTCCTGCACCTGCCCTGAAAACCACCCAATCCTCTGTCTTCTGTCTAGTCCTACTGAAGCTCTCCTTCCTTCACACTCACCTGCCTAGACCCCTCCCCTTCCCACCACCTTATCTCTACTCTTACTGTCCCTACTCCTCCTCCTCTTCCCACCATTCCTGCCCTTCTCCTCCTCCTTTCCTCTCTTCCTCCTCCTTTCCTTCTCTCCACATGCCTCTCCTCTCCACACTTTCCTATCCTCTCCCTCACCACTTCTCACCACTCCTATTAATAATAACAATAATAATTAACTCCTATTAATAATAACAATAATAATTACACTACGCCAGTAATACCTCGAGCTGCAGTCTCATCACAAAAGGCTAGCCTTAAGGAGTTCGAACCGACCTCATCCTTAGAGATCGAAAATATCCTAAAAAAGCTCAAACCTTCTTCTCACCCTCAGGATACCATACCCACCAATCTCCTCATCTCTTGTGCTAAAATCATATCCAAACCCATCGCACAAATCATAAATTGCTCCTTCTCTCACGGGATTGTACCTGACCCTCTAAAAATGGCAATCATAAAACCACTCATAAAAAAACCTAATCTTTCTCCTGAAAACCCAGCCAATTTTCGCCCAATAGCTAATCTACCCTTCATCGCAAAAATCTTGGAACGAGTTGCAAACAAACAACTAACAGAATACCTAAACGACCACAAAATTCTTTCCCCATCGCAGTTCGGTTTCCGCCAATCTCGAAGCACCGAAACCCTCCTAATCTCATTAACGGACTCTATATTACTTAAACTTGAAAACAGACAACCGTGTCTTCTCATCCTCCTAGATCTAACAGCAGCTTTTGACACGATCAATCACAACACATTAATAGATCGCCTGGCAGAAATTGGCATCAGAGATGAGGCCCTCAACTGGTTCAAATCGTTCCTACAGAACAGACAGTATAAGGTCAAGATCAACAAGGAAGAATCTCCGCCAGTCACCTGCAACTTAGGAGTCCCACAAGGATCATCACTCTCTCCAACCTTATTCAATATTTACCTTCTGCCACTCTGCCAGCTCCTCATCAACCTGAATCTCGTCCACTACTTATATGCAGACGATGTTCAGATACTGATTCCAATTACTGAATCTCTCCAAAAAACTCTGGACTTCTGGAACTCTTGCCAACAAGCCATCAACAACTTACTCACCAACCTCAACTTGATCCTTAATCAAAACAAAACAGAATATCTCCTCATTTCCCAAAACGGAACTTACACACTTCCAAGTACCATCTTGTCAACTCAATTAACAATAACTCCACAAGTCAGAAATCTAGGAGTTATACTTGATAACCAAATGAATTATAGATCACTCATAAATAACATCGTAAAGGATGGATTCTTCAAATTACAAGTCTTAAAAAGACTGAGACCACTCCTACATTTCAAAGACTTCCGATTAGTTCTACAAGCAATCATTCTCACGAAAATAGATTACTGCAACTCACTTCTACTGGGTCTCCCTGCCAACGCCATAAAACCGCTACAGATGCTGCAGAACGCTGCAGCAAGGATCTTAACCAAGTCCAACAAAAGAGACCACATCTCACCCATCTTAAAAAGCCTACACTGGCTTCCCGTCAAATTCAGAATACTATTCAAAGTGCTCTCAGTAACCCACAAGGCAATACACAACCTGGCACCACTCGAGCTCACATTCCCTCTCCAACTCCACACATCTTCCAGACCAGTGAGACAAGCCTACAAAAACAACCTTCAAATTCCACCGATGAAATCAGCATTAAGTAAAAGAGCTTTCTCCACAGCTGGGCCTAAACTCTGGAACTCTCTCCCAGCAGAGCTCAGATCACTGCAATGCTCCACTACATTTAAAAAAAGACTCAAGACTTGGTTATTCAACCAAGCTTTCCCATAACATCAACCTGCGAAATATCCCTGCCAATATCCCCTCAGTGGTAACACGCTAGAGAACTATATAGATCTTCTCTAGAAATCACATGATCTTTGGCAGTATCTTATCTTCGGCAGTCTATCATTAAAACCCAGCCTCTAGCCTATATTAGGCACCGCTCATGTTAATTATGTTATTACCCCCTTATATCTTAATCCAAGTTAATTCGACCTGTTCATTGTAAGACATTTTCTTGTCATTGTTGTTATTGTTTAAAATGTAAACCGAATTGATCAATAATTTTGTTATTGGAAAGTCGGTATAGAAAAATGCTAAATAAATAAATAAATGCAAAAGGACAGACAGACAAACAAGACAAATGCACAAAAACTAACACTCTTCTTTCACACACAGATAAACATAGTAGACAAAGGTAAAGGTAAACAGATGACAAACAAGAAACAGGACATCACAATGAGGTAATCGAATCTAGAACTCTTCCAACTACTCCTTCAACTATGCACCAACTACTCAACAAACTCCTCTTCTCCTTCGAAACACCCTCAAAGGGGAAGCTACAGGAAGCAGGTATATAAACAAAGACAATAAAGTGCCATATGTAAAATGACTGTGACGCATAAAATGACATGTGATGCAACAGATTCATGTGTCACGATATTTACATATATGATGCCATATTTTGTTAATTTCCCTAACCATGCCAATCTTTTTATTGTGGGATGCTAATGTGCCCTATTTCTGCTAATTTTACCATAGCTTGATGAATCTAGGGATTAGATTGTAAGCCTTCTGGGGAAGGGAAATACCTATAGTACCTGAATGTAATCCACTTTGAAGTACCAAAAAGAAGAATATAAAAATTACATTATTTAGCCTTTCTTCATAAGGGAGTCATTCCAACCCCTTAATCATTTCTATTGCCATTTTCTGCACTTTTTCTAGTTCTGCTATATCTTTACTGAGATGTGGTGGGCCAGAACTACACATAATAATCAAGGTAGTGCACTATGGATTAATTGAAAGGCATTATCATATTCCCAGTTGTATTTTCTATTTTAAAAATTCTTAGCTTTCTATTTGCTTTTGTGATCAACACTGAATACTGAACTGAGGATTTCAATGTACTGTCCATGATGACTCTGAGGTTCTTTACCTAGGTGGCGACTCCTAATACAGAACCCAATATTAGGAGCTACCATCCAGGAAAAAGATCTAGGCATCATAGTGGATAATACTTTAAAATTGTCGGCTCAGTGTGCTGCAGCAGTCAAAAAAGCAAACAGAATGTTAGGAATTATTAGGAATTATTAGGAATTATTAGGAAGGGAATGGTTAATAAAACAGAAAATGTAAATAAAAAAAAACACTGAGGGAAGCCTTGACCTCTCATGTGTTGTGCCTCAGGCTATTACAATTAAATATTCCCCAAGTGCTAAAATGCAAATTCCCTTATCAATAATATGCAAATCCTTTTAACATGTAAAATGAGCCTACAACTAAGCTGGAATGCAAGTGCTGACCTCTTATACACTTTTGTATACCTGAGCACTTTTTCCCCAGTGAATTTGCAGCAGAGGTCTCTTCCAGAATGTCACTTTCCATACTGCTTTTGTCTTGCACATACTACATTCAGTACTAAGCAAAAATGTAATATAATGTAATATAATACTTTATATTTACAGTTTTCAATATTTATTGATCTATTAATTTGCATCGCCTAATCCCCCTGTTATTCTGTACTATTATTTCGGTTTTATGTAAGGGCGCCGCCCAAAAGTTTTTGTTCTTTGTGAACCGATACGATGTGCGAACGGATATCGGTATATAAGAGACCTTAAATAAATAAATAAAATAAATAAATAGAAATAATGAAATACTGTGGCTTGCCTTTATACCACCTCACTGCCCCTTCATTGCCCTAAGGTAGTGAAGGGGCAGGTGCATTTACTATAACAGATACATTTACCATAACATTACTGCAGAGCACCCTTTCACCAGCCCCATTGCGTTTGTCTGCCTTAAGGTGTAAATTATAATAATTTACCATTGGATAGACTCACAATAGTCATTTATATCCCCCTCCCACCTTTTTTTTTTTTTTTTTTTTTAGAAAATGTTCTTAAACAAATTAAAACTTTGCACATATACAGTTACTATAAAAAATCATTTAACAATCTTATTTTCCAGGGGCTGCCTCCCCTCTCTACTCATGGTTACTGTCTTCTAGAGTTCCCAGACCTCCCTCTCCTGCTCCCCTCTGAGCCTATTTTATATCCCGCTCTGGGAGCCACTCGGTAATCTTAATGCTCTTTCTTAAGATGGACCGAGACCAGACATATCTTCCCTAATTTGCATTTCCTCCAGGGTACACATGGGGGTTCCTCAGACAAGCTCCTTCACATAGCCACTTAAAGAAATGTGTTGTTAACTAAGTGGTAGATTTTAAAAGCATTGCTCGTGCAAAACAGCCATATACACAGGTAAGTGGGCAGCGCGTGAACAACGCAAATTTTAAGAAGCTGCGAAGTACGCGACATACCCGTGCACTTATCAAGAATAAAGGAGAGGAAAGAGGGCAGGGAATGGGTGGAGCATGGGAGTTCTGGGGCAGGGCCATGACTTATGTACATACCTCTGAATTTTAATAAAGCTGATCATGGCACACGTTGGCATGTTATCCGTGTAATTTTACTGCTGGTCCTGATGAAGAGCAAGTCTGGCGATCTCAAGTTTTAGGACATTCAGAAGAACCAGAGGGGTTTTGAAGACCTCAATATCAACTGAACAAACTGGTGGACTAATTGTTTTTCCTTCATGTGAGCATGTTTTAAAATCCACCTGCATACATGCATAAAAGCTACTAAAGCCATAGTGGAAACACACATTGGACAATTACTCAAGCCACCTCTTGTTGATGCACATCTAATCTGCCCATCCATCCAATTAATTTAGCATCGCTTCCTTAGAGATCCCCTATATTTATCCTATGTTTTCTTGAATTCAGATACTGATTTTGTTTCCATCACCTCCACTGGGAGTCTGTTCCATGCATCTCCTACCCTCTCTGTAAGGAAATATTTCCTAAGATTAATCCTGAGACTACCCCTTTCAACCTCATTGCATGACCCCTCGTTCTAGAGTCTTCTTTCCATTGAAAGAGATTCATCTCTCTGCATGGAAATCATTGAGATATTTGAATGACTATCATATCTTCCCTAATTTGCTTTTCCTCCAGGGTACACATGTTTCAATCTTTAAGTCTATCCTCATATGCTTTAGAATGAAGGACACTGACCATTTTAGTAGCCACCCTCTGGACTAACTTCATCTTGTTTATATCCTTTTGAAGATGTGGGCTCCAGAATTGTACACAGTATTCCAAATGAGGTCTCACCACGGATCTATACAGGGGCAATAACACCTCCCTTTTTCTGCTGACCAGTCCTTCCCCTTATGCAGCCAAGAATCTTTCTGGCTTTTAACATTGCTTTATCCACCTGTTTGGCCATTTTAAGATCATCAAATACAATCATCCACGGATTCTGTTCTTCCTTTGTGTTTAGAAGAATTTTACCTCCAATACTGTACCTTTCCCTTGGGTTTTGGCATCCTAAATGCATTGCTCTGCGTGTTTTTAGCATTATATCATAGCTGCCAGTCCTTAGACCATTTCTCAAGCTTTGCTAGATCCCTCCTCATATTTTCCATCCCTTCTTGACTATCCACCCTGTTACAGATTTTGGTATCATTGGCAAAAACACAAACCTTTTCTGGCCATCCTTATGTTTTATGTTGCTCACAAAAATGTTGAAAAGAATCAGTCCAAGATCTGATCCCTGAGGCACACTGCACTTAACACCCCCCTCGTCAAAGAAAACTCATTTTACCACTACCCTTTGTCGCCTCCCACTCAGCTAGTTTTTAACTCAGTTAGTCACTCTAGGTTCCATGCCAAGGGTGTTCAATTTATTTATATGTCTTCTGTGTGGAGCCATGTGAAAGACCTTACTGAAGTCCATGGTCCAATTCCCTGATCACACAGTCAAAGAAATTGATCAAATTTGTCTGACAAACCATGCTGCCTCGGAACTTGCAATCCATTGGATTCCAAAATTTGCACTACTCTCTGCTTTAGAATCAATTCCACAGAGGTCAGACTAACCAGTCTGTGGTTCCCAGCCTCCTCCTTACTTCCACTTTTATGAATAGGAACCACATCCACCCTTTTTCAGTTCTCTGGGACTACTCCATACTCTAAAGAAGCATTGAAATGGTTAGCCAATGGAGCTGCCAGCACATCTCTAAGTTCCCTTATTATCTTTGGATGTATCCCATCTGACCCCATCGCCTTATCTACTTTAAGTTTAGTTAGTTCCTTATAAACACACTGTTTTCAAAATCGATTGAAGTTTACCTCACTTCCTATCTTACATGTATTCGTTTTATGTGATCCTACTCCAGCACCTTCTACAGTGAAGATTGAACAGAATTACTTGTTAAGCAATTTTGTTTTTAACTCATTAGCTTCTATCACTAGCATATGTAACTGTATTTGCTATTTTTCTTCTATTTTAGTTTTTGTATTCCTATTTTCTCAGCTTCTCTTAATTTTTCCAGATATTGTTGCTTGTCTTCCTCTTATTTTGATCTCTTATAGTTTGATTGCTAACCTTTTCTCCCTTACCTTTTCAGCTACTTCTTTAGAAAACCATAAACAGCCAACTTTTCCTCTTCCATTTATTTACTTTTTTAACAAAAAATTAGTTGCCCTTATGATATCTCCTTTTAGTTTTGCTTACTATCCTTGAACTGTCCCCAGATTTTCCCATTCAGCTAATGACTTCTTGAGGTACTGCCCCCATTTTAAGAACGTTAGTTTTCCAGAAGTCTAGGACCCTCATCTTATCATGACCCTTCATCTCTTGCATCCTAATATTGATCCACTCCATCCGGTGGTCACTGAATCTCAGATGATCATCCACCACATAGAAATACTGTCCCCATTGGTAATCATCAAGTCCAGCATTGCCACTGTGGATTCCGTTACCAGTTGGCATACCAGTTCTCCTAGCAAAGAATCCAGGATCTCCCTGCTTCTAGAAGATACTGCAGTTGGGATACCCCAATCAACATCTGGTAGGTTGAAATCCCCTAGCAGAAGCACCTCCCCTTTTACAGCAAGCCTATGAATATTCTCCATTAAATCTTTATCCATCTCCTTTGTCTGAGATGGATTGATTTGTGTCTTTTGTATTATTACCTTTCATGTATTTAAATTTCATTAATATCCCTCTGTCTCTTTTTTTCCTCTAGGGAATACATATTTAGTTCTTTATTTATCATCTCATATGGTTTTTGTTGCCAACCATACATCATTTTGGTTAACCTTCTCTGGACCACCTTTTAGCCTATCTGTATCTTTTCTGAGATACGGCTTCCAGAATTGAACACAGTATTCTAAGTGAGGACTCATCCATGACCTGTACAGAAGTATTATCACTTCCCTTTTTCTGCTGGTTATGATTAAATAATTGTGTAGTAAATCAGCTGATTTCATCCCATATATTAAGATAATGATATGCATAAGCTACCCATAGTAAATTCAGTCATGGTAACCATAACTCTACAGACAAAGTGAATTACTAAACAGGGACTACAGAATTTATCAGCCACCTATTTGAACTACTATAACAACCTGACCATAAAACTACTGGTAGATATGGATGAAAGAAGAGGGCAGGGAGAGAGAGAGAGAGAGTAAGGGGAGGGGAGGAGACCACAGAAGAGAGATGCTAATATGCACGAGCAACTAAAAAAATGCCACAATTATTTTTTAACCTTGTTGAACATTGCACAGAGCACAAGACACGTTATTATAATTGCTGCACATAATGCCCATCCCACAAGTTCTGCTTGTGTGATCTTAGATTGTATGAATAAGTCTGCTAGACATGTGCTGTATGGAAACAAGGCTGCAGAACTAAACCGTAAGTCCTTCTCAAAAGACATCAAATTTATTTATTTACCGGTTATGTATTTATTAAATTTATAAAAAACAGGAAGAGCACAATGTGATTCCCACTTGAAATAATCACGTCTACCAAAAAGGAAACCCAAAACTACCAATCTTTCAAGTTAGCCACTCACAATGTTTTAAAGAATAAATCTTTTTAGATACTATAGAAAAACAATTTTTTGGAAAAAGTTTTAACTTCTTAGTATAGTTCTTATGGCCGCATCATCAAGCCTGACGACCTGCCTACCTGATATTCAAACGGAGGCCGTCCGGTCTTATAATCATTTGTGGTCAATAGCATAAGAAAAAGAGTTTTAACAACACAATAATTGTTTCTTCACATGGTGATATTTCTTTCATGAAAAACTTTTCAAAAGAACTCTTCAGATCTGAGCTGAAAGACTTGGTAGTTTTGGGTTTCCTTTTTGGTAGAAGTGTTTATTAAATTTATTACATGCCTGAGTAAAATGTGTCAAGTGTTGCATAATATAAAAAACGTCCTCTGCAGAAATTACAAAAACACAAATTAAGACAATGTCAATCACACAAGAAACAAACAAACATACAAAATACAATGTACAAACAGACCAACTAGCTGAAAAACATTTCAAGCTGCCCATGACCATCCGGCAAGCTGATCCAACAAACTTCTCATTTCACAAACAAAATACACAATATCTCAATAAATATAATAGAGATTAATATAAACAGACAACACAAGTCTAATAAACACTATACAAAGGAATCACAACCATAAAAACTAAAAATGAAACATAGGCCTCTTAATAGCTCTGACCAAAAATATAAAAAAATGCAGTGTCCTAACTTATAAACTTATAAAGCATCACATCTGTACCAAACAATTCATAAAAGTAATGCTGAAGGAGTAATACAGGTCTCATCAGTAATCATACAGATCAAGAGAGAACTAGGAGGGATACTTGCAAGGCAGCCTCTTTCCACCCCAGTTGGGCAGCCCTCTCCAGAATTTCCATCTCTGGTTCATGGCCCTCTGAAATGGCATTGGCTGCTCCTGTGTCACGTAGATTCAACTGGTGGCAAGGATGGCAGGGAATAACTTTGGGGAAATGGGGCTCATGGTGATGTCCTCAGTCACCTTAACTGGTTTTACTGGCACATGGCAATGGTCATTGCTATAATTCCTGTGGTTAGTCTGTCCAAAAATAATCGCAGGCATTCTGAGGCTTCAGCATGAACAGCAGTGAATGTGCAGTTACTGAGGAAATGGTCAGATGCCACATGCCAGCATCCTTTAAGACTTGGCTGATTTTTCTCCCTGGTGTCAATGGATCGGATGTGCCAGAGCTGGGCAAGGTGACTTCTGATGCAAAAGACATCCAAGGTATACGCTTTTAGTCTGCTTTTCCTTCTCCAGGATGTTTTTTCTCTTCTTTTCTCCTCCTTTCCTGGAGTCCAGGTGCTCTGCTACTTCTGCCTTCAGCACTATCAATGAGCCCCATGGAAAAGAAGACTGTGTGTGCTCTTTCTGCACATGCTGTACAGCTTACAGACAGTATTAGTGCATAACAAGCAACAGTTTTATAGATTAACATGCACACTGATAGTGCTCACATGTAAGTAAGGCTATTTTTTTTCTTTTCAGTGGATATACTAAACAATTTAATAGCTTATTCCTTAAGTGCTGTTTTAGTGTGCACATTAACATTTTTTTTACCACAATCACACTAAAACATTTTTAGCATGAGTGTTACTGCCTAGGTCACATAATATAACATTCTTTCTATGGGTAAAATTCTACATGATCAAACAGAGCAACTGCTCTACAGAATCTTGCAGTATATATATTATTTACCTCCATCAATTTTGATGATCTGTTAATGCACATGTACTACAGCACATAATAACCATAAGTGAATTTAGAAAGTCCCCAGTAACAGGTGAAAGTAGATAATGTTTCTGTAATGCAGGCTGGCTCATGAATATTTTAGAAACAGTGAGCTTGGTTTTTTATGGACTATGGACTGGTGGTTTACATCTGCTGTATAATAAAAGACAATTCAATGTTTGTGCATCCTGAGTACTGTGGCTCCCCACGGGGTTCCTTCCCATGGGCGTGGTCATCTGCCACAGTACCCAAGAATCCACCCAAACACCTCAAAACCATAATAGTTTGCTAACTCCATGGATTCGGCTCAGCTCACCGCATTGCAAGCCATTCCAGGCCTGGCCCAGCGAATCTCTGAACAACAGGATGCGCTGGAAAGTTTGACTGCTGCATTCAATTGGCTGCACACACAGATGAATTAATCTACCACCACAGGTAAAGAAGTTACACCATCTGAAGTGACGGTCAAGACAATTGTACCTCTATCTGCTCCAACTCGCTTCTCAGGGAAAGTGTGGAGATGTCGAGGATTTATCAACCAATGTTGCATGCACTTTTCTCTGCAACCTAATCATTTCCCCACCGCATATGC
Organism: Rhinatrema bivittatum; assembly: GCF_901001135.1. Lineage (NCBI taxonomy): Eukaryota > Metazoa > Chordata > Amphibia > Gymnophiona > Rhinatrematidae > Rhinatrema > Rhinatrema bivittatum. Next base: position 99,142,162 of record NC_042620.1, read on the forward strand.
CAAGACCACCTACATCTTGTCTTATCTGGACGGAAGAGCACTGGCATAGACCTCTTTGCTGTGGGAGCGCAATGACCCTATTCTACATGATCTAGCCGGGTTCCTGGAACTGTTCAGATCAGTTTTTGATGACCCTGCCCAGTACACCATTGCAGGATCTTCATTGGTTCACTTGAAGCAAGGTAATAAACCTTTATCTGACTTCACCACTGAGTTCAAGACACTGGCATCTGAATTACATTGGGACCCTAAATGCCTGAAGACCCTTTTCTTTAAAGGACTGAATTCTCGTTTGAAAGATGAGCTGGCAAGCTCGTGAGATGCCTGAGACCTTGGCTGAACTGGTAAAGCTGGCTACCAAGATTGATCGCCAGCTTCGTGACAAGGTTCAAGAAGCCAAGCCCCCTAAAAGAGTCCTTCAGGGTGAGACTCGAGTTAAGTCTACTCCCAGGCCTGTTTCCTCGGGTCCAGTTATTATTGAAGAAGAAACAATGCAACTAGGCCGCAGCCACCTGATGTCACAGGAGAGAAGAACACGGAAGAGGTTGGGACTATGCATGTATTGTGGCCAGCTGCTATGCTGTACAAACATGTCCTATATGTCCGGGAAACTGGCAGACCTAAGTCCTGCTGGAGGACTCTTCTTAGGTCTAACTGCACCCTCTCCTCCACTCTCTCTTCCTGTATCCTTAATCTGCGGACCTTTAGAATACCAGACTCTTGCCCTAGTGGATTCAGGGGCAGGAGGCAACTTCATTTTGAAACGATTAGTGGAGCACTTGCGGATTTCCACTACCAACATGATGACTCCACTACTCCTATCTTCAATCCATGGGGAGCCTTTACCGGGCGAAGTAACTCAGCTCACCGAACCAGTGACTTTCCGGACCGGTGCTCTTCACTCAGAGACTATCTCCTTCTTTGTACTGGAGAGGGCCATGCACCCTATAGTACTGGGGCTACCATGGCTGCAGCAGCATATGCCTCAATTCAATTGGGCTACTCTGGAGCTTTCACGTTGGGGTCCAGAGTGCTGGGATAAATGTTTGATGGAGGTCTCTCCCATACCCTGCATGCCAACTACCCTATTGATGCCTGGGTTGCTGCCTCAGTATGCATCTTTTCAAGATATGTTTTCCAAAGAAGCTGCAGACATACTTCCTCCACACAGAGCCTATGACTGCGCCATCAATTTGAAGCCTAACACTGAACCACCCAAAGGAAGAGTCTACCCTCTCTCCATGGCAGAAAACAAGGCTATGTCTGAATACGTACAGGAGAATCTCCAGAAAGGTTTCATACGTCCCTCCAAGTCTCCTGCCAGTGCAGGCTTCTTCTTTGTGGGGAAGAAGAATGGAACATTGCATCCATGCATTGACTACAGAGGTCTAAACAAGATCACTATGAAAGACTACTATCCCTCACCACTCATTTCAGAGCTATTCGACAGACTACAGGGAGCCAAGATATTCTCCAAGCTTGATCTCAAGGGAGCCTACAACCTAGTTCACATTCACTCTAGCGATGAATGGAAGACCGCCTTCAATACCCAAGATGGTCACTTTGAGTATCTAGTGATGCCCTTCGGCCTGTGCAATGCACCAGCTGTCTTCCAAAACTTAATGAACGACATCCTGCGTGATCTACTCTATAAATGTGTCGTTGTGTATTTGGATGACATCCTGATCTTTTCCCAAGACATGAACACTCATCTGGAAGATGTTAAAAGGGTGTTGCAAAGACTCCGTGAGAACCACTTATATGCCAAGCTGTCAAAATGTGAGTTCCACAAGGAATCAGTGCCTTTCTTAGGGTACATTGTTTCCAATCATGGCTTTCAGATGGACCCACAGAAGCTGGAGAGCGTTCGGAAATGGACTTAACCCACAGGTCTCAAAGCTCTCAGTCGTTTTCTGGGATTTACGAATTATTACAGAACTTTCATCAAGAACTACTCCTCACTAACTGTCCTGCTGACGGCGATGACCAAGAAATGTGCCAACGTCGCCAATTGGTCTACGGAGGAAGTAACAGCATTCCAGAAATTGAAAGACGCCTTTTCTAGCAAGCCATGCCTCTGACATCCGGATCCGAACCAGCCCTTCATCGTAGAGGTCAATGCCTCTGACGTGGGCGTAGGGGCCATGTTAAGCCAGTCCGGTGATTCCAAGACTCTACACCCATGCCCTTTTTTCTCCCATCACTTTTCACCAGCGGAGAAGAACTACGGCATAGAAGATAAAGAATTACTGGCAATAAAGATGGCATTCGAAGAGTGGCGACCATGGCTTGAAGGTGCACAACATCAGATCACAGTCTTTACGAATCACAAGAATCTGGAGTACCTCCGCCACGCTCAACGCCTAAACCGTAGGCAGGCAAGATGGTTCCTGTTCTTTAACAGGTTTGACTTTGTGCTGAAATACCGCCCTGGAGATAAGAATGTCATAGCAGATGTCCTATCTCGCTCATTCCTCTCCGAGGATGTACTAGAGGAATCTCAACATATCATTGACCCGAAGAAAGTTATCTTGTCAGCTACTCACCCTATACCTGCGGGTAAGACCATTGTACCCAAGAACCAAAGGAAAAAGCTACTAGTATGGGCTCACAACTCCAAACTGGCTGGCTAGCAAAATTAAAGAGGTACTACTGGTGGCCCACCATGAAGGAAGATACATTCTCCTACATCGCTTCATGTACCAATTGTGCTAGACAGAAACTGCTGCCTGGACGTCCTTGGAGCCTTTTCCAACCGCTGCCAGTGCCAGATGAGCCCTGGACTCACACTGCCACAGATTTTGTGATGGACTTACCATTTTCAGGAGGAAACAGTGGATCGTTTCTCAAAGATGGCTCACTTCATGGCTCTCCCTGGCTTGCCTTCAGCTATAGAACTAGGAAGACTTTTTATAGCTCACATCTTTCACCTACATGGGATGCCTAAGCACATCGTCTCGGACAGAGGAACTCAATTCACAGCCAACTTTTGGAAGGCATTATGCAAGAAGTTTGATATCTCTCTCAACTTCACCTCTGCATACCATCCTCAGTCAAACGGGCAAACAGAGAGAATGAATAGGACCCTCAAACAGTTCATTTGGGCCTATGTTGGCACACATCAGAATGATTGGGCTGAACTGTTGTCCTGGGCTGAATTCGCCATCAACTCTCATCCAGCAACATCCACTGGATCAACACCATTTGAAATGGTCTATGGATGACTACCAGCACCACCTTTACCACTCCCACTTTCAATGTCGTCCCCGGCAGCTCAATCTACTGCCGAAAATATTCAACAACTTTGGACTAAAACTCAAAAGATGCTTCACAAAGCAGGACAAAGAGCATAGAACAGCTATGATATTTATCACGTCAAGGCTCCAGAATTTCAGCCTGGTGACAAAGTCTGGTTGTCCACTAAACACCTAAGACCTAAGCAACCTTCAGCTCATTTTGCTCTTCATTTCATCGGACCATTCCCCATTCTCTGACGAATTGGTACTCTCACCTACAGTCTAAAACTACCATCAGTATTGAAGATTCATAATGTGTTCCATGTCTCACTATTGAAAACATTAATTCTTAGTGAGTTTTCATCTAAGACTCCTGAGCCTACACCTATTGATGCAGAAGAAGACATCGTATACAAGGTAGATGCTATCCTTGATGTCAGGAGAAGAGGCAGATATGAAAAAGCACCCAAAACAATTTTTGGGGGAATCACACTATGTAATCTGATTCACATTCAAAAAACCCCCTTTTTTTAATTATTTTCACTAAGATGTTAAATCATTTAATAGCTCACAGTCTGTGAATCTTGTCAATAAACCTTGTTCAAGCAGGAGGTCAGCGGATCTATTGTCTGACCCGAACCAACCTCCCTGCTAAAAACTAAAAGAAAATTTTTAAAGAGACGGAGGGCAGGTTTCATATATATGAGTATCAAACCCCAACCAGGGTGTGCTCAATCTTGTGCATATAATCATAAACCGAAGCCACCACCGTCCAAATTTTTTTAGAGAGAACACTCTGTGCAACCAATTCTAATTAAGTTTTCGTATCCAAAAGTGAAAAAAATTTTTATATTCTACTTTCGTTTGAAATATTATCAAAACGCAGATGATTTAGCGAAATGTGTTGAAAAAGTCCCGACTTATCTGATGGTGAAAAGCCCGACGTAGCCACGTTTCTGGTCTAGACAGACCTTTCTTCAGGGGATGTTGTCCTATATAAATGGTAGCCGGTGAATCAAAAGCCTTCTGCGGAAAATCAATCATTTCTTCAAACAGACGCCATGAATGCGTTCAGCGGTGTAGAGACGCTGTCTGCTAACTCCCTCTGTTTTTAAACCCGGTGCACAGATGAATGAGCTACCAATTACAACGTACGTTGTTGTGGGCGTGATGACGTCAATTGAATGAATGCATTTCGCTAATCATTAAAATGCTATGTTGAATTTGAGACCCTATGCAATATTACATTCTGAACTTCCGAAATGCAACCAAAACACATCATAGACATGAATTTAGATTAATGAGAGCCATTCTAGCTCTTCATTTAAGCCATGGGGTGCCTGGGTTTTAAGCGTAAAAATCCAAAAAGCTTCACGCTTGTTTAATAACCTTTCACGATCACCACCTCTCAGAGATATTGGCACATGGTCGATCACAGTCCATTTCAGCGTATTAAATGAATGTCCTTGCTGTACACAATGTGTCACTATGGGAGCTGTCAGAGTGCCTGTGTTCAATTTTGACTTATGTTCATTCAGTCTGATCCGTACTTTACGTGTCGTTCTGCCCACGTAAACAAGGGGGCAGGGACAGATGATCGCATACACCACATGATCAGAATTGCAAGTAGTGTCAAATTTACGATAAATACGATAGCCCGTATTTGGTTCTTGCCACATTTGACCATCAATGCTATTTGTACAATGAAAACACTGTCCACAGGGCTTATGTCCTTCAAATGACGTTTCAGATGGTCTGCAACACTGTGCGTGAACTAACTTATCTCTGATGTTAGTGCCCCGGGTAGTAACAATCAATGGTACGTCTTTAAAGGTATCATGTAGGGCTAATATATGCCAGTGTCGGCGTATAGATGAGGAGATAACATTGGTAGCAACTGAATGTTGGAGTACACAGACCAGCTGGGGATCTTTTTTAGAAGGCTTATATTGCAGAAGACACTGTCTATCCGAATATTTGGCCCATTTGTAAGCTTTTTTGATCGCTGATTGTGGGTACCCTCGTTCCAAAAATCTTTTTCGGAGTAATGATGCTTGCAATTCGAAATCATGACTGGTGGAACAAATACGTTTGGCACGAAAAAACTGACTAACAGGCAAGCCACATTTAAAGGAGTAGGGGTGGTGGCTGTGAAATTTCAACAAGTTGTTTTTATCGGTCGGTTTCCGATACATGGTGGTGTTGAAAGAGCCATTTTCCAAAGAGATCAGAACATCCAGTGGTGGTTCAAGATAAATCAGCATACGAGGATGCATTGTTGCAACATTTAAACGACACCAATTTTTATCGAAAAATGGTTGCAGATCCTACGTATACAATATCATCGATTTTACAGAGCATTGTTGATTCAGCAACAGGTTTAACTGAGAAAGAAAAAAAATTTTTGATCAATGAACATCCCAGGCTACCAGTGATATACTCGTTGCCAAAGATTCATAAAAACTTGGTCAACCCTCCCATCCGTCCCATAGTGTCTCTAAATGATTCGTTGTTGGAAGCTCCCGCCATTTTAATTGACAAAATCTTACAACCATATATGATGCAAGCAGATTCTTATATTAAAGATACAATACATTTATTGCAAAAACTCCAGTCAACACATCTGGATGCATCTCACAATTATATATTGGTCACATTGGATATAACTGCACTGTATACCAACATACCTCAAACTGAAGCGTTTGAGATGATTTCACAGTGTTTAACACAACGAATAGATCATCATCGCATACCCACAAGTGTGATATTACAACTGACAGACATAGTTTTGCATCATAATTACTTCATGTTTCAATCTGACATTTTTTTACAGACGCATGGTATCCCTGTGGGATCCCCCTTGGCACCGACAACAGCAAACATCTATGTAATGAAATTTGAAGAGAATGTTATCTACAAAGCTATTTGGTGGCAGGAAATAGCTTTGTGGGTCAGGTATATAGACTAAACAAAAACAGAACGTTGCAACTTGAGGTACTGCAAAAAAGCAGATGTGTTGTACTTTTACTTTTAATATGTAATTAACAAGACTTACCAGAGAGAGTGGTATCAGAAAGATGTCAGTGTGTTCGCAGTCTCATGAGCTCTTGCCCTTACAGGGCTACAGCCCCTCTCTTGACTTCACCACTTAATAATTACGTCATTTACCTACTCTCTTCAGGTTTGTCTATTAATTACCTACTCTCTTCAAGTTTGTCAATTAAACTTATAGTCTTATAAAGTGCAAATATGCCTCCCTTAAAATCCCTAAAAACACCCGTATTTGACCATCTAACATGCCACAACCAATCATTAAAACATTGTGTGTTTCGATTTATGCTTATCTCTCAACAGTATTTCTACTATGTTTCTTCGCCGTGTTACTGCACTGCTTCAGATGAATCGCCCGACATTGGCCATGTTTCGGCGCGCTCCTCGCGCCTGCTTCAGGGGCTACCGTTCCTTCACAAACTCTGTTACAAAAAACATAAGTCTATAAATACCTTTAAAACGATGTCTATACGTATCTCACTCTACTAATGCATTGCTACTTACAATTCAGTGTGGCACAGATTCTTCCTACCGCTTTGTCTTTCAAAAAATGGCGCTCAAGCGCTAATCTTCCGTCTCTACCGGATATCAGCTGTTTTATACTCTAGCCTCAAATCTGGAACTAACCTATCCACTACAAGAAGACCGCCCAGTCAACTTCCTTATTAAGCCCAGCCGGGGCAATTGTATTCAACTTAAAGATCCAGCGCTGTTCGCGCTGTAATAAACAAAGATTTAAATCCCCTCCCCGCTCATCCTGCTCAATACAGTCCAAAACCGTACTATGTAAAGTCTCAAAAACATGGGATTGTTCAGCGCAATGCTGAACTAATGGAGCTTCCATCCTTCCTCGTTTCAGTGCACTCTTGTGCTCTGTCAAACGCGTTTTTAATGCTCTCGTGGTTTTGCCCACATAAATGAGCCCACAAGGGCACCAGATGGCATATATAACATTTCGAGAGACACAGGTAGTTGCTCTGATCGGTTTAAATTTTTTAAATTTCTCAAGAGGAATATTTATATTGGAATGAGCAAGTGGGCACATTACACACGACCCGCACGGGAAATGACCATTCCCTTCTTCGGATCTAAGATTAAGACTATTTTTTGCTCAACAGCCACCAGGAACTGCGGTTGATGAGTCGGTAGTACATCCAAAATCCACATGGTGCCCTCCCGGTAATATGGACCCTATCATACATACCTTTGCAAGGCTAGTGCAAAAGGATATTGATAACACGCAGAGAAATGTTAAAAAGGGTCAATGGAATCTATCAATACAAGAGCAGAGGGCTTTGCAAGAAATAAAAAGAGATACATCTCTGGTGGTCAAAAGTGCCGACAAAGGTGGAGCAGTGGTGGTAATGAATCAGGACTTTTATAGAGAGGAAGCTTTGAGACAGCTGGCCGATCAGAAGTTCTATAAAAAATTAGAAGAAGATCCCACTAAACAGTTGAAAGAATCGATTGACGAACTGTTGGAAGATGCTTTTGTGCAAGGCTGGTTAACCAAGAGAGAATTCCGGTTCCTAAAGGTAGAACATCCTAGGGTACCAACCTTTTATCATCTTCCAAAAATTCATAAAGATCTGGTACACCCGCCAGGGCGTCCTATTATTTCGTCTAAAGGTTCGCTTCTGGAACCACTCTCCCAATATGTCGACACATTTTTGAGACCACTTGTACCATCTCTGCCCTCTTATGTCCGGGATTCAGGACAATTAATTCAATTTTTGGAGACCTTAAATGTTCCTTCAGATGGTGTGCTTCTAGCTACAATAGATATTGTGTCTTTGTACACAAATATACCGCAGGATGCGGCATTAGAGGTGCTTAGGGACAGTTTAACAGCACAGGCAACATCCATTCGTCCTCCCATAGCTTTCATTATAGATTTAGCCACTTTGGCGTTGAAACAAAATTTTTTTCTATTTGAGCAAAGCTATTATCAACAGGTTGGTGGCACGGCAATGGGGGCCACTATGGCCCCCAGTGTCGCTAACCTATATGTGGGACATTTTGAGGCACGCTGGTTAGAGAGTTCTCCATACAAAAACAATATTATAGTGTGGCGCCGTTTCATCGACGACATTTTCATAGTGTGGCATGGGACTGAGGTCCTTTTTCAAGAATTCATGGTTTAGTTAAATTCCTGTGAACAGGCATTGCAGTTTACATATAATTATGATCATGTTTCAACTCCTTTTTTGGATATAAGGATCTCTTTGGATGGCAATAAATTTTGTTTCACGATATTTCAGAAACCAACGGATCGCAACACATTATTAGAGTACTCTAGCTGTCATCCCATAACTTTGCGTAACAGCATTCCTTTCGGCCAATTTTTGAGGCTGAGGAAACTATGCTCATCAGTTCAAGAATACAAATTAAGAGCAAGAGAGATGAGTCAGCGATTCATAGATAGGGGTTACCCGTTGGGGGTAATCCGGAAAGCTTGTAAGCGAGCTAGATGGAATCATAGAGAATATCTATTGCAACCGAGGCAAAAATTTATAAATAATAGGTTGACATGTGTGTTACCATATTCTGTGGGAGTGAATGGGATAGTGCAGAGTATTAGACGACATTGGAACGTATTACAGGTTCACAATGAGTTTGTAACTCAGCCTTTAATAGCTTTCAAAAGAGGAATGAGCATTAAAGATCAGGTGGTCAGGTCACATTTTAAAGTTCCAGCAATTAGATCCGAAGAAGGGAATGGTCATTTCCCGTGCGGGTCGTGTGTAATGTGCCCACTTGCTCATTCCAATATAAATATTCCTCTTGAGAAATTAAAAAAATTTAAACCGATCAGAGCAACTACCTGTGTCTCTCGAAATGTTATATATGCCATCTGGTGCCCTTGTGGGCTCATTTATGTGGGCAAAACCACGAGAGCATTAAAAACGCGTTTGACAGAGCACAAGAGTGCACTGAAACGAGGAAGGATGGAAGCTCCATTAGTTCAGCATTGCGCTGAACAATCCCATGTTTTTGAGACTTTACATAGTACGGTTTTGGACTGTATTGAGCAGGATGAGCGGGGAGGGGATTTAAATCTTTGTTTATTACAGCGTGAACAGCGCTGGATCTTTAAGTTGAATACAATTGCCCCGGCTGGGCTTAATAAGGAAGTTGACTGGGCGGTCTTCTTGTAGTGGATAGGTTAGTTCCAGATTTGAGGCTAGAGTATAAAACAGCTGATATCCGGTAGAGACGGAAGATTAGCGCTTGAGCGCCATTTTTTGAAAGACAAAGCGGTAGGAAGAATCTGTGCCACACTGAATTGTAAGTAGCAATGCATTAGTAGAGTGAGATACGTATAGACATCGTTTTAAAGGTATTTATAGACTTATGTTTTTTGTAACAGAGTTTGTGAAGGAACGGTAGCCCCTGAAGCAGGCGCGAGGAGCGCGCCGAAACATGGCCAATGTCGGGCGATTCATCTGAAGCAGTGCAGTAACACGGCGAAGAAACATAGTAGAAATACTGTTGAGAGATAAGCATAAATCGAAACACACAATGTTTTAATGATTGGTTGTGGCATGTTAGATGGTCAAATACGGGTGTTTTTAGGGATTTTAAGGGAGGCATATTTGCACTTTATAAGACTATAAGTTTAATTGACAAACTTGAAGAGAGTAGGTAATTAATAGACAAACCTGAAGAGAGTAGGTAAATGACGTAATTATTAAGTGGTGAAGTCAAGAGAGGGGCTGTAGCCCTGTAAGGGCAAGAGCTCATGAGACTGCGAACACACTGACATCTTTCTGATACCACTCTCTCTGGTAAGTCTTGTTAATTACATATTAAAAGTAAAAGTACAACACATCTGCTTTTTTGCAGTACCTCAAGTTGCAACGTTCTGTTTTTGTTTAGTAGCTATATATTTGAGGTTTTTTGAGCCAGTATATACTATCAGGTATATAGACGACATACTGATGGTTTGGCGGGGTACACAGTTACAACTCACATCATTTTTTGATTGGTTAAACCAGCAAAATGCCTATTTAAAATTTACGATGCAATGTTCATCATCTCATATTGCATTCCTGGATGTACTGATCTCTTTGGAAAATGGCTCTTTCAACACCACCATGTATCGGAAACCGACCGATAAAAACAACTTGTTGAAATTTCACAGCCACCACCCCTACTCCTTTAAATGTGGCTTGCCTGTTAGTCAGTTTTTTCGTGCCAAACGTATTTGTTCCACCAGTCATGATTTCGAATTGCAAGCATCATTACTCCGAAAAAGATTTTTGGAACGAGGGTACCCACAATCAGCGATCAAAAAAGCTTACAAACGGGCCAAATATTCGGATAGACAGTGTCTTCTGCAATATAAGCCTTCTAAAAAAGATCCCCAGCTGGTCTGTGTACTCCAACATTCAGTTGCTACCAATGTTATCTCCTCATCTATACGCCGACACTGGCATATATTAGCCCTACATGATACCTTTAAAGACGTACCATTGATTGTTACTACCCGGGGCACTAACATCAGAGATAAGTTAGTTCACGCACAGTGTTGCAGACCATCTGAAACGTCATTTGAAGGACATAAGCCCTGTGGACAGTGTTTTCATTGTACAAATAGCATTGATGGTCAAATGTGGCAAGAACCAAATACGGGCTATCGTATTTATCGTAAATTTGACACTACTTGCAATTCTGATCATGTGGTGTATACGATCATCTGTCCCTGCCCCCTTGTTTACGTGGGCAGAACGACCCGTAAAGTACGGATCAGACTGAATGAACATAAGTCAAAATTGAACACAGGCACTCTGACAGCTCCCATAGTGACACATTGTGTACAGCAAGGACATTCATTTAATACGCTGAAATGGACTGTGATCGACCATGTGCCAATATCTCTGAGAGGTGGTGATCGTGAAAGGTTATTAAACAAGCGTGAAGCTTTTTGGATTTTTACGCTTAAAACCCAGGCACCCCATGGCTTAAATGAAGAGCTAGAATGGCTCTCATTAATCTAAATTCATGTCTATGATGTGTTTTGGTTGCATTTCGGAAGTTCAGAATGTAATATTGCATAGGGTCTCAAATTCAACATAGCATTTTAACGATTAGTGAAATGCATTCATTCAATTGACGTCATCACGCCCACAACAACGTACGTTGTAATTGGTAGCTCATTCATCTGTGCACCGGGTTTAAAAACAGAGGGAGTTAGCAGACAGCGTCTCTACACCGCTGAACGCATTCATGGCGTCTGTTTGAAGAAATGATTGATTTTCCGCAGAAGGCTTTTGATTCACCGGCTACCATTTATATAGGACAACATCCCCTGAAGAAAGGTCTGTCTAGACCAGAAACGTGGCTACGTCGGGCTTTTCACCATCAGATAAGTCGGGACTTTTTCAACACATTTCGCTAAGTCATCTGCGTTTTGATAATATTTCAAACGAAAGTAGAATATAAAAATTTTTTTCACTTTTGGATACGAAAACTTAATTAGAATTGGTTGCACAGAGTGTTCTCTCTAAAAAAATTTGGACGGTGGTGGCTTCGGTTTATGATTATATGCACAAGATTGAGCACACCCTGGTTGGGGTTTGATACTCATATATATGAAACCTGCCCTCCGTCTCTTTAAAAATTTTCTTTTAGTTTTTAGCAGGGAGGTTGGTTCGGGTCAGACAATAGATCCGCTGACCTCCTGCTTGAACAAGGTTTATTGACAAGATTCACAGACTGTGAGCTATTAAATGATTTAACATCTTAGTAAAAATAATTTAAAAAAGGGGGTTTTTTGAATGTGAATCAGGAGAAGAGGCAGAACATGGGAATACCTCCTGTCATGGGAGGGTTATGGACCAGAAAAGAACTCTTGGGAACCTCAAGCAAATATCATAGATAAAGAGATGCTTCAACAATTCCACAGAATGTATCCTCAGAAGCCAAGACCTGGTAAGAAGGGAGGGCACTCTTTGAAGGGGGGTACCGTTGCATCCGTCGGTGTCAGACGGCTTTGCTCCGTATGCCTCACCTTGTTCACAGCACCTCCCGCTTACCTTGGGAAAATGGCTACCACCGTTGTCTGTTTGCCGCCCTCTCCGGCGTCCCCAGAACGGCTATGGCATTGCCTCCTGCCATGTTCCTCTCAAGGACCTACTAGGGTGCGCGCACGCGCGCTACCCTCATCTTTATTCCAGCTATGGCGCAAACCTCAGAGGCATTCCCCTCGAGTGACGTCACATCATCCGGGTATTTATGTTTCCCTCACTTACTAGCTAATCAAGTTAGCATCGATTGGATTCATCTGGTCTATGCTGCTCTGCCGCTTCCGTGCTGCCACTGGAAGCTCTCTCTCTGCCCTTCGGGGTAACTACTAACCTGGGTACCCGCTCCTTGGGGGCCCATCCTCACCTTTCAGATGCCTTACTGGGATCAGGTACTCACTCCTCGAGGGCCTGCTCTCCCTGCCTCGGTGCTTGGAACCAACAACTTCTGCCTGGTGGGAACCTACTACATTACAGCTACCATCTAGTGAGTAATATAACTTTCAGTCTATCTCGTCTACAGCTTTGCCGTGCTGGGAACCCGACATCGGAACCTCCCTATATCAACTTGGTGAGAAGGGTCCCTCTGTCGAGGGTCCCTGGCCTGCTACTTCAGAACCTGCTCACTACTGCCACCTCTGGTGGCTTACATCTGCTGTATAATAAAAAACAATTCAGTGTTTGTGCATCCTGAGTCTAGCCCAGTACTGTGGCTCCCCACGGGGCTCCTCCCCGTGGGCATGATCATCTGCCACAGTACCCAAGAGTCCACCCAAACACCTCAAAACCATAATACCAGTATCTTACTTGTTGAAGGTTCCCTTCTCTACAATTGGAAAACAACTAGCTCTGCTAAGTCCATATCAACATGTTCTGTGGAAAGTATGAGAGGGACTAATATCTATTTTCAACCCATCTATTATCAGGTTTTCAAATGAAGAAAAAGCCCTTTACAGCATGTATGTCACTCAACATGTTGAATGTTAACTGGAGAATCTAATTTCTTTTTGCCCTCTATCAAAATAGGTTATTTTCCTCTATCTGTGCTGCCAAACCTGCTGTTGGTAATCCCTAAGTTCCACTTTACCTGTCAATCTCAAGTCCGTGCAGCATTTACCATCAAGCATTACCATGATATTTTCTCCAAGATCAGCTGTACCATTATCTGAGTATTGTCCATTGCGGTTTCTAGCTATACAGTCTTGCTTCCAGTACCAATGGCTATCCAAGAGCTAATCTATTGTAATCTGCAAGTTTTGGCTACTCATTTATAGGGTACAATACTTCCACTACTAAGAATCTAGCAATAATGCTCTAATTTAAGTATCTCAGCCATTACTAATAGCACGAAGACAACCACGCTATGTGTTCCACACTTCTGTCTCAACCAAGTAAGAATCTAAAGAATCAGACTAATATTCCAAGATGCTACATCCAGTCTTCTGAACCTTCCTCTCTTCCAACTCTTCAATCAAGCTTCTGATATTCCAGTCTTCATTCCAAAGTCAGCCTTTTGGATGCTCCCTTGTCCTTTTCTCCAGGCATTCCAGCGTCTTGGTCTGTGACCAACCACGGGTGGCTGTGTAGGGTGCTTCCTGGCACAGGGCCTGTTTCCAAGTCCGTCTTCGCAAGTCCTCAGAGTCCTTCCTTGTTTAAGTTTCAAGTTTCAAGTTCAAAGTCAAGTCTCAAGTTCCTGTTGTTGTTCCTAGTTCCAGGCTCGTGGAGCTTATCCAGCCAGCACATTGCCTTGTTCCTCATTCCAAGCCTTGTTCCTCATTCCAAGTCTTGTTCCTCATTCCAAGTAATGTTCTGACTCCTGTCCTCCTTTGAGTCTCAGTCCTGAGCCAGTCCGCTCCCCACATGGTCCATGACCAATCCCTGTCGGGTTGTTTAGGGCGCGCAATGGGACAGCGTGGTCCATGACCAGCCCATGGGGTGCTGTGTAGGGCGCGCTGACATGCAGTGCCCCAAGAAGCTGGACTCCTCCTGTACCCAACTCTTTGTCTCAAGTTCCAAATCTCCTGAGTCTCCATCTCAAGTTCCAAGTCTTCCTGAATCTCCTGAGACTTCATCCGAGTTCCATGTCTTGCCATGTCCTGTCCTCAGCCTTCATCTGTCCTGACGCACGAGCCGTTCCCAAATGGCAGGTCCAAAAGGACTATCTAGTGGCCGGATGGCTACCCCAGCCTGTGCCTGAAGCGCTCACCTCCCATGGGGCCTTCCTTGGAGTCCCGTCCTGAGGTTGTGCCATGGTTCAAGGGCTCACTCTCTCTCGAGCAAGTGACTGCATTCCCCTCATTCGCAACATATGCTTCCAGACCACGGAGTTCACTTCTTCAGATTTCAGTTATTTATTTATTTTTTGATTTTTTGATTTTATATACCGGATGTTCCTGTATAATATACATATCACACCGGTTTACAAGGAAGAGAAACTATCGCCTCGTTGGCGGTTTACATTGAACAGTTGAACAATTAACAATTAATAATTATTTGCTGAACAATTAACAAAGAACATGAAGGCGCAAGGAGGAACTTAGTGGAACTTACAGTGAACAGAAACATGATTATTTACATTTCAATAGTGAACTCTTCAGGAACTTGTATGCAGGGGGCTGGGGGACAACGACTAAGCTGAGATTGTCATTCTTCCTGCTCTTAGCTCTCAGGGAATGCTTGTGTGAAAAACCAAGTCTTAAGTTTCTTTTTGAATGTAGTATGGCAAGGTTCAAGGCGAAGGTCTGGAGGTAGCGAGTTCCAGAGTGAAGGGCCCGCTGTGGATAGTGCGCGTTTCCTCAAGGAGGATTTTGCCGGTTGGGTGATTAGCCTGTTCTGGTACGCACTTCTAGTTGGTTTCTTGGAGGTGTGTAGCTGGAGTTGAAAAGTTAAGTTGAGAGGAGAGATGTTATGTAGGGCCTTGTGTATCATCATAATGGTTTTGAACTGAATCCTGTATTTAATTGGAAGCCAGTGGAGATGCTGGAGGATTGGGGTGATATGATCCCTTTTTTTGGCGTTTGTGAGAATTCTTGCCGTGGCATTCAGGACCATCTGAAGTGGTTTGGTGGTGCAAGCGGGAAGGCCCAGAAGAAGAGAATTGCAATAGTCCAGTTTCGGGAGTATGATGGCTTGTAGCACCATGCGGAAATCTCTGTAGAGTAGAAGTGGCTTTAGTTTCTTTAAAACTTGTAATTTAAAGAAACATTCTTTTGTGGTGTTATTTACGAATTTGTTGAGGCTGAGTCTGTTGTCTAGAAGTACACCCAGGTCTCTTACTTGAGGTGAGGTGATGTACATGGAGGTATCCGGAAATTGGCTAGCGGTTGGAGAGGTGGGTGGGACATAATTTTCAGGAGCTATAAGGAGACTTGAAGATACAGAGAGGGCAACTTGTGTACTGCAAGTAGAAATGAGTGGCAGAGGTAGGGAAAAAAACTAGATAAGATTTGTAGATGAGAGTGAATTGCAGGGATTAAAGCCATTGCTGAGTGTAGGATGTGGCAAGGGTCTATAAGAAGCAAATGCTGATAAGGCAGCTAGCTGGGAGCACAGCAGTTGCTCACAATATGGTACCATACTCCTGGCCCATTCCCTCTCCTCCCCCCCCCCCCCACTAAGGTTTTATGAACCTAAGCTCCTTAATGGAAACTCCTTCACTAGAACTTAGGAGCCTACTGGGGTTTCTGGTTACCAGGCAAAGCTAGCCATAGGGTTTAAGAGTAAGAGCAGCAGGTAGGGATGTGCAGCAAGGATGGATTCGTCCCATTCGGTATTTGGATTCGTCGGGACCTAAATCCGTTGCATCCATTCTCGGGGGACCCCGATCCATTCATTAGTTACATATGTATTCGTTTCCCAAAAAAACCCCATCCCAACCCTTTAAATGTAATTTACTACAACCCTTCACGCTCCTGACCCCCTCAAGACTTGCCAAAAGTCCCTGGTGGTCCAGCAGGTGTCCTGGAGCGAACTCCTGCACTCGGGCTGCGGGCTGTCGGTATTCAAAATGGCGCCAATAGCCTTTGTCCTTACTATGTCACAGGGGCTACTGGTGCCATTGGTTGGCCCCTGTCACATGGTAGGAGTAATGGATGGCCAACACCAGGGACTTTTGGCAAGTCTTAGGTGGGACTCCTGACCTCCCCAAGACTTGCTAAAAGTCCCTGGTGGTCCAGTGGAGGTCCTGGAGCGATCTCCTGTAATCGGGCCATCAGCTGCCAGTATTCAAAATGGCGCCGAAAGCTTTTGCCCTTACTATGTCACAGGGGCTATCGGCGCCATTTTGAATACCGGCAGCCGACAGCCCGAGTGCATAAGATCACTCCAGGACCCCCGCTGGACCACCAGGGACTTTTGGCAAGTCTTGGGGGGGGGGGATCAGGAGGGTGGGGGTTTATTCGTTAGTGATACGTTGCATTCGTGGGGGTTCGCCATATGTTTCGTGACTCCCACGAATACAACGAATATGGCATATAAGTTGCGGATTGCCAATGCATTGCAAATGAATGCACACCCCTAGCAGCAGGTCATCCACTATCACTCTCCTCAGGTGCTGACTCTCTCATAACTCTTCCATGTTGTTTGTCACAACTAGTAGATAAAGGGTAGTAGAGTACCCAAACCCAGAGCATTGTGCTGATAGTTTGCAAGAGTGATCAGTTGTTCACTCCTTCTTACAGAGCAAATATCTGAGAAAGGTCCATTGTGTGTGCTTGAGGATGAAGGGGGCAGTGATGATGGTGGTGGTGGGGGGGGGGGGGGTGGAGGGTGCTGTCACCAGCTGACCATTTGGTGGCTGGCATAATACTAGTGGATCCTGGTACACCAGAAGGCACATGCTAAACTTAGATGTACCAAAGGAGGTCAGCCTAGCTTACATGGAGGGAGGCCAGACTATCGTGGAAAAGATGGCAGCCAGATGGTGCCTATGGTGGATAATTTTGATGAAGAACTCAGATGGTCCTGCTGGTTCCTTGGTGTATTCTTAATATAGCTGTGACCTTTGCAGTTCCATATACTGGTATTAGTGGATTATTTAAAGCTGGTTATGCTGAGAAGGGGATGAAAGAGTAGTGAGGACTGGTTGGAGAGAGACTGAAAAGTCACAGCTGCCTATGTTATAGAATACAGAGGCATACTGATTTAGGAGACAATAGAAGAAAGTTGAATTTTGTATGTAAGTGGATTGGGAACCAGTGGAAGACACTGAAGAGTGGAGAGGCACAGATAAATTTGGATAAGATTCCTGTTGCATTCTGCATAGACTGGAAAAGAGCAGTGTGAACAAAAGTGAGGCTTAAAATGAGGTGGTTGCAGTAGCTAAGGTGAGAGATACTAAGGATATGGATGAAATTTTGGATGTGGAAGAAGATGGGCAAGTGACAAAATTTGGAAAATTGAGAAAGGAGGAGAGAAAATAATTCAATGTAACTTCTAGGAAGTAAGGTTGAGAGGTAGAGGATATTGGACATTCTGTGATGGAAAAGGAGAGAAGTAAAGCCGGGGGAAAACTCATGCCTCTAATTCTCACAATAAATACTGTCATAAATCATTCAACAAATACTCTCCATGTCCATCTGAAAGTATTTTGGACATATGTCTGATAGATTTTGTTGCTCCTAAACTTAAAAATTATTCTGCTTTTATGTTTGAATGTATGCTGGATACTTGAAAATGATATTTTAGAGTAAAGTCCGCTAGGCTTTATCATATGTTAAAGAAAGCAGACTTCCAGCAACACAATGTTCCATGGGAGGTATTGCTATAGTATAGCAAGGATCAGAGGTCATTTACATGGGTGACACAGTGAGTCACTGGGAGGAGCTGGAAGAAATGTCTTCCAAGGAATAGTGAGAGACCATCATGGGTTGTGGCTCTTAGTAGCTCCAGGAGGAAAGAGGTTGGCTTTCCTGTCTTTTCCATTTGAAGGCTGAGAGGGTTCTACAGGGAATATATCACATCCAGACTCAGAAGAATTTTGTATCTCAAGGTCTAAGGGACAGAACATTTTCCCTAATTCACCTCTGAGGAGAAGAAGACTTTCTTGTTCCTAGTGGGGCTTCTAGAGGAGATAGAGCCTAGTGGAGAGCAGACCAGACTTTACACTTCTACTCAACTTGTGTAAGAAATTGATTGTTGTACTTCTGATCTGTGCATGCTCATAATATTTTCTGCTTTTATAATACTGAACTGCTTATTTTTTTAATTCTGAAAACTTCTTTTTATTTTGGATCATGAATATCTGCTGTATTGACTTATTTTGGGGCACGACTGAGTATGATTACTTAGGTCTTACAGGATTAGCTTATCCCCTACAGCAGAAACCAATTTCCAGATGCTGTACCAAGCTGAGGAGTGCTCTGAAGCATGGCCCCATGTGAAAGGTGGGTTATATTAATGAAGTAGTAATTTTTTGTCTTTTTTTAATTAAGATACTTCGGTTGTGCTGTCTTTAGGGTTTCATTGACTATTGCCTGCACACAGTCTCAACAGCTTTTTATTGCTATTATCGAGGCAAAATTGCAAGAACTGAACATATTTTACAAGTAAACACATGATTTGGCTAATTGTTTTGTATCCATGCCACACAGATCCAGATCGATGTATGGTTTCTACCTGGAAAAGCGTAAAAGTTATTGCTAAGGAGATGTGCATAACTATACATATGGGAAAAGATGCTGAATTATTTTGAAAGTTGGTCACTAGAAATTAATTTGGATTTGCTTTATAGGAGCCTTGATCTATGTTTGAACCTCTATCTACCTGCTCTTGAACTTAGCAATAGATTTAGTCACAAGGGAATCTATTCATTAAAGGATGTAAAGTTTCATCTAATACAGTGTTATATTGGTGAACTACATCATGATTTAAATCTGCTGAGTATCTGAACCATTTAATATAATTAAAGTTAAGGTGCAAAAAAAAATGGCACTTAGTACACCTTAGTTAATTGTTCATGTCTTATTTAAGGGTGTCTAAAATTCTCAATACCGACTCTTTATGTATACTTACTATATACATTCTCTGAAATGTATGTTTTCCTGAATATGGTTAAAAAAGAACCATGCTATTTTACCTTAAGTATTTTTTTACTGTAAAAATAAGAAGAATAATTTTCCATCATTTTAACATACTTTAAACTAAGGGGATTTTAGCCCAAATAATCACAATGTGTGAGAATATGGAAAAAAGAAGAGTATGAAATAGACATATACTGTAACCTCTCTCTCTCTCTTTGTGTATAAATAGAAGATATAAATATAGATATATTGAAAAATAATTATTGAAAACTAAAGGACTGCAGTCTGGTACAGACCACATAATCTTTGGTCACAATCAGTAATAATTTAGCTTGGCCAACTATATTACTCTATAGTGAATGCCAGGTGAATGCTTAATTTTGCAAAATGTGCTCAATTACCTATATGTTTGCATAATTAATTATAATCATGACTAAAAGCTATTCTTGTTTACAAAAATACATTTTGTCATGAAAAGTCAGTACAATAAATTAATGTTAATGGGGTGATAACATTTTCTCATCAAAACTTGTCATGTGACAAACCTATGCTATCACCCTTTAGTGAATAGACTCCAAAATATCACAATATCAGGTCTCTGAATCTCTATAGTGTGAGCAGAACAGAACATGAACCTTAAATGTGTAATGCCATACAGCAGGGGTAGCAACTATAGTCCCTGAGTGCCACAAACAGGTCTGATTTTCAGGATATCCACAACTGTCTTCATTGTATGCAAATATATCTGACACGTTCATTGTAGATATCCTGAAAACCAGACCTGTTTGTGACACTCGAGAACTGGAGTTGCCTACCCTTGCCATAGAGGTAGTTATATGTATTAGGCACCTGTAAATTTTTACGTTTGAGTAAATTAGTGACACTCACTCTATTGTATGCATTTTTCATATGAAATTATACCCTTGTAGAAGGCAAATTGAATTTGGCACAATATGTAGCATTATTTTCATCTAGTTACCCTGCAATTATGCTAAATTGCATGTGGGTATCACAAACAGCATGAATCATTCAATTTTGCTGGCTATGTTTTAGTAACAATACAACTGTTTTAATAGCTGTATGCTGTATTATGCTGATCTCATTCTGAATTCTTTAAATGAAAATCTTTTAAGAAATTATTAAAGAAGTAATTGTAAAGCTATTTACACACACATAAAATAGCCCAGGGCTGAGTGAGTGTAAAACTGCATGCATAACCTGGCTTTGTGCATACTTTTATGCAATAAAGCAGGGGTGTTTCAGAGGGCAGAATTTGAGCAGAGTTGGGTCTTGCATGTATTCCTTTTTTATTTTAAAAAGTACACACCTAAATGTACATGTGCACATTATGCCTTCCGAAAAAGGTGTAACCTTAAGCAGCTGAATGTGTTTATGTACTTGGCCGATTACCCCAATATTTTTAAAGTGAACCTATATGCATAAGCATGCTTTGAAAATACTCGGTGAAGTCTACATATTCAAATTACCCTTCCTAAAAGCATAAAGAACTGAGAGCTAATATCATACCACTGTTGATATGATATAATATAGCTTTAATTTGGAGTTGCCTATAAGTTAGAATTAGGAAGGGTAAGCAGAGCAATTTGATTTTCCATATACCATAACACGAACAAGCCTTATTCTTCTCTAAGAGTATGTAAAGTAATATCTGAATCTCTCAAATTTCATGCAGGGATAATAACTTTGAAACAGATATGCGAACACCCATGTATGCATGTGCCAAAAGCCGTAACCATTTTATAAAATACTCGTATATATGCGTGTATGATATAAAATAGTCTGAATATGCATACATGTGGGCACAATTTTATATGGATGCGCATATGTGCGCGCAAATGCCACCTCTACCGCCTAAGTGGGGGCATTTTATAAGGGACACGTGCCGAAGCCATAGGGAGTTTTCCCAGTTTGCCCAGTTAAAGGATAGGACTTCCCAACCTGCCTAATTTAATAGTCTCCCTTTCCCCCTGTTAGCCCTGACCTGTAAAACCCTGCTGACTAGCCTAGAATTTTTTTTATTACTTACACGCCATCCACAGCAGTAGTAAAGTTACACAGCAGGAGACCCCCGCAATCACTTGTGTGTGTAAATACACACACATTCCATGTTGAAATCCTGGAACGCTCATGTCCTGCCCTTTCCCCGCCCAGACCACGCCAATGCCCCACCTCTTTTTGGGGCGTTCTCACTTGTGAGTGTACTCGGAGATATACGCATACATGGGTGGCTTTTAAAATCTGCTTAGCGTGAACCTATATGCATAAGCATGCTTTGAAAATACTCGGTGAAGTCTACATATTCAAATTACCCTTCCTAAAAGCATAAAGAATTGAGAGCTAATATCATACCACTGTTGATATGATATAATATAGCTTTAATTTGGAGTTGCCTATAAGTTAGAATTAGGAAGGGTAAGCAGAGCAATTTGATTTTCCATATACCATAACACGAACAAGCCTTATTCTTCTCTAAGAGTATGTTAAGTAATATCTGAATCTCTCAAATTTCATGCAGGGATAATAACTTTGAAACAGATATGCGAACACCCATGTATGCATGTGCCAAAAGCCGTAACCATTTTATAAAATACTCGTATATATGCGTGTATGATATAAAATAGTCTGAATATGCATACATGTGGGCACAATTTTATATGGATGCGCATATGTGCGCGCAAATGCCATCTCTACCGCCTAAGTGGGGGCATTTTATAAGGGACACGTGCCGAAGCCATAGGGAGTTTTCCCAGTTTGCCCAGTTAAAGGATAGGACTTCCCAACCTGCCTAATTTAATAGTCTCCCTTTCCCCCTGTTAGCCCTGACCTGTAAAACCCTGCTGACTAGCCTAGAATTTTTTTTATTACTTACACGCCATCCACAGCAGTAGTAAAGTTACACAGCAGGAGACCCCCGCAATCACTTGTGTGTGTAAATACACACACATTCCATGTTGAAATCCTGGAACGCTCATGTCCTGCCCTTTCTCCGCCCAGACTACGCCAATGCCCCACCTCTTTTTGGGGCGTTCTCACTTGTGAGTGTAGTCGGAGATATACGCACACATGGGTGGCTTTTAAAATCTGCTTAGCGTATGCCAGCTGGATATTCTCGCGCATCTCCTGGTTTTGGCGCATTCTGGCCTTTCAAAATTTACTTTTAAGGTTATTTTTTGCTTTGTGCCAAAGATCTTTTTTTCTGGTGCTTATACGGTAAGATATTTATGAAAATAATGTTAAGTTTAGAGTACAAGTTTTATAGAACATACAGTAGAACCTAAGACAATTATGACTATTTCTATGTCTTTGTGCCACATTTTCCTGTTTCAGATCAAATTTCTGGATATCTGATCATCTATGATCCCTCCATATACTGCATGGAATAGTTACATAAAACTGAAAGTTCTTTAAGAAAAGTCATTTCCTTTTTTTCCGGGGGTAAGTTTACCCATGCTGTGACCAGTGTGGGTTCTTCTACCTGCAATGGTGGGGGATGGGAATGTTATTTCAAACTTTCCATTTCTGTGTGTAAAATGCTGCTTTATCTTCGGAAGTGACTTTGAAAATTGTCCTCTCTAGAGATGTGAATTGTGTGCCCGATCGTCTTAACGATCAGGTTCGGCTGGAGGGAGAAAAAAATCTGATCGCTGCAGATGTGAATCGGAATCGGTTCCGATTCACATCGTTAATTTTTTTTTAGTGAGTCCCAACCCTTTAAAATTGACCCCTTACCTTCCCCCCCCCCCCCCCGAACCCCCTCCCCAAATTTTAACAAGTACCTGGTGGTCCAGTGGGGGCGCGGGGACCGCTCTCCCGCTCTCGGGTCATCGGCGCCATTTTGGCTGCCACTCAAAAATGGCGCCGATGGCCCGATTAAAAAAAAACTCACCCAACCCTTTAAAGATGACCCCTTAGCTTCTCCCACCCTCCCGATCCCCCCAAAATATTTTAAAATTACCTGGTGGTCTAGTGGTGGTCCCGGGAGCGATCTCCAGTTCTCGGGCCGTCAGCTGTCAATGATAAAGATGGTGCCGATGGCCCTTTGCCCTTACCATGTGACAGGGTATCCGTGCCATTGGCCGGCCCCTGTCACATGGTAGGAGCACTGGCTGGCTGGCGCCATCTTTAAAGATGGCCTCCGCTATCTTTCACCTCATGCACATTTCCTCATGCTGAATGCATCCCAAATTGAAGTCCTTTTTTTGTCTGTCAGTACTAAAATTCCTCAGCCACCCTTAGTTTTTCTTTCTGTTCAGTCCTCATCTCTTCCATTTTTTTGACTATGAGCTGGATTTTCTAAGGCTGCAGACCTTAGAAAATCCAGCGGTAATGGGGGCGGTGGGGCGAAGCGGGGGGCAGGCCTGTGAAAGCCGACAGCCATCGCATCACTGCGGTGCGCTGGCTGCCGGCTTTCGTACCGAATATCTACACCATAAAAGGTATAGTTATTCGGCGCGAAACTGGCGGCAAAAAGGGTCCTTACCTTTCGCTGCCAGCGATGTCTGCGCAACATCGGCTCCAGTGCTGCCCCGACTCCTCCTCTTTCAGGGCCGACTCCGCCCCCATTTAGTGATCGCATGCGAAAAGTCCCTTTTCGCGTGCAATCGCTTTTGAAAATGACCCCCTTAGCCTGAAAACTTTGTACTATTTTTTATGCCTCTCTTATTTTGCAATCTGTGCTCCTCTCTCACCTATAAATTGCATAATAATAAAAAAAAAATCTGTTCTTTACTTTTGACACTTTTGCTTCTCTTCATGTTCTTTTTATTTTTCACTTGGATTATTATAAAAATCTGCTTGCTGGTCTCCCTGACTTGTTTCTTTGTTCCCTTCAGATTCAGAAATATTCTACTGCATGCCTTCCATAACTCTATATTTGTTATCCTCATGTTCTTCCCTTCCTCGCTTGCCTGCTTTAGCTTCCTGTTAAATATCAATGTCAACTCAGGAGGTCATTTTCAAAGCCATTTATGCACATAAAACCTGGTTCTAAGTGTGCAAATGGTTGACCTAAAATATACTGGGGCTCAATACATGCAAAAGTAAGCACATAACCTGAGCAGAGGCATTTCAGGGGGTGGAGCTAGGGGCCGAAATGTCAATTACAAGCATACTTTTGGGTTTTAAAAAGAATATTCACAAGCATGCATGCACAAGTTATGCCCCTCAAAGAGGAGGTGTAACTTTACATGAAAGAATGAGTGCACTTATGCTACCAAATACTCGAGAATTTTCAATGTGAACTTATACATGTACATTCAGTTTGAAAATACTCGGTAAAGTCTGCATGTACAATCTACATACAGACCTTACTGCTATGTGGGTTAAAAATAACTCTATCAAAGTTCTTGTCTTTAACTTTAAAAGCACTTATAGTCTTGCTCTTTTTACTTCACTACTCTCATCTCTCATGACAGAACCTCTCATACTCTTTAATTAATCTCACTGCACATTCCTGGTTGTACCTTGCATCCACCAAGCCAACTCTCATTCCTGGGCTCATTCCTGGGCTTTTTCTCTCCTTGTACCACTGCTATGATAGGAGCCTTCTCCTATGCTCTAATTTTCTTTCCTTTGCTATATATATATGTATATATATATATATATATAAGCCTTAGCACTAGGGGAGATATTATTGCCAAATAATTTTTTGGTTTGCTATATATATATATATATATATATATATATATATATATATATATATATATATATATATAGCAAAGGAAAGAAAATTAGAGTATATATATATATATATATATATATATACATATTATTCTAGTTGACCTGCATGCCATTACAATCAATTATTTGACTCAAGATTTTCCAGTTTTTAATTCTTTTTAAGTGCCCCATGCATGACTGTATAAGAAGCTTGAATTAGGCCTGTGCAAAATTAAAATTCTCAACAATTTTTAAATCTTAAGGGTGTGTATCATATCAATTAGATAGACTGGATTTCAAATTCTCCAGCATTGTCCTTAAAACTATTGCTGTATGATCACAGGAAAAAAACAAACATGATCGGCAACCTTTCTAATATCATTGGAAAAATGTTACAAACACACTCATACTTTTTGCACTGCATTTGAGACTGTGTTAGTGGCCCACTGGTTTCATTTCCAATATTGCCTTGGAAACTCTGGGAAGATAGACAGGTTGGACTTTGTGGTGAGGTATTTATTTATTTATTTAAAAATGTTTCTATACCATCACTAAGTTATACACCATCGCAACGGTTTACAAATAGGCACATAGACTAAGGTAAGTAAATGTAGGTTATCGTACATTCTAACAGGTGCCAATAACGTTCGGTTACAATTTCATAAATAAAATCATTATTTGAGTAATGTTGGTCAAGACCAGGTATATTATTGAGTTACTATCTCTTTGAGATATTACTTCTTAAATGTAGGATTGAGTAAATTCATTCTCATCTGCATTACCCTGTACTTTCATTCTCTACCCTCCAGACTCTTTAGTGAAGGCTTTTTTAAAGAGCCATGTTTTTAAATTTTTCTTAAAAGTTTTGAGATTACTCTGTAATCTGAGTTCAGGGGGCATCGTGTTCCATAGTATGGGCCCAGCCAATGATAAAGCCCTTTCTCTCACTTGGGTTAATTTTGCTGACTTTACTGAAGGGATTGTTAGTAGTGCTTTGTTTGCTGAGTGGAGGTTTCTTTGTGGCACATGTACTCGTAAGGCTGTGTTTAGCCAGGTACCAATCGGTATAGCCCCAACCTTTGAGGGTGCTGGGATGGCCGCCTTCCTAGTAAGGATATAAAAGCAGCTCTCTACTGAGATTCTGGAGTTTGGATTTAGGTGGTAGTGAAGGAGAATTTTCTTTGCTTGGATTTTGGGCCTACTTGGAGGAGCCAGGCAAGAGGCTGCCCTATCAGTCCACTAACTGTTACGATTCTACCCACGGCTAAGGCCGCAGGCAGCCTCTCACCTTGTTTACTCTCTCCTCTGTGGCCCGGAGACCGTCAACACGCTCTTCGTGCAGCTGGAGCCGCCCTGGTACAGTCCTTGCAGCCAGGAGGCCGCCGACATCACTCATGCTGTCCGGCAGAGGCCAGGGCTCCTTATCTTCAGCCTGTTTGCCCGTGCTTGGACACGTCTCGCCTGCCTTGCTGCTTCCCCGGAGCTCCTCTGTGGTCGGGTCATGGTCCAAGAGTACACAATCTTTCCAGAGATGGGACCGCTTACAGCACTCCGTAACAGATTGTGAAGGCCAAGTGCCCGGCGACTGTGTTCCTGTGATGGGCCCACACTTTTGGACTTCCAAGAGTTTTTGTTTTCTGGGAAATGTTTTTTTGATCTACAACTCACAGAAGCCACCTGCCATCTCTGTTCCTCTCACTGCGATGTTGGCTCTTTTCCCTGGGTTCCATACAACCTGCAGGAGGCGCCTGCACCCAGGTTTCCATATCAGTACCAAGATGCCTGAATTTCCAAGTTGTGGCCTTGTGTATTTCATCTCCAGCTCATTGAACCCTCCAAGTCAGAGAAGCAGACTTGGGAGGGGGTCCTTGAGGAGGGGGCACAATTACAATTCTGCCCGCAGCTAGGGCCGTGGGCAGCCTCTCACCTTGTTTTCTCTCTCCTCCACAGCCCAGAGGCCATCAATGCTCTCTTCGTGTGGCTGGAGCTGCCCTGGTGCAGTCCTTGCAGCCAGGAGGCTGCCGCCGACGTCCCTATGCAGCCCAGAGGCCACCAACATCCCTCCTGCTGTCCGGCAGCAGGATGCCACCCCGGTATGGTCCTTGCGGCCAGGAGGCCACCGATGGCATCCCTACGTGGCCCAGAAGCCGCCTACATTCCTGCCACTGTCCAGCGACAGGGAGCCGCTGTTTGGTTCCTCCTCCAGGGCAGGAGGCTGCCTCCGATGTCAGGGCCTGTTCAGCAGCCTGGTCCTGCTCCTCTGTGCCGTGGCAGGGGCCGCTCTCCAGGGGCCTGCCTTAGGTGCAAGGCCATTCTTCTCTTTAATTCTTAAAGGGCCCACAGTGGGAGTAGTCCCACGGCCCCTCCTGATGACCTCATCATGGGTGTTCTTCTTCAGCCCTATAAGAAGGGCCTGTCTTCATTGCCTTCACAAGGAGTCAGTCCACTCCTGGACTCTTCGTCATCCCGGCTTCTCCTAGGCACTCTGTTCTTCGTGGGAATTTCTTGTCTTTGTCTTGGTCTCTTGTCAGATCCCGTGTCTTTGTCCCGTCAAGTTCCTGATGTTCCGACGTCCTCGATGTCCTATCTTCCTGATCCCCTGAAATTCCAGATGTCCTGATGTTCCACTGGTCCTTCTCTTCAAATCTCCTGATGTCCTCGTGTCCAGATGATCTCTTATCCAGATGCCCTTCTTGTCGGCAGCACAAGCCTCTGGAAGAACCCTGCTTTTAATGCTCCAAGCTTCGGGTTCCAAGCTCCGAGTTCCTTGCTCTGAGTCCTTACTCCAAGTTCATTGCTCCAAGCCGCCGCTCTGAGTTTCTTGCTCTGAGTCTTGGATCCCGAGGTCCAACCCTGAATCCTGAATCCTGTCCCGGTCTTCGGAGTTCCTTGTATCTGTCTCTGTCCATGCCCAAGACTCTTCCTGAATCTGTTCCGTTCCAGCGTGGCCCATGCCTTGCCTTGACTGGCTGTGGAGGGCACGTTTTGGTGCAAGCCTCACCTGATTCTTCGTTAAGTCCAGGTGAAGTTCCATTGCTTCGTCTGGAGTCTGTTTCACCATCAGCGTGGTTCGCGACCTGCCTTAAGTGGCTGTGTAGGGCGCGCAGTGTGGCAATACTCATTCAGCACTCTCCATAATCCTAAATCTCCAACCTACCAGAGTCTGGGACCTGCTCCGCCATCTGCGTGGTCCGCGACCTGCTTTGACTGACAGTGTAGGGCACGCGGCGTGGCAATACCTATTCAGAACTCTTGATCCTGAACCTTGTTTGAATCTCCAAGCAACTGGAGACTTCATCTGAGTCCTTATATATGCTAAGTCTTCATCTGAGTCTGTTGTCTTCCCCCTCAGCCTCTGTCCATCCTGTCGCATTTGCCGTTCCCGTACGGCAGGTCCGAAAGGGCTATCGAGTGGCTGGAGGGCTACCCCAGAGGCCAACATTGCATTGTTGGGTCTCTCTGATGTGTTCAGGTTTGGCAGAGGCCAGGGATCCTTATCTTCAGCCTGTTCGCCCATGCTTGGACACGTCTCGCCTGCCTCGGTGCTTCCCCGGAGCTCCTCTGTGGTCACATCATGGTCCAAGGGTACACAATCTTTCCAGAGATGGGACCGCTTCCAGCACTCCCGTAACACTAACTAACTAGCTGATTGAGTTTGCATTCAGGGTTGTTTCAGTTTTTTTGACATTTTTCATGGCAGGATGCCTTGTGAGATCACTGGGTGTTACCTGGGTAGAGGGTACAGGGAACCCTTTCCCTAGGGGGCCTAGGATTGGCTAACTGTGAGTAATATCATCTTGAAACCTATGGAGGATATCAACTTGGAGTCTTCATCCCTAGAGGAGAGAGGAATTTGAGACTCTCTGTGCGGAAACTGTTTTTACCATTATTTTTGCCAGCTTTGAAGGAGTTTTTCCTATGCAAATAAGAATACCCTGTGCACTTGGGGAACCTCATTTCATGCAAGCCCTGGATGGTGATTGTTTCCCATGCACAGATAGAGGCAAGGACTGTGAACATTAAAGATCATCTATGGTGCTGAGGACTGTGTTAACTGTGCCATACACTTATCTGATTCACCTTCAGTAAAGTTTGTTTGAATACTGAAATCTGGGCCTCCGGTGTTTTATTGGCACTTGTAGCACTCCCAGTGGGAAAGAAAGTATACCTATCCCAGGAATAAGAGTTCTAAAGGTACCTCCAGGCCTGGCACGGCCATGTGTGCAAACCGTGCAATTGTACAGGGTGGCATACCTGGTTTTGGGAGGGGGGGGGGGGCAGTATCAGGAGCAAGGAGAAGTCTGTGCTAGCGCTAATGGACCCTATCCCACCAGCAGTGCAAGAAGCAGGAGACCTGTGCGGCCATCAGTGGATCCATCCCACCGGTGGCAGATCAGAAAGATGTTTTCTGTTTGCATATGCTATTGTTATCCCATGTGTGTGTAATGTTTTCCTGTTAATAAAAAATTATTTTGAAAAAAAAAAAGAAAGCCTGTGCAGCCAGCATGGGGCTCCATTCCACCGGTGGCGAAAGAAGCCCATCCTTCAGTACCTCCTAAAGTACTAGCCCCATGGTAATTCAATACTCACAGTGCTATCACTTCCTGTATTCTCATCTTGCGATGCACAAAATGAGAATACAGAAAATGCTAGCACCGCAAGTGTTGAATTACCATGGGGCCAGCATGAAGTATGAGGTGCAGAATGGCTGCTCTCCCCAAAATAGAAGATTTAGGCTTGAAGCAGCAGCAGCAGCAGCAGAGGAGGAATGACCCGTGGACCCTACCTGCCTTGTCTGAATGTGTGTGTGTGTGTGTGTGCGTGTGTGTGTGTGTGTGTGTGAGTAAATGGGAGGCTGCCTAGGATGGATGCATGTGTGTGAATGGGAGGGTGTCTGGGATGCATGCATGTGTGTGAATGGGAGCCTGCCTGGGATGGGTGTATGTGTGTGTGTGAATGGGAGGCTGCCTGGGATGGGTGTTTGTGTGTGAATGGGAGCTTGCCTGGGATGTGTGTGTGTGTGTGTGTGTGTGTGTGTGTGTGTGAATGGGAGCTTGCCTGGGATGGGTGTGTGTGTGTTTGTGTGTGTGTGTGTGTGTGTGTGTGTGAAAATAGGAGCCTGCCTGGCATTTGGGTGGATGTGAATGGGAGCTTGTCTGGGTTGCATGTGTGAGAAAGAATGGGAGTTGCCTGGGTTTTGTGTGTGTGTATGAGAGAGAGAAAGAGAATAGGGCTGCAGGTGGATACCAACCTGCCAGCAGCTAACATGAAGAGGAGGGACCGGGGCTGCTGGCAGATCCCAACCAAAGAAGAGCTGGAAATGCCTATAGGTTTGTCTAAGAGGAAGCTTGAGGAGAAAGATTGTGCACCCCACTCCCGCTAATCCACGACAATCTCAGGGTGACTGGAAATCAAAAGTTCCCAAACATGGAGAGCATGAATTTTTAAAATCCTTTTTAGTTTTATTTTTTGGGTTTTATTTAATAGCTGATGTTTTGAAATATTTTATTGGGGTTTGAGACAAACAAAAAAAAAATTGTATGTGAGTTTTTAAATTATTCAATCATTAATTTGTCATCTGTTTTTGGAATATTATTATTAGCATGTTTTTATTATTATGATTATGTATTTATTTTATTTCTTGATTTTATTGTTTGATGGTTGAGGAATGGTGATGGTTTTGGTTCTTATTGTTTCACTGCACAGAGAGTCTGGCTTCTTGCGGTTTCCAGTTCAGATTTGTCACGTTTATGTTTCTACTTTATGATGAGGGGCTATTTATGTTCAACATGTCTAACTGTGAGGTATTCTCCTAATAGGAAGTTTATTAGTGTTTTAGGGCTTTTGGAGGATCAAGCTCAGCACAACATATCTTACAATAGGCCTAATACCATATGGGTTCCAAGTGTGTTTTTACAGGATTTCTGGTCAGCATTTGATATTTGTCATGTAAAATATTATTATAAATGCATAACAACTGTGTATGTGGAGTGGACTGAGGGGGAGGTTGTGGGTGGTGGGTAGACATTGTGCAAGGCTATAAGGTTTGCCTAGGGCACCTATTACGGGGGGTGGGGGGAGGGCATATAGTTTATTTATTTATTTGTTTAAAGTCTTTTCTATACCGTCGCTAAGTTATATACCATTGCAACGGTTTACATGTAGGCACATAAGTAAGTTTGGAGTAAGTGTACTATAGTACATTCTAACAGGTGCCATTAAGTTTCGGTTACATTAAATCATAAAAATACGTACAAATGTTTAGTGATGTAGGTTCTGGTCAGGTGTACCTAGAAGGTACTTTTACAGGTCAAAAAAATCACATTTACTGTGTTATATTATTACATTCATTGTGATTTCAATTTGTTAAAATATTGTAATGCACATTTATGAGAATAGTGCTGTGTGCCGGTGCTCTTCTGTTTGTTCCAGTGTATTTTCTATTCTCCGGTCTCTTTATAAAAGGCTTGTTTAAAAAGCCATGTCTTTAGACTTCTCTTGAATGTTTTGGGGTCTCTCTGTAATCCGGTCTCCAAAGGCATTGTGTTCCAGAGTGTGGGTCCTGCTAAAGACAATGCCCTTTCTCTTACCTGGGTTAATCTCGCCGTCTTGACTGAGGGAATGGTTAAGAGAGCTTTGTTTGCTGAACGAAGGTTCTTGTGTGGTACGTGTACCCATAGTGCAGTGTTTAGCCAGTCTGCTTTTTCATCATGTATTAGTTTATGTATGGTGCATAGTACTTTGTATTTTATTCTTTGTTCTATGGGTAGCCAGTGAAGTTCGGCCAGAGTTTCAGTACTATGGTCTCTTCTTCTTTTTCCAGTTAGTATTCTCACTGCTGTGTTTTGTAGAATTTGAAGTGGTCTTATTGTTGTATTTGGGAGTCCTAGAAAAAGTGCATTACAGTAATTGGTACTGGCGAAAACTAGTGCCTGAAGCACTGTTCTGAAATTTGCAGGAGTTAGTAATGGTTTAAGTTTTCTGAGGATCATGAGTTTAGCATAGCCTTCTTTTACTTTTAGCATTATGTGTTGTTTTAGATTAATTTCGGGATCCATTATTATTCCAAGATTCCTTACTTTTACGCTAGTTCTATTTTCTGGTTGTTTTTGAGTATAATTTGGGTTTGAATGACTTCGATATTTTTTCTTTCTAAGTGTAGAAATTCCGTTTTTTCAATATTGATCACTAGTTCCATTTGGTTTAATAGTTGTTTTATGATGTCTAGGTACATGTTAGCTAGGTTTAATGTTTTTTCTATTGTGTCGTCGATTGGTAGAATTAATTGAATATCATCTGCATAGAGGTAATGTATGATTCCTAATCCTGCTAGTAGATGGCATTATGGAAGCATGTATATGTTAAAAAGGGTTGCAGACAAGGCTGATCCCTGTGGTACACCTGTTTCAAGATTGAATTTGTCTGATAGTGTGTTGTTGATCTGAACTTGAAAGAACTGCCAGTATGGCGACGGTCGCTCCCTGTGACATAGTGAGGGCAGAGGCGATCGGCGCCATTTTGAAACAGTCCAGCAGCACTGGCACCGAGGGTATGATTGAAGGGATGGCTCCCAGACCCCCCGCTAGACCACCAGGTACATGTAAAAGGTTTTTGGGGGGGTCGGGAGGGTGGGAGAAGCAAAGGGGTAATTTGTAAAGGGTCGGGGTGGGTTTTTTTTTTATTGGGCCATCGGCGCCATTTTTATCAGTGATTAGCCAAAATGGCGCCGATGGCCCGAGAGTGGGAGATCACGTCGGGACCCCTCCCCCCACTGGACCACCAGGTAATTTAACATTTTGGGGGGGGGGGGGTTCGGGAGGGTGGGAGAGCAAAGGGGTCATTTGTAAAGGGACGGGGTGGGGTTTTTTTTATCTGCTCAGGCCTCACTAAAAAATTAACGATGTGAATTGGAATCGGAACCGATTCCAATTTACATCTCTAACGATCCGATTTTTTCTCCCTCCATCCGAACCTGATCGTTAAAACGATCGGGCACACGATTCACATCTCTAGTAGGCAATACCAAACAATCCAGGAACCTGCAGAAGACAATAGTAATGTGCATTTAAGTATTTTTGTCTTCATATTTAATTTGAAAAGGAGTGCCCAATGTAAAAAAAGGTTACCTCATAGTACTTGAATAAAGGAAATACTAATGCTTGCAATGAAATTATAGGTAGAGATAAAGAAAAGACCTACCTCTTTGCTTTCTTCTAAATCCGACTCGCTGCTGAAATCTTCTGTATTTAGATTTTCAAAATCTGATTCCCCAACAGCTATTGGCACTGTTACAGTCAGGCTCGGATTATGAATAAATGACATATAATCACTTTCATCAATTATATATTTTTCCACACTGCTTCCAATACCACTGGTACCAGTTGTTCCGTTAACATCTTTCAGATAATCAATGTCTTTACTTATCTCAGCAGTGGTATGGTTGGAAATGCAGTTGTCTTTCTGGTTCTGTAGGTCCTCAAGTGGTTTACTTTCGTCTAACGCTTTTTGCTTTTTAACAAAAGCTTTTTGAAAAAATTCACGCACTTTTCTTTTTATATAATCTACTCCCCTCTGTATCCTTCCCACTGCAATCTGTAGATTGTTCATTTCGGTGTCATCTTCTGGAGCCGCCAGATTATCTGAACTAAATGAGCTCAGTAGCAAGGCCAGAAACAGATTCAAGACCTGCAATTTAGGAGAGAGAGAGAAAACTATTGTGTTTTTTTGAAAGCGTAGCTGTTAATAAAAGCATTTCATCAGGGCTGGTGCATCCATTAGGCAAAGTAGCCAATCTCCTGGGGTGCCAAGATTTTGGAGGCAGCAAAATCCCGCCAGTGTGTGGTTCAGAGGGGTGCGGTACTAGAACTGATACTGCCAAAGAAGGGAACGCAGTCCTGGAGCCACTGCTGTGGGTAGGAGGGAGTGCTGTGCAGGAGCTGTCGCCAATAGATAAATTGTGGGAGGAGGGGGAGGAACCGAAGGTTTGCCTAGGGTGCCAAATAGGCTTGCACCAGCCCTGCATTTCATGCAGTTCCCTGGTTTTTGGTTTTCAAGATATATTTACCAGATAAATTAAAACATAAACAAAGCTTAAACACTAAAGACCGTATGAATTTACATCACGGGTGTGCAACATTGCTTAGAAATATGCTTATTTCAAACATAACGGTACAGCACTAAAATCTGAAACAAACTCAGACTATCAGTGAAACAAACAGTTAATGGATTTTGTATTGCTCTTCCTATGCATTGTGCCAAGGGTGGCCAACTCTGGCCTTCGAGAGCCACAAACAGGCTGGGTTTTCAAGATATCTATAATGAATATGGATGAGATTGATTTGCATACAGTGGAGGTGGTGCATGCAAATCTCTCATATGCATATTCATTTTGGATATCCTGAAAACTAGGCCTGTTTGTGGCTCTGGAGGACAGGAGTTGGCCACTCCCACATTATGCCATTTCTATAGATTTTATTCCCGTTATCCTGTAGTGTGTAAATAGAAGGATCATGGAATATTTGAATGTGAAGCCCATGATATAAGTGATTAATCCAAGGCTATTATCAGTGGGTCTCAACAGGTGTGTCGGGACACACTGGTGTGTCGTGAGGTCCTGGGAGGTGTGTCGCAGGGCCAGCAGATGGTTACCTCCTTATCAGCCCAGATGGGAGTTACCTCATAGTACATTGGGCCTGATGGGAGGCTACTCCCACTTCCTTCTCTTCTTTCTGGACCAGTGAGAGGCTGTTTCCTCCTTCACCCAGGTCAGAGCAAGACTTGCCAGCTCCTGCTGTTCTGGACCTGATGGGATGCAAACTTTATCTTCCCCTGCTGAGTCTGGGAGTGATGCTGCTGATGATCTCTTCACCCTGTGAAGGGTGGGGGAAAGGAGGATGGGGATGCTGGGAAGATGAAGGTGGAATAGAGAGGGATTGTGGGGGCTGCTGAGCAGGAAAGAGTGGGAAAAGGGGGTCGGGATAGCAGGGCAGGCAGGGAGATGGGATAAAGGGGCAGAGAGAGACAAGCAGGGGGGAGAGGGAGCACAGGGAAGAGGATGATAGGGGTCAGAAATTCTGGGCAGGGATACGAGTGTGAACGGATGATTGAAAGTGAGTAATTGGGAAAAGTGAAGAATGATGGAGGGGGAGTGATGGGGTGCAAAAGCCATAATATATTCAGTTTTGGGAATGTGCATTTCTTCTCTTTGTACTTTGCTTAGTGTACAAGGATATGGATTTCTGTTTCTAGTTCTTCAGTTTTGCACTGCATGCAGAGGGGCTTTTTGAGGTTTTTGTCTCCACATTTGTAATTTGTGGTCTTTTATTCTGTATTTGTGAAGATCAAATTGGTATGTGTGACCAAGGTGAGGTATTTTACTAGTAGGTAGGGATTTGTATCATTCTTCTTTGTTGCGTTTTCTCATTCTCAGTAGGGCGTGCATTGGGTCTGCTCTGCTGCCTTTTCATAGGAAGGGCTATTGCTGTTTGAGTTCTTGGAATTAGTGTTGCAATAGTATGGAAGGTTTGCTAGACATGTGCTGAGAGGTTTTATTTTTCAGGTTTTCTATTTTACAATGTCCCTGGTAGTAAGGGAGTTTATGTTTCTGTTCCTGAGATAGAACCAGAATCAGAATATCATTTTTATAAAGCAAGATGTATTTGAAATATCCTAGTTCTGCTCTGCATCCATTGTTTGGGGATGGGGGAAGGGTGCAGGTTCCTGTGGATGCAGAGTATATATTTACATTTAGTCCCGAGATGGTCAAGTATACAGTGTGTTACACTGTAAGCATTATCTGCCAGGTGTGTCCCAATAGAAAAAAGGAGGAGAACCCCTGATCTATATGACTATGGACCCAGTAGCATGGCTGTAGTATTGTACAGCACTATCATTTTAAATAATTGTAGCTTATAACAGCAATTACGTTCTATGGTTGAAACACCTCATATGTCGTCATATTTTAATCTTTACTTGGGCTGAAAACTAGCAAAATATTCTCCACCAGTAAATGCCTGATACAATTGGGATCATAACTAAAATATCAATATTTATATGAACAATGTTGTGCACTATCAACTCTGAAACCTATGGGTTTTGAGCTGCTGCTGTTAGCCCAGATATATTCCATACATTTGAAGATCCTGGCTTTGATTCTTCACATTTTTTTGTTTATTCACTCAATATGTTGCACACTTTTGAGTAAATTTTCAAAGGGGGTTACACGCAGCATATATGTGTGTAGGTAGCCTGTATTTGCACATATGCTATTTTATATACAACAAGAGTAGGCATGTATTTTCAGTTTTGCATGCACATTTCCTGGTGCAAGAAAGGGAAGGTCTAGGCCCTTTCTGGGGCAGGACCAAGAGGTCCATGCAGAAATAGCTATTTTATATGAGATTTATGTGAATACATTAGCCAACATATTTGCACAATTTTTAATTTGCTAATTGATTTGGACAAGAGAAATCAGACTAATTGATTTGAATAAGATAAATCGAACCTGTAGGTAGGCTGCTGTTTTGGAGGGGAAGTTTGGGTGAAAGTGAGGGGCAGAAGTTCAGGATGAAGTACTAGGGGGGTCTAGGAGAACTGGAGCTGCACTGGGTGAACCAGTATCAGCAAACTGTTGATTTCAAGTACGCGCACCTGCCTCCGCATGCATTCATTTTATATTTTTTTGTGTATATGTTTGCAAAATAGGTTGAAGATCTAAGCACTTTTATTATATTTCAAATATTTGCGCATACTAAAACATATGCTTGGACTTTCAGAACAGAACTACACTGTATTTTTTAAACTGTGCAGCAACTCACTGCGGTTTATAAAATATTAGAATAAATCTCCATGCATTCATTTACATGTGCAAATCCAGTAATGCAAAAAGATATCTTTCCTAGGTTCAGGTGTTGGAATACAAGAAAGATTTACGATCCAAACAAAAATTTCCTCCCAGCCTAATCACAGCTGTGGGAGGATCTGGTTCTTAAACATCTCCAACAAGCAACTGTTAATCTGGCTTTTACTTAGAAGAGAAAAAAAATGATATGAAACACTTCATCTTTCATTATATTTATTAGAGATAAAATTCTACATGGCTATGGCATAGTTGCTCTATTCATCTGCTCTCTCCTTCCTGCCCCCGGGGATCATCCCTAATATCTTTCATTAACAGAGCATGTAACCAGTCAAGGCTTTATTCCCTGATGACAAGCATTCTTACATCACATCATTATTCTTATTGACACATCATTTGTCCAATCACAGACCTAATTTAGGCTCTGCTACCAATCATTTAACCAAGTCCAAATATTTAAACAACGCCCATTTTTCATACATATTAGGTGCCATCAATTGCAAGGTCTGATCCTACATTGCACAATCCATCCTTCAAGTCAGCATGTAGCCTGCTCCATATTTTGGCTACAAGGTGTCACAACAAATTCTAACAGAACATTCACTACTTGAGATAACAGCAACTCAGACCAATATCATGCTTGCTAAGCTCTACAAAATATAAAATATTTTTTTTCTTATAAATCCACTGTGCTTCTCTATATAGTCAATCCACTATATTTAGAGACCTTTAAGAACCCAGAAAAAGGTTTGATTTTTTTTACTGCAATGAGTCATAACAGTGCAGTGTATCAGACTGCATTTCTTTCAAAGGCATTTTAGCATATTGTTTGACACCCGTATACCTATCATGTTGTTGCATGTAAAACAAACAGGATTCATGAGCATTTCTATTATAAATAATGAATCCATGTGCATTAGTGAGTCTCAGTACTCATAACATATTGCACAAACATTAAAGCCTTAAAGAATTATAATGAACAGAGGCGAGCCTTCATAATTTAAACTCAGTGGAGCAAGTTCTCCATAGTCTAGTTATTGTGAATTTTCATATTGCTATAATAATGTTATTACTTGCTAAATGATTTCTGCTATGTAATCTTGATATAGTGAACATCCCCTCCTGTCCCATTTTCTTCCAATGTGTCAACAAAACAAAATTGTATCAAAGAGCTTGAATAGGAATCTGTGTACAAATTTAGAACAAACAAGACAGATTTCATCCTGATTTAAGTCGGTTGGGAAGATCAGTCAGAGCTTTTTTCAGCAGAGCAGTGGAAGATCCAAAGAGGATCCAGAAAATTATGAACAGAATTTGTTGATATGATGAAATAGGCTTCTGATTATTTTGAAGATCCAAAATGAAATTAAAACATTTGACATGCTAAAAACTGTTCCTCATAGTCACTAGCAAAGCAAGCTTATAATATTTTCAAACTTACATAGCAAATTGGAAAATTGATAATCTTTCAGATTTTTTGAGTTGTACAGGGAATTTTAAGATTTTCATTTAAACCTAATTTTGAAAGATTCACAGCTCTGTAGGCCTGGTTTGTTAGGGTTCTTCTCTAGCATAAGGAAGAAAGCTTAAAGAAGCAGGTGGATATTTTCTATTATGGTGAATGAATTCTCTAGTACAGTTAAAATTTAATGAGCAATACAGATCCATTTAAGAACATTGCAAATTTCTTTGCAATTTTGTAATTTTTATATTTTATATTTTCAATTCTTTCCATTCATTATATAATTCTCAATTAATAGGCAAGGTTTATGATAGCTATCTGAAATCATGACATTTTGGCCCTTTTTGTTTTATTTTCAGTTTCATAATCCATTTACATAAAACAAGCATAATTCAAAATTGTCTAATAACAAATGAAGATGCAGTTAATATCAGTGCATGCACATTATCTTTATATAGTAATGTAAATGCATATTTGATTTGCTTGAAAATGCTCCAAAAACAAAACAAAACCCAAGAAAACATATAACCAATGAAAATAATAAGTAAAACTGAGTTTTCATGACTCATTCTGAAAATGAAAATAGTTGTGTACACTGAGAAATAAACAATGTTTAATTGATAATAAACCAATTCCACAGCTTTAGTTCTAACAATATAAAGTTTACTTATAGGGAAATACAGACGATTATCCATTCCAATTTTTTTTTTTTTTTAAATATTGGGCTACATTCATGCCTGGACGTTTGTGCATCCACTAGGTAAAAGGCATCCAAATATAGGGTTTTTGTGAATATCTCCTGCAATAAAGGGGATATTTGGCTTTCATTGAAACATTCTAAAGCTTATTTGGAAGAGACTGAAAAAAAGATAAATGGAGTGTTCAGGAGGTGGAGCCAAGGATAATATTACTTTAGAAAAAGTGTGTTTGTGTGTGTGGCGGGGGCAGGGGGGGGGGGAGGAGGGAGGGGGATGCCAAACTGCCATGATCTTTCCCTTTTCCTATCCACCTTCCCCATAAATATGGAGTTTATCCATTCCCTTCCTTCGGATCCCCAACATGGACCTCATTATTTCTTTCTGTCGCTCCTAACACAGACTAAATCTCTTCTCTCCTGTGCTCTGACATGGACCTCATGTTTTCTCTTCTACCTCCCCCCCCCCTCCCCCAGTGTGAACCTCATCTCTTCTCTTTCTCTCTTGAAGCACACCTCGCCTATCTGAAACTGTAGGGAGGGTGCTGGCACTAAGTATGCTGGCAGAAACAGTGTGTGGAACCCACTGTTGAATTAACAAATGGCAGACCACAATATTTTCCCGTTTTCATGTGTAATATTGATACTCTAGTTTTGAGCCCTGTGGCTGAGACTATGCTAGAGATTTGATTTCTACTCTGGTAAAAAAAGATCAAGAAGACATTATGTAACATTTTAAGCTCAACAACGGAACACTCTCCCTATTTTTTAACCTGTATTTATTCCCTTTTCCTTCAATTTCACACTGAAGTAATGAAGATAGAGAAGAAAAATACTGAAAGTAGGAACTGCCATAGATGGAGTTCACTGTATGAATGAAGTACACAGTTGCATGGCCTTATGCAGTGTGAAGCCACTTTCAGTAATTAACTTTAATGCCTATGAAAAGCCAGATCCTCAATGTCTGTAAATGCTACTCCTCAGACTCCATCTGCTCAGGAGCAGCAGTACCATAGAAAGCACTGGTAGCACTTTCTGACATGGTCACAGTTCATGGACATGGAAATCAGTCTGATAAGGAGTGGGTCTACACACAGTAATTACTTCAAGGCACTTCACTAAGCAATTTGTGAAGAAAACTTTCATGAACTGCACAATTCTGCAATGTGGTGGCAAAATTGCTTCCCAAGCGAGGAAGATACAATAGAAACTGTGGCAATAAGTCAAGTAAAGTTCAGTACTTAAATTACATTGATACAAACTATCTTAACTGCAGCTAACTCTTATATGCAAAGAATATTTATGAATAAATTATTTTTGCATGGAAAATGGTTCATTTTCTGGAGGGAGCTGTCCTGTCCTTTTCTAATACTATGACTTTTAATTTTTGGACCAGGTCAGATTCATCTGTGCAGATATTTTAGCTAGGAAGTTAGTTTTGTTGTTTGCAATGTTTTAATCCACTCATGATCAGTATAAAAGTCTCTCTCAGACCCTTTGAAGAACCCTGTTTGCCCCTTTCCCTGCAGCAAAAGGATAAGCCCAAGGAGGAGGGTTTCATGAGCACCAGAACTGAGTCAGTATGGGCTTAAAGGCCCCACCTCCTCTGACCTTTTTTGCAGCAGAAGACTTGTGAGCATATATATATATATATATATATATATATATGTGTGTGTGTGTGTCTGTGTGTATGCGCAAGCGTGTTTGTGTGTGTGTGTAGGGAGGTGGTTTCTCAATACCTCTTTGAAGAGGGGGGGGGGGGGGTTGAGGGTTCTGCCTCTACCACCGGGGACCTCTCCTTCCTGCTGCTTTCAGAGGAAGAGCATTAACATGCAAATGCAAATCTATCTCATGTATATTCATTATGGATATTAAGGGTGTGCATTCGTTTTCGCCGTATTG
The DNA here is from genome assembly GCF_901001135.1 of Rhinatrema bivittatum. Lineage (NCBI taxonomy): Eukaryota > Metazoa > Chordata > Amphibia > Gymnophiona > Rhinatrematidae > Rhinatrema > Rhinatrema bivittatum. The sequence continues at coordinate 99,183,088 of NC_042620.1, forward strand.
GCGATCAGCAACGTATATTGCACTATTCGTAGTATTCGTGGGGAAGCGAAACATATCGCGATTCCCCACGAATACACGAATCTTTGCCAAATTATACGGCCACCTAAATAAAAATTTAAACAAACCCCCCACTCTCCTGAACCCCCCCACAAGACTTACCAAAACTCCCTGGTGGTCCAGCGGGGGGTCCGGGAGCCATCCCTTCCACTCACACCCTCGGTGCCGGTTTCATCATGGCGCCAATAGCCTTTGTCACAGGGGCTACCGGTGCCATTGGTCAGCCCTTGTCACATGGCCATCGGCGCCATCTTGTGCTGCTACCATGTGACAGGGGCTGACCAATGGCACCGGTAGCCCCTGTGACAAAGGCTATCAGCGCCATGATGAAACCGGCACCGAGGGTGTGAGAGTGCAGGGGATGGCTCCCGGACTCCCCGCTGGACCACCAGAGATTTTGGTAAGTCTTGGGGGGATCAGGAGGGTGGGGGGTTGTAGTTAATTTTAATTTTAGCTGGGACACGAATAGAAATCGTCGTATTAACGCATCGGGGCGCCATACGGCCAAATGCAAGGTATCTGCTCCCTGACGAATCCGAATCACGAATGCAACGGATGGCGTCCCTCTGCACATCCCTAATGGATATTCTGAAAGCCAGGCCCATTTGTGACTCTTGAGAATCAGAGTTGGCCACTCTTAAACTAGGGTGTTTTGGCTCTAACAGGAAAAAAAAAAAAGAAAAAATCAAAAGGAAAGAAAGAAAAAGAATCAAAAGGAAATTCAAAAAAGAAAATCCCTTCTTCTGTCCTGATTCTATTTGATATACTACAATTAATATAACAAAATTATATAACAAAATAATTAATTTAAAATTAAACAATTCTGTAATGGAAAAACAAGCAATAATACATTTCTTAAGACCAAAAATATTATAGTAAATTTTATGTATTTTAATGTACCCGACCTCTTCAAAGTTTGGGGCAGGTACATTTGACATTGAGCCCATCAGACAACAACATGATGACATATAGTAGACAAAGAACAAAGCACATTAGAACATATACAGACACATTAAAATTGAGCCTGAAATATAATAATACATTAACTGAACTTCAAAGCTACCATAAGGATCTCACATAATATCATCCTGATGAAAGGTTTGCCATGTTTATGTTTTACCCCTTTGTGAAATTTAGAATAATCTCTATATCTCAGTTCACCCAGTAAAGCATTCCAAAGGCAGGAGGCTAAATAACTAAAAGAGGCGTGATGGGTATCTTCCAATCATCTTGAATGGTATAGGAACAGCAAGTAAGTTGAGTTGAACACAAAGGTCCATCGGATTGTATGAAATTAATGAATCAGATAAATAACTAGGAGAACCCTTATAAAGAGACTTAAAAACTAAAGATAAAATGTTAAACTTCATTCTACATGATACTGACAACCGATGAAACCTTATAAACAAAGGGCACTGCTTGTGCCACTTTGTACGCATTCATGCTACTCTTTGGGCCGGATTTTAAAAGGGTTACGCGCATAAGGTACGCACGTAACCCTTTTAAAACGCCCCTGCACGCGCCGAGCCTATATTGCATAGGCTTCCGGCGCGCGCAAAGCCCCGGATGCGCGTAAGTCCCAGGGCTTTCTTGGGGTGGGGTGTCGGGGGTGTGACGTGGTCAGTGCATCATCGAGGGCGTGTCGGGGGCGTGACATGGTTGGCGCGTCATTCGGGGGCAGTGCCGTGGGTGTGGTTTCGGCCCGGGGGCGTTCCGGGAGCGTGGCCGCGGCCTCCGGACCAGCCCCCGCACCGGAACATGGTGCACGGCAGCCGGCCCGGCGCGCGCAAAGTTATGCCGGCCCGGCGCGCGCAAAGTTACGCCTTCCTCGAGCAGGCATAACTTGTGCGACAGAGGTAAGGGGGGTTTAGATAGGGCCGGGGTGGTGGGTTAGATAGGGGAAGGTGGGGGGAGGTGGAAGGAAAGTTCCCTCCGAGGCTGCTCCGATTTCCCTTGCGCGCCGACCCCGGATTTTATAAGATACGCGCGTATCTTATAAAATCCGGCGTACTATTCTTCGTGCCTCGTGCGCGAACAAAAGTACGCGCGCGCGCTGTGTTTTAAAATGTACCCCTCAGAGTTTTAGGGTTCTGTTACATCTGCTGCTCATGCCTGCCAGCAAGTTTCATAAAACTTGATGGCAAAACCCCAAAGTTAAAGTAAAAAATAGGATGCATTGCTTCCTGCTTTGACTTTAATGGAAATTGAATGAAACAAATGAGCTTCTGTTCCAAACTGAAAGAAACAAAAAAACCCGAACTCTGCTCTGAATAAAAAACATTTTCCATGTACAATCCCTAGTAATGGTGTTGGGTCCGTTTAGCTACAATAAACAAAATACTATCAAAATTGGCATAATCACTGAAGGGAGGACATTAAGTAAAAATACTGTCCAAGCATTTAGTGTTAAAAAAAGAGAATAGAATAAAATGAGGAAATTAGTTGGAAAAACAGGAGTGGTTACAAAGTTTAAAAGTTTGCAAAAGCCATGAACCTTGTTTAAAAATACCATACTAGGAGCCCGGATAAAATGTAGTCCATGCACTGAAAAAGGTCGAAGGAAGACCTAACAACTACCAGTATGGATAAGTGATGAGGTGCAAGAAGCAATTAAAATCAAAAGACACCTTTCAGAAAATGGAAGGTAGATCTAAATGAAGAAAACAGAAAAGTGCATAAGCACTGGCAAGTTAGATATAAAATATTAATGATAGGCCAAGAAATAATTTGAAAAATAATATGTGCCTATAACGTGTAACAGCCTGAAGTATGTGTAATTCAGTTTTCAGTGAAAAGAATGTGAGAATATGGTTATTAGAAAAATGAGAATAATGTGAGTAGAGTAATTGCTATATTCTTTCATTAATGTCAACTGACGAATAATAAATAACTTGATCTAGGGACATAGATACCATTATTTGGTAGTATTTTTCCATCAGTTTCTGTGAAACTAAAAATTTTTGTCTGACGTGTGTGTTTATTATTGTTTTTATTATGCATGTATTTTTGTTCATTGCCTAGGCCTATTGGGGTAGATTTTAAAAAATAGCGCGATCGCGTACTTTTGTTTGCGCACCAGGCGCAAACAAAAGTATGCTGGATTTTATAAGATACGCACGTAGCCGCGCGTACCTTATAAAATCCGGGATCAGCGCGCGCAAGGCTGCCAATTTTGGGCAGCCTGCGCGCGCCGAGCCGCGCAGCCTGCCTCCGTTTTCTCCAAGGCCGCTCCGAAATCAGAGCGGCCTCGGAGGGAACTTTCTTTCGCCCTCCCCTCACCTTCTCCTCCCTTCCCCTACCTAACCCACCCCCCCGGCCCTATGTAAACCCCCCCCCTACCTTTATGCATGGATTTACGCCTGCCGGGGGCAGGCGTAAATCCGTGCGCGCCAGCGGGCTGCTGGCGCACCAAGACCCGACCTGGGGGCTGTTCCGGAGGGCGCGGCCACGCCCCCGGGCCAAAACCACGCCCCCGGGCCCGCCCCCCAAACGCCGCGCCACGCCCCTGAAACGCCGTGTCATTTGGCGACGCCCCCGGCATGCCCCCTTAAAAAAGCCCCGGGACATACGCGCGTCCCGGGGCTCTGCACACGCCGGCGGCCTATACAAAATAGGCGTGCCGGCGCGCGAGGGCCCCACTCGCGTAAATCCGGCCGGATTTACGCGAGCGGGGCATTTAAAATCCGCCCGATTCTGTGTTAGGCGATCAATAAATTTTAATAAATCGAAATGAAATGAATATGCCATACAAGTAAAAACTAAGAATAAAACCTGTTTCAAGAACATTCAAAACAAGAAGTATTTGAAGGAGTTATTTGGTACACTAGATGACCAAAGGAATAATAATAGATGTAGTCAGGGAAGACAAAGCCATAGTAGAAAAACTCCACATCCAAAGGGCTTTTTCTGGTTAACTGTGGGAGTCATCTGGACAAACCCCATTTTCTGAATTTCCCATCACTCACAAGGCTTCTGACTTATCTAGGTATATTCAGCTAAACTTTATTTGGCTAAGTTAGAGACATTCCAGGGGCATTTTGGGGTGGAGCTGTTAGCCAAATAAAGGCCTGATTCATCAAGGTACTTTCCCATAAACACAGAATGGGAGAAAAGCCTTAGTGAATCAGGCAGTAAGTTCACTAAATAACTCAGATATTCAAAGTTAGCCGATTAACTCAGAAATTCAGAGTTATCTGGGTAACTTTATCATGTAGAGAGTAGTCTTAAAGTCCATTAAGTAGGTTTGTCCAGGTATAATCAGTGGAGTGCTTAATCAGCAGCCTTCCACTGAATATCCAGAAGAACTTATTCAGCTAACTTTAAATGGATAACTTGCCTACTCACTTAAGCCCGAATTTTAAAAAGCCTGTGCATGTAAAATCTGGGGGATACGCATCGAGCACATTTAGAAAGGGCCTGGCCATGTGAGTTTCTCCTGTTAGGTAGAAGTGCTGGGCCATAAAAAAGGGGTGGGCATGGCAGCAGGGTCTGGGCTGGGAGGGGCACGGGCCGACTGGGACAGCGGCTATTAGGCCCTATCCTGGGGAAGCATGCGCCGGCAGCCGGCCAACGCGCTAAAGCTACTTGTGCTCGGAATGAGCAGTAAGTAATAAAACAAAAACATCTGGGCTAGCTAGGAAGGGGTTAGGGGTCGGGGAGGAAAGGAGAGGGGAAAAGGTAGGGGGGATAGAAAAGTTCCCAACAGTCCACTCTTTAATTGGAGCGGACTGGGAGGGAACTGGGAAAACCCTACTCGCTTCACCGTACGTATTTTTTAAAAATCCCTCCCCACCCACCTGCACATGCATGCCCGGACATTAAAATCCGGCATGCATACGTACACCAACGTGCACATGTTATATAAAATAGCCGCGTCTCTGTGTGTGTGTGCCAGGAACCGCATGCACGCTTTTGAAAATCGACCCCTACTGAATATTGACTCCCTAAATAGCATATGCATTTGTTTGAATCAAAGTGTAAAATGTGATGAATGAGCCCTTGTTTGTTTCATTTCAAATAACCTGAAAAGTTTTAAAAAATAAGCACATTTTAACAAGTTTTCATTTTTGGAAAATAGTGCCCCCTATTTGCAAATAGGTGCATTATTAGACAGTAACTTGTAAACAGGCATGAAGGTGTACATGTGCGTGTGTTTCCCGGCTTGTGTCTAGAGATGCATCCATTTTATAACATACACGCGAATATGCACGCATGTTATAAAATAGTCTGGATATGTGTACATGTGCGCCCAATTTTAAATGAGTGCGCTCATGAGCGCAAAAATCACGCATCTAAGTCGTACGTGGGGGAAATTTACAAGGGACGTGCACCGATGCTATTTTCCATTTTCCCAGTTCACCCAGTTTAGGGATAGGTCTTGTAAACTCCCCTAATTTAATTGTCTTCCTTCCCCTTGTTAGCCCTGACCCTTAAAACCCCACTGACTTTTCTAAATGTTTTTGTTTTAAAAGTTACACACCATCCATAGCAGAGGTAAATTTATACGCCAGGAGACACATAAATATTTACACACACATTTCTTGGCCAGGCCCTGGTTATGGACACCGTGACCCTATTTATGATATGCTGCAAAGGTGGAGTTTATTTTCAGTTTATTGAACTGTGAGACCATAGATGCGCCGATGAGCGAAAGTGCTCTGGCCTATCCGTTAGTTGCCAGAAGTTGGGGAAATGTGTTATTTATACTGCATTTCAATTACTCATTGACCCGGAACTCCCTCACATTATTTTTTCTTTTTCTTTGAAACAGGGATGTAATCTCCATAGTAGCGCTGTTGTGCTATCAATACATTGATGTATATTTACTTAGATTACAATGGCCTGTTCTACTTGCTATGCACAGGCTGATTGTTTCAAGTTGAAATCTTGCACCAATTGTTTTTTCTTTGTACATTCTATTTTGGACTCCACATTTTGCTTAGTTTGGACATTGACATTTATTTCTTTGGTTTTGCGTAGGTTTATTGGATAAGTTAGTGCTCAATAGTTTGGGGCTCTTGCTCAGGTCTTGGGTACCACGCTCTCTTAGACTGGCTTGTTGGGGTTTTTCTTGCAACTATCTTCGATTTTGGAAGTGGTTATTTGTGCATGATTATGCTGTGGCACTTGATAGCTCCTGGTTTGGGGATGGGTATAAGAGAGTTGTGGGGGTGCGAAAGTGTTTTATTTTCAAATATTTGTGGTATTTTACTTCTGTATTTGGGGATGATGGGCAGGTGGGTTGTGGTGTTTTTTTGGGATTTTTGGGGTTTAGGGCACATTAGTTTGTCTACTCAAGTGGTGGTGTTGTGGATAAGATGCAGACCCCAGAGTTTTGCTTTCTAAGTTCTTTAGTTTTATATTTGACCTTAATTGTTTTGATTATTGATGCTCACGTAGTATCTCTCAATGTTAGGGGTATTGCTACTCCCTTTAAGAGAACATGTTTCAGTTTCTCAAACAATAGGAAGCAGGGATCCCATGATTACAGGAAATTCATAAATTTAAACAATAGCATGAAAAACTGTGTAGGGGAAAGGTTGAGAGTTTGTATGGAGCTTTATATTCTAAGAAAATCAGAATGGTTTGTAATTTAATACATAAAGATCTCCCTTATCAAGTTCAACAGTCATATTGTGATTCTGAAAGGTGATATATCATTTTAGAGGGATACCATTTTGACCAACCCCTGATACAGGTTAATCTCTATAGTCCTAATAGCAGGCAGAATGATTTTTATAGGAAGCTTAAGTTCAGTTCAGTACAAGGGGATTGTGTAGATCCATAGCTACTGATGCCAGTAATAGTGGCTATTCCCTAAGTCAACTTGACTAATAGCAGTTTGTGGATGTTTCCTTCAGGAACTTGTCCAAACATTTTTTAAACCCAGTGAAGCTACATCCTCTGGTAATGTATTCCAGAAGTTAATTGTGCTTTGAGTAGAAAATAATTTTATCCAATTTGTGTTAAATGTGCTACTTGCTAACCTCATGGAGTTCCTCCTAGTCCCTATTATCTGAATGAGTAAATAACTGATTAATATTAACCTTTTCTAGTCCTTTCATGATTTTAAAGACCTCCATCATATCCCCCCTCAGCCATCTCTTCTCCAAGCTGAACAGCCCTAATCTCTTTAGCCCTTCCTCATATGGGAGCCATTCCATCCCCTTTATCATTTTGGTTGTCCTTCTCTGTACCCTCTCCAGCACATCTACTGTATATCTTTTTTGAGATGCAGCGACAAGAGTTGAACAAAGTACTCAAAGTGCAGTTTCATCATGGAGTGATACAGAGGCATTATGACATTCTCTGTTTTATTCACCATTCCCTTCTTAATAATTCCTAACATTCTGTTTGATTTTTTTTAACACCTGCAGCACACTGAGCTGATGATTCCAATGTATTGTCCACTATAATACCTAGATCTTTTTCCTGGGTAGTAACTCCTAACATGAAACCTAACATCTTGTAACTACAGTTAGGTAATTTCTCCCTATATATATGCACTTGTCCACATTACATTTCAATTGCCATTTGGATGCCCAATTTTCCAGCCTCGCAAGGTCCTCCTGTAATTTATCACAATCCACTTCTTATTTAACTACTCTGAATAAATTTGTGTCATCTGCAGAGTTGATCACCTCACTTATCGTTCCCCTTTCCAGATCATTTATAAATATATTGAAAAGCACCAGTTCAAGTACAGATCCCTGAGGCACTCCAGTGTTAATCTTTTTCTACTGAGCAAACAGCCCATGAAATCCTATTCTCAATTTCCTGTCTTTTAACCATTTTGCAATCCACAAAAGTACATCACCTCCTATCCCATGACTTTTTAATTACCTTAGATGGCACTCATGGGGGACTTTATCAAAGTCTTCTGAAAATACAAATATATCACACCTATTGGCTCACCTTTATCCACATTTATTAACCTCTTCAAAAAATACAGCAGATTTGTGAGGCAAGACTTCCCTTGGGTAAATCCATACATGGCTGTGTCCCATTAATCCATGTCTATCTATATGGTTTGTGATTTTGTTCTTTAGAATAGATTTCATGATTTTTACCAGCACTGAAGTCAGGTTCACCAGTCTATAGTTTCCCAGATTACTCCTGGAGCCCTTTTTAAATATCGGGATTACATTGGTCACCTTCCAGGCTTCATGTCAAATGGACAATTTTGATGATAGGTTACAAATTACTAGTAATAGATCTGAAATTTCATTTTTTAATTTTGGGAGTACACATTTTATTTTGCTCAACATAATTTGTACAGCAGGTTAGACTTTATGTGTGATCCAAGTTTGCTTCTTTTGGTCTATGATTGTGATATTCTGTCATGCACACTTTTGGATCACCATGCTCTCTCTATCACATTCTATACTCATCAGGGACATTGATCTTCAAGGCCATAGAGACTTAATGTCTCTCTTTCGGGTAAAAAGGACTTCCGTAAACTTGTGTCAGAATCCATTACTGAATTTAAGGTCTGCTTGGAATTGGATTTAGACAACAACCAACGAAGATCCCAACTTTTAAGATCTGGGCACAGAGCAGCAATTACTAACCTTCACAGAAGGCAAGGGATTAATACCCTAAACCAATTAGCCTTGATGCAACTACAACATCACTCTCTGCTTTGACAGCGGAGGGCAGTGGGGGGTGTGTGAAGAGGAATTGGATTCAAATGACAACTAACACAGGCCCTACTTTTATGGTCTGGGGTACCGATATGCAGACATAAGGGAAAAAGGACAGGACTGCTTCTAAGGCCGAGTCCATAATCAAAGCAGCTCAAACAGCACTGTTTGACTTTTCAAGCAGGTTCATCACCTAGTAAAAATGTTGCTAGTGGTACAGTTTTTATGGGTTATCACAAGGCAGTTGCTAACCTTAAGAGAAACATGAGGGTAGTCTGCCCATAAGAAACAAGCTGGGAAGACTTGATGGATCATTTTGTCCTTTTCTGCCATCATTACTATGTTACTATATGCTATGTTAACCGATCTCCAAAATGTAATCCTACTCTTAGATGGGAAACTTTTAAGTGTGTGCTCCGAGGTAAGATCATATACTACACTAGTCATCTTAATAAAATGAGGAAAGTCTGGCAATCGGAGCCTGAATATCTTAGCTAATGTAACCCCAATATTAAAAAAGGGCCCCCGGGGACGATCCGGGAAACTACAGACCAGAGCCTGACTTCAGTGCCAGGAACAATAGTGGAAAGTGTTCTAAATATCAAAATCACAGAACATATAGAAAGACATGGTTTAATGGAATAAAGTCAGCATGGCTTTACCCAAGGCAAGTCTTGCCTCACAAATCTGCTTCACTTTTTTGAAGGAGTTAATAAACATGTGGATAAAGGTGAACCGGTAGATGTAGTGTACTTGGATTTTTAGAAGGCGTTTCACAAAGTTCCTCATGAGAGGCTTCTAGGAAAAGTAAAAAGTCATGGGATAGGTAGTGATGTCCTTTCGTGAATTGCAAACTGGCTAAAAGACAGGAAACAGAGAGTAGGATTAAATGGACAATTTTCTCAGTGGAAGGGAGTGGGCAGTGGAGTCCCTCAGGGATCTGTATTGGGACCCTTACTTTTCAATATATTTATAAATGATCTGGAAAGAAAAACGACGAGTGAGGTAATCAAATTTACAGATGATACAAAATTGTTCAGAGTAGTTAAATCACAAGCAGATTGTGGTAAATTGCAAGAAGAACTTGTGAGACTGGAAAATTGGGCATCGAAATGGCAGATGAAATTTAATGTGGATAAGTGCAAGGTGATGCATATAGGGAAAAATAACCCATGCTATAGTTACACAATGTTAGGTTCCATATTAGGTGCTACCACCTAAGAAAGAGATCTAGGCATCATAGTGGATAACACATTGGAATTGTCGGTTCAGTGTACTACGACAGTCAAAAAAACAAACAGAATGTTGGGAATTATTAGAAAGAGAATGGTGAATAAAACGGAAAATGTCATAATGCCTCTGTATCGCTCCATGGTGAGACTGCACTTTGAATACTGTGTACAATTCTGGTCGCCGCATCTCAAAAAAGATATAGTTGTGATGGAGAAGGTACAGAGAAGGGCATCCAAAAAGATAAGGGGGATGGAACAGCTCCCCTATGAGGAAAGACTAAAGAGGTTAGGACTTTTCAGCTTGGAGAAGAGACGGCTGAGGGGGGATATGATACAGGTCTTTAAAATCATGAGAGGTCTAGAACGGGTAGATGTGAATCGGTTATTTACTCTTTCAGATAATAGAAAGACTAGGGGGCACTCCATGAAGTTAGCATGCGGCACATTTAAAACTAATTGAAGAAAGTTCTTTTTCACTCAATGCACAATTAAACTCTGGAATTTTTTGCCAGAGGATGTGGTTAGTGCAGTTAGTGTAGCTGTGTTTAAAAAAGGATTGGATAAGTTCTTGGAGGAGAAGTCCATTACCTGCTATTAATTAAATTGACTTAGAAAATAGCCACTGCTATTACTAGCAACAGTAACATGGAATAAACTTAGTTTTTGGGTACTTGCCAGGTTTTTATGGCCTGGATTGCTACTGCTGGAAACAGGATGCTGGGCTTGATGGACCCTTGGTCTGACCCAGTATGGCATGTTCTTATATTCTTATGTTCTTATCAAAAAGCAGAAACACCATCACCAAAACTAATGGGTCCTTGTCAGCATATGGTAGGCTTACCTTGGCCAAAGGTAAGCCTACCATATGCTAACATTGAAAGGGTCAAGTGATTTACTAAATAAAAATATTATGAATACAGGGAAGAGTGGCATCGCTTTTGGTTACAGCAATGAAAGCGTGCATTGATAGCTATATCATATATGAGATTAGGGACTCAGAAAGTTCCTCCCTACAGACATTACGGTAATTCTGCTCTTCCCATTTTTTGCAATTATATAGTCCTATATCAGGAGTTGCGACGCTTGATGATATTTCAGATCCCCTCAAGTTGCCTGACCTTCCTGAAGCTGACCTGAACCGGTTGAGGGCCCCTATTATGGTTAGCAAGGTTTGCCAAGCTATTACATTTTGGCTTCTGGTAAGAGCCCATGCCCAGACAGGTTTTCATTGGATTTCTATAAATTTTATCAAGATTTTCTTGCTCCAGTGTTCTGTGAAATGTTTAATTATTTGTGGGAACTCAATGACAGTAAATTTTAAACAGCCATGCAGGCGCACATGTACCCGCGTATGACGGCTTGCATGATTGGACATGGCTATTTCATAACATGCACGTTTATGTTATAAAATCGGCTCTACATGCGTACTGTGCGTGCAATTTTATATGGACATGCACATGTGCGTGGAAATGCCACCTTTTGCAAGGCACATGTGCCAACGCAAATACCTGTTTCCCCGTTCATTCCCAGTTCACCTTGGTAAAGGATAGAACTTCCTAACTCCCCTAGCTAGATAGCCTTCACTTGATCTGTACCTCATATAGGCTCATCTCATTGATTAATGATTAATTGATTAATATCTAAGGTCAGAGAACATCAACCTGGTGCAGCAGGAAGTGATACAGTAGCAAAGACTTCCAGGTAATGCATTGTCCTCTCGCACCGAGGATGTGTTTCCCAGGTCCTCTGTTCAGGAGGGAAGGATTAGGTAGACTGTCATAGTTGGTGATTTGATTGTTAGGAATGTAGATTCCCAGGTGGCTGGTGGGTACAAGGATCACCTGGTAACATGCCTGACTGGTGCGAAGGTGATGGACCTCACACATCATGTAGATAGGATTTTAGGTAGTGCTGGGGAGGAGCCAGCTGTTGTGGTACATGTGGGTACCAACGACATAGGAAAATGAGGGAGGGAGGTTCTGGAAGCCAAATGTAGGCTCTTAGGTAGAAAGCTAAAATCCAAAACCTCCAGGGTAGCATTCCCTGAAATGCTTCCTTTTGCACGCACAGGTCCCCAGAGGCAGGCAGAGCTCCAGAGTCTCAATAAGTGGAAAAGATGGTGGTGCAAGGAAGAGGGATTCAGTTTTGTAAGGAACTGGGGAATCTTTGGAAAAGGGGGAAGTTTTTCTGACGGGATGTGCTCCACCTTAACCAGGGTAGAACCAGGCTGCTGGTGCTAACCTATAAAAAGGAGATTGTTGCAGGAGCGCTAGGGAGCGGTCCCAATTTCGGAGAGGATAGTGTGCCCTTGGACCACGGCACGACTTCAGAGGAGCTCCGAGGAAGTGCTGAGGAATCCAAGGTGTGTCCAAGCATGGGCAGACAGGCTGATGACCAGGAGCTCTGACCTCTTCCAAACCTGAACGGATCAGAAGAGACCCAACAATGCAATGCTGGTCTCTGGGGTAGCCCTCCGGCGACTCGATAGCCCTTTCGGACCTGCCGCCTGGAAACAGCAGATGCGACAGGATGGACAGAGGTCAAGGACAGGCGATGGTACTGAAACAAGATGAAGACACTAGACGACATGGTCAGATGAAGGTACTTTGAGACATGGTCGGACGAGAACACTAGGCAAGAAGGCGAGGCTGAGGCAAGGTTGAGGAGAAGAACATCAGATACATCGACGAGGACACTTGATGAGTGGAAAGACGACAGCAGAGTTAAAACTCAGCATGAAGAGGAATCTGGGCAACACGCAAAAGCAGCCTCTAACCTGGACAGAGCTTCAGTGACCCCTGCATGATCAACGCACCTGACAGGTCAACCAAAAGAAGATGAAACTTCAGACCCGGCATGGAAAATGCACCAGGTCATCCCAAATCTTAACAGAGGACGTCAGCCTGCTAGGAGTCGAATCCATAACCAGGACATCAGAGGACAAGGCTTCCCAGGAGAGGAACAGGAAGGAATGAACACCTGGAGGTAGAGCATCTGAAGACGAGGACGTCAGGGGCATGTGAAGATGAGAACAGACGAGGACACAGGAGAGAAGATACTCCCATCTTCTATGAAGGAACCAAACATCCAAGACTTCCTTCACTTGATAGATGACGCCTTGTTCTGCTGCTGGTTTAGAGGGGTCCGGAGGTTTATCATGGAAGACCGAGAGAATCAAAGGCTTGAGTAAGTACACATGGAAGACGTTGTGGATCTTTAAAGTGGATGGAAGGTGTAGACAGTAGGAGACTGTCTACACCTGCTATGGCTATGGCAAATGGACCGATATACCTGGCAGCCAAGCTCACGGAGGGAATCTGCAACCGAATGTTCTTGGTGCTCAACCACACCTTATCTCCAGGGTGAAATACAGGAGCAGGACGTTGCAGTTTGCTGCTACCTCAAAGAAACATGCAGACAGTCTGCTGTAATTTCTCCTGAGTGGACTTCCAAAGGTCATGTAGCTGTCAGGCTGTGAGTTGCGCTGCAGGAGACGGAACCATGAGAGGCAAGGGCAAGGGAGGTCTGAGTTGTTTCCCATAGACCAAGTGGAAAGGGGACCTATTGGTGGCAGAATGTCGATGGAAGTTATAAGAAAATTCTGCCCATGGCAGTAGAGCCACCCAGTCGTTTTGTGGGTTCCCGACAAAGGCTCGAAGGTATGCTTTCACGGTTTGGTTCGTGCACTCTACTTGTCCTTTGCCTTGTGGGTAAAAGGCCTTGGTGAAGTCTAGCTGGACCCCGAATTTCTTGCAGAGTGCTCTCCAATATTTGGCCGAGAACTGCGGACCTCTGTCCAAAGTGACATGGAGGGGGAGTCCGTGTAGACGAAAGATATGCTGAGTAAAGAGTTGCGCAAGTTCAGGCGCGGTCGGTAATTTGGCTAGAGGCACAAAGTGAGCCATTTTCAAAAATCTGTCAATCGTGACCTATATCACGGTTTTTTCCTCCGACGGGGGCGTCCATTATGAAATCCATGGAGAGATGGCTCAGTTGGAATGGGCAATGGTTGGCGGAGCCCCCAGGTGCAGCCGGGCAGGGGTTTTTGTCGAGCACAGGTAGGACAAGAATTAACATACAGATGTACATCTTTCTTTACTTGAGGCCACCAATAGTATTTGGTCAACAGTTCTAAAGTCCGGGCGACTCCAGAATGACCTGCGGTTAAAGAGTCATGAGCCCACAACAATACTTTTGTGTGCAGGTGAGCAGGCACTACCGTCTTGCCTAGGGGTACTACCTCTGAAGCTGCAAGGAGGACCTTGTCAGGGTCTAAGATGTATTGAGGCGGATTGGGAGTATCTTCAGTTTCTGCAGTGCAAGAGAGGGCATCTGCCAAAACATTCTTACATGCTTGTCTGTAGCGGAGGAGAAAGTTGAACCGGCTGAAAAATAGAGACCAGCAAGCTTGCCGGGGGTTGAGGCATTGGGCCTGGCACAGAAACTCTAAGTTCTTGTGATCTGTATGAACTATTACAGGATGTTGGGCCCCTTCAAGTCACTGACGCCACTCTTCAAATGCCAGCTTAATGGCCAACAGCTCCTTGACCTGATACCGTAGTTCTTCTCGGCAGGTGAGAACTTCCGAGAGAAGTAGGAGCATGGCAAGGATTTACCTCTAACTGGATACTTGGCTTAGGACCGCTCCTACCGCAATGTTGGATGCATCCACCTCTACGATAAACTGACGTTGTGGATCTGGGTGATGGAGACATACGTCCCGAAGGAAGGCTCTCTTTAGCTCCTGGAAGGCGTCATGCACCGCCTGACACCAATTTCTGGCATCTGCTCCTTTTTTGGTAAGAGAAGTGAGTGGAGCGACTATCTGGGAGTAATGCAGTATAAACTGGCGGTAGAAGTTGGCGAAGCCTAAGAAGCATTGAAGGGCCTTCACCCCCATTGGGCGAGGCCAATCCTTAATAGCCGCTACTTTATCTGGATCCATATGGAAACCAGTGGAGGATACAATGTACCCAAGGAATGGCAGGGATTCCTGCTGGAACTAGCACTTCTCCAGTCTGGCAAAGAGACGGTTGTCTCATAGTTTTTGTAACACTTGTCGAACGTGCAAGCAGTACTTGGCCAGATCCTTGGAGTAAATCAGGACATCATCTAGATATATGATGACCGAAGTATGCAACATATCCCTCAACACCTCATTCATAAGGTTTTGAAAAACTGCCGGGGCATTACACAAGCCGAAGGGCATGACCAGATATTCAGAATGTCCGTCTCTCATGTTGAAGGCGGTTTTCCTCTCATTGCTGGGTCGTATCCTTACCAGGTTGTACGCACCCCGAAGATCCAATTTGGAGAAAATCTGGGCTCCTTGCAGTCGGTCTAGGAGTTCCGGAATCAGCGGCAAAGGATACCTGTCTCATCTCGTAATGGCCTTGAGGCCACAATAGTCGATACAGGGCCTGAGAGAGCCATCTTTCCTAGCTACAAAAAAGAACCCGGCTCCAGCCGGAGATTTGGAAGGTCAGATGAAGCCACGATCTAAGTTTTCTTGAATGTAGCTAGACATAGCCCGGGTCTCCTGAAGTGATAAAGGTTATACGCGCCCCCTGGGGGGGGGGGGTGGTACCTGGCATCAGGTCTATGGCGCAATCGAAGGACAGGTGTTCTGGGAGGAGCTCGGCTTTTTCCTTGGAAAAACATCCATGTAGTCCCGGTAGGGTTGGGGTATAGACACCGAGGTGGTCAAGAGCGGCACACAAGGCCGTGAGACTGTGGCCAGGCAGGAGTTAAAACAGGAAGGACTCCAAGATGCAATTTGAAGAGTATCCCCAGTGGATAATCGGGGAATGCTTCTCAAGCCAGGGCAGACCCAAAACAATCGGATGAATGGCTCTTTCCAATATAAGAAACAATATTTCTTCCATGTGCAGGAGGCCCGTGCGGAGAGTTAAGGGCTTGGTGGTGGTAGAAATACTCCCCGGGAGAGGGGTTCCCTGGATAGAAGAAACCCAGAGTGGCGGGTGAAGTGGCTGTATGGCTAGCTGTAATTGCTGGACAAGATCATAGAGAATAAAGTTCCCTCCAGCTCTGGAGTCCCCAACTGCTAATGTAGCGAAGGAACTGCCAGGGTATTCTAAAGTCACCGGTACGGTGCATTGGGGAGCGATATTCGCGTTTCCTAGGGTCAGCTCCCCGATGAGATCTAGAACCTGGTGTTTCTCGGCCGTTCCCCACATTGAGCCAAGAAGTGCCCCTTGTTGCCACAATATAAACAGAGGCATAGGGAGTGCCAGCGTCTTCTTTCCTCCTGAGAGAGGGGACCACGCCCCAACTGCATGGGTTCTGGCCCTTGGTTACCTGAAGGCTTCGGAGGGGATGCCATCAGCTGCGAAAATGCGAGTGCTAAGTTAGTCGGTCTTTGGGTAGATCTCCCCTCATGGACGAGTAGTTGGAGTCGACGGTTGATCCTTCCTGCCAGGTCAATCATTCCATCTAAGTCATCGGGAGGGCCTCTTGCCGCTAGCTCGTCTTTGAGGCGTGGAGAGATAGACCTTCCACGAATATCCCGTGAAGGCTGTCCTCCCTCCAGTTTAGCTCAGTGGCCAAGGTGCAGAATTTAACCACGTATTCGGCTAGTGAACGGGCACCCTGGCGTAATCGTAGTAATTTCGTAACCGCCGTAGACTTGTGAGCGGGCTCATCAAAAATCTGTCTAAAGGTAGACACAAATTGTTCCAAGTCTCCCAGGATGGAATCCTTACGCTCCCATAACGGCGAGGCCCAGGCTAGGGCCCTGCCCTCCAACAGGGAAATGATATAGCTGGTTTTTACCAGAACTGACGGGAACTGTGATGGAAGCAGGGTGAAGCATACAAAGCATTGGTTGAGGAAGCCACAGCATTCTTTGGCCTCCCCCAAATACCTGGGCGGGGCTGGCAGCTGTGTGGAGGTCGCAGGTCCGAGGCTTGGCATCTGAACAGGAACAGGCGGTGTTACCGGTGGTGTAGCATCCAGACGAGTCTCTCTACTGTGGCCATCGGGACATCTAAGCAATGTTGCTGCTGTTGTAGCTGCTGAGCGATACCAGGAATGGCCTGGAGGCCAGCAAGGTCCGCCGGGTCCATGGCCTTGTAAACTGTTACAACCGTGGACCCTTGGGCCAGCTAGAAGGTGATGATGTAGTGCTGGGAGAAACTCACAGCAGAGGTGTAGCCGCGAGGCAGACTTGTAGAAGAGATCCAAAAGTTGAAGTAGAGATCTGAGGGAGTCTTCACCACTGGAAGCCCGTGATCCCCCTGGGAGGAACCCATGAGGAACTGAGCCACTTGGACTTAGGCGCGAAGAAGAAGTTGGAGCCAGAAGACCAACACTGGAGGCCCGTGGTCCCCCCGGGAGAAGCCCGTGAGGTCCCGAGCCGCTTGGACTTAGGAGTGGTCTCCGAAGAACGAAGAGAGGGAAGTACTCCAAATCAAGGCGGGCTGCAGAGATGCCAGAAGGAAGGTCAGACCAAGGGTCAGGGCAGGCAGCGGACAGCAGAAGCCAAGGACGAGCCAAAGTCAAGAACCAGGAAGATGATCTGAAATCAAAGTCAGGAGACAAGCCGGGGTCAGAAGCCAGGAAGACGCAGGAACGAAGACAAGACAGCAACTAAGCAACTCAGGAGAGTGGAACCTCGTTGCAAGGCAAAGGAGAAGACAGCCAAGCAGGTTTAAATACCGGCAGCATCTGAGGTCATCATGGAGGTGTAGCCGTCCTTTCCCACGCTGGTCCCTTTAAATTACAGAGTCCGTGCGCGTGCCTAAGGGGGCAGAACCTGCTGCCGAGCATCAGCGGCGTCTCAAGAAGGGAGGCCACGGGAAGGGCCTAGCAAGGCCCAGACGGAGCGCCGTGGTCCCTGGAGCGGCCTTGGGGTGAGTGAGGGGGCCGACCGTGGATCTCCACGGGCCAGACGGCAACAATATGATAATTCTAATCTTCTTTGCCTTTGATGTACAGTAGAGACCAAACACTGAAGCAATGTCGAATCGGCTACTTGTTTACATGAAAATATACTTTCGCTTCAAGATAAGTGACTTTTATATGCATAAAAATAATGACCAAAAAATATCTACAAAAGTGTGTAATTCATATGACCTATGATTATAACATAAGACAGTCTCTTTGAGACATTGTACACTCAGAACTAAGAGTGATTGTCAGCACCTGTGCTCCCACGCGCAGATTTTAAAATTTACCTTTTAGTTATTATGCTCCAGTTCTATGGAATTCCATTCCTTTAGAAGCTTGCTTAGAGACAAGTTACTTGTTATTCAGAAAGAATATTAGAACCTGGTTATTTACACAGGTTTTTGCATAGATGTTTTATTAAGTAAGTCATTTTAGGCTGTGGATCTTCCTAGGGTGGACAAAATATTTTTAATAAAGAATTTAATAAGGTCATTGCTATTCATATAACTTTTAGCTAATTTTCAAAAGAAAAGTACCTAGGGAGTTTCCCTTTAAAACTTTCCGACTTTAAGGTACTTGAGTACAAAGCATCTGCATACTTTGCAACTACTTTTGGGCAGATAACCATTCAGGGACAAAATAGAATATGTATAGTTGAAAATAGAAACACTGAAACTTGACAGCAGGTAAAGACTATATGTCCTATCTAATCTGCCCATCCATGACAACTCATCTCTACAATCTGTATCAATCCCTCAGAGATTCTTCTGTGCTTATCTCATGCTTTCTTAAATTCAGATACTGTCCTTGTGTCCACCACCTCCACTGGGATGCTCTTTTGGGCATTTACTACCCTTTTTGTAAAGCAAGATTTCCTTAGATTACTCTTGAGTCCATAGGAAAATTGCATCTTTCCTCCTAATTTTTGTTCCTGTAATACCACAGATCAGTCCAGACAAGTGGGTTTTGCATCCCTACCAGCAGATGGAGGCGGAGAACAAAAACTTTGAGGCACTACTACATATCTGCGAGTGCTACCTGCAGTCCCTCAGTATTGATCTGTACACAAGCCAAAGATTAGTCCCTAACAGGCAACTCAGGTTTGGAAACCTCTGAACTGGAGCCTCCTATACTTCCAGAGAACAAAACAGTCTGTTAACTGCTTAACTCAACATATTTACAATCTGCAAAAATCTTTGAAATATGGTTGACCAACTGTCAGGAAATTCAGTCTTTTGGTAAGAAACGGGACGGGTCTCTGGGCTATGTGGTATTAAAGGAATGAAAATTAGCAGGTAAGAAACAATTTTCTTTTCCTGTTCATACCCATAATCAGTCCAGACAAGTGGGATGTACCCAAGCACCCCTACACTGGGCGGGAACCCGAAAGACCCACTCTTAACACACTTTCACCAGAGGTCGCATCCTCCTGCGCCTGAACATCCAACCGGTAATGTTTGGTGAAAGTATGAAACGAGGACCACACTGCAGCCCTACATATCTCTTGGGGAGACACCAACTGACACTCCACCCAATAGGCAGCCTGCACTCTAGTCGAATGCTCCTTGAGGCCTGACGGAATTTCACAACTGTTACAAATTTAGGCCGAGCCAATGGTCTCCTTCAGCCATCTAGAAATGGTAGCCTTAGAAGCTTTTTTCCCTTTCTTTGCTCTACCGAACAACACAAAGAGATGATCCGACTGCCGAAAGCTATTAGTAACCTTCAAATAATGCAACAGAGTGTGACACACATCCAAAAGATGAAGATCTCTATCCTGCGTAGATTGTCTAGACCACTCTGGAAAAACTGGAAGTTCAACTGTCTGACTCACATGGAAAGAAGACACCATTTTCAGCAAGAAAGAGGGAACCATACATGTCACTCTGTCATCTGCAATACACAAAAAAGGATCCCAACAAGACAGCACCTGAAGCTCAGAAATCCACCTGGCTGAACATATGGCAACCAGAAAAACTGTCTTCAATGTCAAGTTCTTCAAAGAAGTTAATCTTAAAGGCTCAATAGGCACCCCACAGAGAACCCAAAAAATTAAGTTGGTTCCAATCCAGACACACTTTCTGAACCAGAGGCCACAAATGCTTAACCCCCTTTAGGAAGTGAACTACATCAGGATGAAAGGCCTAAAATCTTCCCCGCAATTTGCCCCTAAGACAATCCAAGGCCAAAACCTGAACACGGAGTGAACTATAGGCTAGGCCTTTGGACAAGCCCTGTTGCAGAAAGGACAAAATGTGAGAGACTCCTACTGAAAGCCTTTGTTGAAGACACCAGGACTCACTTTCCAAACCCTGACATAAGCCATAGACGTAGAAGGCCTCCTAGACTGGAGCATAATGGAGATTACTGGTTCTGAATATCCCTTCAGGTGCAACTGCTGCTTTTCAAAAACCAAGCTGTGAGATAAAAGTGATCCTCCCGATCTGAAAATATGGGTTCTTGTCACAGCAATCTTGGCAAGTGAGCCAACCAAAGAGGCCCGTTTGTCGCCAGATACACCAGATTCGTGAACCATGGATGTCACAGCTACTCTGGTGCCACCAGAACCACTGTCCCTGGGTACATCTCTGTGCACCACAAAACTCAACCAATGAGTTGCCAAGGAGGAAACACATACAGAGAACACCGGTTGGTCATGGACACACCAGAGCATCCAGCCCTACCAAACAGGACTCCCTTCTGTGTCTGCAAAATCTTGCTGTCTTTGCATTGGCCTTCATTGCCATGAGGACCAACCGAGGAACGCCCTATTGGGCACAAATGTGATTCCAGGCTTCCAGTGACAGTTCCCACTTGCTTGCTGAGGAAATCTGCCTGCACGTTGTCCACTCCCGCGATGTGTGATGCCACAGTCCCCTCGAGATGGTGTTCCATCCACACAAACAAAAGCTGCGTCTCCTGAGACATAGCGTGACTCTTCATCCCTCCTTAGCAGTTGATGATTGCCACCATTGTCACATTGTCCAAAAACACTTGAACCATCCACCCCTCGATCAAGGGCAGGAACACCTCCAGGGCCTCATTTCCAGGTGATTGGTTGACCAGGACGCCTCCGCCGCTGACCAAAGATCCTGGGCAGAATGACCAAGGCACACCACCCCCCAGGCCTTGAGGGTGATGACTGTGGTCACTACCACCCAATCCGTGGCCTCCAGGTCCATTCCCTTTTCCAGGTTGTGCCTTGAGAGCCACCACAAAAGATTGATCTTGGATTCTCCTAGAAGAAGTAATGGCAGCTGTTACTCCTTCAACAATGGATTCCAACTAGACAAAAGCACCTTTTGTAATGGATGCATGTGAGCAAAGGCCCATGGAACCAAATCCAATGTTGAGGCCATGGAACCCAGCACCGGTAAGTAATCCCAGACCTTTGGTACTGACAAGTGTAACAGGCACATAACCTTTACCTTCAACTCTGATAACCAGTCTGCTGTCAGAAACACTCTGCCTTTCTGGGTATCAAAGCAGACTCCTAGATACTCCAATGACTGAGAGGAAACCAGGTGGCTCTTTCCTGCATTGATCACCCAACCCAGAGAACTCAGGGTGATCATCACTCGCTGCACGGACCGACCGCAATCCTCCTCCATCTTTGCCCAAATAAGCTGATTGTCTAGATATGGATGTACTATGATCCCTTCTTGCCTCAAGGCTGCTGCCACTACCACCAGCACCTTTGTGAAGGTTCGGGGCGCCATAGTCAACCCGAAAGGAAGGGCTCAAAACTGGATGTGCTGACCCAGCACCATGAACTGCAGAAACTTCTGATGATCCTTTCGAATGGGAATATGGAGGTAAGTTTTGGTCAGGTCCAAGAACGCTAGGAACTCTAGTCTGCGGACTGCCACTATCACTGAACACAATGTCTCCATTGAAAAATGTGGAACCTGCAAGATTACATTTACCTTTTGCAAATCTAGAATGGACCAGAAAATGCCCTCCTTCTTGGGAACCACGCAACAAATGGAGTACCTCCCCTGACATTGCTCGCCTTGAGGGACTGGAACTATCACGTTCAATCTTAGTAACCTCTGTAGAGTCCCCTCTACTGCTCCCAGTTTGCTTCACGAAGAGCGGTCGGACTTCAGAAAGGCCTCTCTGACCAGGTGCGAAAATTGTAAGGCATAACCATCTTTTACTATCTCCAGAACCCACCTGTCCGAGGTATTCTTGACCACTCCTCGTAAAAGCGGGACAATCTGCCCCCTACCACTTCCACCAAGGAGTGGGTGAGCTTGGCTTCATTGCGAGGACTTTCCTGCTCTGGTCCCTTGACCAGCCCTGACTGGAGGACCTGCGAGAATCCTGAAAGGACTACTACTATCATCCCTGAAGCAGAGATTCCCCTTACCAGAACGAAACCTCCACGAATCCCAGGACCAGAATGGAAAGACCATCTTAATGCTCTTCTTATCCTCTGGCAAGTGGTTCCCTTTGGATTCCCCTAAAGACTTCATCAACTGATCCAGATCCTTGCAAAACAGAAGCTTTCTTTTAAAAGGAAGATAACACAGCTGGGACCAATTGCACAACCACAATAGCTTCTGTGCAGCCACCCCAAGACCATGCTCCTGGTGGACGTATGCACCAAATCATACAGCGCATCTGACACATCGGCCACTCCTACTTTCAAATACGTGGAATGCACAGGACTGAGCACCCCAGTAGAAGCCTGCTCTTACGCCTTTTTAAACCAGGAAAAGCAGGCATGCTGCATCATGCTGCCACATACTGCGGCCTGCAGTCTTAAGGCAGACACCTCAAACATGTGCTTCAGTTGAATCTCCAGCTTGCAGTCCTGAACATCTTTCAGAGTGGCCGAACCCACAACTGGGATCGTAGTCTTCTTAGTCACCACTGAAACTGCCGTAACCACCTTAGGAATCTTTAGGTGATTCAGTTTCTCCTCCATCAAAGGATAAAGCTTTGCCATAGCCCTATCAATCTTCAAGCCTGCTTCTGGGAAGTCGAACTCTCAGCTGATCACCTTCTGAATCTTCTTAGGCAATGGAAAGGCTCCGGAAGGACCACGCAGCCCATCCAGGACCAGATTCACTCCCTCACTGTCATACTCTTCCTGAGTAATCTTAACCCCCAATTCTTCCAACACCTGAGGGATGAGAGGATGCAGTTCATCCTTTTTAAACAGATGGACCACCCAAAGGTCATCCCCTTCTGTCACGGGACCCTCATCTGGAACAGTATCATCCTTGCTTGCATCAGGATCAGAATTCTGACGCCATCTGGGTCCACATCGGGGTCCACCCCCTGTGGCGAGGCAGGATTGTCCTGCTTCTCATCTGAGTCATCCAGATTCCTAGGGTCACTCTCAGCACCTGCATGCCACAACCCCCAGGTGCTTAAGCAGATTTCCAGAACCTCCGTCTGATGCCATCCTTGGCCTCTTGGAAGGGACACTTAACCGCCTCTCACTGGATCTATTCTCTCCTGCACCCTTCCTAGCCAGATAGGCTCTGTGCAACAGGAGGACAAACTCTGGAGAAACTCCTCTGGATCCTTGGTCCCCTGTGCAAGGAGACTGTCATCTGAACCCACTCCTGATCCTACTTATCCCCCTGTACCACAGGGGAGAGAGGAGGAGAGGAATCTCCGGACTCCCAATAGGGTGGAATCCCCTGGATGTGATCCTCCATGGGCATGACTGAAACAGCACCCCCCCCCCCCCCCCGAGACCACAGCCACAGCAGATTGGGAGGCCCTCCTCTCCTTTGAGCTGCCCAAGCATTTCCCTCCTCACCTGATGCACAGTTGGTGCAGAGGGAGCAGGAATTAAGCCGGGCCGACAAGATCCCGCATCCCTGCAAACCGTCATGTGCAGCTTAGGCGCCATCAGCCATGCGGATACCAAATGCAACATGGCCTGAGCACACTGACACTAAAGTAGGCCATACCACGTGGTTGCTGCGCTGAGCCGCGCACTTGCATCAGTCCGAGCAGCGTGTGGCAGGTTGTGGTGTACCGAGCGACACGCGACCAGACCTTGGCTCACACATAATATTTCCCCACTGGGGAAAATAATCAAGCTGCAGACTCTTCTACTTCTCCTTCCTGCAGGCCCCAGCAGCTCCTGCTGGCCGATTGCTCCGGACACTGAGCCACAGACTGAATCTCCCAGCCTAGGAATTCATGCTCTATGTTTCTCCTTTACTTTATCTTCTCTCTTTTTTAAAAATTGTTTCTAATGTTAATTTACAAGAACAAAAGGGTACTTCCCTGAGCAGCAGCTGGCAGGAGGAAACGTTGGAGGCAAAGAGGGAGCCAGCCCCCTGTCTATCAAGGCCTCCGGAAGCAGTGGGCTATGACAGATAGGATTTTCCAACTCTCCGGTTGCCCGGCTCAACCAGAGGGATGGCCCACAAAGGAACCTAGCATCTCAGGTAGATAAACCAACTTCTCGAAGTAAAAAAAAACAAACAACTCTTCACTATCTCCAAAACTTAACTTTCAGTCAGAACTGCAGGTTTGCACCTCTGCCATCTGCTGGAGACAGAGAAATACTGAGGGACTCCAGGTGGCACCTGTTTCAAAGTTTTTGTTCTCTGCCTCCATCTACTGGTAGGGATGAAAACCTACTTATCTGGACTGATCTGAGTATGACAGGAACCTCGTTTATCCTCGTCACATGATCCCTCATGCCAGAGCCTCGTCTCTGTTAGAAGATGCCTGCTTCTTATGCAATAATATCTTGGATGAATTTAAATGTGTCTATCATATCTCCCCTATCTTGCCTTTCCTCTAGAGTATACATGTTTAGATCTTTAAGTCTGTCCCCATATGCTTTATAATGTAGACCATGCCAATGTACATGTGCTATTTAGTCCCCACCCAGATCTAAATATCCTCCTGGGAATGCTTGCTTTTATCCCAGGTAAAAGTATACACCCTGAGAAGGGCAACTTTTAACCAGGCCAATTAATGTGAGTAAATGCATTTGAAAATTGCCTTCTATGCTTTTGCATTAAATATATGCTTAAAACATGAACTAAAATTAACATGCCTTTAGTACATAGGTCTCATGATTCCTTGTTCATTTATTTCAGTATAATTTATATTTCAGTAATAGCTTTTTAAATATTTAAGTTACTCACCACCAGGTTTCCAATCACCATGACCATCATAAAAACAGTGAGGCACATGGCTTGTCCAGCAACCTCCATACAGTCCCACATTGTCTCTATCCATTCTCCACATAGGACCCGGAATACAATCAGAAAGGAGTGGAAGAAGTCAGTCATGTGCCAGCGTGGAAGTACACAATTTTCATCAATCTTGCAGACACACTCTCTATAGTTTTTGCCAAACAGTTGCATTCCAACCACAGCAAAAATGAAGACAATGATGGCCAACACCAAGGTTAGATTTCCCAAAGCCCCTACTGAGTTGCCAATAATTTTTATCAGCATATTTAGTGTTGGCCAGGACTTTGCCAACTTGAAAACCCGTAGCTGAAAAACAAAAATAGAGTCATAATACAAATTATAATAAAGTTATATTTGGTCTATCATTACAAAAATCCTAATTTTGATAATTATTGACTGTATATCTAGGATTAAACTCATGAAGATTCATTTGTATATAGGCTTCAGTAACACTTTTCATATAATACATAAACAAATGTCTCCCTATTGCCCAAAACAGAAATATCAGTATCACTGTAAGCTATGAGGACAAAGGTGAATCTATGGTGAGCACACTTTGAGAATCTATAATCATTTAGAGAGGGAAAGACTGGCAAGTATGATAGAGACATCTTCAAGTTGTTTTAAAATGTTTCAGTCTTTACATTTAGAACTAAGGTTGGCATTTTTCACTGACGATGAGGTCCCTATGCAGGACAGATCCATGAATAAAGAAGCAGGCACTGGTTCACTATGCCCGTCATGTTTATAATGCATTTATCCTATCGTAAATAGGGACATCACTATAAGATGAAAGAGTCTTATTTTAGAGATACAGACATCAAATGAGAAAAAAGCAAAGTGACATGAAACACTCTCAGACTCAGCATTATGGTTCTGATTTTCAAAGCCATTCGCAAACATAAAACATGGTTTTAAGTATGTAAATGACTTTTGTAAAATAGGCCTGGTTCAGTTGTTTATAAGTAGTAAGTATGCACGGATCCTGATTTTGTATGTACTTTCACACATACTGGCAATAGGCACTACAGGAGAAGAAGATGAAGCAGAGTTGGGACTTATGTGAAAGAGCAGGTGTAACTTGGTATGGGTGAGTTTGTGTGTATTCCAGGTTACTAACCCAGGAATTTTAAAAGCAAATTATGACAGTAACTTTGAAACACCTCGCTGGCGCACATGTGTACGCAATTGCTGGCTTGCATCCAGAGACAAGCCCATTTTATAACATACACACGTATATAGGTGCATGTTATAAAATAGGATGAACACACGTACATATGTGCACAATTTTAAATGGATGAGCATATGTGCATGCAAATGCCTCATCTACCACGTAAGTGGGGGAATTTTATAAGGGACAGGCGCCAATCCTATACTTTGTTTTCCCAGTTTGCTCCCACTTCACCCAGATTAGGGATAGCACTTCCAAACTCCCCTAATTTATTAGGCTCCCTTTCCCTCTGTTAGCCCCAACCCTTAAAACCCCACTGACTAGCCTAGATTTTTTTTATTTTTTTACTTACACGCCATCCTTAGCAGTAATAAAGTTACATAGCAGGAGACCCTGGCACGTGCCTGTGTGCATAGGTATTTAGGTGCACATCTCTTGGCCTTCCCCTGACATGCCATGCATCACCCAAACTATACCCATGCCCCACCCCTTTTTCTGAACTAATGACTTGAGCATGTACCGGGAGATACGCACGTATGCCAGTGCCTTTTAAATTCATGTGGCACACGCCAGCCCAACTTCTGCACGTATCTTCAAGCTTTGGTGCATGACGGGCTTTTAAAATTCACCTCTAAGTGCACAAGTTCAATTTTAAAATTTGGAGTGCATTCTACAAATAAAAGGCACACACAGACTTTACTTCAAAGCACACTGTTATAAAATTACCCTGTCTATGGGATCTGTGATAGTATCAAAGATGTCTTTCTTTCTGTGTAGCCGAGGGGAGAAGGTGTAAGTTATTGTTCACAGAAAAGTGTTTACAAGAAAGTTAATATTTTCAGTTTCTTCTTAAGGACATAAATTGCTAAACTTTTTTCCCATAAGCACAGAATAGGAATAATCCTTAGTTAATTAGCCCCTAAGTGAAAGATTCACTTTTCACACATTCTTACATTCTATATAACTTAAGATACAATTCATTCATCAAATATTTATTTATTTATTTATTTATTTTTAAATCATTTTTTTTCTCTGCTACAAAACCTAGAGTCTTCTAATTAATTTACTATCAGACCAGATCATGTAGACTCAGGGCAGTGTGGCTATTTTGTATTCCCAGGTAGTCACCTGTATCTAAGTACTAACCAGGCCCGACCCTGCTTGGCTTTCGAGATCAGAAGTCTTAAGTTGCCAAAGTCTCTAATGACCTTTTCATGGCTAAAACCAAAGGACTTTACTTGATTTTTATCCTCATTGACCTATCTGCTACTTTTGACATTGTTGATCACCATCTACTCATTGATACTCTGTCCACTTGGGTTTCGGGACTCTGTTCTGACTTGGTTTTCTTCTAACCTCTCCTATTGCACTTTTAGTGAATCCTCTGGTGAATCTTCCTCTACTGTCATCCCAGTATCTGTTGGTGTGGCTCGGCTTTGTCTTGGAACCTCTTCTCTTCTCTATATACTGATTTCCTTGGTGCTCTATTATCCTTCTGTGGCTTTAAATACTATCAATAATCTGATGATTCCAAGATTTACCTCTCTACACCAGAAATTTAATTAACAGTTTTTCTAGCTCATGACTTCTTAGTCATGTGCAGTGTGGGTTACAATAAAACATTCATAAAACTCAAAACATACAAAATAATACATAAAACAATATAATAATCATAAAAAGAAATACATATAAACATCCCTAAAAAATAATGCCTTTAATTACTTTCTAAAAACTCTAATATCGTGTTCCCTTCATTATTATTTTATTTATTTAACAGATTCTAGTCTCAATAGCTCAACCTGCTTCCCTGACATTGCTGCTTGGAAGTCCCTTCACCACCTTAAACTCAACATGGCCAAGAGAAAACTCCTCATCTTTCCCATCAAATCCTCATCCCCATTTCTCCTTTTCTGTATTTGTGTGGATAACACTATCTATCATCCTCCCAGTTCCCTTACCCAGCAACCTCAAGGTCTTCTTTGACTCCTCTCACTTTCCTTCTCTACACATATCCAAAACACTGTTAAAATGTGCTGGATTTTTCTCTATAACATTATCAAAATAAGTCCGTCCTTTCTAAACATACTACCAGAACCCTTATCCGTTCTCTCATCGCATTCAGCTTAGACTATTGCAACCTGCTCCTCACAGGTTTCCCACTGAGCCATCTCTCTCCATTACAATCTATTCAAAGTTCAATTCAATGACATATCTTTAGTCAAAGTCTTTACACCTATATAACCCCTCTTCTCCAGTTACTTCATTGGCACCCTATCCATTTCTGCATAAGTTCAAGTTTTTCTTACTAACCTACAAGAGCCTTCACTTTGAAGCCCCTCACTACTTCTCCCTTCTTCTCCCTAAACCCTCTTCTTCTACTGATAAGACAAGTCACCCCTTCTCCTCTTCCACCAAATCCTGACTCAATGCTTTCCACCAGGCTGTACCATTTGCTTGAAGTACATAAGAATATAAAAAATGCCATACTGGGTCAGACCAAGGGTCCATCAAGCCCAGTATCCTGTTTCCAACAGTGGCCAATCTGAGTCACATGTACCTGTCAAGTAACCAATCATTCGATATCACAAGCTACTATTGCTTATTAATTACCATAATAGTAATTTATGGATTTAACCTCTAGGAACTTATCCAAACTTTTTCTAACCCAGTAACACTAACTGCTGAAACCACATCCCCTGGCAATGAATTCTAGAGTTTAACTATGTGATGAGTGAAAAATAATTTTCTTTGATTTGTTTTAAATGAGCTACTTGCTAACTTCACGGAGTGCTCCCTGGTCCTTCTATTATCTGAGAGAGTAAATAACTGATTTATATTAACTTGTTCAAGTCCTTTCATTATTTTGTAGACTTCTATCAAATCCCCCCTCAGTCATCTCTTCTCCAAACTGAACAGCCCTAGCTTCTTTAGCCTTTCCTCATGAGGGAGCTGTTCAATGCCCATTATCATTTTGGTCACCCTTCTCTGCACTTTCTCCAGTACAGCTATATCCTTTTTGAGATGCGGTGACCAGAACTGCACACAGTATTCAAGGTGCGGTCTCACCATGGAGCAATACAGAGGCATTATGACATCCTCTGTTTTATTTTCCATTCCCTTCCTAATATTTTCTAACATTCTGTTTGCTTTTTAGATTGCCACAGCACACTGGGCTGATGATTTCAATGTATTATCCACTATGTCGCCCAGATCTCTGTCATGGGTGGTAACTCCTAACTTAGAACCTAACATTGTGTAACTACAGTGTTGCGCTGGAAGTGGACCCTTGGCCTGGCGCAGGATTGGTACGGCCCTCTGAGGGATCCCAGAGGGTGGCTGCTGCCAGGAGGTGGAGCACATGAAGAGACTGAGGCAAGCTGGATCTTCACCAATAATGGCCCAGGGTCTCCGTGGGTTGAGCCGTTGGATGCCCAGGCTGCCTGGGCTTAGGTGGGCCTTGAGGGGTCTCCAGGACAGGTAGCAGAGAGGTGTGCCCACCAAGAGTAAAGGTTCACGGCTGTCGAGGAACAGACGAGTTAGACCGGAACAGAGTACTGGAGACCACGGGTACAGGACAGGAACAAAAGGTCCTCTGGGCAGGGTAGGCAGCGCCTAATGGTCTAGCTTGAAGAAGGCTGCAGTCACCATCGAGGCAGGTGGACCTGGCGGTCACAGGAGGAGCAAAGAGGGTGTCCGAGTGGAGTGCAAGGGTCAAAGCCAGGATATCCATCCGAGGGTGGTCAGCCAAAGCAAGGGTCAGTTCCAGGTATCAGTCCAAGCGAAGTCAGGCAAGCAGAGGTCAGTTCCGGGTATCAGTCCAAGCATGGTCAGAAGCAAGCCGAGGTCAGTACTGGGTATCAGTCCGAGAAGGTTCAATCTGGGTAGCACGGAGGAACGCAGGAAGGACCATTGGAACACAGAAACAATGACAGGAACTCAGGAACACTGGAACAAGCAAGGAACGCAGGAACACTGGAACAAGCAAGGAACAGAGGAACGAGGACGGCAACTAGCTCACACTATGTGTGACGGCCCGTTTGCCAAGGCAAGGAACTGAGGGCTGAGCCCTGCCTTATACGCAGGGCTCAGGTGATGTCATCGGGAGGCGCCCTGGCTGAGGTTCCCGCCCTGGGTCCTTTAAAGGATGGAGCGCCGGCCACGCACGCACCTAGGGGTGGGGCAGAGGATGTGGAGCTCCTGCGGGAGCTCCGCTGAGAGGCCTGAGTAGCAGAGGAAGCCGGAGGCGCTCGGGGTAGGCATTGGGGACATCAGGAACTGGCAGCTGCGGCAAGGGAGGATGGACCGGGACCTGAGGAGGGGAGCCCAAGGTGAGCAGGCCCGGCTGTGGCACCAGCGCGGCCGGGACGCGCAACATACAGCAAGGGTTATTTTTCCCTATATGGACATTACACTTGTCCATTTTAAACTTCATCTGCCATTTGGAATCCCAATCTTCCAGTCTCACAAGGTCCTGCTGCTATTCATCACAATCCGCTTGAGATTTAACTACTCTGCATAATTTTGTGTCATCCGCAAATTTGATCACCTCACTCATCATACCCCTTTCCAGATCATTTATAAATATATTAAAAAGCACTGGTCTAAGTACAGATCCCCGAGACACTCCATTGTTTACCTTTTTCCACTGTGAAAACTGACCATTTAATCCTACTCTCTGTTTCCTGTCTTTTAACCAACTTGCAATCCTCAAAAGGATATCACCTCCTATCCTATGAATTTTTAGTTTTCTTAGAAGCCTCTCATGCAGGACTTTGTCAAATGCCTTCTGCAAATCCAAATATACCACATCTATCGATTCACCTTTGTCCACATGTTTATTCACCCCTTAAAAAAAATGTAGGAGATTTCTGAGGCAAGACTTCCCTTGGGTAAATCCATGTTGGCTGTGTACCATCAAACCATGACTATCTAAGGGGTAGATTTTCAAACAAGGCGCGTTGGCGTACTTTTGTTGGCGCTCCAGGCGCAAACAAAAGTACGCCGGATTTTAGTAGATACGCGCGGAGCCGCGCGTATCCGCTAAAATCCTGGATCGGCGCGCGCAAGGCTATCGATTTCGTATAGCCGGCGCGCGCCGAGCCGCGCAGCCTACCCCCGTTCCCTCCGAGGCCGCTCCGAAATCGGAGCGGCCTCGGAGGGAACTTTCCTTTGCCCTCCCCTCACCTTCCCCTCCCTTCCCCTACCTAACCCACCCCGCCCGGCCCTGTCTAAACCCCCCCCCTTACCTTTGTTGGGGGATTTACGCCTCCCGGAGGGAGACATAAATCCCCGCGCGCCAGCGGGCCGCTAGCGCGCCGGGACGCGATCTGGGGGTGGGTCCGGAGGGCGCGGCCACGCCCCCGGGCCACCCCGGGCCGTAGCCACGCCCCCGGGCCCGCCCCCGGAACGCTCCCGACACGCCCCTAAAACGCCGCGCGGTTCCGGCCCGCCCCCCGACACGCCCCCGACACGCCCACCTCCGAAAACCCCGGGACTTACGCGAGTCCCGGGGCTCTGCGCGCGCCGGTAGGCCTATGTAAAATAGGCTCACCGGCGCACAGGGCCCTGCTCGCCTAAATCCGCCCGGTTTTGGGCGGATTTAGGCGAGCAGGGCTCTTAAAATCCGCCCCTAAGTGTTTTGTGATTTTATTCTTTATAACAGTTTCCATGATTTTTCCGGGCACTGAAGTCAAGCTGGATCCCTTTTTAAATATGGGGGTAACATTGGCCATCTTCCAATCTTCAGGTACATCGGTTGATTTTAATGATAGGTTACACATTTTTACTAATAGTTCTGAAATTTCATTTTTTAGTTCTTTCAGAACCCTGGGCTGTATACCATCTGGTGCAGGTGATTTACTACTCTTCAGCCTACCACATCTTCCAGGTTCACTGTGATTTGGTTCAGTTGAACAGAATCATCACCCATGAAAACCTTCTCTGGAATGGGTATCTCTCCAACATCCCCTTCAGTAAACAGTGAAGCAAAGAAATCGTTTAATCTTTCCACGATGGCCTTATCTTCTCTACGTGTCCCTTTAACCCCTTGATCATCCAATGGTCCAACCGACTCCCTTTCAGACTTTGTGCTTCGGATATATTTTTTAAAGTTTTTATTGTGAGTTTTTGCCTCTATGGCCAACTTCTTTTCAAATTTTCTCTTAGCCTGTCTTATCAATGTCTTACATTTAACTTGCCAATGCTTATGCTTTATCCTATTTTCTTCTGTAGGATCCTTTTTCCAATTTTAGAATGAAGATCTTTTGGCTAAAATAGCCTCTTTCACCTCACCTTTTAACCATGCCGGTAATTGTTTTACCATCCTTCTACCTTTCTTAATGCATGGAATACATCTGGTCTGTACATCTAGGATGGTATTTTTTTTTAACAATCTCTACGCCTGTTGCACACTTTTTATCTTTGTAGATGCACCTTTCAGTTTTTTTTCTAACTACTCTTTTTATCAAAGTTTCCCTTTTGAAAGTTTAGCACTGGAACTGTGGATTTACATATTGTTCCCCTGCAAGTCATTAATTCAAATTTGATCATATTATGATCACTATTGCCAAGCGGCCCCACCACCATTACCTCTCTCACCAAATCCTGCATTCCACTGAGAATTAGATATAAAATTTCTCCCTTTCTTGTCGATTCCTGAACCAATTGCTCCATAACTGTCTTTTATTCCATCTAGGAACTTTATCTCTCTAGCATGTCCTGATGTTTCACTTACCCAGTCAATATTGGGTAGGGGTGTGCATTCGTTTTCGCCGTATTGGTGATCCGCAACATATGTTGCACTATTCGTTGTATTCGTGGGGAAAGTGAAATGTATCACGATTCCCCACGAATACAACGAATTTTCACCGAATTGCTCGGCCGCCAATTTAAACAACCCCCCCCCCCACCCTCCTGACCCCCCCAAGACTTACCAAAACTCCCTGGTGGTCCAGCGGGGGGACCGGGAATTTAATGGCACCGTCGGCCCTGTGACATAGTAAGGGCAATTTTGAATACTGGCACCATTTTGAATACTGGCAATACAGCCCGAGTGCAGGAGGTCGCTCCAGGACCCCCGCTGGACTTTTGGCAAGTCTTGTGGGGGTCATGAGGCCCCCCCAAGCTGGCCAAAAGTCCCTGGGGGTCTGGAAGCGATTTCCTGCACTCGTGACGTCGGATGCCAGGAATCAAAATGGCGCCGATAGCCTTGCCCTTACTATGTCACAGGGGCTACCGGTGCCATTGGTCAGCCCCTGTCACATGGTAGGAGCACAAGATGGCGCCAATGGCCATGTGACAGGGGCTGACCAATGGCACCGGTAGCCCCTGTGACATAGTAGGTCAAAGGCTATCGGTGCCATTTTGATACTGGTACCGAGGGTGTGTGAGTGCAAGGTATGGTTCCTGGACCCCCCACTGGACCACCAGGGAGTTTTGGTAAGTCTTGGGGGGGTCAAGGGGGTGGGGGGTTGGAGTAAATTTAATTTTAGCCGGGTAACGAATAGAGATGTGCTTCGTTTTTTTCTGCCGGGTCGTTTTTTGACTCGGATACTTCGTGGTAAATTTCGGGTTTTCTCGTTTCGTTTTTATGAAAAACGAAACGAGGAAACCTGAAACCGGGCCAAAAAATGAAACGGCAAAGGAAGCTTAAAAAAACCCCACCCCAAGCATTTAAAATCAGTTTTCTACATAAATACAAACTACCCCCCCATCCCGATCCCTCCCCAAGACTTACTAAGTACATCCCTGGTTGTCCAGCGGGGTCCCGGGTTCCATTTGCCCTCCGTGCCCGTGCTACTGCAAGCCGTGCTCTTTAAAAAGGTGCCGAATAGCCTCTGAACTACCATGTCACAGGGGCTACCGGCACCATTGGTCACCCCCTGTCACATGGCCATCGGCGCCATCTTGTGCTCCTGTCATGTGACTGGAGCTGACCAATGGCGCCGAAAGCCTCTGTGACATAGTATGGGCAAAGGCTATCGGCGCCATTTTGATTTACTGGCAGCCGACAACGAAATTGCTTTCGGACCCCCGCTGGACCCCCAGGGATTATTGGCAAGCCTTGGGGGGGTCAGGAGGGGGCTCTTGACCTCCCCAAGGCTTGCCAATAATCCCTGGGGGTCCAGCGGGGGTCCGAAAGCGATTTCGTTGTCGGCTGCCAGTAATCAAAATGGCGCCGATAGCCTTTGCCCATACTATGTCACAGAGGCTTTCGGCACCATTGGTCAGCTCCAGTCACATGACAGGAGCACAAGATGGCGCCGATAGCCATGTGATAGGGGCTGACCAATGGCGCCGGTAGCCC
Source organism: Rhinatrema bivittatum (assembly GCF_901001135.1). Taxonomy (NCBI): domain Eukaryota; kingdom Metazoa; phylum Chordata; class Amphibia; order Gymnophiona; family Rhinatrematidae; genus Rhinatrema; species Rhinatrema bivittatum. Next base: position 99,217,584 of record NC_042620.1, read on the forward strand.
CTGTGACATGGTAGTTCAGAGGCTATTCGGCACCATTTTAAAGAGCACGGCTTGCAGTAGCATGGGCACGGAGGGCAAATTTAACCCGGGACCCCGCTGGACCACCAGGGATGTACTTAGTAAGTCTTGGGGAGGGATCGGGATCAGGGGGGGGTGTTGTATTATAGTTTATTTAAATGTTTGGGGTGGGTTTTAATTTAAAAAAAAAAAAAAGTGTCCCTCTCCCCATGCAAACCCAAAAAACGAAATTTCCCCGAAATTTGGGGAAAATTCTTTTCGGGTTTCGGGGCCTCCGAAACCACAACGAGTTAGGAAATTTCGTTGAATTTCCTAATTCGGGCGAAAAACGAACCACATCTCTAGTAACGAATAGATTAAGACATAACCGCATCGGGGCGCCATACGGACGTATGCAACGTATCTGCCCCATGATGAATACGTATCCCGAATGCAACGTATGGCGTCCCTCTGCACATCCCTAATATTGGGGTAATTGAAATCTTATTATCATAGAGAGTCAATAGAGTAACCCAGAAAATAACTGGAAACAATGAGGGAAACCAGAAAAAAAATATATATATAGAAAATAGCCTAAGTGACCGTGTCAGCAAGCCTGACGTTGTGATTTCTAAACAAGAACCCAACCGGTCTTCTAATCACACTGCATTTCATATGAACACCGGTTTGAGGACCTATCCTTCTGTGCGATTGACCATATACCTGAACACTGGTGCGGTGGTGATCGTGAATCACAGCTTTTAAAATCTGTACAATGTTGGATTTACAGACTTGGCACTGTCAGTCCTAAGGGTCTCAATGCAGATCTTGATTTACATGTATTTTTAGGATGAATAATCTTTAGTATTACTGTTTTGTTTTCCTATGATTTTGATTGTACCAGCTGATACATAATTTGCATTTCAGTGACATCATCATGTGACATCATACCTTTGGGCATTTAATGAGACGTTCACATCAGCCTCGTTTCCTCTTTCTTATGAAGAAGGCAGCAGAGACACTGTGTCCATTTTGAAACGGTAGCCTCTGGTGTTGAGCTAAGTGATTCTCATTTTTTGTCTATAATATTTTACTAAATGCATATTTTTCTGATGTTTTTAGGCAAAGTCTCTTGTAATAGCAATTTCATATGCCCCTGAGGAAGCGTTTGTCACGAAACACCAGCCGTTTAGAGCTGTGATTATCACCTTACAAAGAGACTGCTGGCTATAATTCTCCTATGGATTAGAGTTGAAGTTTATAAAGGCTTTTTATGAAAAGATAAAAAATATATGATTCAAAATATTTTTGAGATTTTTGAGATTTAATAATAAAAAGGAAAAATTAATTTTCCTTTTGAAAGTGATGGTGAATGATTAGAAGACTGGTTGGGTTCTTGTTTAGAAATCACAACGTCAGGCTTGCTGACACTGTCACTTAGGCTACTTTACATATATATATATATATATATTCTGGTTTCCCTCATTGTTTCCGGTAATTGAAATCTCCCATTATTACCATACTACCAGTTTGGTTAGCTTCCCTAATTTCTCTTAGCATTTCACTGTCCGGCTCACCATTTTGACCAGGTGGATGGTACTATACTCCTATCACTATTCTCTTCCACAACACACAAGGGATTTCTACCCATAAAGATTCAATTGTACATAGTCTCATTCAGGATCTTTATCCTGTTGGACTCTATGCCTTCCTAGACATAAAGTGCCACTCTGCCACCAAGATACTCCTCTCTGTCATTGCGATATAATTTGGTAAAGTACTATCCCATTGGTTATCCTCTTTCTACCATATCTCTGATATGCTAATTATGTCTATGTCATCATTCTATGCCATACACTCTAATTCTCTCATCTTACTTCTTAGACTTCTTGCATTAGCATACAAACATTTCAAAGTGTGTTTTTTGTTTGTATTAACATTCCAATTTTCAGTTGTTAAGGATAAATTGAAATCTTTTAACTCAGGTGAGTTTTTAAATACAGGCACTTGGACTACTTTTGCTATAAGTGGAACCTCTCTGTTGGGATCCCCTAACTCTAATGCTTCATTAGTATTCTTCAAAGATTCCTCCCTCCGAACCATATGCTGCTGAGCGACTGTCGGCTTTCCCCTTTGTTCTAGTTTAAAAGCTGCTCTATCTCCTTTTTAAAGGTTAGTGCCAGCAGCCTGGCTCCCCCCTGGTTAAAGTGGAGCCCATCCCATCAGAAAAGACTCCCCCTTCCCCTAAAGGTTCCCAAGTTCCTTACAAAACTGAATCCCTCTTCCTTGCACCATCAACTCATCCACGCATTGAGACTCCAGAGCTCTGCCTGCCTCTGGGGACCTGTGCATGGAACAGGAAGCATTTCAGAGAATGCTACCCTGAAGGTTCTGGATTCCAGTGTTCTACCTAAGAGCCTAAATTTAGTTTCCAGAACTTCCCTTCCACATTTTCCTATGTCGTTGGTGCCCACATGTACCATTTATTTATTTTATTTATTTATTAACTTTTATTTACCGACATTCGTGCAGCACATCATGCCGGTTTACAAAGAACCATGGCAGCTTGCTCCTTCCCACACTGTCTAACATCCTATCTAGGTGACACGTGAGGTCCGCCACCTTCACACCAGGTTGGCATGTTACCAGGTGATCCTCACACCCACCAGCCACCCAGCTGTCTACATTCCTAATAACTGAATCACCAACTATGACGGCCGACCTGACCCTTTTCTCCTTAGCAGAAGCCCTGGGAGGTACATCCTCAGTGCAAGAGGACAAGGTACCACCTGCAGAGCAGGTCCTTGCTTCAGGATCACTTCCTGCTGCACCAGGTTGATGATCTCCAATCATAAGACCTTCCTCCTCCAAGGTAGCATCAGGAATGCTAGATTGGAGTTGGGACTTGGCTACTATGTCCCTGAAGGTCTCATCTATATACTTCTCTGTCTGCCTCTTCTCCTCCAGGTCTGCCACTCTAGCCTCCAGAGATCGGGCTCGTTCTGAGACAGGAACTCTTTGTATCGCATGCACATGTACAACTTCTCATCGGTGGGTAAAAAATCATACATGTGGCACTCGATGCAAAAGACTGGGAGTCCCCTCTTTTGCTGCTGGACTGCTGCCTTCATCTTAAATTAGTTCAGTTTCTAGTTAAGTTTTATGCTGCTATGGGTATAGAAATGCATACAACTAGGGTCCTTTAAATGTATTAGTGTATTCACTATATATCTGGTAGTAACCTACAAGGGAATGATCAAACTTTGGATAAGGTACGGGTTTAAGTTAAAAGGCTGATTTTTTTTTTATTTTAAGTGTGAAAGTGACACCTGCCTATAAATTAAAGGATGAGCTAGGGATGGGTGGGAGAGAGGTGGGAGGGCTGGATAATCCAAAAACACAAAGTTCTGTTTGTTGCCTGACTTTCTGACTCCCTATTTAAAACAAAACACATGAACACAGCGAATAATATACACCAATAGTTTAGCTCTCCCCAATACTTTTAAGTTTTAAAAATTTCTCCAAGAGTACTTACTGATTCTTTCCAGTCACCAGCAAGGTAATCCTCTCCTCTCATGCTCCCTCTTTTGCCTTATTCAAATTCAGTCTAAAATACACTTTTTTGAGGCTACTTTTAAATCTTAACTCCTGATTATTCTGCTTAGAGCCTTAAAGGCAAATTTAAAAGCCCTACACATGCCAAAGCTGGGAGGTAAGTGCTGAAGTCGGGCCGGCACACGATGTGCAGATATTAATAAGTGTGCAAGTACGTGTGCATCTCTTGATACGCGCACAAAATCTTTTTTGCAAGAAAGGGGCGGGGAGTGGGCATGGTCTTGGTGGGGAATGGGCATGTGTAGATTTCTCAATGAAATCAGCATGTATTTACATGCACAAGTGATCACCAGGAGCCTCTACCACATAACTTTACTTCTGCTATGCTAAGCACTGAAACAAAAGAAACTAAAGAGGTTAGCAGGGTTTTAACGGTTGGGGCTTACAGGGTAAAAAATAGGCGAGTTAACTAGAGGGGATAGGAAGTCCTATCCTTTACTGGTACACTGGAAATAAACTGGGGAAACTGGTGATTGTGTCGGAACACATGTCTACTAAAATACCTCACAGTAGAGGCGGTATTTGTGTGCACATGCACGCATCTATATAAAATTGTGCACAAATGTGTGCGCATACAGCCTATTTTATACCATACGTGCAAATGCGCGTGTATGTTATAAAATGGCCGTGTCCATAGGCATGCACCAGCCTATGGACACAGCCCACATGGCTACTTCATGGTGCCCACATGGCTACTTCAAAGTTACCGTCTTTTTTAACATCTTTAACATTTTCTTTGCAAATGAATTTCCACAATTCTATTTTGCCTTGCATGTATGTCTTGTTCAGATTGTAAGCTATTCTAAGAAAGGACTGTCTCATGGGTTTTTGTGTAGCGCTGTATATGTTGAGTAGTGCTTTAGAAGTGATAAGTAGTAATAAGCCACTGTAAAACAGAGAGGAAAAATATGGGATTTAATAAAGTGTGGTACTCCGGTACCGCAGTTTAATAAATCCTACTGTATGTTTCCTTACGTTGCCACAACCAGGAAATTCTTGTATTCCCAACTATGGCAACTTGCGAATGTGGCCCCCTCAATCTGTGGTTGCCATGCTTTAAAAGGGCCATCCAGCCAATTCAAACCCCCCCCCCCCCCCGGTACCAAAATCCTTGGTGGTCTAGTCAGAAATGCCATGATCACCTCTTTGCACCCACATCTGGACTATCGCACCCCACATGGTTAAGCCCTGCCCACTATTACCAATCCCCACCCCACCTGACAAAGGGGTACCTGTGATTAGCTGGAACAATTTTGTAAAATGACATATGTAGGGCAGGAGCGAGTGAAGATTGCTTCTGTCCCAGTAGATCCATAGGATATGCAGAGCAAGCCTGCAGAGAGTTAGGGGGTCTGGAGTAGATACCAGAAGAGGAAAGGGGTGGGGATTGGCAACAGGGTGTGTGGATTAATGGGGGCTCTTTTTTATATTTAGGAGGGTGTGCAGAGAGATGATCATGTCCTTCACCACTGGCCCACCAGGGACCTCCAGCTGAGGGGACTGGAGAGCTTTAATTGATCCTGATGGACCTATTACATGTTGACCCTAAGAGCATTGCTCACTGCGTTAACCTGGCGATGCTTCTGGGAGAAATTTAACTATATCTCTTGAGATGTAGTTAACTTTCTGAGAATAATGAGGCTGATGAAATACACCACAAGCATTTTCATTCTTTTTTCATAATATGTTGATTTGCCTGCATTTGCATAAATTGCAGCTCATTGTTTTTGTAATAAGCATCGGTCCTGAGTTTTTTGTATGCTAAGCTGTGTTATCACAGATTAACAAGCATTACACCTAATTAATTTGTGTTATCAGTTAATAGCCAGCATCAGATATGTGCATTCATTTGAGATGACATAGACAATGTCAGTTCTTGTCATTTTCAAAATGAATTTATAGAAAAAACCCCACAAAATGTATTTTTTTCTTCTATAATTTTAGTGCATACTATTTCTGAATGGTGTAGCCTCTTTCTGAAACATAATAAATGAAAAATGTGAAACTATTACTGAAAATGAAATTGACCTTCAAACGACACAAAACATTTTTTGGCCTGCACATCCCTAGTCAGCATTAATTGGGCGTTACTGAAATAATGTGTCCAGTAAATAGACTCCTATGACAGCAGATAGAGCTTAAATTTAAACCCTGTTCAATCTTCTATTCTTTTTTTTTTTTTTTCAATTTTTTATTTATGAATTTTTCAATTTATACAGTCATAATTACCAAGACAGTAATAGCAGAACAAGAAAGAAACATTAAATAAGAAATATACATAATATTGTTTGAAATACAATAAAAATAATTCTTGTTCCTCCTAACTACAGGAAAATTAAGGATATCCTCGTGAAACTTTTTATGAGCAAAAATCTAATTGAAATCTTAACCCAACCAGAAAATGTTATGGGATTTCCATCAATCTATATTAACCGGCTGTTTTCCCCCCTAAAAAATTTCTAAGTTGTTCTGGTTCTAGGAATGAGTAATTTTTCCCCTCGCTCTTGATGATACATCTACAGGGGTATTTTAATAAAAAGAATCCTCCTTTATCCACTAACTCTTTTCTAAGTAGTAGAAAACTCTTTCTATGGAGCTGAGTAGCCCTTACCAAATACGGAAAGATCTATATTTTTTATCCATAAAAATGTTTTGATCTCTTGCAAAAAAAAAGATTTAAGTATAACATCCTTATCAGTAATAAAGGCAAACTGTAACAACAATGTGCCTCTATTTTTTATTTCTATCTTTCCTTGCGATGTTTGCAACAGATCAGAAATATCTATGGATTCCTGATGTTCTTGAGAATTTTGTATTTGATCTAATTTTGTTGGAACTTTTTTCCTTATGCCTATATAAAAAGCCCTTACTATAACTGGATGGTTAACCTCTGGAATATTTAAAATTTGCATGATATATTCTTTAAACAGCTGCCTTGGTCCCAATTGATCTATGATGGGAAAATGTATTACCCTTAGATTTAAGGCCCTTATATTATTCTCAAAAAACTCAAATTTCCTTTGGAATTCTTCTTCCGTTTTAAATTGATGTTGTTGAATTTTCTCTGTCTGCACACATCTCTTATCTAAATCTTTAATTTCTTTTTGTTGTTCCTCTACTTTCTCCAAATTGATCTTTAGGGAATTCTTTATTTCCTTAACTTCTTCCATAATTTTTCCTATTGAACCATCTAACTTTGCTATAAAATTCCATAGATTTTCTAAAGTAATGGTAGGAGGAGGCTTTAATATCACTGATCTAACAGTGTCCTGTTCCCTAATTCCAATTAATTTCCCAAAAGGAGTACTTTCCTTTTTTGGAGATGATAAAGAGATATCAATATCGGATTCTTCCAATGATTCGGCTAGGGCTGGTGCCATTTGTACTTCAGTCTCTAGGGATTTACATCTTTCAATTCCTCATTTCCTCCTGGTACAACTGGAGGGGACCTCCCTTCGCTACCGGGTGGGGGTGATATCTCCGGGCAATCTTCTATTCTACATTAAATGTATTAACTGTACATCAGTGCTATCTGTCACATATTAAAACAGCAGTAACTGCAAAGAAGTTAAATCTTAGATATATAAATAGGATAAAGAAAAATGTTTAGTTAGTACAGTCAGATCACTAAAACACTACACTTTTCACCAGGAATATGTGGGGTCTTCAGGTAAAACAATTTGGGCATCCACAATGTCCTCTGGGAAGCTACTGCATGTTAGCAAGATGCACTGTACATTTAGGTTCATATTTACTGTAGGAGCAAGTCTATTTATTAATACACTTACCAATCTGAAAGATCGAAGAACTGATAAACCTTCCACATCTGCAAGACCCAGCTCCACTAAACTTAGAGAGACAATAATACCATCAAAAATATTCCAGCCTTCTTGGAAATAATAATAGGGATCTAGGGCAATTAGCTTGAAAATCATTTCTGCTGTAAAGATCCCAGTAAAAACCTGGATGTAAAAATGAATATATTAATCCAATAACATAAAACATTTGAGATCATAAATGCAGTCATCCAGACTTTTATATACTCTCACTTGTGGACTATCCTTTTAAAATAATTTCACGTATACTGTACTCATGAAAACATTTCAATATACGGTAGAGCTTATGGGCTCTAGTAGTGTTAGAGCAACAGGCATTAAACGAGGGAAAGCCAGGGTTTAAATCCTGCTGTTATGTGTGGAAACTTTACTGCTGATGCTGCAAGGAGTTGTGCATATTCCTCCTTAATGCCCTCTCATGCAAACCCCATGCTAATGAAGCCTTTAGCTATTACTCCTCAATGCAGAGAGGTGTGCAGGCTTACCTCATAGTTTCTTAGTGCATGTTTCCACACATTTACATGTCTGGAAACTTAACTTATAGTCCAAAGTAGAGTAAGGTTTCCGGAGCTAATGTTAGTCTATGAACTGGGACCAGTAGTCAGGATTTAATACGCAGAAAATATTTTTTGGTGCACAAAGCCTAGTTTCTGTGTATAAATTCCAATTACAACTTCCAGCACTCATGTCAAGAGCATAAAACTTATGTGCATTGCAAAAGATATTCTCCTAACTCAGATCAGGAGCACAAAAGATATGCTCCTGACTACACGCAGAACACATCTTTTGTGCATATAAATTATACTTCATGAATAGAAACCATGCTTTGTGCACCTAAACCATATTTCTGTGCATATATTATGATTTCTGTTCATAAATCATGTTTTCTTTCTTTTATTGTTTATTTAAAATATTTATTGCCCACCCTTCTGTAGTTCAGGGTGGGGTACAATAAAAATATACACAAGTATCAATCACAAACTTACAAAAAAATCATAAAAGAAACTAGATAGACTATGGGCAGATTTTATAACCTGCGTACGCGGCCTACATTTATGCGCACTACCCGGCACGCACAAATGTACGCCCGATTTTATAACATGCGCGCGGCTGCGCGCTCATGTTATAAAATCCGGGGTCAGCGCGCGCAAGGGGGTGCACACTTGTGCACCTTGCACGCGCCGAGCCCTAGGGGAGCCCCGATGGCTTTCCCCTTTCAGGGTGGGGTACAATAAAAACATACACAAGTATCAATCACAAACTTACATAAAAATCACCTTCCCCTTGCTTCCCCTATCTAACCCATCCCCCAGCCCTACCTAAATCCCTCCCCCTACCTTTATTTCAGGAGTTACAGCGCATCATCCCCCGGCACAGCCGCTGTGCAGGAGGACTCGGGACCACCCCTGGACCGCCTCCAGACCTCCCCCGGACCGGCGCCCCGCCCCTTCTGCCCCTTTTTCAAAGCCCTGGGACATACGCGCGTCCCGGGCCTTGCGCACGTCGCCGAATCTATGCAAAATAGGCTCGGCGTGTGCAGGAGGAGGTATTTTCTTGTGAGGTAAGACTACTTTTGTGCACATTTTCTGGTTTGTGTGTATTTTTTAACTCCCAATGCATTAGCATATTATTAGCTTAGTGCATCGGGAGTTAAAAAATATATATATGCATGGGCATTAAGAAACTGTGTGCAGAATTTCAGTGCCGTTTTAACACTCAGCTTTTTGCATCAGTCCCTTACACATTGTAAGCCCTCTGGGGATAGGGAAATGCCTACAGTACTTGAATATAATCTGCTTTGAAGGGCCTGAAAGGTGGAATATAAATCACATACATAAATACAAATATTTGTTATGCCAAAGCAACAGTTGGGTTGAATATAGAAAGAGTTAAGTAACTGTATTCCTTGAGAGGGGAATAACTGAAAAAAGAGAAATCAGAATATATAAATATTTTAACTGGCATTATCCAGAATCCCACTTCCACCCTACTCAATGGTTCTTTTAGCACAATTACTTCTGTAAACTGCGGTCTGTTTGGATCTGAGAAGTGATGGGATAGTGCAAGCAAACAGCAACCAAGAATAAAGGCAGAACCCTGGAAATATGGAATATCTGTCCTCATTTTAAAAGTTCTTCTCCACCTCATCAACATGATAAAAATAATTACAGCATTATTATTTATTTATTACAGTCACTATTTTTAAGCTACCACATGCTAAAACGTCATTTACATATGATGTTCCTTCATTTTCATGTGTGGAGTTGTAAATGTTAGCATGCTCATGCTGATGTTTTTCTGGACCACTTTAATGTGCACATTCAGGTCTTTCCACATAGTATGCTCTTTTTAATGTGTACCAGAAGGCCTTAATGTGCACATTAAAGTTTATTTCATAGGCCAACTGTGACTGGAAAAAAATTAGTACATGCAGTCCATAGTGCCATGGATGCCATTTATGTATCATCAGACAAACGATATTTGCATGTATCTCTCTAACAGTGCAACTTAAGCAGCAAAAATCCATGCATTATTATAAATGTGTCATGTAAATTATTGTAATATTGTACAATATAGAATGAATGATAACTATACAAATACATTGGATATTTGTGTGCAAAATATTATACAGCATAATCACAGTGAAGCTCTATAATAGTTGTTTCAGTTCATGCTCTTTTTATAAGCAAGAAGAAGAGCTATTTAGATAATCCTGAATAGTCCTACAGAATAAAGTACAAGCTAATCTAATACATACTAAAGAAATGCATTAAATTAAATTCATTCTTAGAGGAAGTCAAATGCAGAAGTGCTTTAGGTAAAAATGTTTACATTCACTTAAATGTTCAAATTTGTCAACTATACATCTCCAGATGAGATTTGTGCAATGTTCTTTCAACCTAGCTTGATGGACTCTCTACCTGGGTAACATCAAGCTAGGTTGAGAGAACACTGCACAAATCTCATCTTTGGGTGAGTTTCCTCACTCCGAAGGTCATCAAATCTTCACAAGAGTGCACTGTTCTGTTCGTACATCGCACTCTGAATGTCAAAGTGGCCCCTAACCTCTACACTAATACCTAAACCTCACCTTGAGTAACTAGGTGGGACTGCTACAGAGGTATAAATGCCTACCTGGTATGAGCACATTATGGCTAGGTTCTCTCTCTCTCTCTCTCTCAAACAAATCTACACCCACACATAGATGTTAAGATCTGGCCCCACTATTTGCAAAAACATTTCTCCCCCCCCCCGCCCCCCAGTGGCCATAGGTAGGAATTACAACAAAGTGCAAAAATGTTATCACAGTTTGCAGTAATACCTATGCAAAGCAATAAATAGCCTATTACCATAAAATACACCCCTTTTCCTATCACATATGATATTTTGTGAATTTTGATAAATCCAGGCCTTTATCAAACAGAGATTTACTAATTAAGAGGCCGAGAAAGTTCTATTTAGAATATCAATATTTCATGGTTTTGGTATAAAAGATTGAAAAGAAATTCATAGAATTTTCCTAGCAAAAGGAAATTTTGAGCATTAAATACATCAAAATGTAACAATGTCTGCTCTATTGTAAAAGGAAAATGCAGGAGTTGGCCTGTGACTGAGGCTACATTCAATGTAGTGCAGGAGTTATGGGTTTGTATTAGGGATGTACATTTGTTTTATTCATTTTGTTTCGATTAGTGTGCACTACAACAATTAGTGCACATTAAATAGAAATGGTGTGTGCTATTTTGATTTTGTGTGCACTAAAGGCATGATTTTAAAAGGGCCACGTGCATAAAAACGGGGGTTTCGCACGTGGCTGGGCCTTGCGCACACTGCGCGCATTTTAGAACATGCCCTGTCACAAGGGTAACCCCTGTTATTTGCAGAAGTGCTGAGCCTTGCAAAAGGGGTGGGCCAGGGAGCATAGACTGGGCAGGGAGAGGCAGGGCAGGGGGCAGGCCGGGACAGCACCATTAGCTGCTGTCCTGGGGAAGCCCGCACTGACAGATAGCCGGCACGTAGAACTTACTACTGCTCAAGGGAGCAGGTAAGTTAAAAAATTTAAAAAAATAGGTTAGTTAGGGTAGGTTATGGGGTCGGGGAGGAGAGAAGAAGAGGTAGGAAGGGTAGGGTTAGGGATAGGGATATTGGAGCAGACTGGGAGGGAACTGGAGGGAACTGGGGGAGGCCTGATTGCATCACCACGCATATTTTTCTAAAATCCAGAAACCGCGCACACATGGACGTGTGCATGTATTTTTTTAAATCTACCTTTATATGGAAATTAATGTGTGCTAAAAAAATATTGCACAATCAAAAGAAATTAAACCAAAAAAATAAGAAAAAACAGAAAAAAATGTAAAATGAAGCCAAAATAATGAAAATATTTTTGGTACACATCCCTAGTTTGTATCCTGTTTCAGCATGCTGGCTGACAGGGCCGGCACAACCATTAGGTGGGAATAGGTAATTGCTTAGGTGCATCAGTGGGCAGGGCCCCCTGGAGTATGCCACGGTGCCATTTTCAAAATGTGAAAGGAGGGGGGTGACAGTGGCGGAGCACTCACTAGGTTTGTGTGACATGATGTATGCAGTGAAGGAGGGAGAACATAACTATGTATATCTACCACTGTCAGAGGGCACTTTTAACTCATTGGTCTTCCTAGGGTGTTAAAGAGCCTTGCACTAGACCTGCTGGTTGGGCCTAAGCAGTGGGAAGGCACCTCTGGAAAGGAGGAAAGACCATTGCTGCTATAGTAGCCGCCCCCTATAGACTAACATGTAACAATGAGAATGCACCTTGAAGATGACACTCTTCTAAGTCCTGTGGCTAGCAAGGGGTTCTTGTGTCACTCTGGCAAGACTCTGGGAGAAGGGCAGGGATGATAGAGATTGCAAAGGGTACGGAGTGTTTTTTGGGTTTTTTTAATATAGACTGTGTTATATAGCTTTTTTGATTCTGAGACGTGTATTGGTCTGTTTTTAAGGATTTCACTGTACTTGTTAAGTCATGTAGTTGCAATGTTATTCCACTTTAATACACAGAAAATAAGGGTCAACAAATAAACAACAACTACTATTACCACTACTACTACTACTACTATTTATCATTTCTAAAGCATTACTAGACAATACGCAGCACTGGTATGGATGTGCAATCATTTGAAATGAAATAGAAAATCAGAATAATATTTCCTATTATGTTTTGAAAATGAAACAAAAGTAAAATTTAAAAAATTTTTAATTTTTAATGTTGCTTCATTGAAAAAAAAGGAAAAGCAGATGTAGCCAAACCCAAAGCATCTCCCACTGAAAACCCACTGATATCAAAGTAAAAAATAGCCCCTCCCCCATTTTGGTGCCAGCCCACCCCCACTCCCAGGACTCCTTCCACTCTGCCTCTTACCCCGTCCACGACTGCAGGTCTTCATGGTGCAGAAGCAATCCTAAGTTGCCCCTGCCCCACTGATGGTGTGTTTCAAAATGGTTCCAGCTAACCTCAGGCCAGAAACACTTTGGAATAAGGCATTAATGGAGAGGGGTAACAAGGGATTGCTCCTGCTCTATGAAGACCAGTGGAGGATTGGGAAAGAAGCAGGGTGGGAGAACCAGGGTCAGGAGGAGGAGTCTGGGATGCTGGGGCAGCAAGGAAGGATGCTACTAAGCCCCAGAGAGCATTTTTTTTAAAACTTTGATGGTGGGAAAAAGTGGCTGGGACACACATTTTTCTTTTCTTTTTGGTTCTTTTTTCATTTTGTTCATTGTTTCTTTAAATAAAATGAAACTAAACAAACAACAAAGAAAATGAAAAAACAAAACAAAACAAAAAAATCTGTGGGCACTCCTAAGTTGTAGGTGATTAACTTTTAATTGGACTAACTTAATAAAAAGGTACCATCTGCAATTTATTTATTGACTCTTTTTTCCACTGCACTTCTTAAATACTGCAGTATTTCCCAGATCCACCCAGGAGACTTCTCTAACCAGTCAAGTTTTCATAATATCCCTAATGAATATGCATGAAATGATTAGCATACACTGGGCACTCGGGTATATGCAAATCTAACTCATGCATATTCATTCTGTTAACCCTAAAAACCCAACTGGATAGTTGTGCTCCCAGAAGAGGGTTGGAAAACACAAAAATACTGAACACATTGATGTTAGACAGAGGCATGCATTTCAATGCGTTATTAGCTTAGTTATTGTTTTTGCATAAATCAGATAAGAATTAGTTTACCCTTAAGTAATAGGTTCAATTTATTACAAATTATTTTCCATCAAAAGGTGGCACATAGGAACAAATATTTGAGAATTTCCAAACATCAACTCTTACAAAAACAGGCATTCAGACAAAAAAAATTTCATAAAAAAGATAATTCCACTGCCTAGGAGGAGATGCCAGCTTAGATACTTCATTAGTAACATTAACTCAGCCCATTATCTTGCTCTCCTAGGACTCATTCACAAAATTATATATGCTCTACTTCTACCATTCTAAGAAACCCCAGAGTTATATTTATTTATTTCTGCCTCAAGCAATAGTAACTTCAGCTTGAATGATGACTGCTGCCACTCAGCTCCACTCATTTCTGTTGCTGCTTTGCTAAGTTTTAAGTCTTCATTCCCATTTAATTCACTAACAATTTAAAATAGCTCGACATCATCTTTCTCTTACTGTTCATAAAATGTGTCCTTTTAATGGTTCTCAACAATCAAATTTTCATCTTTTGCCTATTGCAGTACTATCTCTTGCATTAGTTTTTGTCCTGCATATGTCTTCAAGCTATGATCAGACTAACATTCAACTAACATTCAACATTATATGCACTTTAAAGCATTACATTCATTTTTAGGTGAACCCTCCTGACAATAGCTTGGGAAGGGCAAGTCCAGGGGAAAAACACAGAAGCAGAAAAGTACAAGCAAACTCGCCAAATACATCCAGATCACATGGACAACTTGTCCTGTCGTCAATAAACCCCCTAATAAATCTGGCAATTCAAAATCTGCTGTTTTTCCATACTAACCATCAGCATCTCCAGACATCTACAAAGCGAGTTCAACAGCTTCAGGGAAGACTGGCCATGGGAGTTATGATTATGAAGCAGCAGGACTCACACAAGTATGCATCAATCGAAGCAAGTGATTTCAAGACTCATCACGTTTATTATCATCTTCACTGCCTATGGGTGTTATGGTTTTGAGGTGTTTGAGTGGATTCTTGGGTACTGTGGCAGATGACCACGCCCATGGGGAGGAGACCCATGGGGAGCCACAGTACTGGGCTAGACTCAGGACGCACAAACACTGAATTGTCTTTTATTATACAGCCGATTTAAGCCACCAGAGATGGCAGTAGTGAGCAGATTCTGAAGTAGCAGTCCAGGGACCCTCAGCAGAGGGGACCCGTCTCACCAAGGTGATATAGGGAGGTTCTGGTGTAGGTTCCCCAGCATGGCAAAGCTGTAGATGAGACAGACTGAGAATTAGATTACTCACTAGATGGTAGCTGTAATGTTGAATGTTTCCACCAGGCAGAAGCAGATGGTTCCAGGCACCAAGGCAGGGAGAGCAGGCCCTCGAGGAGTGAGTACCTGATCCCAGTAAGGCACCTGAAAGAAAAGGAAGGGCCCCCGAGGAGCGGGTATCCAGGTTAGCAGTTACCCCGAAGGGCAGAGAGAAAGCTTCCAGTGGCAGCACGGAAGCGGCAGAGTAGCGTAGACCAGACGAATCCAATCCTTGCTAACTCAATGAGCTAGCAAACAAGCAAAGGCTAAATACCCGGATGTTGTGACGTCACTCGAGGAGGACGCCCACGAGGTTCGCGCCATAGCTGGACTAAAGACGTGGGAAGCGTGCACGCGCACCCTAGGAGGCCCTTGGGAGGAACATGGCTTGGGCGTGGCTGTCTCAGAGCTTGGGGGTGGTTAACAATAGTTGATATAAGTTATACAAGTTGTATCTTTTCTGTTGATTTTTAACTTGTTTGATGTCAGTTGTTTTCCTGTCATTTGCTCCCAAATGTATTAAGTTGTTGTATCTGTAAACCGGAGTGAAGGCAGCTAGCTACACTTCGGTATATAAAAGCATTTAAATAAATAAAATAAAATAAATAAATAAATAAATTAGCTCTCACAACCAGATCATCCATTGTGGGCAGTGCACAGTTTCTCATTGCAGCTAGGTTATACCTGTTTATTAATTATAATTATTATAGAAGGCTTCTGTGTATAATATATTGCTGTGATTTCATTTCATTATAGATATTATTATAGTATATTAATTTGCTGTTTGGTTTCTCTCAACAGTATTTAAATGTATTTCTGGCATGAGTCCTAGAAGGTTGTGTGGGAATGTATGTTCCTAACTGGAGGATATGGTCCTTGGGACCATAGTAGTTAACCAAAAAAGGGCTCATTTGTGACTCTAAAAGATTGCTGAGTCACTTCCTCACCCAGAGTGGCTAGGCATAAAGGATAAACCAGGAAAGGGAAGTAGCAGAAAGAGGCCAGGAGGAAGAAACCACAACTCCTGCACAATAAAGCCTAGAAGTGGAAAGGGAATTTAAAACAAACTTTGTTGTTTCTTAGAATTTAGATTGTGCTGAGTTTCTGTTGGAGCTAAAAAGCTTTGCTCAAAATTTACTAATACTTTTCACCCATTCTGTGTCTATGGGGAAAAAAAAGCCTGGTAAATGAGGCCCCTAGTTTGACTCCTTGCATTAATGGATTTGCCAAGTGTATATCATGCTCAGGTGGAGCCAGGTTTTCTATTTTATGAATTTTTTTACTTTGCTGCACAAAGCACATATTCGTTGCCACTATTGTTTTTCTGTATTTCTTGTCATAAACCCGTTTCAAGAAAAATAAACTTAGAAATGTTTTGTGTTTGTTTCAGATATCCAGGGATCCTGAAGAGCCATAGATGCCTTACCACAAGTCAACCTGCTACAAAGAGGTTTGAAAGACAGAAGTTTCATTACTAGCTACCATTCTTCTTGACTCTGAAACATATAAGCATGTTCTGGACCAGTGCAGGGAAGCAAGAACACAACCAAATTGACAGTGAGTGCATGCATTCACAAGACTGACAGTCTGTATCAGGCTTGAATGATGTTGTTTCATGAATGCTTATATTGCAAGTATAGTTAATGTATAGAAGTCAAATGTTGCTCAGACAATCCACATACAAATGCCATATGCAGACCACAAAGTGTATTGAGATGTTGAGCTGCAGATTCTGCTGAGAAGTCACCAAATTAAATACCATTTCAGGCATAGACTTGTTGGGTCTGGAAAACATTCTTCATGTCTCCTCTCAATATCACATAGATTTGAAGATTACAGGGCCTTATCCTGGCCTTCCTCTTCCCCTTTGAACTGATTCAGTAAATAAAATAAGAAGAAGGCCACAGGCTGAGAATGGAGAATGTCTCTCTCTTACCAAACTCCTGGGGAGGTTTCAGTTTTCTCTTTCTCCTGCAGCAGTTGTGTAGGTAGGGCATGCTCCCTTACATTAGCATTTCTAACCCTCATTATCTATTGGTGAGTGAGTGAATGGAGGTGGAGGCTTTGAGGGGAAAAAAAAGGGATTGTTTAGAAGTTGAGGGTTAATTTGATAATGTAGGAAGTGATCAGAATATGAAATCTTTCCTTAACAACCTCCACTGATGTCTGGAGTCAACAGCACCAAACACATCTGGGTCTCTGCTATGGACATCAATATGAACTAGAGAGAAAAAAAAAACAATCATTACAATTTCATCAACATGTTAAAGGTCATTTATGTACTCTGTATGTTACAAATTATACAGACATCAATAATTCTTTGCAAGGTTGATATGATGTATTTAAGCATAATAACTCTTATCGTATCATTTGTCTATCTTTCTTTTGATTAGTATCACAATTATTATAGCTTGCACAAATATATTCTACATCAAAATGATAGTGGTACTTATTCACATGGAGTAGAATCACTTGAATGTCTTTCTTATACACTCTGTGATGGTATGGCATCCACCTAGCTCTGCTTTTCTGTTGTTAACATTAACACCTGTGGAACTCTTCTTCAGGGGCCCAATTGCTTCCTTAATAAAAGTGAGGTCCTTTAGGGGTAGGAATTGGTAGTGAACAGGGATCTTGTGCCTCCTCCAAGGAGCTGAGTTGTAGTAAATATATACCTAAAATACAAGATGGAAGCTAGTCAGGAGTGGTTGGTTTCCTAAGAGCAATGAGCACTAGGAAATAATTGGAAAACAATTTCTTCTTGAAAGAAGTGGCTTACACTTCACTGCATGAACTTTTTTGTTTGTCAACACAATACTACATATTACAAACTTGGTGCAACATGAGCTTTAAAGTGCACTTTTATAATAAAATTGCAGTAATAAGGAACACCTTGTGAGGCTTACCAGGCTGAGAATAGCGACCTTCTTCCAAATCCTGGCAAATGTCTTCTGCTATGGTGGGTATCAGCAATCATCTTCTATAGGAATGTGAGGCAGAGTGTAGTGAGCCTCCTCTGGGACTTCTGACATGCTGCTACATTCTGGCCACTTAAAGGCCCCTTATGATCTCACATTTTTCCATTTTAATTAGAGTCTTTCCAATTCCCCGTGTGCCACTCTAAGGCCAAGATGTATTAATGAGTTTTTCCCATTTGTGTCTATGTGAAAAAAGCTTAGTACATAGACCCCTAAATCTTCTATTTCTTACCATTGTTAGTGTTTCTAGCATGCTCTCCATATGGGTTTGAGAAATGCATGGTCACATTTGTATAGCAAGATCACCAATTTTCTGAGCCGGAAGCTGACCTTATAGGGTTTTCTCGCCTGTCTGAATTTGGAATAACACTCCACTATTAGTCAATGAAGCCTGACACTGGAGTATCATGAAAGGCAGAGAGCTGCCTGAGCGTCTGCTTCCTACAACTCTATGGAATTGGGGATCTTGGGTGTTTCCTCATATTTTATTGGAACAGCCAACATAAAACCGTTAAAGTTATTATGAGTGTCTGGATTCCTTTCATTCATAAGTTTGCTTGTACAAACATAAAAAAAGAGACAAGGAGGTCTATATTCAGTCACACTCTAGCTGAGCAAATTAACTGGATAAACTTATCTGGCTAACTTGGCTGAAATATTCAGCAGTGTGACTGGGCCACTGAAAATGCATGGCTATCTTACAGTTAGCCAGATAAGTTTATCCTACTAACTATAGGACAGCCAAATAACTTTCTAGATTTATCCCGGTAACTGGATCACCTGACCAGTAGAAATGGAGTCAGCTGGCATCCTTACCAGTAGACATAAATAAGGCAGAATTTAGGCATCCATCTGGCTAAGTAAGCCAGATAAATAGCTCCATGCTGGAATGTCCCTGACCATCACTTAAGCCAGTTAACTGTTTAGCTGGACTAATAGCTGGCTAAGTGGTTATCAACCTCAAGATGCATAGTCATGTGCAACTAACATATTACCACATCAGATCTGAGGTAGGTTGTTGGTTTGATGCTATGCTGAAACTTTTCACTTTCTGATGAATAATTTATCATGCCTTAAAGTGTTTAAAACCAGTATCATTTTTGCTAGTCAGAATGATTTAGATCTGATTTCACAAGCAATAATATTACAAATTCTTACATGCAGTGAGGTCAAACCAGGACTGGATCAACTGACTAGTAGAAATGGAGTCAGTTGGCATTCTTACCAGTAGATGTGATGACCTCACATAAGTGAAATAATATTTATCCAAAATCTGCAAAACATATTTTGTCATCTGTTCAGTTGTAAGGCATTATTTTCCTTTTGCTGGATGTGCATGGGTTGTCTGAGCATGACAGTATTTACATTGGATTTCTAAGGAGACAGGTCACTAACAGTGCTTTTAGAACTTTTCTAAAAGGGTGTGTATTTATAAAATATAATTTGAAGGGTTCTGAAGGCAGGTGAATCAGACCGTATTCATACTCAATGCTAGTATTGTGATGTGTCAATCACTCAAAAACATACAGTAAATTTGCTGTACGGCTATGTGCTTTTCTGAGCACTCTGCAAACCGCCGTTCACTGCTATCTGTGAGAGAGACCCATGACCTTCATTATAAAAAAATATTTATAAACTTATCATTAAACAGCATTCTATAGCTTGTGTCTATATAAGTAAAAATCAAGAGCGTATGCAGTGCTATGTTTGTACATGCTAATTTTTCTCGTCTCTGCTTTTACCTGCATAAGACTGAAACTGTGAAATGGGGCTGTGGTTGAAGGAAGAATGGTGAATGTTGAAGCTTACAACATACTGTTTCCTCAACTTAAAAATGAAATCAGTATAGGAAAAAACTTAAGATGTCTTAGATGCTTAAAATGGTATCTAAAGCATATAAGAAACCAGAAAAGTATTTTTCTTTAGGTCTTCAACTCCTAATGGGAATGCCTCAGCTGCCTATAAATTTCTTCTCCAGGAAGGATTATTTCTTAATGAATTATTATTGCAGGATAGCTATATTAGTACCAGAAAAAATGTACCTTACAGTCAACCAAAAAAAATGAATGTTGTACTGCATCAGTTTTTGAGACCACCTAGCACCCTTTTTCAAATGTTATCTGAACATTTTTCAAGCTTTTTCAGACAGCGTAAGAGATGAGGCACAAATGAGCAGAACAGGAGTTTGCAGGTAGCAGAAACAGGAAAGAATATTTAAATATGTTGAAAATGCACTCATAGAAATAAATAGTAGGGATGTGCAGAGCAAAATTTTATGTTCATATTTTTTATGTCCGAAAGGGGGTCCCACTTGCGGCCAATATGGACATAAAAAAAATCCAATGAGTTGGGTATATGTACATATGTGCAAAAAAAAAATTTAAACCCCCTCACCCTCCTTAATCCCCCCCCAGACTTACCACAACTCCCTGGTGATCGAGCGAGGAGTGAGGACGTCATTTCTGCAATCCTTGGCGAGAAGCATGTGACGTCGGTGGCACGTCGAGTGACGCGGCGTCACGTGATTCCCGGCTCGTTCGCGCCGGACGGCTCGTTCGGCCCAAAAAGAACTTTTGGCCAGCTTGGGGGGGTCAGGAGGCCCCCCCAAGCTGGCCAAAAGTTCTTTTTGGGCCGAACGAGCCGTCCGGCGCGAACGAGCCGGGAATCACGTGACGCCGGCGTCACTCGACGTGCCGCCGACGTCACATGCTTCTCGCCAAGGATTGCAGAAATGGCGTCCTCACTCCGCTCCATCACCATGGAGTTGTGGTAAGTCGGGGGGGGGGGGATTAAGGAGGGTGAGGGGGTTTACATTTTTATTTTGGCTCAACAATCGCGATTTCCCACATATCGAACATATCTATGTTCGATATGTGGGAAATCTGATCGTTTATGTCGAATCAATTTTTTAAGTAAAAAAAAAAAATGAGTTGCGTTTCACTAATGCGGTCAATCCGAATGCACACCCCTAATAAATAGTGTTGCAGAGCTATAACAGTCATTGCCAAAGCTAGAGTTACTCCTGCCTAAGAGGCCAATATAGTAAAAGCGCTCAAAAAATGTGCACTAAAGATTTAGGACCTGATTTTAAAAGCTCTCCGAACGTAGGACCTATTTTATAAAGGCCTGGCGACATACGTAAAGCCTTGGGACGCGTCTAAGTCCTGGGGCTTTACAAAAGGGATGGTCCGGAGGCGGGGCAGTCTGGGGATGGGGCGGGGTGGAGCCAGAAGCCTCCAGCACGCGACCATTTGCCGCTGTGCTGGGGGATTGCGTGCCGGCAGGCTGTTGGCGCGCGCAACCTGCGCCTGCCCCAAGGCAGGCGCAGAAGGTAAATTAAAATTTGGGGGGGGGGGGGGTTAGGATAGGGCTAGGGGGAAGGGTTAGGGGAAGGGGTGGGAAGGTTAGTTTAGGGGAGGGAACGGGGGAAGGCTGAGGGCGTCGGCCCGCGCAAGATGCACTAGTGTTCATCCCCTTGCCTAGCCAGTCAGGTTTTCAGGATTGTCACAAAGAATATACATGAGATAAATTTGCATACTTTGGGTCTCCAATGTATGCAAATCTATCACATACATATTCACTGTGGATATCCCAAAAACCCAGCTGGTTAGGTGTGTTTCCAAGAGAGGGTTGGGAAACAGTAATCTAGAGGTTCACCATGTAGCCATTGGAGGGTTACACTTCTGCCTGAAGTGACATGACTTTGGCACCAACCTGAGGGCCGTCAGTGCCTTGTTCTACAGCACAGAGCATGAGGGCCAGAGCAAATGGGCATAATTCCTGCCCTTTGGATCTTGTTGAACCCCCATGGATAGGGGAATTTGGGGGGTGGCCAGGAAGATTTCTGGGCCAGGCAATTTTTTACAAGGTGGGTCGGAGGCTCAGCCTGGGTCCAGCTCAGCCCAGCTGGGTAGGCCTGGGTCTCAGGGTTGTCTTTACAGAGCTGAAAGAGGGTTGGAGGACCTCAAAAAGGCCCATTTTGTTTTTGGCTTATTTTGGTTTTGTGGATTTTTGTTTATTTAATTTTTATTTGGTTCAGGAAACAAATCAAACTGGAATTAAAAAAACTTTAAATGAACAAAAAAATGACCCACCCCCAAACAAAAAAATAAACCCCAAAACAAAAAATAAAACCCCAAAACAAACATTTTTGACTTGCATATCCATAAAATTGTGTTTCACAGAAACTTTGGAGAGCTGGGATGCTGAAGAACTCTAGCAGAGTATCTGTACTGAATGCAGAGAGTCAGGAAGACAGTTGCCAATTGATAATACAGAAAAGGAATTTCTCTGCAAAAATTATCTATTTACTGTCTGCATTTCTGGGATAGTATCTGTCTGTAACTCTCTCCCTGGGTGAGGGGTAAAGCTCTGCTGGACCCATATACTGTAACTGCTTAAAGCTTGTTGTATTAAAAGTGCAGGGCTGTGCAATATATGTAAATTTGCAACTCTGATATTGAAGGAAAATCTTTTCCTGGTCTACCCCCTAAAATATTAGCAGGCTGACTTTTATCTTAGCTGTCATAAGAAGCCAGAATCTTATGAGTAAATTTTCAAAGGGGTTTCGTGAATAAACAAAGGCTTGTTCATGCATATGTTTAAATATGAAAAAGTCTAGCCCAAATGCTAATAAGGATTGTATGGAATTGTCCGGGGAAACCTCATAAGGTGCCTACAATAGGCTATTTTGGTGCCTATGTGGCTACTATGACTCCAACCCCACCACTGTGGATGTCAGACTAGTTTATAATCATTGGTTGCCCCAGACGGGATGATGCTTTACTGATTGTTTATAAAGCTAAATTTTGAGTCCAGTATGAGTCCACTACTGTGGATAAAAGTGCTGGTATACAAAAGTCTCATTATACCACATACATCATTTCCTTTAACACAGAATCGACGGGATTTTTTACGTTAAAGCTCAGCGTTTCACTGCCGCCAACTGTCAATACCAGGACAGCCGGATGCGCAGACTGAGATCACACACGTAAGTCTTGTAAAAGTTCTTTACAACCACAGTATTTGTCGGCCTATGGACATTTCTTTTATACTTTTTGCATTATCTTTGTAGCGAGCCAAGAGTCTTTACCGTGGAAGCGCATTGACCATAATTTATTTATTTATTTATTTTTAGATTTTTATATACCGGTGTTCCTGTATGAAATACAAATCACATCGGTTTACATTGAAACTGAACATAATTAACAGAGTGAGTGTCTTTTTTCCAGTCTATTGCTGTTCATCAGTAGATGTTTATGCAGCACTTCAAGGATTGTATTAATTTGATATTGTTTCAGGCATTTCTTTCCAGCCGAGATTTACATGCAGATTCCAGGTCTATAAGTGATTCCCTGAGGAAGAACTCCCATTCGAAACATTGCAGTGTCAGGACTGTTACACTTGCTGCATGAAGATGTCCGATTATAATCTTGGCGCCAAAACAGTGAGCATAATACAGTCTGGTATAACGAGACTTTTGTATACCAGCACTTTTATTCACAGTAGTGGACTCATACTGGACTCAAAAGATAGCTTTATGAAAAATCAGTAAAGCATCATCCCGTCTGGGGCAACCAATGATTATAAACTAGTCTAACATCCACAGTGGTGGGGTTGGAGTTGTAGTAGCCACATAGGCACCAAAATAGCCTATTGTAGGCACCTTATGAGGTTTCCCCGACGATTCCATACAATCCTTATTAGCATTTGGGCTAGACGTTTTCATATTTATTGATATTTCATAAGTGTCTAGCATTTCTGGATCCTTTATTTTCATGCATATGTTTGGCGTACGTTCGCACAAATGATTTCCAGAACAGGCTGAGTATGCGCATGCATGAGCATTCACAGGGAAAAGTATGTAAAAAGAGGGCATGTTTGAGCGTGTTGTTACATAGTTCGAATGTTCACCTATACTGTGTTATGTTTGAAGGAATATATGTGTGAACATCATCAAGTATACGCAAATACTTTTACACCTACCAATTAATGCACCAAATTCAAACATGCATTGTCTTTTTCAATCTGGTGTTTGGTGTACTGGCTTCTCCCAGTGAGCAGAAAAAGCAGCATCTTAAAGGCAGAGGAAGAAGGGGCAGGTGGCTAACTGGTAAATCATTGTCATTGCCCAGAAATGTTTTTCTTTTTGTTGGGTATATAATGTTTTGTACTTTTTTTTGTCTGGTTTGTCCTTCTGTTTGATATTGGGTTTGCTTCTGTTCTTTGGGGAGCCTTTCAGTAAATGGTACTGCATGTCCGAGAGTGTGTGTGTCTGATGAGTGGGGCTGACAGAGGGCAGATGGGTCAGACTGTGTTGTATGTCTGGGCTGTGAGTATGACTCACTGGAGAAGACTGGGCCAAATTGGGGGGGGGGGGGATTTCAGGGTGAGATTATGTCACTGGGACATTCTACCTGAGTATTATAAACTTATGATACTCAGGACATAATGTCTGAGGAAGGAAAAGAACAAAGAAAGAGGAGGAGGAGATACCCCTTGGAAAGAATAAACAGGACCAGGGAACAGTTTTTAGATTTGTCTAAGGATCAAGTCTTATGGAGTATTATAGCTATGTCAGCAGTTACAGCAGAACCTTCCACTCGGAGAGTCCACACTGTGCTAGTACTAGGGGTGTGCATTCGTTCCCTACGAATTGGGAATCCGCAACGTATAGGGCCCTATTCATTGTATTCATGGGGAAGTGAAATATATTGCGATTCCCCACGAATACAACAAATCTTTGCCGAATTATTCGGCCACCTAAAGGAGCCAATTTAAACAAACCCCCCACCCTCCTTACTCCCCAAGACTTACCAAAACTCCCTGGTGGTCCAGCGGGGGGTCTGGGAGTCATCCCCTGCACTCATACCCTTGGCTGCTGGTTTCAAAATGGCGCCAATAGCCTTTGACCTACTAAATCACAGAGGCTACCGGTGCCATTGGTCAGCCCCTGTCACATGGCCATCGGCGCCATCTTGTGCTCCTACCATGTGACAGGGGCCGACCAATGGCACCGGTAGCCCGTGTGACATAGTAAGGGTAAAGGCTATCGGCGCCATTTTGATTACTGGCAGCCATCGGCCTGAGTGCAGGAGATCGCTCCCGGACCCTACACTGACCCTCATATGTCTGATCATCCCAACTCACAACTGAACTCTCATCTATCAACCTCAACTCCTTCGCTCCATCCAGAACCTTCACACCCTTCTCATACATCTTAATAATACTTTCTGGACTTGAATTGTTTAATTTCTGTCAAATGTTCACTTTGTTATACTGTTAATCAACTACTAAGTAAATGCACACTTTGTAAACCGTTATGATGGCTCTACCGAATGACGGTATATAAAACTCATCAAATAAATAAATAGAAACAACAACAAATTATGACGTATTTTTACCAAATTTCATGGTTCCCTTCTGTTCTGAGGGCTATCAACTGCACTTATGACCCTAGAAGGCCACTACAGGCCATGAAGCCACATTCTGCAACCCCAAGTGCTTCCACTCCTTCAATATGCCGGTGGTCTGGGATGCCAAGGTACACATAGTACCCAGGTTTCCAGGATCCTATCACTATGCTTACATCTTCTCACTGTCAGGAATTCGTTACCACTTCCAGGAAGGTCTCATCATAGAAACATAGAAATGACGGCAGAAGAAGATCAAACGGCCCATCCAGTCTGCCCAGCAAGCTTCATACATTTTTTCTCTCATACTTATCTGTTTCTCTTAGCTCTTGGTTCTATTTCCCTTCCACCCCCACCATTAATGTAGAGAGCAGTGATGGAGCTGCATCCAAGTGAAATATCTAGCTTGATTAGTTAGGGGTAGTAGGGGTAGTAACCGCCACAATAAGCAAGCTCCACCCATGCTTATTTGTTTTACCCAGACTATGTCATACAGCCCTTATTGGTTGTTTTTCTTCTCCCCTGCCGTTGAAGCAGGGAGCTATGCTGGATATGCGTGAAGTATCAGTTTTTTTTTCTCCCCTGCCATTGAAGCAGAGAGCTATGCTGGATATGCGTGAAGTATCAGTTTTTCTTCTCTCCTGCCGTTGAAGCAGAGAGCTATGCTGGATATGCGTGAAGTATCAGTTTTTCTTCTCCCCTGCCATTGAACCAGAGAGCTATGCTGGATATGCGTGAAGTATCAGTTTTTCTTCTCCCCTGCCGTTGAAGCAGAGAGCTATGCTGGAAATGCGTGATGTATCAGTCTTCTCCCATGCCGTTGAAGCAGAGAGCCATGCTGGATATGCATCGAAGTGAAGTATCAGGCACATTTGGTTTGGGGTAGTAACCGCCGTAACAAGCCAGCTACTCCCCGCTTTGTGAGTGCGAACCCTTTTTTCTTCTCCCCTGCCGTTGAAGCAGAGAGCTCTGCTGGATGTGTGAAGTATCAGTTTTTCTTCTCCCCTGCCGTTGAAGCAGAGAACTATGCTGTATATGCATTGAAAGAACTATGCTGTATATGCATTGAAAGTGAAGTATCAGGCTTATTTGGTTTGGGGTAGTAACCGCCGTAACAAGCCAGCTACTCCCCTCTTTGTGAGTGCAAATCCTTTTTTCCACATTTCCTCTTGCTGTTGAAGCTTAGAGCGATGTTGGAGTCTCAGTAAGCATGTGTATGTTTATTGAATAAGGGTATTGTGTCTCCAGGCAGTAGCCATGATTCTGGCGAGTCACCCACTCTTCATTGGCGGCCTCTTCACTTTATGGATCCACAGTGTTTATCCCACGCCCCTTTGAAGTCCTTCACAGTTCTGGTCTTCACCACATCCTCCGGAAGGGCATTCCAGGCATCCACCACCCTCTCCGTGAAGAAATACTTCCTGACATTGGTTCTGAATCTTCCTCCCTGGAGCTTCAAATCGTGACCCCTGGTTCTGCTGATTTTTTTCCTACGGAAAAGGTTTGTCGTTGTCTTTGGATCATTAAAACCTTTCAAGTATCTGAAAGTCTGTATCATATCACCTCTGTTCCTCCTTTCCTCCAGGGTGTACATATTTAGATTCTTCAATCTCTCCTCGTACGTCATCCGATGAAGATCCTCTACCTTCCTGGTCGCCCTTCTCTGTACCGCTTCCATCTTGTCTTTGTCTTTTTGTAGATACGGTCTCCAGAACTGAACACAGTACTCCAGGTGAGGCCTCACCAAGGACCTGTACAAGGGGATAATCACTTCCCTTTTCTTACTCGATATTCCTCTCTCTATGCAGCCCAGCATTCTTCTGGCTTTTGCTATCGCCTTGTCACATTGTTTCGCAGACTTCATATCATTAGACACTATCACCCCAAGGTCCCTCTCCTGCTCCGTGCACATCAGCCTTTCCCCCCCCATCAAATACAGTTCATTCGGATTTCCACTCCCCATATGCATGACTTTGCACTTCTTGGCATTTAATCTCAGCTGCCATATCTTCGACCACTCTTCCAGTTTCCTTAAATCCCGTCTCATTCTCTCCACTCCTTCCGGCGTGTCCACTCTGTTGCAGATCTTAGTGTCATCCGCAAAAAGACAAACCTTACCTTCTATCCCGTCCGCAATGTCGCTCACAAAGATATTGAACAGGACCGGTCCCAACACCGATCCTTGCGGTACACCACTTAAAACTGCTCTCTCTTCAGAGAAAGTACCATTTAGGGTTGGATTCTAAGTAGGTATGCTGTGCTCACTACAATGACACAGCAACTAACCTCTGTTCTTTTCTCTCCCTCTGTTTCACGGTGGTCTTACCACTTTGGCCCAGGAATCCTGCTCTAGCCTGTACTAGAGAATAGCCTTACTGACTACTAGCTTGGGATATCTCACTGCTCTGCCTTTTCCCCTATATGTGATAGAGAATATCCAGTCAAAATCTGGCTCATGATCCTGCTGGCATTCCCACAGACTGCAGCAGATTTGTGCTACAACAGAACCCACCAGCAGACTATGGCAGTCATGGAACTTTTGTCCTGCTCAAAACATGTTTCCATTGCCTGCACAGATCATGAGGGATATGTTCTTTATAAAACAACAGAGGTCTGTAACATCTTTCTAGTCTGCTACATGCTTCATAACTTGGCCAAAAGCTGAGGCTTGCTTCCTCCATAGGGACAAGAATCTCATCTTACAGTGTCCAATGATGAAGAGGAGAAGGAAGTGGCATATGAGATAAGTGAAGAGGAATTGAAGGAGATACATCGTCATTCTCATCAGCAGCTTGTAGAGGAAAGGAATACTCTGCTACAAAAGAATTTCTGAAGGCAAAAGGTGCATCTATTAACAAAATAAGGGACATTTGTGTATAGCATTCAAATTCAAATTATTGTTTCCTTGAATCTTCTCTCCTTTGGGGGGATGTCTCAGCTATCTTGGGATGCCCAAGCCTGGTGCTTCTGCGCAGCAGTGTGTGGTCATTACTTAGAGTGCTTTTGAAGGCCATGGATACTGAAGGCTGTAAGTAGCAAGTAGTTATCGCAGTAAGAGGGCTCCAGTGGCAAGAGTGTCTCGTGAGAGCTGACATTAGGGGAGCCAGAGGATGAAAGCCTAGCAACACGAGTTTGCTTTTTCTCTTCAGCTGTGTACATGATGAAGCTATCCCTGTATCAGCAGAGGGATATATTCCCATCTGTGTCATCAGAGAAGGAAAAGCCTTCTTCTGAGGTGGTGGAGGCATTGTTGGAGGAGGCATCCTTCAAGGTGGTAGAGCCATAGAAGGTTGAGGCAGAATTAGAAGTGTCAGTGGACACACACAGGAAGAGCCTCCCACTGGGTTGGCATAACTACAACTGGTAGAGGAACATGCCATGGTGGTGGTGGTGGTGGTAGGGGGGAGGCTGTGGCTATGGCTGGCATGGAGGCAGCTGCTAAAATATCTCCAGACAGAAGTCCCATGGCATCCAGCCAACACCCTGTATCTCTTGTCTTTCACCCTGCACCTTTCTGCACCATTTCCTTGTGGCTCTGTATGTCTTGCCTTATGCCTACAGGCAGGTTTGCCACTCTGTCATTTTGAAAAAGCATGTGGCTCTCAGCTGCAGTGCAAGGAACATCAGTTCTTGGAGAAAAACCAGCCTCTTCCATTTCTCTGCTTTCCCCTTCAGCAACATCTTGTTGTAAAACATCTGGAGTAGATGGTTCAGAATAGGAGGGCAAGGCTTGTCCAGTGACAAAGCCTGGGTGTATCCTCATTTTTTGGCATATCCCACTAATGCTCTTTTCGGTCAGCTGCAGACTCCGCAGATGCCTTCTCTTCAGACTCACTCTGTTCCTCTGGACTTTCCTATAGCACTCTTGGAAACTACCAATCCCTTTGCAGGCCACTGGATTCTGGCCCATTGAGTCATATTGTGTGTCATTCCCTGCAAGAAGTTAAAATATATAGAAAAAGTCAGTAGAGATAGTTTTTCTGGCCTTCTCTTTTCTCATCCACTGGACTTTCCTTATAGGCATGGAAAGCACCTAAATGGGCCCCACTCAATAGTGTCCAGCTATTCATTGTCTTAGGTGTCTAAGTTACCATTATGCATTTTTTGGCCTTTGCCTATAAGCATGAACGGAAAAAGGACATCAGCTAGGTGTTGCCCATTACTGCAGACCCTATCATCCTTTTGGACCATAGACTATCTCTATAAACGATATACAGTATGCCTTTCTTAAAAAGATTGCTCACCTTGTTACCCTTGAGAGTATGATGTGTCCAGCTCACCAACCCCTTTCACTGTAGCCTCTGAAATGTTGCTAAGGATCATCTGTTCTGCTTGGTGAGGTTTATCTGGCTGGCAGGCTACTCTGCCCTCATTGTGGCCTATTTCTCCTTGACCTTGTGTCTAAGGTCTTGCCAGTTGACTGAGAGCTTGCACATTTCTGTTATTGTGGAAAAGAGCATACATTTTATGGCAGATTTTCTCCAAGGTTTGCTCTTTTCTATAGGATCCTACTTTCCTGGGCTCCTTCCCATACAACATGGCCTGGACCTGCATGAGCTCTGTGAAAAGAAGATCAATTTCCCCTAGCTAGAAGTTAGGTTTTCTAAGCAGGGATCCCTTCACTTTAGGCATGGTAAGTTAGGAAGATAGGCTATGAGACCTACCCTTATATATCCACATTCACACGTAAATGAGGTGAAATAATGCGTATAAGGAGGTAGGTTATATGCACATAAAATGTAAACCTCTATTTTTATAAAATAGCATTATTTAGCATGGAACCTGAATACTCATACATTAGCATTATAATAAAATGGTATACGTGTGTTATTTTCTTATATATTGTGTGAGGATTTGGCCAATAAGGTAAATATTTGGTTTAAGGAATTCAAGGCATGTATGGATGATTCATTAATTATCAGAAGCCTTTTCCTTTCTTATAGTGACCTTAGCTCTTTACCTCTATAACTGGTATTGAACCAGAGATAGTAAGGCCTCTCAATCACCAATAAACAATCTTTTTTTTCATTACAGTATGAGCCCTGTGTATTAAAAGACATTCTGTATTTAATGTATTTTAAGTCTGGCTTGGAAGCAGCTGAGGAAACTGACAGTTCTGACCCTGCTTCAGGAGATTTCCATCAAAGTTTGAAGAGTTGCTTTGTGTGTGTCCTTCTCCAATATAAGGGTTGCAGGTAAGTGTAAGGAACAGGTGATGGAGCTTTAATGAGAAAGCCTTCACATATTCCTTTTGTCTACATGTCTTGTAGAAGACAGGGGCCCAGGGGAAAACCTCTAATAAGCTGACCTCCATTAGCATGTGGGGTTTCCAGCATGGCGATGAAAGGATTTCCAGCTGAAAGCTGAGAGCTTTGTGGTGGTTAGATGGCCCCTGCCTTGAAGGAGAACCAGTGTAAGCAGGGAAAAGGTAAGGATTGGGCCTGCAGTTGCATCAGCCTCCTGTTGAACTCCAGGTTGTCATTCATTTCTGTGGGGTAAGACTTGATTTGTGTCCTATTACTTTCATTGACATAACCAGTTTTTGAGAGATAGAGGTGAATGATTAAAACTTGTTGCAGACAGTTTCTGTTGAAAGGAACTCCCACCTGCACATTTATATGACATTTCTTCTCTGATGGAAGGTTTCCTGTTGTTGAAAGGGCCACTAAATTTCAGCTCCTTGTCTCCCCCATTGTTTGATGTTATTAGTGGTAAAGCATACAATATGTTTCCCTCTACAGGCTATAACATTGTTGGTGGGTGGGCCACACTCACATCTCTAGCACTTGGAGGAGGAAAGACCTAAGCGATGACTTACAGCTCTGATGTGATGTACTCATTACAGCAAGGACATTCAGGTGAGCTAGGTACAAAATGGTGAACCAATTACATAAGAACTTAACTGTGGCAGTTATAAGGGTAGATGAGTGGAGGAGAAAGGTTAGGAGAAAGGGCAGCATGCCTAGCTACTTGCAGGACAGTGTGTTGATGTAAAAATGAGCGTAGTAGCCTGTTTAAAAAGGGGCTTGATTCTGGGATGACATGGAACATTGCATGCAAAAAAAAAAAAGACACCACACACAAAATGTAAAAATAATAAAAATGTTATCAAAATATAAAATTTAAAACAATTTATATAATGTGAAACAGATGAAAGGTAGAATGAAAGGATAAACTAGGTATATAACTATTTACAAAAAGTAAAGGGCCCCAGAGACCTCAGAAGGGCAGATCCTGATAAGCCTAAGGATGTGGTGATTGTAGTAGTTGCTGTATGCCCAGTAGCTGAAGTGTCATGAGGCCCTCTTGAGCTTGCACTTGTCACTCTATGACATCCACAGAGAGGCAGAACATTCCCTGGTAAGCATATTTTGAGTAGATTCTAATGCCCTACTTACTACTTTATTTGGTTTGTGAGTGCATTAATACACGTGCTTCACGCGCATGTTATAAAATCGTGCGTAGATTTGTGCGCCCACGCGTAGTTTTTAAAATCTGGCCCTAAGGTTTTTCCCATAGACATAAAATGAGAGAAAAGCCTTACTGAATCTGGGAAGAGGCCTCAGAAAGACAAAACCTGCATAAAATAATCATAGGACAACAAAGCAACTGGCTAAGCAAACACATAGTAACACACAATCCAAGATGGAATTTACGATTTAGGAATAAAGGCCTCCTCAAGCTACCTCACGCAAGAATCACAAGACTAAACACAACACGTGAGAGAGCCATATCCATCGCCTGCCCCAAACTAAGGAACGCTTTACCAACTGGAATAAGAACTCAACCAAACATAAAAATGTTCAAAAAAGATTTAAAAACCTGGCTGTTCATGAGAGCCTACTCAAACTCACTCAATCAGCCACCAGGCACATCAAACACGCAACCTAACAACATAAAAAAGATACATCCCCAGCTAAGTAATATGAATGCATTGGAAATACTTTGGCAATCTATATAAATAAAAATGTTAAATAGTTTGGACAAAATTGCTAATCTCAGAAACCACTGAACCGATTGCTTTCAAATTTGGACACAACCTTCATTTCGCATACAGGAAGGTTCTTCTGTACTTACATTACAGATATGTCACACCTGTGACAGGTAAAATAGGTTTAAAGATTTTTTCCAGAAAACATCGACATCTGCTGGATGTAAGCGCCATCTGTTACACCTTACACTAACACACGCTACACTAATCATTTTGCCAGTCCAGGTCCATGTTTCACTTCCATTTTAACACATTCGCACACTTTTTTTGCCGGAAGATAACTATTTCCTTTATAGATAAAATACACCCACCACCCTCCTCACACCCCCCACACACATGCCAAATTGATTTACTTCCCACAGCCTCCCACCACACACAAAAACACCCTCCTCACACCCCCCACGCACATGCCATTTTTACTTACTTCCCACACCCTCCGAGCACACACAAACCCGGACAAAAGTCCAGGCTGCTCCAGCGGGGGGCCAGGACCGATCCAGGACACATCGCATGCACTACGGACGTTGCCTGCCAGCAATCAAAATGGCGCCGGCGGACCTTTCTCTTACTAGGCCACTCGGGGACACCAATGGTGGCAGTAGCCCATGTGACATAGTAAGGGTGAGGGCCCCTTGGCACCATTTTCAGGACTGGCAGCCGGCGGCCCTTTGCCCTTACTATGTCAGAGGACCTACCGCTGCCATTGCTCCACCCCACTGACATAGTAAGGGCAAAGGGCCATCGGAACCCATTTCAGTGCTCGCAGCCGATGGACCAACTCCAATACATCGCTCCCGGACCGCTCCTGAACGCCCGCTCCACCGACTGACTTTTTTTTTTTTGGTCTTGGGGGGTCTGGAGGGTGGGGGGTGGTAATGAATTTATTGCGGACATCTTGGGGAGGGGTCACGAGGGGGGGAAGGTTTCATTCATTTGGCAACTCTGGGGGGGGGCAGGGGGGCTACTGTTTTTCGCAGGGCTCGGGGAGGGGGGGCAGGAGAGTGTGGGGTGGTTAGTTTAAGAGAACGTTTCTCATAGGGTTGTTTTTTGGGGGAAGGGTGAGGTTCATACACAAATACATACACTAAACTTGCACGATCTCAGGAACGCACCAAAATAGCCCTCCCCAGACCACAAAACAAATTTGGGAGTGCAAATTTGGTTAGGCACTCCCCTATTTGGCTACATAACGCGCACAGACACCCAGGGACAGATTACATGTAGCACCAACAATTTTAATTTCCCAGGTCTTGGGGGAGGGGGCAGGAGGGGGGGTTATTATTTGATTTAAAGGGTTGGGATTGGGGGTTTTTTTTGGGGGTGGGGGGGTTCCCACAGAAATAGAAAGACAAAAGTTTTCTGATCTGCAGGGTAGGCAGTAGGCGGGGGGAAGTGACAGTGACAGGAGGGAGAATGAGGGGGGAGGTGAGTGTCAGGGGAGGGAGAATGTGGGGAGAGGTGAGTATGAGGGGAGAGAGTTGGAGTGGGGACAGGGGAAGGAAGGGGGGTGAGTGACCAAGGGGGAGGAGGATGAGTGACTGAGGTAAATGAGCAAGGGGAAGGGGAAGGGATGGAAAAGAACCTGACTCTGCCACTGCAACGCGTGGCGGGGTACCGCTAGTAAGAAATACTTTGACAATAAGAAAAACTTACAGTATGTAAGAGCGTATAGGAAATATCTTTGCAATAGGATATAACTTGCAGTATGTAACACTTTGCAGTATGTGTCACTTTTCATGTCTACAGTATTTAACACTCTGCAGCATGTAACAACTTGCAGTATGTAATAGCTTGATGAGCAAGAATCTAGCAGATGCTTCTAACCTACACCACGTGATATGACTATGTGATGATAATGTTGTAATTTGTTGCATGTTTCTGTAAACCGTTCTGATGGCGAAACCAAATGACAGTATACAAAACACATTACATACATACATAAATAAATAAATAAATAAATAAATAACTATGTGGATGATTAACTCATTAGATGTGGGCAAGGAGGCAGAACAAAGTCTGGTAATGAAAAGTATAGGGAGGTTCCACCTCTAGAACACTGCGAATATCTTAGTTTGGTCCTACATGAATAACTATTTGAGTCTTACCAAACAGTATTGAGTAAATTTTCAAAGAGGTAACGCATGTAAAAATTAGCATACATACGCATAAGTAACTTGTATTCGTGTATATGCTATTTTATAAACATTAAAGGTATGTGTATATTTTCTGTTTCTTGAGCACATTGTTGCAGATGTGGACCTTTAGACCAAAGGAGAGTTGGTGCAACCTGCAGAAGGAGCTGACAGTAGCAGAGGCCCAAATGGAACTTCACCAGTACCAGCTCACGATCCCTTTAGGTTGAGCCCTCGGGTACCGGGGCTGGCTTGGCCTTAGGTGCAGGCCTCTGTGGAGGTGAAGATTCATCGCAATGAAATTGTTGCAGGCCAGCATGGAGCAGGAAGCAGAGTGATGATGATCAGCAGTCAGGACAGGCAGATTCAGGCTGTGGTCAGAGGCAGGCAGTGTGCTCACAGTGTTGTGGTTCAGGCAGAGATCTGGGCAGGCGGAGGTCAATCAGGAGTGGAAGCAGGCAGTGGTAAGGGGGTAGGCAGAGGTCAAGCCGCATCGAGGTCCAATTCAAGGTCAAGCCAGAAGTCTGGTTCGAAGTCAAAGCCAGAAGTCCAGTTTGAAAAGACGAGGAAAAGAGCAGAAAGGAGGATGAGGGCCCACAGAAGCAGGATGAGATGCTGAAGATAGATGAAGGAAAGAATGACCACGAAGACAGGAAATCAGGAGACCAACTAGACTGCTAAGGAACCAGGAACAGGACTCAGGAACGACACACAGCAGAAATCAGGAAGCAGAAACCAGGATAATGGAGGCAGATCACTACTCCAGGAGTCGTCGACATATTACCAGGCACTGGAGGGGCATCCAAAGAAGATTTAAATAGTGCAGGAGTCCTGTTGTCATTGGGTTTCCTGCTGCTGGTCCTTTAAGTTCAGCGTGGGCATCATACGTGTGTGCTAAGGGAGTCACTGCATAATTTATAAAATTCTAGGATAAATCTCCACTTACATGCACAAATCCAATAAATTAAAAAGGTTTGAAAGTTATCCTCCTTGAGGAACAACTGAATATCCCCTTTTACTACAGTAGTTAGGAAAACCTGATATTCAGTCACTTTTTGCCTAGTAGAGACCCAAATCTCCAAAGCTGAATCAATACCTGTATTTACTGTACAATTACAGGGATGATCCTAAAAAAGTCACATTGGGGCTGATATAATAAGACCCATGGTGAAACTGGCGCTAGTTATCAGCACATATTTTTTTTAGTGCGCGTAACAAAAGCAAGCGTCTCCACAAGATATAATAAAGGACAGGTATGCAAATAATATGCGTGCAGAAAATCCATGCAAAAGTGGAACCGACGCAAAGATGTGCTCAAAAAAGCATGTTCACAGCCCTATGTAATAATCCGCGCAGAAACCCATGCTGAAACCTGCATTAATGTGGAGACCTGTGAGTGATTCTCGGGATGAAAGTCTTCCCTTTTACAATACAGTGAAAAAGTGGGTGGCTAGAGAAATGTCTAATCCTTTCATGTTCTTATATTTATTTTTTTACTTATATCACACTTTTTGGCACTTCAAAGTAGATTATACTCAGGTATTGTAGGTATTTCCCTATCCTCAGAGGATTTACAATCTAACCTCTAGATTCATCAAAATGCTATAAATATTAGAGATGTGCATTTGTTTTTGCCGAATTGGAGAATTGCAACGAAATTGTCCAATTCGGCATGTTTCAGGGAGCCTGAAAAAAATCAGGATTTTCCCGTTTTTTCGCAAAAATTTGTTTTTCCGATTAGTGCGCACTAACGGGAGTCAGTGCGCGCTAACTCCCGTTACTGCGCACTAACAAAAAGTAACAAAAAGTAACAAAATCTAACGGTTTTTGTTAGTGCGCACTAACGGGGTGTTAGTGCGCGCTAACGGGGAGTTAGCGCGCACTAACTAAAAATCGATTTTTCGCGAAAAAAAAGACCCGAACCAAAAAAACCCGATATTTTCCATGGCGTTTAAAAAAGAAGAATGACACAAACACAAAAAACGATGCACATCTCTAATAAATATAGCAAAAATAGTGCCTGCAACAAAAAATGGGCATGGTTAGGAAAATTGTAGAGTTACTGCATTGCATAGATAAATATCGGAATGCATGGCATACTAAAGGGTACATTTTTAAAGGTGTGCGCGCATGACTATGTACACGTTTCCCGGCACGCACACATGGACGTGCTGGCACACGCATTTTATAAAATCTGCGCCAAAGCATGCCTGTTATAAAATAGCCGTGTCCATGTTTGCACGCCAGGAAGCGTGCACACATGGATACGCGAGCATAAGTTTAAAAATCTACCCTGATATGTATATATATTTATTTAAAGCATTACAAGCTTTAATTTAAAATATTAAAGGTAGAAACTGAAGTAATGCTTATCTATAAAACTTATGTATATAGCCCACAAATGAAAAAATACTTTTATGGAATTAGTCCAAATGAACTGCTCTGCAATTCTTTTCATACTTGTTTTAATATAGGATATGATTTTTTTTTCAGGTGATGAAAGTCAGTCATTATATTTCTGTCACAAAAGAAACATAGAAACATAGAAATGATGGCAGAAGAAGACCAAACGGTCCATCCAGTCTGCCCAGCAAGCTTTCACTTCCCCCCCCCCCCCCCCCATACTTATCTGTTTCTCTTGTCCCTTGTAAGTTACTTTTTGTTCTATTTCCCTTCCACCCCACCATTCCTTCCACCCCCGCCATCAATGTAGTTAGCAGTGCTGGAGCTGCATCTAAGTGAAGTATCTAGCTAATTGTTTAGGGGTAGTAACCGCCGTCATAGCAAGCTACTCCCAAATGTTTCTAAATTCTCATATGAGATGATTTGAGCCAACAGTAGGTTACTACTGAAGATTGGACAAGAGTCTCATAGCTGTTTAATGATAGATTTTGTAATCTAAAGGGCGGATTTTCAGAAGGCCACACACGTAAAATCCGGTCTTTACATGCGTGGCCGGGCCTAGCACACACCGAGCCTATTTTCAAAAAGGCCCGGCCACGCACGGAAAGGCCAGTATGCGCATAAGCGCAGGCCTTTCTGAAAGGGGCAGACCGGGGGGCATGTTCTGGGTGGGGCGGGGCTAAAAGTGCCTGGTAGAGCAGCCATTTGCCGCTGTACCGGGGGATCACGGGCCAGCAAGGTGCAAGTGCGCAACTTGCTTCTGCTCCTTTGCAGGAGCAAAAGGTTAGTTAAAAAAAATTAGGAGTAGTTAGGATAGGGATAGGGGGAAGGCAAGATAGGGGAAAGGGAAGGGAGGATAGGGTAGGGGGTTGGGAAGTTCCCTCCCAGTCCGCTTCTTAATTGGAACGGTCTGGGAGGGAACTGGGGAAGGCCCCGATGCGTTGGCGTGCGTATTTGCAAATTATACCCCCCCCCCTTGCACGCAACGACCCAAACTTTTATAACATGCGTGCACTATGTTATAAAATCGCACATCGACATGTGCACACAGGGTAGCACAGGAGATAGTGCATGCAAATAATCTCATACATATTCATTAGGGATACCCTGAAAACCCGACTGGCTCGGGGCCTATAGGACTGGTTAGAGCACCCTTGAGTTAGACAGATAAGTTTATCCAGCTAACTTTAGACTGCTGAATAGCTGCTCTAACTTATCTGATTAACAGGTTCCTAACATCAAATGTGATCGTGTAACTCAGGTTTTAATGTCAGAAATAACGTGTGTGTGTGTGTATATATGAGAGAGAGAGAGAGAGAGAGAGAGAGAGAGAGAGAGAGAGAGAGAGAGAGAGAGAGAGAGAGAGAGAGAGAGAGAGAGAGAGAGAGAGAGAGAGAGAGAGAGAGAGAGACCAATATGTTACTTAGCTATGTACCACTGTAAGAGGGGGCACTTTTAACTCAGGGTAGAGTAGGTTTGGGGGACAGTTTTACATACACAGTCAGAGGTACGAACAGCAAAGCTGACATCAGTGAAGATTTTTTCTCATTTGGAGTGATGAAAGGTAAAAGAGAAGTTGATTTGTACAATGTAGTCTCTATCTAGCATGATTGCAGCTAGGTAGAGAGTGCATCAAGATAGATAGAGAGTACATTGTACAAATCAACTCCTCTTTTACCTTTCTTTGCGCCAAATGACAGAAAATCTTCAGTGATATCAACTTTGCTGTTCATGCCTCAGACTGTGTATGGAAAACTGTCCCCCAAACCTACCCCACCCCGAGTTAAAAGTGCCCCTCTTACAGTGGTGCAAATAGCAAAGTTTCATAGTGCTTTCTTTCAGAGGTGCTCTCTCTCTCTTGCTCTCTCATGTGGTATGATAATATGTTTGCTATATTTATAGATTTTTGATGAATCAAGGTCTTAGCTGGATAAGTCTAAATATTGCAACATATCCATTAGGGCCTGATTCACTAAGGCTTTTCTCCCATTCTATGTCTATGGGAAAAATGCTTAGAGAATCAGGCCCTTATGTTAGCTGCATAAGTAACTCCACCTCCTGTCCCACCCATTACTTAGACAGCTAATTACTTAGTTGGATAAGTACTTAACCAGCTAAATGGTGGCCATTAAACACGGCTGGATATTCAGATGCAGCCACTTTGCAGGATAAGTCAAAACTTACTCAGCTAAGTAGTGCTGAAAATCCACCTCAAAAAAGAGCAAAGAGATGAGCTTTCAAAAGCAAGTTAAAAATAAAAATTGCCCTAATTGGCGAGGGAGAGAAAGCCAGTTCCAAATAGGAAGGGGGTGATAAGAGTGCAGAAAATAGAAGGAAAACAGCCTAAAGGAAGCTACAGAGTGGATGGCAGCCATTAACAGAAAAGGCAAGAATGAAGCGCCAGTAGAAAAGAGGGCGAGAAAAAAAGGAAGACTGGAAGGACAGGACCAAGAATACAATGCAATGTATGCTGTAATTTGTATTGTGATATACGTCCATGAAATATTATCATCTTTCTATGATTATGGCTATTATACAAAGTCTCTTTGGGGGCAATGTTGAATAGCCCATGTTGTTTGCAGTGTATATGGGCACTTTTAGCTTGGACACATTGCAGCCTGTTTTCAAAGGGAGACTAGACTACCCACTTTGTTTCACTATGAATAATAGCAAGAACAAAGTATTTGCGGTACAATTTCTGTTTACTTTGAACCTACTATTTTTTGCAATAAGGATGTGCATTAATTTGCAAATAAAATGAAAAAAAGTAATGAAACATCTTTAATTCTTTTTAATTTAGATTCCACTTTTTGATTTGTAAACAAAGGGAAAAAATCCCTCTGAAATTACCTCTCCCCCCCCCCACCCAAAAACATAAGCAAAATGAACAGAGCCCCCGTGGAAAAATAATTGGCTGGAAAACAAAATAACTGGCTGAAAAACCTCCACAATGAAAAGAGTTTTGGCTTCCATCTCCCTATTGTGTGGGCAGCTGAATAGGGAGATGGGGGGAACATATATGTATTTGAAAATTGCATGTACACATGCTGTACTCTTCTCCAGTCCTAACTGTGCTCACAGAAATACCTCTTTTGAACCCAACAAAAGTTCTTATACTGTGGAAGCCCACGCATACTTTTAGTTGACCAGAGGGTAATTTTCAGCCAAGCTATTTTACTTGGATAAACAATTTTAAAATTTGTCCATATTAATAAAAATGTGGGTGTTCTATCAAACCAATGTCAGCTTTTTTTCCCTAGCTATTTAACCTTTAGAAGTAAGTTGAATACCAGTCTGAAAAGTTAAAGTTGACGAGTCACTTACCAGGTTTCCTACAGTAAGCACATGGTTGAATGTATCAGTCATTGGATAATGTTCCATGGCCATAAACAATGTATTCAAGACAATGCAGATTGTAATAGCAAGGTCCACAAATGGATCCATCACAAACAAGTTAACAAGATGCTTTACTTTTAGCCAATTATCTCCACAATCCCAGATCAAAAATGTGTTGGCAAATTTATACCAGCAAGGTGGGCATTTCTCTCTGGATTCTTCAAGTTCTAGAAAATGTATTAAAAAAAAAAACCAGATACTCATAAATTACACAAAGTAAAACTCTTTTACAATGCCATATTTAAATTTAATTTTGATAACTTCAGTATTTGCTGCTTGTTTCTGTAGTTACATTAGACGTTTTAGCAAGCTGCAAGAAGATTAACTAAAACCTGGGTCTGCTCGGCAGCCTACAACTATAATAATAATTAGAAGTCTTAACAGAAATGCAGGCACTCAAGTAACTGGGTCCATCCAGCACGCTATGCACTAGACCTAGAAGGTTGGGTGTTCAGGCAATTGCCAAGCTAATATTGGTAGCTATTTAGATTAGGCTGCAATAATAGAATTAACTAGAACCTGGTTTTGTCATGCTATACAAGGTACCTACCAGACCAGATGCTCGAGCAATCGTCACACTAGTATCAGTGGCTACAATAGGTTGTGCTATCAGAATTAACATGCAGCTGTGCAGATTAGATTAGATTATTACAATGCCTTGTGATTGAAATGAAAAATGAGGGGGTTCTAGGTGCAAACTATGACATATCTTGTATACTTATGTGCTCAATATAGTAGACTGCCAAGGAGGAAGATGATAAATTGTGCTGAATAGAGAGTGCTATCTAACAAGCAGCCACATTCTTGACTGGCCTCTGGCCTTAGCAATGTGCACAGGACTCGATGGGCTGGTTGTTCTTAATCTGAAGCCATCTACTATGATACAGTAAAAGGATATGTGAAAAATTTAGAGTTAAAAAGCATTATTGATTAATATATTAAAAACATAATAACTGCCATATTGGATCAGAGTGAAGGCCCATCAAACCCAGTACTCTCTTTCCAACAATGACAAATCTAGGTCACAGGTACCTGGCAGGATCCAAACAGTAGCTAGATATCCACCACTATTGCCATCAGTAACATGAATGTTGCAGCTTTTTTTTGCATTCAAACTATGGAACTCTGTCAAGAAGATTGTTATGCCTCAACAGGATTAAATATATTCACAAACAGAGAAAAGCATGTATCCCATGTGCAGCTGCTGGTGATTTGTCAGACAAGATTACCATATAAAACATCAAAAAACAATAATGCCAAAACTTTTGGTTGGGCGTAGAGCTGATATATATGAATACTAAGG
The DNA here is from genome assembly GCF_901001135.1 of Rhinatrema bivittatum. NCBI lineage: Eukaryota > Metazoa > Chordata > Amphibia > Gymnophiona > Rhinatrematidae > Rhinatrema > Rhinatrema bivittatum. Next base: position 99,259,155 of record NC_042620.1, read on the forward strand.
ATGTGAATCGTTTTTTGACGATTTAAAATATCGTCCGATATTTTTTAAATCATCAAAAATTGTTAAAGAGTGCGATACAATAGAAATTCCCCCGAATTATCGTGAAAAATCGTTAATCGGGTTTGTGTCCACTAACAGGAGTTTTTGGGGGGAGGGCGGGAAAACCGGCACACCAAAACAACCCCTAAACCCACCCCAACCCTTTAAAACTAATCCCTTACCTTCACCCACCCTCCCAAACCCCCCCCCAAAATGTTTTAAAATCACCTGGTGGTCCAGTGGAAGCCCCGGGACAGATCGCCCGCTCTCGGGCCGTCGGCTGCCACTAATAAAAATGGTGCCGATGGCCCGATAAAAAAAACCCCACCCTGACCCTTTAAAACTGACCCCTTAGCCTCCCCCACCCTCCCGACTCCCCCCCAAAAAAAATTTTAAAATTACCTGGTGGTCCAGTGGGGGCGCCGGGAGCAATCTCCCGCTCTTGGGCCATCAGCTGCGCTAATAAAAATGGCGTCGATGGCCCTTTGCCCTTACCATGTGACAAGGTACCCGTGCCATTGGCCGGCCCCTGTCACATAGTAGGAGCACTGAATGGCCGGCACCATCTTTAAAGATGGCGCCGGCCATGCGATAAACACCATAATGCATGGTGCGATGCAAATTTTTAAAAGGGGAGGGATTGGGGAGGAGTCCGGGGTGGGATTTCCTAAAAAGTGGGCTGGCTTCACACTTTGCGAAGCCATAATACACAATATGACACAGTTTTAACACCGAAAACTAAACCTTTTTCAATTGCGTTAAGATGTGTGATATGCCCAGAATGCAATTTGCAATTTTTTTTGTAAATTCTGTTTTCGGCATTTTTAAGCTGAGGGAGGGACAGAGATGTGGGGGAGAGAAAGAGAGAGGGAGAGTGCCTCTGGGGTGGCATCATAGTAAGCAGCTATTTAATTCAATGTGGGCCTCCTATAGTAGGTTTAGGTAGTAGTGTAGGGGTTAGGGACCACTTTTACATGCAGAGTGAGACGTACAAACAAAATAGTACACTCTTGTGAAGATTTGATGTCATTTGGAGTGAGGAAACTTACACGAAGATGTGATTTGTACAATGTTCTCTCAACCTAGCTTGATGTTACTCAGGAAGAGGGTCCATCAAGCTAGGGTGAGAGAACATTGTACAAATCTCATCTTCATGTGTTGCGACCGTCGCTGCCCGATGGCTTCACTCTGCCTACCTTTCCTTGTCTGCAACTCCTCCTGCTCTTGATGGACGCCTGGCTGCCGCAGCGTTCATCTGCAGTCCTCTCCGGCGTCCCCGGACCGGCTTGTGCGCTGCCTCCTGCCATGTTCTCCAGGAACCTTAGGGCACGCGCGCCGTGCGGCCCTCATTCTTATCGTGCGTTCCTCAGGTGCGTCCCCCTGTGATGACATCACGCTGCCCAGATATTTAAGCCTACTGTTTTTTGCTAGCCGTTGAGTTAGCAAGGGGAATCTTACGGATGGGATTTGCTCTCCGTACCCAGCTACTCTGCCTTCCAACTTCTATTGGACTCTTTCTGCTAATGGGGTACCCGCTCCTCGGGGGCCTCTTTGTTTCTTTCAGGTCGCTGTCAGGTAACTCTTCACCTACATGTCCCCTACAGGAACCTAAGATCAGCAAATAAAGCATTACTGACAATCCCCTCAGTGAGAACAGCTAAACTAACCCAAGTAAGAGAAAGAGCGCTTTCCTTAGCAGGTCCTATGCTATGGAACACCATGCCTGTCGAGATCCGCTTACAAACAGACATCAAAACCTTCAGAAAACACTTGAAAACATGGTTATTTAAACAAGCCTACAACATTGAGAAAGGAGAGTAGTATACAGGGATAACGAGAAAAACAAAAACGATCGGCAGAACACTCTGGCACACTAGCCCAAACTACACAAGTACATACTCTACTTTTACTTTTAAATATGATTGGACACACTCTAAAATACGAGACAATAAAGAATGGACATGAGTGAACATAACAATCACAATTATGAATAATTATAAACAAGCTATGTTACCGTAAAATCCTGGCACCTGTTTAGTGATAGAATCTTCCTAATTACCTATATTAATATTGGTGCCTTCCTGTAAACCGTTATGATGGTACTTCACTTAATGACGGTATAGAAAAGTTTTTAAATAAATAAATAAATAAATAAAATAAAATAAATAACCGGTACTCGCTCCTCGAGGGCCCATGTTCCCTGACCTGCTGCCTGCATCTATCTCCTTTTCTACTTGGAGGAATTCGCTACAGACATCATCAGCGAGTACTACTATCATCTACTCCTCAGAGTTGTTTCCCTGGAACCAGGTACTCGCTCCTCGAGGGCCTGCCCCCGTTTCAGTGCCAGTTCCATCTCTTACGTGGAACTGCTGTGTAAGTACTTTGCCAACAAGTCTCTCTACCTCAAGGGATCTGGTACTTGCTCCTCGAGGGCCAGCTCTCCCTATCTCGGGGCTTCTCCATACTTGGGACTCTGTGAATGTTCTATTGTACTCACTGTCTCAGTTCTCTCCACTACAGCACTGCTACCGGAGAAACTGCTGTTCCAGCGCCCTGGGGAATACTAGCCCAGCCGGGCTACATCTTCTACTGACTACTGCCACCTCTGGTGGCTTCTCAAACTGTCTAAAGAACTATCTGTGTTTTGTGTCCAGACTTAGTCTGACCTGTGGCCCCTCATGGGTCTTCCCCCCGTGGGCGTGGTCAGCTGCCACAGTGTCCAAGGGTCCACCCAAAACCTCACTAGCTATAACATCATGTGAGTTTTCTCACGCCAAAGGACATCAAATCTTCACAAGTGTGTACTGTTCTGTTTGTACATCTCACTCTACATGATACTATTTACTCAGGTAAATTGTGCTGCCCCATATTACTGCACCAACACATAAAAACTGTATTACCCATAAAGTTATGTGAAACTGAAAAAGAGATACTGGGAAATATGAGAGAAGCTACAGAGACTATGAAGCTGGATAGATAAACCCAACCTGTTAATATCTTTGAACTGAGGAAAGGTTGTGTTCTGAGGCATGATTATCCCCAGTTTGAGATTCTTGTGGGGCCAGCTTATGGCCAATCAGGCCAACCTAGATTGCTCTGAGACATCTCCTCTAGAAGGTTCTCCATGGGATGATGCAAACTTATATAACATGGAATCAAGGATACTCAGACCATGAAGGCAGAATCAGAAAAGAAATTCCGAGATGTCCCAGTGTTTAGAGACAGCTATGGATAGAATTCTCCTGAAAACAAAAGGGAAAGTGTTGCTCTTAGCTGGGAAAAGGCATGCCAGGTATTTCACTGTTTCAGCTTTGCGTGGTGTCATGGATCAGAAGGAACAGTGGGTAATCTGGGAACCCTTAACTGATTCCCAGAAAGTATGGGGGAAAGTAACCCTGGAGAAGTTAGGCAAATCCTACTCAAAAGTACTTCCCTTGCATTTGGCTGGACGCATGTGTAATAGAAGTGGACTGTTGTGCTGTGGTGCAGTTGGCGCAGCCTAGTAGGTGAACCCACTAGGCCCATGACAACAACTGACAGATTTGCCCTGGGCTGGGACAGAACTAGGGCTTCACCTGTACCTGCTCCGTTCCCGCAGATTGAGCTTTTGGTTACCAAGGGCCTGCAGGACTTAGGCGATGGTCCAGTATGGCAAACACAAAGAGAGAGACCAGGGCCAAGCCGAGGTCAGGGCATGCAGCAGTCAGAGAATCACCAAGTATAGGCCGGAGGTTGGGGTAGGCAGTCAGTGAAGCAAAGTCCAGGCCCAAAACAAAGGTCAGAGCCAGGTGGCAGGCAAGAAGGAAGTCCAGGTCCAAGGCAATGATCATTAGGGGTGGCAGGCAAGAGAGTGGTCCAGGTCCAAGGCAAGGGTCAATACCAGGAATCAAACCAAATGGACAGGATGGGGATTAAACAGGACATGGAGGACCAGGACAAGACAGGATAGACAAGGCAAGGCAACAGAGGCAGTGCAAGGCAGGAACCAGGCAAGACAGGCAGAACAATGAAACAAGGAGACAGAAAGTGAGAACAAGGCACAGGAGAGATAGCAACATTCACTGCTAGGCAGGAGTACATTTTGCTGAAACAAAGTATGGTAGAATGGTTGGGGTTTAAATCCCCAGCTGGCACTATTGTCATCTGCCAGCACTGCCGAGGTTTCCTGCCAAGAGGCACTTAAAGGATGGTCAGTTGCGCATATGTGCGCCTAAGGTGGGACAACCAGGAGGGTTTGGGTTGAAGGCATCAGCAACATCCCAACCACATGGTCCAGCTGCTGGCATCCTGGGGGAAAGTGGTGCCAGTTGCAGAGCCATCCCATGACTGGCAAAACATTACAGCATGTATAGATGTTGGAGGGGAAGGTACTTCGCCTAGGGGGTCCCATACCTTCCCTACCCTCTGCTTGAAAAACAAATGGCTAGTCACAATTCAGGGTGGGAAAGAAAAATAGGAATGGTGATTCACTCCCTAGGAGTTAACCTGAGTAGAGGCAGACACTCAACCTGTCAAGGTTTAACTGAGGGGGGAGTGTATGTAATGGAGTGTATGTTAGACACTTCTTAAAAGTCCAGGAATCGGCATTCAACCTGGTCTACCTTAAGATAGCTCACAAGGGAATCCTAGTTACAGGCATTTCCCCTGGGGAGAGGGATAAGAAGGTAGGCCTCAAGGAGGATAGTGGGCCCCACATGCAAGGAGAAGAAAGCAAGAGCTTTCCTAAAGATATTTATCTGATGACTACTGTATTTTGTTTCCAGCACTAAAAGCCAAACAAAGTCTTAGTTGTTTAATTTTGCCTTTAAATGTTAAATAGTAAATAATAAAAGTTTGTGGAAGAATAGCTGGAGTCCAGTCTATTCAGTCCTCTGGCAAGCCAAAGACCACTTACACTGTGTTGCAAGTGGGTAACTCCGGAAAACCAAACTCACAGGGTCATTCTTTATTTTGCAATGTGCCGGTATCGCGTGCGGTAGGGTCTTATTGCATGCGTACTGCACGCAATACCGGCCTCATCATGGAGGTATTATTCTAATTAGGGGAAGGGGAGGGTGTGGGCAGGGTTTGGGTGGAGTTATCTCCCGGCAGCGCTTCAGGCGATAATGTTTTTCACATTATCGCTGGCAGCACCGTGGGAAATAACTACACCTTTTTCCCGTGGTGCTATGGGGGCGATAGTGTGCGGCACAGCCGCAGTGCGGCAGGCAAAAATCACACTGCTGTGATGCAGCCAGCTGCTCACTATCGCCCCCCACCCCTTTTTTTTCATGCCTCATCATTTTGCTATAAATATAGCAGAATGATGAATCTAGGAGTAAGAATCTAAAAGGTTAACAAAATAACAACTGGAGATAGGGACAGCCTGCCTTCTGAAAGACTGAGCAAAACTCCATGCCCTGAGATGGTGGCAGTGTCTATACATTGACAGAGCATACCATCTGAATCTCCCACATGGGGGAGCCAAAACCCACAACTACTACTAATTACATCACTCTAATCCCCTTCCAAAGAATTGGATTAATCCTTCTAGGAGTGGATCCTTTAGGTTCTCTACACATATACTGATGTTTTAATGTGCCTGATGAAAAATAAAATAATAAAGATTGTGATAGAATAAATATGAAAAATGAAAAACCTGAGAGTCTGGACAGAGAAACTAGAATTATGACACTGAACGTTTTTAAGCTAGTAATTACATGGTTTGATCATAAATACACATAGGGGCAGATTTTTTAAAAATACGCGAGCGCGTACTTTTGTTCGCGCACCAGGCGCAAACAAAAGTACGCTGGATTTTATAAGATACGTGCGTAGCCGCGCGTATCTTATAAAATCCGGGGTCGGCGCACGCAAGGGGGTGCAACCTGCGCGCGCCGAGCCCAGTGCAAGCTGCATGTTCCCTCCGAGGCCGCTCCGATTTCGGAGCGGCCTCAGAGGGAACTTTTCTTCGCCCTCCCCCCACCTTCCCCTCCCTTCCCCTACCTAACCCATCCCCCCGGCCCTATCTAAACCCCCCCTTACCTTTGTCGGCAAAGTTACGCCTGCTTTCAGCAGGCGTAACTTTCCGCGCGTCACCGGCAGCCCCGCTCCGTCCTCCGGTCCTGGGGGCTGGTCCGGAGGCCTCGACCATGCCCCCGGGCCAGTGCCACGCCCCCGGGCCCACCCCCGAAACGCCAGGGCACGACCCCGAAACGCCACGTCGTTTCGGGAATGCCCCCGGACATGCCCCCTCCCGCCCCTTTTCGAAAGCCCCGGGACTTACGCGCGTCCTGGGGCTTTACGCGCGCCGGCGAGGGCCGTACGGCCCGCGCCATTTTGAAAATGGCGCCGGCCATATGGCCATATTGCCGTACGGCAACATGATTCGAATGCAGGAGGTCGTTCCCGGACCCCCGCTGGACTTTTGGCAAGTCTTGTGGGGGTCAGGAGGCCCCCCCAAGCTGGCCAAAAGTCCCTGGGGGTCCAGCGGGGGTCCGGGAACCACCTCCTGCACTCGAATCGTGTTGCCGTACGGCAATATGGCTGGCGCCATTTTCAAAATGGCGCCGGCCGTATGGCAACACGATTCGAGTGCAGGTCGCTCCCTGTGACAAGTTAAGGGCAAAGAAGATCGGCGCCATACTGGCAGTCGATCGCCTTTGCCCTTAACTTGTCACAGGGAGCGACGGTCGCTCCCTGTGACAAGTTAAGGGCAAAGAAGATCGGCGCCATTATGAAACCTCCAGCGCAGCACCCTCACAGCACGATTGAATGGATGGCTCCCGGACCCCCCGCTAGACCACCAGGTACATGTAAAAGGTTTTTGGGGGGGTTCGGGAGGGTGGGGGAGGGTAAGGAATTTCTTTTAAAAGGTCGGGGTGGGTTTAGGGGTTGTTTTGGTGTGCCGGTTTTCCTGCCCTCCCCCAAATAATTCCCGTGCCCTATTTAACGATACAATATAAATGCTCCTGACGATAAATCGTGGGCATTTGTATTGTATCGTGTACTCTAACGGTTTAGAACGATTTTAAAATTATTGGAAGATAATTTTAATCGTTCAAAAACGATTCACATCCCTACTGTTAATGTAATATGTTGTTGTAACTGTAAACCGGGGTGAAGGCTGATAGCTATACCTCGGTATAGAAAACCTCTTAAATAAATAAATAAATAAACAAATCTGAAAGTACATATTGTTCCTCTCTGGAATAAAGAATCTATGATGTGTGCTATAATTGTAGTATATATTTTATTTAATCCATTTTTCTCATGTTATCCCTCTCCTTATCTGGTTCTCCTGGAGTGGGGGACACATGTGAATACCTTGACAGGAATGATCTCACTCTCTCACATTTACTGCTATTCTCAATACTTGCAATGTGCCAAAAGGTTACTCCTTCTGAAGTGCATAAGATGTAATAGGTTCAATTTTCAACCATTGTCCAGCCATCATAATTAGCTGTATAACTTTAGCTGGCTAACTTTGGTTGGATAGTAAGTGGCACAGCCACACCTTTGAATATACCAGACTATCAAAGTTAGCTAGATAAGTTTTCCAGCTAACTTTAGGATTGCTCTACTGCATGACCAGAGTGAAATGGATAAGTTATCTGGCTCTGAATACTGGAATTAGCCAGATAACTTAGCTAACTCATCTCCACTCCAGAATACCCCAAGAATGCCTTGTCTTTATCCATTTAAATTTTAGCCAGATAAGTGGCTGAGTTATTCAAAAGTCAGCATTTAGCCAGATAACTTGTGAGTTATGTGTCTAAATGCCATTGAATATGGGCTCCATAATATAAAGGCAACAAATCAAGGTGCACTTGAAAATTCCTCTTAATCAGGTTACTGGCACCCATTTGGGTCTTCTCTCTCTCCAAATGAATCACGAAATAATTACTGTGAACTGCCACCACTATCAATAATGTCGTTGACATTGTCTATGACATTTCAAATGAATTACATCTCTAGCTATAATTCATGCTAAAATAAAAGTTGCAAATATATATTTGTGGTTATCCTTATTTTGACTAGGAGACCTTTGTAACTTTGGAAGGGTGATAAGAATTCAAATCAGAATAATAAAGCAAAGAAATAAAACAACTTTTTCAAACAATATTCAGAGGACTTTGAAATCTAAACATTAATAGAAAGGGCAGGGCCATCTTTAGAACATTGCAATCGAACCAGACTTTGCAGCTGGAGAAAACCTGCAGTTCATTGGGTGAGCAATTCCAGTCATCAAGGGTTTTCAGAATATCTCTAATGAATATGCATGAGATAGGTTTGCATATATACTGCCTCAATTGCATGCAAATCTGTCTGATGCATATTCATTAGGGATATCCTGAAAACCCAATTGGTTGAAACCCTCAAGGACTAGGGTTTTCCACCCCTGCTACTATGGTACACCTACACAGGTCTAAAGATAGGCTGGTGGAGGAACATCAAACCAGTTCCAGTACTAGGCTGTCAGCAGGAGGAGGAGGAGGGGGGGGGGGGAAGCTTGGGTTTTTAGGATATGCCTGATGCATATGAATGAGATAGATGTGCATGAACATTGCCTCAATTCTCTGCAAATCTATCTCATGCATATTCATTAGGGATAACCTGAAAACTGAGCAGATTGGTGCCCATGAGGAATGGAGTTGCCTACCCCTGGGCATAGTCAGCACACCCAAGATGCCACCAGCAGGAAGAGGAGGGGCAGTTACCCTGATTAAGAGAAACACTTTCAAACATGCGCGCGGGCATCCATGTGCGCATGGTTGCCGGCATGTGCACATAAATGCGGAAATTTTATAACGTGTGTGTCGATGCGCACATGTTATAAAATATGCTACCTGCATGCACATGTGCACCCAATTTTATATCCACGCATGCATGTGTGCGTGAGTTTCCAGTCACACATATAAGGGAAGGAAATTTTACAAGATGCCTGCAGTGAAGAGATAGGCCCATAGGCGGACTGGGAGGGACTTCCTAAACCTCCTAGCTAACCTGCCTCCCTTTTCCCCTATCCTCTAAAACCCCACTAATTAACCTTCTTTTTTTTTTTTTTTAATACTTACCTGCTCTACGAAAGAGCAGTAACTAGTGCGGGCCAATCGGCTGCCGGCATGCGCTTCATTGGGACAGTGCCTTATGGTGCTGTCCCAGCCCTCCCATGCCCCACCCGCACCCTGCCCAGACCCTGCCTCCAGCCCACCCCTTTTATACGGAGGTCTTTCTTCTGCACTTACTGGGAGATATGCGCTAGACTGTGGGCCTTTGAAAATGCGCACGGTGCGCACGTGGCCCAGCCACACACATAGGCACGTGTAGGCCTTTTAAAATTAGGCCTTAAGCCAAAACTTATCCAGGTCTAAGAGATAACTGCCTTGATTATAAGAGCTAGGGATCTGCATTTAATTTACACGAATGGGTGAACTGTGATGACTAGATCAATTTTTGGTTCATTCCAAATGGAACACACTGAAAATGAACTCATTCTGAAAAATCCAAGAATATTCTGAGTTTTTCATTGGATAAAAAATGCATACTCTTTACTGGTGCATCCAGGTTACCCAGCCTCCCTGCATCCCTCCGGCTCCTACCTACCCATTAAGGGTGTCCAAAGAAGAAAGGGGCAGGAGCAAATCCTAATCGCTACTTCCCCGGTGGCTTCAATTTAAAAATATTGCCAGTGTCAAGGTCAGCCAGGGCAAGGAGGTTTCACTGCCATAAGGCAATACAGCTGTAAAACGTTTTGTTGCGCCCGGTCGCAGACAGCTGCACCCTCTCTGTCTCACCTCTTTTCTTTCTCTTTCCTCTCCTGTAGGCAAGATGGCTGCCTCCGCCTCTCCTCGCCAACCTCTCCAGCGTCCCCGGACCGGCACGGGCGAATGCGTTCACCATACCTACACTGAGGTCAGTTACGGCATGTGCATGCGCGTGCGTTGCCCTCTCTTTTGAATACGTCATGACGGGAACCTCGGGGACGTCCCCACCGCATGACATCACTACCTCCGGGTACTTAGCCTCCAACCTCCAATCCAGCTATGAGTTAGCAAGGATTCCGCTCCAGCTAATTTCGACTTCCTTCAGAGGCGTCCGCTCTGAGTTCTCGCTCCTACAAACCCTCCGGGGTTACGCTGGCTACACCAGAGCATTCTAGGTACCCGCTCCTCAGGGACCTTATTCGCTCCTACTCACCCTCCGGGATTATGCTGTTCTAGCAAGGACGCTTAAGACACCCACTCTTCGGGGGTCTTGTTTTGCTCCTATCTACTCTCCAGGTTTCCCAGCTTCACCAGGACTCTAGGTACCCACTCCCCGGGGGCTCAGCACTCGCCTGTCTTCTTCCTGGGTTAAACCTGCTTCTACAAAGGACATCTTGGCCCCAGCGCTACGGGCCTTGCATCATCTCTACCTCCGTGCTGTGAGGTCACTTCTCCTACAGTTACCAGCCTTCGTGAGTACTTTCTCTCTTCAGTCTCTCTGCCTTGTCTCACCACAGAATAGATTCTCGGCGTACTCCGCTCTGCGGACCACTACCGGACCCTTCACTTCCAGCTTCTGGTGAGACCTTCTCTGCACTTGATACAACTCAGTACCTGGACTGAACTTATTCATCTGAGACCTACTCCACTGGCTGAGGAACGCAGCTCGCTTCTCAGGCATTGCCTACTGCTGTATAGGGATGTGAATCGTATTTCTGACAATTGAAAATATCTTTAAAAATGGCGCGGGCCATCCAGTGCTCCTACCATGTGACAGGGGCCGGCCAATGGCACAGATATCCTGTCACATGGTAAGGACAAAGGGCCATCGGCACCATTTTTATTAGTGGCAGCCGACGGCCCGAGAGCGGGAGATCGCTCCTGGGACCACCACTTGACCACCAGGAGATTTAAAACGTTTTTTTTTTTTGGGGGGGGGGGGGGGGGGGGGGGGGGGGGGGGAAAGCTAAGGGAGCTGTTATGAAGTGTTGGGTTGGGTTTTTTGTTTATCGGCTCGGGCGCAGCCGATAAAAAAAAACTCGATCGGGCCACACAAAAAAAAAATGCACAATGTGAATCGGAACCGGAATCAGAACCGATTCCGGTTCCGAATCACATCTCTACTGCTGTATAATAAAGCTCACATTCTCTCTGTGGTCATTACTGTAGAGGCAGCCTATTGCTGTATTTTCCCCATGGGGCTCCTCCCCATGGGAGGGGTCATCAATATAGCAACCAAGGGTCCACAAACATGTCAAACCCACAACACGTTTACACAGCAAGTGCTTGATAGGGTAAATAGGGGCTGTGGGGGAGGGGGTACATTTCTTTTTGATATTATGTTTTGTTTTGGGTTATTTAAAATTGAATGTTTATTTCAGTTTGGCACATAAACTGAAATAAACATTCAAAGAAACAAATCCCAAATCCATGTAAACAACAAATAAAATGTTTCCCTGCATATCTCTAGTCAGAGCCTAATCTTACCTATCAGACCACAGCTAAATAGTACTTTATAGCAATCAAAACAAATACCCCAGTGTCCCATAGCAAAATCTTTACAAATGTCCCCCAAAATACTTACAAACATGACTTAAGTAAAACATCAAAAAATCTTAGAATATCAGCAACACAATGTTAGATCAATATTTTCCTGATTAAATATTATAGAGAGACACCACAGGACATGGACCAAGCAGTAAGAGACTTTTATGCAATTTTTCACAGACAATAAATGACATATCGATCAAATGCCTGCTGTATGCGGCAATCTGTTTTTTTTTATCCTCTAATCTTAACAGTTTTCAAGAGAACCTAGACCTGTAAGATATCTACTGCAAACCATCCAGTCCAAGTAATTTGTTACTCTTTAGTTTGTCAATCTGGCATGCTTTTCCCATCCCACGATAAAACAGTGCAGCAGATTCTGCAATATTTTTTCTTGCAGAAAAGCTTCAAGAGAAAAAATATCAAAGGGACAGGGAAAAATTCATGAGGGTGGACCTCTTTACAGGGAGTCACCATTATCTTAGTTAGTTAGTTTATTGATAAAACAGCTTTTCTTCAATTTAAAAATCAAAGTGATGTACAATAAATAAGTTAAATATCATTTAAATTAAATCAAAATCCAACATAAAATGAAAAACATAATAAAAATCAAACACAAATCTTTTACACAATTTAAACCAAATAAAATATAAAACAAACATACTTATGTATGGTTAGAATAAATAAAACATTTAAGAACAAAGAACAAACAGACATAATGATAATATAATCATAAGTAAAAATACCTACACTGTTAATAAAAAAAACAATAATAATTGAACTGTCGGTAATTCTACACATTAATAGCCTTACTATGAAAAGTGTTTTTAGACCCTTCCTATCTTTGTTGTAGTTCCAAAGTTATGGGGCTAGGAAAACAAAAGTAATTTAACTAGTTTTTTCAAGCCTTATTTCTTTAAAAGTAGGAATTGTTAAAAGCTCCTGTTGAGAGGTGCATAGGTTATGACAAGGACTATGGGGTATCAATCTTAAAAAGTTACCAGTGGCCTAAAACACACTCCCCGCTCCCATGTAAAATTTCCCCCTGGGGGTCTGGGTAGACACCTGCCTACACCTTAGCCACCTCTAGAGGCATCCCAAATGTAAAAATGTTTCTTTAAACTTTACTGAAGAGGATGTTGGGGAGGTACCCGTAATGGAGAAGGTTTTCATGGGTAATGATTCAGATGGACTGAATCAAATCACGGTGAACCTAGAAGATGTGGTAGGCCTGATTGACAAACTGAAGAGTAGTAAATCACCTGGACCGGATGGTATACACCCCAGAGTTCTGAAGGAACTAAAAAATGAAATTTCAGACCTATTAGTAAAAATTTGTAACCTATCATTAAAATCATCCATTGTACCTGAAGACTGGAGGATAGCAAATGTAACCCCAATATTTAAAAAGGGCTCCAGGGGCGATCCGGGAAACTACAGACCGGTTAGCCTGACTTCAGTGCCAGGAAAAATAGTGGAAAGTGTTCTAAACATCAAAATCACAGAACATATAGAAAGACATGGTTTAATGGAACAAAGTCAGCATGGCTTTACCCAGGGCAAGTCTTGCCTCACAAATCTGCTTCACTTTTTTGAAGGAGTTAATAAACATGTGGATAAATGTGAACTGGTAGATATAGTATACTTGGATTTTCAGAAGGAGTTTGACAAAGTTCCTCATGAGAGGCTTCTAGGAAAAGTAAAAAGTCATGGGATAGGTGGCAATGTCCTTTCGTGGATTGCAAACTGGCTAAAAGACAGGAAACAGAGAGTAGGATTAAATGGGCAATTTTCTCAGTGGAAGGGAGTGGAGAGTGAAGTGCCTCAGGGATCAGTATTGGGACCCTTACTTTTCAATATATTTATAAATGATCTGGAAAGAAATACGACGAGTGAGATAATCAAATTTGCAGATGACACAAAATTGTTCAGAGTAGTTAAATCACAAGCAGATTGTGATAAATTGCAGGAAGACCTTGTGAGACTGGTAAATTGGGCATCCAAATGGCAGATGAAATTTAATGTGGATAAGTGCAAGGTGATGCATATAGGGAAAAATAACCCATGCTATAATTACACAATGTTGGGTTCCATATTAGGTGCTACAACCCAAGAAAGAGATCTAGGTGTCATAGTGGATAACACATTGAAATCGTCGGTACAGTGTGCTGCGGCAGTCAAAAAAGCAAACAGAATGTTGGGAATTATTAGAAAGGGAATGGTGAATAAAACGGAAAATGTCATAATGCCTCTGTATCGCTCCATGGTGAGACCGCACCTTGAATACTGTGTACAATTCTGGTCGCCGCATCTCAAAAAAGATATAATTGTGATGGAGAAGGTAAAGAGAAGGTCTACCAAAATGATAAGGGGAATGGAACAACTCCCCTATGAGGAAAGACTAAAGAGGTTAGGACTTTTCAGCTTGGAGAAGAGACGACTGAGGGGGGATATGATAGAGGTGTTTAAAATCATGAGAGGTCTAGAACGGGTAGATGTGAATCGGTTATTTACTCTTTCGGATAGTAGAAAGACTAGGGGGCACTCCATGAAGTTAGCATGGGGCACATTTAAAACTAATCGGAGAAAGTTCTTTTTTACTCAACGCACAATTAAACTCTGGAATTTGTTGCCAGAGAATGTGGTTCGTGCAGTTAGTATAGCTGTGTTTAAAAAAGGATTGGATAAGTTCTTGGAGGAGAAGTCCATTACCTGCTATTAAGTTCACTTAGAGAATAGCCACTGCCATTAGCAATGGTTACATGGAATAGACTTAGTTTTTGGGTACTTGCCAGGTTCTTATGGCCTGGATTGACCACTGTTGGAAACAGGATGCTGGGCTTGATGGACCCTTGGTCTGACCCAGTATGGCATTTTCTTATGTTCTTATGTTCTTATGTTAAAATAGTTTTGTTAGTTATGTGATGATACCTTGCTCTCTTCCCAAACCTCTCTCCTTAAACAAAAGTAACCCCCTCCCAGTCCAAGCCTGCCAATTCTAGTCACGCTGGTTCTAACCCCCTACCCCCACCCTAGCCCACCTTCTTGATTCCCACACACACATTAGATTATGCCCTTGGTAGTCTAGTAGGCATCCCTGGTGTTTAGTAGAGTCCAAAGCACCCCCTATGTTCTGGGCTGGTTGCCATCATTTTCCAAAATGGCACCAGCCATTCTTTGTCCCTATCACATGAAATAGGATGGGTATATTTAGCTCCTCAATAAGGGGTAATTTTCAAGCCCTTTGATCTAGCTGGCTAACTTCTTAGAGGCTGATATTCACTCTCTATCTGGCTGCACAGGTTAATCAGAACAACTTATCCAGTTAACTTGGCTTAATATATTCATCAGTACAGCTACACCAATGAATATACTTAGCTATCTTACAGTTAGCTGGAGAAATTTATCCAGTGAATTTTAGGTTGACCAAAGAATGGTCCTAGACTTATCTGGCTAATGCTGAATATCAGTTTATGTAGCTAATCCCTAGACACACATCAAAATGCTATACATTTTGAATGAATAACGCCCATAATAAAAAAAAAGGGGGCATGGTAATTTTTTAATTACTGCAACACATGCTATTTTAGCACTTTGCATAGGCATTTTACCACAACATGTGTTAAATTTCACACCCAGCTTGAAAATGCCCAGACAGGCATTTGGGCTGAGAGGGGGGGGGGGGGGGGGGGGGGGGAGGGGGAGAGGGAGAGAGAGACCTACAATGTACTCTCGCCCTAGCTTGATAAAGGGTGTATCTTTCCTCATTCCAAAGCCCCTCAAATCTTTACTGATGTGTACTATGCTGTTTGTACTTCTGGCTGTGCATATAAAACTGCCCCCCCAAACCCTAGACCACTATCAAAACCTCACCTTGACTTCCTAGTTGACCTTCCTACAGTTATATAAATAGATGACAAATATGTGAGCTACACCAGAGGCTCTCTCTCCCTCTCCTGCCTCCCCCCTCCTTAAAAAATGGAATTTGCACAGTGCTACCACATCTCATTTTCATTTACTACTCCCAAAATCTGCCCACCTGAATACATTTTGCAAATTTGCATATGTAACTTGTGCTATGATAAATAACGCATGTGTTATAGCTTTATCACGGGCATTAGGGTCCTAACGCGATTTGATGAATGACCCTGTAAGTTAGCCGGACAAGAGTCTCTGCCCCAGAACATCCCTGTACCTCCCTTCACTTATCCTACTAACATTTTAGCTGTTTAAAAATTTAGCTGGTTAAGTGGTAGCTGCTGCCATGTCTGCATAAATTAAGTCCAAATGAAACCAGCTAAGTGGTAATGAATATTAAGCCCTTTGTTAACTAGCTAGTTCATTTTAAATAATGCCCTCAGAAAGGTTAGCAAAACATGTTTAACCAATCTTTTGCATTTAAAATTTGTAATGACTGTTACACAGAATACTTTGTCCAACAATGACTGCTAGAAGATGTTTTCCATAAAATATATTGCTATTCTGAAACATATATAACCTCACATTTCATTGCCATACCTATCATACCAGGCACTTCTCCATCCTAGAGATGGCTCTAAGAAAAGGACATAACTATATTTATGAAAAATTTTACCCTTTCTGAGAGATGACTAGTTATATACCAAATCTATCAACACCTTCTAACAACATTTTACAGTAATAATAATTCCACTGCAAATTAAAGTAGAGTGAAATATCAATGGAACCAAAAGAAAAAAAAATCACCACTTCATCCAAGCTTAGAGGTAGTATAGTTCTGTTAAAAATAAATGGACATAGACTTGCCAAAAATGAGTAACTCCATATAGGACTAGCCTGCCAACTCGACCTTCTAAGAGGAGCTGTGGAATGTATTAGTTTGGCATCAAAAGTATTTTGAGGATAAAGTATAGAATGATTAATTTATTAAATATATCATTGCCTTTTACTAGCTTATGCTTATTCGCTTATGCTAATGCTTACCAATAGTTTTAAACATGCTGCAAAAGTAATCAACAACAGTAGACTCAAATACCAGAACACAGTATGTTACACAATGCAAGCCAGCAAAGTTAGAATAAGATGTTTTCATAATTTCAAAATTTTTAATGGTCAGAAACCAAGCTCTTTGAATTGTTAGTCCAGCATTTCGGCATACAGCTATTGATAAGAAAATCTTATACTTGAAAAATGAAAGGAAACTTAACTTATGCTGGGTATTTCTATGGCAGTGCTTCTGAATCTGTCCTGGTAACTCTACAGTCAATCAGGTTTTCAGGCTATCCACAATAAATCTGAAAGAGCCAGGCCTAGATGTAGGTATAAGCAGCATAAGCAATCCCTAGGATGCTACATTTTGAAGGTGCCAAATACCCAGGCTAAAAAGGAGTACAGTTGTGCCAAGGTGGAGCCTGCTTCTGCCATCAACTTCAAAGGTGTGCTGCTATTACATTTTGGGACTATGGGGGGTGGGGAGGGAAAAGGATTCCCCCAGTTTCCGATCTTCAGGATCTCTAACACCCTACTCAAGGGATGTGCATTCATTTTGAACGTATGCACAATCCGCAACGGATAGGTCCCTATTCGTTGCATTCGTGGGTTCGCGAAATGTATCGTGAACCCCCCACAAATGCAAAGTATCATTACCGAATTTATCCCCACCCTCCTGACCCCTCCCTCCCAAGACTTGCCAAAAGTCCCTGGTGGTCCAGCGGTGGTCCGGGAGCGATCTCCTGCACTTGGGCCGTAGGCTGCCAGTATTCAAAATGGCGCCAATAGCCTTACAGTTACTATGTCACAGGGGCTACCGGTGCCATTGGTCGGCCCCTGTCACATGGTAGGAGCACAATACGGTGCCGGCCGTCCATTGCTACTACCATGTGACAGGGGCCGACCAAATGCACCAGTAGCCCCTGTGACATAGTAAGGGCAAAGGGCCGTCGGCACCATTTTGATTACTGGCAGATGACAGCCCTTTGCCCTTACTGTCACAGGGGCTACCGGCACCATTGATCGGCCCCTATGAAATAGTAAGGGCAAAGGGCTGTCGACGCCATTTTGATTACTGGCAGCCGACGGCCCTTTGCCCTTACTATGTCACAGGGGCTACCGGTGCCATTGATCGGCCCCTATCACATAGTAAGGGCAAAGGGCCATTGGCACCATTTTTATTACTGGCAGCTGACGGCCCAAGTGCAGGAGATCGCTCCCGGACCCCCGCTTGACCACCAGGGACTTTTGGTAAGTCTTGGGGGGGTCAGGAGGGTGGGGGGTTGTAGTTAATTAAATTTAAAGGGTTGGAATGTGGGTTTTATTTGTTTTTCCAACTTTAATGGAAACCGAATACTGAATGTAACTAATGGACGAATCAGGTTTCCCCCTATGAAAACGGATGCAACGGATTTGGGTCCCGGCGCAATGAAGACCGAATAGCAATGTATCATTTCCTTCTGCACATCCCTACCCTAATCTCCAACACTACCTTTGGGTGAGCAATTCTTAAATCCAGCCATGACTGAAGCTCCAGCATATAAGAAATTGCCATGCTGGGTCAGACCAAGGATCCATCAAGCCCAGCATCCTGTTTCCAACAGAGGCCAAACCAGGCCACAAGAACCTGGCAAGTACCCAAACCCCAAGAAGATCCCATGCTACTGATGCAATTAATAGCAGTGGATATTCCCTAAGTAAACTTGATTAATAGCAGTTAATGGACTTCTTCTCCAAGAACTTATCCACTAACTGCGATGGAGAAGGTACAGAGAAGGGCAACCAAAATGATAAGGGGAATGGAACAACTCCCCTATGAAGAAAGACTAAAGAGGTTAGGACTTTTCAGCTTGGAGAAGAGACGACTGAGGGGGGATATGATAGAGGTGTTTAAAATCATGAAAGGTCTAGAACGGGTAGATGTGAATCGGTTATTTACTCTTTCGGATAGTAGAAAGACTAGGGGGCACTCCATGAAGTTAGCATGGGGCACATTTAAAACTAATCGGAGAAAGTTCTTTTTCACTCAACGCACAATTAAACTCTGGAATTTGTTGCCAGAGGATGTGGTTAGTGCAGTTAATATAGCTGTGTTTAAAAAAGGATTGGATACGTTCTTGGAGGAGAAGTCCATTACCTGCTATTAAGTTCACTTAGAGAATAGCCACTGCCATTAGCAATGGTTACATGGAATAGACTTAGTTTTTGGGTACTTGCCAGGTTCTTATGGCCTGGATTGGCCACTGTTGGAAACAGGATGCTGGGCTTGATGGACCCTTGGTCTGACCCAGTATGGCATTTTCTTATGTTCTTAACTGCACTAACCACATCCTCTGGCAACAAATTCCAGAGCTTAATTGTGTGTTGAGTGAAAAAGAATTTTCTCTGATTAGTCTTAAATGTGCTACTTGCTAACATCATGGAATGCCCCCTAGTCTTTCTATTATCCGAAAGAGTAAATAACCGATTCACATCTACTCGTTCAAGGCCTCTCATGATCTTAAAGACCTCTATCATATCCCCCCCCCCCCCCAGCCGTCTCTTCTCCAAGCTGATCAGCCCTAAACTCTTCAGCCTTTGCTAATAGGGGAACTGCTCCATTTCCTTTATTATTTTGGTTGCCCTTCTCTGTACCTTCTCCATCGCAACTATATCTTTTTTGAGAAACGGCGACCAGAACTGTACACAGTATTCCAGGTGTGGTCTCACCATGGAGCGATACAGGGGCAATATGACATTTTCCATTTTGTTTGCTTTTTTGACTGCTGCAGCACACTGAGCCGACGATTTCAAAGTATTATCCACTATGATGCCTAAATCTTTTTACTGGGTGGTAGCTCCTAATATGGAACCTAACATTGTGTAACTACAGCAAGGATTATTCTTCCCTATATGCAACACCTTGCACTTGTCCAAGGTGTTGCAAATTCATCTCATGCATATTCATCGTAGATAGCCTGAAAACCCAACTGACTGTGGAGGTCACCAGGATAAGTCTGGGAAGCTCTGTTCCATGGTATTTGATTCCTGTGGGTATCTCCCTGTTATCTTGATATTAGAAAGAGCACTTAAGTGGATGCATTTATCATTAACAAAGCTGCAGAAAAAGAACAAAGCTAGTTCTATTAAACTTATAACTAGAGAACCTAGCATTTTGGTAAACCCCAGTATATCCATTCAAATTAAGCCATGCCTCAAAGGAAGGTAAAATTAGCAGATACTATGTTATATGCATTATAGGGCTAATTTTGAAAGCACTGCGCGCGTGAAAACTGGGAGATACGCACATGGCTGGGCTGTGCACATGCAGCGGGTATTTTCAAATACCCGCAGCCACACTTGTTTAGGAAAAAGGGGCAGGCTGGGGGCGCAGTCTGGCTGGGGCATGGGTGGGGCATTGATAGGCCCGGACAGCACCATTAGGCACTGTCCCACTGAAGCGCGCACCGGTAGCTGACCGGCCCGCGCAGCCTGCTACTGCTCCAAAGAACAGGTAAATTCTAATACAAAAAAAAAAAAAGGTTAGTTAGTGGGGTTTTAGGGCTCGGGGTTAGTAGGGGAAAATGGAAGCAGGTTAGGTACGGGCTTAGAAACTTCCCTCTCAGTCCGCCCCTTTATCGAAGCAGACTGGGAGGGAACTGGGATTAATACCTATCACATTGCCGCACGCATGTTGTAAAATTTCCCATCTTGTGTGTGCGAGTTGGCATTCGCGTGCACATGCGCGCTCCGATATAAAACCGGGTGCGCATGAGCGCGTGGGTAGCGGATTTTGTAACATGTGCACGTTGACACATGCATGTTATAAAATCAGCATGTCCATGTGCGCACACTGGCAACCGCACATACATGGACGCTCGTGCGCATGTTTGAACATTACCCTCCCTGATCTTACTCACAGTCCTCCATATAAATATTGACTTCACCAACTTCCACTGTAAAGAATGAACCAGTGAAGTCTGAGAGATGTGGACAGCAACAGTTTTGCAAAAAATACAGGAACTGAAGCATACAGGAGTAACTCATAAAGTACCTTCCATTGTGTTTGTTAGCATGCTGGCTATGCTCAGTGCTCTTTGCCTCAGAGCAGGGTCTTCTAAAAAATCCATAGAAACTGGATAAGAACTTAACCTTCTTTTTCTCATTTCTGTTTCCGGAGTAGTGCCCTGTAAGTTCAATATTTATAAATAAATCATCATTTCCATCAACATAATATACATGACTCTACTGTACTAACTTAGAACTTATGCTAAGGAATAACATGCTTCATGCAGTCTTCAGTTTTCTCACTTTATTATGCCAGACTTTTCTTACTTATTGTAATATTAAGCTATTGTTGTTACTGTGATGATGATGGTGTTAAAACATTTAGCAGATGCTTGATTGCTTAACTACGTGTCCTGTATGATTTACTAAAGTTCAGTATATTATATATCTACTAGCTAATGATCAAAATTAAGACAGGAACTCGAGACAGAGAGAGACATAAGAAAGCTACAAATTCATGTAGCAATCTGTAGACAGTGGTTGGCATCCATAGTTGGCTACTAGAAATTCCATCGCTTAACATTGGAAGCACCGATTATCATCCGTGGAAGTGCATCAGCTTTCCATAGACATCAGGGTGCTTTTAGTATTCTGTAGTGTACATAGACTATAAGATTCCTTATCACCATAGTGCTTGATGACAATTTGAAAGAAGTTTCACAATCATATTGTTTTGTATAGTAGTCTGCCTTTTACCCTGTATGACACATATTTTCTTTAAGTTTTCATGATGGCCTCTTAGTTTAATGATTAGATTGTTTACGTATCTTGCGTGAACCTACCTATATTTTTACAAATTCAAAATCAACAAATAATAAAAGTCTGACTTAATGGTGCTTAAGCATGCTTACATATTTAGATTATAATTGGAAAGCCATTTTAAAATGGGACTGCAGTATTTGGAATATGCTTAAATAATTTTGTTAGTTCCATTGCATACACACATAATCCACATATACACAGATGTATCTCTGTGTGTTATGCCTGTATACATAAAGGAACATTTTTTGCTTTAATACAATTTTAGCTTCAGTGGTACAAGTTGTTGATGTAATTTTGGAAGAATTAAAGAAAGCAACTATTTAACATTTCTGTTGCAATCTTATTGATATATTATAACAAAGAAGAATTAATGGAAAGGTTTTTTTTACAAGTACATAAAAGAGGAAGATATGTATTACAGATAGATGTGTTACTGCACTACCCTTACAATTATTTCCCCCTTTCCAGTTTTTTTTTTTTGTTTTTTTTTTGTTGCTGCAAATCTGCATCAGGCATCCAAGCACAGAGGAAGTCTCAGGAAGTACAGGGGAGACAAGCAGTCATTCCCACTCAGGTTCACCTTTGTTTTCTGGTGATTCAGAACTCCCAACCTAGATGGTCTCTAAGCTCATGTTAGAGAAGTGTTTGCACAGTATTATTTTACTTTACATTTTTGGTATTTGAAAATATTTCTGGCTTGATTGAACTGTTATTAATTGCATTTTCAGATAGCTTGAAATGTTCTTTTCAGCACGATGCAATCAAAAACCACCTATGACCAGTGCATACCAATAATAAAAACCCCAAGCTCTTAATGTACTTATTAAATATCCTTTTATCATTGTAGAACTGTTTGTAAAATTACCAGAAAAGTAGATGAGCTTCTAGTGTGAGATCAAAAGGAACAGCTGTTAGGACATGTAATAAATAAAGGTATTTTGCACACTAAAGTCAGGGATTTGGCATCAAGCAGTATATTGTTAATTACAAATTTTAGTAAGTAAATATATTTTGTTGCAGGCTAATGGATAAAATTAAGTCCATTACTCTGAGCTGTTAGTATGTTAAAAGCATTGCAAGAAGCAGGAGCATTCAGAGCTTCATGAACCAGGGATCATTCCTAAGGATTCCTAGTTTGTAGAAACACTGGCCAATGCAGTAAGAAAAGGCCACCATGCCTAAACTCTGTAAAACATCCTTACATTGTCATCAGTAGCTGGTTTATCTATTATCACCTCTGGTAGAAGGAGTCCAACAGGCGATGTAGGGGCTGATGGACCACCGACTAAGGAAACCACTCCATTGCAATCCACGGTGCTGTGCATCTTTCCATTCACCGGAAGCTGCAGGATCCTGGATGACTTACTGGCCTGGCTAATATTACTGTTACGTCGTTCCCCTTGTCTACCCGGCACAAAAAGAGAACCCCTTCTGCTCCCATTGTCTTCAAACATGCTGTGTTCATCATCCGCAAAGTCATTTTCCGATCCTACATCCTTTCCTCGTCCTCTGAAGCTGAAAAGGCTTGCTCTGCTGTTGCGTCTTGGGGAAAACAGGGAACCGCGGATACTGAGCAAAGACTACGAAAAAAGACAAACATAAGAAAAGAACCAGTAAAACTTAAAACAGATATTCTGTACTGTTTATTACAGAGAATCCTCTCTTCCAGTCTCTAAAGTCCCAAAACAGACAGTGATGGCAAATTAACCATGTTTTCAGGCTGTTTGCAAATCAGTCTGATACCATGGTGGAAAAAGTAATCAAAAACGTCTACCATGGTATTAACTAATATACAGAGACCTTTGTTTTTAGTTTTTATTTTATTTTACCCAGGAATATATTAGTGTCTACTACAGAAAGAACAAAAAATGGAGAAATCATTGGAAAAAAATAACTTGCAATTTTTCCAGGTAAATATCACTTTTGTTATTGTTGTAATACATATGAAAATTTCCTGGTAAGAATAAAATAAAAACTGAAAACAAAGGTCCCAATAATATCTTATGGATCTAATTTACCACTGCATACAGAGTAAAATGAATATAAAAACCTAAGAAAGTTTGTGGCTTTCCTTAAGTTACCATTGATTGAAACTTTTTAATACCACCTCTTCCATAGTTGCATCCAGCATTATAGGTGGCAGTACAATGTGCTGCTTATATGCAAATCATGACAAATCTATATTATCATAGAAATTATAACACAAATACCTTTGAGTGAGCGTAACGTAAATAGAGCTTCTAAAAAAAAGAGAGGGGCGGATTTTAAAAGCCCTGCTCGCGTAAATCCGCCCAAATTTACGCGAGCAGGGCCTTGCGCGCCGGCACGCCTATTTTCCATAGGCCTGCCGGCACGCGCAGAGCCCCGGGACTCGCGTAAGTCCCGGGGTTTTTTGTCGGGGGCATGTCGGGGCGGGGCCGATCGATGCGGCGTTTTGGGGGCGGGCCCGGGGGCGTGGTTTTGACCTGGGGTGGTCCGGGGGCATGGCCGCACCCTCCAGAACCGCCCCCGGGTTGCGTCTCGGCGCGCCAGCAGCCCGCTGGCGCGCCGAGACGCCTCCCAGAGGGAGGCGTAAATCCATCGACAAAGGTAGGGGGGGTTTAGATAGGGCCGGGGGGTGGGTTAGGTAGAGGAAGGGAGGGGAAGGTGAGGGGAGGGCGAAAAAGGGTTCCCTCCGAGGCCGCTCCGATTTCGGAGCGGCCTCGGAGGGAATGGAGGCAGGCTGCACGGCTCGGCGCGCGCCGGCTGCCCAAAATTGGCAGGCTTGCGCGCGCCGATCGTGGATTTTAGCAGATACGCGTGGCTACGCGCGTATCTACTAAAATCCAGCGTACTTTTGTTTGCGACTGGTGCGCCAACAAAAGTACGCGAACGCGCAATTTTTAAAAATCTACCCCAGAATGTAGCCTTTAAAAAAAAAGAGATGCACAAATTTTAGTTTAAATTAGGGACTACTAATTAATGAGAGAAAAATAGAATAAGAAAAGCTTTTACAGATATGATACACATTTGGCACAGTGGACACTATGACTGAATCAAAACTCTTTGAGGTCAATATTCAGAAAACTGGCAAATGGAAAAGTTATCCACTAAAGTTAGCTGGATAATTTGTCATAGATATTCAGCAGGATCAATCTACAATTGAATATACTCCCTTAAAATTATCCATAGAAACCTAGAAATGTCGGCAGAAAAGGACCAAACGGCTTTTCTGCCAACAAGCTCAAAGTAGCATTTTCCGTGCAATATGAGAGAGAGAGAGTATGAGAGAGACAGAGAGAGAGAAAACGAAAGAGAGAATAAGAGAGAGAGAGAGAGAGAGAGATGATACCTTGTTATAGAGTCCATCAAGTTAGGGTGAGAGAACATAGTACAAAATTTCATCTTTGTTAAGCTTTCCTCACTCTAGATGATGTCAAATCTTCACCAAGGTGTACTGTGCTGTTCATACATCTCACGCTACATGCGAAACTGGCCCTAAACACTAAACCACCACTAACACCTCACCTTGACCTATTAGTCAGCCCTCTTATAGAGGTTTAAATACTTAACTAAACTGTCCCATGCTTGTTTGTTTTCCCAGACCATAAAATTCAATGTCCTTGGCCACTGACTTTGCCTTTTGGAGCTAGCAGACGCAGCTCCAATGTTTACCTCTTTTCATATTTGCTGCCAGTTCCTGACGTTGGAGGGAGGAGCCATGACAGACGCCCATAAAATCGGCGTCTGAGCTGCGAGACCCTGCCATTGACTTTGCCTTTTGGAGCTAGCAGACGCAGCTCCAATGTTTACCTCTTTTCATATTTGCCACCAGTTCCTGACATCGGAGGGAGGAGCCATGACAGACACCCATAAAATCAGCGTCTGTACAGTGCGACACCGCCGTCAGCGCACCACCAAAGCCGCACACCTAAGGGGCGCGCAGCTTTGCCTGGCTTAGCATGAATTGCCAGGGATTGGTGGGGGGATAATATTTCATTTTGGATATCAGTGGCTAATGGAGCCTGGATGAATTGACTTTGACTGTGTCAGCAAGAAGTCAGCTGCTAAGGTACATTTTTATTTCTTGAAATATCATGGCTATATTTCCTCTTGGTAATGCCACACACCAAAAGGAAAGCGAAAACAAGAGAGATTTCTTCTACTCCAATAGTGAGCGATAATCAGCCACGAATTCAGGACCTCTTTGCAAGAACCACGTTGGCGACACCAGGAAGTGAAGTCGCAGGAGAGTTTGGCCAGGAGCAGGGTCAAATTCTCCAGACTTATGAAACATCTTTGAGCCCTGGTGCCCCAGAAACACCAGAGCCTCCAACTGGAAAGAGAGGGGGAGAATTAAGTTTTGATGATCCCAAGTTAAATTTGTTTTTTTCACCATTTTGTGATCGGAGGAGGATAGAGAGTGTTAATCTTCCCCCGGTGAACTCAGTAGTTCTGAGTTCTGGAGAGCAAGTTGGTGGAATTAATCTTCAACAATTACAACCAGAGATAGCTCCTAGGGAGAAAGGAATGGAAGGAAGTCAAGGGGGATCAATGATTGATATGCCTATCATGATGCCTAAGAAATTTACTTTGGAGGAAATAGGGATTATAATAATTTCCATGCAGAAATCGATAAATAATTTGGCCATAATGGTTCAAGATGTTTTGAATAATAACAAGATTTTGCAGACAAAAGCTAAAAAGATGGATGGATCTGTTAATACCATGGGAGTGAGAATAGACGAGATTGAAAAAGTGCAAATAAATTTAATTAAATCTGAAAAGATTCAATCAGATAAACTAGAACAATTGGAAAACCAAATTAGAAAACTTAACCTTAGAGTGTTACATTTCCTAAAACACATTTAATCTCACCTAAAGAATTATTTAAAAGTTATCTGATTAACGTTTTGAAATATACAGATACGGCTATACCTGTAATATCTAGAATGTATTATATTTCCCAGCCCCAGGGACTGGGAAATATACAACAACAGGGAGAGTAAAAGAAAATGATTTAAATCTTTCAGATTGCTTGGAAAAATCCTCTGAAATGGAAATAAAGACACGGCCATTCTAATTGTGCAATTTGCATTTATATCTGAGAGAGATACAGTTCTAAGATTTTATTTTAAATATCAAAACTCCAAATTTCATGATCAGTTTATCAGGATGTTTCCCGACATTGCCCGAGACACTCAGTTAAGAAGAAAGGGGTTTTTATCTATGAGAGATAAAGTTATACAAAGAGGGGCCAAATTTCTCTTAAGGTTTCCATGCCATTGCATAATAATCTTTCAAAATGCTAGGTATGTGTTTAATCAACCTGATCAACTCTGTTCATACCTTGAATCCTATTCCTAAATTCTTCATAGATTTATTAACTGGGATAAAGAAGTAAAATGTGGTAGTGACACAGATTGTTATTAAATTGCTATACGTAACAGCTCTTTTTTTTTCTTTCCTCCAGTCTCTATATTTTTCCTATAATGGTAATCTTAAGAGTTTCACAGTATGTAAAAGTAATTATATAGGATATTTTGTTATTCCTAAGTACTTATGTAAGATGGATACATGCTGTGTAATATCTTTTTGAAAATGAAAAGTCAATAAAAATAAAATTAAAAAATTCAATGTCCTTGTTGGTTGCTGTCTGAAACTAATTTCCATTTTCTTCTCCCCCCCCCTGCTGTTAAAGCAGAGAGCAATAATGGAGTTGCATCAACAGTATGAAGGTTTATTGGTGAAGGGTAATAACCACCACACCAGCAAGTTACCCCCCATGTACTCTTTTCCTCATTTCCATCCTCTAGCTTTTAGGGATCCACAGTGTTTATCCCATGCCCCTTTGAAATCTTTCACTGTTTTTGTCTTCACCACCTCCTCTGGAAGAGCATTCAAGGCATCCACCACACACTCTGTGAAGAAACATTTCCTGATGTTGGTTCTAAGTCATCCTCGCTAGAGTTTCATTTCGTGACCTCTAGTTCTTCTGATTTCTTTCCAATAGAGAAGGTTTGTCAATTGTGCATCATTAAAACCTTTCAGGTATCTGAAGGTCTGTATCATATCCCTGTACCTCCTTTCCTCCAGGGTATACATATTTAGGTCCCTCAACCTCTCCTCATAAGTCATTTCATGGAGACCCCCAAGCATTTGTCGCCCTTCTCTGGACTGCCTCCATCCTGCCTTGTCCTTTTTGAGATATGGTCTCCAGAACTGAACACAATATTCCAGGTGAAGCCTAATCAAGGACCTGTACAAGGGGTTTATCACCTCCTTTTTTTTTTTTTTTACTGATTATTCCTCTCTCTATGCAGCCCAGCATTCTTCTGGCTTTAGCTATTGCCTTGTTACATTCCTTCGCTGTCTTCAGATCTCTAGACACTATCACCCCAAGGTCCCTCTCTTGCTCCATGCATAACAGCTCTTCACCACCCCCCACTCCCATCACATACAAGTCCTTTTGGATTACCACACCCCAAATGCATGACTTTGCACTTCTTGGCATTGAATTCCAGCTGCCATATATTCGACCACTGTTCAAGCTTCCTTAAATCACATCTCATTCTCTCTACTCCTTCTGGCATATTCACTCTGTCGCAGATCTTAGTATCATCCGCAAAAGACAAAAACAAACTTTACCTTCTATCCGTTCTGCAATGTCACTCACAAAGATATTGAACAGAACCGGTCCCTACGCTGATCCCTGTGGCACTCCACTTAACACTGTTCTCTTCAGAGTAGGTTCCATTTACCATCACACGCTGTCTTCTATCTGTCAACCAGTTTGTAACTCACGCAACCACCTTGGCGCTCACTCCCAAGCTTCTCATTTTATCACAAGTCTCCTATGTGGGACTGTATCAAAAGCTTTGCTGAAATCCAAGTAAATGATATCGAACACTCTTCCTCGATCCAATTTCAAACCTAACCTGAAGATATCTATGTCTGATTATCCAGTTAGGTTTAAACTTACCTGGGTATTTGTACCCAGATAACTTTTACCTTAACTGGCTATATTTAAAATATAGTTGATTAAGTGGTGGAAAAAAAAAAATATTTGTGGCCCTGATAAGGGCGCCCCTCCCCTGCCCAGATTGTGAAAATGTATCCAGACTTAGGGCCCCCTCCTGCTCCTCATTATTTCTACCCCCACCTGCAACACCCACCTCAAACCTTTCGCTTCACTCAGCACCCCCAAAACTCATATGACTGTTGGAAACATGGTACAATTACACCATTTCCAGTGGCATCCAGCATTGGCCACCTCTCCCTCAGTTTTGTGTGAAGAATTTGAGCCTTTGGAGCAGCCAGAAATTTCTAGTCTACTCCATTTGGCTCATGCCTCCATTTGCTCTTGGATCCATATCCTTTGTCTGTAATAAAGAAAGTAGGAAGACTTCTTGGTGATCTGTTGACTGTTATTGTTAATGCTTCTATGGTAGAAGTCAGCTACTGCATTTAAATCTGCATTGATTAAACCATTATTAAAACAAAACCATAACATGATTCTTAATATGGTAGATAAATATAGGCCAATTGCAAACCTTTCTCTCTAAACTAAAAAAGCATGCTGTCTTCGTTCAACTGAATAGTTTTCTTATTCAGTTTATTAGTTTAGACCCTTAACCAGGATTCCAGGGGTGTCCAGGAAACTATAGACAGATGAGCTTGACATGGGTATTGGGCAAAATGGTAGGAACCATTCTGAAGAACAAAATTCCTGGCTGTTTTGATAGATATAGATTAATGATACAGAGCCAGAATGGATTTTGTAAAGGTCTTGTTTTACAAATCTGTTAGATTTATTTTGAAAGAGCTAAGAAATAGGTGGACAAGTTTTGAGTTGATTGATAGAGTGTATCTGGATGCTTGAAAGGCATTTGACAAAGCCCGTCATGAGAGGCTCATCAGGAAATTAAAGAGTAAAGAAATAGGAGGCAATGTCTTAATATGGAATGGTTACTAGCTAAAAGCTAGGAAATGTAGAGTAGGACTAAAAGGTCATTTCTCTCAGTGGATAAGGTTAAATAGTGGAGTGCCCCAGGGTTCTGTACTGGGACAGGTACTTAATATATTTATAAACGAACTGGAAAAGGGAGTGATGTGTGAGGTGATCACATTTGTAGATGACACAAAATTATTCAAAGTAATTAAATCACAAGCTGATTGTGAAGAACTGCAAGAGGACCTTGCAAGACTAGGGACTGGATGTCTAAATAGCAGATGAAATTTAACATCGACCCATAGAAAGTGATTAATTTAGGGAAGAATAATCGAAACCCTAGTTAAACCATGCTGGATTCCGCATTAGGTTGTTACCACCTAGGAAAAGGATATTGGACTCACTGAGGACAATACTTTGAAATCCTCAGCTCAGTGTTCAGTAGCAGTCAAAAAAGTAAATAGAATTTTAGACATATTAAAGAAAGGAATGAGTAATAAAATGGAAGATATCATAATGCATCGATCCAAAATGTGACCACAACTGGTTGCATCATCTCAAACAAGATATAGCAGAACTAGAAAAGTGCAGAGAAAGGCAACAGAGAAAGCAATAGCTCCTCTGAGGAAAGGCTAAACAGATTAAGGCTGTTCAGTCTGGAGAAGAGGCAGCTAAGCAGATATGATGGAGGTCTATAAAATCATGAATGGGGTGGAGCAGGTAAGTAGGGTATAGTTAATATATCATTTCCAATAGTACTAAGACTATGTGTTATGCCATGAAACTAAAAGGTAGCACTTTTGAAACAAATTGAATAATTTTTTTTTTTAGTCACGATACAAACTGTGCAATTTGTTAGCAGAGGATATGGTGAAAGCAGATAGCAAAGCTGATTTAAAAAAAAGTCTAGACCAGTTCCTAAACCTGTATGGGAGGAGATCAGTTTGTTTGCACTAACTCCATATCATGCAAATTCCATCTCATGCATATTCATTGAAGATATTCTGAAAATTTGACTGGCTGAGGGTCCCCTAGGACAGATTTCAGAACTTTTGGTCTAGAGAAATTCCTGAAGGAAAGTCTATAAAACACTATAAGCTATAAAGATTTGGGAAAGATATGCTTATTCTTGATTATGAGTAAGAAGGATTGGCCTATTCTTTGGGATCCTACCAGGTATTTGTGACTTTGATTCGCTATATTGTCAGAGACTGAATGCTGGGCTTGATGGCATAAAGGGACTTATTTGAAGTTTCCCTTGGAGGAACCAAACTCATATTAGTACAAACATTGATGATGAGAACATTGGGAAACTTAAAGTAAGTCCCTTTATGCCTCCCCAACTCCTGCACAGTAAAGGTTCTTTGATATGGTCAGATGGTTAGGTTAACATGGCCTCCAAATAAGGGTTGACATATCTGTAGAGAGAGGATTTACTGATGTCAGTCATGTCTCCTGTCACTCTCTGGAAGGAGACAATAGCCAAATTGTGTAGAGATATCATGATTTCACTTCAACAGTCATACTGTGAGCATGGTCTATACCAAAGGCCATAAACCTAGTCACAGAGCTGGAAGGTGAGAACTCGATATAGCCTATATATTCTCAAGCACTTTCTCTCAGTCTACTACTCTAAATCTTCCCTAGGGTAACATATTCATCTACAGGAGGCTTAGCATTTTCTACAATGTGCATAAAGGTAAAGATGAATCCTTAGAACCATTGATGTCTGCCTCAAATACACATCCATCTTAATTATGCCAAGTGAGAAGGAAAGCAACTCCCTCTTTGTACATATTTTAAACTGACTACATTTGTTAAAACTGGGCTTCACATGTGTTTCAGTGATGCAAAGTTATATGGGATTAGTATAACTATATCAATACTTTGCTCAAACATATTCTTGAGCAGGAGTACATATGTCTATTCATGTTTTTAAGCTCCTCGATGCAAATTATATATATATATTTTTTTTTTTTCCTGGAGGGGCGCAAATGGGTGTCTGTAGGCAAATCCATGGGTGAAATGGAAGATGTTAATGAAATATTTATGTGGGTCCTGCTTACAAGCACTGTGAGTATCTTTTTCTGAGCTACTCTGATTAACTTTGACAAGTTCCTTGTCAGAATGGTCAAAAAGATAATGAGAGTAGCTTAGAAAAAAATATCTGCTTTCACTACAATTGCTATTTGGGAAAACCCAAAATATCTGAGGCTATTCACATCCCAGAGTTAAATTGATTTTTGATGAATCAGTTCCTGTGTTAGTACTATATTTCCTTCAATGTGATGATTAATTAAGTACCATATTTACACCATCAATGTGATACAAATATGCTCCTATGAAAGATTTTGTTTGTTAACACTCTCTAAATGGATTACAGCCCTCTATCTGTTGCACTGTGACACCATGCAATTATTTAAGCAATCCTAGCTCCCTACAATTTCCAGATTCCAATAATTCAAGTCTACTTTACCTGGTGTGGTGAAGAGAACTTCTTTTCATACGTCAGCCGGCTCCCTTCAATGGAAAAACGGAAACCTTTTCTTCTGATGCTGGCGTCAGATTCAGATTTATGGAATTTCTCATCATCACCCTTCTCGTCTCCCTCAGACTGCTCTTTCTGTTTCCTTTTCTTCCTCCTGTTTCTCCTCTCTTTGGCACTCTTTGAGCTCAGTTTTGATGCTTCAGAAGAACTCTCTGACAGGCCACCAAACCCAACCCCGCCACTGAATTCCCTTGATTCGGCCAATGCATCTGAGGCTTCTGCTGCTGCTGCCTGTAATTCCACAAAAGATAGACAATTCCAGTATTTAGCATAATAATAATAGCACAAATATTGATCTCACATCAAAATCTTTTACTATTTATCAGTGATGCTAACATCTTATCAAGGGGCTCTAGCCAGCTCTGCTTCACTTGGTAAGACATTCTATTTTAATAAATTAATGTAACAGTAGGCTTCTAGGAGTCACCTGGGAACTACCTCAGTACACCATTGGTGTTCATGTTACAGTAGGTACTAAATGTTAAACCTATGTTTCTCTTTTTATTCAACTTGTGACATATTATTTGTGATACATTTAATTTAGTCAGCAACTAAGTTACTCTTTCTACAGCCTTCATATTGAAAGGAAATAGTTGAATATTAGTCATAGAGGACAATTTTCAAAGTGTTTTGCCTATGTTAATCAGCTGTCTGAAAATTGCCAAACCCCCCACAATGCAGTTAAAAGTATGCACATTTTTCCACAAGGTGCACATTAAGAGGAACTGTTCACAGGGGTGAGGCCAATATTAAAAGGAATTTAGCCCGATAACTCACAAATTATCAGGCTAAATGCCAACTTTAGAAAATCTAAAGCATTTAGCCAGATAAGTCATTATATAGATAAAATTAGCCAAATAGGGAAGGGGTACATTAGGGGAATTCTGGGGTGAAGATAACTGGCTATATTAAAAAGAATAAAGCCAGTTAAGTGCCAACACACTTCCCCCAAAATAGATTTCTGAATCAGGCCAGTGGACCTTTACCTCTACTACCCCCCCCCCCCCCAAGCTTCAGGTGATGTACGGTAAGTAAAAATTGCCAAGCTGAAAAGACCAGCCCCTCTTCCTCAGTTATTCAAATATTTAACTTCAAAGAGGGATCTCCCCTCTCCCTCCCTGAGTCAATACCATCCCTTCTTCTTTGTCTAGCACCCTGAAATAACAAAGGCTGCCAGGACCATGGTACAAGCTACTGTACCCAGCAGCATCAGTCAATGCCTCAACAGCAACACTAAACTACCAGTATTGTTGTCAATGCAACAACTCATTCTGCAGGGAGCAGTAGCTTGTACCGTGGTTTTGGCAGCCTTTTGTACTTTGGGGTGCCAATGACAGTGGGTCTAGTCTACCTCCTTGGATGTTTTAGTCCAGTACTTTTTTCTTATATTACGGGGAGCTTGGAGTGGGGTATGGCATGGCCAGATAGATTTATTTGGGGATATTTAGAGTGACATTTCTTCCACTGAATATCTCTGATAACTTATCCAGTTAACTTTAGCCCAATAAGTTATCTGTTCTTCAGTTTTTTGAAAATTCACCTTGTTGTGTTTAGGTTGAAGGAGGTAAAGTACTTGCAGAGATATCATTTGCAAATCTTTGCATGGACATTTATAGCAAAATTCTACCCACAGAAAAAGAAGGTGCAAGTGACCAGTGTGGATTTTGTACTCACAACAAGTTTCAAAGCAAAAGTATGTTCAAAGTCTGTAGATAAAATTATTTATGAGTTTATCCCAATATGGCTAGTGTATCAAAGAGCTTACAGATACACTGTGCAGTTTACAATTGTTTTGTTATGCCTGTCGGTCGCAGACGGCTGCGACTGCAAGTACTCACTGCTTGCACCGCTCTCCTGCCCTCCCCAAGTCTGCTTGCAGCACGGGCCTGTCTACACTGCCAC
Organism: Rhinatrema bivittatum; assembly: GCF_901001135.1. NCBI lineage: Eukaryota > Metazoa > Chordata > Amphibia > Gymnophiona > Rhinatrematidae > Rhinatrema > Rhinatrema bivittatum. Next base: position 99,292,867 of record NC_042620.1, read on the forward strand.
ATTCCTCGGGGCTCCTCACGGCGACATGGACGCCGCTACTTCCTACTTCGATGTTGGGCCTTCCTAGGCATGCGAGCACGTCATCGGCCCCGCTTTTGAAGCCTCTTAAACAAGAACATCAGGGTCGTCCCTGATTGATGATGGCATTGGACTCCTGTACTTAAGCTCTACCTTCGCCCCCAGCTAGCCGGCTTGGCAACAAGTTCAGTACGAGTCTACAACTCCTGCCTTGAGTTCCTGAGACTTCGCTATGAGCCTTGCTCCTGGACCCTGTCTGGCACCCAATCCTCAGGGGTCAGTGTGCTCCTCTGGCCTACCCTGCTCCTCGGCCTGGCCCTGTGCCTCTTGGGTCTACTCTGCAACAAGCTTCTGCTACTCAGGCCTCCCTTGGAACACTGCGGCAACTTGTGATTTCCTTGGCTAACCTTCCCTGCTCCTCGGGGTTGCGCTTGTGTTCTAGCAAGACCGTCTGAGCTCTCCCACTCCTCGAGTCACGGTCTCTACTCAAGAGACTACCTAGAGACTCCCCGCTCCACGGGGCTTGCTCCGGTGTGTTCAACGACTGTCAGCTGTCCCACTCCTTGGGCCTGCTTCTCTACTAGACTGCCGTCATTCCTCCGAGTCTATGCCCACTTCACTGAGCTCCGTCCCTCGGGGCAGTCCTCCCAGAGATACTTCAGCGTGGCTAATCCTGCGCCTACCGCTTCGAGGTATGTCTGGCGCCTCTCTCCTCAGGATCTCACTCCAAATACTACCTACTGTCTGTCACTCTACAAGGGTCACTCTCTGGTTCCTGGGGGTCTCTTCACTACTGTGCCCAGAGCTCCCCGCTGTGCCTGTACCTCGCCTCCTCACGGTGCGGACATGTGGGGCTCCTCCCCATGGGCTGTAACAACTCGCAGCTCAGGCCAAGGGTCCACATACCCACAAACCATAACATGTTTCATTTCATTGAGTTTTGAGCATGGACCTTTGGACTGGCTAGAGTGCTGGATGGATCCACTGGAGGAAGGCCTACAGCGGGACTCATAGCCAGAAGGTGGGATTAGACCAGGAGACCGAGAATGCTGCAAGAAGGCCCTGCCGCGGCCCGGAGCTGCAAGGAGAATACCACAGAGAGAAGGCAAGAAGAGCAGCAGGAAGGAGGGGACCCGGCCATGGCCGCCCATGGCCGGGGTTCACAACAGGACCCCCCTCCCTGGGGGTCTTTGTTTACCGGGATGGTCTTGATGGAATTGACGGAGGAGAGACTTGTCCAGGATGTTAGAGGCAGGCTCCCACGTGTTCTCCTCCGGATCACATCCCTCCCATGATAGTAAATACTCCCATCGTCGATAGTAGAATCGTATATCCAAAACATCATTAACTTGGTATATGGTCTCCTACTCTGCTACAGTCTTTGAAGGTTTAGGTGGTTTGCAGTGAAAGTATCAGTGGTTTCAGCAGAGAAATATGGAATACATTGTATATTCTTAACGTAAGCGGTTGACTTAGGCGGTAGGAGACAGTACACACTCGTTCCGTAACCACAAAGGGGCCAATGTATTTAGGAGCTAAATGCATGGAAGGAGTCCAGAGATGAATATGCCGGGTGCTTACCCAAACCCTATCTCCAGGGTTGAACTCAGGAGCTCTGCGACAATGTTTATTAGTAATTACCGTCATGGTTAAAAGGTGAGGTAAAAGAGGCTATTTTAGCCAAAAAAACATCCTTCAAAATTTGGAAAAAGGATCCATCTGAAGAAAATAGGATAAAGTTAACTATGACATTGATAAGACAGGCGAAGAGAGAATTTGAATTGAAGTTGGCCATAGAGGCAAAAACTCATAATAAAAACTTTTTAAATATATCTGAAGCAAGAAACCTGTGAGGGAGTTGTTTGGACTATTAGATGACAGAAGGGTTAAAGGGGCTCTTAGGAAAGATAAGGCCATTGCAGAAAGACTAAATGAATTTCTTGCTTCAGTGTTTACTAATGAGGATGTTGGGGAAATACCAGTTCCTGAGATGGGTTTCAGGGGTGATGAGTCAGACGAACTGAACAAAATCACTGTGAACCTGGAAGATGCAGTAGGCCAGATTGACAAACTAAAGAGTAGCAAATCACCTGGACCGGATGGGTATGCATCCTAGGGTACTGAAGGAACTAAAAAATGAAATTTCTGATCTATTAGTTAAAATTTGTAAACTATCATTAAAATCATCCATTGTACCTGAAGACTGGAGGGTGGCCAATATAACCCCAATATTTAAAAAAGGCTCCAGGAGCGATCCGGGTAAGTATAGACCAGTGAGCCTGACTTCAGTGCCGGGAAAAATAGAAGAAACTATTCTCAAGATCAAAATCGTAGAGCATATAGAAAGACATGGTTTAATGGAACACAGTCAACATAGATTTACCCAAGAGAAGTCTTGCCTAACAAATCTGCTTCATTTTTTTGAAGGGGTTAATAAACATGTGGATAAAGGTGAACCAGTAGATGTAGTGTACTTGGATTTTCAGAAGGCATTTGACAAAGTCTTTCATGAGAGGCTTCTAAGAAAACTAAAAAGTCATGGGATAGGAGGCGATGTCCTTTCGTGGATTACAAACTGGTTAAAAGACAGGAAACAGAGAGTAGGATTAAATGGTCAATTTTCTCAGTGGAAAAGGGTAGACAGTGGAGTGCCTCAGGGATCGTACTTGGACCAGTGCTTTTCAATATATATATAAATGATCTGGAAAGGGATACAATGAGAGAGGTTATCAAATTTGCGGATGATACAAAATTATTCAGAGTAGTTAAATCACAAGCTGACTGTGATACATTACAGGAGGATCTTGCAAGACTGGAAGATTGGGCATCCAAATGGCAGATTAAATTTAATGTGGACAAATGCAAGGTGTTGCATATAGGAAAAAATAACCCTTGCTGTAGTTACACGATGTTAGGTTCCAAATTAGGAGCTACCACCCAGGAAAAAGATTTAGGCATCATAGTGTATAATACTTTTAAATTGTCGGCTCGGTGTGCAAATAGAATGTTAGGAATTATTAGGAAAGGAATGGTTAATAAAACGGAAAATGTCATAATGCCTCTATATCGCTCCATGGTGAGACCGCACCTGGAATACTGTATACAATTCTGGTCACGCATCTCAAAAAAGATATAGTTGCAATGGAGAAGGTACAGAGAAGGGCAACCAAAATGATAAAGGGGATGGAACAGCTCCCCTATGAGGAAAGGCTGAAGAGGTTAGGGCTGTACAGCTTGGAGAAGAGATGGGTGAGGGGGGATATGATAAGAACATAAGAACATGCCATACTGGGTCAGACCAAGGCTCCATTAAGCCCAGCATCCTGTCTCCAACAGTGGCCAATCCAGGCCACAAGTACCTGACAAGTAGCCAAAAACCAAGTCTATTCCATGTTACCATTACTAGTAATAGCAGTGGCTATTTTCTAAGTCAATAAATAGCAGGTAATGGACTTCTCCTCCAAGAACTTATCCAATCCTTTTCTAAACACAGCTATACTAACTGCACTAACCACATCCTCTGGCAGCAAATTCCAGAGTTTAATTGTGCATTGAGTAAAAAAGAACTTTCTCCGATTAGTTTTAAATGTGCCACATGCTAACTTCATGGAGTGCCCCCTAGTCTTTCTATTATCCGAAAGAGAAAATAACTGATTCACATCTACCCGTTCTAGACCTCTCATGATTTTAAACACCTCTATCATATCCCCCCTCAGCCGTCTCTTCTCCAAGCTGAAAAGTCCTAACCTCTTTAGTCTTTCCTCATAGGGGAGCTGTTCCATTCCCTTTATCATTTTGGTAGCCTTTCTCTGTACCTTCTTCATCACAATTACATCTTTTTTGAGATGCGGTGACCAGAATTGTACACAGTATTCAAGGTGTGGTCTCACCATGGAGCAATAAAGAGGCATTATGACATTTTCCGTTTTATTCACCATTCCCTTTCTTATAATTCCCAACATTCTGTTTGCTTTTTTGACTGCCGCAGTACACTGAACCGATGATTTCAATGTGTTATCCACTATGACGCCTAGATCTCTTTCTTGGGTTGTAGCACCCAATATGGAACCCAACATTGTGTAACTATAGCATGGATTATTTTTCCCTATATGCATCACCTTGCACTTATCCACATTAAATTTCATCTGCCATTTTGATGCCTAATTTTCCAGTCTCACAAGGTCTTCCTGCAATATATCACAATCTGCTTGTGATTTAACTATTCTGAACAATTTTGTATCATCTGCAAATTTGATTATCTTACTCATTGTATTTCTTTCCAGATCATTTATAAATATATTGAAAAGTAAGGGTCCCAAAACAGATCCCTGAGGCACTCCATTGCCCACTCCCTTCCACTGAGAAAATTGTCCATTTAATCCTACTCTCTGTTTCCTGTCGTTTAGCCATCTAAACATCGCCACCTATCCCATGACTTTTTACTTTTCCTAGAAGCCTCTCATGAGGAACTTTGTCAAACGCCTTCTGAAAGTCCAAGTATACTACATCTACCGGTTCACCTTTATCCACATGTTCATTAACTCCTTCAAAAAAGTGAAGCAGATTTGTGAGGCAAGACTTGCCTTGGGTAAAGCCATGCTGACTTTGTTCCATTAAACCATGTCTCTCTATATGTTCTGTGATTTTGATGTTTAGAACACTTTCCACTATTTTTCCTGGCACTGAAGTCAGGCTAACCGGTCTGTAGTTTCCCGGATCGCCCCTGGAGCCCTTTTTAAATATTGGGGTTACATTTTCTATCCTCCAGTCTTCAGGTACAATGGATGATTTTAATGATAGGTTACAAATTTTTAATAATACATCTGAAATTTCATTTTTTTAGTTCCTTCAGAACTCTGGGGTGTATACCATCCGGTCCAGGTGATTTACTAGTCTTCAGTTTGTGAATCAGGTCTACCACATCTTCTAAATCCTGATATCTAGAAGATCCTGAGAGGTCTTGAATGAGTAGATGTGAATCAGTTATTTACACTTTTGAATAATAGAAGGACTAGGGGGCATTCCAAGAAGTTAGCAAGTACCACATTTAAGACTAATAGGAGAAAATTCTTTTTCACTCAACACACAATAAAGCTCTGAAATTTGTTGCCAGAGGATGTGGTTAGTGCAGTTAATGTAACTGGGTTCAAAAAAGATTTGGATAAGTTCTTAGAGGAGAAGTCCATTAACGACTATTAATCAAATTTACTTAGGGAATAGCCACTGCTATTAATTGCATCAGTAGCATGGGCTCTTCTTAGTGTTTGGGTAATTGTCAGGTTCTTGTGGCCTGGTTTGGCCTCTGTTGGAAACAGGATGCTGGGCTTGTTGGACCCTTGGTCTGAACCAGCATGTCAATTTCTTATGTTCTTATGTTCCTTTTCACAATGACAGCCGCCTGTCGCAGTTTAAATTGCGTAGAATCCCAGAGAGAGCGAAGCTGCTGGCCCGTGAGTTGGGCTGCAGGTGAAGGCACCATTAGAGGGAGAGGCAAGGGAGGCTTGAGCTCTTTACCATAGACACGTTGGAAGGGCGAGGCTCCAGTTGCAGAGTGAACGTGGTGGTTGTAAGAGAACTCTGCGCCCAGGGTAGTAGAGGTACCTAGTCGTCTTGTATGTCCCCAATGAAGGAGTGGAGGAAGACCTTCAGAGAACAACTGGTGTGTTCTGCTTGCCCATTGCCTTGCGAATGGAAAGCTGACATGAAATCCAAGCGAATCCCAAAAGTTTTACAAAGTGCCTTCCAGTATTTAGCTGGAAATTTCAAGCCACGAACAGAGGCGATGTGTAAGGGTCGTCCACATGCACGGAAAATGTGCTGCGCAAGCTCAGGTGCAGTAGGGAGTTTAGAGAGTGGCACCAAGTGAGCCATCTTAGAGAACCTGTCTACTGTAGCTCAGATGACCTGCTTCCCCTCAGAATGAGGGAGATCAACTATAAAATCTGTAGAGAGATGTGTCCAAGGTTCCGCAGGTATGGGAAGAGGTTGCAGAAGGCCCCAAGTGCGATCCAATAAGGGTTTTTTTCTAGCACAGATGGGGCAGGAGTTGACATATGCCTGGACGTCTCAATTGACGTGTGGCTGCCAGTAATAACGCGATAAAAGTTCTAAGGTTCAGGCCTTACCCCGATGCCCTGAATTTAGGGAGTCTTGTACCCAGGAGAGGACCTCCTTCTGCAAATGGATGGGCACAACCATCTTTCCAGCGGAGACGACTTCAGAGGTGCAATGATGACCTTCGCTGGATCTAGAATGTACTGTGGAGAGATGGATGTGTCCTCTGTCTCAGTAGTACGGGAGATTGCATCCGCATGAAGATTCTTAGATGCTGGCCGGTACCATAGGGAAAAATTGAAGCGACTAAAAAACAAGGACCAACGAGCTTGTCTGGGATTCAGGTGTTGGGCTTGACATAGATATTCCTGATTTTTGTAGTCCATATATACAATTGATTGTTGGGCTCCCTCCAGCCACTGACACCACTCTTCAAAAGCCAATTTTATGGCTGAGAGTTCCTTATCACCTATGCTGTAATTCCTCTCGGCGGCTGAGAACTTTCGGTAGAAGTAGGAGCAAGGAAGTAACTTGACTTTATTAGAAACTTGGCTGAGGACAGCTTCCACGGCCAGGTCCAAAGTGTCTACCTTCACAACAAAAGGGCGTTGAGAGTCCGGATGATGCAGGCAAGAGTCTAAAAGGAAAGCACGTTTTAATTCTTCAAAGGCCTGAAGGGCCGCTGGCGGCCAATCCTTGGCATTTGCTCCCTTTTCTTGTGAGGACCGTGAGTGGAGCTACCTTTTGCGAAAAGTGGGGTATGAATTGTCGGTAGAAGTTTGCAAATCCAAGAAAGCACTGAAGAGCCTTGTTCCCAACTGGATGGGGCCAGTCTTTGATGGCTGACACTTTCTCGGGGTCCATATGGAATCCGGTAGGAGATACAATGTTTCCCAAGAACGGTAGAGATTCTTGTTCAAACAGACATTTCTCCAACTTGGAAAACAAGCAGTTGTCCCGAAGTCATTGCAATACTTGCTTCACTTGCCGTCGATGAGTAATGAAGTCTTTGGAGTATACAAAGACGTCATTGAAATAGACAGTTACAGATGAATGAAGCATATCACAGAGGACCTCATTCATAATATTTTGAAAAACTGCTGGGGCATTAAACAACCCGAAGGGCATGACAAGGTACTCGTAATGCCCATCACGAGTACTGAATGCGGTTTTCCACTCAACACCTGGGTGGATTCGTACCAGGTTGTAGGCACCACGGAGATCGAGCTTGGTAAAGACCTTAGCCCCTTGTAGGCAGACTAGAGTTCCAGGTTGAGTGGAAGTGGATAGCTGCCACGGCGGGTGATGACATTACCACGATAATCTATGCAGGGTCTGAGAGAACCATCCTTCTTAGTGACAAAAAAGAAGCCGGTCTCCGAGCAGGCTTGACTTCTCGGGCTCGTTGCTGAAGCTGGCGGTTGATCCGCCCTGTGAGATCTGTCAAAGCCTCGAGGTCCTCCGGAAGATCCTAAGCAGCGAGTTCATCTTTTATTCATGGAGACAAACCCTCAAGGTAAATACTTCTCAAGCTGGCCTCTCGCCAACTCAGCTCTGATGCCAGGGTGCAAAATTCGACTGCGTAGTTGACTAGAGGTTGTGCCCCCTGACGAAAGTGAAGAAGTTCTGTAGCTGCAGTGGACTGCCAGGCCAGCTCATCAAATACCATCTTGAAAGCATGAACAAACTGCTGCATATCCCCAAGCAAGGGGTCACCCTCGCTCCCATAGTGGTGAAGCCCAGTCTAAAGCGCAACCATCCAAAAGAGACAATAATATGTTGTCTTTATCTGGTCTGACAGGAACTGTGCAGGTTGTAGGATAAACCACATAAAGCAGTGGTTCAAGAAGCCATGGCACTGCTTCGGATCTCCTGCATAGTATGGTGGTGCAGGCAAGTGTAGTGAGGCAGTGGGTCCTGGAGCGGGAACCGGAGCCGGAGACTGAGTTGCAGCAGGAGGGATAGCATCCAGGCGGTTAGCTAACCTCTCAATGGTAGCCGCCAAGATGTCTAGGCAGTGTTGCTGCTGTTGTAGGTGCTGGGCCATGCCTGGGATGGCCGGAGGCCAGAGATGTCTGCCGGGTCCATGGCCTTGGCAAACTATTATGAATGTGGACCTCTGGACCGGCTAGAGTGCTGGATGGATCCACTGGAGGAAGGCCTACAGTGGGACTCGTAGCCGGAAGGCAGTACTGGACCAGGAGACCGGGCAGGCCTTCACCTATACCAGCTCTCGTTCTCCGCAGGTTGAGCCCTTGGGTATCAGGTCAGCAGGACTTAGGCAAGGGTTTCGTGGCAAAGAAGAATCCAAAGAACAGTCTGGGTTGAGGCACGGAGAAGCGTGGGAGAGACGAAGATGGTCCAGAGGTCGTGGCAGGCGGCAGCGGTGCAAGACGAGATCCAGGCCAGATGTCGGGGCAGGCTGAAGACTAGCAAAGTCGGAGAACGAGCCAAAGATCAGGACGGGCAGCAGACAGAGAGAGAACCAGAAGCTAAACTGAAGTCAAACGAGGGAAACAAGCCAAAGTAGAAACAGGAACTTGGGAGCGGAGCGAGGCAGGAACACGAAGTCAGGAGCGGAGCTGAAACAGGAACACAGAGTCAGGAGAAAGCTGGAACAGGAACACAGGAACTGGAGAATGCAGGAACAGCAATTAGGTACTCAGAGAGTTGACCTGTTGCCAAAGCAGGGAATGAAGATCCAAGCTGGGCTTAAATAGCCCGGGTGTCTGATGTCATCTTCCGGGGTTGGACCGAGTTTTCCCGCCATGGCCCCTTTAAATTCCGGCCAAAGAGGCGCACACATGGAGCAGGAAGTCGGTGGCGTCTCCCTCGTGGGGAGAATGCCGTGGGAAGGCCCTGCCGCGACCCGGAGCTGCGTGGAGAATGCCACGGAGAGAAGGCAAGAAAAGCAGCAGGTAGGAGGGGACCTGACCGTGGCCGCCCGTGGCCAGGGTTCACAACACATTGTTGCTAAATAATGTGTTTCAAAAGCTCCCTGAAACTATAATTAAAATGAGAATATATCATTATATAAAACAAGAAATCCTCCATTTTGATAATCTGGAGCGAAATATTCAAAACTATTTATGCGGGTAAAAAGCAATTTACCTGCATAAATTAACTGTCTGAAAATGCATAATGTCCAAAATCATTTTTGAGTATGATTCCACAACATCTGTACTTTTAGCCACATTTGAATCTTGCTGCTGCTGCTGCTGCTGCATTTCTTTTTTCCTATTGTTCAGGCTGAAAGCCGCATTCTAGTAATCACAAGGAAATATATTTCCTTTAGTTATTATAGGACCAATATATTAAAATGCACAAAGATCAGCCATTAATGCTCAGAAATGTTAAGTTTATTGCGTGTATTAATGGCTAAGGCTAGTGAGATATAAAAGAAGCAAAATGTAAGGCATGCATGCACTATATATGGGCAATGTAGTTAAGGTTTTTGTATTAAAGCATCTGCAAATAGTTTGCTCAGGTACTTTTTCATTGTGCTTGTCTATTACATAAATCAATCCACAGTAAAAAAAAAAAAAAAAAAAATTGAATGGCTAAATGACTCATCACATTTGATTATCCCACAAAGAAACTTGAGGTCCGCGAATAAAGGCCTCTCTCTGATCTGCACACTTTACTGAAGTGAGAGAAAGAGCTATCTCGATTGTTGCCCCTAAATTGTGGAATTCTCTCCCTAGCAAACTAACAGGACCATTCATCAAAATGTGTTATGGCGTTAACTCCCATTATAATGCCATAATGCATGCGTTAACGCAATAATGCATGTGATAGTAATGGTAGTGCATAGTGCAAATGCAAATTTTTCAAAGGGGTGGGATTGGGGAGGGGTTTGATGAAAATGAAGGACATTTTTGCACTGTGCATTATGTTATCATATGTTTTTAACGCTGGAAATAACTACACCTTTTATTCTGGTGTTAAGCTGTGTGAAATGTCCAAAATAGCTGTAACACAATTAGCAATAAAGATTGCAAATTGCAGACAGAGAGAGAGAGAAAACACCTCTGGGGGAGGCCTTCACAGTATTCAACTATTTATATCACTATAGGAGGGCCTGCTAATAATTTGAGGTGAGGTTTGGTGGTGGTTTACAGTTTTAGGGCCACTTTTACATGCAGAGTGAGACATACGAACAGCACAGTACACTTCAGTGAAGATTTGACATCATTGGAGTGAGATGTCTACAATGTTCTCTTGCCCTCGCTTGATGGACTCTATATCATAGTCACACTCCTTTTACTTATCGCAGGCGTTATCCATGAAAAATTATAGCATTTTGATGAATCTAGGGGTAAGACTGCAAAATGACTTCTTGATTTTTAAAAAGAACCTAAAGACTTGGCTGTTCAAGCTTGCATGAGAATTGTATAGTAAAAGTGGATTAAAGCTCATGGATTATGGTGACTTAAAAATATAAAATGATTTAGATTTTGTTTTATTTTAGATATGTTTTCTTTTACTTTTTACATTTTTTTTATTTATTTATAATTTATATTTATATTTATTTATAATTTATATTTATAATTTATATTTATAATTGTACATGATCATATGATTGTTTTATTTCTATAGACGACTGAGGGGGGATATGATAGAGGTGTTTAAAATCATGAGAGGTCTAGAACGGGTAGATGTGAATCGGTTATTTATTCTTTCGGATAGTAGAAAGACTAGGGGGCACTCCATGAAGTTAGCATGGGGCACATTTAAAACTAATCGGAGAAAGTTCTTTTTTACTCAACGCACAATTAAACTCTGGAATTTGTTGCCAGAGGATGTGGTTAGTGCAGTTAGTATAGCTGTGTTTAAAAAAGGATTGGATAAGTTCTTGGAGGAGAAGTCCATTACCTGCTATTAAGTTCAATTAGAGAATAGCCATTGCCATTAGCAATGGTAACATGGAATAGACTTAGTTTTTGGGTACTTGCCAGGTTCTTATGGCCTGGATTGGCCACTGTTGGAAACAGGATGCTGGGCTTGATGGACCCTTGGTCTGACCCAGTATGGCATTTTCTTATGTTCTTATATAATTGTAAACCATTATGACTGAATACAGAGTGACTGTATAGTAATCTAATAAATATGTTAAACATTAATAACGAAGGCCAAAACATTTTGAGAAACTTGCCATATAGGCTAAAACTAATAATATCAATTTTTTCAGGTACATTAAAAGTAAGAAGCCTGCAAGGGAGTCACTTAGACTACTAGATGACCAGGGGTTAAAAGGGGTATTCAGAGAAGATATAGCTATTGCAAAAAAAACCTAAATTATCTCTTTGCTTTGGTATCTACTGAAGACAATGTTGGGAAGATACCCACATCAGAACTGTTCTTTGAAGGCAATAAATCAGAGGAACGAAAGTAAATCACTGTTAAACTAGAAGATGTACATTTGAACATAACATAAAAAATACCATGCTGGGTCATATCAAGATCCATCAAGTCCATCATCCTGTCTCCAGTAGTGGCCGATGCAGGTTGCAAGTACCTGGCAAATCCCATAAAGTAGATCTATTTCCTTTTATTTACTTCTAGGGACAGCAATAGCTTTCTTTAGTCTACCTAACAATGGCCTAGATTTACCTATGTCATAGGGCTCCGTGAATCGCGTGCTAGCAGGGGACTTGGGTGGCGAAGCGGGGGGCGGGCAAAAGCCAGCAGCGATCGCACTTAATTTCAATTCCTTATGCTTGAAAAGAGGGCAAACAATGAAGCTTGATTGCTAGCCGCTCTAATCCCAGCACAAAAAGCAAGGGAGATATAGGACATCCCTGTCTGGTACACCGTCCAAGCTCAAAATTATCTGACAAAGACCCATTAATTAAAATCTGCGCTAGCAGCTGGTGATATAAAAGACTCACCCGACTTAAAAAAGAAGCTCCTATATTAAATTTCTCCAACACCCACTGCAAATAGGGCCACTCAACACCGTAAAACGTTTTTTCAGCGTCAAGACTGGCCAACAGCCCATCCCCATTCCCAGCTCGAGCTGCCTGAATAGCCATATAAGCCTTCAAAATATTAGAATTCGCTAGCCTCCCCCTAACAAAACCCATTTGATCAGGAGAGAGCACATTCCCTATCACCACATTCAACCAAGAGGCCAGGATAGCTGACAAGATTTGTATGTCCTGATTCAAAAGAGATATGGGCCTGTAAGACTGAGGTAGGCCGCCGGCCACTGGGCCTACCTCCAGTGCCATTTTTGCTTCACCGCCACAGGTTTTATCAGCTCCCATTTTTTTTTGTGCACCCAGACATTTGCGCTGCTGATTCAGCTTCCAGATCACCACTGCTGTCTGCCTCTTGAGCCCCATAAGCAGACAACAATTTGGGCTTAGGAACACTAAATAAAACCTTAAAAAACGCTGCTGGCTTCAAGGGAGCGGGATGGAAGAGCGGCTACTCATGGCGACATCATTTCCATTGTCTCCATTAACACTAATTTTTAATATAATCAACAACATTAACCCATGCTTAATAGGAGTGACACTTCAACCATACACACCGCAGAGAACCCTAAGATCGCAAAATAAAGGACTTCTAAAAGTGCCCACAACATGGAATACACATCTAACATAAATAAGAGACTGAATGTTTTCCGTAACTGGCCCCAAGTTATGGAACTCTCTTCCCGAGTCACTACGACTAACAACAGAAAGAAAGATTTTCAAACGTGAACCGAAAACATGGCTCTTTAGAAATACATATGACTTAACGTAAAATATCAATATGCTGATTATGACACTGTCAGAACCTCAGATGGAGCAATAAATATTGAGAAATGTAAAATGTAAAAACAGAACAAACTGAGTATTATACGAAGAAGAATGAAATGGAAAAATGGATTACAAAACACCATCTTAGTACCCAATTTAACTTGTACTTCTTATCGATGTGCCGACCTAGAATATGTATTTGCTGTTACAGTGAATAAGAATATGTATAAATAGGACCTAGAATATGTATTTGCTGCTGCAATGATCAAAAATATGAATGTTGACACAGAATGGGAATATTGACCAGAAGTTGAATGCTGATTTTGTAAACCATTGTAATCTTGTTTTAGAACGCCTGGTATATAAAACGCCAAAATAAATAAATAAATAAAGTGATCAAATTTGTAGATGACACACAGTTATTCAAAGTAGTTAAAACACAGCTCATTATGGAGTGCAGAAGGATATTGTGAGACTGGGGACCTGGGCATTTAAATGGCTGATGAAATTTAATGTAGACAAATGTAAAGTGAAGACTACATCGAAAAATAATTCTGACTATAGGTACACAATGCTGGACTCCACATTAGGAATTCCCACCCAGGAAAAGGATCTTGAGATCACTGTGAATAATATATTAAAATCTTCAGCTCAATGTGTGTTGGCAGCCGAAAAACAAATATGTTAGGAATTATGTGGAAAAGAGTAGAAAACAAAACTAATTTAGAGAACCTAAAGTATCTCTACTTAAGAGGATTGTTCCATTTGTCAAACATTAGTATTATTGTTGAGTTTTAACTCCCCATCAGGGAAACTGAGATGATAGAGTCTTCAGAATATATAAACCCATCTTAGGGTGTGGAGTCTTTATTTGTCCTTTGTTGGGACAGCATGATTTTATGCTGGCTTTGGGTTTTTCTGTTTTACTAAGCTAGGTCCCTTAGGTTTTCTGGATGGAGCTTAAGAATGGAAAAGTAGAAAGGATATCTTTACCTATCCTTAAGATGCTCTTTTAGAAAGAAGAGATACAGAAGGTAGAGAAGGAAGTTGTTCTACCTTTCCTCTTTCTATTTTTGGTTATCCCTGGTTAAGATTTTACATTTTTCCACCATACCTGAGTAAAGTCCAGGGGCTCAGTGTATGCTATCTAGAAGGAGAGGTGTCTCATCCAGAGAGCACAGGTGGACTAACTTGAATCCTGGTGGAGGAATGGACCTGGGTTCATTCCTGGGAGGGAAACTGAGTCTATGGCACCTATCCAGCGTACATCACATGCACATCACCAAGATGTTGAAGAAAGACATAAGGAGGTACTATGCTGGTACCAACAAGGGAAGTAAAGAGGAGAAGGAATACATTTGTAGACAACTGGACTAAAGATATGAGAAATGGGACTTTGCCTATGTATATTTAAATTGGGTTACCAGCTTATCTACCAGCCATTGTGAGGAAGCTTAAAAACTACTTCATTGATTGGAAAAGAATAGGATTAAAAGGATTAATTGATTTTAACAACAGAGTAAATTGTTTGGAAGCATAAAGTCACAAATTTATTGAAGATCCATATTGTAAAGAGACTAGACAGCACAGGAACTTGTAATTACACCAATTTATAATCTTTCCAATCATTTATCAGTAATAGGTTGGAAACCAAATCAGTTTTCAGTGTAATTTTTAGTTCTGTATACAAAAGTAATGAATTGATTGGGATGATCAATTAGCTTTCGAACAACGCTAAGGACCTAGAAAATAAACTTTCCCCCAACAGGAAATTTTGGACATCAGATTTCATTTAATATTAGGAAAGGGCTTTAACAGTTTAAACCCTATTTGAGGTGTAGTCTTGGGGTCCAGTGATGGAGCACTAGCCCAGGGGTTACGCTGAGAATATAATAATGCCTCTGTATTGGCCACAGCTTTAGTGCTGTGCTCAATTCTGATTGCCACACCTAAGAAAATAGAGAAGGGCAACAAAAATGATTACGTGGTGGATTACTTCCATTACAAAGAAAGACTAAATATGTTAGGGCTCTTCAGTTTGAAGAAGAGATGACTTAGAAGGGATATGATAAAGGTTTACAAAATCATAAGTAGTATATAACAAGTCAATAGGTATTAGGTAATGATTTTTTACATTATCAAATAGTACTAATACCATGGAACTAGTAGCAGATTTAAAACAAATTTAAGGAAGAGTTTTTTTCAGTTAGAACATAATGTTTGGACATGTTTCTGGATGACAGGTGCATAACTAGTCAGATTAAATTTGGTTTTTCCTCCTCTAAATTCTTGTGGAGAGGAATATGAAACAGAATTTCATATTGGGATTTACCTGTTACTTTCAGACGAGCTAGACTGGCCACTATCAAACAGGATGCAGGGTTTAAAGGAACATTGGTCTGACCTAATGTGGCAGGCAGGGGCGGATTGGCCTATTGGGGGATCGGGCTTCCCCCGGTGGACCGGTCGCTCCCATCACGTAATTTTTTTTTTTTTTAAACTTCCCGGCCAAAGACAAGAAGAGGGTCTGCTGGCGCTGCGGCCTGAAGAGAAACCTGCGGGCAGGGCCGGTAGAAGCACTAGGCCTGGGCCTGGGGCGCCTCGAGCAGTGATATCCCGAGGGGAGCCAATGCCCCCGGGCGCAGGGAGGCTCATGCAGCGCTGTGACAGGCAGCTCGGCAGGGCCGGGGTGAGGCTCACGTCACCACGTCCCGAAGGAAAAGATTGTGTTTAAACGCGCTGATGCTCCTCCTCCTTCCTGCCTGTGCGGCCCCGGAAGTAAACATTGCCGGAGCCGCATGGGCAGGAAGGAGGAAGAGCATCAGCGTGTTCAGAAGAGGAGCCCCGCTTATGGGCCGCCGCGAATCCCAAGTCTCAGCGGCCCGAGAAGAGGAAGAGGCCCGGTAGCAGGGCCGCCATGGCCTGAGAAGATCAGGGCCGCTGCAGAGCCCATCCTGCGGCGACCCGCGAAGAGGAGGCCCAGAGGTGAGAGAGAGGCTGAGGGTCTGTAGAGTGTGTGTGTGCATGTATGAGATGAGTTGAGAGATTGTGTGTAAGAGTGAGGACCTGAATGTTTGCAGAGACAGCATGTGAGAGCCTCTGTGTGTGTGAGTCAAGACAGCATGCGACAGTGAGAGCCTATGTGTGTGTATGAATGATTGTATGAGAGAGAGCATGTGACAGTGAGAGCCTGTGCTTGAGCAAGACAGCATGTGGGACTGAGAGAGAGCTTGTGTGTGTGAGAGTCAGACAGCATGTGCCAGTGAGAGACTGTGTATGAATGATTTTATATGAGAGAGCATGTGACAGTGAGAGCCTGTGTGTGTGTGAGAGAGAGAAATGCATGTGAGAATGAGAACCTAATTGTGTGTTTGAGGGAAGAAGATGGAGAGAAAAGAAACAGAAAAAAAGACAATATAAAAGGAATTGGCAAAAAAAAAATAAGAAAGGGAAGGTGGAAAAAAAAAGCCTGTGACCAACCAATTAGAAAACTAAGATCAGACAGTAAAGGTAAAAAAAAATAAATTACTTTTTAGTGATTGGCACATGCAATCTTTGGGAATGTGCAAGAATAGCACTTTCTCTATGTGGATCTAACAATGTACGAGATCAGCATGGAGAAAGTGGAAGCCCATGGGGCCTACACAGAGGAGGCAGCAGAATGGGCTTCAGTGTCAGTAACAGCAATCAGCACCTCCCCAATAGCTATGTGGCAGCAGTGACAGTGGCAGCAGAGGAATGAGAGAGGTTCCGAGGTTGCTGGCAAAAGAGAGGGGGTCTGCCTTTAGTGTGTGCATGTGTATGAATGGGACTCTACCTGGGGGTGTATGTGTGTGAATGCATGGGTGTCTGCCTGGGGTCTGTGTGTGTGTGAATGCATGGGAGCCTGCCTGGGGGTCAGTGTGTGTGTGTGTGTGTGTGTGTGTGTGTGTGAATGACTGGGAGCTTGCCTGGGTGAGTAAGAGTTTGTGTGTGGAGGGGGAGAGAGTGTCTTAGAGCCTGAGAGTGTATCAGTGTCAGTGAGAGCGAGAGGTTATGGTGGATATAAGAGCATGAATGTGTATGTATGTGACAGCATATGTGTGAGAGAGAATGGACATGTGAGTATGTGTGAGAGAGAAAGGATAACCTTTTAATCCTCAACAATATCAGGGTGACTGGAAATCAAGAGCTCCCACAGAAGGGGACAGCAGGGGCTTTTAAAAATCCTTATTAGTTTTAATTATTGAATATTATTTGATGTCTGCTCTTTTTGAAATATTTTATTGGTGTTATATACAAATTTTTGAAAATTTCCCTGATTTAAATTACTGGAGGTTCTATTCATCAACAGTTTTGAAATATATATTTTTAGTATGATTTTCCTATTGTGATGTTTTATAGTTCTTGATTTTATTGTTTGATGTTTTATGAGGAATGATGGTATTTTCTGTTTTTCCATTGCTGCATTACATACAGTCTAACTTGTTGTGATTTCCAGTTCAGTTTGTCTGTGCATTTCTGTGTATATTTTATGGTCCCTTTATACTGTATTTGGTGACTCACCAAATTGTATGTGGAATTGGGTACCCATGGGCCAGTATGGAGAAAAATCCCCCATGCCACTATTTTCCCACATTCCGCCCCTGGTGGCAGGTCTTATATTCTTATATTCCTACTTGTATTAATAGAGCTGTTAGCACCCAACCACTGCTTGTGATAGCATTTAAGGTATAGTATTACTTTGGCCCCTATGATAATTACTAAAGTAACATCATTTTGTTTTCAGTGTATACTTTATTACTTCACTACAGGCTTTATAAAATGGCATAGCAATTCTTTCATCACTGTTAAAAAAAATCCATATTTAGACATTTCATCATTGTGATTTGGAGCAATGTGCAGCCATTTTATTTTTGTTTGGTCATTCATTTTCATTCTGTTTTCCAATAAATTATGGCTTTTTTTTTTTGAAGGGGGAAATTTTTTGGGTTATTCATTTCAGAAAAAAGTCTACAGTTTATGCAGACAGTGCATGCAAATAGCAAATGTAAGCCGGGTAAATGTACTTTTGTTAGAAGACTCCTGTGGCCGAGTAGTGTAGTCGTGTGGCAGCAAGGTAGTCAGAAGTTAAATACATAAATACTATTTACCGCTTAAAAATAATTGGAATAACCAATTCAAAACAATTCAAACTCTCAATTTTATTTATATTTCTCATTAAAAAATAAATTATTAGTTTTATATACAATTAATATATATTATTTCCTTATAAGATTAACATTTCATGAATTATTAAAATACAATCACAAATAAGAATTGTTTTATTATTACTCTCTCTATATATATTTATCACTTTACTTATATATTTCTTTTAATTAACCCAAGTATGAAATTACTATTAAATGTGAGAGTTCATCAGAGTTCATCAATGCAACAGTCACTTATCTGTTTTTCTTCCTTCTTTTCTTTTATCTTTATTGCTGCTTTTTCGTTGCTGGCCAGTTCTTCTTTCTTTTCTTTTATCTTGAAATCTTCTTCCTAAACTTAATCTTAAATAACTTAAAAGGAAGCAAAACTAACTCCCTTCACTGTTCCAGGATCTTCTGCATACTACAAGTATGTTACTTGTTGTTTTATTTCAACTTTATATTCTAACTCATAATAAAAAAATATATAATTCATAACCATAGCACTACTGTTTCAGAACAGACAATATATATCATACACACCTTTACACTTACTATCAATCATACGTTCACTATAACTGCACTTTAACTGCACTTATCTGTATTAGTTAGGCCTTGATTTGAGAGGACTGGCTTAAAGGAAAATTAGTTATTACCTGTTAATTTTCGTTCCTGTAGTACCACGGATCAGTCCAGACTGTGGGTTGAGTCTCCTTCCCAGCAGATGGAGACAGTCAAAAACTGAAAGGATATCCTATATCAGGACAGAGCCTATCCTCTAACCCTTCAGTATAACGCATGTCAAAGCAGAAAACAATAAACCCAAAGTAGGATCAAGCAAGCAACCATAAAGCTTAATGGAGCAACCGTAGAACAATAGAGTAAACAGGATAAAAACTAAACGCTCTTGCATAAATTGGTATTTGAAAAACCAAGGCTTCCGGTGTATTTGCTCAGTATTCTTGCACAAAAGTAACATCTGAGAACCTGCAACCTGCAAGAAAACAAGCTTTGAGAAGACAGAAAAAGACAACAGACAGGGAAGGGCGTCTGGACTGATCTGTGGTACTACAGGAACGAAAATTAACAGGTAAGAACTAATTTTCCTTTCCCTGTACGTACCCGGATCAGTCCAGACTGTGGGATGTACCAAAGCTTCCCTAAACTGGGTGGGACCGAGATAGTCCCGCTCGAAGCACTTGACGCCCAAAAGAGCCAAAGACCGGAGCTTGCACATCCAGATGGTAGTGTCAAGCAAAGGTATGCAGAGACGTCCAAGTGGAGACCCTGCAAATCTCCTGGGGAGAGACTGACTGGCTCTCTGCCCAGGAGGTAGCTTGAGAACGCAGTGAATGAGCCTTCAAGCCCTCGGGGATCGCCCGACCTTGGCAAAGATAGGCCGAAGAGATCGCTTCCTTCAACCACCTTGCAATAGTGGTCTTAGACGCCGGTTTACCCCAATTGGGCCCACTCCAGAGGACAAATAGATGGTCCGAAACCTGAAAGTCATTGGTAACCTGGAGATAGCGAAACAGGACCTGTTTGACATCTAAGCGATGAAGATCGCCCCCAGTCGTACCCGCGATCTCCTCTGGGGAAAACGCAGGAAGCTCTACCGACTGGTTGACGTGGAAGGTGGAGACCACCTTGGGCAAGAAGGAAGGAACGGTCTTGAGAGAGACCCCTGAATCAGTAAAATGCAAGAAGGGCTCCCGGCAGGACAACGCTTGAATCTCAGAGACCCGCCGAGCAGAGGAGATAGAGACCAGGAAGACAGTCTTCAGCATAAGGTCTTTTAGGATGGCGTGGCGCAGGGGCTCGAACGGAGCCGTACAGAGGGCCCGAAGGACCAGGTTAAGACTCCATGATGGGCACGTGGCACGAGAGGGGGGATGGAGATGTTTTACGCCCCGCATAAACTGAATCACATCCGGATGGCCCGCTAAGGGATGACCGTCCACCCAACCCAGGAGACAGCCGAGCGCGGAGACCTGTACTCACAGAGTACAGGTATGAAGGAGAGGCCCTTGGAGAGACCTTTCTGAAGAAAAGAGAGAACCACAGAGACCAGGGCAGAGCGCGCTGGGATACCCGATTCTGCGCAAGCAGACTCAAAAACCTTCCAGATGCGCACGTAGGCCAGGGAAGTTGACTGTTTCTGGGCCCGAAGAAAAGTGGAGAAGACCTCCTCCTTATAGCCCTTATGCCTCAGGCGTCGCCGTTCAAAAGCCAGGCCGCTAGACAGAAGTGATCGGCCTGGTCAAAAAATACAGGCCCCTGCCGAAGAAGACGAGGTAGATGACCAAGTCATAGGGGGCCGTCTGTCGCCAGGTTGATGAGATCTGCGAACCACGGTCTTCGCGGCCACACAGGTGCTACCAGAACCACGGGTCCCCGGTGGAGTTCGATTCTCCTGAGAACTTTTCCCACCAGGGGCCACGGAGGGAATATGTACAGAAGGACGTCCGTTGGCCAAGGAAGAGCTAGAGCATCCACGCCCTCCGAGCCGTGCTCCCTCCAACGGCTGAAGAACCAATTGGCCTTGGAGTTGCGCAGGGTCACCATTAAGTCCAGGTGGGGGGGACCCCACCTGTCCACTATCAGAGCCATGGCCACCTCTGAGAGTTCCCACTCCCCCGGATCGAGCGATTGACGGCTGAGGAAATTGGCTTGGACATCGTCCTTGCCCGCGATGTGGGAGGCCGCCAGGCACTGTAGACTCTGTTCTGCCCAAGCGAAGAGACGGCTGGTTTCCTGGGCCACCGGGGGACTGAGAGTGCTCCCTTGGCGATTGATGTAGGCCACCGTAGTGGAGTTGTCAGACAGGACAACTTACCGTCTTGCCGCGGAGCAGGGGGAGGAACTCCTGAAGGGCCAGGTGAACCGTCAAGGTCTCCAAGCGATTGATGTGCCAGCGAGACTGTGTCGGCGACCAGGTTCCCTGGGTAGACTGGGAGAGACAGACCACACCTCAGCCCGACAGACTGGCGTCTGTGGTGACTATCGTCCACTGTGGCGCTTGGAGAGGCATCCCCTGGAGGAGATGAGGGAGCGACAGCCACCACTGCAAGTCGTCAACTGTAGAATCCAAGAACGGGAGGACCATGTGAAACAGTTGTGACGCCGGCCGCCAACAGGACAGCAAAGCTTTCTATAACGGATGCATATGAGCAAAAGCCCAGGGTACGAGATCGATGGTGGAAGCCATGGATCCCAAAACCTGCAGGTAGTCTCAGGCCATCGGGAGAAGAAGCGCAATCAGATTTTGGATCTGTTCGATCAGCTTGAGGGCTCGTGCACGTGGTAAGAAGACTTTGCCTATTCGGGTGTCGAAGTGTGCTCTCAGGATCTCTATCTCCTGGGAGGGCTGAAGGTGGCTCTTGGAGAAGTTCACTATCCACCCGAGAGACGCGAGGAGAGATAACACGCGATCCACCGCCTGTTGACAAGAGGCCGCCGACTTGGCCCTGATGAGCCAGTCGTCCAGGTAGGGATGAACAAGGATTCCCTCCCGGCGAAGAGCCGCCGCGACCACCACCATGACTTTGGTAAACGTGCGAGGTGCGGTTGCGAGACCGAAAGGAAGCGCCCGAAACTGGAAGTCCTGGTTGAGAATGTGGAAGCGAAGATACTTCTGGTACTCGCGGTGAATGGGAATATGGAAGTAAGCCTCCGCGAGATCGAGTGAAGCGAGGAACTCTCCGGAGTGGACCGCCGTGATGACTGCTTGCAGGGTTTCAATGCGAAAATGGGGAATTTTGAGGGCTCGATTGACCATCTTGAGGTCCAGAATCGGGTGATAAGACCCGTCCTTTTTGGGAACGACGAAGTAAATAGAATACTGGCCGGTGCCAAGCTCCCTCTCTGGGACCGGGACCACCACGTCCAGATCCAGGAGCCTGGTGAGGGTTTGTTCCACCGCATCCCTCTTGGACCGCCCGCAAGGAGAAAAGAGAAAGAGATCCGGAAGATCGCGGACAATTTCGAAGGCATAACCGTCTCTGATAATGTCGAGGACCCACTGATCCGACGTGATTTTGACCCATTCCTCGAGAAACAGAGAGAAGCGGCCCGAGGGGGGGACCGAGGAATGAGTCAGCTAAACTTCATTGTGTGGCAGGCTTGGGAGTGGAGCACGCTGGTTGGCCCTCGCGAAAGGGCCGCTGCCCACGAAAGGGCTGCAACCAGGACTGAGATCGGGAAGAATAAGCCCTAGAGGAACCACCCCGCCCGCGCGGAGTGTACCAACGCTGGCCCCGGAAACGAGGGCATATAGGACCGGGATGGTTTAGGACGGTCCTCCGGAAGCTTATGGACCTTGTCTTTCCCTAAGGAGTCCATAAGCTTCTCAAGGTCCTCACCAAAGAGCAGCTTACCTTTGAAAGGCAACGTGCCTAACCGGCCTTTGGAAGACTGATCTGCCGACCAATTGCGTAACCAGAGAAGTCTCCGGGCAGACACCGCTGAAGCCATCGCCTTCGCTTGAACACGGACCAGATCATAGAGTGCGTCTGCCCCATTAGCGATTATGGCTTCCAGACGCTCAGCCTGCTCCGCCTCTGCTGGCGGGAGGTCCTGGGTGCAGAGTAATTGTTGGACCCACCTAAGGCCTGCCCGCAGCATGAGACTGCTGCAGCAAGTTGCCCGGACTCCGAGGGCCAAGACTTCAAAGATGCACTTCATGTGAGCTTCCAGCTTACGATCCTGTCCGTCTTTGAGCGCCATCGATCCCTCCACCAGGATCGTGGTATGCTTGGTGACCGCCGAGACATAGGAGTCGACCGAGGGATTCTTGAGCATTTCCAAGCATTCCTCCGGGAGGGGATAGAGTTTGTCCATGGCACGCCCCACCCGGAGAGCCCCCTCAGGAGCCTCCCATTCCCGGAGAATCAGCAGTTTAAGCATGGGATGGAAGGGAAAAGCTGTAGCCGGAGCCCTAAGATCCCCCAGGACTGGGTCCATATCCTTGGGCAAGGAGGCCATCAAGTCATCCGCAGCGGGCCCCTCCAACCCCAACTCCTGGAGGACAAATGGGATGAGGGGCTCCAGCTCCTCATTGCGGAATAAGCGAAGGGCTCTAGGGTCGTCCCCCTCCAAAGGAAGGGCACCCTCCTGATCCGGAGTAATGGTGGGGTCCGGAAGACCTGGATCCACTGGGGGATTGGGGAAGGGGGCACCCCTGGGACCACCCGCACCTGAACCGGCCCCTGGGGCTCCGCAGCTGGCCCAGAGATCAACGGCACGGAGCGAGGGATTTTTGGTGGGGGGGGGTCGAGAGGGGGCGTTCATCCTCCTCCTGCAGGCTTGCAAGGTATGATTTGTGCATTAGGAGGACGCTTTCAGCTGAGAAATGGACCCTAGATTTCCCGTGGGGGGGTGAGGGGGTCAGGGAACCCCTCCTGGGGGCCCGTGGGGCTCAAATCAGGGGGTATCTCAAAAAAAAAATCCAGCCCCCCAGCCCCAGGGAGCTCCAAAAACGGAGCCGCTGAAAAATCCAAAATGGCCACCGTTCCCGGGCTTTGCTGATCCGAGAACGGCCTGGCCATGCCGGGGGCAGTCGATCCCCGGGCTAAATTTGCTTGTCCTGCCGAGGAGGGACCTTCCCCACCCGGCAGGCAAGCAGAGCAGAGGTCCTGACGAGAAAATCGCAAAGAGGGCTGCCCACAGGAGAGGCAGGCTGCCTGCCGTTGCATAGAAGAGCCGCTACTGAGAAAAAAAAGTCTGAAAAAAAGTTTGATTGACAGCTTGCAGGCCCAGAGTGAAGCAGGAAGGAAACCTGCTGACTCCTGCCTGTCTGGCTGCCAGTTCAAGACCTCCTGCTACCAGAAAAAAAAGAAAAATACTGGAGTACTGCTGCAGATAAGTTGGAGGTAGGGGAATACCTGCAACTTATAATAAAGACTGAAAGTTGAAATTTTCTGTTATTTAATTATTTTTTTTTTAAACTGAGCGCAGCAGTCGGGTTCTAAACCCTCTCGGCAGCCAGGGAGGGGGGAGGAGATGAGACCCAGAGAGACTCAGTCCCCACACCTGGAAGCGGGTACAGACTCAGGCTATGCAGCGCACAAGGGGCAAAGCCCCCCTGAGACCGGCAAGAGCCGGGAGATGGTACCGTCTCCCACAGAAGAAAAGAAAAAATCACTAAAGAAAAAATAATTTCCTTTAAAATGCAGGAAAATAAGAACAAGTACTTGCTTGATCCGTAAGGAAAAAGGCTGACTAGCCTAAAGCAGAGAACGAAGGGTGAGCTGCTACCCCTGCTGGAGACAGACGAATATTGAAGGGTTAGGCTCTGTCCTGATATAGGATATCCTTTCAGTTTTTGTCTGTCTCCACCTGCTGGAAAGGAGGCTCAACCCACAGTCTGGACTGATTCGGGTACGTACAGGGAACAGATCCTTCTCCATCAATGATCAGGCACCAACTGCTCTGATTCTGTAACTGTATTTTTCCTTTCTGTCTGCTTGGTCTCAATACTTGATGACATCATAGCGCCAAATAGTTCTCAGAGCTGATTATTTTTGTCTTTATACTATGCTTATTCTTTCTCTTTTTATTTTTCCCTGCAGTATCTGACTTCAGTTGATTTTTGTGTAATCTGAATGTCTTTTAAATCTCTGTGAAATTTAAATTCCTACACTGTGCTTTGTCTAACTTCTGTACACTTTTGCCAGCCTACTCACTGGTAACTAGGGAAGCCAGTGATGCGTCTCCTAGGATACGCTATCTCTGTCTAACCTGATTATCCAGTGTGCATGCAACCTTGTTGATGATGAGGTGGGTGATTCCAATCAGCTTTCTTATGTTTTAAAATTCCTACACTGTGCTTTGTCTAACTTCTGTACACTTTTGCCAGCCTACTCACTGGTAACTAGGGAAGCCAGTGATGCGTCTCCTAGGATACGCTATCTCTGTCTAACCTGATTATCCAGTGTGCATGCAACCTTGTTGATGATGAGGTGGGTGATTCCAATCAGCTTTCTTATGTTTTAAAATAGAGTAGTTTAATGAGGAACCTAAAATTCCTTCCTGAGAAGTTTCATTGTATTTAATTATATAGGTATCCTTTTTTTATCCTGAATATTATTTCCTGTTTGTGCTTATTAGCTTCTATTTTCCTCACTTTTACTTAAACTTGCTAACCTTCTCCCCCCCCCCCAACAGTACTTGCAATACTTGTTTCAGTGATGATGTCACTGAGGTTCCTGCACTCTCCTTTCTAACATGCCTTCCCCTGTCCAGCAGCTCCACTTCAGTTTCCAGAACAAACTAAAAGATAAAAAATACCAAAATCAGCCTTAAGACACCCTCAGCAGTGACAGCAGCAGGAGGTCAGCAGATTCTTCTCTTCTCCTTTCTTTTATATTCAGCTCTCATCTCAAGAGGAGATCACTGTCAGCAGTGTCAATCTTTCTTTTTTTAATTATTTAAGCTGACCATTGATAGTAGCTCAATCCTCATGGTGTATCTCTTCATCTGTTTATTCCTCCTCTGCCTTGTTCTCTCCAGTGCTTGTTGTCACTTCCTGAAATGTTTTTCATCATTAGCTGTGACCCACCTTGTTCCGGAGGCCTTTTCATTCTGAGTGTACTTCCTGCTCATTGCTACAAGCCCTAATCGGAGGCTGATCACTGGCAACACAACGCTGCTTCTGGGTAGCTGCAGTCCTCAACTTCTCTCACAGGTTCTTTTTCTTTCTTCAGTTCCACATGGCCTTTGCCTCTGGCAGTCCCTCATAGCAAGACTGGGTGCTGTCTTCAGTCTCTGTCCTGCTATTGTCACTGCCTCTGGCACATCTCTGGCCACCAGAAAATCTGAACCTTCTGAACTCCACTTGTGGAACTATAGGACAGGTAAGTCTTCTAACTATTATTTTATTTATTTATTTATTTATTTATTTTACTCTGTATATCCCTTTACACAAGCACTATTCACTAATAGTGGGGGGTATTTGCAAAAATGAATAATCTGAACATTTTTGGAATAAGTCGATTATCATTTCAGATGACCTAAAACAAACAAAAAATCATCTCGTTTGGACCTGTTTCTCCATTCTGATTATCTGAATGCACTTCGCTAATTGCCATCACCGTGTATGGACATTGATCCTGCTGAACACAAGTATTGTGGACTCTCTTCTGGGATGGATTTTGCTGGACTTCTCTTTTTAAAATCCCAACAATCCTGCCAAATGTCTGCTACATCCTGAGCTTTCACTGAATTTGTGAGAGCTGGTGGGAATCAGCGCTTAACATATAATGAGGCCAATATTCAAGAAGTTGTTTATGGACAAGTTATCTGGCTAAAGTTAGCAGGATAACTTGTCCCCTATATTCAGCAGGACCGAATAACATGATACTTAACCATACATCTTTAAAAGATATCCAGCTAAGTAGCACTGTCATAAACAATCAAAACAAAAGAAATAAAAAGGCCAGAGGGGCAGGCCCCTCCCCTCCTCCCCAAAGAATGTTATACAAAGGCCCTTTTGGGCTATGCTATCCTCACCCCCCCAAACATGTTTTAAATCCAGAGAAGTGCCCGGCATTATATACTGGGCCCTCTGTCCCGGCTTTTGAACTACAAACTATCTACCTGCCTCTCCCCCCCACCACCCGCAGTGTTGATATCTGGCGCTAGCACCCTCTTCACCCGCCCCCTCCCCCCCGGATACCTTATTTTTCCCTGCCAGGAGCAAGGGATTCACGGCTTTGTTTTCAGTGCCTCCGGCACTGTTCTGACAGAGGCAGGCTGGAAGCATAAGCTTACATCCAGCATATAGGGAAAAATAACCCATGCTGTAGCTATACAATATTAGGTTCCATATTAGGAGTTACCACCCAGGAAAAACTCATAGTGGATATTACATTGAAATTGTTGGCTCAGTGTGTTGTGGTGACCAAAAAAAGCAAACAGAATGTTAGAAATTATTAGGAAGAGAATAGCAAATAAAACAAAGGATGTCATAATGCCTCTGTATCGCTCCATGGTGAGACCACACCTTTAATACTGTGTACAATTCTGGTCACTGCATCTCAAAAAAAGATATAGTTGCAATGGAGAAGGTACAGAAAGGGCGATCAAAATGATAAAAGGCATGGAATGTCTTCTCTATGAGGAATGTCTAAAGAGGTTAAGGCTGTTCATCTTAGAGAAGAGATGGCTGAGGGGAGGAATATGATAGAGCGCTACAAAATCATGAAAGGACTTGAATGGGTAAATCTGAAACAGATAATAGCAGGACTAGGGGGTACTCCATGAAGTTAGCAAATAGCACTTTTAAAACAAATCTGAGAAAATTCTTTTTCACTCAACGCACAATTAAGCTCTGGAATTCATTGCCAAAGGATATGGTTAAGGAAGTTAGTATAACTAAGTTTAAAAAAGGTTTGGATAATTTCCTGGAGGAGAAGTCCAAAAACTGCTATTAATCAATAGGGAATAGCCACTGCTTGTTGCTGGCATTAGTTGTATGGGATCTGTTTAATGTTTGGGTATTTGTCACATACTTGTGACTTGGATGGGCCCCTGTTGGAAACAGGATACTGTGCTTGATTGACCCTTGTGGTCTGACCCATTATGGCATATCTTAAGTTCTTATAGGTTCTTTTGTTCTAATAAAACCCTTTCTGAACTTCAGTAAGTTTTACTTTGTTTATACTGTGGATTGCTACCCAGAAAATTATGAATATTAAGTGCTCATTCTTTCATTGCCATTTGGATTGGAAGGGATACAAAATATAAAAGAACAAAAATAAATTTCCAATAAAAATAATGAAATAGTAGCATTATTTAACACTATCATGATCCCATTATATAGCGTAAGGGATTCCTAGCTTGAAGGCTCATTGTAAAGCACAAATTTTGAGGTCCATGTACCACTGGGAGTTGGCAGGACAACTATTCAAGGTTCAGTTTATCATCCCTGCTGAGCAGGTACATTTTCTTCTTGAAAACCATTGACCCCACAAAATGAGCCCACATAAAAAGAGGCTGGGCTACAGGCTTTCCGGTGGTACAGTTAAACTTTAGCCACTCAGTGCTGATATTCAGTGCTGGCTGGCTAAATTTATGCAGCAAGTCTGGTTGGGGAGAAAGGCTATCCTAAAGTTTTCCAGATAAAGTAATTTTATCCAGATATATTCCTCAGCAGAATATATCCAGTTAAGTCCTACTGAATATCCGAATAAAGTTATCCAGATAACTTTATCTGGATAATTTACCCCTTCTGGGACTTTGAACATGGACAGATTTTAATTTTAGCAAATAAAGTAGAAGATTACAATTATTAAGATACATTTAAATGCAAATAAATAAATGTAATATTGTCCTTTGGTATCATAAACTAGACTTGAAGATGTCTTCTTTTTTGGGTATGTTAAGCAGATTGCTTCAAAAAAAAAAAAGTAGACACCGTATTTTGTTTATGATTATGCATGAATAGCCTCAATTATTTTGTGTTCTTTGTGGCAGCAGCAAAGGACACATTAAAGGAAGATTGTGTCCAGCCATTTGGGCTCATATAAGTCCATATATACTTGTAGAAGTCTGCTGGTGCAGAGAAGAATAATGTACGTTTGCTGCTCTGTTTGCACAAGGAATTTGAATGTTTGCATACTCCACAAAGACGTTCACTTTCCAGACCTGTTCTTAATGATAAGGCACATGATAATAGTTCTATGTTAGTACCTGAACTTCTTCCTGATGTCTCCTTAATTGTTCCATCATCTGCTGAAATTCTAACTCTTTCTGTTCTGCTTCTTCTAAAGTCGCTTGGTTCTGTTCTTCATAAGCCATTGCAACAACAGCCAGAATCAAGTTTATCAGATAGAAAGAGCCCAGGAAAATCACAAGAACAAAGAATATCATGTACGTTTTACCAGCAGCACGCAGAGTCTGGGGGAAAATATAAAAGACTAATTTAATTCACAATAATCACATTGAACACAGTAAGCAAAACCCCTGCTAAGGGGTAGATTGCAGATCAAACATTAGAACATTTTGCCACAAAAATTTATAAATTGTGCCAAATTTTTAGCACATTTGCTTGCATTTACATACAGATTACATTATTTAATATGTACAAATATTTTTCTTTAAAAATATAAAATAGTTTTCCAATCTTTATTTTGCATGTCTGGATAATTTCTATGTTCGTTTTTCATTCTGGGGTAGATTTTTAAAAACGGCGCGTTCGCGTACTTTTGTTCACGCTCCAGGCACAAACAAAAGTACGCTGGATTTTATAAGATACGCGCGTAGCCGCGCGTATCCTCTAAAATCCAGGATCGGCGCACGCAAGGCTGCCGATTTTGGGCAGCCGGCGCGCGCCGAGCCACGCAGGTTGCCTCCGTTCCCTCCGAGGCCGCTCCGAAATCGGAGAGGCCTCGGAGGGAACTCTCTTTCGCCCTCCCCTCACCTTCCCCTCCCTTCCTCTACCTAACCCACCCCCCCCGGCCCTATCTAAACCCCCCCCTACGTTTGTCAGGGGATTTAAGCCTCCCGGAGGGAGAAGTAAATCCCCGCGTGCCAGCGGGCCGCTGGCGCGCCGAGACGCAACCCGGGGGCGGTTCCGGAGGGCGCGGCCACGCCCCTGGACCGCCCCGGGCCAAAACCACGCCCCCGGGCCCGCGCCCGAAACGCCACGTCCCACCCCCAAAACGCCACGTCGATCGGCCCCGCCCCCGACAAAAAACCCCGGGACTTACGCGAGTCCCGGGGCTCTGCGCGCACCGGCAGGCCTATGGAAAATAGGCGCGCCGGCGCGCAAGGCCCTGCTCGCGTAAATCCGGGCGGATTTACGCGAGCAGGGCTTTTAAAATCCACCCCTCTTTCTTTCCTGTATTCATTTATCCCATTTTACTTTTCATTCTTTTTCTCCCATTTCCTTTCTTTCTATCATATCACATCCTCTTTCTAACCGTAGCCACTCTCCCTCCATGCCAAAGACAGCAATTCTCTGACCTGCCTCTACATTTCCAGTCTGTCCTTTTCTTCCTTCCCTCCAAGATCTTTTCTTCTCTCTGTCTCTCCTGTGAACGCTATTACCATCTTTCTTCTCTTCAGGCTTACTGTCTCCCCTCCAACCTTTCATCCTTCCCTCCCTAACCTCTTATCACTCTCTCCTCTCTATATTCACCTAACTCTGTCCCCTCCAGCCTTTCATCTGTGTCTCCTCACCACCTTCTCTTTCCTCCTTTCCCCACCTCTTAGGCTCCCCACAATCCTCAGCTCCCTATTCAATGTACACTTACATAATCTCCTTGAAAATCCTAAAATTTTTCTGGTTCATTCATTTTGCAAAATAGTGTGTGTTATGATTTGTGGTTATGTGGGCCCTTGGCCCTAGATGCAAGTTGACGCTACCCATGGGAAGGACCCCCACAGGTCTGCACCATCGGGAGGCAAGGTCAGAGACAGCGGAGAGCTGTGGGTAAAGCAATAGAGGAATTGAGCAATCATGAGGAACTCCAGAGGGAAGGGTGATGATGCAACACCATAAGCCAGCCCACAGGACAGGGAAGCCCGGGTGAGCCTCTAGAGATGACATAGCACTGCCCCGAGGAGCAGGGAAGTGGAGGCAGTCCCGATGTCATTTGTAGGTGCAACCCCGAGGAGCAGGGAAGTGCGCAAGTCCCAAGAAGTTGGAGTGTGTGCCCCGAGGAGCGGGGACGCTCTGGTAATCACTGTAATTGAGAGCGCTGTCCCGAGGAGTGGGAGGCGTGGCCAATCTCATTCACGATGCGGGCACAACCCCCGAGGAGCGGCTAAGTCCCTCGTAGTACTCACAAATAGTAGAGGTATCCCAGAGATAGCCCCAAGGAACGGGGAACCTTGCAGGAAAGAACCCAAGAGATGGGGAGCCAGCCCGAGGAGTGGGGTAGGCCAGGAGAGCAAGTCCCTGGTGCGTACAGTGGCCCTCAAGGAGCGAGTACCAGACAGGGTTCACGGCAAGACCCGAAGCTTAGTCTCAGGAACAGGAAGCAGTAGTCGTAGACTTACGGAACTTCTTGCTAAGTTGGCTAGCTGAGGGGGAAGGTGGAGATTAAATACCCCAGTCTGATGATGTCATCAACCGGAGATGCCCCCGAGGTTCCCGCCGAGGAGGCTAGAAAGGAGGGCCCGGTGGCACGTGCAC
Source organism: Rhinatrema bivittatum (assembly GCF_901001135.1). Classification (NCBI taxonomy): domain Eukaryota; kingdom Metazoa; phylum Chordata; class Amphibia; order Gymnophiona; family Rhinatrematidae; genus Rhinatrema; species Rhinatrema bivittatum. The sequence continues at coordinate 99,323,994 of NC_042620.1, forward strand.
ACGCGTAGGAAGGCCCAGAGTCGAGGAAGATGGCGGTGGCGTCCAAGCCGCCATGAGGAGTCCCAGGGAATGTGGCGGTGAAGGCTGGCCCGAGCCACGAGAAGCCCTGGGGAGGGCAGGAGAGCAGTGCAAGAGGTAAGCACACACGGTCGCAACCGTCTGCGACCGATGGTCATAACACTGTGCACTATTTTCCAAAACAAATAAAAATGAAAACACAAAAACAGAGTCCACAAGATACAAAAAGAAAAATGATTTGAAAATAAATGTAAAAACTAAACCTGTTGATTTTAAAAGGCTTGTGTCAAAACTGGGAGATACGTGCTTGTCTCGGACATGTGTGTACTGCACAGATTTTAAAAAGCTTGCGACAACGCATGTATTTCCCGTTATGCGCACAAAAAATGTTTCGGGAAAAAGGGGCAGGGTGTGGGCATGGTCTGGGTGGGGTCTGGGCGGGCCAGGGCTGAGGCATGATTTCTGCGCATACCTGTTTCCCTGCAAAGCATGTACCGGAGTCCTCTACCGCATAACTTTACTTCTGCTATGAACAGCATGTAAGTAATAAAATGAAAAAATATAGGCTACTTAGCAAGGTTTAGGGGATCTGGCCTAACAAGGTAAAAAGGTTGGCAAAGTAACGGGGGGGGGTTAGGAAGGCTAATTGGCTAACTAGGTGAACTGGGAATGAAGTGGGAAAATGGTTTCTAGCATCAGCATGCGTGTCTAGTAAAATCCCCCCCACTTACGCAAACAAGGCGGCATTTGTGTGCATACGTGCATCATTATGAAAATGTGCACTCACGTTCACATGAATAGCTGACTTTAAAACACGTGCGCGTATATGCACATATATGCATGAATGTTTTAAAATTGCTCTGTCCATGTGTGCGTGTTGGCAAATGCACATGCGTCCGCATGCTGGCAAATGCGCGCACATATGCATCCACGTGCAGCTCTTAAAATCTACCTCAAAATGAAAAACGTTTCCCTGCATATCTGTAATGGGGAAGGAGTATGGGATTCTCACATAGGCCTGGATGCACTAAACCTAGAGTTATTTTCGCGGGATTGGCCACACTATCATGGGGGCATGTAGCCATGATAGTGGGCTCCTTTCCCGAAAAAACACTGCAGCTGTAGCACCATGTTTTTATGTCTCATGGCAAAACAATGTGGCATGGTCTCCTTATATGCAATGTTGGCCTCAAAAGCATGGTGCCGCCATCGCCTTAAAGGGTTAACCTAACAAAAAAAAAAAAGTGGACAAAATGTAAGCTTGTGTGCGGGAATCAAACCTGATCCCCCTCTTCACCCTACAACTCGAGGTGGCCCCAACAACCAAGAAATGGTGGGCTTCCCCAGCCCAATCACAAAGTAGGTCATTACAGCCAGAGGAACCTGCATCCCCATTGAAAAACACAAAATTAGTTATAGATTCCCCCCTGGTCCCCATCCCAACTCCCAAAATTTAAAAAATACCTCATTAGTCTTTAGTGGTCATCTCCCCCTGGACCCTCAAAGTCCTAAAGAAGTGTTGGTCTATAGTAGGGGAGTTCCTCTACCCCTAAATGACCCTCCTGCACCCCATTACCTAAAAAAGCAATATCCATCAATTGAAAGGGCCCAGGTTTGCCCCCTAGCCCCAGGCCTGGTCACTGTCATTTTCCAAAATGGTGCCAACCTGACCTTCCCCAGTCACATGACTGGGGCAAGGTCTGGACACAGGACCAAAGTCACTTTGCTGAGATCTGTTGCCTGGACCTTGCCCCAGTCATATGACTGGGGCAAGATCAGATTGGCACCATTTTGGAAAATGGTGCCGACCAGGCCCAGGGTTAGGATGAATCATTTAATTGGGCTTCCCCACTACTGGAATGTAACAGCCCCCTATTGGGTTACTGGGAAATTTTCTACCAGTCCTTGTCTCAGACCTTTGATTACTTCCATCATGATCATACCATTGAGTTGGTGCTCCAGTGTTTAAAACAAGGATCCAGATCCTTTGTCAGTTATGCATCCTGGCTCTGCCATTTAGTCGCATATAAATAATATATTTATTAAAAGCTCTTATATAACACCTAAATGTGTAACCATGCTAAGCAGTTTATAGTAATACATACATAATTAAACAACAATGAACAAATTAACACAAATGCAAACCACTAAACAAAACAAAACAAGATATAAAACCTAATAAAATATGACATGAAAGGAATCTGCCAAGTGGTACCAGTTCCAGAGGTGACTGGGAGAGGAAATCAAGGACAAACTGGCCAGAATGGATTCCCTGAGAGGCTGGATGCATATATTAACCTTTGCATTAAAACTGATTCTCATTTAAGTGAGCCCATGTAGATTGCCACGGGTTGACCAAGGCTGATTCCTAAGGAAAAGGAACCCTGATAATATCTGAACCTTTGCATCTACAGTGGAGAATTAGGGCACTATGCTCCCCATAAGTGATCAACAGAGAATGTCTGGGAATGCCAAACTGCAAGCAAATTAAGTGCTTCTTTTGCTCCTTTCAAAAGCTTCAGAAGTACCCCTAAACGTTAAGGTCATTACATCTGGCAGTGGAAATGAATCTGTGTCTTCCCACTATTCTTCAAAAATACTTGACTCAATGTGCCATAGTGGACATGGGTATGAGTGCCAACTTTGTGAATACTGCCCTGGAAGATATTCTCCTGCTCCTCTACCAGATCCAGTTAACCCCAAATCCAAACCAGTGACCCCCCCCCCCCCCCCGAGACTGTACCCCAAGTGATGTGTATTGGGGCCGGCGCCATTTTGCGCAAAATGGCGCCGGCCGTACGGCAACACGAATCGACTGCAGGAGGTCGTTCCGGACCCCCGCTGGACTTTTGGCAAGTTTTGTGGGGCTCAGGAGGCCCCCCCAAGCTGGCCAAAAGTCCCTGGGGGTCCAGCGGGGGTCCGGGAGCGATCTCCTACGCTCCTGACGTCGGGGGACAAAAAAACAAATGGCGCCGGCGCTACCTTTGACCTGTCATATGACAGGTCAAAGGTAGCGCCGGCGCCATTTTGTTTCTACAACGCACGGAGGTCCGAGGTCCGAGAGTAAAAGATCACACCGGGACCCTTCCTCTGGACCCCAGGTAATTTAAGGCATTTTGGGGGGGGTTCGGGAGGGTGGGGGATTTATTTTAAAGGGTCGGGGGTGGGTTTTAGGGTTGTTTTAGTGTGCCGGTTTTCCCGCCCTCCCCCCCCCCACTGGACCCCAGGTAATTTAAGGCATTTTGGGGGGGGTTCGGGAGGGTGGGGGGATTTATTTTAAAGGGTCGGGTGGGTTTTAGGGATGTTTTAGTGTGCCGGTTTTCGATTTACACGATTTACACGATATTTCAAAAACCCAAACTGCGACGATCCGATTCCCTCCCCCTCCCAGCCGAAATCGATCGTTAAGACGATCGATCACACGATTCACATCTCTACCCTTTAAGACTTCCTCAAATTTTGCAAATTATCACTAGGAGTCTCTTGTCTGCCTGTGAATTAGTTGCACAGCAGAAAAGCAAAAGGATTGTAGTGGAAGTCATTTCCAGAGCTAACCAAGCTCTGAATAAAAGACTTTTGGAAGGACCCAAATCTTATTATTTGCTTGAAAAAAAAAAGGATATCCTAGAGTTACAGAGAAGCATGCAAGTTGCAAGAGAAGCAACTTTTCATCCCCCTGGTGTTCTGAAGTTTCAGCACTGCAGCACGTAAGTCCACATGGAGACAGTAGCCCTGCATTTGCAAAGCGAGTGTACATAGACAAACAAAATGGAACTGTTATTCACCTACAGAGACAAGCAACTGAGCTCAGTGTAGCACCCCTCTGGCTTAGCCACTAAGAGGCCCATATTCAAAAGCATTTAACTGGCTAACACAGAAGTTACACACCAAAAAATTAACTCCACCACAATACAGTGATCTATAACTATAATTAATCAAACATGGAACAATACTGTTCTATCACTGTGAATTTTCAAATATTAAATTTTATATTTTAAACTACACATTGAATCCTTTACAAAAAAAGGTTTAAACCATTGTTAAAAAAATCTAAAACTTTTTTTGGGGATAGATTGAAAGTTTCATATTTTCAAGTAGCCGACCCAGCGCCTTATGACAGATATAATCATTAACTTTCAACCACCTCCGTGAATATTTTTTTGATAATTGTTTGCTTAAATTTTAAAGTCCCAAAATAACGTTGTATATGATATCCTTTTAAGTAACGCTCTTAAATGAAAATTTTTGGGGGTGTTACCTTCTTCTTTTCAACTACAAGCTTTTCAAATCATTCAGGTATGGATACCTCAAACCCTTCCATTGATCTTGGGTTACCCCTGGAGAAGGCCATCCTGTGTATTCAGAGACCAGGACACTGAAGACCTGCCCATTTCCTTCTAGATCAGAGAAAGGCTGAAGTGACAGCAGCACTGCCAGAAGTGTTTTCAGGACAGTTGAGTGAAGTAGTTTTTCCTCTTTTGTTGAGAAGTTTTTTTCACCTCTCAATTGGAGACTGGGCAATATGCCTGACCTCTGCCAGCAACAGTCTTTTTCCTCTGGAGGATCACAAAAAAGTGAGTTGAAGGAAGAAGGAAGAAGAACAGAAACTAAGACCCACCAATGGATCATTCCCCTGGGACACAGGCACAGGCTGGGTAGAAGAGACAATCCTGAACTCAGGTAGGACTGTTTTCATGCAGATTTCCCCAGGAGTGGAGGGTTTCCCACACACTCATAACAGGAGTGTTAGGAATCACCCCAGGAACCTGAGTTATCACTAGGTACACAGAAAGAGGACACATCCAGTTGTAATCTCAGTTATTTGCAAGTTGGACATTAATTCATTTTTTAAAAGATTAGTAAATTATTATTTGAACACCCAGCTCTGTGTCTTTTTCATCTGTCCCAGTCTGTAGGACTACATCATATCAACTGATTTACAGACACACATCATTAATAACCACACCACTGTCCAGGCCATAAACATTAGCTTGCCCCCACAGAAAGGATCCATATCTTGGGGACTTACCAGAGGGGAAAGATAACAGTGAAGAAAGCCCCAGAGAATACAACTTACTATGTGTGCCATGAACGATAAAGCCCCTTGAAACAAGAGGGTTACAAAAAATGGTGTCCAACATGAATGTCAAAGGGAGTGGAACTGCGAAAATGTGGGTTACAAAAGAAGAAAAAGGTGAGGTTTTGATTCAATGCTGTGATTTTGAAAAACTTGAGAAATAATCCCCCATAGAGACTAATAGACTAAAGATGGTCACCGGCCCTAGCTATGGGGGAGGGAATAAGGAGGAGGATGTGGTACTAGAGGTGGTCCCAGTAAAGTCTGAGCAGGAGAAATCTAAAGATCTGGCTGATGTCAGGTTGAGTAGGAGGGGGTGCCTGCCTGAGACCCTGAGACTGACTTGCTTTGGGGTCATCGGAGGGGTCATCGGAGGAGCAGGCTGCCCTACATGGAGAGTGATACTTTTGCAAGCAGGGGAGTTCAGTGCTTTCCACATGGGCATGGAAGAAAGGTAGCAAACAGAAGACCTGGTACAGGTCCCTGCTTTGAGGGACCAGACTGCTGCCACCAAACTGGGAAGACCTTCACAGAAAGAAAGCAGCTAGCCCATGAGGAGTCTTCATGAGAGAAGTCTTATGCCACACAGAAACACACCTGAAGTGAATGAGGCCCCCGCTGATCTGAGTGGGCTGCTGCCATTATGGCCTGCCTACTCCTTGACTCTCCTTGTTGCTCGGGAACAGAACGGGCTTGCATGGATAAAGTAAAGCCACCTGACTGAAGAATCATGGCTGCCTGATCGTGCACCTGAGGAGAGCCAGAAAGCGCAAGCAGGAGAGAGGTCGGCTGAAAGTAAAGGTCAGCAATGGCAGCGGGAAAGTGAGCAGGGGCAGTAGTGAAGGAATCGAGACCTTTCAGAGACGAGCAGGTCCTTAGGAAGGAGGTCCTGCAGCAGCGCAATATGGCACTGTGGGAGAGAGAGAGACCAAGATGGTGGCGCGATCGCTGGGCTGAGGATGTCCCTGCTGCTCCCAAACTGTTGCTGACAATGTCTGCCTGCTCCAAAGCTTTCCCCTTGTCACAGAGTTGAAACAGTTGGCGGGGGGAGGGCGGAGCAGCGCAGAGAGGAACCACCACCAAAGCAGCATTCCTTTTCCCTGTCCTGCGGCGTTGAAGAGACAGAGCACTGATGAGTCCACTGGGAAAGGCTGCTGTTGCCACTGTGAGTTTTGCCTGGGGCGTTGGGGAGAACTGTTGTAGCAAGAGAGATGGCAGAAGGAAAAAAAAGCTCTGCTGTGCAATAGTACTAAGGAAAGCAGAGCCTTACCATGGGGAGGAAAGATGACTGCTGTTGGAGACCTGGCTGGCGATGCCTTTGGATCAAGGAAGGAGCTGCCAATGAGAGAACATTAAAACGGCAGGGACTGAGCCTTAAAGAGATAGCTCCCAATTTGGAGGGAGACTGTCTTAAAAAGACAGAGTCTTCTTTGTTTGAGTCAGCAGAAGACTATCGAATTGACTCCCTCCAAAGATGCGACATGACCTCCCGACTGACTCTTGCCCTTTCTACTTACTCTCCCCTCCTTCCACCCACTGTGAATATACTCCCCCTTCCCCTCCCCTATTACTTTCCCCTGCTAATTATTCTGATTGCATTGATGAACGCCCTTGTAAAAACTAACATGTACATATGTATATAATTCTCGTATTATCTACTCCTGTCCTTGTTTACCCCCTCCCTGTTAAAAAATGTTATTATTGTAAAGCTTGTTGCTCAGTTATGTTACATTGTGAACCGAGGTGATGTTTTGCAAACGTGCCTCGGTATATAAAAAACCCGTAAATAAATAAATAAATAAATAATGCAGTGGACCAATGCCTGTCATGTAGATCAACAGGGTAGGGTCCACAGGGTACCTCAGGACTCTTTTTTGCCCCATTGAGTTCCCAAGATCTGTAGAGAAGAGCCTAGCTGCAAAAGCTGTACTAATCGCAGCCACTGACAGCTTTGCTACTATGTACCAGGCTGAAGTTTCTTGTAAAATCATTTAAACTATTCATTTGCTGTATATTTGTTGAATGATTTGTTTGTCTATTGCAAGTCCTGGTATGTCCCCCTGTGATGCTGGAAGGAATTGATGAAACTTTGAGTGAAAGTATATTTTGAAAAAAAATTTTAAAATCCCAAAAATTGCAAAAATAGAAAACCATATAAAAATGGGTGTTCCTGGCCATGCCTAGATTACAGTGGCCTGAATGCTATCATGAAGAAAGACTGGTATCCATTACCACTAATAACAGAGATCATCGACCATCTACAAGGTACCAAAATATTCACAAAGATGGACCTCAAGGGAGCATATAACCTTCTACGTATCAAAGTTGGTGACAAGTGGAAAACTGCATTCAACATTCCTGATGGACATTGCAAATATTTAGTCATGCCCTTTGGGCTTTGCAGTGCACCAGCGGTTTTCCAGAAAATGGTCAACAAGATCTTTAATGACCTTCTCTACACCTGTGTGGTTGTATAGCTAGATGACATCTTGATCTTTTCCCAAACTCTGAGCTCCCATCACCAAGACATCTGCATCATCCTACAATGTCTGCGAGAGAACAGCCTCTATGCCAAGTTGGGAAAAATGCCTTTTTGAACAGGAGGAACTCCCCTTCCTGGGATGCATAGTTTCCCATGATGGATTCCACACGGAGGCTCTGGAATGATGGGGTTAAGAGATGAGGGTGAAAGGAGGTAGACTGGAGTAATGTAAAGAAATATTTATTTACAGAAAGGGAGGTGGGTGCATGGAATTACCTTCTTGTGAGGTGATGGCTACAAAAACAGCATCAAAATTCAAGAAAACATGGGAAAAAGCACCAAGGACTTTTGAGGGAGAGGAAAAGACTATAAAGCTGAACAGGAAATGTGGATAGACAGATTGGATTGGCCAGTTGGGGTTTTTTTTATCTGCTGTTATGTTCTTTTTTCTATATTTCTATCACTTTTTTTTGTGACAGTTACATCAGCCTATGAGAGCCAATTACTTCCAGGCCCTCGCATCTCATCAAACTTGTATTAAAATTTGTTATAACAGGGTGGTGTTAAATACATATCTTAAGTTCCTTCTAAAGGTTATGACAAATTTTAACCTTAATCAATCAAGAAGCCAGGGTTTGCAGTATCAACTCAGTTTTTCAATTTACTTGAAACTTCTTTTTAAGAGCATTTGTAGCAGGAAATTATTGCATGTTCCATTAGTCTTTACATATAAATAGTATATAATAGGCTGTAAGACATGCAGTGATTTGAAGCTCCAGGGAGGAAGACTTAGAACCAAGGTCAGGAAATATTTCTTCACGGAGCGGGTGGTGGATGCCTGGAACCCCCTTCTGGAGGAAGTGGTGAAGACTAAAACTGTGAAAGATTTCAAAGAGGCATGGGATAAACACTGTGGATCCCTAAAGGCTAGAGGATGGGAATGAATAAAAAAGCTTGGGGGTAACCTACACGGAGTGGCAGTTACTACCCTTAACAGAAACATGGGGTAACCTGCACAGAGCAGCAGTTACTAGGGATGTGAATCGTTTTAGGACGATTAAAATTATCGTCCGATAATTTTAATATCGTCTTAAACCGTTATGGAACACAATACAATAGAGATTCTAACGATTTATCGTTATAAATCGTTAGAATCGTGAGCCGGCACACTAAAACCCGCTAAAACCCACCCCCGACCCTTTAAATTAAATCCCCCACCCTCCCGAACCCCCCCCAAATAACTTAAACATTTCCTTGCCAAATCCTACCTCCTTCAATCCCCCCCCCTCCCGAACCCCCCCCCCAATGACTTAAATTACCTGGGGGTCCGGAACGGCAGCGGTCCGGAACGGGCTCCTGCTACTGAATCTTGTTGTCTTCGGCCGGCGCCATTTTCCAAAATGGCGCCGAAAAATGGCGGCGGCCATAGACCAACAGGATTCGACGGCAGGAGGTCCTTCCGGACCCCCGCTGGACTTTTGGCAAGTCTTGTGGGGGTCAGGAGGCCCCCCCCAAGCTGGCCAAAAGTTCCTGGAGGTCCAGCGGGGGTCTGGGAGCGATTTCCCGCCGCGAATCGTTTTCCGTACGGAAAATGGCGCCGGCAGGAGATCGACTGCAGGAGGTCGTTCAGCGAGGGTTCCGGCGGGAAATCGCTCCCAGACCCCCGCTGGACCTCCAGGAACTTTTGGCCAGTTTGGGGGGGGCCTCCTGACCCCCACAAGACTTGCCAAAAGTCCAGCGGGGGTCCGGAAGGACCTCCTGCCGTCGAATCCTGTTGGTCTATGGCCGCCGCCATTTTTCGGCGCCATTTTGGAAAATGGCGCCGGCCGAAGACAACAAGATTCAGTAGCAGGAGCCCGTTCCGGACCGCTGCCGTTCCGGACCGCCGCTGGACCACCAGGTAATTTAAGTCATTTGGGGGGGGTTCGGGAGGGTGGGGGATTTAATTTAAAGGGTCGGCGGTGGGTTTTAGCGGGTTTTAACGATTTTAACGATATATCACGATATTTTACCCCCCCAAACGGCAACAATACGATTCCCTCCCCCTCCCAGCCGAAATCGATCGTTAAGACGATCGAGGACACGATTCACATCTCTAGCAGTTACTACCCTTAACAGAAATGTGAGGGTAACCTGCATGGAGCGGGAGTTACTACCCTTAACAGAAACATGAGAGTAACCTGCACGGAATGGCAGTTACTACCCTTAACAGAAACGTGGGGAAAACTTGCACGGAGTGGCAGTTACTACCTTGGGAAGCTTGCTGGGCAGACTGGATGGAAGATTTTGATCTTTTTCTGTTGTCATTACTATCATGTTACTATGATTTACTTCCATCTCAACAGATTTATTAGGGATGTGAATCGTTTTCCATATCGTCTTAATGATAGAAATCGTGTGGCAGGGCAAGAAAATCGTCTTAGGCACGATTTTTTAGTTAAAAAATCGTTAAAAATCGTTTTTTCCGATTAGTGGGCACTAACTCGAGTTAGTGCGCACTAACGGGAATTAGTGCGCACTAACTGGGAGTTAGTGCGCACTAACTGAAAATGATACAATTTGACACTTTTCAGGTCAGTTAAGGTCAGTTTAGGAATGAATATGTATTCCTATTGGCTGCCCTCTTATTTATTCATGTTACCAAGTTTCCTACTGACAGTATATGGGGGATGGGAAATGGAAACAGTTGGTAGCTTGACAAAACAAGTAATGTGATCAGTCAATGTGACTAGAACTTGTGCCCTAACCCTGATACCAGGGGTATTGTGATCTTCCTGCACACAGTGCCCTATCCCTATTAATACCAGGAGTGTTGTGATCTTCCTGCACACAGTGCCCTATCCCTAATACCAGGGGTGTTGTGATCTTCCTGCACACAGTGCCCTATTCCTGATACTGGGGGTGTTGTGATCTTCCTGCACACAGTGCCCTATTCCTGATACCGGGGGTGTTGTGATCTTCTTGCACACATCCCGATATCAGGGATAGGGCACTGCGTGCAGGAAGATCACAACACTCCTGGTATTAATAGGGATAGGGCACTGCATGCAGGAAGATCACAACACTCCTGGTATTAATAGGGATAGGGCACTGCATGCAGGAAGATCACAACACCCCTGGAATCAGGGATAGGGCACTGTGTGCAGGAAGATCACAATACCCCGGAGGAGTGAGGGTCAGGCAGCTCCCCCCTGTCTGTGAAGCCAGCCTCTCACTAGTAATGCAGGGAGGGAGCTGTCTCAGACTTCACCATCCTCCCCCCCCCCCTCACCCACACACCATTCACTAGCTGGGACATGGGGGAAGTCAGGAGTGAGGGTCAGGCAGCTCCCCCCTGTCTGTGAAGCCAGCCTCTCACTAGTAATGCAGGGAGGGAGCTGTCTCAGACTTCACCATCCTCCCCCCCCCCCCTCACCCACACACCATTCACTAGCTGGGACATGGGGGAAGTCAGGAGTGAGGGTCAGGCAGCTCCCCCCTGTCTGTGAAGCCAGCCTCTCACTAGTAATGCAGGGAGGGAGCTGTCTCAGACTTCACCATCCACCCCCCCCCCCTCACCCACACACCATTCACTAGCTGGGACATGGGGGAAGTCAGGAGTGAGGGACAGGCAGCTCCCCCCTGTCTGTGAAGCCATCCTCTCACTAGTAATGCAGGGAGGGAGCTGTCTCAGACTTCACCATGCTCCCCCCCCCCTCACCCACACACCATTCACTAGCTGGGACATGGGGGAAGTCAGGAGTGAGGGTCAGGCAGCTCCCCCCTGTCTGTGAAGCCAGCCTCTCACTAGTAATGCAGGGAGGGAGCTGTCTCAGACTTCACCATCCTCCCCCCCCCCCCCTCACCCACACACCATTCACTAGCTGGGACATGGGGGAAGTCAGGAGTGAGGGTCAGGCAGCTCCCCCCTGTCTGCGAAGCCAGCCTCTCACTAGTAATGCAGGGAGGGAGCTGTCTCAGACTTCACCATCCTCCCCCCCCCCCCTCACCCACACACCATTCACTAGCTGGGACATGGGGGAAGTCAGGAGTGAGGGTCAGGCAGCTCCCCCCTGTCTGTGAAGCCAGCCTCTCACTAGTAATGCAGGGAGGGAGCTGTCTCAGACTTCACCATCCTCCCCCCCCCCCCCCCTCACCCACACACCATTCACTAGCTGGGACATGGGGGAAGTCAGGAGTGAGGGTCAGGCAGCTCCCCCCTGTCTGCGAAGCCAGCCTCTCACTAGTAATGCAGGGAGGGAGCTGTCTCAGACTTCACCATCCTCCCCCCCCCCCCTCACCCACACACCATTCACTAGCTGGGACATGGGGGAAGTCAGGAGTGAGGGTCAGGCAGCTCCCCCCTGTCTGCGAAGCCAGCCTCTCACTAGTAATGCAGGGAGGGAGCTGTCTCAGACTTCACCATCCTCCCCCCCCCCCTCACCCACACACCATTCACTAGCTGGGACATGGGGGAAGTCAGGAGTGAGGGTCAGGCAGCTCCCCCCTGTCTGTGAAGCCAGCCTCTCACTAGTAATGCAGGGAGGGAGCTGTCTCAGACTTCACCATCCTCCCCCCCCCCCTCACCCACACACCATTCACTAGCTGGGACATGGGGGAAGTCAGGAGTGAGGGTCAGGCAGCTCCCCCCTGTCTGCGAAGCCAGCCTCTCACTAGTAATGCAGGGAGGGAGCTGTCTCAGACTTCACCATCCTCCCCCCCCCCTCACCCACACACCATTCACTAGCTGGGACATGGGGGAAGTCAGGAGTGAGGGTCAGGCAGCTCCCCCCTGTCTGTGAAGCCAGCCTCTCACTAGTAATGCAGGGAGGGAGCTGTCTCAGACTTCACCATCCTCCCCCCCCCCCTCACCCACACACCATTCACTAGCTGGGACATGGGGGAAGTCAGGAGTGAGGGTCAGGCAGCTCCCCCCTGTCTGTGAAGCCAGCCTCTCACTAGTAATGCAGGGAGGGAGCTGTCTCAGACTTCACCATCCTCCCCCCCCCCCCTCACCCACACACCATTCACTAGCTGGGACATGGGGGAAGTCAGGAGTGAGGGTCAGGCAGCTCCCCCCTGTCTGTGAAGCCAGCCTCTCACTAGTAATGCAGGGAGGGAGCTGTCTCAGACTGGTATCAGGGTTAGGGCACTGTGTGCAGGAAGATCACAACACTCCTGGTATTAATAGGGATAGGGCACTGTAAGAGATGACTGTAGTAGATTGAATAAAGATCTGATGTTTCTGCTCTCCTCACACCAAACAAAAACAACACACAAGCAGAGAAGCCCTTCTTACAAAGCTGAGCTAGTGAGTTAAGTAGGAGGAAAAGTAAACATACTGGTGCCAGTGTGGCTACTTAAAAAATACACTTACCAACAATCAATTACATATATTTGAACTGTGTACAGTTTCAGCCAGGACCACCTTTCTAAAATGCACAGTGATTGGCAAATTCAACATGCACTAGCATTTCAGGTGCCTGCTAACAAAAATAATAAACAAACAAGTTCTAGTCACGTGAGTGCTGATCATTACATTACTTTTTTTGTCAAGCTTCCAACTGTTTCCATTTCACATCCCCCCAACCATATTGGTAACATCAATAGATAAGAGCACAGCCAGCCAATAGGAATACATACATACATATTCATTCCTAAGTGACCTTTACTGACCTGGGAAGTGTGAACACTTTGTTTCATTTTCTGTTGGTGTTCGTTAGTTTCCAGTTCCATTTCCCATCCCCCCAACCATCACCTCAGTGGTAACCTTGGTAATATCAATAGATAAGAGGGCAGCCAGCCAATAGGAACACATATTCATTCCTAACTGACCTTCAGTGACCTGGAAAGTGTTTATTTGTATCATTTTCAGTTAGTGCGCACTAAATCGAGTTAGTGCGCACTAACGGGGAGTTAGTGCGCACTAACTCGAGTTAGTGCGCACTAACACGATTTAACGATTTTTAACGATAAATCGTTAGAATTTCTATTGTATCGTGTTCTATAATGATTTAAGACGATATAAACATTATCGGACGATAATTTTAATCGTTGAAAAACGATTCACATCCCTAAGATTTATATGTTTTGGAGGTGCAGGGAGAAGGGTAGAAGGAATATAAGCATTATGTTTTATTTGTACCAAATGAATAAGAACCTTACTTATGAGAACCCATGTTAATTGATTTTAACCTAGTCGTACTTTACATCAATTTAAAGAACTTTAGCTTTGCAATATGTTCTCACCTGCTGATAAAGATTTTCCCAAAAGTCCTGAGTCATCAACCGGAACAGTGACAGGAATGCCCAGCTGAACGTGTCAAAGCTTGTGTAACCATAGTCAGGGTTTCTACCAACCTTGAAACACTCATATCCTCCTGGACATTGACTACACAAGGCAAGAAAGAGAAAACAATAATATTACAAATGATGAATTAGACTATAGAATGCCTTGCAGCAAAGAATTGCTATTTCAATTATATCATTATATGCATATATTTTCATAATGATATTATAGTTCAAATAATTTCCTAAAATATTTTGATCATGATGGAGGTTGATGTGCATACATAGAGAGGGTTTGATAGTAGGTGGAGATAAATAGAACAGACAGGTAGATAAGTCCTCAAACTGTTTTATCCAAAATCCCTTACAATGTACACTTGAATTTATATTATTTAAAAGTCATCAAAATATCTTAGAACATAAATAAGTAATTATCAATGTAATTATTTATATACATATATCATTATCATGATATATATATATCATTATCATAATATTATATCATTATCATTACATATATCATGATAATTATCATTATCATGATATATATATATATATATATATATATATATATATATATTTAATGGGTGGAAGACATGGGGAAGTTAGTTGGTGTTGTGATATAAATCGGACTTTCAAATATATATTACATTTCCATTTAATTGGATTTATGAATCGCCAAACGCACAAGTGGTCTAGGAAATTTACAACATATGTTCATAAATCCAAGATGGAAAAATCTCAATTGGAAGACTGGCTGGGATAATTTGGTCTTTATCCTCCGATATTTACTATGTTACTATGTTAATTCACTTCTCATTTATTTACCCCACCCTGAGTGTCCAGTCTGTTGTAGATCTTAGTATTATTTCCAAAAATACAAATTTTTCCCTCTATCTCCTCTGTAATCTCACATATGAAAATATTGAAAAGAACCTGTCCCAGGAATTATCCCTGAGACACTCCACTGATAAAATATCTCTCCTTGCCTGGATCTCCATTTACCATTATCTTCTATTGTCTATCCCTCAATGAGGTCGAGGTAATAAAGCGCACTGATCTTAGTGCAGGTTTTAACTTATGTTTTAGCGTGCATTATTTTGCACAAACTTAAGCAAGAAAAAAATCCATACTAAAATAGGAGTTAACATTTGTACAGGTATATGCAGTTCCTCATATTAATGAAGGAAATAGCTATTCCTCAGCAATGCATGGAGATGAGTTAAAAGGCAGACAACTAAAGCACATTTCTTAATTCTAGCAATGTAACTCCTAGGTCTGAGGTGGAGTAAAATTAATTCTGGTGGCCATGTTATTCTGGTGCTGTGTGCACAGGATAGTGTCTATTTGCTTCTACCACCTTGGGCACAGCAATAGCACTGGCCACCAGAAATGTGAGTTACTCTATCTTAGACCCAGGAGTTACATTTTCATCCTGCGCTGTCTGAGGCAGACACCTACAGCTGAACAGAATGCACTTTGGTGCTTTGCATCTCAAAATATTCATGCATATTAGCAGGTATAAATGTGTGCAATTAGTTTTGGTGGGATAATTTTCAAAGGGAAAGTATGTGGATCGATTCCCTTTGAGAAATGATGCAGCAGATAATTGCCTTAAAAGCAATATGTTAAGTTTGAATGCTATTTTCCTTAGACATAGTCCAAACCGAAGAGGTTCACCAAACATAGTAGGATGTAACAAAATTACCTTCTTAATGTACAGATAAAGAGAAAAATAAAACATTTCCTATTGTTCTGATCCTATTAATTTACCCACCAGTGAGGTTAGACTACCTGGCCTGCAGTTACCAACTTCCTCCCTATTTTTGCTTTTATAAAGAGAGCTGACATCTGCCCTTCTGCATTTTGTCTTTCACGAGTAATTGAACAGAACTATCTTGGAGTTCACTTAATATCACAGGATGTATCCCATAAGGCTCCATTGTACTGATTGCTTTCAGTTTTACTAATTTTGCTAGTTCTATGTGAATCCTTACATCCAAAAATAAAGTGATATCTGTCCACCTTTTACTAATATAAATATCTGGCAAAAGTCTTATCACTTTATTATATACTGCTTTAGCTATTTTTTCTCTGCTCAGGCCTTTGTTGTTCTTCCTTCCTGCTTTCCTCAGTTTTTCCAGATAGTCTTCCCTTGGCTCCTCTTTTGATCTCTTGTACCTTTTGAAAAATAATCTTTTTGCCCTTATCTTTTTAGTCACCTCTTTTGGAAAAAAAAACCAAACTATACCGTTCACTTTTTCCTCTTACTTTTATTTACTCAAAGGCTCATTTAAGTTTATACTACTGTTCTTCTACTTTAAAATGATCTTTCCAATCATGCCAATTCCTTCCTTACATATTTCCTCATCTTAGCAAAGTTTGTAATCTAGAAGTCCAGGACCCTGTCCTATGCGTGACCCATGTCTGCCTTTGCTTTTCTATTAAACTACACTTTCTGATATTCACTGGAGCTCAGGTGATCACCTACAGGGACATTAGAAACACATTCTCAACTTGAAAGTAAGAGGTATTGCCCCTCCCTGATGTGTTGTGTTGCCATTTACCTGAGGAGTCCCCCTTGAAAAGAGTCGAGAATCTCTCTGCTGCTGTTTCTCTGGATAGAATGCTACAATCAGGGTCAAAGGAAAGGATAGGCAAGATGGGTGACCAACTGGAGGGGCAGACCAGAATGGGGGGAGGGCACCAGTACACCTATGCAGGGAGCGGTGAGCAGGTGCATCATTCTGCTGCTGCTGCTTTAGCATCCTAAACACAATCTCACTCTTTTTGACAGAAAAACATACTGTTTCAGAAAACTCACTCTCAAAACCTTAGTTCAGACAGCTGGGTATAGCTAGGACAACACCAAAGCCTACAGAAGGTCTCTCTAAAGACTGCTACCCCACAATTATTACACTGCACCATCCCCATCATTTCTATTCCTTTTATTTCTGTTCCAGTAAAAATGAACCTAAAGCTAATTGCCCTTTGCAACTGCTAAGAAATATTAGGCCAGCTGCATTTAGGGGGTCATTTTCAAAAGAATTTACATGTGTAAATGTAACGACCATTGTAGCAATTTTCAAAAGCCATTTATCTGCGTAAAGTGCACTTTTGCAGTAAATCCTATGGAGAATTCAATGGCATATATTGTAGCAATTTTCAAAAGTCCAGTTACTTGAGTAAAGTGCATTTTCATGCGTAAAACACAGTTTTACGCATGTAAATGCTTTTTAAAATCAGGCCCTTAATGCTTTTTTTCCCATTTTGTTTGTCTTGAAAAATGATTCGTACATCTGGCCTATTGTCCTATAAATACCAAATTTCAGCACTGGAACTATTTTGCCTAAATAAGAAAGGTTGCAGAAAGATTCTGTCTCCTTCCCTCAGAAGATTTTATCTACGAAAAACAGGAAGGATGGTTAATGGAAGGAACATGACAGAGATGACAAAGACATACTAAATTATAGACAGGGAAAGCTCTACGTCATTCTGTAGATAGAAACAAATTAAAAAAGACAATTCTACAATTAGAGTAAAAACCCTACAGCAACAGTTTTTGCAGGAAAATATTAGAGAACCTGGTTCATTTACAAAAGTCCTGAAATAGCAAGCAGGGGTTAAACGATCCCAATATTAATACTTTACACAGAGCTGATCAGTAATTATGAATGACACTAAGAATTATTAGGTACCAAACAGTAAAGGTTGATGCTTGAAATATTTCTAATAGTTATCTATTGGGAGATGACCATATCCTAGAAAAAAAAAAAAACACTGATAGTAACCTAAATCTTGGACCAGACATTATGTGTCATCATAACTGAAAGCTTCACCCAGAACTAATCCTCCTTACTTTCTAGCACATGGATGCAGGACATTCATATGCCACACATATGTGTCGATCGGAAAAAAATATACTTAGAATCCTCATGCTCCCTTCCACCCCTGCTCCTGGATATATTATCAAAATTCTGTGTCACGAGGACACCAAAAAGCAAAGTTATTGGGAGTGGTCCCCACAGACATATACATAGGCACTCCAATATCTTACACCTTCTTTCACTATGGAAAGTAGTTAAAACATTTATATTGCTGTATAGCATTCTGTCTCTGTCTTCTAGCAATATCTTCTAATATGAACTGTAACTCTAAGCCACCACAATGATATTATGTTACACATGTAGCTATGAAATTTTGTTTCTATAAAATTCAATTTTGGGATTTTGAGAATTTTCTTACCCTGTATCTGTGCTATTTCCACAAAGTAAAGCATCCCTTCGCCCTTCAAGTTTATAAAAGTGATCTGTTTTAGAAAAACAACCAAAGATATATTATTAATAAAAATACTGCAGTAACTATACTAGTAGGTGAATACTGGTCTGGACATACAACCAAAATTAAAAAGATAACCATATTGTCAACATTGTCGTACACGTCAATAATGAAAATTGGTTTAATTTAAGAACACTATATAAACAGTAAATATTGAACATGCACATACAAAACCGAAGTAAAACATTACATCCTAAATTCACAAGTTTTTGTGAATTTATTAGAAATTCTGTTTCTCCAAGACAAGATTTCAAACCACTGACTAATCTTTTAACAAGAAGAACCTGTAGGCCTTGCAAGAAATGTGAGTTTTAAAATTAAAAATGATTCTTCAGCCAGAACAGTATAAAAAAAAAGCTGACTGTTTTATTTTTCATTTGCACAAACTATCAGGAGGAGAGTTACACTTGAGTTTCTTAAGAAACACAGAGCTCCATCTTCAAAAGGATTTGTCTGGCTAAGTTCAGACTTACCTAGACAGAGCTTGGATTTTTAAATATTCTACCCCACCCCTCCCATGCTCACCAGATAAGTTTTAGCCAGGTAAGTAACTAATTGGTTAAAACTTATACGGTTAAAAATGAGGTAGCATTGGGGGGGGTGGGGGGGTGGGGGGAGCTTAAACTTAACTGGGCAGTGCTGATATTCACACTATCCAGATAAGGTTAGTAAGGTAAGTCTGGTCATGATGGAGATCAGTCTAAAGTTATCGGAGCATGTTTACTTAGATCTAACCAGTTAAACAGAACTGGGTAAAAGAAAAATACAGGCTAGCAGTAGTCCAATCCCCTGACTTCCTGTTGGAGGCCTGATAGCAGCATAGCATCCTACAGACCAGAAAGCAAAGGGTTAACATTCCCCATTGGATGCCTCTTGACCCTGTATGGGAAAAATAGGTTTGCATGGGCTTCTAGATAGGATGTAACCTGTACTAGTGAGTTGAATCTCCATCTTCCTTCTTACTAGGGATGTGCAATCGTTTGTTGATGATTAGGAAATTTGTATGATATTTCCTAAATTGTCATGGATCGGGAAACCGCTAAAACGATTACACTTTCCCTGAATTTTCGTAAAAAATAATTTTTAGAGTTAGTGCGTGCTAACTCTCGTTAGTGCATGCTAACTCTCGTTAGTGCGTACTAACAAAAAAACATTAGTTTATGTTACTTTTTGTTACTTTTTGTTAGTGTTAGTGTGCACTAAGCCGAAAAATGATTTTCACGAAAAAAAAAAAAATGCTGATCCGCGGGAATATGAGATTTTCCTGTGGCCATACGAACCCGAAAGTGGAAACGATCGGGCACCCGATGCACATCTCTACTTCTTATCTATTGTGCTCATCAGACCAGCACAATTACCTGTACAGAACAATGTAACTGTATATGTAATTTTTATTATTTTTCTATCCCAGCTTCCAAGTCGCATGCTGGCCCAAAAGAATTCTGAGTCATTTCTGCTTCACAACTCATGTTTCTTTTGGAGGCAGGAAGTCCCTCCTGCACATAAACCCGGTTCTGACCCTGAGCAAGCAGACTGGCTACTACTGGTACCAGAAAAGGGAAAAATAAATTCTGCACCCTCACCCCTCAGGTTGTCAAAAAAATATGGGCATATCAGTCTGATTTCCAAACCCTCCCACCCCCACCTTCCTTTAAGTTGTTAAAAATAAATATTGGGACTGCAGTGACCCAATCTTTCCACCTTCCCAACAAGTTTAAAAGAAAAATGTTGTGGCTTCCACAGCCTGAGCCCCTCACCCAAGTTTCACAAAAACAAGTTGGCTCTGTGCCCAATCTCCTTTTCCCCTGCCCCCTTTTTAATAAAGGTAAGGCACCAGCCCCTAACCCATGCCCCCAAATTTTTGCAGTACCCCTTCCCCCCCATCCCTAGAAGAAGGAAAAGCTCTTACCACCTCCCACTGGATGAATATCTAAATGCCTGTACAGCAGATAGGTACCAGCCATTAGATATTCATTTATTCACGTCATCACTTTTAGGACTGGTCAGCTTCATTGCAAGCCCAACAATCCCCATTCAAAACTCATATTTCTATTTCCAAAACTTTCTTTTGTTTTATTATTTAACTATGAACAATTGAACAATATGTATATCAATGGTTCTTACTTTCATCACTGAAGTACTCATCCCAGTTAAATATGCGGTCTGTTATATTTACATATGTACCATTTTCACCGGCTGAACTGTTCCAGTAGGTAGTAATATTAAGTTCATAAGCAGAATCATCTGGAGGCCACTGCACACATTTATTCCTCAAGTGGCCCATGAACAGCTGCAGTCCTATTAGTGCAAATACACTCAGACAAAACACAGTCAGAATCATTACATCTGAAAGCTTCTTCACTGACTGAATTAGGGCTCCCACAATGGTCTTCAAGCCTGGAAAATTAAGTATTATTTGTTAGTTTTAATGATAATGGCAATTGAATATAATAGGACCTATGTATTAAGAATTTTTCCCATTAATGGAAAGGGGCCTATGCAATAAAAATTTAACATGCATGGTAAGGGCATTTTGTGCATGCTAAAAATAGTGTGCTATGCAAAATGGCCTTAACATGCACATTAAGACAGTCCCTTCAATCATTAACATTTACATCCTAAAATTAACATGTACCGAAATGTGAATGAGGGAACATTCTATGCGAATGGATACTCAATGTGTGCATGGTAAATAGCTTGGTATGTTCTCTTCACACACTATTGTGGACTTAATGCCGAAAATTTAACACCTGCCTCAGACGAGAAGTTCAATTTTTTATGGGCAGGGTACCAGGAACTCCCCTGTGTTAAATAATCCCAAACTGAAAGGGCCAGTTAGCAAAGGGGATCCTCACCTCTCCCTCAGCACAATGCACAAAGGGCCTCTAAGGTCTGATATCTTCCAAGCTCCTTCTTCTGACACCAACGTGAAGGACCTGTGAGCTCCAGTTTCACCCTCTACAGACATACCTCCCAGGATTCAGAAAGAAGGGACCTCCATGCACTG
The DNA here is from genome assembly GCF_901001135.1 of Rhinatrema bivittatum. NCBI lineage: Eukaryota > Metazoa > Chordata > Amphibia > Gymnophiona > Rhinatrematidae > Rhinatrema > Rhinatrema bivittatum. The sequence goes on from NC_042620.1 coordinate 99,345,183, forward strand.
ACCCCCTCTTCCTCATAAGAACATAAGAACATAAGAAAATGCCATACTGGGTCAGACCAAGGGTCCATCAAGCCCAGCATCCTGTTTCCAACAGTGGCCAATCCAGGCCATAAGAACCTGGCAAGAACCAAAAACTAAGTCTATTCCATGTAACCATTGCTAATGGCAGTGGCTATTTTCTAAGTGAACTTAATAGCAGGTAATGGACTTCTCTTCCAAGAACTTATCCAATCCTTTTTTAAACCCAGCTATACTAACTGCACTAACCACATCCTCTGGCAACAAATTCCAGAGTTTAATTGTGCGTTGAGTAAAAAAGAACTTTCTCCGATTAGTTTTAAATGTGCCCCATGCTAACTTCATGGAGTGCCCCCTAGTCCTTCTACCATCTGAAAGAGTAAATAACTCATAAGAATAATAAATAAAGAGTAAATAACTCATAAGAAGTGCCATGCCAGATCATACCAACGTTCCATCGAGCCCAGCATTTTGTCTTTAACTATAGTCAGTCAGGGTTATGTGGCAATACCCGGCAGATCTTAATAGGATGTTCTTTTTTCTGTTTCTTGTTTCAGAAATAAGAAGTAGCATTCACCTAGTCTGCCTAGCTAATAATTGTTTATGTTTCTGTCCTCCAGAAACTTGTTCAATTTTTTTTTTAAACTAGCTTTACCAAAGGGTGGCCAACTTTGGTCCTCAAGAGCCACAAGCAGGCCTGGTTTTCAGGATATCCACGATAAATATGCATGAGATATATCTGCATACAATGGAAGCAATGCTTGCAAATCTATCTCATGCATATTAACTGTGGATATCCTGAAAACCAGACCTACTTGGGGTGCTTGAGGAACAGAGTTGGCCACCACTGATATATATTATGAACTTTGACCACATCCTTTTGATCTTTGTAGAAATGTTCCTTATTAACCTGCTCCACTTAACATTTATCATTCTATAAACCTGTATAATATCCCCCCTCAGCTGTATCTTCTCTAGTATGAAGAGCCCTAACATGTTTAGTTTTTCTTCATAAAGGAGCCGTTCCATCGCTTTTATCAATTTTAAGGCCCTTCTCTGTATTTTTTTCAGTTCTGCTGCTATAGGATATCTTTTTTGAGATGATGCTACCAGAAGTGTGTCACATCATAGAAGTATACAGTGCCATTATGATATTCTCAGTTGTATTCTCTATATCTTCTAACGTAATTTCTAACATTCTATTTGCTTTTATGTATCCTGCACTGAGAATTTCAAAACATTGTTCATACTAACTCCAAAGTCCTTTTCCTCACAATATGGAACCCAGCATTGTGCACAGTTAAGATTATTTTTCCTTTGTAAGATTTGTGGACCCTTGTTGCTGTGGTGGGGTTGGCTCAACCTATAGGAGGGCCCAGTAGGTCCCTATTGACAGTTGACAGACCTGGATGAGAAAAAGACTAATTAGGAGCTTCACCTATACCAGCCCCTTTCCCCTTTAGTTGAGCCCTCAGGTTCCAGAAGCCAATAGGTCTTAGGTGAGAGTCTCTTAGGGGAAGGCTACAGCGTAGGTCCAGAGTCAACCTTGGATTGGAGGTAGGCAGCAGGCAAGAGGGTCAATGTTTGGGCTAAGGTCAGAGATAATGGGAAGACAACAATGGACAGAATCCAGGCTGAGATCAGAAGCAAGCAGAAGACAAGGGTAACCAGGATCCAAGCAGAAGTCAAATCCAGAAGTCAGTCTGAGGATAGATGAAGGAAGCAAGGAAGAGAATTAACAGGGACTGGAGGAGCAGAGACTGACTGGGTAGGAGAGATGAGGCAGACTGGGCTGGAAAGACAAGGTGAGCTGAAACTGGGAAGCAAGGAAGGCAGGAACTGGAGAGACAAGACAGACAGGAGCTGGAACACAGATGCAGCAACTAACACTACTAGTTAGTCGACCAATTGCTGAGGCAAAGAGATGATGTCCTAGAGGGCTCTTTAAGTAGCATGCAGGCCCTTTAAGTAGCATGTGGTCTGGTGCATGCACACCTAAAGGAGCCTGTGGGAGGAGTAGCAATGGCGGAATACTGACACAAAGAGGGGAACTGGCTGCTTGGGATATTAGGTGAATGGTACGGCTCACAGGGCATATCCATTTACCGCAAAATGGGACATCCATATTAGCATCACTGTACACTTGTCCATGTTAAATTTCATCTGCTAAATAGATGCTGGATCCCCAGTCTAGGAAGGCCCTCCTGCAACTCCTCACAGTCTGCTCATGCTTTAGCTATTTTTAGGGACTTTTTTCAGTTTTTATTTTATTTTTCCTGGAAATTTTAATGTTTAATAAAAAAAAAATCAGTGGAAAAAATGATGTTTTCACTGATTTTGCTCTTGTACATTATTTTTCCACAGATTTGTTTTTGTTAGACAATTGAAAATCCAAGGAATAATAAAATAAAAACTGAAAACAAAGGCCCCTATTTGGAATCATTTTGTGTCATCTGCACATCTGATCTCCTCACTAATTTCTCCTTTTTCCAAATCATTAATGAATAAAAGACAAATTTTAAACAGGCCCCTGCCAACATCTGGCGAAGTCCGCGCAGGTAACACATGCGCGGGACCACCTGATTTTATAAGCTGCCCACATACGTGAATATCTTGCATTAGGGAAGAAAGGGGCAGGGTATGGGCAGGACATGGCATTCTGGGGCAGGGCCAAAAGGTATGTGTGCAAGTACTTAACGCGCCTGGGCACGCACCCAGATATAGTTGAGCATAAAGTTACTTCTGCTATGGAGGGAGGTAAGACTCAATTAAACTATTTCCAGGCATCTCTGAGGCATTTTAGGGGTCTGGGTTAACTGGGGGGAGTGTAGGCTAAAGAACCATGGGGGTTTAGAGGACCTAGCAATAGACCGGGCAAATTTGTGGACGAACTGGTGAAACTGGTCAAGGCATGAACATGCACCTGTGATAAAATTCCCTCACTTGTGCGGCTCATGCTGACATTGCACAGCTATGTGTGCAAACTTGTAAAATTTGGAGCACACCTATATGCGCCTGGGCTATTTTATAACATGTGTGTATGCGTGTGCAGGATATAAAATTGCCACGTATCTAGCCACACGCCCATATACATATACGTATACACGCCCATATACATATATGTATACATATATGTGCTCCCGCGCAACTGCTTGAAAGCTATTTATTTATTTACTTATTTAAAGGCATTTATTGCCCACACTTCCTCCATTCAGAGCGGGGTACAATATAGACATACCCAGTCAAAAAGAACAGGAGAGAACAGGACATTACATAATTCTTCAGAAGGGGGGGGAGTAACACAATTCTTCAAAAAGGAGAGAGCAGCATATAAGCATCAAGGGAGTTCATTCTATAGAGATAGGGGCCAGTAGAATGGACAGTAGTCAGCTACATAGCACCCTCCAAAGGGGTACATGTCGGGGGTAGTCCTTTGACATTTATGTTTGGGAATGCTTTTTTAAAGGTTTTTAGCACTTTCTTAAAAAATATTTTTTTCTCAGAGACATCTTCCGAGTGGTCCTGCAGGGAGATATCTCATGTTTACCAATGAAACACAAAATATGAATTATATAGCCAAGAAACTTACAGGCCAGTGTGGTGACAGGCCCCAGACACTGTCACAGAAAGCATGAGAAAGACTTTTACCCAGGTGAACTTTAAAACTGCACTGTCTCAGTAGAAAATAAAGAACTTTTGTCCTGTTACACAGAAGGATACCTTATGAGATCTGCCTGCTTACACGTTCCTGTGTCAATAAAAGCAAAGCAGACAAAGAGTCAATGACTTAAGCTCCTAAGCAAGGGTCAGGAATGGCCAGGTAAGCAAAGGTCAGAAAGTCCCTCACCCTTAGAGGTGGGGGGGGGGGGCAGTCAGGGAAAAATGATGATACTGGCAAGGCAGCTTGACATACATACATGACAGTTCTCCCATCAAAGAAATGGGAAAGGGGAACAAGATCTACATCATAGCAGAACCCCTCCCAAAGTAATAGGGAGGGGGGAAAAGACCTGCAATGCAGCAAAAGACCTTCCATTCACCACGAGGTTATGCATAAGATTATGCATATTCATCAGCTTGGAAGTATAAGTCAGGGGGGGCAAAGAAGAAGAAAAAGGAGACTGAAACCAAAGAGAGTGATGGACCCCCTGCAGAGAGTGACTGAAACCAGAGAGGGAGGCACAAACCCTGAATGCAAACCCTGGGAGAAAACCCAGAGAGCGGATTGTGAGAGCAACCCTGAAACCTGTGCTGAAGCATCCCTGAAAGTGAAAGGGAGCAAGAAGCAGACCAGCAGTCCCTGCTATCAAAGGGAGAAGCCTGGATGTGGCTGGAGACTGGAGAGACGAGGTGCCCACTCAGGTGCGGACAATAGAATGGAGACTGAGATGGTAAGGGACTAGAGCAAGTCCAGACTGCTGACAAGTACCAGATCAGAAGCAAGTTTCCTTCCAGGACCACCTGCCTGCTCTTCCAGTACCAAGCCTCTCCCCTGCCCACATTCTCCAGGCCTCCAGTCAGAGCCTGCTTCAGAGGTGAACAGAGGTATTGCCTGAAGTCTGAACAGGGGTAAGTAAGTTAGCCAAAAGTATGAATATAATGAGCAGGATAAAGTTTATGACATGTGTGAAATCACTTATGGTTCAGAACTTTCTTTAGGGAAAACTGATGCCTAATGACCAGGATATTAGAGACAGGAATTGCTGCTGTTTTCTAAATGCTAAATCCTGCCAAATCTGATAAATAAAAGTCTATTTCTGAGGAGAATGCACAGTCTTTTCCTGAATTGGATTGCAAATAAGGTGGGATGGCAGCTGGCAGTGTCTTGTAGCAGACAGGTCCCTGTACCCCTAAACCTGCTTACAGTCCTGAAAAGAAGAAGGCACATTCTCTGTTTTCCTCAATGTGGGTGAGCTTAGGAGATAGGACATCTAATAGCATTAGGTTAGATGATCTGAGGGATCAGGAGAGGGTGTGGTTTTTATTATTTAGAAAATCCAAGGGGAGGGTAAATTGTGAATCAAGGAGTGCATGATCATGGTGAGCTTGTATTGTAAATGGTAAGAGATTGGGAGCTGTGCAGGGATTTGAGCACAAGGGAGATATGATCGAACATGGGAGCGCTAGTAAGGAGTCTTGCTGCCGAGTTTTGTATGATCTCCTGTAGACAGGTCGCATATAGAGGTAGACCTGTTAGGAGGGAGTTGCAGTAGTCTACATTAGAGAACAGTAGAGATTGAAGGACAGACCTGAATTCAGAGTGTTCAATAAGGGGCTTAAGGTGATGGAGTAAGCGTAGTTTGTAGAAGGAGGAGTTTGTAATAGTTTTTATATGGTTGCACATGGAGAGAGAGGGGTCAATTGTGACTCCCAGATTTCGTACACTTTGGGAGATGGTGAAGGAATGGGAATCAAAGGAGAAATTGTTGGGTGTGTTATCGACAGGATAGGGTGATAAAATAATGATTTCTCTTTTAGAGATGTTGAGGGCTAATTTATTGCTGTACAGCCATTGTTGGATGGTTGTAAGACAGTGGGTAAGGAAAGATTCTGTAAAAGCCCAAATTTCCTTCGCAGGATAAAAGAATTGAATGTTATCAGCATACATTTTATAGTGAACTCATAGGTCAGCAAGGGTGCGGCATAATGGAGTTAGGTACAGGTTGATATTTTATGTATTTATTTATTTAGATTTATAACAGAATGTTGGGAATTATTAGATTTATAACAGAATGTTGGGAATTATTAGAAAGGGAATGGTGAATAAAACGGAAAATGTCATAATGCCTCTGTATCGCTCCATGGTGAGACCGCACCTTGAATACTGTGTACAATTCTGGTCGCCGCATCTCAAAAAAGATATATTTGCGATGGAGAAGGTACAGAGAAGGGCTACCAAAATGATAAGGGGAATGGAACAACTCCCCTACGAGGAAAGACTAAAGAGATTAGGACTTTTCAGCTTGGAGAAGAGACGACTGAGGGGGGATATGATAGAGGTGTTTAAAATCATGAGAGGTCTAGAACGGGTAGATGTGAATCGGTTATTTACTCTTTCGGATAGTAGAAAGACTAGGGGGCACTCCATGAAGTTAGCATGGGGCACATTTAAAACTAATTGGAGAAAGTTCTTTTTTACTCAGCGCACAATTAAACTCTGGAATTTGTTGCCAGAGAATATGGTTAGTGCAGTTAGTATAGCTGTGTTTAAAAAAGGATTGGATAAGTTCTTGGAGGAGAAGTCCATTACCTGCTATTAAGTTCACTTAGAGAATAGCCACTGCCATTAGCAATGGTTACATGGAATAGACTTAGTTTTTGGGTACTTGCCAGGTTCTTATGGCCTGGATTGACCACTGTTGGAAACAGGATGCTGGGCTTGATGGACCCTTGGTCTGACCTAGTATGGCATTTTCTTATGTTCTTATTCTGCTTTTTGCACGTTTTTCAGCACTTCAAAGTGGATTACATTCAGGTACTGTTAAATAAGGCAGCAGAGAAAGCAGATCCTTGGAATACCCCAGAGCTCAGAGGCATCATGGAGGAGGTAAAAGAGTCAATTTGGACTTGTTGGTCCAGTTGTTGAGGTATGAAAAGAACCAGGCCAGAACAGAGCCAGTTATGCTAATAGAGCACAATCTTGAAAGTAAACAACATTGGCCCAGTACATATCCCTGAGTCAGTCCATTAGTTGCCTCTCTCCGTTGAGAAAACTGACCATTTTTTTCTATTTTTTATTAATCATTTTTAACCAGTTACATATTCCAAATTGGACATGCTTTCTATCACATGACTTTTTAATTTCCTGAAGGGTTTCTCATGATGGGATTTATCAAATGCCTTCTGAAATTCTGGTTACACTATATTGACTGGCTCACCCTTAAACATATGTTTAATTACACCTCCAAACAATTAAAATAAGTTAGTAAGGCACTGCTTCCCTTTCCTAAATCCATGCTGGCTTGTCCCCATTAAGCAATGTTTATCCATATGTAACCCCTGGGCAGGATGGATCCTTTACTTGGCACCCAGGAGTTCATAGAAAGAAAATTGTAAAAATAGACCCTTTCTGCACAACTCCTCTCAGTCTTTTAGCAATTCCTTCTCCCTACTGGATAGATTTAACCTGAGACTACAAGGTCCAATTTGTGGAGACAAACAATAGCGCTTATACCCGGTTCTTTTATAGAAACATAGAAATGACGGCAGAAGAAGACCAAACGGCCCATCCAGTCTGCCCAGCAAGCTTCACACTTTTTTTTTCTCATACTTATCTGTTACTCTTGGCTCTTAGTAACCCTTTGGTTCTATTTCCCTTCCACCCCCACCATTAATGCAAAGAGCAGTGTTGGAGCTGCATCTAAGTGAAATATTGAGCTTAATTAGTTAGGGGTAGTAACCGCTGCAATAAGCAAGATACACCCATGCTTATTTGTTTACCCAGACTATGTGATTCAGTCCTTGTTGGTTGTTGTCTGTATATAGATCCACTTTTCCTCATTCCCCCTGCCGTTGAAGCAGAGAGCTATGCTGGATATGCACGAAGTATCAGACTTTCTCCCCTGCCATTGAAGCAGAGAGCTATGCTGGATATGCACGAAGTATCAGACTTTCTCCCCTGCCATTGAAGCAGAGAGATATGCTGGATATGCACGAAGTATCAGACTTTCTCCCCTGCCATTGAAGCAGAGAGATATGCTGGATATGCACGAAGTATCAGACTTTCTCCCCTGCCATTGAAGCAGAGAGCTATGCTGGATATGCACGAAGTATCAGACTTTCTCCCTGCCATTGAAGCAGAGAGCTATGCTGGATATGCACGAAGTATCAGACTTTCTCCCCTGCCATTGAAGCAGAGAGCTATGCTGGTTGTGCATTGAAAGTGAAGTATCAGGCTTATTTGATTTGGGGTAGTAACCACCGTAACAAGCAAGCTACTCCCCGCTTTTTGAGAATGCAAATCTTTTTCCACATTTCCTCTTGCCATTGAAGCTTAGAGCAATGTTGGAGTCGCATTAACCGTGTGTATGTTTATTGAATAAGGGTATTATCTCCAGGTAGTAGCCATCATTCCCGCGAGTCACCCACTCTTCATTCACGTCCTCTAGACTTTATGGATCCACAGTGTTTATCCCATGCCCCTTTGAAGTCCTTCACAGTTCTGGTCTTCACCACTTCCTCCGGAAGGGCATTCCAGGCATCCACCACCCTCTCCGTGAAGAAATACTTCCTAACATTAGTTCTGAGTCTTCCTCCCTGGAGCTTCAAATCGTGACCCCTGGTTCTGCTGATTTTTTTCCGATGGAAAAGGTTTGTCATTGTCTTTGGATCATTAAAACCTTTCAAGTACCTGAAAGTTTGTATCATATCACCTCTGCTCCTCCTTTCCTCCAGAGTGTACATATTTAGATTCTTCAATCTCTCCTCATAAGTCATTCGATGAAGACCTTCCACCTTTTTGGTCGCCCTTCTCTGGACTGCCTCCATCTTGTCTCTGTCTCTTTGGAGATACGGTCTCCAGAACTGAACACAGTACTCCAGGTGAGGCCTTACCAAGGACTTGTACAAGGGGATAATCACTTCCCTTTTCTTACTCGATATTCCTCTCTCTATGCAGCCCAGCATTCTTCTCCTTTTCCTTTGCAATTCAAGCCCTGTTTCTATTCTTATTTCACAGCATCTATAACTATACAGTTTCAACATCCATTAACACACAGTAGAGGATTGGTAGTTTCCAACTTCTTTCCTGATAGATTGGTTAGATGGTTGAATAATATTTACATTTCTCTCATTCGAATGATTGACAGCACTAAATAATAAGACAACAGATAGAATAAACTTGTGACTTCACTTCTTGGTAAAGTCTCTGCTTCTATGTACAAGCTCTATATTTACACAGAATTCCTCCTTTTATTAAATTCCTTAAATTCCTCAGATTATGCAGCGTAAAGTTAGTTTAATCTTCCTTCACCTCCCCAATTTCTTTTCTTGTCTCTTCCCATGGGAGGTGGTCAGAATAGATACACACAATTCCAATATTTAATCAGAATTCAGTCCCAGATTTAATACTCTTCCAGAAATCCTCTTTAAATACTTTAACTTTTTATACAGCACCTGAGGGGTACTCCACTCTCCTTACTGATTCTTTAACTCCTTTGTCAGTGCCTGGTGGATACCTCTCACCCCTTTATATTGTATCATGCATTTCTCCACTTTTTAGGCAGCACTGGGTGGGCACTTTTCATACCCATAAATGATTTCCCCTAATATCAACAAAGTTCTTCTTATCTTTACTTTGTATCTTCTATGTTTCCTCTAACAGTGCACTTTATTTGGATCCCTATTTTAGATGATCTTGGTAACTCCTCTGTGTCTCTCTGACGGAAAGACTCTCTCTTCAGTAGGTTTAGGATGCTGACTCCAGGTACTTTGGGTTATCTGCTTCAAGAGGACAAAAGGATTACTTGAAAACCAAAAAGGTGGAAAACTAAACCAGAAGCAGGAAGGGTGGAAGGGTGGAAAAACTTCCATGCCTCACAAAGAAGAGATAGTTTGAAACAGTGAAAAAATATTCTTCCTCTGCAGCAAGTCATTGTCACTGTGTATGCTTGTTAGGAGACATATCACAAGCAGGTCTTCCTTACTCCATATCCAGCCTTGAATACAAGGATTCCCCAATCCACTCCAACAATGGGGATGGACTCTCACAGGGAAATCTCTAAAATTGACTTAAAAGAGACCAAACAATGGGAGGCTGACCCCTAAATGGGAACTTCTTTACTTCTTTCCCATAAATTAGAAGGAAAAATTAGAAGACAGGAGACAGAGAGCTCCTACTCCA